>NW_027181992.1:44223002-45619961 GCF_029961685.1 Aristolochia californica | reverse complement strand
AACATCTCCTCTTCCACACCCATGTCAAGATTTCACCGGAAAACGAAACAGACAGTCGCCGGAAAAATGGAAAAAAAAAAAAACAAAATCAACTCTGACCCACGCCCCCTCAAAGAGAACGACCTCTAAAAACCGTGTGATCCTTTGGGGATTTAGAGAGGCGCCCTCAATTGGTGTACAAAAGGGGCTATTTATGAGCAACGGTTGGGTCCCAACAGAAGAAAAGCAGGGAACAGATTGATTAAAAAAGCATCGGAGATGCCTAACTGTAGCAGCTTTGGTCGTTTTGAGTCTGTTTTTTTCTGGTTAGGAAATGGACTTTGATTGGGTGAACTTCACAATGCAGCTTTGCTGCAAAGATTGTTTATTTTTATACTAATTTAACCTTTCTCCGAGGAAAGAAGCTACACAAAGCTCACATAGTAATCACTGTAATATTCTTTTCTTATCAATTTTTTTCTAAGCAGAAAAGCCTGCGTTCATTGTTATTTCAGACTCAGATTAGATTCCGCTTATACTTGTTCTATGCAGAAACCGTATCGTCTCTCTCACTTGACGTCGATTTCTTTTTCTGTTGAAAGAGATAATAATCAGAACAAAGTAGCTTTCAGAAGCGGCATGCCATGTACCTTTCATTTCATTCGTGAGCCATTTAGTTAATTATCAAGGGTTTGATAGTTATAGTACTCCTTAATCTAATCTAAGTAAATCTGGAGAAATAAAAAAAAAAGGGGGTATTGGTCTCCGATGGATCTCCGACCTCCCATGCGTTCACACAGCCACAGCCAGCTTTCTTGAGCTTGTACACCAGCAGTATCAAATCAAACATGGACTTGGGTTTTGACAGTAGGGGTCAAGTCTGAAAGTAAAAGATCTCAAGGGAACAGAAATGAAGAAGTTTCTTAACTTGGTTGGGTCAGTCCAGGCATCCTTGACTCCAACCTCATCACTTCAATGTCTAAGTCCCAATAAGCAGGCCGTATGGTAGAGTTTTAAGCTTATATTCCTGATGTGATTTCCAACCTCTCCAGGACCATACCGTTTCTCGAACATTTGAAGTGCATTGGCATGGCATCTTCGAGTTCACACTGCTATCCTCTCCTGTGGAAGATTCATCTCCATTCTGAAGCTTTCAATAATGGATGATTTGACTACTGATATGCTGAAGTTAAGAACTTTTCATGTGTGTGGTGATCTAAAATGCCGAATAATTTATTTGAGAAAGCTACATTGTTTTCAGTATTCCAAAGAGGGATCACTCAAAAATGGATTTGGGGAGGAACATTCAGACTAAAATTTGGACAAAAATGAATGGAAAAAGTTTTCTCTCCCGTTATTAAGAACACTCAAACTGAGCTACTTTTCCAGGATTTTACTGTGAGATGTCTTAGATATGGGTCCCAAAAAGCGTCCCTCAAAGGAACTAAGAAGGAAGGCATGTCGACATTCCATGTCGTCATGGAGCTCTCTCTCCTGGATCTCAGTGCTCCTCTTTTTACAATATTTGATGGCCCATGTGAAACCAATGTAACATCAACCATCTGTACAGTTAATGCTTTTAAGCTCTAGAGTCTGCATTTGCAGGGGTATAGGGTTGCCTTTGCAGGCTCCCTTGCTGTGTTCATCTCTCTTTCAGCTTTGTATTTTATTCTGTTTTTTGGCGAGGATGGGTTTCTCTGAGTGGAAGTATCCCTATAGATGAAGACATTGTGTTATTGACACTGCATTTGGCTGCTTTTTGCTCTATCATAATGCCAATTTGGCCACTTCCAAACAAAAGGAGAGCTAATGCGACTACTCGACGAAGAAATGGAGGTGACTTTTCTTCCTTTTTATCCATGATTTGGACCCCTTCGAGGGGATTTGGTGATGATGACGAATTTATTCTGATATAAAGCAGTGGTAGTCATGGACTGGTTTGGTCGGTGACCGGCCAATGATTCGAAAGGGCTGCGTTTAAAGCAGAGCAATTGACCAAGAAATGCAGAGAAAGACAAGATGAAATGCCCTATAGAAACAGGAATTTCGGAGCTACAGTTTACCTAGAGTGGCCTGCCTCACCCAGAAGCGCACATTTGGGCGGATGGAGTTGAAAACTAAGATGGGGTCCTGTAACCATTACTGCCATAAAGGAAAAACATACTATTTGCTTGATGACAAGCTTATGGAATGACAAGTCTAATTCTCAGGCGAAAATATCCATACTGAGTTGATTTATTTCACACTTGCTGTATGCTTTTTGGGGGTCTGTAAGTCACATAGTAAAAATAAAACAGAATAGCATCCCAGATTAGCACACCAAGGGAGAAATTTTAGAATAGTGGCAGAAGAGAATGCTCCCCAATGAACTCAAATGAAGGTCTCCTCGAATCAATCTCCATCCTCAGCAAAAGAAATACTAGGCTGTTGGCTCAAGCCGTTTATATGCGGCAACGCCAAGTGGCATGTATATTTTCGAATTAGACCATTATTCATCTGTAGAAGCTGGCAATCATGCACCTCTCTTTATCTGCATAAGATGATTATTGTCATATGATTAAATTAAAATAGGTAAAACAAAAGTGGGTAATTAGCAGTTCTCTACCAGAGGTCAACCAACCAAAGACCTCCCTTCCTGTCTCCAACTAGTGACAGCTAAAATGATGTCATGAACATTAAAGAGCATATTGTCTTAGTCGGAGTAAACTTGAGCTGACTGAAAGATCTTTTGAATGGTATCATGAAAGAGCATTTGGAAATTACTTTATGCCTTCAGGGAATTGGCAAATCTCGTAGTTGACTAATAGAGCACAGACATTTTTAAGTTGCCAGTAGTAGAGAAGGTTTACAGTAAAAGAATACCAATTCTAATTCATATATGAAATATAATAGTCAAAATAGGAAAACTTACCACAATAATGATCTTGGTGTAGAATGAAATCCATCCTGTTCTCTTTCTTCCCTAGATGATCCACTTCCACCACTGGCAGATAGAGGTTTTTCTTCTGAAGTAGTAATCTTTTTATCTTCATCGACTTTACTAGCGTTGACATCAACACTAACATTGGGAATGCTAACACAGTAGTTCTGCAGCCACCTGTCCATTTCCCATAGGCAATGCATGATGCTCTCTCTGGCAGTGTAACTGTGACTCTCAAAAGGAAGAACCACCAAACGGCAAAGGGCTCCGTGACCCTTGAGGGCATTGAAGAACCGATCTGACTGTAAAATTTATATAGAATACATTAAAATTCTTGAAACAAGGTTTACTGCGCCAACATTCTACTAGAAATCCAAACTCATTGATGAAGTTGATAACTATAGAGAGAGAGCCCACACTAGCCCATGAAGACTCATGACTATAAAATCCCTCCGTGGATGGGATACACTCTTTTCTTTTTTGTTCTGATAAAGATGGCATACACTCTTGACTTGAAAGATCCCACCATGAATGGGGTACATACCGGTCATATAGTTCCAGACATGCTACCAAAGGACTTGAGAGCTTATCAAAAAATTCTAATATTGTATATTCAGCTTTCAAACGAATGGTTTGGTCTGCTTAATCTAGATACCATAGTATCTGACACATCCACATTCAGACACTTCAACTGGCAGGTATTAAATGTCAGCAGATAGAGGACATGCTTGATACAACCATTTGATAGTGGAGATCCTCTTGAAAGAAGAAAACCAATTCCTCACTAATAATAAAAAAAGATTATTAACTAATGAAAACAGAGATTCGGAAACAGCCAAACAAGCCAAAAAGACTAATGACTTGAAAAGGCAAACATATCATGTTCAAAGATCAGTACGGAGAGTTCTTAACCTGCATTGTTAGAGTTCCAGAGTTGCTGTCCTCCTCTCCATGGATAAGTAGGATAGGCTTCTTGATTTTGTTAGCTGACATGAAAGGACTCATCTCCACATAAGTATTAGTGGCCTCCCAAAGAGTCCTGTCTTCATTCTATAACAACAGAAATAGAAGGAGTGAGACTATACAAATAACCAAGCTTGTGAGACTTTCACAAGAAAAGTATATTGTTTACCTGGAAACCAAAAGGAGTGAGAGTTCGATTGTAAGCACCAGATCGAGCAATGCCACAACAGAATAAATGGGGTGCATGAGCTAAGAGGTTTGCAGTCATGAATGCTCCATAAGAATGACCACCAACAGCTATCTTGTCAGGATGAGCCACCTAACACAACCAAAAACAAAAGCAACCTCTTCTGCTAAATATGGAAACAAGTTTGTATAATAACCAGCTTCATGTAGAAGAAACCTTAAAAATTAATATAAGATAATTATTAAACAAATAAAGAGGTTCTGAGTTTACCCCACGACGTATAACTTCCTCAACAGCAGCCTCTGCACTAGAAACCAGCTGCTCAACATACCTGAGATATAAAATGTGAGGCCATATCTATCTAAATAGAATTTGAAAGTCATTTTATCAAAGAAAACATTTGGCTTATATACATTAATGTCGAATATCATGAGAAGTTACCTGTCATTTGCCTCTTCATCACCCTCACCAATGATCGGTATTGTGGGTCCCGATAAAATAGCAAACCTGAATGATTGCATAACAAAAATTTGTATACATCAGATAGATGAATCATTAACTGGTGATTATTTAAGATACTTATTGTTATCAAAAAAAATTGAGACATTTGCATAGCCAAATCAGTGAAGTTACTCAAAAGCACGTTACTCTTGACACTTCCCAACCACATATGTTTAAGTCAGGAAAACATCTTGTGGTTATTGGTTGAGAAAAGACCTCTAAGTTCAGCTAGCCATTCTAGGATGGACCTAAACTCGAGTTTACATTGTACCAGCAAGTACTTATACATGGGCATCCACCCAAAAATTATCCATGTGTAGGAACCATAGAAAAAGTTCACATGTGGAGTGTTAATAATAGTCAATATTAATCTGGGATTACAAAAATCCTGTATGTATAACATTGGAAGAGGCATCTTAGTTTGGCTAGCCTTTTTGGGATGGACCTGAATCCAATTTTAATATGACATCAAGTGTGGATAACTATATGAGGGTTTAGTCTTTTCAGGTTGTTTCTTTAGCTTGTATTTTTCTCACTCGGGAGCATTCACAGGAATCCCTTTTATCATTGTTATTAAAAAAATAGCCTTTTCAAAAGAAAAAAGGGACAGAAAAGAATAATGAACAGCACCCTCTGGCCAACCAAAGGAGCGCCGTTGTGGGCCCTATGCCTGCAAACTCATTTGGAGAACCTCGGACTTGTCCAGCTGCATCTTTGCTCTTAAATTCCCCTGGATAAGACCAGACCAGACATGGGCGGGGCCCATCCTTCGAAGGATCATAACTGGGAGGCAAATAGAGAGTTGCTGTTAGTTGAACACCATCCTTCCGCTTGTATCTGATCATCTCCTTCTGTAATGAAGCAAGCTGAGGATATGGATGTGGAAAATTTGTGATTTGACATGCTGACTTTGCTGAAATATTCTGTATGTAATACTGGGTATTTTCTGTCTTTGATTCCTTGGAAGTCAGGATTTTAAGCTGGTCTATATGAAGATCCCCTTCTTCTTGGTCTGACATTAAGGAAACCACTGTTTCATAGTACTTTTCCTTGTCACTCTCCCATATTCTCTCTTTGTTTCCTGTATTTCTGAAGAGATATTCTAACTTAGTGCCTTGAGCATAACAACAATGGATAAGCACTTGAGCATAACAACAATGGATAAGCAATGGCAGGGTATGTGGCAGGGTATGTGGCAGGGTATCACACCGACCATTTAAGACTCCTGCCACTAATAGGCAGTAGCAGGAGAGATAAATGTGATCAGTAGACAATACTAGCCGCTGTTGGGATTCTACTAGTTGCATGTAAACCATTATATTTTTCTGCAGCCACCACTGTTATTGCATCAAATTGATGTCAAGCACCAAAACAATTGGAGTTTTTCTGAAGCAGAGCTTATCCATGAGGTGCTGGACCAAATCACTTAGACAAGTTGCATCCCAGAATAGGCTACTTCAGTGTACCGGCTACCAGGTACGCTCTACTTCCACACACCCCTGCCATTGCTAATAGATAATAGAAAAAGTCATCAGAGATCAGGATAGTCTATGAAACATTACATGTCAAATAAGTCTAGGAATGGAATGTTTCCTTCTGGCGTGGCACCACTTCCATTCAGTAAAATATAGGTCCCTCCATCCGCCCTTGTTACCTTTGCAATAACATAAGTACCAGCAGGAGTTCTCCGAGACATTGGAGAGCCTGGATCTGAATACACATCTTCTGATGATCTATCAAATAATACACGTGGATTCACATCTTTGGAGCCAGGGGATATGACCCAAGTTCTTATCCGCCTTGTTTTATACCATGACTCATACACTAAGGCTAGGGAATCATCACACCAAGATATACCACTGCAGAGAACAGAAGAACAAAGACAATGGAAAGAAAGTCAAAAAATCCAGGAGACGGTGAAATAACATAACAAGAATTGATTCAGCATAAATTATATGGATCACATCTGGAACGTTGTGAAATAAACAGGCCATAAGCTATCTCTAGTAAAGAGATAACAAATGGTAGCATGCAGCATGATATTGAGGCAACAAACATATTAATAAATATGTTAATAAATATCCGGAATGACTAAAAGTAAAAAATGAAAGAAAAACAAGGAGAATGCTTTGAAAAATGCCAATGTAAGAATCAGATCATGTCCAAACTTCTCCACAAAGAGAGAGAGAGAGCGAGAGAGAGAGAGAGAGAGAGAGAGAGAGAAGATCCATAGTTTATTTCAACAATTATCACAAAATCATCAAGAAAGGAGCACTTTGTACGCACCCATAACGAAGATCAAGTTTATGTAAAATCTCTGGCTGCTCTCCAACCTGTGGGTCAGCTGGTTGTGTATAAATGATATCACGGGGAGAGATATCCACCTTTGCATCTCCTCCATCTTGTGTTTCCACCCTGCTCAGCCATTGAAAATACTTCAACAAGATGGTGCTTTTACACTAAAAAATCACTGCTAAAAGTATGGGTACCTACCAATAAAGTGTTGAGGGTTTATCGGCCCTCCAGTTAATTGACCGCATTCCTCTCCTCACACTATTAAAAGCTATTGGAATATCTTCAGCAAGAGGCAAATCACAGAGTTCTCTAACAAAATCCCCATCAACTGTCCAAAGCTCAACCTTCTTTGGAAACCTCCCACAAGGTACGATGAATGAATAAGGCTGATGAATAGAAGTAAGCAGAATATACTTTTGATCCGGTGATGGGTCCATAGAAGTATAGATGGCAGGTGGTCCAATCTCTTTGATAGTCCCATCCAAGGACGCCAATACAAGTTGTGAGGTGGCATAATAATCAAATAAGTCAGCATCATATTCATCTTTTAGCAAATCCTGGTATGTTCTGACTTGCACCACATTTTTCTGCTCGTTAGCTTGAATTTTAGGACCAGATGGAACCAATTGCTTCTTTGGTGGATTTCCACGAGACACGGGGATTGTAGAGATCAGCAATGTGGAGTCATCAACCCAAACAAAGCTGCCAAACCAAGCATTAAGAAATTACTCGAAACATAACACATAAAAATGTTATCTAACTACAGTGATCATAAAATATTGCATAAATTTCTTATGTACTTGTCAAAGACCGCATTGAGATAGATATCTGGTGATTGAAACAACGGCCGTGCTTTTCCACTTTCTACATCTACAACCCATACTTTAAGTTTGCTGCTATTGTTATCCTCCTGGTAAACCAAACCCAGTTCAATAAAATACTGACAGAGACATATTATATGTTGCAGTTAAAGAAGAAGCATTGCATCACCTCATCAACTCGAACACTGAACACTAAATGCCTACCATCTCGTGACCTTGCAGAACATGAAGATATAGAAATAAGCACAAGTAAAGAGGTGAGTACAGTAGAATTGAAAGTCAGTATGTGTCTGATTCTAATGAGATTATGCAAGATTAGTCAGAAAAGAAGAACAAAGATGACTATAGAAGCATTAGGAAATTACCAACTGACAAAGTTGATCTTGGCACCGTCAGGCAATCCGTGAATCTTTTTCTCAGGTCCCAACGTACCATTGTCTGTTAATGAATGGATCACAATACCAGTGTAGAATGACCTGGGAAGCATCTATCAAGATAATGCATCAAAGAGAGAGATGCAAACAAATTAAAGAGTGGTTTGCTAATAATCAGTATACATACATAGGAATAGCATAAAGCTGATTGATTACTCACATACGGCTCCTTGTATTGCAATTTCCATCAATGCGGATTCCAGCTAACTTTTCCTCTGGTCGTGCAAGGTCAGACAGTGGAGGTAAAGCCCTTCGCTGGAGGAACAATATCTTGTCTCTTTTAGGAGAGAATGACAAGGCTGGAAGAGGTGGTGCATCCACAATACTTCTAATTTCTGGTGGAGGAAGACGATACCCAGCATCGGTAGAAGAATTCTCTAAAGTGTGGAAAAGACAGATGAGTCAATGTGGATGGAGGAATGATTTCAAAATAAAAATTGAAGAGAACTCGTATGCTATTACGAGGATCAACCCATGCAGTGAACCACAACCTGGAGCTGAAAAATAAGTTGCACATACAAGGCCGTATCTCAGGTCAATTCTTATATTGAATTAGAACCTTTTACCATTACAGCTAAAATGTCAACTTGTGAAGTAGAAACTGCATGGTTGTTTAGTGTACGTTTTGGCCAAATAAACATTTGGGAGATCTAACTACTTGCTGTGACTTTTTGAAGAGCATTGGACAACGGTACTCTGGGCACATAATCCTTCTTATTTCTAAATTTTCTTCAAGTATCTAAAACGAAAATACACTCTCCAAGTTGATGATCATATATGTATGTTTCTCTTATAAAGTGTAGCACAAAATGAAATGAAAGCTTTTGTCCCAGACACCTGCATCACTCCAAACTTGAATTAAAAAAACAATGTCCAATCTAAACAATGGTTGAAAGTCAACTGAAAATAAGATATTCCATGACATATCATTTAAAAAAATAGTGAGCTCCCTCGTTAGCACCCAACACAGCCTTTGCTTAATTTATTCAATACAGTCATGTATGAAAGATTAACCCTTTTTCCAATAAGCACACAGATGACATCGAGAGAGAGACCCAAAGCAGTTCTTGCTTTTGTTGACATAAATCATAAACGAGCAGGTATCTGAACATAACGTGTTTTTCATTTCACTACGAAGAAGATATTTTACAAGACTAGCACAGTAAGAATCCAACAAATTTAGCCCTTCCAGTAGCTTTTGCAATTTGCCACTTTAAAAACATCTAGCAAAAACCAATTATTCTTCGTCAATGATTTACCAAGCCCTCAAGCTTAACATTATTGACAACAAAGAGCAGGAGCAAACAATTCCACTGCTCAATTAGAATTATACTCAATAATATCAGGGAGCCAAAAACTAATAACCACCAAGAGAAATTCCCCGTGCAAAAGAGAAATTCGAAGACCCCAATCCGGCAGCTCTAAGAAATTCAAACAACGACACAAGCACAAATCCCCAATCACACCCAGTAAGAAAACAGAAGAGAGTGAAAATAGACCAATACCCTCATCGGCAGCAGGAGAAGCAGCGGACCCCTTTCCGGCCCGTCCGCCATCTTCAACAGAAGCCAGAGGAACGAGTTTCGAAAACCTGGAATCAGCAGCCACGCTCATTTTCTTCTTGAGTTTTCGCGAGTTTCTCAAAAAGGCTGATGAGTCTACTGCTGAAGAGAACTTCAGAAGGGAAAATGAAAGAGGAAAGGCAGAAGAAACAGGAAAGGAGAGAACAGGGATGAGAGAGAACCGATGATAGACCTTGTGTAAGAGCATGATAGGTTTGACAAATAGATTCGGATATTCAATTCCAATTGTTGTAGTATTTGAAGTTCCTCCAATTGCGTTGCTATATTTCGTCAGGCCTGTCCATTGATGACAAATAGAAACTGACGAGATCAGCCCGCCTCGGAAACCGCAAGCATCAATCAGATGCTCTCACACAGCCCAAAGAAGCGGCCCATTTCATAGTCATGAATGTGCATTATTGGTCATGTCGAGGCGACTAGCAATGTCGTTCCAGCACTGTTGCAATCTGATCTCCAAAAGATACAGTAGTACAGAGGGGAGAAAAAATGTAAAGAGACATTACGTAAATTCTCTCTCCAGAGCAACTATTTTGCCCCAACGAGATCTACTACAGAGTTGAAGTTGAGAGGAGGTGGTAATACAATGAAAGAAATTTTTCTTTACATCATAATTACTGAAAGAATTGTGATAGATACAGATTCATCTCAAAGTAATGCCCCGTAAGACCTCTCTGATGATTCAGGGCTCTCATAAGAACTCTCTGATAATACGGGGCTCTCATATACATTGCCCTCTACTCTATCCTGGTAGAATGTTTCTTCAGATGTTGCAGCTGAATCACTCTCTACAACTCCCCCGTATCCATTCCCATCAATTGCGTCTTGGTCGGGTGTTTCCTCCAAAGTTGCAGCTGAGTTGCTATCCACAATCTGAACAAACTGAAACAAATAGTGCATCCCATTGACAACGTCATACACCATAAGTCCTATCCGTCCTCCCACCCAACTCCCCAAATGGCTCCCTATGAGATAACCAAACTTCCCAAGCTTCTCGTCTCCTAGGAAACCTCCTGCGTAGGTGCCAAACAAGGTCCCTGTTCCTCTGAGAAAACCCTCTGTGAGAGTGCCCCCATAGTATATGGCTTCAAAGAAGTCCCAACCCGAAGCTACAATTGGGCCAAGTATGCGTTTGGCCTGCTTTGTCGCCAATTTTGCTGCTTTTGTCCCAGCTGTTTGTGCTTGCTTGGCCGCAGCTTTGGCATCTAGACCCCCTGTTAAGGCCTCGGTCAGGGCAGCCTCAATTGCATGAAGCCTGACCCTCTCTACGTGTGCAGCTCTCATGTTGTAGAAATAAAATCTAACCCCTTCTTTGAGTGCACATGCTACACTTCCTGAGCCCATGTCAAAGCAGTTCAAAATTGTGAATTTCCCACTTTTGGATGCAGCTTCCTCTCCAACCATTTCCCTACACTTTTCAGCTGTAAACAAAAGAATATATCACCAATCAGAATAAGGGGAATGAGAGAGAGAGAGAGAGAGAGAGAGAGTAAACCTCACAGATCAACAAAGACAGTGCCACCAACTGAAAGGTTATAAATAATCTCACAATTTGGGAAACAATGACCCATTTTAACTTAGTTCATGGATTCCAAGAACACCGTGCAAACAATAGTTGTGGCGTATTAGTTGGTTCCCCAATGGGACAAGGACTTCTTTTCCAGGATTTTCCTCAAATCTTGCAAGTAGGGTAACAAGATTTTTGTATGGATTTGCAGGTAAAAGAGTAAAAGCAGTTCCCTTCCAGCATTTTACCCCAGGAAAGTTGCAAGTAGGTTTTAAGATCACTTGAATGGATCTGTGGGTAAAAGAACAGACACAAATAACAAGTGGGTTAAGAGAGCGTTGTAAGTGAATTGCTAATAAACAAAAAATATTCTTTTCTTGTTTTAGGGAGAATGGCAACTTTTTTTTTACTGATATTAAGTCATTACCTTACGAAAAAAGTTACTTGACATAGAGACACTAAAGGAAACAACAAATGCTTAGTTCATAAGTTCAGTAGATCAGACTAAAAAGGCATCATATAGACCATTAATCTGGAAAAGACAATCAAAAAGCACAAAGCTATTTGATTACTAAGATATTCGAAATATTAAGCTTTTAAGATAAGATTTATTTAAAAAATCCACCTTTTCCACTAAAGTTTAAAATTACTGCCACTAATTATTGAGTTGACTTAGTTAATGAAATCGACTAAAATGACTTTTTCTCTTTTTTTCTCCTGCAACCTAGCTCAACATATACTCAAAAAGGCATGTTGGGAAGGCAAATATAACTGCTATCTACTTACATAGTTACACCATCAACAGCATCGCTGATCAACATTTACTAAGATTCTTTAAACAAGTTGTCATTGTTTGTTATAACATATCATACAAGTAAAAAATAACAGATTCAACCTATTTCCAGGTTCGAATTCACCCATTTCAATGTGATTTCCCGACTGGTCTACCCCCTTTTGGCTTTTTCCAAGAGATTCCACTGTCCCTGTCTCAGTCAATGATAAATAGCTCACCAATTCTTAAGCTAGAAAACAGTTACTGCCCATCAGTAGCGAGACAAATGACAACGTATCTAGAAAAGAGGTTTTTGTCTCCTTGTTCCCAGGAATAGAGACTACCATTCACAGTTGTAGAGGAAGGAACAAAAGCAAAGATAAGGATAGTCTTGTGAGAAAAAACTTGAAATAAGGTGACATAGCAATGGAGTCAGTTAAGGGGAAACGGAGCAAACCGCACATTGTTGACTTGAACACGTTTCAACTAAGCCACGATGCTGATGAGGATGATAAATTCTTCAAGCATATAAAGATATTCTCTTTTCTAAGAACACAGAACAATTCTTGAAGTTCTAAAGCAGCCGACTCAAAATGATTTTTTTCTTGAAAAACAAGATTTTATTTACCCTGAAAGCAAGATTCAAAATGGCATTGAATCAGTTAGAACGGTTCGCAGCAGATTAAAACTTCAATTCACTATTTATGACAAAGCCTACTGTTTATGATATATAATAAATATTATAACCACATTTACTTATTACATATAGGTGAACGCATTTCTCCCAAAACTAAGATTCCCAGAAATACAGCTAACTGGCGAAAAAATTCAGGTAAGCTGTCTAATGAGCATCATGGTTTAGGCCACTGTGAATGATGAAACAACCCCATGGGCATCTGCAACTCTATCAGTTGCACAAAGAATGCAAGACATCTAAACACATTCACAACAGCCTCCAACTTCCATGTTATCTACTTTTCCTTAATTCCCATAAAACTATTATTTTTAATGGTTCAATCACACTCATAATGCCCTTCCAACTTGAGAGCTGTAATAAAATTTCCAACCACCTTGTAGAGATCAATCTTAACACTGACAAGAACAAACAAATGCTTGCTTCTTTCAAAGGCCTGAAACCCATCACTTGAACACCAACTCAATCCTTACCTTACTAATCCTGTAGATTGCTCGGCAAAGCCCACATCTCCACCATTGCTAAAAATACTCTAGACATGTGTACTGATCAGGAAGACTCTGCTAAAGATCTTCTTGGAGAAAATTTCGAAAAGGTTCTCCCGTTACTTCATTATATTCTGAGACATCATATGGTAGCATTTCCAAAATCTTAACAAGAGAATCTTACCAACAGTGAAACGAAGTCCTAAAGCCATCTCAAATCTTATTGTTTCATTTCCATCTGCAATGAAGCATTTACTTCCCTTATATGACAGACCACCCATCCCTCGTCTCCACTAAAAAGGAAGATTAATGAAGGTGGCCTCTGCAACATGATGTAAGACAGAGCACAAGAAAAAGTGTTTCCCTGACATAAAATTCATCAACCCTCACCGACATGTTGCTAACATAAAACATCCTACTCAATTGGAACATATCCGCTCGAGGCTTCCATATTAACGACTGAAAAAGGCCAACCCGTACCAGAACAGAGAAGTTGGAAAAGCAGGCCTGGGTACGTGCTCTCAACATTGTCTAAACCGTACCAGAACAGAGAAGTTGGAAAAGCAGGCCTGGGTAAACCCTACCGAACTTGTCTTACAACACTGGTACGTGCTCTCAACATGCTTAAATTTCTCTAAACCGTACACACGAAACATTTTATATCTGAAACAACACTTACCGTTTACAAAAGCCGGAAGTCTCTTGAAATGAAAATAGTAGAAATTTTTTGAATATAAAGACCGCAGAACAAACTTATTAAACCGTGCAAAAATCTCCCCTGAGCACAAGAAGTTTTAAATAGGAGCTCTAGTCTCTAATACGGCAAGAATTGCTTCAGAACTGAAAGCTTCGAAAGAAATACATGATTGACTCATCACCTCACAGCAACTACTTTCAGTACTATATGCAAAAGTTGGGAAGAAAAATAAAGCATTTGAAGTCGAGTACGCGAAGAGATTTGTTCTGATAATAATAGCGTATAGAAATATGCGATACTCTGTGCCTACAATTAACTAAACAAGTAGATGAAAGTAATATTAGTTCCACTTTTACTAGAGGTTCTCGGTAAGGGAAACGCGTATCGGAGGAAAAACAACTGAACAGAACAAACATTGAAATCAACAACATTATACAACCGACCAGGCAAACGAAATGAAAGAAAGTTGACAGATCAGAGTGTGTAGAAACTTCACAGCAATTTGGCATAATGAGTGAGGAAAAAAGAAGGAATCAGAGAAAAGAAAAATAGAGGTGTACCGATCAAACTGAGACCGACGATTCCGATGATGCATGCCAGTAGCTGAATTCTTCTTCTCTGCAAATCCATTTTTCACAAGAACGATAATTGATGTCCCAATCTTCAATTCTCTTTCAGAGTCGAAACCTAGGTTGCGAATGTTTCATCCGAGAGCCTTGCGTTCCGAATACTCTGTAAAATCAAAGAGTTATAACTTGCAGACCAACAAGAAAAAAGGCGGAAGCAGCCACTTACGTACTCATGCAATCTCTCGCTAACGAACAAGAGAGAAGATCGAATTCCTGATAACTGCCAAAACCGTAAGGATGAGACGATCGCGAGAAGCTTCGTCGCACCCATGATTTTGGTAATTACAATTAGCACCACAATTTTAGGGTAATTTTGGAATAGGTCTTCATCTTTCTCTTCGACTACTGACGTGGGTTCCATCCATTGGCTTGGTTTTGATAAGATTTGTGTGTACAGGAAGGCACGGCACACTCCCCAAATATCATCGTCCCTCCTAGGAGGAGACTGAATGGCAGAAGAAGAAAAATTGAAGAACGCCAACCGTATAAGTCAGTAGAGATCGGAGAAGCAGTCAATGGCGACCACATTAGCTAACGTCTCTCTCTCTGCAACCAGGGCGGTCGCTAAACCCGAGGCTACCAAGAACCCAGCACTCTCAGCTTCTCTGTTCGTCAAGTGCCCGTGGAGGACGTCTTATCGAGGATGCGGAATGCACGTTCGGGCCAGGGCGAGCGCCTCCTCTACTCCGCAGAGCCTCTCCGACCAGATTGCCGACAGTGTGAAGAAAGCGAAGGAGACATGCGCGGATGACGCGACCAGCGGAGAGTGCGCGGCGGCGTGGGACGAGGTGGAGGAGGTGAGTGCTGCGGCTAGCCACCTGAAGGAGAAGCTGAAGAACTCCGACCCGTTGGAGAACTACTGCAAGGACAACCCGGAGACAGTCGAGTGCCGCACCTACGAAGATTGATTGATTATAATCTGTTATCAAGGGCACTTCCGTTGAGCTTCGTGGGTTTCTTCTTCATACTCTTTGCTTTTTAGTCTGAATAGAGACATGAATATTAACTCGTACCTGTATCTGAATAGTGGCTATATTTTCTTTTCTGTGTTTACCTTGATGAATCTTATCTATCAAGCATCTGCGGCACTCTTTTCAGAAACTAGATTTAGCGAGTAAACGAAGTTTCTCTGTCAATTATGTTTGAGAAGTAGAGAAATTTGTCTGTTAAAATGTTTGGGATGATGAGAGCTGTGGAGCATAGGAGTTGTCCCCGATCTGTTCTGGTATACTTCCTGCAGTATCTCTTAATAACAATTGGTCTGCAATTTCACTCCCTTGGGTAAATTAAATAGTTTTTTCATTCCATTAATGTGTTATTAAAGAAATCCCACTCTTAAAAATTGATAAATAGCCAGTGGCTTCAGTAAAAGTATGGAATTTCTTCTTACTAGAATAAGAAAAAACTTTTTTTGCTTGGCCGAAGGACATGAAGAAGACATAGGGAAGAGGAAACAAGAACAAACGGAATAGGGAAGAGGAGGAACTAACAGTCAGAAGGACGAAAAATAAACAGATGGCATAATAAGAGAATGGAGGGAAGGGGACGAAAAGCAGAGGTGGAAGAAAAAACAACAGAACAAAAGGAAAGGGAGGAGAGCACGTTGAGAAATAGAGGAAAAGAAGAAGAAGAAGAAGAGAGAATAGGAAGAAAGGGTAGTGGAAAATGTTGGAATATGTTGGTGATATGTGTTAAGTAGTTAACTTTTCACACTTTAATCGACTAATCTTACAGTTTAACTTTGTATTAATCCAGTTTTAGGGTTTAGTCAATGACACTTTGGGTTTACTCGCAAGCTCGGGTGAGAATTAACTGTAGCTTACCAAATTCAACTTAATCGCTCCATTGGGCCATTGTTATGGCATGTTCAAATTTTGAATTTTTAACAATTTTTATTAATATAATAAATAAAACAATTCAATATCTTATTCTAATATTAAGGTAATATTAGTATTAATACTAAATTTATTTTAAACTAGTTACATCGTATATTGAAATTAATTTTATTATACATAAATTAATTTTAAATATATTCATAGTAAGTATTTGTTGATATTATAATAGATTTTTTTTTCATTTTAAACAATTAACTCTTTAATTTTTTTTATTCAATACAAACGAACCTTAAGCCGCTAACATTTAAAATTCCATCAAACCAGAAAGAAAAGAGCCAGAGTGGTTCGATCATAAAAGCAGAAAAGAAATCTGTCCTTGGGATAACCACCTTGTCGCAAAATACTGTCAAGTTGGCTCTAAATGGAAGGGCTCTGTCGGCCACTAGTGAAGAGGTCTGGCAATATATCCTTTTTGTTCAATAATTTCCTCGTTTACACTGGACCACACCTCACCCACGTTGTGGCTGACAGCTGGATTCTAGTACATGTACGACCCATCACGCCCGTGACATCTAACCTCGTGCGTGCGTCAAACTTTAACAGAACAGTTTTCTAGATAACCCCTTCAATCGATCATGGATTGCTCAAAGGAGAAAGAAAGAACAAATCAGACAGGATCCATTCCCAATGCTCAACAGAATTCGATGCACTAAATAAAGTCTATATAATTTCGGATTACACATAGTATGATTATCGTTTGAATGGGAGGAAAAAGCATGCTGATGAGAGATTAACACAACAGGTAGAGACAGACGCAGAGAAACAGTGATCCAAACAGGCGAAAACAACAAAGAGACGGACACAGAGAAACAACTACAATTACAGTTCTCCCAGTAAATAACATCAAAATCATTTTAGCATTGAAACATGTCTGCAGATGCCATGATTGGCTGAGAAGGGCACGGAAGTTGCCAGGGTTTCAGCAGCGGATCGGGTATTTCAGGGATGTCCATGGCCAAACCACTGATCTCCTCCATGAATCTCAAAACAGAATTCAAAGATTGCAGTCTTTCAGTCAATTCCATCACTTGAGTTCGCAAAACCGTGTTTTCAGCATCGACTTTCATAAAATGATGAGTTGCCACGTTCACCCGACTCAATGTTTCACTGTTTTCGTTTTTCAGCTTAGCCGCCTGGTTGATCAAATCGTCCAAGTGCTGCTGCTTTTTCATACGGGACCGTCGGGCGGATTCGCGATTAGAGAGCATCCTTCGCTTCTTCCTCTGATCCATTAGTTGCAGAGAATCTTCATCGGAACCGGAGGCAACGAGCGCTTGCGGAGGAGACGAGGACATTTTCAAGTTTTTATTCCCGTGTCGGTAACAACAACTACGAATCGAATATTGATTCTTGACGAGCAAAATCAACAATTCAACAGACTGATTTAAATATATATAATTCAAGAGAAGACGTAGAACCAGTAGAGAAACACCACGGAGAAAGACTGGAGAAGACGAAAACGGCGCAGGACGGCCACGTAGTTCATAAATGCTAGAGAAACTTTTTTGCAAGAAGAGACTGAAAAAACATCGAAAACATTACCAGAAACCCGATCTCCGATAAAAAGAGGCGTAGAATCAAAAAGATCTATATTCACCAGCACAACAAACCTGCGACACAGGCAGAAGAAAGGGGCAAGACCAAATATTCACACGAAAAGCGAGATCTTGGCCAACACCGCTTACAGAACCCCAAAAGAAACACCCAAACCTAAACAGATCCAGATCTACGAAAACTCCCCCCAAAATCACCCGAATCCCTCGATTTCAGAAAGAGAAACCCAAAACAACCCCCAATTTTTCAAATACGAGAGAGATAAGGCAATACTAAACTGAATCGACCTCGTTTAGAAGGCAAAATGGGCAGAAAACCCTAAAACAGCTCAACGAAACGAACGGACAATGAAGCGATAGAGAAGAAGAGAAGGTTTCGACTAGCATGGGAAGCCGGCTTTTATAGAAGGAGAAAAAGGGTTTGTTTAATTTTTCTAGAAGCCGCAAGGAATCTTCCATTGATTAGCTGTTTAGCATATGCTTTAAAATATGGAAAATAGCGGCGGGGAAATCGTGGTGAATTCACCAAACTCGGGTTGGTGAGTTGATCGACCAGCCTGGGACGAGTCTGGGAAAGTCATGCCTTGAAATATTTTAAATACGATCACCTTGATCGTGTCAGAGAATGGGGTCACGGTCGGTGCACGCCATGTGAGTCTAAGATTGATTCTGTCACCTTGCCTAAAAAATTAAAAAAATGAACTAATTAAAGCCTCTAGGCATAACATATTTATACACATTAATGATAACAACAAGATCTTCTATGTGCCACATTAAAAAAAGTTCAATAGGGTGTTACACTACCACTAGTGACATACTTGTTTATACCTTTTGGACTAGAAAGAAATAGCAATGCTCCATGTGGTCTTTCCATTTGATCATGAAGTGAGAGAGACAAGAGTGATTTGAGCATTAAGATAATGGCTGCAACTACCTAACCCATTGATCATTTTTTGTTAAATTCTAATTTGTGGCCTCTTTTACTCATTTTTAATGTAAAAGTAATGCACTCTCTCTAAGTGGTGTGATGATGTCAGGACCCTTTCGAGGGGGTAAAGCAATGGAGATATAAATATCGTCAGTTTTGACCACTTATGAGGTGCCATGTCATCACGCCACATGAGAAAGAATTAATGCATGTTATATGACATATCATGTCAGCATATATTTTTCTCTTATATTTTTTATTATTGATTTAAGTTCTTTTGTAATTTTAAAATATTTAGAAATAATAATTTTTTGTTTTAAAAATATTATATATATAATTAAAATTTATTTAATATAATAATATATATATAAGTTGTTTATTAATTATAAGTTTTTTCTAATGTAATTAATACCTGACATTAAAGATTTAAGATATTATTTAATTTAATACAATATTTTTAAAAAATTACTTTAGTTTTTAATTTTTTTTTGTTGGTAAATATTTTATTACCTTCATTTTTTATAATAAAAAAATATAAAATGTGTATATTAACTAATTAAAAAATCATATTCTTACCTATTTAACACCTTTCATTATCGATTTAACATAGTTTTTAATTTAAAAATGTTATTTATTCTAATTATTTTAAAAAAATCAAAAATTTATATTAATTATTTAAAATATATTTCTAATTTTAAAAATATATTATAAAAAAATATTTTATTTTCAAAAATCTTATCTATCGGTACACGTTTCGTTACCTTCTATTTAAAATAATAAAAAAATAAAATTAATATTTTAATTAATTAATATACCATTTTTATACTACCTTTTAGGGGTCCAATATGCCCCTAGAAAAAATGATAACCCACCAAAGAAGCCATCCGTATTGAAAAGCATGGTCAAACGTCACCTTCTCTGGCCTTTTTCTAAACTTTTTTTGCTTTATCCTGAATCAATTTTGTTTCGAGAACAGAAGCCAATGGAACCCACCGGCCACCACCAATATGAAGCCCGTCAATTTTGCTACAAAAGCACTTTCAGATAAGATTCTCGGACGAGTGATTTGCCCCCCCCCATTGACGCTAATGTCTGCGTGATTGAGATAGGTCTGGTTCATCGAATGCCAACCTTATCGTGTCTGGAATCGCAGCTTGCAAATACTGACTTCTGGTTTGCCG
Source organism: Aristolochia californica (assembly GCF_029961685.1). Lineage (NCBI taxonomy): Eukaryota > Viridiplantae > Streptophyta > Magnoliopsida > Piperales > Aristolochiaceae > Aristolochia > Aristolochia californica. Next base: position 45,599,940 of record NW_027181992.1, on the reverse strand, counting down.
CCGAAGAAGATAAAGAAATTTAATTTCCGATGATTCTCAGAAGCTCCTTGTTTCATGATTTTTCGTAATCAGCGACGGCGAGTTCTGTAATCTGATAGGCACGATGGATTGAATAATATTATTAAAAATATTAAAAATGATATCTTTGATAAGGCTCGAGCAAAGCTTAAGCTTCACCCTCATTTGATTCTTATTAAACTTTTTTCAAGTGATAATATTTATGTTTATACACTGTGCTATGACTATGAATTAATTTTAGTAAGATAACTTATAAAACTCCTGAAAACTAATACAAAATTAAGTCATTCTTAAATATCTAGTTCTTTCCATCGACAAAGGGTAATGCAAGTAGCACCAAGCCAATCCGGCTCGTAAACTGTTCGAGATTAGCTCAAAAAAACTTGGGTCATTTCAGTTTTTGTTTAAGCTCGACTCGAGTTTACACTTTGAAATAAGCTTTGTTTAAGTATAACAAGCCAAATTTGAGATTTTACAAACTCGGCTTGTTAGCTAGTGAATCAATTCGTTAGCATAATTTTGTATGAAAATACTCTATACTCTTATTGTTCTCGTCAATTTCATCTTTAGTTGGTTAATAATTAATCTTATTTATCTCAAACTTCAAAGACAGATCGATAGTTCAGCCTCGTTGGGTCCCTCAACATCTAAAATTGTTGTTTGCCAATAGAATAAACACTACTAATAGAAGTATTTGCTATTTCTTTTATGTCTATTAAGTTGGTTATTATATATTAATATGCTCCATTGCAAAGTATTTGACTCCTCTATGATAAACTGTAGTTCAATTATACTAAGTTCATCACAATATTCTCTTTATTTATTTTTATAGTTTTAAATGTGGGTTGCAGCTCAGACCTGACTCGAGTTTGAGCTCAAACTCGATTAAAATTTTTGGAATCGACCTCGAATCGAATTTTAGGCTCGAGGCTAAGTTTAAGCTTGAGTTCAAAGTATTCAAATTAAATCCAATTCGAATTTATGTAAGTTCGAGCTTGGCTCAACTCCATGTCACCCCTATGCAAGGCTATATCCCTTGTGTGGGAGCTTAGTGGGGACAACGTTCGCTTCGTTATATGGAAAGAGAGAACAGAGAACACTAAGCTCCCCCTGGGTTTTGTGAGCCAATCATCATGTGGGGGAGGAAAAATGCCTTGGTTTCTCTTTTGTTCTTAGGTGGAGAGGATAAGTTATTTTCCCAATTTTAGTAAGAATGGACAAGAGAAATGGTTCACTCTTTTTCGATAATTAAAAGTTACAAAATAATCTTATAATTTCTTATTTAAAAATAATAATAATTTAAGAGGAATAACTTATGAAATTAAGGGGGACGAATGAGATTTTCGTATTGGGTACAAGAGTAGATAACAATAACAAATCCCAAATATAAGCAGGACCAAATGTTAAGAATTAGGAGGGAATTCAAATGCATCCAAATTGTGGTGGCAAGTTATAAATATGAATTTTTTATGCGTTATATTTGATATTTATGATATATTATAACTTTAAGCTAAGTTTTAATGTTTCTAAAACTTGGGTCTTGTTGGTATCATTTCTAGGAAATGCTAACAAGGAGCATTAGTGCTCCATTTCTTGAAAATTCCTTTGAGAAATAGGGCCGATTCTAGAAATCATCAAGGAGCACTAGAAATTTGCCCATGATGTCGCATGGTGCACCTCTTTTTGTTTGAAGTTTCTAAATGTAAAAAGTCAAATTTGAAAGTATAAGTGGTGCATTGTCTACCACCTTCTGTCTGAAATATGAGTGGTGCTATTTTGTATTTGCAACTTTGAGTTATTCTAGTATTTCTTCAATTTTTCATCAGTTCGAAGTAATGCCTATAAAAAACATCACCTACAAAGATCAAAGTACGACCAACAACCAACTTGAGTTAATTTTTTTTTTTTTTTTTTTTGCCGTGGTCGTGATTTTTTCTCAACTACCTTAAAAGTGAGTATTTTTTTTTCATACCGCTTGAATTTTTGGAAAAGAGAAAAATTTAATTGACTTATTGTAATTTGAGTACAATGAGTCTCTATTTATAATAGAGGAAATGAGTAGAATTCGATTACAATTAAACTACCTTTATCCTGATAAATTCCCAACATTTTCTTGAAGAAAAAACATTGATGGGCACTAAATGTTTCCCTTTGAATCGTATGGAAGAATTCATTTCGATTCAATTTGCAGTAAATTTCTAAGCATTTTCCTACTAATTTTCTTTAATCTACAATTTTTATTAGTTCTTCGAACTATACTTCTTGTGTTGAATTTTCTTTTCAAATAAATCCCCAATTTGCATTAAATATAAAGGAGGTCTGTTTTTCATGTGATTTTATTTATTTATTTTTATTTTTTTGGTAGGAAAAGAGATTTGCTGGCTTTGAGTTGGAACTTCGAATATGTCATGTGGGCTGGATTTGGACTTAGATAAAAAAAAAAACCCATAAGAGCCTTGTAGTGAGAAATGCAAAACCCTCCTTAATCTATTAGGTTAGCCCATAGGCCCACGGTGGAAGTATCCATAATTTCGACATGACTTGCAACCCAAGAAAAGTAAACTCTCGTATCGCAGTTGCGGTTTCTTTGGAGCATTGACAATTGATTTCGGTCGTTCGGACACTTTTACTCGCGTTTTTCTTCGCAAGATGTGGACCCGTGTTGAATTCAGTTCCAAAAAACAGGGTTTTTGAAGGGTTTTTCTGCTACCTTCCCTCGCGCTGCCTTACTCGAGCTGCCTTCTCATGAAGCGGACGCTTTTCAAATAAGGCATCTGAAGTTTACGAATTTCCAATTTCGTTACAGCGCCGATCGCCAATGTTGAAGCTTTTGTCGAGTTCTTGTCTGCGGAGCAAGTTTTCTAACTGCTCTCTCAGAGCTCCGCCAAGTTCAGGGGAAAAGTCGACCTTGGGACAGTTTTTTAGGTCGTTGAGGGATTCGAATCCGAGAATTTTAGTTTCGGGGAAAAGGGTGTTTTTTTGTTCGGAGGCTGGAGATGGTTCGGAAGCGGCGGGAGTCAAAGCCGGGGAAGATAATGCTGCTGAGAAAGTCGAGTCTAAGTCTTCTTCCGCTATCGTTCCCACCAACCCCAAACCGGAGGATTACCTCTCGGTATTTACTTTTTTCAACTGTTTTATAGAAGTTGGCACTTGGGTGCTTTTGTCTAGCTCTTTGTTCTTCCCGTCTGTTTGTCTTCGTTGAATTTTACGTTGTTTTTGTTTTTGTTTTTTCCTCTGTTCGTTTACGTTTCTTGTTTCAGAGTCGTTTGAGCAGACTTGAATGTGTCTTGACGGTGAACCCTCTACCGTCATGTTGGATAAAGTTCCTTTTTTTTTTTTTTTTAAAATAAACTTCCCTTCCTTTGTCTGTTTCATATGGAGAAACCTGGTTATTAATGCGCAGCCATTAAATCATACTGATACGGAAATAAATTGTGTGAGTTGAAATTGTGAAATTTGTAAATGTAAAATACATTGTTTTTATTTGTGCTTTTGTTTGTTGAACATAGCATTTACTTTTCTGGTGTCCGCTTTTCAGTTGTTCTTTAAATTTATTTTTCTGTTCTCAATTTTATATAGAATTTGATTGGTTTCAAATAAATTGTTGGTACAAGTTTGGGAAGTTTTATCTGTTTTTTTTATTTTTTCTTTTTGTTTTTAAAGAAGTTTGTGGACTCGTTAAACTCCAACCTATCCAATGTTGGGCAGAATGTTTTGGTATTTTTCAAGTTTCACTATGTTGTTCAAATGGGATTTGCTTCGATCACCAGATCTGACAAAGATGCAGCTTTATTTACCATGCGTTTATTTCCATCAACTACCTTGTGAGGTTATGGAATTTAGCGCTGGTTCTTTAATTTATGTTTGTGTTGCAGGTTATTGCCTTGCCATTGCAGCATAGACCTTTATTTCCAGGCTTCTATATGCCCATCTCTGTAAAGGTTCAGTGATTCAACCTTTTTTGTTTCCATTTTTTACTGTGGCTAATGATGCTTTGTATGACTGGCCATTTCTGAATGTATTTTCAAAACTCTTTTTTGAGGGAAAAGAAAAAATTAACTTGAGTGGCTTTTATTCACATCAAATTTGTATTTTATATTGGTTATTTGTACATTTGCTATCATATGATGATATATGAATGAGTAGGAGAAAGCCTGTAAAAATCCTTTTTTCTATAAGAAGCTGTTCTAATATTTGTCTGTCATGAGAAGTGTGGATTGGTGTGATATGTTGGTTATCAATTGTTGCAGTCTAATGAGGATTTGTAAAGTTTTACTTGCTTATGTTCTCTTTGTCCCTGTTCTACAAATTAATGTGATTTTGGTTTTGTTGTAAGAAACATACAGATGTAGCTAGTATCGTGGCCCTTACTATCTATATGGATTGTTTTTCTATCCATAGGTGTTTTGTAGGTTAGGTACTTAATAAAACAAACTGGTGCTGCATCATTGCTGGTTAAAATGTTGTTTGCTAGTTTTAGTTGCTGGCATCATTGATCTTTCCATATATGTAAATCTTTTACTTGCCTTTCAAATTGATGTTTTCTATTCTCCCACAAAATTGAACTTTTACTGAGTGCATACTGGAACTTCTACTGTGATCCACTGTGACCATCATCATATGCAAATAGCATTATTCAATCATTGAGTGGACATTCCATTTACATCTGAACCCATGAGCTACTTTAGTCCATCTCGCTTATGTATCTTGGATTCATCATATGTCAGCATTTTCTCAGAATTACTGGTTTCCACTGTGATTGTGTTTAGCTCGTACTTATCTCTTTCTTTTCTAACCACATTCGCTGAGAGTTGGGACTGCACAGCATTTTTACTTCGAGTTTTATTTCCTGCAGGATCCTAAATTGTTAGCTGCTTTAGTAGAATGTCGTAGACGACAAGCTCCATATGCTGGTGCCTTCCTCCTTAAAGATGAGCCTGGATCCGATTCTGGCTTGACATCAGCTTCAGAAATAGACAAAAATGCCTCTGAATTTAAAGGACAAGAGTTATTCAAGCGGCTTCATGAAGTTGGTACTCTAGCACAGGTATCTCTTCTTTAACTAATCAATGCCTTGATCTGGTGCGATGGCATGGAACTCATTTACGCTTAATCCATTTATACTAGTTTTAATCACACGTTCTATTAGAGTACTTTATTACCTTTGTTTATGTCTTTTCTGTCTTTGGCTTGACTATATCAGATCTCCAGCATACAAGGCGATCAAGTGATGCTTCTTGGTCATCGTCGTCTGCAAATAACTGAGATGGCAAGTTGCTGCAAACTATTATGATCATTATTCTCTTTTTTTTTATTCGCTTCTGTTGCCCGATACAGCTGATTGAAGAGATTTACAATTAATCTTCAGGATAGTGAGGATCCCCTTACAGTGAAAGTCGATCATCTGAAGGCATGTCATGTCTTTTCATTTTCGTTTATGTAATTTTATAATGTTTTGAAGTATTGTATATCTTTGTATAGGAAGCTTAGAGTTGATTTCAATACTTTTTTTCAGGATAAGCCCTATGATAAGGAAGATGATGTAATTAAAGCAACTGCATTTGAAGTTATATCGACCTTACGTGATGTGCTAAAGACTAGTTCTCTGTGGAGAGATCATGCTCAGACGTATACTCAGGTGCATTTCTTGCTTACTTTTCAAGGCTTAACTGAATCTCTTATTTAATTGTGAAGATTGTTAACCATCGGGATGAAACTGCTATCCAATTATTCTTGTTCTAACTTGAATGAACTTCTTGATTCACTGATTTCTTATTATTTACATGCATTTACTCATAAATGTGGAGACAGGTAAACAATGTTCTGCTAATTTTTCTGATGAAAATGTTAGCCACATTGTTGAAAATCCGCTTCATTGACTAGGGAGTTACTGAAAAATGGGTAACCTATTCTCTTGTGCTTATGCATAAAATCATATTCCTTTTTAGGTGCCTTAAGAAATTTTGATTCCTTATGTGAGAGTGTTATGTTTTATTATCAAGTTAATCTAGCTCCCTTTGCTGATGTCACTCACACTCTGGTGCTGGTAAATTAATTTGTGCTAGTTGATCCTATTAGGCCTTTGTTATTAAACAAAAGAAAATTTCCAGCAGGATGACATAGGCTTCTGTAGAGGGGAAAAATCACGTGGTTCAGATGGAAGATTTCCCAGCAATGAAGGTTCTGACCATGCCCTTTACATGTTGGGCTATGTGAATAAGTGAATGGAGAATGCCCTGAATAGACCAGTTTGGATTTTCAAATCTTATGCTACTGAACTGGATACTTTTGCCTGCTATGAAGAAAAGAAGGATACATTCACTCAGAGGGTGACATGGTCATGGTTTACTGCTGTGTGCCAACCAGCTGGTATGCACTGAAATTTTTGTACACAGCTATGACATGGATAAATTGGAATACCACAAGGGAGTTCTGCTGTGAGGTCTGAAATGTCTTTGTGGCTGGTGTTTACCAATGAACCTGCTGCATTGTACCTCATCAGATATTTGGATGCTGTGTATGTTATGGATGTTCTGATTGTAGAACTATTGACTGTTGGCTCATGATGGCGAGCAAGTTCAGTTTTGAGGTCCAAAAATGCCTTTCTGGCTGGTGTTTACGAATGAACCTGCTGCATTGTAAAATCATCATAAGTCCTGACAGCAGAAATATGACTGTTTGACCATGTTGGTTACATTTTTTGTTTATATGCTTTTGGTATTATTTAATGTTTCGTCTTGTGCAATGTATAAAGCATTTAAAACGATCTCTTTGTAAACAAACATTTTTTTCTGATAACCTCTCTTATGCTAACGGCAGTATATTGGTGAATTCAATTATCCAAGGGTTGCTGATTTCGGAGCTGCTATTTCTGGGGCTAACAAAATATATTGCCAGCAAGTGCTCGAGGAGCTTGATGTATGTGCTTATGCGAGCTATATCAGATTTCTGTATTTGATAGTTACAGTTAATTATCATGTTATATCAACATCAATATTCATGGGATCAAGCTGAAGGTTTGTGGCAGTGATTTCCCCAAAATTGTTGCCACAAAATCATTCAGGAAAAGGTTTATGTGGACATACACTTAAACTAAAATCTGATGCTGCAACCCTGAGCATTGGGCATTTTTTTATAAGTGACAAACAAAAGACTAGTCATCCGTTTCCTGTCTGTGCTCAAACACATACACATGGGTTGATAGGTAAAACTATTGGATTTCTGATATGCCTCAAAATTTTTATGCAATGTAGGTGTATAAACGCTTGAAACTCACTTTGGAATTGGTGAAAAAGGAAATGGAGATCAGTAAGATACAGGTGTTTGTGGAGCTCATTTTGTTTATATTGTCAAATGCCCAATTTTGTGACTGGATGAACTGACCCATTTGGCATCTCACATTTTGTGTTTATTGATTAGGAATCAATTGCCAAAGCTATTGAGGAGAAGATTAGTGGTGAGCAGCGTCGCTATTTGTTGATGGAGCAGCTTAAAGCCATAAAAAAGGTTGATACTCATTAAACATTTGATTTTCCATAAATGATCTATTGCTGTTGAATGGTGTTATGTATAAGCTGGCTCAAGCCTTTGACTCTATGATTACATTACGAAAAGCCTTGTGGATGAAGAAAATCGGAACATCACCTTGTTGTTGTTCTTTGAGCTAAGCTGAAACTTGCATATTGAAAATGGTAAAACACATCTGACATGCCTTCTCTTTGGCATGCATTTACTGGTCTTCTATCTCGAGGAGGACCATGTTCATCTAAGGTTGGATTTTCTTCTTTAATTGGGCTTGCTATTACATTTTGCCAAGGATCGTGCTCTGCAAATTTCATGCTTATTGAATTCATTGGCAATCAGTGTGACTTGTGCTAATAACTGATCTTCCAATCAGATGTGCAATGTATCTAGATGCTTGATCCAAATGCTAATATGATCTCTCAATTTGATATGTGTAGATATTAGGATACTAGGTACCATGGTAGCTTGTTGAGGGAATTGTATTTTTGATAATTCAGTTTTGTTGCGGCTGGATTTTTTTTCTGTACTGTGGCCGTCTTAAGAAATTGACTTCACTCTCATGCTCTAGGAGCTAGGCTTGGAGACTGATGATAAAACTGCGCTTTCTGGTATGTGAAGACAATTTATAACTGTTACAAAAATTTGTCTTAGATTCTCTGGGTTTGTTAATATTATCCTTTTTTTCTCATGCAGCAAAGTTTAGAGAAAGACTTGAACGGGAGAAGTGCCCACCACATGTTTTGCAAGTTATAGATGAAGAGCTGGCAAAATTGCAGCTGTTAGAAGCCAGTTCTAGTGAGTTCAATGTGACTCGCAACTATCTCGATTGGCTGACTGCATTGCCTTGGGGAAATTACAGGTCTCTCTTTTGATGCATTTGAGTCAAGTAGATGTATCTTCTTTAAGAAATAAACTTGTCTTCTTCAAGAAGAGTATCCGTTTGCACCATTTGGAGGATTAGTCATTCTTTTAATTAAAAAAACAGGGGAAAATTTATTTGGAGGGTGAAAGTATTGAACACCATCTTTTTTTACCTAAGAAGTTGTTTCAATTTTGGCTAGTTCTCACAGTAGTGGCCACCCACAAGAAATTCAATATTCAAACCATGAAAATAGAAAAATTATGCAGGATTTAGCTTCAGTATATCATGGTATATGACATTGCATCTCTTGTGATTACATGGAACTGATACTGCATAACTTTAGATTCCTTATTCGACTTATAATTTTGAAATATTTCATCTGGTGTTTATTTAAAATTTTAGCTTAAAAAGAGCCAGGAAAGTCATGTTGAGTGGAAGCTCTACCAACCCGTGGTTGGCATTTTGGCATTTGGATTCATGAATTGATGGGTCTTGCTTTTGCCAAACTATGATGAAACATTTCAGAAGGTTTATATGGCTTCATTGTTTTGAGTCGTCAACTCCCTAAGTTATTGATTGAAATTGAGCTGGTGGTTTTTCCTTAAAAAAGTGTCAATTTTCAGGGGAAAAAAGGAGTTGGTGCCTGCTAATATATTCCTAGTACTTTTATTGATAAGCTTATACTGCAACAAATCAATTTTAATTTCCTCAATTGATTTTTGGTGGAGTACTAGCTAATGAATTTTTCTCTCGGTTTGTCATATTCAGTGATGAGAATTTTGATGTCCATCATGCTCAGAAAATTCTTGATGAAGACCACTATGGTTTGACTGATGTCAAAGAGAGGATCTTGGAATTTATTGCTGTTGGAAAACTTAGAGGAATCTCACAAGGTTCATTTTTATCTATTTGCATGTGATGTTCTTAACCCTTGGTTAAGCTGCGTTTGCTTTATATTTTACATAATTTTTTTTTATTGCAGGCAAAATTATCTGTCTTTCAGGGCCTCCTGGGGTGGGTAAGACTAGCATTGGTCGGTCAATTGCAAGAGCTCTGAACAGGAAGTTCTATCGATTTTCTGTGGGAGGTTTGTCAGATGTTGCTGAAATCAAGGTAAATGGAATTTTTTGTTTAGATTAAATATTTATTATTTCTTTGCCTTTACTTTATGATTAATTGGTAAATGTTTAATACTATAAAAAACAATCCTATAGGGACACCGTCGAACCTACATTGGAGCTATGCCAGGGAAGATGGTGCAATGTTTAAAAAATGTGGGAACAGCTAACCCTCTTGTGCTAATTGATGAGATTGACAAGGTATTTTTCCTAGAAGTTTCATTTTTCCATTTTAATGGAGAAAATATCAGTGGCAATCACTAGTTAAGAATATGAGATTTGATCAATTATCAAGAAAATTAAATGAACCCATTTCAATGTAGAAAATATAGTTGATGAAAAAATAAAATGAACTAGGTATATTTCTGAATATTTTTGGATTATCTTTTTCCTTATTTTTTATTTAGGTCTACCATTGTGATATTTTTATTTTTTTGTCCTCTTTCAATCGGTTGAAACACATGCATTTGTTTGCTTTTGTTAACATCCAAATTTCGTGGCCTATTATGTGTCTTATAACAGTTGGGAAGGGGGCATGCTGGTGATCCAGCGAGTGCACTGCTTGAGCTTCTTGATCCTGAGCAAAATGCAAATTTTCTTGACCACTATCTTGATGTTCCAATTGACTTATCTAAGGTGAGTTGTGCCTCCATTTAGAACTTTATTATGTGATGAAAACAACTAGAGTTCCGTAAATGCATAGTCTTTGTCTTTTATTTTGACTAACTTCTGTAGCAGGCGTTTTTTTTCTTTGAGTGAATTCACAATTTTCTAGGTTGATACATTTCTAGTGAAAATCTAGTGCCATCCATGTTAACTTTTTTGAATTCCATTTCCAATTTTTGACCTAAAAAAATTGCATTCTTTAAGTACAGTAAAACTCTTCACTGCCTGATCCTTCAATTCCATGCACTCCCTTTCTTTCCAAAAAAATCCGAAGCTGTGGTTGTCACCATGGCCCTCTTTTCCTTTTGAATTTTAGTTATTAATTTTTTATGAGTCTATCATAGATTATTTTGTTTATTGGAAGTATATTTTTAGAGATATTGACAATGCAAACTCATCTACTGAGATATTTCTCTTCAGCCAAAACTTCTTGGTAATGGATTCTGCATTGTAGATGTTTTTGGCATATTCAAATAAGGCTCAGTAGTAGACTAGTGCGAAGCATTTGGGTAATATTGGCCAATAGATGGACATGGTGAGGAAAGGATTGTGGCTTGCGGGTCAATGACCACATGGAGGAGTTTCTAGTTTGAGGTCTTGAGCTCAAGTCTCACTAGGGTAAGGGGTGTAGTGGGCATCTATAATCAACATTAAAAAAAGGACTGTAAAGGGGTTGTAACAGTAAAGCTAGTATGAATGAAAAAGCAAAAGGAGTAGAATAGAGGACAAAAACATTTTACCTGCCTAATGTAGTTGGAGAGTGACAATGATGACAATGATCGATCTGTACCTTCATCGACTAACCTCCTCACAGGTACTTTTTGTATGTACAGCAAATGTGGTAGAAATGATACCAAATCCTCTTTTGGATAGAATGGAGGTTATTGCCATTGCCGGTTATATAACAGATGAGAAAATGCACATTGCAAGAGACTTTTTGGAAAAGACAACTCGTGAGACTTGTGGTATCAAACCTGAACTGGTACGTACTTCTTCTCTAAATCATTTTAGACTTTTTCTTTCTTTCTTTCTTGCTCTCTCTCTGTGATTGGTAGAAGAGCTGTTTACTTTGTTATCAATATGGACATCATTTTCTGAACATGTGAATTAAAACTTGAAGAGTAATGTATCCAGGTTGAGGTGACCAATGCAGCTCTTCTTGCTCTGGTAGAAAATTATTGCCGGGAAGCAGGTGTCCGCAATCTCCAAAAACACATTGAAAAGATATATCGAAAGGTTTTTTTTTTTTTTCGCTGCATTTTACATTTATTGTCTTAATGCATTTTGCTTTTGTCTGTTTTGGATTAACTCTAGAGTTATCAGTTTGGGTCTTGATTTAATTATTAGGATAAATGCAAACTGTACTAAACAGATGAGTATATGAGTATATTCTCTCATGTGATAGATTGCACTGCAACTTGTCCGCCAAGGAGTACCAAATGAGCCATCTCCAAATGCCACCACTGAAAGTGTGGTAATTGAGGCATCTAGTGGAAAGTCTGTTGAAAAGCCAAGTGAATCTATAGCTGAGGGGCAGAATGTTTCTGTAGTGGGATCAGAAGAAGCTACCAGTCTTTGTGAGGCTAGTGAAACCCCTGCTGAAGCTAATCAAGCAAATATTCTGTCAAAGGTATGCATTAAATGTTTGTATAGACGGCTTTACTCGTTACTTTTCACAAAGCTGCGTTGCTTATGGGTGAATTTGGAACAGTATGAAGCAGAAGTTAATAATGCTAAAAAAGAATCAGATATAATTCAAGAGACTGAAGTAAATAAGGAGGTTGAGAAAGTTGTAGTCGACGTGTCAAACCTATCCGATTTTGTTGGGAAACCTGTCTTCCATGCTGAGCGCATCTATGATCAGACACCTGTAGGAGTGGTCATGGGTCTTGCATGGACTGCAATGGGTGGTTCTACTTTGTACATAGAGACCACTCAGGTGGAGCAAGGAGAAAGCAAAGGGGCCCTGCATCTAACTGGACAGCTTGGTGATGTTATGAAGGAGAGTGCCCAAATAGCACATACAGTTTCAAGGGCAATACATTCGGCGAAAGAACCAGACAATTTGTTCTTTGCCAACACTAAGCTTCATTTGCATGTACCATCTGGGGCCACGCCAAAGGATGGGCCTAGTGCTGGATGCACCATGATCACATCTTTGCTATCTTTGGCCATGAACAAGCCTGTAAAGAAGGATTTGGCGATGACTGGTGAAGCAACATTAACTGGTCGAATTCTCCCAATTGGAGGGGTATGTCATTTTCACCATTTTCATCAATCTGGTTTTCGAGAATTTCTTCCCTTAGTCATAAATTGTGTTTTTACTCTTTGGACTTTTTTTTTTTTTTCCATTAACCATACTGATAAAAAAGAAAAGCTCTGGAAATAATGAGAGAAGTAATTTAATGAAAACGAAGATTACTTCATCAGATGCTCTTGGTGTTTTTTTCTCTTTCTATTATGTATTTGTTTTTATCCAAGTGCACAACCGATAGGTCGAGTAATATGGCTTTAGTAATGGTGATGACAATTTGTATCATGGGTGCCTTCTGAAAGGTTTAGGAAGCTTATGGCTTCTGGTGTACTCTACTTTATTAATTTTGTAACTTTTTTCAGTATTTGAAAATATTAAATGATTTCCAGAAAGACTGCAACAAACCCAATCAACTTCATTCTAGACTTGCTGAGATCTGCTATGGATTTTTGCTGATAAAACAGGTTAAGGAGAAGACTATTGCAGCTAGGAGGAGCGGTGTGAAGATGATAATATTCCCTTCTGCGAACCGTCGAGATTTCGATGAGCTCGCACCTAATGTCAAGGAAGGCCTTGACGTCCACTTTGTGGATAATTACAATCAAATTTTTGACTTGGCGTTTGAAACCGAGCAGGAAGCAGAGAAATAAGCTTGTTAATCTGATATACAGGGCTGGTTCAGGTTGGCAAGAAGAAACAGCCATGCGGCTGAGAAGTTTTGTTGACAAGTTTGATCATGTTTTAATTTGTAATTCTTTTATATCCTTGCAGACCTCTGGCCGCCCGCCCTTCATAGCAAATGTAATCTTACACAGTGGCTGTAATAAGTTGTTCTCAATTATTTTAAGATTTTATTCAAATAGTTGATAACGAAAAGATCACACACAAATGAATGTAGTTCCATCTCAGAAACTGTTTTTCTGGACGCCTCCTGGTGTTAGTTTATTGGCTTGTATCGCTTTCGAAGATTACTTGCTTGTTTGAGACATGGGGCGACGTGCGACTGCGAACGGGCGATGCAGATCACTGTGTTATCGACAACGACAGAGAAGCTGGGGGGACGCGGGTTGAAAGTAGACGAGGCATGCCGTGAGAACTGAAGGAGAAACAATAGGAAGAATTCGGGTACACCCAAACCTCTTCGCTGTGATCACCCTTGCCAACCTCCTGAGTAACAATCCCAGACTTAATCCCGTTCACTTCCAGCACCGATGAGGGCAACCTTCCCCACATTACTACTCCCTAGCAGAACTTGCCCCTCACAATCCTACCAAAACCTTGTCCCCTCTCTATCCAGCCACACCCACATGGGTCGCTTCAACCCTACCAAATCCCCGGTATAATCCCCCACGTATCCACCTCAATTCAGACTTCCTTTATCATCAGCTTTCAGCTCTACTGAATTGCATCATCGGCATCACTTGCCAGTCAGATCGATTGCTGTTCCCTTCAAGTTTGGGCATCCAATCTTTGGGCTTTACGTGATTCTCCGAAACCCGCTCACCTGGGACCGGAGAGTTGCCTATTTGACGTTCCTAGCAGCGACAATGTCAAGAGCACTCTGGAGCTAGGGGATCTCGCCCTGTGTCGTGACCTTTACGCATTGTCGTCGAGATTGGGGTACGATTACCGGAATCCTGCCTTTCTTTTTCCATAAAGTTTAGTAATAGTGAAAATTTATAAACTAAAGTGCTCCTCGATAACACGGTCCGATCCATAAAGTCAAGATATGAAACAGTATCAAAGCGAATACATTCTGGATTAGGCAGACTTTGCAATGTCATACTATTTAGGTGAGCAACGTTAAAAGTATCTGTTGCCTTCTCCAAGCTTGCAACAAAAAGTCTGAGTTGATAATTCTTTTTTTAAGCTAAGTATTTTAATGCATTTGATTTTTGAAACTTGTGACAATACTTGGCTAAGATTGTTGAAAGTGGGATTCCACATTCTCCAATCAATTTTTTGGCAACATCTCCTAGATTACAAACTTTAAATCATATTTCAAGTGAACTGTCTCAATACAGAATGGACAGGTGGTCTTGATGTCTACCTTTCTTGGTTTTATTATAGAAATGAACCTCACGTTCTCAGGAGTTCTTGAAGGACTCATTTGAACCTACTTTGAGATCAGATTTTGTACTTGTCTATAACTTGTTTGACCTGCCTGTGAAGTTAGAATCTGGCACAATTAACTCACTGCTTCATATCCTTGAATTTGATGAAGGATTCTTTTTTCTTTTTATTTTCTGGAGTTTTTTTGTTTACTGACTATTGATGTGCAGTGCACTACACCCATTGCCCCTTGGAGAGACTTGAATTGGAGACCTCACAGTAGAAACCCCCATGTAACCATTGAGCCAAAGGTGAATCCATTTTTTTGGGAGTGTGTTCTTACTACCTGACAGTGTACAGGTTCAAAAGTCAAATTTGGAAGGGCTTCTTCAGAAAACATGTTGAAGTGGCTTCAGAGATTAAGAACTTGGACACTGATCTTCAAATGTTAGTATATGAAAACTACCAACAAATTCATCTGTGCTACTGATACAATTAAGAGGTGAAGTTACTTGCAGTGCTAATTATTTGTCATGGTATACAGGCATATATACTTAATATGAACATGTATTTTAGACATACAATATACATAAAACAAGAGTATAGCATATGACCTGCCTTTTTTTTTCGCTTTTACTGGAGGATACTTGTGTTTGTGAGGAAAATAGTTGCTATTATAATATGTAGGATGTTTCTACTTGCTAGGCTGATGTTTTCCAAGCAGTGGTTTCTTATAATATACCATGTTCTCAGTCAGCCACCAGGATCGAAAGCTTAAGTTCCGATCTCTTTGAGTTGTTAGAATGACTATGTACCCTAGTTTTCTTCTTTTATCTGGACTCAATAGCCACACACTCAGCAGTTCAAAATGCATTTCTATGTTTACATTGTTGAAAAGGGCATGATCACTTGACTAGCACAAACTCGGTCCTTTTAACTATTCAAAAAAAGAAAAAGCTAGTGAAGTTTTGTGGAGTGCTCATTAAAGTCAGTTATTTAAAGTATGAGAAGTAAGGATCGTACATTTTTCTTTTATACAATAGAAAGGATTTCAGTGAAAAAAAAAACAGAAGAACTGAAGAGACCTCCAGAAGAGGAAAGTCAAGCAAAGATAACAAGATAAGAAAAGCAATAGTCCTAAACCCTAACCCTAACACTAATCTTCCTCCCTCCCTCCCTCTCTCTTCTCTTTTTTTCCTACTCTTCCTTGAACCAAAATATTCTGAGTACAAATTTTAAACCGGTAGGGTACTGAAATGGTGTTCCGTTCGATTTGAAGGTGTTCATTGGTGTGTCGAGATTTGAATTTCTGAGTTGATGATTCTGATTTGGATTAAAACTGATTGTGTTCTTAAATTTCATATTTCGGATTTGATAACTATGAAAGAAGCATTAATTGGGTTAAGCACTTGAAATTGATGTTTTCAATTCTGATTTAGGGTAAATGAGTTCCGAAATTTCATGTTTGTCTCTATTAAAACTTGATTAGAGGTAGATTAAGTTTAAAATTTCGAAATTGAAGTTCCTGGATTGGTATAGGGTTGAAATTGGTTTTGAAATGTCATGATTCGTTTGATTTAAGCATGATTAACAATAGGTTGAGCATAAACAAATTCTGAAATTGAGACTCCTGAGTTGGATTAGGGTCAATTTGAGTTCTGAAATATCATATTCTATTTGATTTAAATATGATTAGAACTAGATTGAGTTTAGAAGCATGAAATTGAAGTTTCTAAATTTGGATTAAGGTTGAATTGGTTCTAAAATATCACGCTCTGATTTGATTTAAGTATGATGAGAGGTATATTAGGTTTAGAATTCTTAAATTGATTGTCCTGAAGTGGATTAGGGCTAATTGGGTTCTAAACCTTTGATCCAAGCATTCTGGAAGGTATAATTGGCATAAAATTTGAAATTGAAGTCCTAATTTGGATTTGTACTAATAGGGTTTTGAAATTTCTAGGTTAGTTAGAGGCTAGGAAGGCAAAAGTTAAAATCTTTTAGTTAGTGTAACCAAATGATTTGTAACTTTCTTCTGTTTATTAATACATCCTTATCAAAAAAAAGTGTAACCAAATGATTTTGAATGTTGGATTGAAATTTTTGATTTGCATGTTGGGTTGTTTCTTTTATGAAGACCTTTTATTAGATTCTCGTTAAGGAGGGTTTCTAATTTTTGGGTTTATAAGAGATTAAAGGAGCTGAAAATTTAGATCTTTTTTTTTTTTCTAATGTAACTAAAGGGTTGGAGTATAGATAAGAAACTGAATTACATGTTTTAATCCTAATTTATTACTAAAACTTTTCTTGTTAGACCCTCGTTAAGGAGGGATTTTAATTTTGGTTATGTGGAGATCAGAGGGGTTGGAACTTGAGGCCTTTCACCTATTACAGCTGAATGATTTTGAATTTAAGTCTAGAAGTTAGTTGTAACTGATGGTGTAAAGTTTGCTAGATGATGTTACTGATGTAAAGTACATGAATTACAACTACTTTGTAAGCTCTCCTTTTCTTAAGTTTGGTAACATTGATTTAATTTTTTGGGTTGTGAAGAAATTAGTGAATGCTTTTGAATTTTGTTCTATGTACCCCAGGTTGTTTTGGGGATATTTAATTTCATAGTCAGCATCATGATTGGACTTAATTTTTTAGACTCTGTCAATCTATGGATGAATTTAAGATCGTGGGATTTTTTATAGGGCCATTTGATATGCATATATGAATTGTGATTTGAATTAAATTAAAAGTATTTTGAGTTCTGAAACTGATAAAATGATTTATTTTACACTATTAAAATTATGTTTACATGCCTTGTGGTAGACCACTCCTTCAAAGGGATTAAATGTGAGTCTTACTCCATTCTGTAGGTTTATCCAGATTTTTCTTGTTTTACGATTCTTAGAAATTGCATACATAGTTTTTGTTTTGGAATACTGCTATGCAGAATTCAGTTTGAGCATCTGAGGAAGATTTACCATTTTGAAAGGTTCTTTAATCTGTCGGTTTCATATTGATGAAATTGTAGTTTACTCTATTGAGATAAAATTTGCAGGATTTTCAGGTTTAGTGGTGTGATTTCCCCCCCTTATCTGCAGTTAACTGGTGTTTATTTCCCCCTTCTTGCATAAATCAGGTTGACATAGGTCAGTTCGTGATTCAGATTATTGGATTGAGCTTCAATGTCCTTTTATTCTGTCGATGCAGCAGTATATTACTAATTTATAAGTGCTATGGAACACTGTTAAATAATTTTGATATGTCATGGAATGATCATGTCATATGGTGAGGAGATTTATGTGTTATAAATATCCACTATATGGTTTTTTTTAATGTTTTCTTGTGTTTACCTTAGTTACTAGGATGGGTAGAGAGTTAGATTCAGAGTAGGTTGGGTAACCAAGGGTAAATTGAGTCGCTTGCACGGGTGTCTATTAGTGAACAAAACTCGACCCCATCACTGATGAGGTACGGTACATAGTGATTGCAAAGTTATATGGAGTTCTATCAGGAGTATTCGGGTATTCACCACATAAGCGATCAAAACTAACGTGTCGAATTGGATTATACATATGTACAGTTGATCGATCAATGTTTGGTATTTTGTATACTAAGCTTGGAAATTGGTTATTTTATTAATATTTGTTTAAAATGGTAATTTAGTAAAATTCCCTATAAATTATAACGTATATTTTTTAATTTCTTTTTTATTTCTTAAAATGATAAAGGGTTAGATAATTAAACACCTTGTTTTTACATTAGATACCTTATATTAATGCACAAAAAAAGAAATTAATCCATAGCAAGGACAGGATGGGGCAAGCTAGGAACCAGGTTTCAAGGTGGGGTTGTTGGATAGGGATGTAAAGTTGGGTTTTCTAAAATTCCCTAACGTTAAAACATGATTAATGAATTGGATTATTATGTGGAACAATTTTTTTATCCTCATTATGCCGATACCAATTAGATGACTTGCATTCCCTTGCTTAGAAAAACTCCAATCTACACTAACGTATCTTAGTTACTAGGATGGGTAGAGAACCCGATTAAGAATAGGTTGGGTAACCAAGTGTGAGTTGAGTCCCAATAAACTAAGTTGCCTGTACTGGTGTCTATTAACGAACAAAACTCGACCCCCATCACGGATGAGGTACGGTTCGTAGTGATTACAAAATCATATGGAGCTCTATCAGGGGTATTTAAGTAAACCGACTGGAAATCAATTCTAAACCATTTTTATCTTCATATGGGATTTAGACGATTTGCATTCCCTTGCTTGAAAAAACTCCAATCTACACTTCTTTTTCATCTCTATCTTCTGCTTTCTCTTGTTCCAACGACACCTCTTGTTGTCTTTCCCTAAGTTTTTGTTTCTTGTCTTCCTCTTCCTTGTCTCTCTCGATGAATATTAGAATGTCACAAAATCTTATGGGGCGTATGGACGATAAGCCTATCTCCTTCTATTTCTTGAAAACATTGTTTCTTTGAATCCTTTCCTGAGGTTTGCATCCATTGTATTTACCCCATGCTGTAATTATATTTTCACGTAAATCTTATCTTTTTTATTCTAAATTATATAAATACCACATTTAATCAATTAAAGTTGTTATATTTTCATGTAAATCTTATCTTTTTTATTCTAAATTGTATAAATACCACATTTAATCAATTAAAGTTGACAAACTGCACCTTTGCCAACAACTCCAGAGCCTCAAGAGAGGGGATTCAATGAGAAATACCTACTTTTTAAGCTTTTTTTCAGAAATTTCCCCACACACAAGAAAACTGGTTTTTTCTGCTTTCAATTTCTGGAAATTTCGTCTTTGGCATAATCTTATTTCTGCCTAAAAATGTGCCATTTTTAGACTGAAAATAGTTTCCCAGATTAGGCAATTTTTCTTCCCCTTCTTTTTCTTTTCCATTCCCGAATCCCGTCCGTTCAAATCTTGTCACCATCTAGGAACTTGAACATATTAGATGCTCTTGAAATGAATCAAACCTTGGATTCTGTTCAATGATTGGATGATCTAAGTCGAACAAAAATTCACTGTTTCTCCTGTTTGGGCCTTAGTTTGACCAATCAATTTAAGACTTTTTTACTTTTGCATGCTTAGTTCGAACAATTTTCCAACTGTTTGGATAGACAAAATACTGTAATTCAGTGCAGATTCCTTTTTTTTCTTTTTAAAGGAGCTGGACAATCTATATGCAGAAAAAAGCTGAACGAGTGACTGTAATGGAGGGATGAAATTATAACAGATTACGAATTATGAAGTCTCTTCCTGGTAGAGTTGGCGTAATTGATGACTCTCTGTTGGGTGGAGAAGAAACAGTTCGGCACGACTTGTACTTCGATTCTCTAATGGAAATAGCAGAGAAAAGCTTCCATTTTCAGATTAGTTGGTTCATTGCTTTTCCGCGAGAGAGAGAGAGAGCTTTAAAGAGGGTCTTCCAGCTGTCGATAGAGACGCCATTGGACTTCCAATCTCACACCCTGAATGCAGGAGCGACCGTTTGCGGAAACCATGGAGCTTCCTTGTTATGGTCTCCAAACGCGCTCCAATTGATTGCAGATACACGCGTGGAAGCCACAACGAGAAGCCGTGCCGCTTGCCTCGTCTACCTTGAATTCTACTCTTAAGTCGCCTTCCCCAAATGGGTTGTTTCCCCTGCAAGCACGCTTGTAGCGATGATATGATCCATTAATGGGTTGAAAAGAATGGAAGATGAAGATGAAGATGAACAGAGAGAAAGCCTGCCGGAAGCTGCTCTATTTTCCACCCCTCATTTCTCTCCTTTTAGACGTTCTGACTGGAGTGGATTATTGAGGCCAGCTTTCACTAGCGAGTATCAATCACCATGTACGCGGATTAATGCGACAATCATTGAAATGCCAATCTCTACTAAGTTACTGGCGTCTATAAATGTCTGTCATTGAAAATCACATATATGTTGTGAGTCACCTTTTTGTTTTCATTATCCCATATGTGGTATCCAAACTCAGCTTCGCCATAACCGATGAGTGTACATTTCTTGAATTTGGGATCAAACTTATTCCTGCATTGATCACTGATGTGCACATACGCCACACAACCGAAAACTTTAAGGTGTAAAAGTTTTACTTTCTTTCCGCTCCATACCTTTTCTAGTATTTTGTATTCCAGTGGAATTGATGGACCTCCGCTAATCAAACAAGTCGTTGTGTTGACTGCTTCTACCTAGAATTGTTTTGGTAGGCTTGACTGCATATGCATACTTCTGGGTCTCTCAGTCAAAGCTTTGTTCATATGCTCAGCTACACCATTGTGTTGAGGAAGACCTGGTACGATTTTCTCCATTCAAATCCCATGGTCATAACATAACTTTTTGAATCTGATGTCTTCATATTCACCCCCATTATCAATCCTAAGCCTTTTGATCTTAAGAACTGTCTCATTTTCAACCATGGCTTTCCATTTTCTGAAAGTATTAAACACTTCAGATTTGTGACTTAGAAAGTAAACCCATACCTTTCGAGATTGATCATCGATGAATGTCACGAAGTAGTGTTTTCCACCGATGGATGAAATAGTTGTTGACCCCCAAACATCAGAATGAACGAGCTCCAACCTTTCCTTCTTCGGAGTTCTGCACATGTCTAAAAACTAACTCTCTTCTGCTTTCCAAGTATGCAATCCTTGCACATGTCAATTTCTAATGACTGTAAACCTGATAGTTTCCCCACGGAATGCATAGTCTTCATTCCTTTCTCACTCATGTGGCCAAGTTTCTGATGCCACAGGTTGGAACTTTAGTTGCTTGTTGCAACTGCAATTGTACAACATGTATTTGTTGTCATGTAAAAAGTACCACTCTTATTTCCTCGTGCGCAACTACCAATGAACCCTTCGAAATCTTCTAGTCATCACCATGGAAAGTCGTGGTGTAGCCTTCACTAGCTAATTGCCCTACTGGATTAAGTTCTTTCTCAGGTCAGGAACATGTCTGACATTTTTCAGCTCTCATACAAACTCATTTAACTTAATCTTCACTACACCTTTGCCGACAATATCACAAGGTTGATCATCACCGAGATAGACCTTACCAAGGTTTTTGGACACATATTTCTCGAAGAGTTCTTTCTGCGAGGTAGTGTGAAACAATGCTCCAAAGTCTAACACCCAAGACTCCTCCTTTCTCTCCAAATAACATATCAATGTCTCGTCATTCCCTGAGGTGGAAACAACATTTGCTTCTATCTTCACCTCCTGATCCATTAGTGCACTATTGCATTGATTTTTGTAGAGCCCAGTCTTCCCGCAGTTCCAATACTTAACGATCTTTGAGTTATGAGAATTGTTGGGATTTCTCGATTTTAAGCCTTCTATTGTGAGATTTGCCTCAATGGATTGACCTGCCACATCTATTTTCTCTAGTTCTTCCTCTTGCCTCTGTAGACAATATTGAAGAAGTCTACGCTTCACCCGACGCTTTTCTTCTGATTTATTCGTGGACAACTAGATCACAAACATCATTGAATTTTAACTTATTGATTCCTGACGAGCTACTCACTGTTTAACAATGGCATTTCAGCTTTCTGGTAGGGAAGACAAAAGTATCAATGCATGTACTTCTTCGCCGAATTCAATTTCAACTGGGTTGTGATTGTATTGAGTTCGTTGATATGTTGAGCTACTTCCGTCATATGCAAATTGAACAATCGCCTCATTAGATGCACTTTATTTGAGGCTAACGATTTCTCGTACATATTGGCGAGAACTTTCATGAGACTTGTTGTGGTCTTCTCCTTTGCTATGTTGAAAGCAATATTGTGGGATAACGTTAATCAGATAACTCCAAGGGTTTTTCTGTCGAGGAGTTTCCACTCTTCATCCTTCACAGAGTTTAGCTTCACTCCTTCAAGTCTTAGATATAAATTTTTCTGATACAGATAATCCTTTATTTGCATTTTTCAGAAAACAAAGTCCGCACCATCGAACTTTATAATTTTCACCTTCCCTTCATTTACGGCCATTGTTTCCACTCGAATTTGGTTATCTTTTGGATCGCTTTGATACCAGTTGTTATGCAATAATGACCAGATTAAAGAGGATGCAACAAATAACAACACACTATTTTTAACGTGGTTCGCCCAACTCTGGCTACGTCCATAGGCTGCTTTTCGAAAAGAAGCCAAAAAATTTGAAGTCTTTCTTCTTTCTCCTCTCTACTCTCTCCCTCTACACTGAGGTCTTTCTTCTTTCTCCTCTCTGCTCTCTCCCTCTACACTAAGGTTGAAGATGTCCAACGAACAATGAGCAGTGTCATGGAAAACTTCTGGCGACGGTAAGAAAAAACAAGTGTTTTTTTACTTGATATTGTGGTCAAGTCTCTTGGAGTGTTTTTTTGTCCGTTGCTACTGTTCAAAGACTTGAGCCTTGATCCTTGTGGCTTAATCCTTGAGCCTTGAGTCTTTCACTGTCCACCACACTTTCCTAGGCACCCATGCCTTCTTTTACAGTTAAAGCGAGAGCTATTACTCCTCCTCTGAGAAGCTCAACGGAGCGTAGCGATCCCTCTTTCGAGTCTTAATGTGAAACGATATCATCGTCTCTAGGATGTGGACGTTGATCAAACGGATGCCTAGTTCAAATCCGACGAGAAATGTTCCCTTGATCAAACGGATTACTCGATAATGTCTAGCTCAGATCTGACGAGCAAGGTTTTCTTTGTTATCATCCAGGCGTGCCAATTTCTAAGTATGAAGTTAGCTCAACCCAACACTGGCCAACTTACAAAGTTTTTTTTTTCGACTAATAAACTAATATTTGTATTAATCCATTTAGGACTATTCCTTAACACTCGCTTACATGGAGACATTTTATTATGGCTTTATATATAGGTAATTTAGGTGAAAGCGCACAAATGAGTAAGTGTTGTAATACCATGTGAAGTTGAGTCTCAGATCCATCCCAAAATAACTAACCAACTTAGGAAACTTGTTTCCCGACCAATAAAATCAAAATTTTTGTATTCATTGATTTGTGTGTTATTATTCCTTAATATTCCCCCTCACATGTAGATATCTTTTGTGGTTTTACATGTTTACATATAAGTACTTGCTTTGATACCATGTGAAATTGGGTCCAAGACCCATCCCAAATTGATTAGGCAACTTAAAAAACATGTTTCCCAACTAATAAACTCAAAATTTTTACATTTACTAATCCATGTAAAACTATTCTTAACACACATAAGACTCGGGCCCACACAAGAGTCGATTAAGGAAGGCCAAGACCCAGGTCCAACACGTGACTTTGACAGTGATGTGACTATTCGGCTGGTCGGCCACCTAACACGTATTTTGTGGTGCGTGAGACTCCCTTCACTTTCTACCAAAGGCACACGTGACACTACGCCCACGGTGCTCGCTTTTTCCTTTTTTTTTCTTTTTCAGTGACTTTGGGTGCAAATAGATATTTATGAAAATTATTAAGAATACATAATGAAAATTTGTCACGTGGAAGAAAAGTGATGTCACACGATGGATGACGAAATCATGAGTCTCAGGTCCATCCCAAAATAACTAACCAACTTAGGAAACTTGTTTCCCAACTAATAAAATCAAGAGCTTTGTACTTTTTGATTCAAGTGTTATTATTCCTTAATACTCCCCCTCACTTGTGACAGCGGCTAGCTAAGACACCCAAAAGACTGATCTGTTAGGTGCGAAAAGCTACCGCCTACAAGAGTGGATGGAACCACTCTGACACCTACCCCGCTCATTCTTGACCGCCTCTCACTAGATTTGAACGCGGGACGTGGCGTGCCTAACTCTGATACCATGACAATAGCTAGCCAATACATCCAAAAGACTGATCTGTTAGGTGCGGAAAGCTACCGCCTACAAGAGTGGACAGAACCACTCTGACACCCACCCCGCTCATTCTTAACCGCCTCCCACGAGATTCGAACACGAGACGTGGCATACCCAGCTATGATACCATGATAACGATTAGCCAATACACCCAAAAGATCGATTTGTTAGGTACGAAAAGCTACCACCTACAAGAGTGGACGAAACAACTCTGACACCCACCCCGCCCATTCTTGACCGTCTCTCACGGGATTCGAACGCGGGACGTGGCGTGCCCAGCTCTGATACCATGTCAATAGGCTGACCAGTATAACCTAAAAGACTAGTCATTTAAGTGCGAAAAATCAACCTAATCAAGAGAAGTGGACCCGAACCACCTCTGGCACCAAAAAATTACCACCTCATATATAAACCCTTAACCTATACATCTGATTACAAACTCTCTCCAACTAAGTAAACTTCTTTAGAATTTCAGCCAACATTCGGAGTTCAATGATTCAACAACATTCAAAAAAAATATTTTTTTCTTCTTTTCCTATTCTTTTTCAAAATTTGGACTAAATTTGAGCCCAGAGAATCATATTTACAAACACCATGTTTACTAACAACTACAAAACATTTGATCGTACTATCAATTATGCATCAGAAAATGCTGACCGAATCACTACGTTTAACAGAACTGCTTCACTTAAGTCCTACACATTTTGCCACACCTTGAAACCTCTGTCGAAAAACCCAGTTTATTCCAGTTTTGGAGATATCTCAAAGGGAAGGGGCCTTGCGTCTCACCATTTGGGTCCTTGTAAAACCATTAGTCCTTCGGTACCATAAATGTTTGCTTCTTCTCTTCAGTTGTTTCATCTTCATCAATATCAATTACCTGAGGTTCTTTGGGTTTTTTTATATCGAGAAGTTGTTCTTCATCGCTATCATGCAAATCAATTATATTTGACTCTTCCTTTTTCAAGGGCAAGCTTGATTCATCATGTTCGGCTCTTCCAGCAATTTGATTTCCAACAGCTACATTTCCTTTGTTAATTATACTTGTCCAAGTCGGAGAAGTCGAAGCACCAAGAGATTATTATTGTTTATCAGGGAGATTTGTTAATGCTAGCTTTAATGGTAGTACAGATGTCTCCACATTCTGACCACTTTCTTCAACCAATTGATCCTTCACATTGGATAAATTTATTTTACCTTTTGATCGCCCTCTCTTTCTAGGTTTTTGAATTGAAAAGGCCTCGGTGCCTTCATCTTCTCCTTCATCTTGACATGGTATCAGAGTCAGGTCCGGCACATTCCACCTTCGAATCTTGTGGGGAGCAGTAAGGGGCAGGGTGGGTGTCAGAGGTGGTTCTGATCCACCTCTCTTGATTAGGTTGGTTTTCCGCACTTAGACAACTAGTCTTTTAGGTTGTATTGGCCAACCTCTTGAAAACTTGTAGATATCCTTTGTGGTTTTACATGTCTACATATAAGTACATGTTTTGATACCATATGAAGTTGGGTCCAACACCTCCCAAATTGATTAGCCAACTTAAAAAACTTGTTTCCCAACTAATAAACTCAAAATCTTTATATTTACTAATCTATGTAAAAATATTCTTAATACACGTAAAACTCGGGCCCACACATGAGCCGATTAAGTAAGGCCAAGACCCAGGCCCAACACTTGACTTTGACGGTGACGTGACTGTTCGGTTGGTCGACCGTCAAACCCGTATTTTGTGGCCCACGAGACTCCCTTCACTTTCTACCAAAGGCACATGTGACAATACGCCCACAACGCTCGCTTTTTCATTTCTTTTTCTTTTTCAGTGGCTTTGGGTGCAAATAGATATTTATAAAAATTATTACGTATACATAATGAAAATGTGCCACATGGAAGAAAAATGACGTCACACGATGGATGACAAAATCATGAGTCTCAGATCCATCCCAAAATAATTAACCAACTTAGGAAACTTATTTCCCAACTAATAAAATCAAGATCTTTGTACTCATTGATTTATGTGTTATTATTCCTTAATACTCCCCCTCACTTGTAGATATCCTTTGTGGTTTTACATGTTTACATATAAATATTTGCTCTGATACCATGTGAACTTGGGTCCAAGACCCATCCCGTATTTTGTGGTGCACGAGACTCCCTTCACTTTCTACCAAAAGCACACATGACAATACGCCCACGGTGCTCGCTTTTTTGCTTCTTTTTTTTCAGTGACTTTGGGTGTAAATAGATATTTATGAAAATTATTAAAGAGACATGGTAAAAATGTGTCACGTGGAAAAAAATAACGTAATGGATGACGAAATCATGAGGGAGATCGAGAAAGGATTTTTTCTATGATTGGGTGGAGTTCGATTTAAAAGCGTCCACTCCCGTCTTCAAGGTTGTTTCAGCCGTCAAAACGACTTCTCTTTTTTTTCAACTAATTCTCCCTTCGTCTTCTCCTGCTATTTCTCTCTATTGTTCATATCTGCTTTTGTTTTCGGATTGAGAGGAGGATGGTTCAGGATATCGAGCAGCACAACATTTTTAGTGTTGTTGGATTTTCTGATGATACTGATAACTTATAGAAACGAGATGAAGATGAGGTACGGAAGTTCAATTTGTTCGAAGATGGGTATAAGAGGATTAAGCTCAGTGAGATTAATCACGAGGCAAACACTTTGTTACTCTTTTTCTCTTTCTCTCTTCTGTTTCTACTTTTATTTTTTTGTTTTTCCCTCTTTGGCTGAAACTCTACTCGGGTTTCTAGTTAATGGATGTGGGAAATAGTTTTGGTTTTATGTTTTTTATGGCTTTTTTGTTTTGATTTTGGACTTGATATCGTTTTATGTTTGAATTTTTCGGATTCTTCCCTATTAGCACCTCATATACATGGATCACAACGGAAATTTTCGTTTTTTTACTCCAAAATGCTCTCAAATATCTGAATTCTTTGTTTTTTCTTTTCTTGAAGTGATCGACCCATCCAGTTCTCCATGATACTCAATCGTAAGCATATCTTATGTTCTTTGCATTAAAGGCACAAATGAATCTCAACAACCAGATAAAACCAAATCAACATATGAAGATAAAGATAATGGAAATCAATCCAGGATGTAACAAATCTATTCAAAATTTAATATTTTCAAATACATGCAAAAGATTTATGTTATCTACAAAATAGCTATAAATACAATTATATGTAATCCTCCAACATCAAGTGAGGAAAACATATCTATATTTATTTTTGTTTTCACATGGTATCAGAGCTTCCAAAGACATACGTCTCTCATCCATGGCCTCCAACATATCCTCTACCAGCAATTCTTCTTCCCATAATCCTTCCTCTGCAGCAAGTTCCCTTCTCCCCACCCAACTCCATCATATCATCACAATCAAACTCACCAAAGACAACTACCTTCTTTGGCGAGCCCAATTCATTCCATATCTTCGTGGTCAAAATCTATTTGGTAACCTTGATGGCTTCATTCTTTGTCCACCTCTCACAATTCCTTCCTCTTCCAATAGTTCCATACATGTCCCTAATCCTGCATATATTCACTAGTCACAACAAGATCAAACCATTCTAAGTGTTCTCCTTTTTTCCCTCACCGAATCTCTTCTCACCCAAGTTATTGGTCTTACAACTTCTAGAGAAGTTTGGCTTGCATTAGAAAAATCATATTCTTCCACTTCATCTACCAGAATCCTCAGCATTCGTTTCCAACTATCTACTCTTAAAAAGGCCTCCCTCACAATCACTGATTACTTCACCAAAGTAAAACAACTTCTCGATACTCTCTCTGCCATTAGTCATCCCCTAAGCCCCTAAGAAATCACCTCATATCTTCTTGCTGGTCTTCCTTCCTCATATGACTCCCTTGTTACCTCTATCACCACCAAGTTATATCCCATCTCTCTTGATGACCTATATGGTTACCTGCTCACTTATGAAAATCGTCTTGAACAACAACATACCTCCAATGAATTCCCCTTGCCCTCGGCCAATATTGCCACCTCCTACCATGGTCGAGGTCACCGTGGTTCTTCTTCATATAGAGGTGTTCCTCACTCTGGCAATCAGTTCAAAGGCAGGGGGCGTGGTTTCCAAAATCCCTCACCTCACCAAGTGTCACATTCCACCAAACCTCAATGCCAAATCTACTCCAAAGTTGGCCATACAACTACTACTTGTTGGTATAGGTTTGACCATCAATTCCAACCTCCCTCCACACCCAATACTCAAGCAAACATAGCTCAATCACACACACCTCCTACTTCATCTCCTACTCTCAAATATGATCAAAACTGGTACCCTGACATTGGTACCATAAATCACATTACCTCCAATCTCCATAACTTTCCCTCAATGCAGATCCATACTCCGGCTCATATCAAATTCAAGTGGGAAATGGTCAAGGTTTGAAAATCCTTCACACTGGCTCTTCTCTTCTTCATTCAGCTTCAAAATCTTTCGTTCTACACAAAATCTTGCATGCTTCTGAAATCACAAATAACTTATTCTCAGTTTCTCAATTCACAAATGATAATAATGTTTATTTTGAATTTCACCCATCCTTTTTCTGTGTCAAGGACCCCACCTTGGGAGCTATCCTCTTCCACGGATCGAGTAAAAATGGTCTTTATCCACTGCATACTCTCCCATCTCCCTCCATAAATCCAGCTTCTTACATTGGCAAAAGAGTTTCGGTATCACAATGGCATGCACGCCTCGGCCACCCTGCTTTGCACACAGTGAAAGAAATCCTCTCAAAGCATCATCTAGCAGTCACCAGTAACAAAAGTTTTTCAGTTTGTCATGTTTGTCAATTAGGGAAAAGTCATAAATTACCTTTTCATTTGTCCACATCGAGGTCCTCTACTCCTTTTGAGTTATTATTTATGGATGTATGGGGGCCCTCACTCACTGAGTCTTTTCACGAAAATTTATATTACTTAAGCATCATTGATGATTTCTTTAAATTTATCTGCCTTTTTCCTATCACTGCAAAATCAAAAGTTGCACATACCTTCGTCCATTTCCAGCTTCAAATCGAACACTACTTTGACTGTAAAATCAAAAGCGTGCAAACTGATTTTGGAGGTGAATTTCAGGCTTTAAAATCACATTTCCTCACCTCTGGCATCATCCATCGTCTTTCCTATCCACACTCTCACGAACAGAATGGTACTGTCGAGCGTCGTCATTGCCACATCGTCGAAACAGGTCTCACCCTCATGGCCTCTTCGTCTGTTCCCCATCAATATTGGGATGATGCTTTCACCACTGCCACTAGCCTCATAAATCGCCTCCCCTCTCTCGTCATTCAACACAAAACTCTACTTGAACTCCTCTTCAAACAACCTCCCGACTGTACCTTCCTCCGTACCTTTGGGTGTGCCTGTTGGCCCTATCTTCGTCCATATAACTCTCACAAAATGGATTACTGATCCGATCTCTGTCTTCCTTGGCTACAACCCCAATCATTGAGGATATTGGTGCCTGCAACAATCAATAGGTCGCATCTTTATTTCCAGGCATGTAATCTTCGATGAAACTCATTTCTCCTTTCAACAAACAACTTCTCCCTCTACTGTGTCCCAGAACCCTCTCACACCACTGCCATCATCCCTCTGTATTCCGGAATCTACCCCATCGCCAAATTACCCTCTGTCGCAAACTGAAATCCCGTCGCAAAATCCACCCTCGTCACCTCATAACCTCCCGTCGCCACCTCCCATTCCGTCTAATACTACCCTCCCATCACACAATGAAACCTCGTCGCCACCTCCTCTTCCATCTAACACTACCCTCCCATCGCACAATGAAACCCCGTCGCCACCTCCCCTTCCGTCGCACACTACCCTCCCATCACAAATACAACACATGTTGCAAACCTACCTTCCATCGCACCATGCCCTGTCGTCGCCAACATCCTCCTCGTCTCCAAATTGTCTTCTGTCGAAACCTAAAACCCCCTTGCACAGTAAACTCTATCTCTTGACCCGCCCAACCCACCAACTCGAACTTCTGACCCGCCCAACCCACCAACCCGAACCCAATTTTGAAAATTTGAACTCCCATCCCATGATCACACGGTCCAAAAATCACATACACAAGCCCAAAAGTCTCCCACCAGATATGACCCTCCCTCCAGATATGACCCCCCCTCCACGGGCCTTAATCACTGAAACCCAGGAAATTGAGCCCACTTCATTCTCTACTGCCTCAAAAAGCCCACATTGGAGACATGCTATGATTGAGGAATTTCAGGCACTCATTGATAATGGCACATGGGTTCTAGTTCCTCCGAAGCCCAACATCAACCTCGTGGGCTGCAAATGGGTTTTTCGAATCAAGAAACGGGCTGATGGGTCCATCGACCGCTACAAAGCCCGTCTCGTTGCAAAAGGCTTTCATCAATTACCAGGAATTGACTATGATGCTACCTTCAGTCCAGTGGTCAAGGCCACGACCATTCGCACTGTTCTTTCTTTTGCAATATCACACAGTTGGTCCATTAGACAACTAGATGTCAAAAATATTTTTTTTACATGGAAACCTTCAAGAAACCGTTTATATGTCCCAACCTCCCGGATTCGCAGATCCATCATGTCCTGAGTTTGTGTGTCATCTACAAAAATCTCTTTATGGACTCAAACAAGCACCCCGCTCCTGGTTTTTACGACTCAGCAATATACTAGTCGAAATGGGTTTTACTGCTTCCAAGGCCGATACCTCTTTATTCATTTTCAGGTCAAAACATACTGTCCTCTTCTTACTCATATACGTTGATGACATCATCATCACTGGACCTCACCAATATTTTTTACACTCAATCATCCTCAATCTTCAGAAAGATTTTGCCCTAAAAGATCTTGGACCGCTTCACTCTTTTTTGGGTATTGAGGCTCTATAGGATGATCGAGGACTTTTTTTCTCCCAACAAAAATATATTTTTAACCTGCTCCAAAAAACCTATATGCTACAAGCTAAGCCGGTGAACTTCCCTATGTCCACAACAACCAACTTATCAATCTTCAAAGGTGATCCTTTCAGTGATCCAACTCTTTATCGTAGCACAGTTGGCTCCCTCCAGTATCTCTCTTTTACAAGACCCGACCTCGCATTTGTAGTCAGCAAAGTATGCCAGTTCATGCAGCGTCCCATGATAGACCATTGGACCGCTGTCAAAAGAATTCTTCGATACCTTTAGCAAACTATTCACCATGGCATTCTCATCCGCCGTCACTCATCCACAACAATGCATGTTTTCTCTGATGCTGACTGGGCTGGTTGTCCCGACGACAGACGCTCTGTAAGTGGTTATTGTGTCTATCTTGGTTCTAATTTAATTTCTTGGAGCTCCCGCAAACAACTAACGGTATCACGGTCAAGTACCGAAGCAGAATATCGTGCCATTGTTAATACCACTGCAGAAATTATGTGGCTCCACTCACTTCTCACTGAACTCGGCATCTCAAGTCAAAGTCCACCTACACTCTGGTGCGATAATATAGGGGCCACATATCTCACAGCCAATCATCTCTATCACTGACGCACCAAGCACATCGAACTGGACATTCACTTTGTGTGCGATCAGGTTGCACAACGTCAACTACAAGTTCGGTTCATATCCAGTGCAGATCAAATAGCTGATACATTCACCAAAGCGCTTCTAACTGCATGTTTCAGTCAATTTCGAGACAATCTCAATGTACACGAGCTCCCATTGTGATTGAGGGGCGTAAATGCACAAATGAATCTCAACAACCGGATAAAGCCAAATCAACAGACGAAGATTAAGATAATGGAAATCAATCCAAGATGTAACAAATCTATTCAAATTTCAATATTTTCAAATACTATGTAACAGATTTATGTTATCTATAAAACAACTATAAATACAACTGTATGTAATCCTCCAACATCAAGTGAGGAAAATATTTCTATATTTACTTTTGTTTTCACATGCATACATCTCATTTGCAGGCCCTCGCAAGCGAGGAGTCCAATCCTCTTGGTTTGACTCTACGAAAGACTCCGTCTTTCATTGATCTTATGGAAAATAAGCTGTCCGATTGGAGTTCAATGAAGAAGATGGAGAATTCCTAGTCGATTTCAGAGAAGGAAAAGTTGAAGGCTTTGAATTTCTCTGTTTCGCTGCTCAAGATAGGCAATTGGGAGGTACCATTTACAACGTCGTTCTAGTGTTCTATTCAGTAATGTTTCTTTGAGCTTCAGAGAAGTTATTGACATTCATAAGAATTCCAAATGGAAATGAATTCTGGTTCTGTTTGTTGCAGAGAGTTTCTCGGTACGAAGGTGACTTGATCGGGAAATTGTACTACGCAAAGCGAAAACTCGTCTGGGAGGTTTTGAATTTAGGATTGAAAAGTAAGATTGAAGTACAATGGTCCGAAATTATCGCAATCAGAGCTACCTTTCGCCCATATCAACCAGATGTTCTCGAAGTTGAGGTAGTCCAATTTCTATGATTTTTGTTTCTTCTCCTCATTAATCTTTGTTTATTAATTCTTCAACTTTGTTCTTCATTCGTTTCTAAATCTCCATATCATCATCTTTGTCCAATGCAGCTAGACCATCCACCTGCTTACTTCCAAGAATCAAATCTGTTGAAGATTCGAACTTAACGGGTCTTATGATCTGAGATTAACTGGTCATGATTCGACAATAATGAATCTGTAATTTTAATTTCAAACGGGATTTGTTCCCTTATATGTAAACGTATTATGAATGTATTTTTTCACATCGAAAATAAAAATTTTTACATGGTATCAGAGCAAGGTAGGTCCCGAGTTCGAGTCTTGCTCCCACCTGTTTCCACGAGCCACAAATGGTAACATGTAGGGGAGTGTTGAGAATTTAATATCGATCGGGCTGATCCTTCTTATATTCATGTTGCGCCTTCACTAACGTCTCGAGGTTTTAGCGCAACTAATTTTAATATGGTATCAGAGCCTTACTTTTTCCAGCACACCTTCCTAAACGATTTTGGGGAGATGCCATTTTAACAACTGCTTATCTCATAAATCGGACACCTACCCCAGTCTTGCAAGGTAAAATACCTTATGAATAGTTATTTAACATTATCCTCACTTACTCTCATTTACGAGTTTTTGGATGTTTATGTTTTGCCTCTTCTCACGCCCACAAACCATCCAAATTTGATGCACGTGTCATCTGTTGCCTTTTTCTTGGGTACCTTTATGGACAAAAGGGATATAGGGCTTATGATCTCCAACTCAATAAAGTATTTATCTCCCGAGATGTTACCTTCTTTGAAAATGAATTCCCTTTTAAACATTTTTCTGCTGCAAATGAAAGTGTCATGTTTCCTCCTCCTATAATGTTTGCTATTTATGATGACCCTCTACCAGGCATACCTTTATCAGACACACCTCCTTTGTCACCAAATTTTGATATTTCCCATGTTAATCATAATTTTTCCCCCAAATACCTTCTCCTACTATCATACCACCTCCTACTCGTCGCCCCTCTACCAGGCCCATTAAGCGACCCAGTTTCCTTCAAGATTTTCATGTGGAAGATACCCTACCGTCACGACCTGAACAATCTTCTGCCTCCAACGTGGTCACCACATCGGGTACACCTTATGAGCTCTCTCACATTCTTTCTTATGCCCGGTGATCCCCATCTCATAAAGTTTCTACCACTTCATTAACCATTACACAAGAACCAACTAGTTTTTTACAGGCCATGAAGGATCCTAAATAGTGTCAGGCAATGCATGATGAAATTCAAGTCCTCCAGGCTAACCACACATGGACGCTCACATCTCTTCCACCTGGCAAGAAACCCATTGGATGTAAATGGGTATACAAAGTCAAGCTCAAATCTGATGACACCGTTGAGCGTTACAAAGCTCACCTAATCGCCAAAGGATACAACCAGATTGAAAGACTTGACTATCAAGAGACGTTCGCCCCAGTTGCCAAGCTGGTTACTGTTCGTGTCCTACTCAGTGTTTCTGCTATTCAAGGATGACATCTTCACCAACTTGATGTCAATAATGCGTTCTTACATGGTTATCTTGATGAAAATGTCTACATGTCACTACCACCTGGTTTTGGACAAAAAAGGGAGACTTGAGTGTGCAAACTTAACAAGTCCCTATACGGCTTGAAACAAGCTTCTAGACAGTGGTTTTTGAAGTTTTCCACAACCCTTATGATTGCTGGGTTTCATCAGTCATAGGCAGATTATTCTTTATTCGTCTAATCCCACAAAGGCAGTTTTACAACAATACTTGTATACGTTGATAACGTGATTTTGGCAGGTAACAATCTGTAATATATTGAAGACGTGAAATAGTTATTATCCAAGCAATTCAAACTTAAGGATCTTGGTCAGCTCAAATACTTCTTGGGTATAAAAGTAGCAAGGTCTTCAAAGGGGATTACCCTCTCCCAAAAGAAATATGCATTGGAGATATTAGAAGATGCTGGGTTTCTAGGAACAAAACCTACGAGGTTCCCAATGGAGCAAAATTTGGCTCTTACACAATCCGATGGTGAACTCCTAAATGATCATTCATCATACAGGCGCCTTGTGGGAAGATTGATCTACTTGACCATCACTAGGCCAGATATGGTCTATGTTGTCCATGTTCTAAGCCAATTTATGGAAAAACCACGTACACCACACCTTGAGGCAGCACATAGAGTTCTTCGATACCTGAAACAAACTCCAGGACAGGGTATTCTATTATCCTCTACAAGTATACTCCAATTAAATGCATTTTACGATGCAGATTGGGCTCGTTACAGGGACACAAGAAGGTCAGTAATAGGGTATTGTATATTTCTTGGACAATCACCCGTTTCGTGGAAAACAAAGAAGCAAACAACGGTGACTCGATCAACTGTCGAGGCAGAGTATCGTTCCATGGCTGCTACATGTTGCGAAATTACCTGGCTGAAAAACATTTTGAACGACTTGAAAATCACACATACTCAACCAGCCATATTGTATCGTGACAACCAAGTTGCTCTACGTATCGCTTCAAATCCGGTCTTCCATAAGCGAACCAAGCACATCGAAATCGATTATCACTTAGTTCGTGAAAAGATTAAAGCAGGGATGATTAAGACAACCCACATACGAACCAACGACCAAACTGCAGACTTATTTACTAAGGCATTTAGTTCGTCCCAATTTGAGGCATTACTCGACAAGTTGGGTATCATTAACATATATTCCAACTTGAGGGGGAGTGTTGAAGATTCGAACTTAACGGGTCTTACGATCCAAGATTAACTAGTCATGATCCAACAATAACGGATCTGTAATTTTAATTTCAAACGGGATTCGTTCCCTTATATGTAAACGTATTCTGAATGTATTTTTTCACATCGAAAATAAAGAATTTTACAGAATCCTCAACCGAGAAAGCACACTCTCTGGCATGTGACTGAAGATTTTACAGGAGGCCAAGCTCCGTTTTGCTGGTAATGCGGAGTTTCTTCTTTCTGGGATATTTCCATTCAACAGAAATGTAAAATGGTTTTAAAAAAATCCTTCGAATAACTAATTAGCTATTTTTCAGGAGACACTATCTTCAGTGCCCAGAAGGCACACTGGAGAAGCATTACGAAAAGCTTCTCCAGTATGACAACCGCCTGTTCATGCTGAGCAAAGGGCCCTTCCCTGTTACCCCCACTCTGTACTTCCCCAAAAACTTTGATTGCTCAAATTATGACGATTTCGGAGACTACCATTATAGCTTCCATGAACAAAGACCAAAAATTTCTCCTGGATTCACTCCCCCCTTGAAGGCCGCTTACTCATCACAATATCCACAATTTGATAAGCCCTGGTCTTCTTCCTTGATGCGCCCTCGACAGTCTCACAGCTTCTTCAAGCCTCTTGGGCCAACTATGATTGGTCCCTTGGATTCAAATTCCCCTTGTTCAGGTATCCAATTGCTTTGTCCCTGGCTCTGTAATCTATACATATTACTACATTTGTAACTCAACATTTCTGCACATCCAATGGTAGATTTTCAGACCATGGAAGATGACAGTGGTGGTAGTGAGCATTTCAAGCCACAAAGATCATTTCCGTTGGCAGACGGACTTAGAATGACTGAGAATGTCATTAATCCAAACGAACACAGCGTTCATGAACGATTTGCGCTCGGTTCCGTAGATCAATTCACCCATTCTCCTCATCAACAGAACTCCTTTGGTTTTTTACTTCCGCAAAATAGACACAAGATGGGTTCTTCTGGCAACAATCTTGCACTGAACGAGATCGAAGAACAATTACTAGGCGATCCAATCGCATCAGATTGCACTGATAAGCAGAAGATTCTCGATAAAGCTAATTCTCTGTGTAATCTCCTTAACTCGACGCAAGTCACTTCACAATTTGAAACAATCGATGAAGGGTATGTCGAAGCAACACAGTGGATCGATTCATACATACCCAAAAGCTCCATTGTAACAGATCCCAACGAGGGCTTTAGCGCACACCCACCAAGTTGGCTACCATTGCAGGATACTCACGAGAACTTGTTGGCCCAACTTAGTCGAATTCAACAGCTACCTCACAATATAATATACAATCCGAACCCGAATTATAGGAACGGTGATCAAAATTATATGTGGAATCAATGGAGATGACAAGAAGAAGTCAAAGAAATAATGGCACAGAAGAAGACAGTAATTCTGATGCAGTGTTTTCTCTCCTTTTGGTGTTAAATTGTTTGTGGCTCCCATTCTTAGTTTAAGCAGAACTGTAAGATGACTCTATCATATTCAAAAGTGTTAGTTTAGCAATTTAGCCTAAGGTTAAATTAATCTCTCATGAGAGTATGACATAGTAAGGCTAAGTCTATCTCTAATGAAAGTGTGACACGTGATAAAGCTAAGTCTATCTTTTTATGAGGCTGTGACATATGACAAAGCTAAATCTATTTTTCTATGAAGTGTAACACATGGCAAGGTTAAGTCTATCTCTCGTGAACTTATGACACATGAAAAAATTAAGTTCATTCCTCATGAAATCGTGGCACATAGTAAAGCTAAGCCTACT
Source organism: Aristolochia californica (assembly GCF_029961685.1). Lineage (NCBI taxonomy): Eukaryota > Viridiplantae > Streptophyta > Magnoliopsida > Piperales > Aristolochiaceae > Aristolochia > Aristolochia californica. Next base: position 45,562,520 of record NW_027181992.1, on the reverse strand, counting down.
TCTTATTAGATTGTGAGACATGACAAAGCTGAGTCCATTCGTCACGAGATTGGACAAGTAACAAAGCTAAGTTCACTTCTCATGAGATTATTCTATGTTGGAGGATAAAAGGGAAAAACCCCCATTGGGTGGAAAAAGGGAAGAGGTTTTTGCGGGGATTTTGAACGTGGAACGTGGTACCCAGCTCTAATACCATGTTAAATACCTAGCCAATACAACTCAACAGACCGGTCTATTAAGTGGGAAAAGCCATGTACCTAACCTAGATGGTCCAGGGGTAGACGGAACCAAACCCAGGTGGTTAGATGATCTATTTCCTTAGAATAAGATTAAATTTGGCTACTAGATATTAATTACCAGGTTATATTTAAAATAAAATATTTAAATAACCATAGTTGAAAATATGATATATAAAAAGTCATATTTTAAATTAGTTATAAAAATAAAAATAATTTATATTATAAATCAGAATAAAAAATAACCTAATATTTCCTCGAACGATAACTCAAAATTATAGAGAAAACGGATCACTTGGGCTGTATTGGGAAAAGATGAAGTGGAGAGAAAAAAAAAGGAAGAGAAAGAAAAAAGAAAAAGAAAAGAGGTTTATTTTATCTTATTTTGATGCACATGGAAAATAAAAGAGAAAATGGAAGATAATTATAGTTTCTCTTGTTTAGACACATGTGAAAAATGGAAAAGAAAACAAAAATTTTAAATTTCTATGATTAAAATATTCTCTCAAGTTTTTATTTATTTATTTTTCTCTCCAAATTTTATTTTTTGTCAGAAAAAAATGTTAACTAAGAGAGACTTTCACTCTTATATTCTTTTCTGTCGGCAGCAACAAAAAATAACTTTCTCCCCCCTTTTATTTTAATTTTTTTCTGTCGATTCTAAACTGGGCCTTAAGGAGTGAATTTCACTGTATTTCTAGTGATTCTTTCTCTTCCTTTTTTTTTCTCTCCACTTCATCTTTTCCCAATACAGCCCAAGTGATCCGTTTTCTCTATAATTTTGAGTTATCGTTCGAGGAAATATTAGGTTATTTTTTATTCTGATTTATAATATAAATTATTTTTATTTTTATAACTAATTTAAAATATGACTTTTTATATATCATATTTTCAACTATGGTTATTTAAATATTTTATTTTAAATATAACCTGGTAATTAATATCTAGTAGCCAAATTTAATCTTATTCTAAGGAAATAGATCATCTAACCACCTGGGTTTGGTTCCGTCTACCCCTGGACCATCTAGGTTAGGTACATGGCTTTTCCCACTTAATAGACCGGTCTGTTGAGTTGAGTACTTTATTTTAGACAAAATAAATTCAGAAACAAATAAATCAACCAAAGTGGCTGTAGTTTAGTGGTAAGAATTCTACGTTGTGGCCGTAGAGACCTGGGCTCGAATCCCAGCAGCCACATTTTTCATTTTTTTAATCATTTTAATTATCGGCGCACATTAGCTCTCTCATTGGCTTGCCTTTTTCGGCCAGCTCACATTAGATTCCATTTTTCCCGCCAAAGTCCCTCTACCTTTTCCCGCCACCATTGCGCTCCACAGCTTCAGCCACCCTTTCGTCTCTACCTCCTTCCTAACCGTCTCACTCTCGTCTTCGTGTGTCCTGCCATCGAAATGAAGGATCTCAGTTTCCTCGCTGACAAAGGTTGGTCTTTTGTCTCTTCTCATTCAGTGTATTCGTTCTCATCTTAGCTCTCCTTTGCCCTCACTCATTTCTATTTTTTGCAGAGCTGGCTAAAGATTTTCTCAGCAACTTCGCTGATGACCATGGCGAGCCCAAATACCTCAACATTCTCGTAGGTTTCTGTTAAAAACGGTGCTAACTAAATCTATTTATCCTCCCTCGACTGACCAGCGTTAACCGGACCATTTTATTGTGTTTTGTTTTCAGCAAGATGTTGCCAATCGAAAGATCAAGTATGTGCAGATCGACCTTGATGACCTTGCTAATGTAAGATTCTGTTAATCTCTTTCTTTCGCTTGGCCGGATTTCTGTTTACTACTGTTTAAATATGAATTTGTTGTTTTAGTATAAGGATCTTGACGAGGTTTTCCTTCAACGGGTCACTGAGAATACGCGTCGTTATATTGGAATCTTTGCGGACGCCATGGATGAGCTAATGCCTGAACCCACGGAGGCATTCCCGGTAGAAGATGACCATGATATTTTGATGACACAGAGAACGGAGGAAGGTACAGATAATGCCGACAATAATGATCCGTTTCAGAGGATGCCTCCGGAGATCAAACGTTTTTAGTAAGTCTTAATATCAGATATTCTATGTCTACTTCCATTCACTTATTTTTTGTGCATGGCTGGTTGTACAGTTGTTTTCCGATTAGTAAGTTTGTTTGATTCGTTTACAAGTATGGCCCTGCACAAATATAAAGGGTGCGACAAACACTGCTGGTAGACTGCTCTCTACTTCTACTTGTACTCGTCAGGGCATCAATCATTAGTGATAATAAGGGCAGCAACGCTGCTGATTTGCCTTGTTCGCAATTGTGGTTTGAGGCAAAGCAAGGCCATTAACTTGTTTCAAGCTCGATCAACTTTACCCGATCTTCATGGAAATTTTATGTTGATCTCACAGACGTTACTGATTTGCTTGGTAATGTAAAGCCGTTTTATGTAGTAGTAGGAATTTGGAAGCCTTTCCAGCTCCAGTCAAATTAATACGGATGTTTGAGTGAATCTGCTTATTCTGTTTTGCTGTTTTAGCTTTCTAAAGAGACTCCGAGATCATATTCACAATTTCGAGTTAGGATTTTATTTTATTTTATTTTCTCTTTTTGCTTTCTTTCTTTATGGTATGGCCCCTGGGAGGTCACCGTTTGTATTCAACATAGGCAGGTCGATGCAAAGAGTAATGCGCTAATGATCTTGGGAGAAACTTGGCTGTCTCTTAATTTTTCTAATTAACCTCACCATTAATCATACATGTCAATGAGCTCATGATTTCGTTCATTTTCCTGGTTCTATTCTTATGATTTATTTGCGTTATCACTGGCATGATTATAATTTTATGGAGTTTCTTGGTGTCTATGTTTGATTGTAGATGTTGAAGTTTGTAGGTAGATATTGAAGTTGTAGCTTGATCAGAAATTTAACTTTACAAATTCACTCTTTGAATTAATCACTATTTGTAGTGAGGTCTATATCAAGTCATTTTCCAAGGGTTCCCCATTCACAATAAGGGAGGTGAGGGCCTCTTACATTGGTCAGCTTGTGAAAATTTCTGGAATTGTTACACGTTGTTCAGATGTGAAACCGTTGATTCAAGTTGCTGTTTACACTTGTGAAGATTGTGGGTTTGAAATTTATCAGGTACAGTTTAATAATCCTGCTTTTCATATTTAAACCATGTAGAAAGATATTTTGTTTATATCTCTAAAATTATTGTCCATTTTCCTCTTACGATTTTTTGTTGCCAAATGATCAATCTCTGAAGCATGTGAAACTGTTGGGTTTATTATGTCTCTTCAATTGCAAGTTCTGACTAAGAACATTTTATTAATGCCAATTATATATCTACTAAAACTTTACTTTTTCACGCTAATAGTACTTGTTGGCTTTCTGTAATTTTTTTTATTCTTCTCTCTATATCAGTTAAGACCATTCCTTTTAGGTCAACCCTATTCATTTTTCTCTTGATAATGGTTAACCAGGAGGTGACTGCCCGTGTTTTCATGCCTCTTTTTGTGTGCCCATCAAAACGCTGTGATACAAACAATTCCAAAGGAAACCTCATTCTTCAGCTCAGAGCCTCAAAGTTTCTAAAGTTTCAAGAGGTGCTTTCAAAGATCCCTTTGTAATTCTGCTGAATGGAAATGTTAATTTGCATGAAATTTATTTATGCAGAACATATGCAGAACGTATGGAGTGAGCTTGTTGCTTTTACTCAACAGATTTGAGAGTTTGTGTCATGTCATTATCTTATATTACCATAAGATGAAAATAAAACCTTACTGTGTTTTTTTCTGGAGAGAACACCGAAGTTGTTATAAAAAAAAAGAAAGAAAAGAAAAAAACACCAAAATGTGTTTTTATGGAGCAATGCCTTTTTTTTTTTGTCTGCAATTAAGCACTTTCGTTTCCTACTTAACTTTAGTCTCTTCCTGGTCACTCATGACTTTCATCAGCAATATAGTTATTTGTCAATGATTAACTTGGCATTCAACTAATTTCATTGATAATGATTAGGCTGCAAATGGTTTTGGTTCAGGTGAAGATCCAAGAATTAGCAGAACATGTTCCTAAGGGCCATATTCCACGGACAATGACTGTTCATTTCAGAGGGGAGCTCACAAGGAAGGTGGAAACATATTTTCCCCTTATGTCTTGTTGAAGTAGAGAACCTTGAGAGTATTAATATTTTCTGTCCTAAATGCAAAAGAGCTGTAATGAAACTTTTTGAGTTTGTGGGTTTTTATCCATTATGTTTTGGCAACACATTGTTGGATTTTTCATCAGGTTTCTCCCGGTGATGTCGTCGAGTTATCGGGGATATTTCTTCCTATTCCTTACACTGGGTTCAAAGCAATGCGTGCAGGTTTGGTTGCAGACACATACCTAGAGGCCATGTCTGTTACCCATTTCAAGAAAAAATATGAAGAGTAAGTCAATAACCCTAGACGTTCAATCAATGGAATGCCCTAAAGCATCAAAATTTTTGCACATTTGGAAGAGAATCTGCTAAAGTTGATTCCTCAATATGCTGTAGTATTTTGAAAAGGTCACCTGCAAACCACTGCCTGATAAATAAGAGGTTTAATCTTTTTTCCAGATTTGTCCTAGATCAAGTTGAATAGCCTTTGAAAGTGCTATCATGTTTCACTTTGTTGACATCCAAACATCATTCAATGCTGTGTGTACTGAAACAACCAAACAAACAAATAAACAATTATCTATATACACTCTAGCATTCTTGATATAGGTATTATTGGAAACAGTCATGTCTAAAACTTGCTGTGGTCAGGTATGATCTTAGAGGAGATGAACAAGAACAAGTTGAAGGCCTAGCCGAGGATGGTGATATCTACAACAAGTTGGCATGCTCTCTAGCACCTGAGATCTTTGGTCATGAAGATGTTAAGAAGGCATTACTTCTTCTCCTCGTAGGAGCTCCTCATCGTAAACTAAAAGATGGTATGAAGGTGAGTTCATTAGTTAGGCATTGATGTGGTGTCATATATATATATATATATTTCATAATACTTTTTGGTCTAAGAAATTCTGCTAAATGTGTCATGATCATAGAGACCAGTAGCAGCATATTATTTTTTGTCTTCCCTGTGATCTTTTCCATTTTCATTATCCATTTTCATTATCCATCTCACAAAGGCTATGTTACCATGTTTTTGAATTTGTAGATTCGAGGTGACATACACGTTTGTTTGATGGGTGATCCTGGTGTTGCCAAGAGTCAGCTTCTTAAACACATTATAAATGTGGCACCAAGGGGAGTTTATACTACAGGTAGAGGAAGCAGTGGGGTTGGTCTAACTGCTGCAGTACAGAAGGACCCTGTCACCAACGAGATGGTTCTTGAAGGCGGAGCTCTGGTAAGTGCACAACTATTTTTCAGCTGGAAGGCTTTCATCACTTTATGGTGATGCACAGTCCACTCGTACACACTGATGTAGATAAGATAAATCTATTTAAGTGGTGGGAAATATCTGGGGGAAAATGTAATTGATAACAAAAGCAAGAGATATGAAAACAGAATGTCAGATTTGATGGCCTTTTATTGAGACAGTTTGCTTAGAAAAGACCAGAGCTGAACTATGTTGTGTCTTGCAGGTGTTGGCAGATATGGGTATATGTGCCATTGATGAGTTTGACAAGATGGATGAATCTGATCGAACAGCTATCCATGAAGTGATGGAGCAGCAGACTGTAAGCATTGCAAAGGCTGGGATCACCACCTCTCTCAATGCAAGAACTGCTGTTCTTGCTGCTGCAAATCCTGCCTGGTATAAACTCATAGTGAGCTTCACTGCAAGTTCCTCTTTCTCACACTTCTTCCTTTTACTAAATTCCTTTATCCTGTTTCTTCTGTTCCTTATTAAACTATCTTTTCTTAATTATTAAATACAAACTCTCCTTTTAATGATATATGGTTAACATTGTCCACTTGCATCAAGTCCCAATTGCTGCACGCTAAATTGTCTGTGTGCAAAACTGGTTCATCAATAAATGATCAAAGCTTACGTGATCATCCTATGCATTATGCCACCACCTGGTTCCAATACATCTTATGTTGTCATGGATCATTATTTCAGTCATTATTTCCATCAGGAGACTTTCATTGGCCTTGGGTATACCTTTCATAGATGTGTTTACTAAGGAATACTAGTCATTGCTGAAGCTTGTTTGTGGAAAGTGAACATCTGGCTTAGAGGTTGTAGAAAGCAAAGGGTCCACCTCAAACTTAAAGGAGGACCGATGATTTGTCTTAAAATAAAACCAGTTCATCCATCAGATAAGGCGCCACCACTCAGAAATGGAGATTCTTTCGGGAGGTTTACAGAAATCGTGCAATAAAACATGAGCTGCTAGTGGTCCTTAACACCAGCTATCCTCTAGATATAACAAATTAAATCATGGCTTTTGTGATGCAACAAGTATTCTATTTGTTGAATTTTTGGGAAAGAGAAAAACTTTATTGACTTGATGTAATTTGAATACAGTGAGTCTCTATTTAATAGAGGAAACAATTAGAATCTAATTATAATTAAACTACTTTTGTCCTAGTTATACCTAAAGTGAAACACTAAAAAATAAGTCTTAAAATAATTGAACAACTAGACATAAATGGATGATTAACATATCTAAAACACTTTTAATTGAGATTCTTTTGTGAGAACTCTTCCTGTGAGACTCCTATAAGACTCTATTGTAATAATTTTGACTCTCTGAGACTTCTTGTTGTGAGAGGCTCTTGCATATCTGCTGTTCAACACTTTTCCTCAAGCTGAAGTTTATAACTTCAGCTAGCAAGGAAAAAGATTTTGTCTTCAATATTCTTTTGCTTAAAAATACTTTCTTGAATATTTTGGTCACATAAAAAATTACCACAACATGTGAAATAAAATACCTCTTTCTTGTAGTTTTTTTCTTCTCCATCTCAACCTGGGGATAAAAAAAGATATAGAGACCTAATTTGGACAAAACACAACATGGGAGAAGAAAATCACTCCCAATCGTACCAGTCAAAATGGTCATAGTTTGAAACAAGCTCCGCTCAATTTTAAAGGTGTAAAAAAGGTCCAACTTTAGGGCATAACAAAGAGACTACTCAATTTTTAAGGGTAGTTCAAACACAAATCACCTATAGGAGGAAGTATAAAAAATTTTATTTGAATTGGATGCTGAGCACACTCTTATATGTTTCAGGTAGTGGGTCTAAGCATTACTAAGAATACAAGATGATAAATTGAAGAAATACTAGGGGAAAAATGGTGACTATGCAACACTCGTACTTCCAAGCGTATCTAGAATGTAACCCTTTTTGTTTTTTTTTTTTGTTTTGAAAACTAGGGGAAACTAATGGTAGAAGTTAATAAATTTGACCAAGTATAAATTTTTGGGAGTGACCGTAGTTTTTGGAGTTGATGATGCGTAGGATACACATCCAAGTAACAAAAACGTAAAACTTGAAAACAACATTGAAGCAGGACATTAGCCATGAGCAGTTGGTATCTTGATGTCTTGATGTTTTGATGTCTTATGTTCTTACCTAATGGTCTTTTATGTATTCAAAATGTACTTCTGAAGAAAAGTATTTACAGTACTGACAAGGTGTCCGTTGTTTCCTTTTCCTACAGGGGCAGATATGATCTTAGGAGAACTCCAGCTGAAAATATCAATCTCCCTCCTGCACTGTTATCACGGTTTGATCTTCTGTGGTTGATCCTGGATAAGGCAGACATGGACAGTGATCTTGAAATGGCGAGACATATAGTATATGTGCACCAGAATTTGGAAACTCCTGCTCTTGGGTTCACTCCTCTTGAGCCGTCAATCCTAAGGTAATTCTCTCATATTTCTGTTCCCTCCACGTTTTGCTGCTGCTGTTTGTAACATAGTCCAGTTTCCATTTTGTCATACCATCTTATTTTCCTTGGACATCAGAGCTTATATTTCAGCAGCAAGAAGGGTTTTCCCCTCTGTCCCTAGGGAATTAGAGGAGTATATTGCTACTGCATATTCAAGCATTAGGCAAGATGAAGCTAAATCAAATGCTCCTCATTCCTACACCACAGTTCGGACCCTACTCAGCATTCTCCGAATATCAATTGTAAGTTTCTTGTGGGCTATTCTCTCAAAGAATACATGAAAATTAATTTCTTCAAAATATATATTTACATTTGTAGCACTTTGTATCCACCTTGTCCTACAGGCCCTTGCAAGGCTACGATTTTCAGACACTGTTGCTCAAAGTGATGTGGATGAGGCATTGAGGTTGATGCAAATGTCAAAATTCTCTTTATACTCCGATGACCGTCAGAAATCTGGTTTAGATGCAATCTCTGATATTTACTCTATCGTGAGGGATGAGGCTGCAAGGACTAACAGCATGGACGTGAGTTATGCTCAGGCTCTCAATTGGATCTCCCGAAAGGTCAGTTTAATGTTCTTAGAAGTTTGGCTACTGGCCTGAAGCTCTGATTAGTATATTTTGTAGTAGTATTGGAAGAATCGTTATTCCATGGTCATGCAAAGTGTGTTAGGAAGAGCCAGGTCTGGAGAGATGGTTAACTAATGTGTTTAGTTCACTTTTAAACATATGATATCATAGGATAGTTACAAATATTTGCTCATATTGGACAGTAATTCATCTTGTAATAGTTAGTTACTGATTTCTTCACAGCCAAGGTGATATTCTGAGCTTTGAATCTATAATCTATGCAGGGTTACAGTGAAGCTCAGTTGAAGGAATGCTTAGAAGAATATGCGTCCCTAAATGTTTGGCAGATACATCCCAACACTTTCGACGTTCGATTTATTGATGCTTAATGATATTCTTCTATTACCCTGTAAATTACTACACATGATTTCTACCATTATCCTTGCTATTGTGATTTATTTTTCTTAGCGATTATTTATCTTCTGTGATTTGCACAAGTAATTTAAGATAAAATTGCATGGTTTCATTATGTGTGTAATTCTCCTCAGGTACACTGATGAACTTGCCCGTAATGATGTTGTGCTTCCTTGTACAAGAGGAAGTTCAGTAGAAACACAACTTTGAGACGTTTTTTTTTTTTTTATAATTGCTATTAGTGCAATAAGCCTTGGCAGTGTTTGGCAACAACATGCAATGAAGCTCACATTATAGATTGCTTTTCTCAACGGTAGCTTTTGTTTTCAAAAACTTCTGCCCGTCTGAGACTTTCCTGGTTCATTTCATAGTTGCCTTGAATGGTGTGATGCAGTCACCAATTCAAGTAATAAAAACCTTTGGCATACTCTTCAATGAAAAACGTTTCCAATTCACATTTCCAAGTAACACTGCTGCAATCTATAACAAAGCTAACTCGTTCAAATGAGAGGAAAGCAATCCATCCACCAAGAAGAGCATCGAATAGATTTTGAATGGCTACAAAAATAAAAATGACATCAAAATAGTTAAGTTCGAAGTTCGAATCAAAGGTGTCGTGGTGTAGTTGGTTATCACGTCAGTCTAACACACTGAAGGTCTCCGGTTCGAGTCCGGGCGACGCCACTTGTTTTTTTTTTAACATTTTAAATTAGCCCATTAAGCTCTGTGCTGCATATATCGATGCTTATTATTGAAAAAAAAACGAATACAGAATATAAATTCTTATCCAATAACCTATTTATTGTTTATTAAATAGAACAAAAGGGATAATTGTTAATCAATGAAATTCAATAATTTTTTGTTTCAATCTATGCATATTTGAAATAGATTTTGCCTATATGCTTACGTAATTTTTATTAATCTAGCAGTATTTAATTACGCAATTACCCATTTAAAACCGCTACTATTTTAGATGAAAACAGGAAGCGAACTTGATTTTCTTGTCTTCTATCTTTCTTTCTGTTTTTCCTTTTTTTCTCCTTATTCAAGAAAATGAGTCACTGTACATAAAAGAATTCTGGTTGGTGATTTCTCCAACCAGCTCTGAGTCATGCCCTCAATTTGGAAGGGCTGCAAACAATCTCCTAAATAAGAAAAATCAATTCCAAAAATTGGATTACAAGATAAAACCTATAGGAGATTATAAAAACGAGGAATGATATCTACAAATAAAAAACCAACCAGGAGAACTAAAACCTCATAAGCAACTAATCTTTCCTACAAAATTGTGTGGATCCCCACAAGGCTATAATGAGGTTATGATCCAATCTGATAGGCGCCGCATTTTCCCAGTCAGCTCTGCATTTTTGCTGAAGTATGATTCAGCATTTGCAAGCATCACTGCAGCATCATGCTTCACAGCTTCCAGAGTACGATAGTAATCATTCTCTAATCTTATTCTAATAACTTCAAGAGAGAGAGGAGCTGAAAACCTGCGAAAAGTCAGGTACCTCAGGGAAGTCATATTCTTTGAAGATCAAGTAAGGAAAAGCATTTCACACACAAGTAATATCACCAAAAGGTTTTTTACAATCTCTTCCATCTCAAAAATTTCCTGCTTTGATTTGTTTAATTGGGAGTCAAATACAAGGGGATTCAGATAGTCTTTCATTTACCAGCAAAGTGATTGTACTCGAGGTACTTCAGCAAGTAACCCAATAAGTAGGTCAAATGATACTAGATTGATTGTGTTCTGTTTCATGTTCAGAGACCCAAACTCATGGATGTTCCATGGAATCCTGTCTATTATGTTAATTGATCTATCCGGCTTAACTTCCCTGACCAAGGTTTTAAAAACTTTTGACCATTTAAAAAAAAAAAAATTGGTTGCTTTTTAGCAGAGTGGTGTTAAAATGCTGTCATCTGATGGATCCATTGCTTCTTAACACTTTATTCACCAAATAGTCTCACATGTTTGTCATACACAACATTTTTCAATAAAAGCTAAACGAATAGGTGACCCACAAAATGTTTTGGTACAGAAGTTTTCTCAATTTAAATTAACTTAATGATTGAAATCTTTTTACAATACACTTAAAAGCTGTAAGAGATTCTCAGACATGAGAGAATCTAGTCCATTTAAACCTAGAAGACGATAAAGTAACTCTGCTACCTTCTGCCGAAAATATTAAATTCAAACTGAACTAATCTTTTATACACAGGAATCTTCAACAAGATGCCACAAGAGCCTAATTGCCTTCAACTATAATGTGATGATCTTATTAGTCCTTGTAAAGTAAGATCCTTGTGACAAATATGTGGACGAACACTCTTCCATTGGTACATCATTTACTCGTTCAATCATCAATTTGCCTTCTAAACCATGGCTTTCTAACCCAAAAGTATCAGATCCGGCCAAGCTATCAATCAGTCAGGAGGCTGGTCGAACCACAAAAAACCTCTGGTCTTAGCAGAATAATGTCATTACTAATATATATACATATATATTATATATATATATTTGAGAAAGGTGAATGTCATTACCAATATTATAGAGTGAATAGGATGGAAATAGAGGACTCTGCTTCACCTTCCTTTCTGTCTCCAGCTCCAAATGATGGTGGGAGGGAGAAGGGTGGGGCAGCACCTCTTACTTTCCTCTCTGTTTCCAACCTGGAAAAATGGGGTGCAGCCTTGCTCTCCCTGTCTCAATCGCTGATGTTGGTGGGAGTCTCCCAGCTCCGGGAGGAGGGAAAGATCAGTCCAGCCAGCCACATTGGTTTACATGATTCGGTGGTCGAACTGGCAGGGTCAGGTGGGTTTATTAAAAATTCTAGAGAGGGAACAGGGTCCAGTTAAACCATTTTCAACCAACTAGAAAATTTTGGGCCTGATAGCTCTGTTCAAAACCCATGTCCATCATTCTCATTTTTGGCCTTTACCAATGCCAATCCCTTAACCAACGTTTAAAAAATAAAAATGGAAAAAAAAAGAAGAACTTGTAACTGGTGCCCTACTGGGTCTTTGCACAACTTGCACAAACCATCTCAAATGATTCTTATTTATTTTCTTGTCTAATGGTCCAAGACCTAGGGATTTTCACTCTCTCTCTACAGTCTCTATGAAATTTCTAATAATTATCCTCCTGACTTTGCTAAACATCAAACTCAGCATTCTCATCTATAACTCCCTAAATCCATCACTGGTAGTTCCATTGCCAAATATTCTGCTCTACAAAAATCACCGGTGGAGCAGTAGTCGTACAGAACCTCTGGGTTTTCAGTTCAAACTTATAACTTGAACACCCAAGACATTACCCCTTCTCCAGGGATGACTTTCACTGTATACAATCCATTGATTATATTTTGTTTCACCTTTCACTCCTTAAATTTACTTTGGTTCACCAATTTAAAAAAAAAAAAACTTCTTGACGAGAAGAATCTTCTTCTACATTTATATAAACCTTGAGAATTGAGTACTAGTGATACACGGTTGAAAGTGTCTCAGACAGAGTCGGACGCGGTGAGGCCAAATAAGGGTGAACACAAAAAAGAGCTTTCCAAAGTGATACGGCAACCCCAAATCTTCAAAAAGCCCACTCAGGGGTAACAACACCTTCGCAGGGCCCAGAAACATGAATCTGGAAAAAAATAGCCACAGCTGCAGTAGCTGAGGCATAGGGACACATGCAGCCAGCTGCAGCAGCTGGGGCACTACGGGCCTGCACGCATGACCAGCATTAGCACAGCCGCACGGCCAGCATCCCAGCAGCTAGCTGGCAGGCTGGGTGTCTATCTATTTCCTTTTCGAAAATTGAAGTTTCTACCTATCCAAAGAGATTGGGATAGGGTTGTTTGAGACAAGGGTATACGGGATATTGCTCATTTGAATATGAATAAAAGACAGATTTGCCTTGCTTATGTAGTGAATTCTCATAGGGTAATGTATGATATGGGATAAGGGAGGTTTATCCCCAATATGCCTATAAATAGGCCTTGTGAACCTGATGTATTCATCTCAATTTTCGTGCAAATAACACCCTGTTAAAGCTCGGGTCTCTTCATTTTGGCTTAGTTTCTTCTTGAAAGAAAAACTTACTTTTCACCCAAAGTAAGTTAGGCCATACGCTGAAGGATTAGGATCGAATCCTTAATCTAGCAACGTGACAATTGGTATCAGAGCAGAAACGTTTTAGCCATGGTTTTCTCAGAACCAACGATGGAAATTCTTCCTAACAAAGGTAAGAAGAAAATCTTTGAAACCGAATATTGTTTAATTTCATTTGCATCAAAACTCTAGAAGGTAGAGTACCAATGCTCGAGTTGGTAGAAGCAACTTGGGGAGTTGCTTTTGAAGTTAGGTTCATCTAGCTCTCCAAAGCTCCTTTTGGCACACCCATACTATTTCAAAAGAAGAAAGACGGTAGCATAAGGTTGTGCATCGACTATCGAGCATTGAACAAAGTGACGGTAAAGAAAAAGTAACTGATTCCCCTCATTGCAGACTTGTTTGATCAACTCCAACATGCTCATTCTTTCAGTAAGCTTGACTTACTATCAAGTACGAATTGCTGAAGGACATGAGAAAAAGACCACATGCATAACGAGGTATGGTTCATACAAGCTTCTTGTCATGCCGTTTGGCTTGACGAATGCATCAGCTACATTTTGTAATCTTGCGACAAACTTTTCCAGCATTGTTTGGATAAATTTGTAGTTGTCTATTTAGAGGACATTGTTGTGTATAGTAGGGATATGGAGGAGCATTTCCATCACTTGAAGGTGTTTGAGGTGCTGCGAAAGAACTTTCTTTTCATCAAAAGGGAGAAGTGCTCATTTGCCCTACCGGAGGTGTCCTTTTTGGGACATTGGATCGGAGGAGGACGATCTGGATGGACAAAAAGAAGGTGCAAGCGATTGCTGAATGACACATTCAAACTAAAGTATTGGAATTGCAAAGTTTCCTTGGGCTCGTGAACTACTATCGGAGTTTCATTAAGGGATTATCAACCTTAGTGGCTCCCTTGACGGATCTTTTGAAGAAAAAACAACAATGGCATTGGTCGATCAAGTGCCAAGAAGCGTACGAGTCCCTCAAAGATACCATCACCAAAGAAGCCTTTCGAGGTAGCTATTGATGCCTCTAACTTTGTCATTGGTGGTGTTCTAGAACAGGACGGATATCCAATCACTTTCGAGAGTCGAAAGCTTAATGAGACAGAGCAACACTATACTGTTCAAGAGCTGGAAATGACGGTCATTGTGCATTGTTTACACACTTGGTGCCATTACTTGTTGGGGTTGAAATTCGTAATGAAGACTGACAATGTAGCATCCAACTACTTTCTCACACAAAAGAAGCTTAGCCCAAAGCAAGTTCGATGGCAAGACTTCTCGGCGGAATTCAATATGCTGCTTGAGTACAAACCTGACGCAAACAACAATGTAGCTTACACCTTAAGCCGCAACACCGAATTAGCTGCACTTAAACTAGAAGCTCTTGCTTCTCTTAGCCAGGTTTGTACGACTTTAACCAATTGTATCAAGGTGGGTCTTCGACAAGACTCACAAGCTTGCAATTTGGTGGAGGCCACTGCTCTTGGAGGTATGCGTCAATTTTGGTTGAATGAGGGGGGACGACTTTTTGTTCCCAAACAATATGGTCGTTGACGCGAATTTTTGCGAGAATACCACGACACCAAATGGGCTAGACACCTTGGACAAAGGCAAATATTTGTTCTATTAAAAGGTAATTACTATTGGTCTGAAATGGAACAAGATGTTGAAGAGAATGTTCCCACTTACCTTGTTGGCCAGCAAGATAAGATAGAATGGCGGAAACTTGGGGGTTTGCTTGAGCTCTTACCAATTCTAGAAAGACTTTGGCAATCCATCTCTATGGACTTTATTTCTGGACTTGGAAAAGCATAAGGCCTCGGTTCCATTTTGGTGGTAGTAGACCGATTTTCAAAGTCAGGTACGTTCGTGGTTGTACCAGGAGATTGTACAACGGAGGAGGCAGCAAAAACATTCATGGCCAATGTAATGTAGCATTGGGGAGTGCCGAGCACAATTATCAGAGATCGTGATCCTCGATTCATGGGTTGGACCAAACTCTTCCAAATTCTTGGAACTACCTTTAAACTTTTTCTACAAGTTTGCATCCTCAAACCGATGGGCAGACGAAGCGGATCAATGCCATCCTAGAGGAATATTTATGGAATTTTGTAAATGCTAATCAAAAGAACTAGCCAGAACTACTTAATGTGGTCCACTTCTCATACAACTTGTAGAAAAACGAATCTACTAGCCATAGTCCAGTCAAAATAGCGATCAGACAACAACATCTCATACCTCATAGTGTACTTCCAAGCAAGTTTGGAAAGAGTCTAGCAACCATGTAACTCGCCAAAAGATGGAAAGAACGTACTGATCTTGCTCGTGCTTTCTTACACAAAACAACTAAGCGAACGAAGAAGTACAATAATCAAAAGAGATGCCCCTTGGAGTTTAAGAACGGGGACCTTGTGCTCTTAAAAATCCGCCCAGAAAAATTCCATTTGTTGCAGACGAGAAACAAGGGTTTGATAAAAAAAAATATGAAGGACTATTCCCTATTATTGTAAGAGTCGGAAATGTCGCCTATTGGTTGCAACTACCAGCCTGTTTGCGCATCCACAATGTGTTTCACGTAAGTAACTTAAAACCTTATAACAAAGATCCCTTGGACCCCTCATGCACCATAAAACAACGAGCTCTCATAGATGTGTCCACCACATTTCCTCACAAGGTGGACTACATCATTGCAGATCGGGAGGTGCGACATAGGGGCATGCTACATTATAAGGAATACTTGGTGAAATGGCGAGGCTTACCAGAGAGTGAAGCCACATGGCAAGTGGATGCTAAACTATGACAATTTGAAGAGGAGGTTGTAATTACATGCGGGAGGACACCCACGTTATGGTTGTGGGAGCATGATATGCAGTTGGAAGTGTCATAGGCAGAGTCGAATGCAGTGGGGAGAAATAAGGGTGCACTGGAAACACGACCAAAAAGAGCTATACAAAGTGATATGACAATCCCAAATCTTCAAAAAGCCCAACCGGGGGCAACAACACCTTCACAAGGCCTAGAATAATGGATTTGGCGAAAAACAGCCACAATTGCAACAGATGGGCTGCGCGTGGCCAGCTGCACAGGTGCAGGTGACACGTGCAGTAGGGTATGCGACGGCAGGGCGTGCAGCACAGCGCACGTGCGCAGGGCCAGCAGTAGCACAGCTGCGCAGCCTAGCAGCTGCAGTTGGCTGCCAGGCTGGTTATCTGGTTGTTTCCTTCGAAACTCAAAATTTGAAGTTTCTACCTATCTAAAGGGATTGGGATAGGGTTGTTTGAGACAAATAAGGGCATGTGGGATATTGCTCATTTGAATCTGAATAAAAGGGGAATTTGTGTTACTTATGTGACGAATATATGATATGGGATAAGGGAGGTTTATCCTCAATTTGCCTATGAATAGGCCTTGTAAACCTGATGTATTCATCTTAATTTTCATGCAAAGAACAAAGTACTGCTTAAATCAATGTATGGATCAAGCTTATAAAGCTAACCAAGATAAAAGTGGAAACTACCAGAACAACTTGAAATATGATTCAGAAGAAATACCTGTTGAGAAAATCAGATTTATGTGCAACCTGTTTTAATTTCAGGATTCCGTAATAATCCTGCAGCAAGTAAAAGAAAATCAATCACAAGCATATAAGCTAAATCACAGGAATGAAACAAACAAAGTTATCATTAAGATTATCTTCACCAAAGTGAAAATCAACCTGATTCCTGTATGAAGTTTGCTCTAGCCTGTCAAGAGATGAGAGCAACTCGTCCCTGCTTTCATCATCAATATGAGGGTGGTCACACCGGCTATCAGGCTCATGAAGCTCCCAAGGACTGTGCAAGTGCTGCTCAGGCGGATCACCTTTGTACTGAATCACATATCTTTCCCAAGGGCTGTCTGGGAATTCGGAAGATTTGGCCTTTACAGATAGAATCCGGCCATTCCACCAACTTCCACCTTCCTCATTCTCATTTCTCCACCAAACTTGACATTTATCCCTATGTGTCCAGTTCCTCTTAATTGCTGCATCATATCTTGTTCTTTCCACAAGAAAATCTGGAAAGTTTATAAGCTCCGGCAATGTCAATTTGAAAGTCCTTCCAAATACACTTGAAGCAGATTCTACAAATTCAAGAACCAGTTTACAGCAGCTTTCCCCAGAGCCAGGAAGAGTTGAATACTCAAGCTGCTGAACTCTGCAAAATTCTACAGCCCTGATTCCTTTAATAGTTCTCCAAGGACCAACCTCATGAGACCGTCGCCATTCTATATATTCTTGATGGCCCTAAAAGAGTAGATATACTCAGATAGAAAACAATTACCCAACATTACCATCTGTTCTATGCGGAAAGGTAAGATAGCAATCTATGGACAAAAAAAAAAAGTGAAGGATGCAATAAAAAACAAACACAAAAAGTAACATAGCTAAGTGCAAATGAACCACTATAATTCATAACTTCAAACTCCCCACCACCTTGTCCCAAGTTTAAAAGGATTTGGGAGTTTAGCTCCCTCCTCACCAAGCATCCATCCAAGAGGTGGCTCTACCATGTAGAAAAGACACCAAATTCACGGAAATACAGTGGATTAGGCCTTTAGCTCAATGGCCACATGGGGGATTCTAGTGAGAGGTCTTGGGTTCATGTGTCACCAGGCCACAGGGTTCAATGTTCAATAAAAAAAAAAAAAACAAAAAATCTAGTGGCAACACAATCTAAATAAAGGAATGTTATTCATTGTTTTACCTGTCTTAAGTATGCAATTTCATCGCCTAGCTGAGGGATATATCGGCAACTTTCCTCGTGCTCTGATAACATCAACCATGATTGGTTTCTGGAAAAATGCTGTGGCTTTCGCTTGTCAAGAGGACTTAAGTACCTCTCATATTTACTTCCTCTTCGGTTCCTAGCAGACCTTAATCCAACAGTCATCCTGGAACTTGACCTCCAATCTTCACTAAGGAATTGATCATGCCCAGTAAAGCCGTATCTTTCAGCACTATTTGATGTCTCTGCAGATGCTTGGCTTTCTCTCACCTTGAAATTAGAAACAAATGGATCATGTTCATGGGCTGTGGCCTTCATACTCCTGGATCTTGTTTGGCGGATTCCATCTTTAATTGTTTCAGGGTATTCAATTTTTAGATCTGGACTGCGGTTATTGAAGTTGGAACTATTTTCTTCCCGAGCTTCTGAACTCATAGGATCTTTAAATGTCTTTGATCTTTTATAAACTGCACTACACATCTTGCCATTTGATAACTCTGAACTTTTATCAACATCCATCTCAGGCATTCCTAGCCCATGACAGTTCTCGCTGAGCTCATTGATGCGATCATCCTCTTCCAACACTCTGAAAATATGATTTTGCTTGGCTGTCAGATTGGGCTCTATATCATTTCCACAGGTTCTCCTGCCTTCATGACCAACAACACCAGACTGTCCAGAAGCTGAGGTTTCAAGTTCCTTTATTCTGCTCTTTGATTTAATCCTCAACTTTCTAGTGGTAGGATGAGGATAGAGTTCCACTTCATGAGCATGGTCAGTTTCATTCTTACAGGTTAAGACAGGTGCATTGTCATTTTCAGTTGGATGCCCGACCTGCTCCAGTGGCTCATTATTGACCTTGCACTCATGGTCATCAGGTTCATCTTGGAAGCCATTACATCCAAATTGGTCACTTGGTGGGACCTCCTCTATTAATAAAGGTTTATGGTCATGCACAAGGGCAATCTCTTTGTATTTCCCATTTCCATAAGCCTTTCTATCATGTTGATCTCTGTGAACTTCATTTTCTAATCGGGCCGACTTACCTTCACGATCATCCTCTGGTTTAACATGTCCATTGACAGCACTTTCAGAATCATTGTTGTTAATATTATTATGGTCATCTCCCAACCTTAAACGCTTTGAAGTGCGTGCTTTCACTTCTCCCCATTTCATCTTGTCTTCTTTGAATCCCACAGATAGGTTTACATGATCTTCAAAGCCATCAAATTGATCTTTAGCTGATATGTTACTACCACAAGGTTCCATACCTGTAGTAGAAGGTCCCATCTCTTGGTGATTCAAATAAGCAAACTCTTGGTTTGCAGGGTCTGAAGCAGCTCTTGAAGATGATTCACCCAGCTCCAGGCATCCAGGTGCAACAAGTTTCCTAGCATCACGCACTGGCAACTTCAGAACTAACCTCCTCTTGTGCCCTGCTCGAGGTTCAGAGAGCTCAGTTGGTCTAACCATACTGTCAAATTCCTCTGCCGATTCATTTTTCACACATTGTACCAACCTATCGGATTCATTGCTTAGGATGTTTGAATCTGGCATAAGAGATTCACTGTCAGATGAATCACTTTCAGCTGAAATACCATCATCTTCTCCATCAGTAGAAGTTCCAGTTATTCGAGAAAATAGGTTCAGAGCATTTCTTGCTGCAAGTCTGCGGGGTCTGGAGGACTTTGATGTGGAAGATTTTCTCTTTGATGCTGACCTCCCAGATCTAGACTTTCTTTTCCTGTTAGTCCTAAATAAAGAGCCTGAGCACTCATCCAGGTTTCTCCTCCTTACACGCCTCCCAGATGAAGTGATGAACTCAACCTGAAACAAACCAGAATGTCAATAAGGACAGCGAATAATGAAAAGAAATTTGGTAAATACATAAGAGTTCACGACTTCTGCCTTGTGTTTCTTCCGTTTGGATCTACGAAGGCTTTCCTTGTTTGCATGGTCAAGCTCACTATCCTCAGCACTGCCTTCTGTATCCCCAGACGCAGCAGTACTGAAGCTCTCAAGTTCCCCTTCACTTGAACATTCATCAGTAACATTATACTCTGAATCAGTGTCATCACTTTGAATTTCATTTTCTTGCTCCCAGTCCATTTCAACAAATTGCTCCGGCAAGGGATCATTCCATCTCTCTGGGTCCACGAATGGTATCAACTGATAATTTTGGAGATGGGCATTATCACCTGGACCCACTGCAAATTTTACCGCAGGGGGACGCCACTCTATGCCTAAAGCACCCAAACGCCGTTGCTGGTACATGTTTTGGTAAGGTTCTGGATAAGGAATCATGCCTGTTATATGCCCATTTACACCATCAGCATCATGAAATATTGAAATAAAGAATAGTGAGAAAAACTAGTGAACAACAAAAAATGATAAATAGTGTTAAGTTAATAAGGTATAAAAAGTGTACTTGAATCACAAAGTAGATCTTGGAGGTTCCGTCTATGTGGAGCAAGCTGTGTCTCCTGCACAAGGTGCAACCCAAGTCTCATACATCTATTCGAGTCAGTGAAGAAAACAAAAAACAAAAAAGTGCATCGAGTGTGAACGTAGCCTATAATAGATGACTAAAATGTTAACTAACTTCCAACCTTTCTTATATAGCACTAAAAAAGAAGATCTCAACCATGTCTCTAGTTTTTCTTGAGTAATAAAAATATAAACAAGATGCTTGTCTCTGCTTTTGTTGCTTTTATCCCTTGGGGTCATTGGAAGGAGCGTAACTACATGTCTCCACTCCCGGAAGTAGTTCTCCTCTCTCTTAGGCTGCCCTCTTAGAGACTATTGGCGAGCCCTTGCTCAGATGGGCTCTCCGGCTAGACCTCCCATTATGTAGGAGTGGCAACCACCTCAACTGGGCTTCATCAAGCTGAATTTTGACGATAGCTCCCTTCGCAATCCTGGCATGGCGGGCTTTGGTGGCGTGTTTTGGGACTCCTGCAGTAATAAGTTCATGTCCTACTCCGGTCCCATGGACATCTCTAACTCCACCTCTACTGAGCCCCAAGCCCTCAGTGTCCTCACCATTTTCCTGGATCGTCTCTCCGGTCCTCTCCACATCGAGGGAGATTCCG
The DNA here is from genome assembly GCF_029961685.1 of Aristolochia californica. Classification (NCBI taxonomy): domain Eukaryota; kingdom Viridiplantae; phylum Streptophyta; class Magnoliopsida; order Piperales; family Aristolochiaceae; genus Aristolochia; species Aristolochia californica. The sequence goes on along the minus strand of NW_027181992.1, from coordinate 45,541,469 downwards.
CGGTGATTATTGGATGGTTCTCCTCCCCCTCTACCCCACCATGGCGACATTGGGATGTTTTCTATTCTATTATGGACATTATCCCCCACATTACCTATATTTGGTCCCATGTTCCCAGATTTGCTAATTTTGTGGCTGACACCTTTGCTAAGCAGGGAGCCTCCCTCCAATCCCTTGTTGTAAGGGATGTGCCTCCCTAGTTTGTTTATTTGTTCTCTTTGCTTAACAAAATAATCACTTCTTAAAAAAAAAGATAACAAAATAAACAAGAAGGAGCAAATCAACTACCTGATCCAGAACATTGCCGTGACTATCTTGGATAAGGGGACGATAATCACCAAGGAAGAACTGGTAGAATAAAAACACAGACATATATCAGAGTGCAAAATACATAATTTACTAGTAAAATAATTAATCTGATGGCCTTAGAAATGATAAAACCTGGTCATATTTTGCATCCTTCTGGGACTCTCCTTGGCCTGTTGCTAATATATAAATTTGACCCACCTCATCTGAAACTACGATTGATGTACCATCTCTGTGATTCAAATAAATACTACATTATTTGGAAATCTGAAATAAAGCTGTTAATAGAGAATCTTCTCCATGTTTCACTTACGGAGAAAATCGACCATCAACTAATTTGAAAGGTCCTGTTTCATATGTTCGAACTGGTGTTCCCTCCCATATCTTCAAACATGACATACAAAATGATAAACTGGAAGGCATATTAATGTATTTACATGCACAAGGAACATCAAAATCAAGAAACTTACATCCCATACTATGGTTTTTCCATCATAACCTGCACTCATGGCAATCCGGGGGTTGAAAGGATGCACATCTAACACATAGGTCTATCACAGCACAAAATTTAGTCAAAGAAATTATATCTGACAAATAACTTCCAGTAAAACACTTCAATAGTCTGGGCAGTTTAAGGCTTCAAGAATAATGACAAGAAAAGCTTACATAAGCATTAAAATTTACAAACTACATGCTAATATCAATTCCTGAAAGATCACTTAAAACACCCTTAAAGACCTGCACAACAAACAAAGTGCTAAAAACAAAGCAAAGGTCATTTTTTACCTTCATCTACTCCTCAATAGTCAATCAACAGAGACTTAACAAAGAAATGTACTTAACTATCAAGCCTCCATCTATTCGTTAAATAACATTAGTTTTTTTTAAGTTCATTTTCCACACACACACACACACACACACACACACACATATATATATATATATATATATATGTCAAACTAGGAATATAAAACACCTCTAAAACTGTCCTGAAGCAGTCCCACCTTTGGATATTAGAAAAATATTGACTTGACATATTTCTGACAAGCCAAACTGAAAATTTGTTTAACGATTATCAGAACAGAGAATTCTACGATTTCTTTGTCCTATTCAACTCCAGCAGGAAATAAACTCACAGACTGAAATCATCTCGGTTGTTAAAAACAATCAGGAAGGCCTAAATGAAGGTTTTTAGCACATGGAACTATTTATTTCGTCTGTTAAATGTACACTGCATTAGAATTTAACCAATTTTTTGAATCTTCATCACACACACACTACACCCTATACCTTCTGGTGAAACTTGAACCCCATGACCACATACAAGAAACCCTCCGATGTGACCATAGAGCCAAAGGTTCAATCCATAATTAATTCCCTTTCTCATGCAAGTAAACACACCAATTAATACCATCCAACGACCTTTCAAACAAAGGTGTATTTTGAGATTTGTGTTATTAACTCATGATTCATCTGGAAAAAGTGACATAAATCCCACTGGACTCACCTAGCTACAACTAACAGAACAGCTACTCAAAGTACCGTGCAAGCCCAATATAAGAAGAGTTAAAAGGGCATCGACATCTGACTTATGAAAATTGCTGATTAGATAGTCATCAGATTTAGTCATGAAATCAACCTAGATGTGCCAAACAATGTGCAAAATGAATCGAATATTCTTAGCAATCATTACTGGTTTTAAGACAGTCACCAATCATAATAATTCATGAAGAGTTAAATGAAGGATAGATGTCAGTAATATGCAAGTGATATACTAACACAGTACACAGATGAAATACAAATTTAATATCTAGAAAAAGGAAGGAAAAAAAATAGAATACTCTGAGCCAACTCGAACAACAGTAGGTACTTATAATAGACGGAGAAAAGGAAGCTTCCAGAACATCTAAGATGCCTTGCCTGAATGAATTAGTTGGTACTAGAAATGTTAGAAGAAAGTGAACAGTACGTTGAACATGTGACAAGTACCACAAAAAGTCAGAAGTCGTTAAGCACCTACCGACTCACGATGACCCGTCAAAGAATGCACCAAACTACCATCGACAGCATTCCAGACACATATTCTGCAGTCTACAAAGAAAAAACCCGACAAATTAAGGATAACAATGGCAAATAAGATTATGCTGTCACAAATGTGGCTTCCTAAAATACAAAAAATGGCTTACCCATGATAGCAGCAAGAACAAACCGATTATCCAAGCTCCAGACAATCATATTAACACCACGAGGAGTGGGCTGATTTCTTTGTCGTGGACCCCCACGAGGAGGTTGAGGAGGCATAGGAGGGAGTGGAACTTTCAGATGATATGCCCGAGTCCAGCGTCCAACTTTTCCCTATATCACTAAAACATATTAACAAAAAAAAAAAAGAATATTCTTCCAATGGTTGTGGTATAAAATAATAACCATAAACAAAACTTACATGTGACCGTCGTGACCTAGGAATCCAAATGATTGCACTCCCATCACGAGAACAGGTGACTATGTTGTCGAGTGTAAACCTAGAGAAAATACAGGCACCAGGTCAAATAAATATTACTAAATTTCCACAGACAATTAAGTTTGAAATCAAATTATATATGAAATATTATCATATGTTAAGCCAAGCTCAAATCTTAGCTGAAAGTCTCACAAGAAGGTGCCCACATTGCAAAAAAAAACTATGTACCCTCAGGAGGGAGCACTTTTAAGTTTCACCAGTCAGAGTCTAACTTTAGTCTTTTATTATGTTTCACACAGATTTATTGTACTTCAGCCATAGTCCTACATCTATTGGTGCAGATGCAGGCAGAGAGAGAGAGAGAGAGAGAGAGAGAGAGAGAGAGAGAGAGAAAGAAAAAGAGACAGAGACAGAGACAGAGACGGAGAGAAGAGAGAGAGAGAGAGGAGAATAGCACAGACCAGCTATTCTTAAATTTTGGAAGGTTCTCCTCCTTTGCAATGTCAGCCAAAGAAGATCTAGAAGGCACAGAACAGCCACTGCACCACGAAATAGCAGTTGAGATTAGCACCATAAGACACACTCACCCCTCACAGACAGATAGAAAGCTTTGTTTAGCAAGAACTAACCTAAATTGCACATAATTTACATCATTCTCATGACCAGATAACAAATCCATCTCATAATTAGGTAGGTCTGAGTCCTCTTGATTGGATTTGACAGCACTCCATACCTACATGCATTTATAATCACAATTATCATCAATAAAAAAAGCAGATAAAAACAAACAGTAACTCATGAAAACTATTGCTACACTATCAAATTTTAGATGTACCCGAGCATAAGTGTCAGAACTCCCAGTGACAAAAACAGTTCCATTGGCATTGAAAGCACAACACAATATTTGGCATCCTACTTGTCTGGTACTTGGAGCAGGATCATTACTTTTTCCTGTGGTCCCACCATGATTGTCAAGCCAAAGATTGACTAGATGTTAACAAAGTCACCAATATGTTTCTATATTGAATCAGCTGTAACTAACCAGCCACAGTATCTGGAGGCTTTGGAATGTAAATTCGTGGTTTTGACTGGGAATTTCTGGCATCCCAAATTCGACATGTACCATCATCAGATGACCTGAACATAACAGAAAACAAGATGTCAACCTTCAACTTTTCACTAGAGCTAACAAAAACTATAACCTTTTTCCTTTTCAGTTAATAACTATATAGCACCTTATTAAAAATCTAAAAGTCTAAAACAATTGAAAGGGGATTATACATAAATGGCACCAAGCAACATCTCGAGTAGACTAACAAAAGTAAAGACTCACGATAGAAGCTGGTAAACTGCAGCAGGCCTTGGACTAAATGCAATAGCAGTAACAGCTCCAGTATGTCCACGTAAGACCGAAATTGGTACACCATCAGGGAGACGCCACTAGATTAAACAATAAGATATATATATAAGACATATATGTATAGAGAGAGAGAGAGTACAAAGAAGATTAGAAGCTTACAACTCGAATTGTGCAGTCATTTGAAGCAGATGCCACTAAGGCATTATTTAAACTCACAGCCAAGTCAGTAATGTCACCCTTCAAAACAGGAAAAATTAAAATATATAAAAATGGAAGAAAAATAACTATAGGTGCACATACAACATTTGGTTACTAAGACTCACTTCATGTCCACGGCAACTAGACAGGCAAAATGCAGTTTCCATGGACCAAATTTTCACGAGCCGATCATCAGAGCCAGTAATTACATATCTCCCTGTACGATTGAATATGGCTACAAAAAAATCATCCACACACTGGTACTTAAATAGTTTAACAACATAATCAAGAATGAACCATTGAAATAGAAAAAAAGAATTAAAGAAGACTATCCTGCACCAAAGCAAATTCAAGTCTTAAGCATTACCAAATTATTAGACCGATTACTTTTTAATACTTCTTGACAGTAATGCGCTTCATTTTTTTTCAATTGGTAAGTGGCACTTATTACAATAGGAGAAACCTAAAATATGTAAAACTATGCCTCAAGAATAAGGAATGCAGGGTGTAGATGCACAATCAAAGAGAACAAATGACTAGAACACAGAAGAGATACATATTCCCTCAATATACCAACAAATCATGGAATACTGGAAGCCAATCCAGATAGAAATTGCACTATTTTGTTAAATATAAACAGACTAGTAATTTTGTCCAGATTATAGGGGAACAATCTCATTTTCAAGCAATAAAATCACCAAATATCACAGTTTCTAAAACCTAAAAAAAATTTCATCCTCTCTCAATATACTAAATGTTATCCTGGCAATTCTGATATTGGCGTTTGTTAAGTAAATTACAAGCCAAAAAAAATTCTGTAATTACGTATTAGAAAGGGACATTACAAGCAAAAAAATCTTTTATTAAAAAAAATTCTGGACGTGTCCATTAGCCTGAGACACACACAAATACATATAAGAAAGGGAAGAGATCTCCTTCAAGTAGGTCTCCATCCTAAACAAATTCTGTAATTTGTTGAACGCTGTCCTCATTATGTATAATTTATTATTTACTTAGGTCGTCTTTCAGCTAATCACCATTAACCCTCAATTGCAAACCCTCTCTATCCTTCCTCTCTTCTTTTTTTTTTTAAATAATATGTATAAGCTGTATTAAAAAAAGATGAAGATTACAATACCTTGCTAAACAGGGCCTCCTTCATAATAAAATTCACCCAACTTCAGGAATAATGTATAAGAGATTCAAACAGCAAAATCCATACCACAGGTATGCACTTGTCTAGAATTCTGAATAAACCTAATTGCCTTAGTTATTGTAAATTCCAACATCATACCATGTTAATGTTCCAATAAGTTATCTTTTAAAGCAAACAAAGCAATGCTAATTTATAAAAATGTGACTTCTTCACAGAAAAGGAAAATTCCAAAGGGTACAAAAGTAATACCACAATAGACAGCATTCTGGTGTCCTCTTATTTTTTTTATTATCTGAATCTTTTGCACCATAGTTGATGGTTTAGCAATTGCGTAACATGCAGCACGAATAGAAGGAGCACGGTGGTGTTTTGTAAAACCACCCCCTATTTCCCTCAAACTTAATCCATGGACCTGATTAGCTTGCATATGGGGCCAACGAAGGTATCTGGGTAGTTGATTTACTTTCTTATCTTCTTTCATCCGATCAGCTGCAGAAATCCAAAGAACATGAGCAAAAAGGTTATTTTTCATCTACAGAGATTGTATAGAGCAATTTCAAAAATGGAGGGGAAATCACAACATGCACAATGAAAAAGAAATAACAAGGTCGAGAAAGATAAACATGCCAGAAAGTATCACTTACACTCCAGAAGTGAAAAGGAACCAGACCCCAAAATTGTCGGGACATCAGCTGCACTTGCAGTGTTCCCTCCCACCACACCATGTAAGGGAGGTGCTATGTTCACCATCAATTGCTTTAGAAGTTTTATCAAGTGATCTTTTGCGATGTGAGGATACCTATATATTACCAGAATTCGCTTAGAAGGCTTCAGGAAGGAATTTATTCCAAGAACTCTAAAAAAGGTCTTTCATGGCTTCAAGCAAAAATAATTTAAAAAAAGTGAAACACGGTATATACCTCTCAACCAATTTATTGTAGCCCAAGGGAAATGAGAAGCCATTGTCATTCTCATCACCGCTGGGAATTCCATTCCTCGAGTACCAAGCATGATATCTTCTAGGCAAAAGTTGATGCTCCAAAAGCTCATTCCAGAATTGACCATAAGTTCTGCGGCATGGGCCAGCTGACAGGAAGTGCATTATCAAGAAGTAAACTTCTTGAAGGTCAATATCAACATCTGCTTCCATTGGGGAGTCAGGAACTGCCTCTGGCTGTGCAAACTGAGATTTCTCGTCCGTTTTTCTCAAAAAATTCAAAGGTGAAGCAGATGATGCATCATTGGAAGCTGCACACTTCCTAAGAGCCATTTTTTAATGCAAAACCTGAGTAGCAACATGTGTCCTTGTCAACTATAAGTTAGAAAAAATTGTATGTCAAAGATAAGCTTCATAAGTATAGGTATTCCTTTGAGGCTAGCATTTTAAGCAGATATACATCCCTAAAAGACCCAGATGAAACAACTTAAATATACAGATAACTGTTGATGTAAGCAAAATCTCCACTTCAGAAATATTGCAAAAGAAAACAAAGCAACTGAAAGATGGAGCAAGTTGTAACTCTCATTGACAAATATTAAAGTTCTACTGTTACATGAAATGGTGGAGACACAAGTATATCATTTCACATACACATATTAGTCTCAACTGATTCCTACTAGATAGACATTTCATCAAAGTCTTATGGTTCAAGTTTTATCTATTTCTGATATGTATTTTATGATTTATAGTTGATTTTGTAAGAAGGGGGCATTTGTGTCCATCTATGTAATTATTATTTTTTTGAAAAAAGGTGTAAATGTATTACTGAGAGAAAAATATACATACCTTACTGTACAGAATTTTTTTTTTATGTTAAAAAAAAAAATACAAATCGGTACGACATGGGGCTGCATCTCAGTGGATCATGGCAGAAAGTCTTCCACTCTGCCACTTACAATACCCCGTCGCGTATTTAAGTCGTCTGCAAAGGAGGAACTCGTGTTTTCCTGGGCACGAACTCCAATGCCCTTGCTGTTTCTTCTATTTCTTTTCTTCTCAAAGTTCTTCCTCCCTCCTCAAATCTTCTCAAATGAATCATTTTTCATGGTATCAGAGCACTAGAAAACAATATTGGGCATATCTTCCACAATTTTGGGCTTCTTTTCCTCCATTTAGCAGCCCTATTAAAGGTTCTTCCAACAATTTTCTGGACTAGTAGGGTAAAAGTTCGAGTTTTTCTTCATTTCTTCCTGCCATAACCAATTGGTTGATGGCCTCTACTGCCAATTGAGTAGTTATCATGTTTTAATGCCCTTTAAGGGATCCTACTTCAAACCCTAGCTTCATTACTACCTGCGCAGCCTATGCATCACCCCTCCATAGCCTGCTGAAGGTGTTTCAGTTTAATCCCTCAATTGGGAATAGCTATTACTATTATCAACCTAATTGTGTTTTGGGAGGGGTCATTGTACCTTAATTTTGAATTATGGGACCCACTTGACCTGAGTAGGATAACATGATTGGGGGAAAGTGCTATTTGGACTAATAAGGTCCTTATTTGGATTAAATTGTGATTTCTTTGGAAAAAATAGATGGTTGGATCCAGCAAACAGGTTGCTGCCCTTAAACCTTTTGAGAGTTCAAATGGTAAACACTCTTAGCCTATCCAAATAACTTCTATCAGATTGAATGGGTCAAACTATGTGAATTGGTCAAGATCTGTTATCATATTCTTGAGGGCAAGAAGGATGGCAAAATATGTTAGAAATGATCCCCTATACCAGTAACTGAAGACGGGGAAGCAGAGGACAGCCAGCTTATGACTTGGTTGGTGAATAGTATGGAATCATGCTTTAGTGACCAAATTTTGAGTTGTGGAACAGCTAAAGATATGTGGACTACACTAGCATCTATTTTGTCTCAAGAAAGTAATTTATCTCGCATTTATGAGCTATGTGTTTGGTATTTCAACATTCAAAGATGTGACAGATCAATCACCAGTTATTTTACAAAGATGAGAGCGCTCCTACAGGAAATCAACAATTTTCATGCCTTTGCTACAAAGGCTAATGACATTTGGAAAGAGATAAATCAGATTCAAGTTGCCAGGTTTTTGGATGGATTGGGATCTGAATATGATCCTATTAGGGCACAATTATTAGTCAATGATGATGTATCTACTCTTGAGCAAGCTTTTAACAAAGTGCTTTGAGCAAAAAGAGCAGTTGCGTATAAAGCTGATAAGAAGGCTAGGTTGTCAAATGCTACTGCCCTTAACCTCTAGTCATCCTTTAGTAAGTCCGAGGCTAGAAATCGTGGAAGCAGTAGCAAAGGTAGAGGTCGAGACTCCTCTTACTCGAGGTCATGATCGGAATGATGAAGGAGATCGCAAATGTATTCATTGTGCTCGAAAGAACCACTTCTCTGACAAGTGCTGGGAGAAATTTGGTAAGCCTGCACGGGCAAGTTCCACTATGATAGGCAAAGATACTACTTCCTATTTTGATCCACAAGATGAGATTCAACAATTACTAAAAAGACTTAGTCAATTGACCACTACATCTACCACTCCAACTGTTGAGCTTGATCCCTCTTCCTCAGCAAATGCCACAATGGCGAGCACAAGTATGCTAGCATTGAATATGTCCCATTCACCTTCCTAAATCATCGATTCAGGAGCTTCTATTCATATGTCGAGTATGGCTTATTTCAGTCTATTCATCCCACTCAGCCATATCATCTTGTCACTTTAGCTGATAAGGTCTACCTCCCCCATTTAGGGCGAGGGTACTATTCATACTACTTCTCAGATGTCCTTGAATTCGGTTCTTTTTGTTTCAAACTTTCCAATCAACCTCTTATCTGTAAGTCACATAACTAAGTCTCCAAACTTTTCAGTAACTTTTTCTCCAACCATTTGTTTTTCAAGACTTGCAAAAGGACGACTGATTTCAGACATGAGAAGGAAGGTCTTTATCTATTGGATGATGTTTCTATTCCCAAAGTTGTGGCACTTACAACTAAAGACTCCTCATACTTATGGCACCGATGTTTGGGCATCCGTCACCAGGTAAGCAACGTTAGTCTTTCCCGTCTTTGTCAGTTGATATATCTTTTGATTGTGAGCCATGTCAATTTGGGAAACATAATTGGACCAATTTTCTTGTTACATAAAATCATAATTCTTGATTTTTTGAACTAGTTCATTCTAATGTAAGGGGTTCATGTCTGGTTCCTAGTCCATTTGGTGTTAAGTACTTTGTTTTCTTATAGATGACCTTAGTTGGTTATTTGGAAGTATATGTTGTGAGAAAAATACGAAATATTTGCTGTATTCTTGAATTTTTTCAATGAAATAAAGAATTATTTTGTTGCTTATGTTCATATTTTCCATACTGATAATGGACTAGAGTATCTCAATCAAAAGTTTGCGTCATTATGTGCTTTAAATGGTATTACTCATCAGACATCTTGCATATATTCTCCCCAACAAAATGGGGTTATTGAACGTAAAAACAAGCACCTTCTTGAAGTTACTCAAACTTTATTGTTCCATATGAATGTCCCTAAATCCTTTTGGGAGATGCAGTATTAACTTCATGTCACTTAATTAATCGCATGTCTCCGTCTGTTTCGTAGGGTCAAGTTCGTATGCAAGTTTTAAAACCCCATTATAAGTTGTTTGTTGTTCTTCCTCACATCTTTAGGTGAACATGTTCTATGCATGTATTTGGTAATGTTTTAGATAAAATGTCTCCTCGATCTGTAAATTGTGTTTTTCAGGGGTATTCACATCATTAGAAAGGGTACAAGTGTAATGATCCTATTCGAAGAAAGACATATGTTAGCTGATGTTACATTTTTTCGAGCATACTCCAAATTTTGCACCTACTATTGAGTCTCAATCGATATGTAGTCCTTATAGATAGTCTTGTGCCTATAGCAATTTTGGATGCACCAACAGTAGGTTCATCTCCACCGCTTCAAGCATACAGCCAGCGTTCTCAACACATATTGCCATAGTATATGCTACTAGAAGCTCCAACTCCTAAGCCCTCTCCTCCAGACCAGCCATCTTCCTCTTTGCTTGCAGGTCAAGTTCTTCATGATTTGGACTTGCCCATTAACCATCGAAAAGATAAAAGGTCTTGTACCTCTCATCCTATTTCACAATATGTGTCCTTTGATCATAGATCTCTATCCTATAAGTCCTTTGCCACGTCTTTGTCTATGTCCATTTTCTTGTTCAGTGCAGGATGCTATGGTTTTGTATAACTAGAAACAAGCTATGGATGAGGAGATGAGAACCTTGATGTCTAGGGGGGATGTGGAACCTCTATGATCCACCTTCAGGAGCCGCTCTTGTAGGGTGTTTTTGGGTGTATACCATTAAATATAAAGTTGATGGCTCTATTGATTGGTACAAAGCAAGATTTGAGGTAAAGGGGTACACACAAACCTTTGTTTTCTATTTATTTGAGACATTCTCTGTTATGGTTAGACTCACCTCAGCACGTATCCTAATCTTTATGGTAGTTAATAAAGGTTGACCACTTTTTCAACTCAACATGAAAAATGTGTTTTTATATGGTGACTTAAAAGAGGAAGTATATATGGAGCAACCTCCTAGGTATGTTGCTCAAAGGAAGACAAGGAAGGTGTGCAGGTTAAAGAAGGCTATCTATTGACTTAAATAAAGTCCGAGAGCATGATTTGAAAAGTTTAGCAGTGTGGTGATGCAGTTTGGGTTCTATAGAAACCATTGTGATCATGCTATGTTCTTGCTTAAAAGGAAGATCTGTGTGGTTATCTTGATTGTATATGTTGATAACATTGTATTGTCTGGGGATGATATTGAAGAAACTGAACGAGTAAAAAACCATTTGGCCATCCACTTCCAAACAAAAGATTTAGGACAACTGAAGTACTTTCATGGCTTTGAAATAGCTCGCAGTTTTAAGCAAGGTATGGTTCCTTCTCAGAGAAAGTATGCATTAGATATATTGCAGGAATATGGTCTCTTAGGTGCAAGACCAATGGATACTCCCATGGAAATCAATACTAGCCAACATGATTCTCAGAGTCTTGTACTCAAGGACAAGACATAATATAGACGTCTGGTAGGTAAATTGATTTATGCTACAGTTACCAGGCCTAGTATATCTTTTGTTGTGGGAAATGGGAGTCAGTTCATGGAAAAACCACAGAAAGTACATTTAGAAGATGCCCAAAGGATTTTATAGTTCTTAAAGGGTGCTCTTGGAAAAGGTCCATTGTATACTTGAAATAATAAAGTTGATGTGAGGGGATATTTTCATGCAGACTATGTTGGATGTAAGATGGATAAAAGATCTACTTCTGGTTACTATTGCTTTGTAGGGGGTAACTTAGTGAGTTGGAAGAGTAAGAAACAGACAGTAGTGGTTAGATCAAGCGCAAAAACCGAATATAAAGGAATGGCTCACACAGTTAGAGGGCTTATGGTTGGGTTTCATATTCCATAACCCAAGGTTACTATTTTCATACAAAGCAATCCAATTTTCCACGAGAGAACTAAACATATAAGTTGATTGTCATTTTATCATAGATGCAATTATGCGACGAAAGGTGATTACTCCAATCATCAAATCAACTTGGAGATATGTTTACAAAACCTCTACAAGAACATTTGGTATTTTGTGACAAGCTGGGATAGTTTGATATCTACTCTCAAGCTGAAGGGGTTAAATATCCGTACAAGGGTATTTTGGTCATTTCACATACACATATTAGTCATTTGATTTGTATCATTCTATAGAAGTTGAGCCAAATCCTAAAAAAATAACTACCTGGAGTTAGGAGACCTCTTTCTCATTAACAAGAACATGATCTTCCAAGCCGAAATGGTGTCATTTATAAGTTGGGGTAAGTTGTAAATCTCTTTGCCATTGATGTGGAACTATTCTCACACAATGAATTCTCAATCTCATACAACTAACTAGAGACATGGAACACAAACAACCAGACCCACAAGATGGTGAGAGTTTTCCTTTATACACAAGAACCACATAAGGATCATGCTTTAAAACAATGTGAGATTATTCCCCCATAACAGTCTCTCTCTTATAGCAATTAGTTTGAAATGCAGAGCACACACGTAAATCTATATAATGATGGGACTTCTTTACCCACCATCGCTTTCTATGAGAAAGAAAAGGTCAGCTTCAAGAGTTTGGACTAAATAAATGTATCATAAATACATATGAATAGGAGAAATTGAGAAGTACTACTTTTTCCCCTACTTCAATTAACCAATACTAATAAATCAAAAAGAGTATTATCAGCAAAAGAAGGAAACACTTTTAATCATTGGTACTCTTGCAAACTTCTTTGAGATCTCATGTTCAATCTCAGATAATACACCAAAAATTCCAGGGTTAGTTGGAAATTTCCATCAGTAAGTGTCGCTGAAGTTCCTCTTTGTTCTCATTATTGAAACCTCAACAATGAGTTGAAGTTGGCCCCAAGCTCTGCACCAAGTGTTTGCAACCTTCTATGATGTTTCAACTTCATCCCGGCTCCATTATCATAATAGTCTCATCTTAACTATTTTAGGTAGCTATGAGAATTCTCCCCTTCCATTCTGATCTAACTATAGCCAACCATATTAAAGTTGCCCCCGATTCCATCCCAAAATGACTAGCGACTTACGAGGCCTACTACCCAACCCTTTAAATAAACAGAATACCAAATCATTTTCAGAAGAGGGACTTTTTATCCATACTAACAAAACCCCATATGACCTTCTTCAAGTCTTTCCTCACTTCCAGAATCCAAGTGGATTACAGCCTTCCTTCTTAGTCACCCCAATTAGCAACAAGTTACTCCTTATTGATGCACTACTAAGTCTTGTTTTAGCATGCCAAACCATCTTAAATGACGCCACCTTTTTTTGTCATCTATTTTACGAGTCTAGTTATCCTCTGACATATTAGTTTCCAGCTTTTTTCCTCTTTAGTTTTGCACTTCCATAAACAGCCACATCTCTGCCAAACCTTCAGCTTCCATTATTTTTGCTACATGCACAAAAAAGTATGGAATAGACTTCTTAGAAAAGTTTGGCTGCAGCCTTTCCCTCATGTCCAACTCAAAGACACAAAGGTGATTTATGTCATCCACCTCGATCCCCTTTTATTTTTGTATAATTGAACCCTGATAGAGAAAAGAGTCTCTTCAAGGACAGATTTTCCCACCCCCTCACAGTCTCTTAGGTTCTCAACTAAAGTTGCGGCTTCATGCATTCAGTTTTGTTGGATAGAACCTTTTTCCTCAATAGACATGCTAGGTGGTTTCTTAGTACAAGGCTTCAGGTTAAAGTCTAATAGGATCTAAATATCTTGGGTGTTTGCACAACCTACATTCAAAAGATCTTACACATATAAACACATCAAGTTTTAGATCAACTAACTTTTTTTTTTTAATGTTGAACCCCATACCCAGGTGAGACTTGAACACAAAATGTCACACTAGCACACACACACAACACACACACACACACACACCACAATGCACTTTAGTCCGCTAATATTGAAATCTTTAGATCATAACACCTGCTTTCACATTCTGGACCACACAATCTAAAATTCATCAATTACACCTATAACGTCCAAACACCATCCACCATGAATATGAGCAATTAATTCATTGCCTCAAGCAAGTCCCAGCTAACTTTTCTCAAAAAAAAAAAAAAAAAAGTCCCAGCTAACTGACCACAAATAATGGGCTAACAGTCTGGATAGCTTTTGTAAGGAATGTAACCACAATGAGCTAAATAACACATATATCACCTTCAGATCAATCAGAAAAAACAATTTGTTCAATGGTAGATCTTGTCTCTTTTTTTTTTTTTATCAAGCTTAACTATTGGTTGACCTCCTCCATAATTCTTCCAACTATCTCCACCAAAAGCTGTGAAAGTAGGGCAAGTATCCAATGTTTAACAACATTATAAAAACAATTTGCATACTCATCATAAATTAGTTTGGTCCAACTGAGACGAATACCACCACGACTCTTTCAAATAGCTATAAGCTAGTTTGTTAACCCCAAAGGCCTTTTTCTTTTCCTGCTCATATAAAATAATGAAAACACTACGTTGTTCAGACAGATTCCTAATGTTCTAACCAAGTTAACCTTTGCCATTACACAGTTCCATAAAAGAGAGTAGCAATTGAATTCCAGCTATAGTGATCAGACTCCATTATAAGGATACCAAGCCACCACAACCACCATAATCCTTGTTTCCAAAGTAGCAGAGCCCTTCACCTCCACCATTCAAAAACTAAACGAACACAAGACAGAAAAAACCAAGGACAAATAACAGCATCCATTGAACCAGAACCTTATTCGCATCATAGAGAAAATTAACAAAGCACAACAACTATTGACCAGAGGATCGTTCTTCAAAAGTCATGAATGCCTTCTTGCTCAAACCTAATACTCGGCCAAACAATGTGGTTAGCACTTGAGTCAGATCTCGATCTGATAATAACAGAGAAGGCACGATTGGACATGAAATTCGCAAAACAACGGCCTCCAAGAAGCATTTTCGGCTTTTGACCAAGGAACTGCAATAATATCAGAACGCCAGAAACAGAAAATCATAACGAAGCAGGATTACTTACATGCGATTGGAAAAGGAGACCTTACTGAATGCAACTTAACCAGAAGAAAAATCTCCCGTCAACTGGAACTCCGTCCTACGCTTCCAGAGCCCTAACCCGAGGAAACCCATTCAGCATTCCTGCGCAACGCGAATGCCTCAAAATCAAGCTTACGCCACTGCAAATTTTCATAAAAAAAGATTGCCACCAAAAACACATACAGCGGATAACCTTTTCCGAGATCCAATCCACCCCATGCAAAGTCGGTGAACATCCACTCTACTACAATTGGTCTCCTCCAATTGACCAGCCGGCAATCTTCCTATCGAGGAAAGAGACGAGAAGGGGCAGTTCTTCGATTAACGACCCCAGGAACCGAAATCAATTCAAAGATTAGAGAGCCTTAGGGTTTGAAGACACGGAAAAAACACCTTGCGGATTATCGAGACCAGGATTTGGGACTCATTTCCGTGAATTTTTAGTAGTCTTCGGTATCTTCTTCCCTTTTTCTCCTATTTGCTTTCCTCCCTTCCCGTAGAAGGTTGAAGGAAGCGTTTAAAAAAACCTTCGTAGCTCAGACCCACTCCTCTCTCCTTTAAGAGCTCCGCGAAAACAAGGAAGGAAATTACGAAATACGGATGGAGTGTATATATATATCCATTAAAGCGTCTTTAACTCCACTTAACTCTGCTCTTAGATGCCTCTCACTGGCTTTCGCTGTAATCAAATAAATGCTAATTATCCTCCACAACAACTCACAAAAACTACCGTGAGACCTTACATAGAGAGTGCATCCTTAGACGCCGGCTCGCCCGACATCCTATCCATCTTCAATTACAGGTGCGGGCCCACAGTGGGGCCTATCATTACTGATAGATTCCTCGTCTAGGATGCTTCTCGCGAAAAAGTAACAGTGCAATCATATGTCTAGCTATTGAGAAATAATGGAAATGCAAAGAAGGGGGATGGAACTTGGAATTCCCAATTTTGTAAAACTGAGAAATTTTGGGGGTTAATTGTTTAAAAGAGCTGACAGAATGGAAATGGTGGGAAAAAGGGGTGATATGTACCTTGGTTTTGAAATATAACGGCTCTGGATCTCTTTTGAGTGGGAAACAAGTAAGAAGCAAGTTTGCAAAAAGAGATTGATAGTAAAACCCCCATTTCCCCTATTTACAGTTAGGACTCCGTTCAAAAAAAATTCAATTTAGTTCAATTTTTACTTAAATTTAGCTCAAACTTGAAATAAGGCACGTATAACAAGTCAAACTCTAGATTTTTCAAATTTGGTTTATTAATCCATGAACCAACTCATTAGCATAGATATTTTACAAAAATATCCTTTAATCTAATTACTCTCGTCAACTCGATAATTGTTCTTATTTACCTAAAGCTTCAAAGACAATTGATTGGGTCTCTCAACAACTAATATTATTGTTTGTCAGTAGAATAAAAACTAAGTATGCTCCATTGCAAAGTCTTAAATTATTTTAGAAATTAAATGAATTATTTATCAGTTCATATTGTTAGTCACAGAGTTCTCCTTTTTTACGACAGTCGATAACAGAATCCCACTAGTAATCTAAGCAAATGTAATTTAGTATTTGAAGAACATATCAGCCTCTAATTAGACATAATCTCTCTTTCGTCTGTAATTCTCTTCAATTCGGTATCTTTTTCTCCACTTTCATTCGGTTTGATATGACTAATAAAATTTAGCAGACGAGATGAATAGAATAGCTTACTTCATATGGTCCGAGGCAACCTTGAAACATGAAATGTTTCCAGAACGTAGTCTGGAGCATCTTTTAACCAAATTCTTCAGTACACACAACGGGAATCTTGACACTGGTGATACCCTAAACAACATTGGCAACTCTTAAATCAATTCGCTCACGTTAAGCTTAACAATCTGATAAAAGGGAGAGCACAAAGTACCATATAACAATCTATTTGATGTTCTTCTCGGTGGTTTCTGGGAAAATACCCACTAAATCAAGTTGTCAGGTTGCAATGTCTTCTTCAGCCTATTTCTAAATGGAAGAAGCATTGGGGATATGATACTACGACATTAGGCAACAAGCATCAATCCTTAACTTCAGTACGCAGTATCTTCACATCGTGCAATGGCCTGCATTGGCAGAAAATGCAATTAGTTGTATTTTTACTTGGAACAACAACTAGAGTATCATCAAAAGGCATAAAGCATATGAAATAGTATTTGGGATTTTAAAATGAAGTCTATAGTGTTAGCTTATCTTATAAGAAGACACACTACGTGTCCCGCAAGAGGAAACAATAGTGATTTCGTTAGAAAATACATCCAGGAGAATTTTGGTCATCAGTGGTTAATTTTCTTTATGTAATCTTATTCTGCATGTTGAATTATATCAGTGGTTAAATTTTCATGTACACAAGATGTGTAGTCAGGAAGATAACAAGAGATTAAGGGTTATTAAGTGTATAGGGTAATTTTTGTAATTTATAACTTAAAGACACTTATTTAAGTAGTATGGGAATTCATGCACAGTTCCAAACGAAGCCATTCAGGCTCTTCAGAAAGTTCCTCTTCTCCTTTCTCCTTTCACCCAAATCTTCCTTCACTTGTGCAAGAGTCACGGGATGATTGAGCAATAGATAACCTGTTGGAAAGCTTTTAGGCTAAGTGTAAAGATCAGTTCTAAGCCCTGATGCCGCTAACTTTCAAGCAAGAACATTCAGAAATGCAAAGATTAGATGCTACCTAATACTGATAGTGCCCACTGAATCCATTTAAAAGAAATAATATCTTTGGGGTTACAATGTGGACCCTTAACTGCATCAGGTGTACATTCTGCTCAACGATGATACAGCTAGACTAACTTTGGAACTTTTGGAATCCAAAGCTTGACTCAATATTTTTATTTTCTATTCATGCAACCCTACAGTAATCCATTAACATTATTTTCTTTGGATGGTTCTTGACTACGGAGCTACTGTTTGCAAATAACATGCAGACACAGGTTCATTCTCTCCTGAATATTCAGTGTCAACCGTGATATATGCAAAAAGTAAATTCTCAAAGCTGAAAGTGAAACAGAATGCTCTAACAAATTGCCATGTTGTCATTAATATCTCCCACTGACTCATAAACACAGAAAGGGACTAAAAGAAAAAAGAGTGAGAGAATAGAAGTTACAGGGAAAAATTCACACTTAATCTCTGTTTCTAAAAAGTGCATGGCTAAGGTTTAAGTCATACCTGTCATTATTATCTGTTTGGACACTTCCAAGGCGTTTAATAATCTCCATCCCTCCACAAACTCTTCCAAATATCGTATGCTTTCCTGACCATGTGAAAATTATGTCTCAGACACTGACATTCACACTTAGAATGTAAACAACAGATTGTAAGCATTCTTTTTTTTTCATAAGAAATGCATGTTTTGGATAAAAAAACAAAAAAATCAGCCAGGATTTCATGAAATTTGCACAAAGGGTCCATGCAGGATCAAGAGTTTCACAGAGCAAGGGAAGTAAAAGAGGCTTATTAGGTAAATAAATTATGTTGTAAAGCAAATAGAATACTATTACAAAAAAGTCTAAATAGTAGGCATCTATAAAAATTACCGCTGAAAAAATAGTTCCCCACTTTCATTGTCAACAAAAATATGTAACTAACTGTTTTTGAAAATCAAGTTCGCACCTATGTTTGCCAACTATCTTAATGGAAACAAAAACAGATAACCGAATTGAACTTATCACAGTAAAACTATCAAAGTGCAAAACATCTACATACCAGAAACAAATGAAAAACGAAAGCTACAGAATAAAAGAAAAGAAACAAGTAAATAAAATGCATGCAGTTAAAAGATAAGACCACAGATAAAGGTAACATTACCATCAAGTGACTGGCATGGTGCCAAGGTAATAAAAAACTGACTTCCATTTGTATTAGGACCAGCATTAGCCATGGACAGAATACCGGCGCCAGTGTGCTTCAATTCAGGTCTTATCTCATCTTCAAACTTTGAACTGCATAAAAAAACCGTAAAAATTAACAAAAAAAATTAAATTAAAAATCAACAATTTTTCAAATTTGGTGATCAAGTGGACAAAACAAATACAAAAGTGTTTTTGAGAATTAACATTAGAAGTAGTAAGAGGAGAACTTTCTACATTTGTCTTCCAAGGATCAAAATTGACTGACATTAATACTTCTATATCATGTAGTCCTAAGATATGATCACCTGTACTCATTGAAATAGGGCTGTCCACAGATCCGAATATTATCTAGATTCAATCTGGAATCTGGATCCGAAAGTTTAGTTTTGTCGGATCGAATTTGAATATCAACAAGTTACCAAATGCAATTTTGGATCAGAATCAGAATCAAAATTGAGTTATCAAGATTCGGTAAAATCCGGACCTGAAAACTTGCCCTTTACCGCCAAAAATACCCCCTGTTACCTGGTTTTTTCAACAAAAAAAAAAAACTTCACTTTATTTCCTACTTAAGAGTATTTTAATATTTTTCTATTAATGAGGCAGAAATCTTCAACCCCATTAATTGTTGTTTTTCCTCTTTTGGTGTGAAGACTGAAGGAAATTAATTTTATTGTAGCTTTTCCTGCTTTGTCATGAAAGTTGTCTCCCTCATTAGCCATTTCTTCTTTCCTTTCAAGTTCTCCTCCCTGGAAGCTCTGGCTCTCCATTCTGGTAAGGTTAGTTCTTGTTCCCTCTTTCTCATCTACCTCTCTTTCAAAGTTTCGCTCTGAACTCCCCTCTCTCTACCCCTCTTCCAGCCCCTCATTCTCTGTCTTTCTTCTTCTATTCCTCTTTTTTTGCTCTAAGTTCTTCACTCTCGGCCCTTCTGTCTCTCTTCTTTTTCTCTTGCCTGTCTTTTGTCATCCTTTTTTTTATATTCTTCTTGTATTCCTCTCTGTCCTTCCTTTTTTTCCCTACAAATTCATTTCTGTTTCTTTAGCTTCTTATCTATGTTTTTTTGGGTTAGAAGAAGAGAGGATAGTTTTTCTTTGTTGCAGTTCTTTGAATAGACTTCTCTACGTCTCAAAGAACAATGTCTTTCAGCTTTTTTATTTCCGTTATTTTAATTTTTGGATCTATATCATCTGAATTTGCAAATTATCTGATGGAATCAAATTTGGAAACATATGTTCGGATAATTTTTTTAATAACTAGATTTAGGGTATCCGGATATTCACAAACGGATTGGTTTCAGAATTACACTATCCAGATCGAATCTGATCCATTTACAGCCCTACATTAAAAGAGAAAGACCGATCATGGACTTTTTGTACAAACAATAGCTTATAATCAGGGCATTCAATGCCATTCCAGCATTGAGACTATGAATATGTCTCCATTGGGTGAGACCACAAATTAGATTTGTGGCACAGGAATAGTCTAGCAAACAAAGAAGTAGAAATACATATTTGTGTCACTGAATATAGGCAAAAGGCCTCAGGTTAACTCTCACATGAGAAATTAAAAGAAATTTGTTTTTTTCATAAAATAGTAATAGGAACAATTGATTTGGTATAACTAATAAAAAACCAAAACAAATTGGATACACCATCAGCAACGAAGACTTGATAATTTAGCTAAATACACCTACTAGTAATATTCATATGACAAAGAGGCTGAGGGTGCTTCCACAGTCCCCATCCTAAACAGATGGTGCAGGTTCCACCTTGAACACTATAGAAACATTATGAGGGATTACACAAAATACAAATGTTCCTGTTATGAGAGCTTTCCTGGTAAACTCTTTCCATAAGCATAGTCTTAGGAAACTGAACTTTATATCAAAGCAGGATCCTTCTGTTGATGCAGTATTGAATCACCAAAAGAGTGGAAAAGCTCCTTTAAGATCACGGCCTTCCTGCACAAGTAAGTTGCTAGGAGTGGACCATCTTCTTCTTCAGTGTTGCATTTTAGCAAGGTGTAGGTTACTGTTTTTATAACTGCAGAAATCTGTTAGACAATCTAAAAATCTACTACTTGGAAATTTACCCTGTCTCAGTCAAGCGACTGCTCACTGTTTGTATGACACGTTTTCTATTAGTGCATTTGGTAGGACAGCTGACAGAATTCTTCTATATGTATCGTGACTCCCATTCTGTCCCATGATCAAAGCTAATGTATTGTCATGGCCTATTGCTTGAAAGGCATTTATATAGATTTCAACTGCTGAGCTCAGAAGGAGATAATACAGCCTACTATTACCTCCACTTTTAAGAAAAAGGTGGTTGTTCAACACTAATTGTTAAACCCAAGTTCTCTAGGAACTAGGGGTTGTCTGAGAGAATGAGGGGGGTGTTTCTCATTATCATTCAACTGGACAAGCGATTCATTACAGAAAAAAAGCATATATGACTTCGGATGGTTTCAAAAAAAAAAACAATGGAAGGATCTACTATACTCAAGGGTGACTTGTAAAATATTGCCACAGAACTTGTTGAAAAGCACTTTCGCATTGGCAAGGTGGATAGTTGTATAACCTATTTGACATTTGAAGTCCAAAGACAATCTACTAGATATCCAATAGCATATCAGCAAACAGTATGGCTAATGCATTAGCAATCATTATGTTTCTAAATGTTCCTTAGACATTGTTTCTTTACCTCTATTTCCTACTTAAGTGCAGAGCTGAAGATAATGATCCTTGACTTGGCAGTCTGGTCTTCAAAGTTTCCAATCCATAACCTTTTTGGGTAGAATTTGCATTAAATTATATTAATAAATTAATTAGTAAAGTGAAATATCATAATAGCCAGAGAGTTAATGATGTCAGTGAACAATTTTGTTAGATCAAACAGGACTTCATCTCTATCAACACACTCTCATGTGCATCACCATTGTAAACCTACAGTCTGAGTAGCAGAATAATGACCAGAATCATTTCATGTGAAACGCAAATTTAACACCAGATGCTGTATAAATGAGATCCAGAAAGCACATCCTAATGAAGACGTTACACAAAGTAGTTCAACAAATGTTAAACACATCAACAAGCAAAAAAGCATCAATTCCCGTGGGTGAATCAGATCATCAAGAAGAAAGGTTAAAAATCTGCCTGGTGGCTTCTCTTCATTCTTGAAACATTTCAGAATTTTCAACAGATACATTTTACGCAGAAGAGTAAAACAAAATCCCACTTAATCACCATAACACTATCATACAAGTCAACTAAGTCGCTTAAGAGTTCAGAAAACTTGAAAAACTAAAATATGAATTTGAAAATGATAGAAAAATTACATATATATATATATATATATATATAGAGAGAGAGAGAGAGAGAGAGAGAGAGAGAGAGAGAGAGAGACACACACACACACAAGAACAGACCCGTATATCGATTCTCCGCCTCTTCCAGTCCCAGTCGGATCTCCACCTTGAACTATAAAATCCTACCCAGCGAAAAAAGAAAAAGAAAAGAAAATAGGTAAGGAACAACCGAAACAAATACTTTTCCGCTTCGTAAAGAAAAACATATATATTACCTTGATAATCCTATGAAATTTTACATTGTCATAGTAACCCCTACGAGAGAGCTCAATAAAATTTCTGCAGGTTCTCGGCGCGTGCTTGTAATATAACTGCAGAGAGTAAACATCATGAATCAGAAGCAAGCAAGGGCTAAATTTCCAAAAGAGGAAAAACCAAATCAGAACAGAAGAAGAGACCTCAACATTGACAGGACCCATGGACGTCACCAGTATGACCTCTGGAGGACTTTCTGGATCCTCCATTCGTCTTCAGAGCCTTTCAAGAGCTTCTCGTTAGCTCCACTCTTTCTTCCCCCTCTCGTCGTCCGAACCCTCTTCCCTCCATCAATGTCTTTTTATTTTACTAATAAATAATTAATTAAACTAATAATTTTATTTTACTTCATAATTATATTATTAATTTATACTACACTAAAATATATCTTATGTTATTAATAAATATCATTATTTATTTATTTATTATATTTATTACTATTAATACTGTATTAATTTACTAATTTAACAGTGATCATTAAGATATTGTTAAACTGAGAATTTGATACCAAGACATTATAAAAGTAAATATTTTTGTTTGAATAATTTATATTTAATAATTAATTAAATTAATCATATAATTTTAACTAGTAATTGTTTATTAATTTAGACTAAATTATAATCTATCTTAATTTATTAATAAAATACCCTAATTATTTATTTATTATGTTAAAAAATCTTAATATCATATTAAATTACTAATTTAATAGTGATAATTAAGATATTGTTAAACTAAGAATTTGATCGAGTATCTAGACATTATAAAAGTAAATATTTTTTTGAGTAATAATTTAATTTAAAATTTTAATTATTGTATTAATTTAGACTAAACTATAATCTATCTTAATTTATTAATAAAATAACCTACTTAATTATTTATTACGTTAATATATTTTAATATTATATTAAATTAATATTTTAATTATGATAATTAAGATATTACTAAACTAAGAATTTGATCAAGTATCTAGTAGATATTATAAAAGTAAACATTTTTGTTTGAGTATTCTATCTTTTATATTTAATTAAATTAATAATCTAATTTTAAATCGTAATTATTGCATTAATTTTGACTAAACTACAATCTATCTGAATTTATTAATAAAATACTCTACTTAATTATTTATTATGTTAACACACTTTAATATTATATTAAATTACTAATTTAAGAGTGATAATTAAGATATCATTAAACTAAGAATTTGATCAAGTATCTAAACATTATAAAAGTAAACATTTTTGTTTGAGTAGTATATATTTATAATTAATTAAATTAGTAATTTAATATTTACTCGTAATTATTGTATTAATTTATAGTCTATCTTAATTTATTAATGAAATACCCTACTTCATTACTTATTATGTTAATACACCTTAATATTATATTAAATTACTAATTATAAAAGTAACCAATTTTTTTCGGTTTATTATTTGTTTAGATATATTATTTGTTTAAGTATATTATACAAAGTAATGCGTTCTCTTGTTTCCACAACATTTTAGTTGCTTTGCTCGATCAACGTAAAGCAACATGAATTTTAGAGTCAAATGAAATCCGACGCATACTCTAAGGGGGCTAATGCACAATGTAAGTGCGGAGGAAAAATGGAATACAATAAAAAGTATTTTCCCTGGGGAAAGTGAGAAGGAATGTAAAGTACTTGTTTATGTTAGTGTGCGCAATGAAAAATGCAGTGTAAAATACTTGTTTGTGTTAATGTGCATAATGGACAGTGTGGTGTAAAGTGAATATAGATTATTTATTAAATAAAATATTTTGATATATTTGACTATCAGAAAATTAAATTAAAATTAGTTAATAAATAAAATATATTAAATATAATAATTAAACAAATTATTACTTTTATATTATTACAATTGTAATCAAATTTTAATTTTGTAATATCAAAATATGAAATAATTATACAACTATTGTACTACATAGCGTACTACACAAATATTGCAATAATAAAAATAACAATAATACAAATATAACTCAATCACCTTTTCTATATAAAAAAATATATCTGTTAATACAAAAGCACAACACAAAAAATATTTAGTGGCATTAAAACATAATAGTCAATAATTTTGTCACATCTAAATTGCTAAAACATCTCGATAATATGATGCTCATGTAGATTGTACTACAGACTCCCTATATGTACTTTTTTGAGTGTACACATCATCCTCAACATCATCACTACTATCACTGTCTTCATTATCACTTTCATTGTTATCTTCATAATGTTCTCCATCATAATCATCACTTGAATCATCTTTTTCATCTTCAAATAAATCCATGTAATCTTCCATGTGTATATAATTATGCAATACACAACAAGCAATCACAATTTTTGCCTGGATATCAAAATCAAAAGGAGGAACATCTTTTAATATTTTGAAACGAGCTTTTAAAGCCCCAAATGTATGCTCGGTAGTATTCCGTAAAGATGAGTGTATTCGGTTAAATAATTTTCTTTCATCCGTAGGAGTATTATTTCCAAATTCTTGCAAGTGATAACGAGTACCTCGATAGGGAGCCAAGAACCCAGGAAGATTTGCATATCCAACATCTACCAAATAATATTTGCATACAATAAAATATATATCTATTATAATCTAATAAAAATTTATATATTTAAATAAACTATATAGAGATAAGTGTTATTTATCTTCAGGAACATAAAGTTTATATCGTCTAGTTAATGCTGACTTCAATACACGTGAATCGGCTGTTGATCTCTCCCATCCAGCAAGTATATATGTGAATTGCATGTCAAATGTATATGTTGCCATTATGTTTTGTGAGAGAAAACTCTTCCTATTCCAGAATTTTGCTTGTTGATCCAATGAGATATGTGCTTTAATATGAGTACCAGAGATGACACCAATACAATCCTAATAAAAAAAATCATTAATACAAATATATATTTTTATAGTAACTGAAAATTATTCATCAAACGACTTTATATTTACCTTAAAATATGGATAATAGATATCACTGTTCAAGATCTTTGAATGAGTACATCTTGAAGACTGCTTGATGTAATCAGATTGTAGTCTGATAATAGCATCTAACACCTTGTTAAAATACTTATTAATTGTCCAATTTGATTTTTCAAACATCTTTGAGGTGACACTGTAAGATTGTTGTTGACCAACAATGATACAAAAATATGCAAATTGTTCTTCCACAGATATTGTCCTTGTATCAAATAAAAGTCCTCTACTTTTTAAAATTCCAGCCAACTTGAGAAAAATAGTTTGATTTATCCTATACACTTTTGGAAATTTAATAGGCAATCTTTCTAATGTTTTCTTCAAATATTGTGGACCACCCATATGATAAGAATGTTGCATTTGCTTATTACAATCATTTAAGTATGAATAGACAAGGACAAGTACAACTGTATAAGTTGCAATACAAATACAAAGTTTCTCCCTATCTGGTAGATTATCCATGGGTACCTGCATTACTAGACATTCAATAATGAAAACATGGTTCAAACACATTCAATAATACACATTCACTATTGACCAGAAATACTCAATAATCAACGTCGTTCATACAAAATCAAATGAGTCTTGTAAATATAGGTTAAAATTGTCAACATCTGTATAAGTCTATTACGTTGCATTGAATTTAGCCATCAACCAGTCATATTGATCTTCCTGTTTCATCTTCATAAACATATCCTTCTTAGCTTTGGTGTCGAGCAACTCCATGGCAAAATAACTTCTCTGGGCAAGTTAGGTAATGCCTCGAGTGGTTTGAACCATGGAGGTTCTACGGAAGGAGTAAAGATTTGCATAAGGGTTGATGACATATTGTTAATAGCTTCAACGATCCTGTTAGCATTTTCAACTAATGGTTCGAATATCTTCCTACGCTGAGTAGAAGAAGTTTTATCCCCATCATTGCTTGGTGCTTTGTTTTTCGGAGGAGCATCACTTGGAGACTATGTAATGTTGGGTGTTGGGATCTCCTGATTGCATTATCTTCATCAATGTCCTCAATCATTGTCCCTTCTACAAAATTCAAAAGGTTATCATCTGACTCTACGCTTGTGATACTCATTTTCCTCGCGGCAATAGTGTTTCCAACCACAATAGCCAATTTTTCATGGAGCGGACAACCTTCCCGCCTATACTTGTCGGCTTCTCTATGCGTCTACATGAAAAGTTATCATTTAAAATACTAAAAAACATGATTAATAAAGCAAAAAACATAACATTTTATGTTACATTCACATACTTTTATGTAGTTTTGCCACGCTGTCTTACTCGCAGTGACTTTCTGGTTTGTTGGATCTCACCCAAAGCCGCTAGTGTTTAGGCATATACTCACAACCATATACATTCTTTTCCAAGTCCTCACGCGGTTTTTCAATTGTTCTACTGTCTTTTGGTTCGTTACGTCCAAATTGAACATATTGATACAATCGTTGAAAACTCGGTGTTTCCAAACTCCATTGGGTAATTTGTTACCCAAACATTTTACAGTCTTCGTCAGACGTCCATGTGTCGTTTGACCTTTTTGTAGTGTTATCCATATTGTCTTTACATTTTCTCCTTCCAACCATCTAAAGTTAAAACCTTCATACATAAAAGGATAAGAAACTTACCTAAAGAGCATCACTGATTCACACAACATAGTTGTTGAAGCCATATGTCCTTAATAAACCAATTTTTTCTTTAATATAATTAGTGATATGAACTCAGATATGACTTTTCATCAGATGCAAGGTATTTTCAGGCATTTTTGGTGTTTAATACCCCATGCTTAATAAATTTTTATTTGTCCAGAACCATTTAACATGAGGTTAGAAACATACAATTCCTATATGAAATTAATATTTTTTTTATGTTGAATATCAATATAAGACATGTGATCAATGTAATAATATATGAAACTATTATTCTCTTTACTGTCACCGCAAGAAGTTAAACATCGTTAACATGAAATATATAGCATATTAGATAGAAGAGCCTCAGACAAAATCATATAGTGTTGTAGACAAATTATAAATGATAGTGGGGTCCTGAAAAAGAAAAGCAATAAATTTGAGATGAAGACCACCTGAAAATACCTCGAATCGAGCCGGAGAGATTGCAGAGAGGGGAGACTGGTTTGGCGACGGTCGTCAGTGCTAGGGACGGCGAGAGGAAGAGAATCAAGCGTCAGGGAGAGGTCGCAGAGGGGGCGATTGAAATTGCTGACGATCACAAGCGAGGAAGGAGTCGGAGAGGTTGCAAAGAGAGGGGAGAGATGTCGCCGAAGGTCGTCGGAGCTGGGGACAGCGAGAGGAGAGCCAGAGACAAGGTCACAGGGTGATTGAAATCACTGAAGGTCACAAGCAAGTGAGGGAGAATTTTTTTTTCTCCGAAACCCTCGTTCGATAGAGGTTCCCACCCGACAGCTCGAGCCCAAGATATATTTGAGCGATGGTAAGTGAAATCAAAGCTCGACCCCTCTGATTTCACTTACCATCGTTTTATGCCTGAAACGGGGAAAAGTGAAATACAATTGTATTTCACTTTCCCCGTCACTTACGGTGCGCATTAACGCGTTTTGGCCCACTTTCTCCAGCTTTCACTTATGCTACGCACGAATAGGCCCTAAACAAACCCCAAAAATGGCAACAAAAACTTCTAATGATTGGTAAAGATAATTTTACAGGTAAAATGACAATCGTCAAATATAATTATTTCATGCATCGATCGTCGAGTGAGACAACGAGTATAATTGAATTCACTGGTCACATGGAGTGAATTCACTTTCACTTCCCACTTATATAACGCACTAACTCTTTCGGGGCCACTTCCTTATAAGCCCTAACTATTTATATTTACTTAAGTAATCATCCTAAAATCTGATTGATATAGGTAACTAGAAGAAATTTGTTCTATGATAACTTTCAAGTGGTTTTCTTATATTTTTTTTAATATAATCATCTAAGATTGTATTTTTGAATTGGTCAAATTCTAAATATGATTCTTAAATCCAGTAGTCATTATTAAATGTGGGTGTAAATCCTCGATCGAATTGATCTGAAGTTCTTAAAGAATCAAATGGAATACCAACTCCGAATTACAGTTGGAATTAAAGTCTAGAAGCACTACCCACAGGAAATCTACGCGACCTGTATTGATCGTCTCCGCACCCAGAAAACGAAATCTCAAGGACAGGAGTCCCAGAAAGACTATCGTCAAGTCGTCAATACTTGGGTACTGTAGCAAGAATTCGCGGAACAAATCCGGAAGTCCTGTCAATAATGTGATGTGTTGAACGCAGATTGCCATCAAATCTCACCTCGTATAAGTCGTATGAGCAGACAGACCAGACTTCCACTAATCTGCGGCATCACCCACTGTTCCAGAATGCCCAATCCGACTGCTTCCTTCCTTCTTGCTGCCTACGGCCTTGCACATCGATATCAGCTGACAGAACTAACTTCCACATCAATCAGGAATGGAATCTTTTTCTCCATCTTGACGCGACAGCCTGAATTCCTGGCCGTCTGATGTTTGAAACCTGAACTCTGAAGTTGAACCCCACATTCCGTGCAAGACGCAGCCTCTGCCAGTCCTGTACCTTCGCGCGGTCCATTTTAAGACGTTTGTTCAGTCTTCTGCGTGCCGTTGTCGACTCATGCACAGCTACCGCGTTGGCGACGACGTCTACATGATTAAATTTCTCTTTCAGGCATTTTCGCAAACGGTGGGTGGGTGGGTGGGTGGAAACTGGAAATGTAACGATACATCTAGAGAAGAGAACAAACGTCACACCATTTGACAATGAAACCAACAAAGAATTTAAAGATCTTCTCCTCACCATGGATCATAATGAAATCCTTAAAGTCCAATACATGCGATTCTGCAGCTGAACATAAATTGTATTCACACATCCAGTGACTGGGAACGATTCTGCAGGCCTTTTTGGAATAAAAAGAGGCGATTTTTACTCCGTTTATCCATTTCTAGTCCTTGGGTAGGCGTTCGTTAACGCGAAAAAAGCACGGTAGATTGCTTTGAAGGGAAGTACTGCAACCTTTGATTAAATTAAACTAAAACTCTTCAACTTGTTGATTCAGGATCAGAAAACTTGCATTCAAAGCCAAGTGATGGAAAGCAACCGATTAACTGGTCATAAATGTAAAAATAATGATTCCTTAAAAGTCTTTTCAAGTTAATATCTTATTGCATTGCTGATGCATATGGACCCTCTCACCTGTGTTTTTTTTAACTACTGGTTGTCAATTCCAATTCTGAATAAAGCAGCTAACAGTCTCTAAGAAGAGAAAAATGGTTTGCACCAACGATTGAAATTTTAATGGCCTTTCTGTTTTTATTTTCTTTTCTCATGATTTTGACTTCCCACCGTTTTAATCTTTTTTTAATGTCTTGTTTGGAATTTACATTGTTTTTTTAATTATTTTTTTATCTGTGGAAAGATTTGTCTCATCAACGTCTTGGCATTAACAGGAGTCTGGATGACCATAGCCAGCAACGTATGACAGTATGTTTTTTAAAATTTAGAGACTAGATTACAGGAGGAGGAAAAGCCCAATCTTCCATGAAACTTCATTAACCTTTATCAAAAGAATAAGATCGTGATCCTGGGAAAAAAAAATTAATATAGAAAACAAGAGTAAGTTCCGGGAAACATCAAACTTATCGATTGACATTCGAAAGTCTATAAATTACAGAGAATTGTGGGTGAATGGTGACGAAAGGAAATACGAAATTCTAACCCCTTTGGGTTTGAGTCAAACCAGATCACCATGAATGAGCATGAAGTAGCAACTGAAATTTTAATGTTGAACAGGCTGGAATGCCACTAGTTTTTGTTTTTCCTCTTCTGTAACATAGACTTGAATCCTGAACTTTGTTCTGGACCTTTCTGTTTTTAATCTTTTCTCATTTCAGTTCCAAATAAAAAAGGACCCAAAACTTTTTTTATTGTGTGTGTGTGTGTGTGTGTATTTGCAGAAGTGAATTCACATTGATATTCAGAAATGATTCCTCAGCTATAACAAGGGACATATTTGTGGCAACAGTTTCGCAGACTGACTGAAGCTTCGGATAAGAACGGGCGAAACAGTTCCGTCGCTTTGTAACCTTCACTGAAACATCTGTCAATGGATTCATGGCAGGCCTTTGTGTCAGTAACCTCGCCAACGGTTTCCTAGCGACTCCCCAGCCCAAAAGTTATCTTCACTCATTGTTCCCCTAGTGGGTGTTATTTCCTCATACTTTGCCCACGTTGTGCAGGCTTTAACCGGATTCTCTCTCTGCGAAACTCCCATTTCAGCTCAGTAAACTTAATTCTACTGCAGCCTACAGAAAAAAAA
This sequence comes from Aristolochia californica, assembly GCF_029961685.1. Lineage (NCBI taxonomy): Eukaryota > Viridiplantae > Streptophyta > Magnoliopsida > Piperales > Aristolochiaceae > Aristolochia > Aristolochia californica. The sequence continues at coordinate 45,510,506 of NW_027181992.1, read as the reverse complement.
AGGGATTTTACATATTTATTTGATCACACCCTCGAGCGCCATAACAGGGACAGACAAATGCTTATGAAATTATCATTTAAAAGTGAAAAGAGTTAAAAAGACCAGTGGAAATTGTATTACGATCCATTTTGTAATGGTTTGAAGACAATTAATGGAGGAAAAACATCTTGAACTGCCCGAGCTACGTTGTGGACGACGCGGACTGCCTTACGATAAGGATGAATGAATGAGTCAATATCGCTAGTTTTCCACCATTCGTAACGAAGTGTGATATACAGGACAACAGGGAAAGTTCATTCTGGTAAATTTCCGGTTAGGCGGGGGCCTTTAGAGCTGGAGGGATGAGATTAATTACTAGTCGCAGCGAAACGAGTCCTCAAACAACTCGCCAGTGAAAGTATAAATTGACTGCTAAAGTGCTAACACCTTTCAAATTGTTTCGACGGATTAAAAAAGAGAAGAGTGTGCTTGAAGCTCCACAGATATTCTGGGTGGCGTTGCAGGGGGAGGGAGTATTGGGTGGAAGTTGGTTTTCGATACCAGAAAAAAGAAAACAGACTGACAGTATCGGTCCCTCGATTTAGGACTCTTTTGGTGCTTTGGGGAGTTTTTAAGGTAGAATCCGTGAAGGGGAGGAAGTTGGACTGGTTTTCAGGAAGTCGGGTTGTGGTTAGACCGGTGGGATATCGGGAGATGGCTCTCATGGGGGAAACTATTACGCAGATTGTGATTCCGGTGGCAGCACTGATCGGAATGGGTTTTGCTCTGTTGCAATGGTTTTTGGTTTCGATGGTTAAGGTTTCGAATGATGTAAGCCCAGGTTCTAACGAAAGTTTGCTTGAGGATGAAGAGGAGAATGTAGATGGTCATGGGGCTGTCATAAAATGTGCTGAGATTCAGAACGCCATATCTGAAGGTTAGTGTCTTAAACTGGTTTCCTCATGTGTTTTGTGTTTTGCGGCTACTCTTGACAAAAAATATCCTCTCTCAGCGTTTCAAGTTCCAACGTTCTTTTTTCTTTTGGATTTGTGAGAAAGTATCTTATCTGCAACATATGCAGTAGTTGATTGTTCTAGTGGCTTCCTTTTAGCGTTTTCTTTCAACAAAAAAGCTTCTTTACATTCTCTGTGTTTGCTAGTTTCAGAATGATGACTTAGGTTGCTCAACATCTAACGTTGTTGTGGGATTCAATGGGGTTTTCCAATTTAGAATTTTGAAAACGCTCCTAGATAGATCTGTGCTTGTTTCATTTTCTTTAGATTCCCGTGATCGTCTTTTCTGTTTTGTTGATCAAAACATAGTTTCTTGAGTTTGCTGCAGTTGTCTTCACCACATCCGCGGCTATCACTTATCGGGAATCACTGCGGCTTTGTAGTCAAAAGATTAAGCATGAACTGGTTTGTTAATAATTTCTGTTTTTTTGTTAATCAACCCTCCAAATTCCGAGAGATTCCAGTAAAAAATCTTATTTTCAAGGATTTTGATTTAAGTATCACCACAAATCCTGACAGTGTGGTGTTTCTTACACCTTCTTGAGATAGCAATTTTGCATGTTTCGCACCAAATGGTTTTTCGTATTGGATCAGCCTTCTTGAATTCACATTGTGGACTCTGTTTTTTGTAGCTTGGTTGTTCAATTTTTTTATGGACTTTTAGAACCAGGACTTGATAGTGTCTTTTCTATTATTGAGTTCTTTCTCATGTTTCCTGTATTTGATGTCTATAACTATTAAACCTTCTGCATATTTGGGGTATGTGTTCACATCTTTTGATATATCGAAGCTTCACTCACTATTTTTTTTTTTTTTTTGTTGATTTTGATAACTGTTACATGTTGATTTTGATAATGCTGTTTGTGTATATCAGGGGCCACCTCTTTCCTGTTCACAGAGTACAAGTATCTTGGCATCTTCATGGCAGTATTTGGTGCAATCATCTTCATTTTCCTAGGCTCTGTGAAGGGTTTCAGTACAGAAAGTGAACCATGCACTTACAGTAAAGACAGATTCTGCAAGCCAGCCTTGGCAAACGCAGTCTTTAGTACCATTGCCTTCCTCCTCGGTGCACTAACTTCTGTTCTCTCTGGTTTTCTTGGAATGAAAATTGCCACATATGCTAATGCCAGAACAACCTTAGAGGCAAGAAAGGGGGTAGGAAAAGCTTTTATTACCGCTTTCCGATCAGGGGCTGTGATGGGTTTTCTTCTAGCTGCAAGTGGTCTGCTGGTTTTGTATATTTCCATTAATCTCTTTGGGATATATTATGGAGATGACTGGGAGGGACTGTATGAATCCATTACAGGATATGGTCTTGGAGGCTCTTCAATGGCACTCTTTGGACGAGTTGGAGGAGGAATATACACAAAAGCTGCAGATGTTGGGGCAGATCTTGTTGGAAAAGTTGAGAGAAATATCCCTGAAGATGACCCCAGAAACCCTGCTGTGAGTTTTCTGCTCCTCTCTTATATTATTGTCATTATTCAGCATAGGATCTTAAATGAACCAACACTATGGCATGAAACAAGCAATGTTAAATCTGTGAACTAGATCACAGAAATGGATGGTGCAGATCAGGTCGGTAAAGGATCATATGATCTTAATACTGTCTGCTTCATTAGTTATCTATCTTATGAAACGATTATCAACACTATGCAGTTGATATATCAAGAAGATGGGGTCTCTATGAATTGCTATTTGCTCCTCTTGTTTCTTAATACTGCTCTAGGGAATGTTTATTTGGTGCCTCCTCAGAGGATCCTAGTCCATCAGCTATCTGACCTATTGCTCTAACTAAATTACAAATATTTGCAGGTCATTGCTGACAATGTAGGTGATAATGTGGGAGATATTGCTGGGATGGGCTCTGATTTGTTTGGATCTTATGCTGAATCCTCTTGCGCCGCACTATTTGTTGCATCAATTTCATCATTTGGAATCAACCATGATTTCTCTGCAATGTCTTATCCTCTCATTGTAAGCTCAATGGGAATTGTGGTCTGCCTGCTCACAACACTCTTTGCTACCGATTTCTTCGAGATTAAAACTGTTGAACAGATTGAACCTTCATTGAAGCGGCAACTTCTAATCTCCACCATTCTTATGACCGTTGGGATTGCAATTGTCAGCTACATTGCTCTTCCAACCAGCTTCACCCTCTATAATTTTGGAGCTGAGAAATCTGTTAAGAATTGGTACTGCCCTGGCCTATCTTTGGCTCTTGACTATATGTCTATGTTTCTTTCTTATGTATGGTGCATTTTCTGTTGTTATAGGCACCTCTTCTTCTGTGTTGCTATTGGGTTGTGGGCTGGTCTCATTATTGGATACACAACAGAGTATTACACTAGCAACGCCTACAGGTGACACTCATCTATGATCCCCTCGTTAACTTTTGCTATTGTTATGAGTCAGTGAAGTTGGGCTACAGTTTATGTAGGTCTATTTGTCCAAGCCAAAGTTAAGTCTAGCATAAACTGTCTGGCTTTTGTGATTGGACTTTGTGAAGTTGGGTCCAAGGCCCATCCCAAAATGTCTCACCAACTTAGGAAGTCTTGTTTCCAACTAATAAACTCAAGATTTTTATATTCACTAATACATGTGGGACTATTTTTTAACACTTCCCTTCACATGTAGTCCCTTTTTTGTGGCTCTACAGGTGGATAATTTGGGTGGAGGTCCACATATGAGTACCTGCTCTAATACCATGTGAAGTTGGGTCCAAGGCCCGTTCCAAAATGACTAGCCAACTTAGGAAACCTCTTTTCCAACTAATAAACTCAAGATATTTGTATTTACTAATACATGTAGGACTATTCCTTAACAAACTTGACCAGTAAATTTATCTTGTTAGTTTTAGGCGCATTACACCCAGTAGATGGCCTTATGTCTTTGGAGGACAATGGCAGAGCTTTTAATGGTTAAGGATAATTTTTTGCTTACTATAATTTTCCGAATTTTGCAGTCCTGTGCAGGATGTTGCTGATTCTTGCAGAACAGGGGCAGCAACGAATGTCATCTTTGGGTTAGCACTGGGTTACAAGTCTGTCATAATTCCAATTTTTGCCATAGCTGTAGCCATCTACGTAAGTTTCAGCCTGGCTGCCATTTACGGAATTGCTGTGTCAGCTTTGGGAATGCTTAGCACAATCGCAACAGGGCTTGCAATTGATGCCTATGGACCTATTAGTGATAATGCTGGTGGCATTGCCGAAATGGCGGGGATGAGTCACAAAATACGGGAAAGAACAGATGCTCTTGATGCGGCTGGGAATACCACAGCTGCCATTGGCAAAGTAAGACTTTCATCAATATATTTCATTTAGTGAGATTAAGGAATGCAATATAAAATTTATCTTCATTGCCATCTTATTCCTATAGTGATTTCTCAGTGATGAAAACGATTAATCATAAAATATTTGTGATTAATAAAGTAGATAGACTAGACCTTGTTTCAAAAACCTACTAATGATCAATTGATTGGGAAGGAAGCCAAACTGATTCATTTGGCTTTTTTTTTAACTCTTTCTCTCAGGTTTTCTATCTTGAAACTAAATATTTCAATGTTTGAAAAGGAAATGACTCCTTCCCTTTAGGAGATTACATGAATGGAAATCATACTATGTATCCTTTGCATTCAAGATATAGATTAAATTACTTGTTATATCATGATTTGTAAACTCTGTTTTGAATTATTCTTGTGAATTATGGAATATCAATTCTTACATCAAAGAAGTCGATGTTAATAAGTTTTGATTATGATAGGGTTTTGCTATTGGGTCAGCTGCTCTCGTCTCTCTTGCTCTGTTTGGTGCCTTTGTAAGTCGAGCTGGAATCAAGACTGTTGATGTGTTGACTCCCAAGGTCTTTATTGGACTACTGGTTGGGGCTATGCTTCCCTACTGGTTCTCCGCCATGACCATGAAGAGTGTAGGAAGCGCAGCCTTAAAAATGGTGGAAGAAGTTAGGAGGCAGTTTAACACAATCCCTGGATTGATGGAGGGAAGAGCAAAGCCTGACTATGCCACCTGTGTCAAGATTTCTACCGATGCTTCGCTGAAGGAGATGATACCCCCTGGTGCACTTGTAATGCTTACTCCATTGATTGCTGGAACCTTTTTCGGAGTAGAAACCCTAGCTGGGGTACTTGCTGGTTCACTAATTTCTGGTGTTCAGGTCTGTGATATTTTCTCCCCTTTCACTGTCATTACATATAGAAATCATCTGAGGACTTTCTGGTTTGCTCATTGCTAATATATCTCGTGAATGTTGCTTCTTAAAGGTTGCAATCTCAGCTTCTAACACTGGCGGTGCTTGGGATAATGCAAAGAAGTACATAGAGGTCATTTATCAACTCCTGATACATTTTCTACTTGGTTGAATTGCTTTCTTCTATGAGATTTTTTGTGAGTGTCATTGGTACGATTCTGAAAGGCACGATAAAAAACCGAAGACAAAACTTGAGGCAAAACTCGAGGTTAGACCAGTTATAGCTTGAAAGGATTTCACCCGGTGATATACTCGAGGTTAGACCAGTTATAGCTTGAAAGGATTTCACCCGGTGATATACTCGAGGTTAGACCAGTTATAGCTTGAAAGGATTTCACCCGGTGATATACTGAGCGAGTGTTCTCACTTCATAAAGGGATAAGTACACTTACGTCTCTAAGAGTGAATAAGAAACAAAAAATAAACTAATTACATTAATGACACTTACAGTCGAACTTATCCATATCTACAAACAACTACAAACTGGTTTAACAAGAAATTATTGGTTCATCTGTAACAAAGTGGACTCTTGATGAGATCAGAACAAACTCACCTTCATTGATCTTTTATTCTCAAGGCATTCAAATAACAGAATAATTCCATCTGTCTAATGAGAGCATCCAGCAACCTGGAAATTTTTTATACATCTGTTATCATTATCACTGTGCTATGAAATCTGACTTCTTAACATGGTTTGTAGGCTGGTGTCTCTGAGCATGCAAGATCACTGGGCCCAAAGGGTTCTGACTGCCACAAAGCTGCAGTGATTGGTGACACCATTGGTGATCCCCTGAAGGACACATCCGGACCATCTCTCAACATCTTGATCAAGCTCATGGCAGTGGAGTCATTAGTATTTGCTCCATTCTTCGCTGCTCATGGAGGGTTGCTTTTCAAGTGGCTCTGAAGTGGTATTCTCGTTCATCAGTAATGGGCTCCCAAACTGTAGGTGTAAAATGAAAAAAGCCCCCGGTTTTGTTTTATTCCTCTTAGTGTTTATAGTGACTGGAATGTGAAAGCGTTGAGCTAAGCTGAAATTCAATGTCATTAATACTAGTTTCTCTCTGAAACATTCCATGCTTCTGGTGGCTAATTTACAGCCTAATCTGCATCTGTCAGTGGCAATGGAGAATGAAAGTTGAGCAGCACCCTAGAAACTCCTATCTGATTCCCACTACTGAAACTCCTACAAGAGCTCATAAAATCTATTAAACAGAACCTTGTTGAAGTTTGAGATTTGTGAAGACAGTAACAATAGCATGAAAGAGAAAAAAATCTAAGCAGAAAATTGTTTTCCCTGCCGAGGTTCATGTGCAAGAAGAGAATGAATTATCAAGAGTTTTCTGAACTGAAACCAAGATTTCAGTGAGTCTCCACTAAATTAGCCAAAACAAATTCAAGTTTACTCAAGTGAGTTACAGGGAACTTTTAACCATCTATATCTAGGGTTAATGTCTCTTAGTGTGGTCAACACTGGGTGTTTCCGAGCTGCGAATATAGGAATTGAGGGTAGATTATTGAAGTTAATTTTCGTTACGAATATCAAAAGTAAATCACTCACGAAAAGTTGAATCTGCGATTCTTTTGCATGCTTGCGGCGAGTATACATAAAATACAAGAAAAAGATAAAACTGGTTAAAGACAACTGAACTAACTCATCCCTGTTTGATTTTTTCAAGAAGATCAAAAGCCGAATATGAAGTTCTGCAACCAATTTTGAATCTATCTTAAAACTTCACTAGAACATGTTTATGTTAGAGATCTTTTCAAGGAAAAGCCGTGGTCTAAACAGATGACTTTACCATTCAAAGATACCAACTTCGATTAAGATCGGAGGAAGAAGAAGCTAAAAAAGCCACTGCTGGTTGATGGATAAACCATGCACAAACAACTAGTTGTCTTACAGGCGTCCAAGGGGCAAAAAAGCTCGGCGAGGACCCTTTCTTGGAAACTATATTTAGACGAGATGAAGTAAAAACCAGTCTAGAATATCCCAGTGAGAAGGTTCGCCGCGGTAGAGAGTGCGGCGCCTGTAATAGCACACTGGACGATCTGCTCGTGTGAAGCATCTTCTGTTGTTAGTGCCAATGCTGCACCTGTTACTGCACCCGCCACTGCACTGTTTTTCTGCAGACGAAGAATTCATGTAATAAAACTAACTGATTAGCAACTGAAGGAACAGAAACTATACAGAGCCTTACCCAGTCATGGGCGCCTCGAGCCTCCCTTAGGCCATATGTAAGGCCAGAATACATTCCTGCTGCCAAGCCTGTATCAATTCATTATTAAGTTAGACCACGAGCCTGATCTCTGATTCAACCATGATGATTTAGCTTGGTGTTTCTCTACTATTCGATCAGAAGAAAAGAAGTAGTAAGAGACTGTCAGAGTTTTATCAGCTTTTTGCAGCATTTAAGGCGCTAAAGTTTCATTTTTTGTTCTTCATATATGAAGAACTAAGATCCTCTCGAGATCAAACAAATCACCCTCGTTTATTACTTCAAAGTATAGGATAATCCATATCTTAGCTGCAAAAATTTCCATCTTTTGTTACTTAGAATGGTATAATCTGTATCTTAGCTACAAAAATTTCATCAACAATGTTGAAAGGCAAGTAAAATACCCCACTGGATCGCCTCTTTACCGGTGCTCTTCACCTGGAAAGATAAAAAAAAAAAAAAGGTAAGATTCTGCAGATAATTTACTCGAAACTGGGAATTTCAGGAGTCGATTCATAGCTCTGCAGATCTTACCATGGCTTCAAGAGATTTCTGAGACGTCTCCCCTGCAAAATGTATCAAGAATGTATGAGAAGATGCAACATCCTAAATCAAATGCAAGGTTCAGGGAAGTGAGATCACGAGAGAAGCTCAGCGACTCGGCCACTTCTATGACATATGAGGGATTCGGAATACCTCTGAGGCCTGGCAACCTATGTTTCTTTCCTCCTCCCAAGTCCTGCACCCCGTTTGGCTCGGCACAAGCTGCTACAAAATTCATCAAATTTTATTTACTATCTTTAGATATATTCCGTTCACCTACTGAAAAATAAATTGATTTTGATTCAACCGACACCAGATAAAAGTCGCAATGATGCGAAGAAAAACCTCCATTGTTGATCATATCACAGTAAAAAGCATGATTGATCAATGATTTACTATATCAGTTTGGATTCTCATTACATTTAATGTAATCGGAACATATTGTATCAGCCTCTTCTTCTTCACCGCATAATCAAATCAAAAGTGTGTTGTCATGAACTAGAAGCTACCAACGGAATGGTAAGAGTTTCTCAAAAAGTCAGTTAAACTCGTCTCAAAATTTTAAAACAGAAATCGAGAACCGAGGGAAAAACTACAGAATCAGAGCACCTTCTATTGCAGTGAAGTATGCCTCGCGCGATACTGCCTGAACTGCTCCAATCTAAGGAATCAAGGAATAAACGTTAAGAAACGAAGAAACAGAGGTAAAAGCTAAAATAAAAAAGGAACTACAAGCATCAGCATTTTACAGTACCCCTGCGGCCTTAACGAAGCTCTCAGCAATCCGATTTAGAAGAGGATGCCCTAAGTCGAAGAATCCACCCTTTTCGAAGCTTCTCAACTCGTCCATAAGTGATCGAGTTTCCAGATTACTGCTCATGTCTAAAAAAATTGAGAAATGGCTCAAAAGTGAAGAAAGAAAACCGCTAGCGAGCTCAGACTGGGAAATGGAGAGACAGAAGAGAAAGCAATAGCGCCGAAGAGAGTGTCGATAAAAGGAAACGAAAATGGAGAGGAGTCGGAACTTTTGAGAGGGCTGAAGAAGAGTTCTTCGGAAGCAGCTGAAACCGACGCGTGTTGCAGGCTGGCGCTAATGTGTCCCGACGACGAAGGAGATCCGTGGCTGGGCACACTGACAGTTGCCCGAAACAACGGACACGTGAGAGCGTCGGAATGATTCTTGAAAAAACTGGCCCGCACCTGCCGGTTCAACCAAATCCGGGTTCTGTAACATCTTAGCGAAAATCTCTGATATCATATCCCTTGCCCACTCCCGCTTCAACCAGGCTATAACTCATTTATATTTCATTTTATTTTTTAAAAATATTTATATTTTATTGTAATATATAAAAAATCAATTTATAGCATAAAAATAAAAACTCACACAAAATTAACAAAATCCAAAATTTATATCTAAATGCATAAACCTTTTAGAATATCTTTGACCGAAAATTTAGGTTTTGAGTTTTTCCTCAACACGGGTTTTTTTAAGTCAAGTTTGAGTCGATTCTCTATTTAAGCCAAATTATTATTAATCCTAATTTGGTTAATTAGTACAAATTTTTTAATTTTATTAGTTAAAATTTTTTTTTCCTAAATTAGTTAGTCATTTTAGAATAAGACTTTGAACCCAATTTAACATAATATTAGAACAAATAATCATATGTGGACCTGAACCTAAAGACTATCTACTTATAGAATCTAAAAAGATGACCTACACCTAAAACTATCCACTTATAAAACCATAAAAAAAAAACATTTACCTAAAATTATCTATTTATAAAATCACAATAAATGTCTACACGTGAGGAAGAGTGTTAAAGAATAATCTCACATGAATAAGTACGTACAATTGAAATAATTTAATCAAAGTTATCATTGTTGCACCATTTCCCCGTTTCCTTAGGGCCTGAATCCAAAATTTAATCAAAGCAATTTACCTACAAGAGTAAACAACCTTCATTCTGTCTCACTCTTACGCAGTCACACAAATAGATTAATCCGATGCTTAGAGAGCATTAGTGCAGCCCAAAACATATCTCAACACCAGAGTCCGCCAGATTATAGCAAATCTTTAACACAGGAACCCCAAACGAGTCCTGAAACACCCTTCAAATAACAGAGTTGAAGAACTAGACGAATTCCATTAAAACGTTCATCCCTTATCTAATATGACACAGATCTTTAGCTTTTTTTTATAGAAAAGCTGAACAAATGGGATGGATACAGGCTGCTGGCGACCTGGAGAAGAAAAATTTGTGGGTAGCACAACAAACTCGAGTATAAAACTGTTGCTACAAAACTTTTAGGGTTATTACAGTTTATGTTACAAAAATATGGAGTTCAAGTTGGTCTGCAACCAATGATAATTTCTTTACAGAAGACCACTTTTTCAAGTATAAATTGTTCAGAGAGAATTACCTTACCTGGCATTTGAGAGATGGTCTTCACTTAAAACATAATGTACAACAGTCTTACCAACCAGTTACACGGTCACAGCCCATGCTCATCGGCCTCATCATTATTGCCGACGAAGACCGACCTCTTGCCAGTTTCAGTCAACCCAAGAATAAGCTCCACTCCAGAAAACCCAACCATAAAGAGAGAAACATGGGGGCTATCACTGTTTCCCCATCTGTCACTGCTCACTTATGGATAAATCAAACGACATTTTACGGAAGACTATTACAATGATGTGGCAATGTCCTTCAGGTTGACTTGTATAACACGAGATCCCCCTCAGATTTGCATCTAAAAGGGCTTCTATAGGGGTTCTCGGCAAAAAAAGTCCTTACTCTTTACGTCCAAGTTTCCATGGATTTCTCCTCCTCCACAAAAGAGCAGAAGCTAAAACCCACCTGCCACACTGTATACCAAACCCCAATATACTTAGATCACCGGACAGAATATGGCTCTGAACCTGTAACTTTGGGGCCATTAACAGCAGTCTCTGCTGAGGAATTACTGATAGGGATTTCTGTTTGTCTCGTGTCTGCAGCATCCGGAGAGCATTTTGCACAATTCTTAGTTACTGCAGAACTCATTTCACCACTCACTTGATCTGGATCACTGTTCTCATCTCTGAGTCTAGGATTATTAGATGACACCACCTTTTTACTAGGTGAACTACCTCGGCTGCAGGTTGAGCAAGGAGCAACAATTGTTATTGTCCCCCCATTTGTATTCTTCTCAACTCGGTGTTTCTTTGTCAACTCAAATTGCTCCTCATCATTGGAGTCATGTACCAGAGATGACCGGCGTTTCAACTTAGAAGAGTTGGACCTTTTGTTATCCACAGAAGAAGCCTCCTGCTTATTCACAGTCGGTGGATTATAATCTCCATCATCATCGTCATCCTCATAATCAACCAGTCCACCAGCCCCTGGCCTAAAAAAGCCAAAAGAAACACATCATACACAACCATAACCAGTTAAAGAGAAAAAAAGAAAATATAGCGAAGATGAATTGAAATACCTAAACGATGGGTAACTAGCACCAGTTCCATTGGGTAAAACATGTGGCACAGATTGACTCCGTGCATGTGAAGTACGAACAGATGCGGAGTCCTCTTCATCACTGAATAAAATTCAACATCAGCATCTAAACATCAATCAGGGAAAAATCGCACAGAGTACATGCAACAGCAACAAACCTGTCCTCATTGAAGTAATCCTCCTCTTCTTTCTCCAACGCACGGTCATCTATCCTCTTTCTTGGGTCAGTCACACTAACAGCATTTCTAGTTTCACAGGACTCTAATAACTAACATGTAATAATACCAATCAGAAAGGTGATGAAAGTCAGACAGATTTCAGACTCGGAAATCCTCTTTAGTTGCAGTTGCTAAGTTTTCAGAACATATGAAATACCAAGAGCATATATTATTTTTCTCATGCTAAACCAAATTAGCCATCTTAAACTTGACTCTCTATAGCCTGAAATGAACAAAAGGATGAAAAATTATGTGGATAATACTTTACATACCTGTTCATATTTAACTTTGAGAGCTTGAATCGACCCCAAATGCTCAAATTTCACCAACTGATCCCAGAAGGTATCAACTACATGCACAATTAAAGACTTGAGGTTTTCCTGCACAAAAGCACAGCTCTAGTCATGGTTAAAAACAATTTGTTACTGCAAGGGAAGACAAAGCAAAAGAGTAATGAGCACCTTGCGGATATACTCGAAAAGCTCTAGAATTGCCGAATGAAGCAAATTGTAACGGTTGCCATTATCAACAAAAACTTCCACAATAGGTTTCAGGGTGGTACTCTTAACAATATGGCGTAGGAGATGTTCATCCTGCAAGCAATTATCCACTTTTATCTTTTCCGAAAAGACTAGGAAGTCAAATATGGGACCAGATATAAAGTGAGTGCATGTTTAGAACGAAAGCACAAGTGATTCAAAAGCAGATAATGGATGTATAAAATTAAAGAATACATCAGCATCACCCAAAACAACCTTGTCTCTGAACCATGATTTATTTCCAAGACATAATTGAATCTGGTATATTCTAACAAAGGTCTCTACATTTGCTTTTGCAAGAAATACTATGCCCATCACATCAGGGAACAAAGAGGTAACACAGCAAAGTAGATTTCTACTCCAAAGATAACTACGTGTTCACAATAATCTATATATAACAACTTACATTGCGGGAGATAATAGTCCGCAAGAAACGAACTGCAGCAACTACAAGGTATCTTTCTCTTCTGCGAGTTAGAAACAAGACTTTGTCGATTACATTATTGATAATAAAGTTGCACCTACAGTAAGAAATAGCACCATGTTGTGAGTACATAGCAAACAAACAAAAAACTTTGATGTAGTAAAAGTACCGCTCTTACTATCATAAAAGAAGGGAGCTTACTTTATCCTGTATGGATGATGAAGAACACAGAAACACAGTAGTTCACAGATGTTCGACAGAATTTCAGGCTTTGTGGTAGTATGCTTGTCGACACTTTCATCAGAACCAGCTGCTTTAACCTTTGATCGCACAGCACCCTTTGGAGGGCAGGAAGCCACTATGACCTCTATTAGCTGATCCAAATATTTATCATAGAATATCTCAACAATTGTGTCTCTCTGCAACAATTAGAAGAACTCGTCACATTCTGATTACCACAGAGCAAGAACTGCGATGCAGGCTTTGTGTTCAACAGAGCCAAGACAGAAGTCATCTTACACGCAAAATACCAATGAATAACGATTACCTGCATAACTAAACTAGAAAAGGTTGCACACCTCATATGCAACAGAAACCTAGAAGTGTCTTTATGTGATGAAATGATGGTAAATATTAAAAATAGGTTTGATCAAACTACAGTTAAAAGAAAAGAATAAGCAAAAGTACAACAGAAGAAAAGGAAGGCAAACAAATGGAGAAGAGATACTACAACAAAGAAAACACATTTGTCATGCACGTACTCCAACAATTTTTTGAGAATTCATGTCCCAACAATTAGAATGTCGAAATGAAAGTATGACGCTATGTCACGTCTTTCCTATCTTCACCCTATTCACACAAAAAAATAAAAAATCTATTTTTTATGCCCTTATGGGATTGATGTCTATGCCAAATCATATTCAATATAGTGCCACAAGTGTGGTTGGAATGGCCCAGTAGACCAAGAGTCATGTTGCCCTAAAGAGGTCGCTGTCTCCTTATGTCCAGAGACAGTAACTCCCCTAGAAGAGATCTAGAGATTCTCTGATTACCAAGAAGATAGAATCTGGTTTCTCTCCTTCATTCTAGTTGCAATCCAACCATTCTCTTCCCATCATCTCCTTTAAATAAACAATATGATGTTTACACATGCTACCAGTTCTATTTCAAACCTTAGTAATTTATTAATTGAACCAGATTGTAATCACACAATAGATCTTTGCCAAAAAAATCTCAAGTGCAATTAAAGCATTGGAGGAATATAACTGAAGATGACAAATAAAAGAGTTCCTTTCTGCGACTAAAAAAAAACTTAGGAAAAGAGTTGCTATATCAGGCAAAATACAAGACACTGAAAGTGGGCCAGATGCTCCAAAAATGACTAGCCAAATTTAGGATGCCCCTTCCAATAAGTAAAGGATCTTTTTCAAGCCCAAAACAACTCTTGCTTTTAGACAACTAGCTTGAGAGATGGAGCACATCAAGCAACTATAGATTGGTTGACATTTTCACCCACCAATAGAATATAACTCAATTCCACTTGCAAGTAGGAGCATGAAAATGTTGTCATATTTTAGGTAAATTTCTTCGTAGTTTTTTGAAGCCACATATAGAACTTCTACACAGCACAAGGAATTTGCAATGAAATTGGATTTACAGAATAAAGCAACAGAAACTATAGCACCTGTGATCCAGACAATGTGTACGAATCCAGCAATATGCGGATGATCTCAAGGAATTGGCAGTGCATATCTTCCCCAAAGTCAGTCAGCATACCTTTAACCTGAAAATGCATGCAGCATTGTTCAAACATCAGTGCAATAGATTATCCGTAGGACAACACAATATTATCAACAACAAACAAAAAAACAAAGTTATCCCAAGATCAGCCAATCAATTGGCTGACTTCATTCCTAAGCAAAGGGCGTCCCTCAAATCTCTCGTTATAAAGGGATACACCACCACCACCACCACCCCCCCCCCCCCCCCCCCCCCCCAATTTCGTGTATCGGCTTTTAAATAAAATTTGCCTCTAATCAGTAAGAGACTGATAGTTCTTATGTTGCAGAAACAAAATGAAATGAAACTATGGAGAAAAAACTGACAGCATACCAGAAGACCAAGAAGAGTATTTCCTTCTTGTTGAATGACATACGTTCTAAGAAGGTTAGGATCTTGGTTAAGGAAAAGGAGAAGGATGTCTGTCCTGCAAATCCAGAACATACCAAATTATAGAAGTTTGTAAATAAATTTAAAAACTAACACAGTACTTAGAAAACCTATAAATACAAGAACATAAGCTCAAAATGAAATCTAATAGGAATCAATTACCCAGTCAATACAAGTCTTTTATCTGGACTTTGCAATACATCAGTGATGATGTCAAAAATGCCTTCACTGACAAGATCCCTGCAGTACACATCACAGTATATAATATGAAAAATAACATACCAACAATCTACAGTATCAAATATTTTCAAATAACTTCAATCAAATAAATAAATAAATAAGGTAGCAAAATTAACAAAAAGAGAACAGCTGCAAATTATATTTTTTAAATTGCTACAAAAGTAAAATTATGATCATTGTCAGAGTTTAATCCCGACTTTGTTTTTTTATAACACACATCAAATTCCAACTAGGTTGAGTCACATATATGATCCACCTCAATCACACAACTACCCTACTTCAGGTCCTTCCACACCACTCCATCCAAGCCATTGTTGATCTTCCTCTTCACTGTCCACCTCAATCACACAATTACCCTTCTTCAGGTCCTTCCACACCACTCCATCCAAGCCATTGTTGATCTTCCTCTTCACTGTCCCTTAACAGTTCTTTCTGTTGAGAAAGGGTGTTTTCTATTAAAAACCCAAAGGCTAAAAAGAACATCAAGAAGGGGAACCATTTACCATAAGGGATTGGAGAACCCCCTCTCTAGCTAAAGCATCCGCAGCACTATTTGCTGACCTAGGTGCATAAGACCAAATAGAATCAACATCTTTAGAAAAAAATTGAATTTCGAAAAAAGCATTCCCATGACCGCCAGGGGAAGGGGGGGCTTGCTTGTTACCCAAGCACCAGCAAGTGAGATTTCTGGAATCTCCTCCAACATGAACCCTTCCATAGAAGCGATCTCTAAAAATTCTTAATTCCATGTCTTAAAGCTTGAAATTTGGACATGGTGGAATTGGACATGCCAAGAGGTTCACCAAAAGAGACGAGAATAGCACTATTTTTTATGAAGGATGATTTTATTAAAATAAACGGAGAAAAAAGGTGGAGCTAACCCCTAACAACAAGAGATTGCAAGAAAGCTCCCTGCTTGGCCACAAAATTTGTTGATCTCGGGATATGAGACCAAAAACAATCAAACAGACTAACAATTTCCATAATTTCAAAAAAGGTATCCCAATGACGCCACTGGGGGCGCTGAAGAATGTTCGCACCAGCAGACAACCCCAATTATTCCTGATGGAAGATCCCGAGAAGGGGGAGAAGGCTTTTTGAGAGTGAAACCATGTAGTAATAGTACCTGAGATGGTTTCAATGATTCTTTCTTGGGAATTGAACTTAGCATTATCTCCTTTGATTGCGCCACTGGGGGCGCTGAAGAATGTTCGCACCAGCAGACAACCCCAATTATTCCTGATGGAAGATCCTGAGTAGGGGGAGAAGGCTTTTTGAGAGTGAAACCATGTAGTAATAGTACCTGAGATGGTTTCAATGATTCTTTCTTGGGAATTGAACTTAGCATTATCTCCTTTGATTGCGCTCTAGCCAGAGACCCCAAGGAATAAAATTTGTGCAAACCGAGATCATTATTCTCCCAAGACCGGGGACGGAAGTCCTTGCAAGCATTTGACAGGCTACAGGAAGATCCGCGGGAAAGCAGAACTGTAACCTAATGCGGCTGATAATCAACGTCCAAATCTCCCATGAGAAAGGACATGAAAGGAGCAAGTGGTTGACGGTTTCCTCAGCTACACGACAAAAAGGGCAAACGGAGTCAACCCCGAGCTGGCCACGTTTTCTGAGATTGCAGGCACTCCACATGAAAAACTTTACTCTTTTTTTTTTTTTTGTGTGTGTGTGTGTGTGTGTGTGTGTGTGTGTGTGTGGGGGGTGGGGGTGAGGCACAAAGTGAACTCTACCGCATGTCTGGAACTGTGAAAGAACCATCCATGCATAGCAAGATAGGTGAAGGCGAGCATAGCACCATTAGAATTCCAAAACGCCTCCGAAACCAAAAGGCCTAGGATTTCCAAGAGAAGATCCATCAAAATTAAGCTTGAGAAATTGTACCTCAACAGTTAGCAACAAGACCACTCATTAGTGAACTAGTAAGTCCCTCATAGTTTGGTAATAATTTTTTTTCTGTTTTTAGAAGGTAATAAGATTAAGATTAATTGTCTTATTTTTAATCCTTAAAGAAAACCACTGTCTTTATTTTGATGCACAATTGTTCAATCAACAGGATGGTGAATCCTACAAAAAGATGTTGGGATATGAACCTAACCCACAATACATTTCCCATGAAGATCAAACATTTTCATAAAAAATCAGGAGCTGGTAAGCGGTGACTTGTCCCTCAAACATCCTACTGAATTTTTATTTTTTTAAAAGAGGTGGTTTCATTAAAGGTCAAAGGAAAAAAATACAGACAGCAGACTAGGGAGGGCATCCTACTGATAACAAGCACAAGTTGAAATGCCATTCACCCAATCGCTTACACCCCAAACATTATTGCAGGAACTACCATCAAAATTGAACTTGGGCAAACCATTTTGAGGGGGTGAGGGAAGCCAGAAGGTGGAGATCAGAAATCATACCTGACCAAAATAAAATATAGTGGAAGGTCCATTCAGTAGTGCATTACCATAATCCTTCAAAGGCACCTAACTATCATAAATGAGTCTCTCATATTTTAAGCAAGGATATTCTCAGTTATGTTTTTACTAATCTTAAAAGCAAATCATTTATCTTCATTTTGAAGCACAAACATTCCAGCATTTGTCTACTACCTCCATCCTCTATAACAGTTGGTCCAACTTTTTACAATTGACTCACATCATGGGGCTCGCCAAATAAAGTTGTAGAACATATAATCCATCTCAAAATCAGGTCTATTCCAAATGTTTCAATTGTAATACGAATCTCCATATTGTTAGTTTTTTATTCAACACCAAAGCTAAAATTCAATAATTTTCCTTTTACTTAAGATGAAAAGAAAGAGATCTCACAGAGAGGAACCTCTCAAGGGAAAATACATTCATTAATCAACAAATGCAATTTTTACCACAGAAAACTCTCTAATACATGAGGAGTCCACTCGTCCATGTTAAGTGCAAAATGGTTTAGGCTTAGAGCATTTTCCCAACTACATTAGGGAAGTGATATGTATCATCTGCCTTCCTGTTCTATCGTTTATGAGCTCCATCTTTAGCACACTTCTTCAAGCACTCGTCACTTCCATCTTATCTCACTTTCCTTGGTCTGTAATTTCTTGATTGTCCATAAAGAAGCATTGGAACTGGTCAAAACCAACTTTTTCATCATTGATACTTTTTATTTTTTGAGAAAGGTTCATCATCATCAATACATGTAAATATTTTCTTACATATATATCTATAAAATTTTTTAAAACTTTCAGTTCTAATTTTATTTTCAAACTTAAATTGAAAAGTAAAAAAGCCAACTTTTAAAAACAGCCAGCATATAATCCACAGTGAACATACCGAAACAGTCGCAACTGCTGAACCAACTGCAGACTTTTACTTAAACTACAGAACTCTTGTAGGAACAAAACCTGCAAGAACAAAAACCTAATCCTCAAAAAAATAATCTTACAGCTGGAGGAAACAAAAATAAACAAAGGCATTCAATCAAAGAATCATTGACAAATTACAAAGCCAACCAATACAAAGAATACTCCTCCCCAACTCTCAATTTCAATGTAACTAATAAACTTAAACTGTTATGTTAAATTCATCTTATATTATCAGAATAAGGGCGCATAAGACTGGTTCAGACTGCAAAACGACTGGAAGCCAAGTGCAGAGCATAAAAACTTACAATCAGATCCACAAGTCAATCATAGCACGAAGACGCAAGAGGAAGGAAGGCATAGTACCTAAGAAAAAACAGATAGTCCCCCAATCCCTATGAAATTAAGGAAGCCCAATAAAACAGATAGTCCCCCCGATCCCTGATTTCAGAAAACAAATTACCACAGATCTTTCACCATGCATTTTTAGAAAGATTAGCATGCTTAGACTTGTATTACAGGAATATGACCACTTCAATTTGTATTATTGAAAATATAAGTATCCAGAGTAAACGTTTCTAGAATGTTGAATTCCAGAGTAATAGCCACAGAATTTCGGAAATATCAGTTTCCAGAATAAACATTTCTAGATGAAGAGTTTCACTAGATTGTAGAATTCCAGAGTAATCCACTGGAATTCTAATATAAAGTTCCAGAACAAACATTTCTAGAGTTTCGAATTTCAGAATAACGTGTCTGCTGGAATAACCAACCATTCACATTACAATCCTGCTGTTAGTGCAATTAACTGGAATTAAGGAAGAATTGACTTATAAGTCATTACCATAATTTCGATCATACTAATGTTTTTGTCATGTAAACAAAAGTCATTCATCATAATAAAAAATTTAAATTTCAAAAAACATTTTAAATTTTTATATAGAATAAGAAGAAATATAAAATAATGGCAATTTGAATGACAAAAATATGCTATAAAAATTTTGATAACATATTTTTTTACCTGCCACATTAATATATATTAGAATGAGATTAACATGATAAAATGAACAGAACATGATGTTTATGGTCATTTTATTATTAAATTATTATGTAAAAAATTATCTTAAAATAATGAGAAGGTGTGCCCTCCCACCCTCCCCCCCTAATGTGATCCGAGAAACAGGAGGAAAAGACCAACAAGTTTTCTCCATTTTTTAAAACACTTCCCATTCTTAGAGACAAAAATCAAAATGTAGTAGTGGAAGACAAACTGTAGCTATAATTCAAGGACACCAACTCTAATATCACTGTTCATCCGAAATTGAATTCAAATTCCAGAATCATTCCTACCAACCCCCCGTTGAATTTATCAAATGTTTTCAGAATAAGGTTGGGAAAAGTAACAAAGGCCAAATAACAGGAATGAAATTACCAAAAACAGATCACTCAGGGCATAAATCTTACCAACAGATCCGCACCAAGCCCAAAACCAATAAACATACAGAGACACATGGCAAACAGTGGATGAAATTACTCACACACAACCAGAAGCTGAAGCCAGGAAACACTCAAATACACCACTTTTGCAATAATGCATGCAAGTGCAACGTCAAACACAGCCTTATAAATTTTCTTAACAAAATGATCTTAGTTCAACCATAATTTTCTTAACTAACTGATCTTAATTCTTAACCACAAGTCTAAAATTACCAAATTCTTCTTGGATTGTTCAGAAGTTGTAGGTGACTTCATCCTCGCAAACAGTTCTTGTATAAAAGTAGAATCATCCTTCAGCAAAGAAACAACCTGGACAAATAGCTTCTTAAAATAATTACATTCGTGCAGGAAGTTGAACTTTCTATACCATGCTAATGGAAATGCATTGAATAACTGAGATTTGACAATCTTACAACAGCATTATTTCCATGAATGATGGAATTAAGATTCGCGACAGTGGCATCATCTAATAATCTTGGCAAAATGACATCCTGTGATTCATGGAAATCCCGTAAGGGAACAAAAGAAATTCAAACAATTTAATTATATTCACCATGAAAGAGTGACTAAAAGCATCGCACCTTTATATAACCAACTCTATAAGTTTGGTGTATCCTTGATAGCACAATGGGATCCTTAATAGGAACAGCCTGCAGGCAGAGAAAAGAGAAATAATCGACCTAAAAATAAAAAGTCTAAATCTGATGATTTACCTTCCGAGAGCAGCAAAAAATTTACCTCTTTAAAAACCACATGCTCTTTAAGAAAACTCCGATGATTTTGCACCTGACGAACATCAGGATCATCTGTCAAAAATTGTGCAGAAAAAAATGTAAGCATAATAATCTCAGGAAAAACATAGAGAAAGGAACGTATAAATGGATATTTAATATCTTTTTCAGTGTTTATGTTTCTCTCTGTGTGAAAGAGAGAGTAGGTCTAAAGAGAGCAGGACATTTGCAACAACAGTCATTTCTTTAAAATCTTTCTGGGCAGCAAACATGATAGCTAATAATCATCAGCTGCTCCACTTTTTAACAAATTTCTCACATTCTTAGAATATATTGATGTACAGAAAAAACTAATAAACTTGCAAATCAAATATAAAGATAATAATGGCAAAAAATAATAGAAAATGTTAGTCAAAGTAGAATTTCCATTAGAATGTAAAGTTCATGTAGGAAAGAACAAAAGCAGAATCTTGATGTCTGTGAAACAAGCAAATTTCTTCTTCAATAAGAGCATTTAATAACTCACTTAAGCCATATCAAAGCAGTAAATGGTTATTATCCATGAGAAAAGATATTGATCCCAAATCACCTTATACTTTCATAACAAAAGATTTGAGCACTACGCAAGTCAGGGGGAGCACACAATCAATATATGATTACCTCATGCTCTAAATACTTTTTTTTTTAAATGATGCTGAATTTTATTAAGAGAGCTCAAATGAGCAGATTACAAGAGGGGAAGTCTTCCCAAACAATGAGAGATCGCTGGGAGGTTCCGAATTTTGCCAATTTATCAGCCAAAGAATTGGCTGATCTAGGAACAAGGTTCCAATTACAATGAATGGATGACACAATGTCAGCAATACTATCAGTGATTGGCCAGTGGCGGCAAGGGGGGGAGCTATCTAAATACTTCGAATATGCAAGAACTAGGGAAGTATAATATCAAGCAACATCAAAACACACTGAAGTTTTAACAGTGATTCTTAGTAAATGCATTTATTTTTCATAACCAATCAGGTACAACAAGCTTGGGATACAGATTCAACAATAGAAAGCTTTATGAGGCATCAATAGTAGAAGAACCTACATTCAAGACAGGCAACAACATCCATGATGAATTCTTCTCCAAATATTTTATCAAATATTTGAGGGCTATTAAGCAGAACTGCAGCCACAGAAATACAAACGTTATTTAGAATTATGGAGAAAAATAACTTTAACTTAAAAGGATAGATGTTGCAAGAACTGACTGATCCCTTTGACAATTTTGAATATCATGTGAAGGCCATCAATGTTCTCAAGGTCTTCACAAATTCTGAACAACTCCATTAGCTTTGTGAAGAAATCTTGCTGCACAAAATAGACAATAAAAAAGAACTCAACATAAGAGGACGAACACAAAGGAGAAAAAAACACAATCAATATCATAATACAACCAATAATACAAGTTGTTCACAGATCAGTGGGAATTACCAAAAAAATGACAAGATTACTTCATCAAGGATAGGCCTAACCTCCATACAAGATACCTCACAGGTTATGATATGCACGCCAATAAGATGGTTTACTTTAAGGTTTACCAGACAAGTAAGAGCAATGACAACTATTCAAGTGGACATTCCAAAGAAAAGACAGGGCTTACATCATGCAATATAAGATCAACAGCACGCATTTGATCCTGAACGCCACTTTCCACTACCGTCTGCATTTAACATTCATAAAACTTTAGTGCACAGCACACATCCAGAAAAATCCTAAGGAAAACTTTCTTAATAATAAGATGAAATCCATGCACCAATAGGAAAAGAAATAAAAATCAGATACAAAAGAAATCATTTTGCTCTATCCGAAGGAGCACAACCCAAGTTTAATAAGCTTCGATCAAAGAGAAGAATTCGACAGAATGAAGAAATTTTTTGAGTTTATAAAGCTTAAAAGTAGACAAAGCACTGATTTGACCTTTGCCACCATGAAGTTATTGATGATTTCAGGAGGAATAACCCATCAAGCATTGTTAAGCTCCACATGGAGAGAGCATTTCACCATATAAGTTGAAATATCCTTGATCACCTTCTCAAAAATGATGATTTTGGGGCTAGATTTTTTTGAAAATTAAAAAAAAAAAAAAATCAGTCTAGATGAAAATTTTGGATCCAAATTTTGTTTCTTGTATTTCAATATCCCCTGATGAAAGCGCCCACTTGTAGCTTCATCAAAAGCACAAGAGGGTTTTACCCGGGCAGCTTATTTCCCCTTCTATCTATTTTTACAAAAGCATCACCAGTATTCTTCTTTGTAGAAATGCAACTCAAAACTAGTTTCGACACTAATTTTTGGCATTCCCTTTGTCCAATTCGTCAAACTTGCTTTTGTCAAACTTGCTTTAACCTTGACCTTAAAGCCATTCTTCATATTTCAAAAATTTTCTTTCAAATACGTTGCTCATATCATTTCTGATAACAAATCCAACCAGGTATGACTGCCATCTTTCATCCCAAAACTTATTCAACTATGCACTTCAAGATATGGCCTCTAGCCCTGATATACTTTATTCTCCACAAACAAAGACCTTCCAAACTGTCCAATAACAACAGTTTTGGAACCTTTTTTGGAGTGGACATGTGTACTTCTAAAAGGACTGGTGCGCTTCATGCCAAATCCAGCTAGCTCTCATCAAATCCTGGTATTTCCTTTCACACCACATTAACCAAGCCACTATTACAGCAAGAATTTACACTAACCCAGAGATGGTTTTTCTGACAAGGTTAGATGGAAGTATATTTGATTGCCAAAGAAGTTCAGGGAATCTTCCATATAATGAATAAGTACAAGCTACCTGCACACATCACAGGCAACATTATATTGACTTTTTTTATGGCATGCTATATTCAATTTTGAATAAGTTTTATTTTTTAAAAAAGGAATTTCTTATAATAAATAATAATCTTACTGGGTAGGTAGACACATGAAGTACTGTTTATCCCCAAGAATGCTTAGAGATGAAGTCCTTAAATTTAAGATTTGCCTCATTTACTTGACTGTTCTTGATTTCTACGTACAAATTACAATAGAAAAATATTAAAATTACCATCATGGATGTGGAACAGACGAAGGGTTCCACTTAGAAATTACAAATAGAAAATATTAAACTTCCATGTCACATATATGGAAGAGACAAAGGGTCCACAACTTAAATATTTATATAAAGACTTTGAAGTTTTCACATTTAATTGAATAGTTGGGAATTCTCATATACATTATATCTTCCCTTTCATTAGGACAAATTCTTATTTTTAAGAGGCAACTCCCAACCATTACTACGCCTTCCCACCACTTCAGGATTGAAATTTATTTCAAAATGAGTTTATAACTGTCATTAACCTTTGTGTTAGATTTCTTTCTTAGTTTTTCCCATAAAACCATCTCTTCTCTAAATGACGTCAAAAACCATACGCTTCTCCCTTAAATTCCAGTAAAGCTTGAACCCAATACCGCACACAAGAAACCCTTAATAAGGCCATTGATCCAAAGGCAAATTCCCATTGAAACCAACTAACAACCCATTTTCTTGAAAATACATTATGTGGAACAAGGTTACCCCCATCCACCACACACACACACGCACAAAAAAAAAAAAAAAAACTGGTGAGCAACTATACACAATGTCTTGGAAACAAATCTATTAGCAATGTTTTCATTTCCAACTATTTTTTTTTTAATGAAGATGTATATTTTCATTTCCAACTATGAAACTTATATTAAAGAGAATCTAAATTTGAACCTCAAAGGAAGTTCCAGAGGCAACCAGGTCCAAATGGGCCCTTGTAGAATCTTTTAGAATCTTGATGGACATCATATCCTCTCTCACACCAATCCTCTCAGCATGTTTTTTTAGAAAGCCAATCAATCCTCTCGGTATGGTTATTCCAGAAAGTATCACCTAAATTTATTTCAAGGCTAAGAAATTTTAAGCAAGATTCTCCAGTCCCATCAAGGTTGAAGAAAATTGTACGGTTGTAATTGACTGGTGAAAAAACACCATTGGAGATTGTTTTATTTTTATTTAAATTTTAATACCTCATTAAAGGTCTTCAAATATCTTGGTGCCATAGTCCTTGCTCCGCAAATTATAACAAACACTTGTAAGAGAGGTGGAACACCCAACAAATGCATCACGACCCTCTCCTTAATTCACTATCCTTTTGCATCTCTCCCTTGTGTTTATCTTTTTGTATTGTCTTTGCTGCCTTTTTCTATTAAAATAAACCACTAAACAAGGAAAAAAGGCTCAAGGCAGCCAGGCCAATAGATAGTATCATTAAGAGAAAAAATATTAAAACATCATTAAATACACCATGTTAAGAAATATTAAAAACAACATAAGCAAAGAGAGAGGGGGGGGCTAGTAACAAGAGATTACTAGAAGATGAGTACTAGGAGATATCAATAAAATATACAAACAGAAAGAAGAAGAAGAAGAAGAAGAAGAAGACAGAAAAAAACACTGCCATCAGTGTGGTCCACTCAATACAGAATGTAAACTTTAACACATTCATTTCGCCATAAACTATAAAATGAACCCAGCACCACAGTGGCATTAACCAATAAAATAGGTTTCAAATAAGCACATTATTGTCCAAGCCTATCTCTAAAAAATAAAACCATAAGAAAAAACTAAGCTTCATTTTCTTTTAAATGGTCCTTTCAGAAAAAAAAATTCTCAAAGTTGATGATTTTTTATGGTAATAATTTCTTCAAAAGTGCTGACAGCTATTAAACAGCAACCTCATATCTCTAGAAAACCAGTCATATTATCATAGTCATCTCCAAAAAAACTTACATTTCAGTACGCAGTAAACAAAAATAGGAAAGTACATGATACATGTAAGACAGTATAAGGAGTTAAAAATTAGCACCATTCAGGCCATTTAGCACCTTAAGAATCAATGGTAATGTCGATAGTTCCACAGCTGGAAGCTCCCTCAACTCATTGTTGATGTTTTGATATGTCTCGTCTGCAGCAAGGACGAAACTTTTTTAGAACATTCCCAACCCATATTATTAAAGTACTTTTCTGAAATAAATAAATAAAATCATTAAAGTAATGTAAATACAACGCAAGTGACTATAACACAATTCAACAAACTAACACCTTCCCTCTAAAACAATGTGAAGAAATGCAACACAGACAAAGCAGAAGCTCCACTTGCAACATGTTTTGGGGATGAACATCTTTCTTAACCTCACAGTGATTCTCCCACAGCAAATTTTATCTAACATAACCATATGCACCTCTAGAAAAATGTTGACAGAAAGAAATTCCTCGAGAAGTAGAAATTTTCCCATTACAGAAACTTCCAATGAAACAAGAGGACACTACAAAGAAAGAAGAAAAAAACTTCACAAGATAATTTCTCAGTGCAGAATCCTCCTGAGCCCTATAATTTGGAAACAATTATCCATAAATTTTATTAAAATCATGTACGTTTGCAAATCCAATGATTAAGTAATACAGCTTCAACTACTGATACAGCATAGAAACCACTGCCAAAGGTCATGCTTTACTCAACTCTGTTAATAAATAATCATTTCTTTCTCATAAATTAATGGCAATTGTATGGCCAACTACCGTTTAGTACAACAAGGAATCAGGCCTAATTTATCTCCGCAAGTGCAACTGATTGCAGTGAGAGGCAACCATTAGTGAAATGAATCAAATATTACTCTAAATATGTTTCCACAAATAGCTGAACTTCAGTCAGCATGGCACGACAATTTCTTAAATGACATGTTTCTCCTCTAAATCATAACTGTTCCTTACATCTTATTTTTTAAAAGCCCTATATCTAATTTAACAAGTACCGAAATCAATTCTAACAAGATTCAATCCACCAAAGCCTGATATAGTGAACATGGAATAAAGTGAGCCACAAAGCGATAGAAAAGACAACAAAAACACACTTTTAAGTGACATTCTAGCATTATTATTATCTTCATTCATTAAAGAAAAATTTGTGCAAATTCATGGAGAAAATCCAATCTATGCAAGTACCATTTGTTTGTGATGCTCCAGATGCCTCCAGAGCCTCGGTGGCTGGACGGGGTCCACTCTCAACATCTGCACCCAAGAAGACATGAAATCTGACAAAATTTTATATGAAATAGCATTGAACTAAGATTACAAGCAGTGATACTTACTACTAAGAGCATTAAACTGCAAATTCCTTTGCACAGTGCAGATGTGATCCCTACAGAACATGAAAGGAAAAAAAATGAATAAAAGTACCGGATCAATTTGTGTCAATCAGTAACACCTTTTATACAAAGGACTGAATAATGGAATAGAGTACCCACCAAATATAGGCACAACCTGTTGACTCCTGGAAGCTAAGAGCCAATTCAGTAGAAAAATCTGGGTCTCGCCACGATATGATAGTGTCTGAAAATATTAGATAGCATCAAACATTAAAAAGTAATTGATGCAAATACAACTTCATAGTGGAAACAGAAAGCAGCATAGCATACCTTCTTGCTTCCGATAGATTTCATCTGAAGCAATACGATGCACAAGCAAAGTATCATTATCTTCTTCATCAATGACAAACAATCCAAGATCTTCTGATCTCTGTGGAAAAGCATCCATTATAAATTTATGAGGCAGCCCACAAGTGTGTGAGATCAAGACAAAATTAAAGCAAAATCAACAATTAGAGACACAAGAATCTTGAAGAAACCATGAACTTAGCTATAGGCATTGTTCAAGAGGCCCATATCCAAATGCTTCACAAGAAACTACACAAAAATATTTTTTACAGTGATTATCGTTTGCATATCCAAGCAGGAGACAGCATAAACAAAGGGAATAAGTTTTTCTTCACACATTCTCGAATTAATTTGAGCCTTTACAATTAACCATCCAAAGGATTATGTTAACACGATTTAAATAAAGAAATGGCTTTTGGTATATACTTTTTAGCCAATATCATTGCTACGTAGTGTCAATTGGTAAAAACTTACAATGTTAGTAATGAAATAACTGCAATTTTGGTATTGATCAAAAAATAAAATAACTGCTACTTTGGGATGCAAATAGCCTTCTTCTCTTTCCCCTACCTGGGTCTCACTCTTTTCGTTGCTTGGCCTTTCAAATGCCTCTAGAATCCTATCACTGAGAGATTTCAAAGACAACTGTCTCCCTAGAAGAAAACCTTCTCTCTTTTGAGGATCAGGCAACTTTTAGTCAGTCCACTTCATTAAGGATCCCTAATTACTACATTTCCCTGCTTCCTTGCCTAATCAGCGTGTCGAGTCGCATAAAGCCCTCAAAAGAAATTTTACTTGGGCCAAGCTTTGAGTGCTGTAAGTTAGCAAGCTAAAATTCAATGGCACATTGAGAACCAAACTCATTAAGCAAATGCCATATCTCTTCATCATGGTTGCAGAGACAAGGTACTAAAAACTGAGCATTTTTTAGAAAGTTTTATTATTTCAACATATGCAAACCAAGAACATCTAGCTTCCTCAGAACATTTAGAAATCCATCAGAGGCTCAAAACTTGTTCTTAGCAAGGATTCCGGCTTCAGTTGAGAAGCAGAATACCACCAGATTTACTTTGAACCTTGGAGTGCAGAAAATATAAAATGGTTTCGGACATTTAAATTTGTTCAAGTCCTCAACTTATTGTTAATAACCTAAATTTGAGATATAGTGTGATAGAAATGAAGCAATAAGGGCAAGGCCCCTTCATTCTCTCCACAACGAAGAGATCGAACACCTAATAATAATAAAAACAGTAAGCTTAGATAGGAGAGGCGGAACCCATGTGCTTATAACACATTGTGGATCACTTTGTCTAGTATGGGATTATTGTCAACACTACCAATCAAGCATGGGCCCTCATTTTGACTCCTACAAATAGGTAATTTCTGGGTAGAGACCCAACTATCTGCAAAGGTCCATTGAACCTGCTTTCGCACATGGAGAAAGATATTGACACTAGAACTTGAGCTTGAAGTGGAGAGGCCCATCCCAAGATCTTATACTAGGTTATGGACCACTTTAATTCCAATGTGAGACTCTTATCAACACCCATCAATAATTTTCTACTAGAACTGTTTGCCAATAGATCTATTGTTTCTTCTGCATGTTTGTAGCTTTTCTCTGTTCTTGTATGCTTTAGCCCTCCTGTTGTATCCCTAAAGAAATTTTTTTCCCGTTGTTTTAAGGAGAAAAAAGAATGAAATTGCAGCAATTGAAAAGATAAGTAGCCAAAAATAGAAGGCCAGTATTGAAACTGTCATCAAATTATAGAAGAATTTTCAAAAAAAAAAAAAAAATCTTTATAGAAGCTATCACCCAAAGAAGAGAAAAGCAAGCACCATCACATAAAGCATAGAGAAAATGTCAAAATATGTATCCTATAAAAAAATTGTCGATAAAGATGAGAAACTAAAAAGAAAAATAATGAATACAAACCTCCAAATAATCAACAGTAACATGCCCTGTTCCTCGGTCTTCCCATTTACCATCATCACTCAAATGGTAGACCTTAACACGCTGAAAAACACAAAAATCAGATAAATAATGTGGGCAATGACCTCTGATTATAATATTTTTTCCTTTCATCAATATCTAAATATATTTTCAGTGAACACTTGTGGCTAATGACCTCTGGTCATAATATTTTTTTTTCCTTTCATAATATCTAAATATAATTTTTCATGAATACTTGAAATCTTGATGACTTGAAAACTTAAATACAACTGATTTGTATCTTTAAGTAAAACAATAAAATAATTCTTTTTTTAAACAATAAAAAACAAACAATGATGTACAGTTATGCATGGAACTCAAACCAATCATCAAGTTTCAACCAAGATTACATACAATCACTAAACAGATAACAACTGACGGATTAGAAAAAAAAAAAAAAAGCATATCAGGACTTGAGAATGAAAAGTAATGTTAATTGAGCATTTAGCACAATGGCCACATCGTGGATTTTCACAATGTGATGTCTTGCATTCAACTCTCAAGCTTGCTGGATATCAAGGGAGAGCATGTCCAATCAATATCTAAATAAAAAGGGAACAGCATTAGCTATATTAACAATCAGATTGTGCCTACATTATGTGTATAGCAGGGATTTGTAACTAAAGGAGTGGCTCTATGAGTGTCTACACCAAACAACCTGACAGAAATTACATCAAATAAAAGTTTTTTCTTTATCTAAAGAGCTAGAAAAAAGTGATATAAAGAAGCTAAAACCAAAAGTGCTAACATGTCAACTCTCTAACAAAGGTTCTAGCAAATCTGCCAGCCTATTTCAGCTCTAATAAAGCTCAAAATCCTAATTCCAGAGCATCAACAATTTTCTCAAGCGTCAAAGAGCCACTCTAGAGAGTCCAAAAGAAATTTGGCACGAGTTGAAAGCAGAGAAGGAAGCTAGAATCTTCAATTTCCCAAACCCGCAAAAAAGTTTCATAATTTGAACAATGTCCAAGGAAAGGACCATAATTTCCTTATTAGGAATCCACATAAGTGAAACTCTTTTTGCTAGTTATCTTAATTTAGAATCTAATAATGTGCATGAGCATTATATTTTGACTAACCAATGTGGCTTAAGAAATAGTTATTTACAATGAAATTTTATTTCTTGCTTTAAGAGTTCTAATTCAGGCAATCCAAATTAAGGTTGGGCTAGGAGTCCAACAATGTAAGCCTATATAAACCCCTCTAGTACATGAAGAAAGGGATTTTACATCTTATTTGAATTGAGAATAAAGATTTGAGAGTTCTATCTCACCCTTGAAGAAGCTTTCAAGCATGTCAGCTTTCCAAGTTCTTTGGATTCTATCTTTTTTCTAAGTTTGTAGCCAACCAAAACCTCCTTGCCGGTCGTCTTTATTTCAATCTAAAAATCCTTTGTGGCTTGTTCATTCCCTTGATCCATCCATCTTCATCTCTTCTCTTAAACCTACAGCATCCACTAGCTAAGTTTTTTTTCTTTCTTCTTATCTTCATACAACAACCCATCTATTTTATACACATTCTCTTCAAAAAACAATCCATCTAGTTGGATTGTTTTCCCTTTCTTTTTCTTTACACCCTTGGAGACCTTGATCTAAGTCAAAGCCCCTTCATCCAGAAAGTATTGACCCGTCATTAGCACTAGTTATGAAACATTGCACGTTTGAACATTGTTGACATGTTAGGAAATATAAATCAGAGCAAAATGAGAAAAATAGTATGTAAATGGTGAAATAAATTAAAGGAAATGTAAAATTAATAAACAGAAGTGAAGCATCAGAACTGCACATAACTTCACATCTTCTTTAAAAAGGCAAAAATCACTCAGTCACAATTCTTGACAGCAGAAAATGCAATCTTTCACTCCAAGCAATGACTTGGAGAGGGGAGGGGATTATTTAGATCTTCAGTCTCTATGAAAATAAGAGAAAAGTTCAACCAACCCTTTCACCTCCAGGACTACAACTACTAACAGACAACTGGACAATGAAATTAAAATTCAAAAAATATTAATCATGGGTGAGGCCACTTCATTCACTGTGTATGGATACATAAAGAGAGCACTGAAAAGATGTAGTATAAAATTCCAGAATAATTACTAAATTTTCAAAATTGAACATTTTTTAAAATAAACTACCATAGTAGGCTATGCTTAGGGTTCATATTAGACCATGCTTATAGTCAACTGGCAAGAAAATTGCACACAGAGAAACAATCCGTGCACAACAGAGTCATAATAGCATAAATGCTCCTGAAAATAATCAATCTAGCCAAACCAATGAACTATCCTCCTCGGCAGCAAGCAATACCAACAGCCTGCCGCTGCTTTAACTGATTGAAAGAAAATCCCTACAAGGGATAACAACAATACCAAGTTGAGTTATACATGATGATAAAAACCATCTTCTCTACACTTTTGCGGGGCCTTCAAGGATCTCTGATTCTACTATCACAGAACTCAATGGATTACTTCAAGGTCTCATCGTCTTCCAAAATCATCTCCATGGGCCCCTCATCGTTGAAGGGGATTCTAAGGTTGTCATCGATTGGTATGCAAAAGGAATTCGCTCTCCCTAGAGACATTGGGACATTTATTTCGAAATTTGTAACATACTTTCTAATCTAAATTGTCCATGGACTCACACCTCTAGATCTGCCAATCATTTGGCAGACTTACACGCTAAACAGGGATCTTCCCTCCAACACCTTGTTGTGGAGGTCGGCCCACCCCAATAGGTTGCATTTCTCTCTCTGATTTATTGAATATTCATATACTTTCCTTCAAAAAAAAAAGTTGGGTAAAAGGTACTCATATAAAAAATGAAACACTTTTTTAGAATGGCAAGATAAAACTAAAATAAGATATATCACAAGATAAAAAAAAATTGCAGTCTTCTCTTCCTCGTAGTTAGAACAAATAACTAAGAATATTTTATTAGTGACCATGACAACACAACATGCTACAAAATGGTTTCATAGGAATATCAAAAATTTGTATTGGATGAAGATAAAATACATTTGAAATTTTGAGTAACACTTGAGATTCAATAATTGCAAAAAGTAAAAAACTCTAAAGAAGAGGAGTTAACCAGGTTCATATTTGCTCTACGATCAGTATAAACAGACAGGAGGAGCAGAGCCCCAGCAAGTGATTCTAATCATAACTAACAGCACCCGGTCACAAGCTGCAGAGATGGAATTTTTTTATTTGAGCACAAAGTATAAAATTGCTCAACAGCCAGAAATGTCATTGAAATAGATCACTTCACTGTTACGAGCAGCAGCGTTAATTAACGGACATGAGAAATCTCTTAGTATACTTGAGGCTTTACATAATTTGAAGTTCTCCATAATGTAAATAAGCTCATTTCCATCAAGTACCCAAATATAGTAAGGAATAAGAAGGTTACCCTTAGAGCTTCTAAAGGGAAAAACGGAAAGAGGGCCCCCATCATGCTCACCATGACTAGCATCGAACTATTTGACAGTCGGTAAGACTGTCACCTACATGACCACTACGTGTCTCACTCAACACGGAAATTGTGTGCATCACTGAAGGTTTAACAATTGGCCACATGATACAAACTTTGCGAGCATTCAAATAATTGTCAAACCAGCACCTCCCCCCTTCAAGAGAAAATAATACTGGCGACGATGAAATAACAGCTTGCACCAAATAACTAAATCTAAAAACCACTCGCAAGTGGAAAGTGACAGATCGAAGTCTGCGACACAGTACACCACCAGATCAGCAGATTAATGACAATGGTCACCTGAGCAACTAAAACAAACGAACTTGTTCAGAGCTGCAGAAATTGACCCCAAAAAATGCCAAAAAGCGTTTGAAATAAAATAATGCAACACAAGTAAATAGCATATTTCGAAAAATCAAACCTAACACCAACGCTCGTCGAAAACAAAAAATCGGGAAATAGATAATCAGATAGAACAAAAAATAGTCCAGTATTTAAGTCTCGTAAGTTGCACAGCAATTGAGAAAGAAAGACGGAGATCATAACAAGTCACGGACTAGGGTAACAAAGTAAAAATAGACAAGCTCGGGACCGGAAGCTTCAGTATTAACGAAAAACACTTACCTGCATGGAATTCACAGATGAAGGGCTTTTGCCTTGCGCGCCCATTCTCTGACACACAAAATGAAGAGAAAACGCAATACGACGACTTAACGAGAATTTGAAGGAGGGATTGAAGAAAAATCTTTGGAAAGACAGAAAGAGAGAAGCGGCGGACAGAATAATTCGGATCAAATGAAAACCCTAACCGCCATTAACGTTGCCCACTCACGCCCTTTTTCTTCCCCCTCTCTCTTTCGTTTTTCTGAGCTATTTCCCCCGCCCTTCGGTAGAACTACTGACCAAATATATAGAAAGCGAAGGAAAAATCATCAACCCTTGATGTTAATGCAAATTACGAGACGAAACCATTGCCAGTGTGGTGGTGATGCACCGTTGCCTGCTATGCCACTCACGCCGTTCACATCCGAGTTGTTTTAGAATTTACTGTGTTTTTTCTTTTTGGCAGCCGAGCGAAGTGACGACATTCAGCCTCAACTCGCCCTTTCCAGATCACTGCCGTGTCAGTTCTAAGATCGTCCCGTGCCCCCGGGTCCAATTCTGACTGCGACTCGGATAATTGAACCGGGCAAAAGCAAAGCCAAAGGCCCGAGATAGGACGAGATACCTTAAACGTTACAACTAAGATGGCATATATTCGTATGTTCTCTTCTTGAATGAGATTTATTCACGTGAAATAGGTGTATCCAATTTCCCTACATAAATATTTATGCCATTCCATTAGAAACGGTATCGTATAACCTGAAGTCACACTTGGAGTATATGTATTACGCAAAATATTAATATTAATTTAATAATTAACAACAGTTATTTCTCTCACATCATCTGCATCATTGGTACATAAATCCCATTAGCTATATATTAGTATGTAAGACGATAATATGGTAAAACCGTACCATTTAAGTACCACATATTTGGTTATCACTAAGGGTCTCAACTCTTGACTAAAGTAAGAGTTTCGAATAGCGATGATGAGCTCGACAACAAATAATGTAAAGATTCCTTTTGTTTGATTGGTGCTCATCTACAAACTAACTCTGAGTTCATCGCCTACGACAATCTTCCACTATTGACTTAGTGAGGCGACTTATCGAGGCTTAAACCATATAGAACCTCGTGTACTTGCCATATCACTCGTATAAAACTATAGATGTGTTTACGTTTAGACTTAGTATTTGCCTAAATGTCATGACAAAGCATATATAATAGGTTGTAATTTGATCAAACTTGGATTGTTATTCATAATCATTTGTATTTTATTGTTTATCTTACAAATGTTTTTTATGACGTTTTTTCAGGTTATAAACACCACTAAGCATTCAAATAATCTCAACGAGTAATATGCTTGCTTAAGAGGGTTATTGCAACAGTCGAAACTTGCTCAACCATATTCCATTTTTATAGTTGTTAAAAAATGAAAAAATTAAACGGAGGAATAAGTCGAGTCTATTTACATTTCTAATTTATAATCATACCTTGAAGTAGCCAAGAATCAAATTTTAAGTACCTTTGCAAAACCCTTATTTGATGATATTCATGTTACATTCTTTGAATTCCAACCAAGTCCAACGAGATACAAACTACATCACTTGGAAAAACTAGCCATGGTCAAACAAGGTAGAGGACAAACGTATTCACGTAGAGGTCATTGCCGCCATATTAACAAAGGTTGAGGAGGAGGTATCACCTTTGGAGAGTCCTTTATTGTAAAATTCCAATTACCCGAAAAAGAAAAGAAAATTAAATAAATATTTGATCATTATTATTCCAAAAAATAGTTTGTAAATTTTTTATAATTATTTATTTTTTAAAAATAAAAATAAAAATATATTATTATTATTAAATTTTTTTTTCTAGGGTTGAAACAGACCTTAACGGCTTTTATTTCGATTTCAGTGACACGTCACATCGACGTTGGTAAGACTTAACGTGACCGAACTGTCGGTATTGCCCTTCGTTCGGGCTTTCGAGTTTTGTCCGGCCTCGAGAACCAGAGTTGGCGCGTCCCAACTGATACGCTCTCAAGTTCCCGCCAAAACCGCACCGCGGGCAGTGTGAGGAGGAAGTGGAGCAGCACGTCTTAAGCCTCTCTTCTGTTGTAAGTTCCCGCCACTTTCATTTTTCATCGTTGAAACAGGGCTTCTTTTCTTCTCACTCGCCTCTCTTCCTCTCCCCTAATCTCCAGTTCTTCTCTCCATGGCGCCTTCGCGTCGCCTAATTAACGGTCGTTCGCCATTAGTCAATAAGCAAAGCCAGATCACTGCCTTTTTCTCCCCTGGAAAAGATTCAACTCCTCAGAGTTCTGTTTCGCCGGTCCAATCGAAGAAAACTCCTAACCCTAACAATGATCCGGTCCCTACGCGAACACCCTCTCCTCAGCTAAAGCAGAAGAAGCCTCTCTTGGTTGTTGGTCCTTCATCTAACACTTCAACCCAGGGTTCCACGCCGTGCCTCTCTGCGAAGAAGTCTTATTCTGACGAGGTCGTTGGGAAGAGAGTAAACGTTTTTTGGCCTCTAGATGACGCCTGGTATGAAGGATATGTTAAGTCATTCGACAAGGACTCAGGAAAACATTTGGTTCTGTACAATGATGCTGAAGAGGAGGTTCTGGACCTCGTTAAAGAGAAAGTCGAATTTTTAGAAGACGCTACGAAAAGCTTCCGTAGGTTGAGGCGAGCGTCTTCGGTCTGTGAAATAACAACACCAGAAAAGACGAATTCGGACGAGGAACGTGGTAAAGAGGACTGGCCACTGCGGCAAAAGACTTCCGATCGTGCAGTCAGAACCGTTGAGAAAGGTACCCCAGACGAAGATGACGATGTAGATGATGACTCAATGGATGAAGATTGGCGGGATAGTGTGAAGGAGACCGCAGATGCAGACTCAGAAATGGAAGAAGAAGAGATGGTGCCGGAATTGGAGAGGTCCAATAAAGCAAAAAGAAAAGGGAGCAGAAAGAGGGGAATGTCGGGAAAGGAAGGGTTGGTTGCTGTTAAGAAGAGTAGGGTTGGCGCAATAGCTGGAAAGGATTCTTTGAATAACACTCCCGTCGGGAGTGCAAGGAGACCTACCGGGCCTCCAAGTAGTGCAGACAGTAAGTAAGATTATTCACGGTTTTAGCTTTTGATGAGGGGACAAAGTATGTTGTTGATCCTATCAATGTTGCAAGCACAAAATTGGCTATTGAATTTGTGGCATGGTTGTGCTGTTTAGTCGTTTCAACTGGTGGTATAACCGGTATGACATTATAGTATCTAATAAGTATTGTGTTGGTTTGTTATAAAACTTTGTATAGATATACTTCTTTTTTATGTTATGATTCAATACATCTGGAATATGGTGGCAAAGGATACTTTCAAAGGTCATTATGTGGTATGCGTATGTAAAGCCACACACTGTCTGGGCACAAATTAAGGGATATAGATGTATAGATACACATACGACTATACAAAGGCTTGAAGATGCATGGATAACTAATCAGAAATGGAGAATTTTAGTTCAGATAGATGAGAGTCTTTGTGAAAAACGGGGGTAAAATGAAAGAAGTAAAACCTTGTCTGAGTATTGCCAATAATTGGAAGAACACATGGAAAACTTTGACAAGTGCTGAGACTCAGCTGTCTTTTATCACATCATTTTGTATAAAACTCAAGACAGTTTTTTTTCTGATACTAGTTGACTACGGTGATACTCAAAGGTGACTTCTTGCCTTTTTTTATTATGTGAGATAATTTCTACAATTTGGCTTTTCCAAGTTGGTATAGGTAAATTTAGGATTATTAATGTTGGCAGTTCTATGTTCATTGCTGACATTGGTTGGCAGTGGAGAATATTTTTAGTATGATCTGATTGCATGTGATTTTCTACCAAGTCTTGCACAATCGACAACTTGCTACCGTATAGCTACTAAAAAGCTTCTATTGAAAGTATTGTGGTCGTCTATGAATTTTAATTTGTCACGCATTTACAATATTCCAGACAAAAATTTGTCTCTCTGTTGTGCTTGATTCCCACAAGTTACACATCAAATGAACTTGTTTATAGCATTTAAATGCACAATCCCATATCTTATCAGGATTACTTCTTTTCCTCTTGGTTAAAAGTTCTTCCTATTCGAAATGACTAGGCATGTGAGTATGTCCTCTTTATTTGGGAGGTACTGGTTCCAAAGAGTTTGGCCTTAGCATAGTAGGGGCAAGTTTCTCATCGTGAATGAGATCCTCGTGATGATGGTGAGAATCTGCACATGTTGCTGCAATTTTAGTATTTGGATTTGTCAATCTGAGCTTAACAATGGATTAATATTTTTTGTCAATTGAAATCAACAGAAAATTTCCTTTTTGTGGTCTGTTAAACTTGGGCACATTTTGTGACAGGGGATGCTGCACCATGCATTTTTAATAACATTTTAACTGGAGATGTTGCTGAACGATACAATTTGCGTGAAATGGAGAAGTTCGGGTTTCTTGGGGTGTAAGTTTGATATGCTTAATCTCATTCTCCTATGTTTTTCTTTGCACCACATTTCTTGTGAACTTTGCTGCTGATTAAGATGTTTGGAGATAGGTCTTAAATGATTGCTTCCTTGCAGTTGTAGGAATGGTGAAGATGGTTTTGTAATTGGGATTTTCTCGTTCTTTATCTTGGTCTATGAATCCAATTTAGCTTGCATCACTATTGGCAAACATGCTTTTGATGGGCAAAGTACATTAACAACTAAACCTGTGAACTCAATCTAATTCTACTTTTGTTCTAAATAATATTATAATCATGTTCCATTTCAAGTTTGTCAAGTTCAGGAGTTTTTATTTAGGATAATCTGACATCTTCATCCTGTCATTTTTTTCGTTTTTTCTGTGGTTATTCTATATTTATTATGAGAATTTTGTATATTGCAGAAAAAAGCGAGATGCTAATGGGAGACAGCCTGGCGATGCTAATTATGATCCAAGAACTCTTTACATGCCCCCTGAATTTTTGAAGAGCTTGACAGGAGGGCAGGTATTTTTTTTTTAAAATATTTTAAAGGCTGGTTGTTGTATCTGCCATAGATTCATTTTTTTATAAAATCTCCATTTCACAATTATGTATAGAGACAATGGTGGGAGTTCAAGTCAAAGCACATGGACAAGGTTCTCTTTTTCAAGGTATGGACAAAGGTTAAATAGCTTGCCATCATGTTTATTCTTTCCATGAATGGAAATAAATCTTAAGTTTTGTGTTTTTGATCAGATGGGAAAATTTTATGAATTGTTTGAAATGGATGCGCATATAGGGGCAAAAGAACTTGATTTGCAGTATATGAAGGTACAGTGATTTAAATACATTCTATTCTATTTGTAATGCTGCTATTTGTGTTCTTGGTTTTTTCGTATGTTTTTTTTAATTGTTTTGCTTGAACATTATAGAGTCCTTATAAATGCAAATGGGAAGGATAGGAGATTCTCAATCCTCATTGTCCAATTGAGAGCCCTTTTAGCAAGAATATCAGAAAAAGTTGGCTGATCTAAAAATTTGCTTCCAAGAGACTGTAAATGGGGGCAAGATTTCATAATTTCTTCAAAGATGTGCTCCAATCTCCAAAGAGGGTGAGGCCTATTTTGTGTCCAGCTAATCACAAAGCACTTTAAATGAAATTTGGGGTTGAAGGAGAGTTCTGTATTTGCTTCAGTTGAGTGACAAATGCAAAGAAGGCCCTGAACCAATTTAATGCTATTGTCCTTTTCCCTGGTGATCCACCACTTCATCCTGATAAGGATTTCCTTTAAATTACCTTTAAAGTTTTGTTTGAGCCACTCAGGAGGAACCGTAGAGATGCACTGTTGGGTGCTAATCATTGTAATTCGCCACAAGCTCACAATGACTTTGGATGATAGATCTAGGAAAGGGAAGAAGAGCTTTATCGGTGCTGGTCCAAAGTAAAATGCAATTGAAGAAACTTCCAGTAATAGTATCAATCAAGCTTGATGATCCAGTGGGGTTCTTTTGCTGTTTTTAGACAAAATAATAACAATAGCAAGGGTTAAAGTTGGGTTCAGGTCCATCATAAAATGATTAGCCGAACTTGGCAGGCTTCTTCCCAAGTAATAAGTACTGGATTTTTTTAATCCCCCATCCATGTGGTCTCTTCTGCATGTATACAATTTTGGGTGGAGGTCCATGTACGGACACCTACTCTTTCATTATATTGAAGTTGGGTTTGAGTCTGTCCCCAAATGACTAGCCAAAGTTAGGAGGCTTCTTCCCAAGTAATTAGCTTAAAATTTTCTAATTTTGGATTCTTGTGGGGTTATTCTTAGGCCCTATAAGTGCACTTGGAAAGTTAGTGGAATGTGAATTCCACTCATTTAAATGACAAAATTGTGTAATTGCGTGCGGAAAGTTGGAATGGAATTCACTTACTTAGGAATAGTAGATCACCTCGTTCCTTCACAAAACGATGGAGTTTGAAATTCCACCTCTCACAAGTGGAATCCACTGTCCATTCCATCTTTCCTTTTCGTTTTTTTTCCTCCTTTTTTCTTCTTCTTTCTTCTTCTGTCTCCTTCCTCCTCTCTTTGTTTTTTTTTTATCATCGATTTTGTTTTTATAATAAATTATAAAACTCTTTTATCATTGATTTTATTTTGTATTGTTTTATGAATAATTTTTTTTAATCGTTGATTTTAAAAATATTCATGGAAAAGTTTAACTTATTATTTTAATTATGTGTAATTATTTATTAATTACATAAATAACATGAATATTTTTAAGTTAGTAACTTTAATATTTGAGATTTTATTTAATTTGTGAGTACATATTAGTTTATTTCGTGTAAATTGATTTTAATTGATGATTATTACATAAAATGAAGCTTATATTATTTTATAATTATTTAGGAATTTCATAATTATTTATCATTACTAATTTAATTCATAATCAAATAAAAAATTATGTTATACAATTTAAAAATACTAATGATTTTATAATTAAATCAAATTGTTTTATTTTAAATATAGTATTTTATTTCATTAATAAATTAGATAATTTATATTTATGTTATCAAATAAAAAGTTATTTATAATTTGGAGTGGCCAATAACTACATGAGTAACTCTTTTTCTTAGATTCGTACTAAATCTATTTTACTAGTAAGGTTACATTTCAATTTGCACTTTCTATATGACACACTAGCACAAAAAAATACATTTTATTGCACTTTCTATACAACACATTAGCACAAAAAAGTACATTCTTTATGGAAAGTAAATCACCTTGGAATTCACATTCACTTTCTCTTTGCCTAGGTGATTTACTTTCCAAGTGCATTAACATGTCCTTAATATCAAGCTTCCGAAGAATTGACCAACCTAGTAAAGCACTGAGTATGACACTGGACAAGGAAATTTAAGAAAGTGGTAATAGAACACATATTGACTCCAAATTGTTGAGGATTGAAATGGTAAAGCTACGCAAGTAGTGAAGGAGAACATATTTTGGTTTTCATTTGTTTTGTTTTCACTCTGTTTGTTGTCTCTCTTTTGTACTTCTTTCCTTTGGCAGTCTTCTTCATGGAATTCTTCTCTCTCACTATCATAAAAAAAGAGGGCAGTTTCAAAGGGAGACTGTTTGAATAAAACATCAATTTTCTGTTTGAAATTATTCACTTTCCCTTTGGGAGTCTTCTTAGTGGCAATCTTCTTTAATGGGAAGCTGAAAAGTAATTTTAAAATTCTGCAAATGAACAGAAAGAAACAAAAACTCTCACCTGTCATTAAGTAGGAGATCCAGCCTTGTGGCTTGAATGATCTGCCACTAATGGGTATAAATACATGTCAAGAGGCTGTTCAGCTGTTGTTAGTATGTGGGCCAAGCCATACATTCCAAACTTTACTTTCACTAAAGTTTCATTTTTGAGTGACAATATGTTGGTGTACCATCTATTCAGTAGAATGTGCTGTTTTGAATAACATTTGACTACTTGTTTTCAGGGTGAACAACCTCATTGT
Organism: Aristolochia californica; assembly: GCF_029961685.1. Lineage (NCBI taxonomy): Eukaryota > Viridiplantae > Streptophyta > Magnoliopsida > Piperales > Aristolochiaceae > Aristolochia > Aristolochia californica. The sequence goes on along the minus strand of NW_027181992.1, from coordinate 45,469,196 downwards.
GGATTTCCTGAAAAGAATTTTGCAATGAATGTGGAAAAATTGGCTAAGAAGGTCAGTATGTCCTAGTTGTTAACAGTCACTTGATTGTTTGAGCATATCAACTGTCATCTTGTTCTAGATTATTTGGCCTTTCTTACTCAAGGTTGCCAAAACAGGGGTACCGAGTTCTTGTTGTGGAGCAAACAGAAACACCAGAACAGCTAGAGCTCCGCCGTAGAGAGATGGGTTCGAAAGATAAGGTGATCTTTGACTTGCTTACAGCCATTTTAAATGACATTGATTTGTGCCACCATATGACCCTAGTTCATAATGTTAAGAACCAAATAGATGCCTTATACTAGTTGTCTATGAGTGAAAATTGTTGTGAGAGAAATGCCCCTCATAGCGTTGGATTTGGAAAGATCTTATGCTTATTATTTAGAAGAGGTTAACTTACTTTGTTAGTCATTCTGTGACGAATTGAAGCAATGGCAACATGGTACCAGAGCAAGTCTAACCCTTTCTATTTTTATTAAGTGGCCAGAGTGTGTATTTTATGTGGCACATATGTGCATGTTCTCCACATCTTCAGTTAGATTGTCAACTTAAGCCTGGACCTGAGGATTATGAGTGAGAAAAAGTCCATTCTGTTGTTGTATTTGTGCTCAATGACTAGTTGTCTTAGAGTGAGAAATACACTTTGAAACAGTAGAGTGAGAAATATTGTGGGAGAGAAGTCCAACATTTGTTTGGATTTGAAAATATTTTATTCCAATTAGTCTCCTAACTTGAGCTAGTTATTTTGAGGTGCCATCCAACTTCAACACTTCTTTTATTTTTATTTTTATTTTTTTGGTCATAATATCTATGTATAGATTGGGAATAACAGAGGCTGACATTTACATTTGCCTTGTAAGGTTGTCAAACGTGAAATATGTGCAGTGATCACAAAGGGAACCCTGACGGATGGTGAGATGGTATCTATGAACCCTGATGCTGCTTACATAATTTCATTGACTGAGGATTGGCAAAGTCTGGAGATGCAGGAGAACAGGACAGTCATAGGTGTTTGTGTGGCTGATGTTTCTACTAGCAGGTTTATTGTTGGACAGGTACTTAACCCATGGTCTCTTTTGTTCAAATCTGCATGCGAGATGGTCAACTCTGTAAAGTTTGCTCATTAATTAGTCTTTCCCCCCCTCCCCCAGTTTGAAGATGATTCAGAACGCCATTGTTTGTCTTCGATATTATCTGAGCTAAGGCCAGTAGAAATTGTTAAGCCTGCCAACATGCTCTCCCCTGAAACTGAGAGAGTTCTGCTGAGAGATACACGTAATCCATTGGTGAATGATTTGGTGCCATTAGTAGAATTTTGGGATGCTGAAAAGACTATTAATGAGGTTAGAAATATTTATAAGAAATTCAGAGATCACGTGACAGAGTATGCAGATCATGAAGATAGAGTGCTTGATGATTTAGGAGAACTGCCAGATGTTTTATGGAAGCTGATTAAGGATGGAAATAATGGAAAGCAAGCACTTGCTGCTTTTGGAGGATGCCTCTTTTATGTACGACAGGCATTTCTGGATGAGACATTGCTTAGATTTGGCAAGTTTGAGCCACTCCCTTGTACTGAGTCAGGATTCTTCAATGCGATTAAAAAAACGCACATGATTCTTGATTCAGCTGCCTTAGACAACCTTGAGATTTTTGAGAACAGCAAGAATGGAGGTGTATCGGGGTAATTTGCATTGAACTTGTAAAAACCTTTTCAAATTTCAATTTATTTTTTCTCTCATACTGTTTTGTGCTGAAGTGCTGTACTTCTTGTAGGACACTATACGCACAAATGGATCATTGTGTGACTGCATTTGGGAAAAGGTTACTCAAAAGTTGGCTTGCAAGGCCTCTTTATCACGTGGAGTCAATTGTGGAACGCCAAGATGCCATTGCTGGTTTGAAAGTCAGGACTCTGTGACAATCTCTCTGATTTTTGTTTGGGCTTTACTGTATGTTGTAGGAAACCTAGACAGTTTTATTATTGTCGATATTGCTTCAGACAATGTACATTTGGAAAATATTACTCTTGCCTACAAATGGCTGACCTTGGTAGAATTGTGTATGACCTCTTGTCAAATGCTTGTTGATAGACAGAGTTCTGACTCATCTGGCTCTCACTAGTATGATGAACCATGATGTGTATATTTCCTTATGCCCTTTCTATACACTGTTGATTCAAATTATGTGAGTTTTAATATTTATGACATAAAGATTAAATAAATTTGACGTGGCAGGGTCTGTCTTCTGCTATTGAGTTTCGAAAAGAGCTATCTAGGCTTCCAGACATGGAACGTTTACTTGCCCGCCTTTTTTCTAGCTGGTAATTCCTTGTCACTACTTGTTTTTATGCTAGCAATGCTATAGCTATTTGTTGAAGTATATGTACTGTCTACTGCCTACATAGAGTGTCTTATAATGTGTTAATTTATTAGGAATTGACGTGGCATCCTCATGTCTTCTGGTTTTATGAATCATGCTTCAAAATAATAACTTTAGAGTTATTCTTCTAATCCATTATTTAGTCGGAACCTAAAGGTCAAAACTTGCCCTCTCTTTTCAGTTTGTAAATTTGGAATCCACAAACTTGGTTAGGTCAATCTTTCCTCAACATCATCTTTTGATATTTTTCATTTCTTTAGTCCTTGATAACTGAACTGGGGGCCTCCAAACACAGAGGAACTTGAGTGCCCTTTTGTTTGGCTGACCACCATTCCTTTTTGGTCGAAATCTTGAGACATCTGTTAGCATGCAAGCGCCTGTGATGCTGAGTTTTCTATGCTTTCCATGTCTCAAAGACAAAGAGTTCTGTTCACTTTGGTGCAACATAGATTGTAGAAAAATTCCCACACGGATTAAGAATTTCTTCACCTTTGATGGTTTCATAATTTCTGCTTCTGAATTTTTATGAAAATCTTTGCTGATTGTAGTGGGGCCAATGGACGAAATGCCAATAAAGTAGTTCTTTATGAGGATGCAGCAAAGAAGCAGCTTAAAGAGTTCGTTTTGGTTCTTCGTGGTTGTCAGACAATGATGCAGGCATGTACTTCTCTTGGGTCCATGTTAGATACTGTTGAGTCAACCTTACTCCATGAGCTGCTAACCCCAGGTGTGGGTTTTTGCCTTGTTATGTTTCAAATGCCATTTAAATGTATTTTTCTGCAAATCCCTTACTCTAACTTATGTGCAGGCAGAGGCCTTCCAAACATTTTTTCAGTTTTGAAGCATTTTGAGGATGCTTTTGATTGGACTGAAGCCGATCAGTCTGGACGTATTGTACCACACAAAGGGGTTGATTTAGAATATGACTCTGCCTTGTCATCAATATCAGAGATTGAATTTTTTCTGAAGAAACACCTGGAGGAACAAAAGAAAGTGCTTAAAGATAAGTCGGTATGGATTTGCTCATAACTATCAATTTTTCACTCTTTAAGATTTGAAGTTCTCTCTTCTGAATCTCAGGAATGGTGAGATAATTTTTCTTCACATTGCTTCACCTTTGTAGATCAAATATGTTACAGTTGGAAAGGAATCCTTCCTTCTTGAAGTACCAGAGAGTTTGCAGGGAAATGTTCCTCGAGATTATGAGTTACGATCATCCAAAAAGGTATTTTGTATTTATGGTACTTAAAAAGAATTCATGTGGACCTTTCTTTTGCTGCTCATGTGATCTTATTAGGAGTGTCTTCGTAGAAGCATAGTGGTAGCTACAAACTTTTTTTGCCCCTGGTCTATAAGGAAATGTGTTTGCATTTACAAAATAACTTGCGTATCATGTTTGGTGGTTTGTCATGTTGGTTTCATGGAAGAAATCTTGTCTTCTTTTGAGTTTATATTGATAACTTTTTGTGTGCATATGCAGGGATTCTTTAGGTATTGGACTCCGAAAATTAAGGAGTTGTTGGCAGAGCTCTCTCAGGCTGAAGCTGCTAAAGAATTTAAACTGAAAACAATTCTGCAGAGGCTGATTGGGCAGTTCTGTGAGCATCACATCAAGTGGAGACAGTTGGTTTGTACAACTGCAGGTATTTTACCAATGATGTGGTGCTGTAACTGAAATTAGTGACAAGTGTTAGTTGTCTTCTTACAAATGAAATCTTTGGAATACTTTATCATTTTGATAAACTATTAATGTTAAATGTATCAAGCCCCTGTTTTTCTTTCTTCTGGAGAGGATTAACATGATATTCTCTTATATTTGGCACAGAGCTCGATGTGTTGATTAGTTTATCAATTGCTAGTGACTACTATGAAGGGCCTACTTGCCGCCCAACCATCAGAGGGCCGTCTTTTTTGTCAGAAAATGCACCATCGTTTTCAGCGAAGGGTTTAGGACATCCTGTGCTCAGAAGTGATGCTTTGGGCCAGGGTTCATTTGTTCCTAATGATGTGACTATTGGTGGTGAGGGGCATGCCAGCTTTATCCTTCTTACAGGACCCAACATGGGGGGGAAATCAACTCTTCTCCGTCAAATCTGTTTGGCTGCAATTTTGGCACAGGTAACAAGTTTGCTACATTTTGTTCCTTGGTGCCCTCTCATTTTTTGAATGTTAATTACACAGAAGACACCCAAGCCTTGTAGGATATAAAAGACATCCCCCCACCTGCACCACCGCCCCACACACAAACACCTGTACCACCACCACACACACACCACACCACATTCACATTCATATACACACCAAAATTCTCTTCCTATGTGGCTGCCAAATCTACTTGATCACACACACACACACAGCTGCACCACCGCCCCACACACAAACACCTGTACCACCACCACACACACACCACATTCGCATTCATATACACACCAAAATTCTCTTCCTATGTGGCTGCCAAATCTACTTGATCACCTCTTCATTGAAATGGTTTTCATAGGTTGGAGCTGATGTTCCTGCTGAGAGCTTTGAATTGTTCCCAGTGGACCGAATATTTGTTCGCATGGGTGCCAAAGATCATATTATGAGTGGTCAAAGCACCTTCCTCACAGAACTCTCTGAGACAGCAGCTATGCTGGTGAGATATGACAAATGGATTCGAAATTATTTTTGCTTTGCAAATAATGAATGTGTGGAGTGATAACAGTTGGATGTAAAACTGTGCTAGCCTGTGAGTGGTTAATTTTTAGAGGAATATAACTTTATCTATGATTGTGGAGATGAAAATATATCAGCAATATATTTCATGAATTTCTTATGCTCTTAACTGGTGATAGTCCTCAGCAACCCGAAGTTCGTTGGTGGCACTCGATGAACTTGGACGGGGCACATCAACTTCGGATGGACAAGCTATAGCGTGAGTATCATTTGTATAGATTTTTAGGAAAAGAAAACTTGAAACTTTTCTTTATCAGAGATCATTCTCATAAAGTGATTTTAATTGGAGAACCACTCAATATGGTTCCTTTTAAAAAGTTTCTTTTTGACAACTCAGGCAATCAGTTCTGGAACATTTCATCTGCAAAATCGGATGTCGGGGCATATTCTCCACTCACTATCACCAGTTAGCTGTAGAGTATGAGAGAGATCCCAAGGTGCTTTATTGTGTTTTTCCTTCTCCTGTTTATTATGCTTATGAAGATATGTAATCATTCTGCCGTCTTCCATCTGCCTCTGCAGGTTGTGCTGTGCCATATGGCATGTCGTGTTGGAAAAGAAGCTGGAGGCATTGAAAAAGTCACATTTCTTTATAGGTTGACACCTGGTGCATGCCCTAAGAGCTATGGAGTTAATGTTGCACGTTTGGCAGGTGATGCTTCATTCCCTTGCTTCTATTATTTCCTTTGTGAGAGTATGATTTCTGGTATAGAACACCGAAGCTGATTACATGAGCGCAATTGAAACTGACCAGCCATTTACTGGATCCCACAGTGGATCATGGTCAGGGTCATATAAAGAAATTCAAGGAGGCAATGGTTAAAGTTTAGTGCTTATTCCTCTGGGCTAATGATATCCAAATGCACTCTGTATGTTGCAATTTTACTTGGATGTGTCAGTCCAAGCAGGGGTTGATAGGCCTCAATTTTGTCTTAATAGTGATAAAAATTCAGTCTCTCCATGTATTTGGTTGGAGTCACATTTGAAAGGTTGTCTAGAGTGATAGCAGCTTAGTCCACGTTACCTTATAAAAAAAAAAAAAACGGTCGATAGCAAATCCTGTTCTGTTGGTTGCTTTCTGGCTTTATTAACATTTCCTTTGCTATTTGTTTGTGCTTCTCTCATTAATATTTAAATTCCAGGACTTCCCAACTCCATAATCCGAAAAGCTGCATTGAAGTCAAAAGAATTTGAGTCAAATTATGGTAAAAGTGGCCATAGATTTGGAAGTTTAGATTTAACCATGATTCTCCAAGAGGTACTAGGAGCTGCAGCATCCATGGACTGCCATGGTGACTCTCTTGCCAATTATGTAAGCGCATTGGTTGAACTTCAGGAAAGAGCCAGATTGCTTTTACAGTGAAATTAGAACGATCTGGTAAAGCTGCAATTGACAGGTGTATGCATCTGTTTAGCCTCTTTGTTGGACACCTGCTTAAGCTGCCATCAATGTGGTATCCTTTCTTTCTGAGCTTATTTTGCTATGCTGGTGCCAGTTTTGCCTTTAGAGTGCTGGTTCTTTGTCCATTTATCTGTTCAGGAGCTGGAGTATTGCCACAAACCTTCTGGCCAATTGCAGGCAGGCTAATTTTGTATATTTTTTGGTTTGTAATATTGTATATGCCCCCACCTGAAGCATCTGCGTTTTTTTTGTAAATATATAATTTTGTGCCAGAGCTCAAAATTTTTGATTAGTGTTTGGTCAGTAAGTTGGGTGCATGTATGATCAGATCAGTACCCAAAGTAAAGTTTTTGCCAGTATTTTGCCAGTAATCTTCCTTGTGAACAAAGTGGATCAAGGGTCTACAGATAATGCTCTCTCTCCTTCTCTGAATGCCAAACAGAAACCTCATGAGATCAATAGCCTATACATGTGTGGTTGCTTCAGGGCGTCATATGGATCAACGATCGGTAATTCTCGCATTCTCTTGCAAGACGGCCAATCACAAAGTGTTAGTCTATTTGAATTGTATGATGCGACAACTCTTCCCCTTCATCATCGCTGTGCGAAGTGATTGTCACCTGTGAGACACAACCATGTATAAATGTTTTGTTAAAAAAATAAAAAATTCTTCATATTAAATCAGCTTTAGAAGGGAATGATCGGTTCGACCAACAAACTTCAAATCTTTAAATCGGTTATTGAGATTTGGTGAGAATCGATTTCGATCTCCTCGCAAGTGTTTCTGAGGGCTATTTTTGATTTTTCAACACGAAGACGACGACGTCCAGGAACTGGGTTGAACGTATCCATTCCCTTTCAGTGAAAAAAAGAAAAGGAAAAGGGGACTTACTTCGTGCCATTGCTGTAACTGTCTCAGTCGGATCGCTTCAATGGCTCGCATGATAATGTACAATGGCAAAATAATCCCTCCCGCCCTCAAAACAAATAACTGAAATTTTTTTCACCAAGTCAGCAATTACCAAAGGACGATTTCAAACCAGCAGTAATAAAATCAAGAATAAGACGAAAATCTCTCACTCACAGTGATTAGAGTGAATGCATAATGGTCTTCTCCTCCGGTTAGCAGAGCAACCAGATGCTTAACTAGCAAAAGAATTGTGAACTGCCCAAACACCCAGATTACTAAGCAGCTTTTAAAAAGCAATAGTGGAAAGATAAAAAAGAATTCAGATCGAGCAATCGGTGATTTGGGTTGATTCTTACAATAAAAGCAATTGATCTACAGCAGGAAGCACTGCTCTCCGATTCTGATGAGCATTCAGCCCTACCGGATTCTTCTACAACCACCATCAATTCTGGGTTGTACAGTTCAGGATTCAATCTGGGTACCTCCAAGCTTTCTCTGTTAAAAACGAAGGTAATGAGTTTTAAAATTTTTACAAAATCTACATCGGGTAGTATTGATTATGAAGTTGGAGTTTGAAGTTAGCGCGTCCATTAAAATCGACTTGAATGTCCACTGGATGGGCTACCTAAATTACCTTATTGTGACGGCAACATCAGCCAAACGAGTCTTTTTTGGTGGAGCAATGAACCCAGGTTCAAAGTTCTGCCAATTGAGAATTTCTTTTCAGTAAAAAAGAATTCCCCTCATGAGATCTTCTACATATACAAATGCAGTCTTGAATTATGTTGGGAAATAGAATTATCCCAATTCACTAGAAGATATTCAAACAGGATCAACTGGATAACATTAAAAACTAAGGCCAGAGGAATCGTCATTATTGCAGCAGAGCTTATTTTCATCTTGAAAACAACTAATGAACAAATGGGAAGTTTTAGATAAGATTGGGTTTTAATTCTTTATTAACTCCATAGATACTGGGGAAAATTTAGAGAAAAAGCAGGGAATACAAAAATGTTCTGTTTACTGTGGATAGAAAGGACAGAGACCTCGCAGAGAAAAAACAGAGAACAGAATTGGAGCCCCCTTGGCGGAGCAAGAAAAGCTGAGGAAGAAGCTTGGAATCCTCGAGAAAATTACGTTGCCATATTCAAATACGAAAAGGCCCAAATCTTTATCCTAATCGAAATATAAATCAGAAAGTTCTAAATTCAGTAAAAGGGTACGCAAAGAAAGAGAAAATTCGTAGATGAGCAAGAATTACACGAAGGCTTCAATCTCGCAAGAAAAAAATATTCTAAATTCAATTCGGAACCAAGCAAGGAAAGAAAGCCTTGATAGAACTAAATACAGAAACAAGTCCCGTTCAACTGACCAAAAACACAATTCCGAAGCAGGATCAAGTAAGAATGCAGAACAGGAGAAGCACACGTAACTACAGCAAAATTCGGTATCAATGCATCAAACAAAAAGAATCAAAACCATACTCCGAATCAACGTCCATCTTAAAAAAAAAAAAAGAGCTGCTAAAAACGAAACCAGAACTCTGTTCCCTCTTCTTATCCCCTACCTGCAAGCAGATCTCGCAAGTCGTGTTCCCTTTCTCGTCACACCATCTCTGAACGCAAGCTCTGTGTGCAAACTAACGTCCACAACAGAAAAAAAAAACGATCAGGGTCAAACAGAGAACCGTAAAGCCAAAGGAAAGAAACAAAAGAAGTTTCCTTCCATACCTTGAGAGTGCCGGAACAAGCGCATGGACTTTCCATGCTTTTGGTAGTTTCTTCTTCCTCCTCATGGCAGATTCTGCACAGTGAAATCGAAGAAGACGCCATCAATTCGTCAACAGACAAGGAAACTTCCTGAGCTCCCATTTTCTTTCCCCTTCTGCCTCTCTGCCTCTCCTCTTTGCCTGTTCCCTCGATTCTCTCTTGAATTTAAAACGAAGCAACGACAACGACAAATTTCCGGAACTGCCCCTACGCTTTTGATAGCTTAAAATGACGATTGTGTCCCCTTGAATTTTAGACCAAGACGACTTGACAAACTGGGAAGACTCGATCAAGCCGTCTCCATTGTTGGAGGGTGGTGGCTCCTCCCCGTTTCGCCGGGCTTTGTTGGGACTCCTCTTTATTCGGCCAGGTCGTCGATTCGGTGATTCAACCGGAAAACCCCACTGAGGCATATGATTCAGACAAGGAACTGGATCAGTTGGAGACCGCTCTGAGTTTTATTACGCCTAGTCTTCACACACAGAAAGGTTAAAATTTTCTGAACCAGTATGATCGAACATCCGAACCCATTCATCTGTATTAGAAAAATTCAGCCATGATCAAGCCCAGTTCTGTAAATTTACGAACAACTTCGTGCCTTCTCGTTCACTGTTGATGATCCAGCCTCGTGGATACCGCATACATTTCGGAACTCGAGAGTTCTCGGATGTATGTTGACGCGTGGGTAAAACTATTTACCCTCGTTTGCAGCAAATATGTAGTTTAATCTCGACATTTTGCTTTACAAATTTAGCGAAAACAGTGAACAAGGAGCCTTCTCTCTGTTTCAACCTATTGGATAACGTGTTTGTCGCCATTAAAATATATAAACCAAACACTTGCAACTGGAAATTTCGCGGCAATATCTGAAATGATCCGATTCCCATTCTTTTGCTGTTTTGATCAATCCGAGAAAGCGAAACATGTGGATACCAGCATCAATCGAAGACGGTCGAAGAGGGAAGCATTCCATCGATAACGACGTCATTACTCGCTTGAATTTGAATCTTGCCCTTTTTTGCCTTTCTTTAAGCTTTTCTTTTCAATTATTGTCTGGTTGGACGCGGAGCTTGGGAATCATGGAGACCCGTTACGCAAATTTGAAATTCGAACGAATCAAATTATTTGTCTATTGGCACTGATGATCGAGGTGGGGAGGTTAAGACAACCAAAATAGCAATTAAAAAAGGAAAAAGGACGCGGAATTCTGCGACTCTCACCGGTGTGTAGATTCTGTAGGACCAACAATGGCGTCTTTATCTCCTGCTGAGTGGTGAGTCTGCTGACTTTCTGTGCTTATCCTTTTCTTATTCACACATGCTTATCGATTGGGCTTTTCGTCTCTAAATCGCACGCCCAGATGAGGAACTGCTCCAGGATCACAAATTCCAGATTACTAAAACTTAAAAAAGGGTCTTTAAGGTTTTTCTAATGTATTTACAAGGACGAAATAGTCAACCGAAAGGAGAAACCGCATTGATAGATATAGAGATAAACATAGTGATAGATATTAAGATAATGATAGAGATAACTAGTGATTAAATTAGAGATAGACTCAAATTATACCAAAACGACCTAAGTTAAAGGGACGTGCTGACCCGTCCGCCCCATCCGCCTCCAGTGCTGTTATTCTGCCACCTTACGATGAAATTCCGTCCACCCTAGCCGCCTCCAGTGGTGCAACTCTGCCACCTTAGGATGAAATTCCGTTCATACCAGTTGCCTCCAGTGCAACTGTTCTTCCACCAGACGATACGATTTCGTCCGCCCCAATCGCCTCCAGTGCTGCTGCTCTGCACTTACAATAAAATTCCGTCCGAACCAGCCGCTTCTAGTGCCGCTGTTATCTCCAAACCACTTCTAAGAACATTCTTTTTGAAAATCAAGATTGACTCTCCTGTCGGAGCTCCGTCTTGTAGGGGCATGATAGAGATAAAGATAAAAATAGTGATATATATGAAGATAATGATAGAGATAAAGATAACTAGTGATTGAATTAGAGATAAACTTAAATTGTAGAGTCCTAATCACCTATAATTTCTCTAATTTCTCTATATAATTCTATAAATATTTTACACCTGATCAATAATAATCACAACAATATTATTCTTCATTCCTAATCACCAAAGAAACCCCTAATAAAATGTAACCAAGCTCTGTTATCAATGAAAATGGTTGGGGTTAGGGGGACGTGTTACATGATATTAAACGTTACATAACCCCACAATATCTATAACATTTGTTATGCGTTACACATATTGATATAACACAAACTAGACTTATGGGCCCCTCGAGTTGTCTATGGAGCTCACGACGGAACAGGTACGAATTTTTTGTCGCCCTGTGACTGTGATTTGAAGAAGGGTTTCGTCTCACATTCTCACTTCTGATTCGGTTTCAGGGTATCTGTTTTCTTCAGCTTTAATTGCGAGCATGGAAAAATACAGCAGAGATGTGGCAGACGCCGTGATCCAGAAAGCTAAACGAGCTTGTAAAAACCTCCAAAATGTAAGGGGATAGCTGCTTTCGCTTCTGTTAAATTTCCGTCGGTCGATCGACTTCCTTTTGCTCATTTAGAAAGATTTAGTTTTTTCTCTCTCAAATATTATCTTTCTCCTTGTTATTAGGTGAAGGTAGATACTGAAATTGATTATGGAGATCCAAGGGTAGTGATCTGCAATATCGTTGAGAAGCTCAGAGTTGATATACTGGTCATGGGAAGCCATGGATAAGGTCTCTTGAAGAGGTTTTTCACTGTGTTTTTTTTTCTGGATTGCTTTCAAGCCATTATCACGGAAATCACAGCTAAAAATCGTTTCCCCCGTTCAGTCCTAATATGATTTTGCTCTGTTGCAGGACTCTGCTGGGAAGTGTAAGCAGCCACTGCGCACAGAACGTCAAGTGCTCAAGGTGTACCTTGGTCATCTGTGTATAGTTTTCTTCTTCTTACAGGAAAAGCAATTGCAGTTTCTTTTCTTTTCTGGGTATCTTTCTAGTCCAGAGCTATGATACTTTGGTTTGGAACATGAGAGTAGAGAAACCCTCACGGTGAGGATTAAACAGGATTCTTCCTTTCCCCCATTGTCGACGCTTGATGCTAATGCAAAACAGGGCTGAGAGGTAAGGGATCCTTGGGTGACATACTGACATAACCAACTCACGGTGCAAATTTTGTAAATTAACAAAACATAAATGCTGTTGTTAAGGAATAGTCGACATAGAGAACAAATATGTTGAGTTTATTAGTTAAAAAATAAGTTTCCTAAGATATTATTCATTTCGAGATAAGATTTAGATCCAACTTTATATGATATCAGAGTAGGTGTTGCCTTAACCCAAATTATCCCCAGGTAAAGGAATAGTCAACCCAAATTATCCGCATGTAAATGAATAGTCAACATAGAGAACAAATATGATGAGTTTATTAGTTAAAAAATAAGTTTCCTAAGATGTTAATCATTTCGGGATAAGATTTGGATCCAACTTTATATGATATCCAAGCAGGTGTTGCTTTAACCCAAATTATCCGCATGTAAAGGATAGTTGACATAGAAAACAAATATGTTGAGTTTATTAGTTAAAAATAAGTTTTTTAAGATATTAGTTATTTCGGGATAAGATTTGGATCTAACTTTAGATGATATCAGAGTAGGTGTTACCTTAAACCCAAATTATCCCAAATTATCCACATGTAAGAGCCCGGGAGAGAGAGAGAGAGAGAGAGAGAGTGGTCCAAGTATTAACCTACCTTGGATAAATGTCGGAAAATTTCATGAAGCCCACAAGCCTGCATGGATGCTTCTACGGGACATGGGCTTAAACCATTTGAGCCTTTCGAAGTTTTTAGGGCGTGTAAAACGCACCCAGCGCAAGTTAGTGAAGAGGCGGTATTGAATGAGAAAAATTGCGAAAGCCAAAAAAGAAAAACGCATGAGATCGATTGAGAGCGCCAAAAGAAAGGGAAGTGGGCAAGTAGTTTATCTGCCTCACTTCGTCTTCTCCGCCCCTCCAACGGAACTGTCGAGGTCTCCACCACCTCTTTAATCCCCACAAAACAACTCTTCTGTCCTTCACTCTCCTCTGCATTTCCTCTCCCCGGTCTCTCTCGTCTGACCTTTCCCAACCCTACAAAATGCAGGCCTCCGTTCCTCTCCCTTCCTCTTTCTCTCTCACTAGATCCGATCGCTCTCATGACTGCTACTCCTCTTTCATCAAATCCTCGCACCTCCGGTTCTGCGGTCTTCGACGGGAGGTCGTTGGATTCTCGTCGGTTAAACGGACTAGCTGCGGACGCGTCTCGTCCGCGAAGCAGTGCTTCGTCAAGGTCTCTGCGTCCCTGTCGGGCAACGGCGGTGCCGCTAAGGGATTTGACTATGATTTAGTTATTATTGGAGCTGGCGTTGGAGGTCATGGAGCCGCACTTCATGCTGTTGAGAAAGTAAGTCACGGTTGGATAATTGAATTAGAGTCGCCGTTGTTTTTTATTTTTTTAACGTTTTCTCGAATTTTAGTTGAGCTGGCGTGAATTGATCGTGAGTTGGCTGGATCGGAAGTGAATTTCACGTAGGGACTTTATAGTGGTTATTGATCCTGCTGACAAACGGTTGATCTCTTATATGATGGGGTGGAAATGAAGTGGTTGTTAATTTGTTATTACTCGTTTTTTTATCTCGAACTTCACTAGACTGGGCAAACGCCTCTGTTTTTTTTATAAAAAATTGTGCTTGTTTTCTTTTTTCTTTTTGAAGGTTATTTAGTGAGCTTGGAATCGACTGGGCTCTGTAGTAGTTCGAGTCAGGCCGAAACATTTCGTATTCTAGTCTATAAGCTGAATCAGATTACTGGATTTGTTACTTTAGTGTCTCTGTTTTGGTACATCTCCGTAACTCAGCTACTTAAGAGGTCTCCTGATTACGTATCTTAGTTAAGGAATTGAAGTGGCTACAGGATTGGAGAGTAATTTTTATGCTTCTGCATTTTTTCTTTTTGCCCCTTTGACCCTGAGCGCAACCAATCTTTTGTATTGCCGTCACAGGGTCTCAAGACTGCTATCATTGAGGGAGATGTTGTTGGAGGAACGTGTGTAAACAGAGGCTGCGTTCCTTCTAAGGCACTTCTTGCTGTAAGTGGTCGGATGCGAGAGCTTCAAACTGAGCATCACTTGAAGGCTTTGGGTTTACAGGTATCACTGTTTATTTTTTACTCAACCACTGCTCCAACGAGAAAGTTTGTTATTTTAGGAATTACAAAAGTACTTCTTTTTATTACTCAATCATTTTTCCAATCACAGGTGGCTGCTGCAGGATATGATAGGCAGGGTGTTGCTGATCATGCAAATAATCTTGCCTCAAAAATTCGTAGTAACTTAACTAATTCAATGAAAGCAATTGGAGTAGACATATTGTCAGGCGTCGGGACCATCTTGGTAAGTGGGCAATTTAACTCTTCTTCGTTATTTTGAAAAAATTCAATTTTTTCGACTGGTTCATCTTATAGATGAAAGTTTCTTGTTGTAATAGTTTAATTTATTATTTTTCTCAAAAAATTGCTTAATATATGATAAAGTGAGTTTACTTTCATAGCTTCAGTTATCACCAAAAGTTAGAAACTTTTAAAAGAGATAATGTATGAAGGCAGTATCTTTATTTTACTTACAAATAGAAACTTACACAACTATCACAAGATGTGATAAAGTCCTGAGTTTAAGTTGATCCTTGTATACTTCATGATTTTTGAGAATTTCAGTGCTAGTGAAATTGAGAGTTGTCATGGTTTTATTCTTGATATATTTCAGGGCCCACAAAAAGTTAAATATGGAAAAGTTGGCTTCCCTGATACGGTGATAACTGCAAAAGACATTATCATCGCGACAGGGTCTGTTCCCTTTGTACCTAATGGCATAGAAGTTGATGGTGAGTAGTATAATTTTACCATGTTGAGATTTGCCTTCTATAGAAAACCAGGAATAAGGATATTCAGCATTCCCCAAGTCTAGAAACACTTCTCAGCTTAAACTTATAAGAAGAATGTAAGAGCTATATGTTGCAAGAGGTTGAGGGGTACTTTGAAGAGTGAAGATAAGCATGTGGGAGAAAATAACTTCCACTTCCAGTTGGAAGAAAAAGTTGGTGGATTTTCAAGCCCAAAAAAAAAAAAAAAATGTATGAGAATATCACTCTTTCTACCTCACTCAGATTCATTCCTCTCTCTCTCTCTCTCTCTCTCTCACACACACACACACACACACACACACATCATAAAATGCAAAATGGGAAGAAACATCCTCAATGCCATTTTCCTGGACCTCTTTTTGACTTCCACCACATTGATCTATTTAATCATCTGCAGTAGTTGATGTAACTAAACTCTGTAAGGGTGTATTTTGTAAACCTGATACTAATTGATTAGAAAACCCAATTTTTTTTCTGGATTGCTTTTGCTATGTAGCCTCTTGCTTCATCTTTTTACTTTTTCCTGCAACATATTCATCTGTAGTTGTGATTAGCTTTCTGAGTGCTTTGGCTGACGACATGCAGGGAAGACTGTAATAACGAGCGATCATGCACTCAAGCTGGAGTTTGTTCCTGATTGGATTGCTATTATTGGAAGTGGTTATATTGGGCTTGAGTTCAGCGATGTATACACGGCACTTGGGAGTGAAGTAAGTACTAGTTTGTTGTTCTTTTTTTTTTTTTTTAAACATTGTTTCTTCTTCCCCTCTACCAATTTCTTTTTCTTCTTTTCAAAACAACCAGTCTGACGTATTCGCTGCTGCAGGTTACTTTTGTTGAAGCTCTGGATCAACTTATGCCTGGGTTTGATCCCGAGATAGGCAAGTTAGCTCAAAGAGTTCTTATTAATCCACGAAACATTGACTATTATACCGGTGTTTTCGCAAAAAAGGTGCTTTAATGTGCCTTGCCTATTATATATTTTGTATAATTTGGAATTACCAGAGCCACCAAGCGTGCTTGTATTTCTTTTATAGGTAACCCCGGCAAAGGATGGGAAACCTGTCACCATTGAGCTTATTGATGCAAAGACAAAGGAACCAAAAGATACTTTGGAGGTAAGTTAATCAAAAGTGGCACCATTTGGAGCAATAAAATTGTTCTCTAAAGTGTTCATTTCAAAGGATAGAATAATCTTGTTTATACAGGTAGATGCTGCACTAGTTGCAACTGGAAGGGCACCCTTCACAAAAGGTCTTGGTTTGGAGAATGTATGTACAGATACTTGAACAAACTCATGCATTCCCTCAAAACTGATGTTTTGGTTACACTGATCTACTATTTGGTTACCTGCAGATCAATGTTACAACTCAACGTGGATTTGTTCCTGTTGATGAGCGCATGCGTGTAATTGGTCAAGATGGAAATCTGGTCTGTCACAAAAATCCTTTACTAGTCCTCTGTTGTGCAAAGTCTAGGCAAGAGTCAATACCGCATTTCCTTTTAAGCTTCTTGACCTGCCAAATAATGATCACTTGTTCACTTACCAAAATATATTCTCCATAGGTACCTCATATGTATTGTATCGGAGATGCGAATGGCAAAATGATGCTTGCTCATACTGCAAGCGCTCAGGGTATTTCTGGTCAGTACTTGATTCCTGCTGTGCTTGTCAACGACCAAGTTTGGATCCATTTCCAAAAACCGTTGTCTTTTCTATTTATATCTATGTTTAAAAAGAGGATATGCTTGTACATACTAATTATTTTACCTTTTCATCTCCAATGTTTACAGTTGTGGAACAAGTCACTGGAAGAGATAACGTCTTAAACCATCTTAGCATCCCAGCAGCATGCTTTACCCACCCAGAAATCAGTATGGTTGGGCTTACAGAGGTAAGTGGTGATCCTATTAGGTGCCATTGCCTACAATGGTCTATGGAGACCTGGATCAAGTCATTGTCAAGATGGTGCAGGGAACTCCTTTCTATATTGAGGCGTCCTTCAGTTTACTGATTTACTGAATTAGTCAGATTCTGTAATGTCCATCAGAGGTGGCTGAAACTTTACCAAATCATGTCATATGTTGATTGCTTGTAGACCAATATGTGGGCCCTAATTTCATCATGTCCTTGATTTCTGCTTTCTGCACTACACATTTGGAAGGATTTTCACACTGGACCATAATGTGGACTTCATTTTAACACAATCCATTTTTATTTAGTTGTAAGCAAATACCTTTAATGTTTCTTGCAGCCACAAGCAAGGGAGAAAGCTCAGAAAGAGGGATTTGAAGTAAGTGTGGCCAAGACTAGTTTTAAAGCTAACACCAAGGCCCTTGCTGAAAATGAAGGTGAAGGGCTTGCTAAGGTAATGATCCTTGTTAACCTTTTTGATTTTCAAGTGGGACATTAGTTTTCTTCCACAAACAGTCAAGTCTCGAACTTTATTATATTTCTGTATTATGAATGAATTCTTGAATTTATGACATATAGATAGGACTCACTCTTTTCCTGTGTCCCTAACCTTCCTTTTCTTCTCAAGTTTTCCTATTGTTGTATGGATGTAGGACCAATACGTCCATCCTAATGTATGTCAGCATCCAGTTTTATTTTCTTGTAATATGTTTTTCTTCCTGAATCCAGCTGCTATTTGCATGTGAAATGAAGCTGTTTCTATGGCTTCTGATTTCCTTTGATTCAGTTGCAAGGGTTTCAGTTATTAACTGCTTCTCCTACCTATTGGCAGTTGATTTACAGACCAGATACTGGTGAAATTCTTGGAGTTCACATTTTAGGGCTGCATGCAGCAGATCTCATCCATGAAGCATCAAATGCCATAGCCTTGGGTACACGCATTCAGGTAATTCCTACAAGGGCTTTAGGAGTTCACTATGCTTGAGAAATAGTCTCTTTAAAGCTGAAAGTATACTTTTCCGACGTACATCTGTTTAGTTTCAAATTACCTCTGGTGCCTTTTTAAAGCTGAAAATATACTTTTCTTAAGTACCCTGACTAGTTTGAAACTACCTCTATCTTAATAGAAGAAAACCTAGTGTCTTTCATTTTCTATAACAATGTTTGCTTACTGACTATTTTGTCACGACTCCTTGTTTAGAAGTCGAAGTGATTACTTTACAAGTGTTTAAGGACAATTGGAAAACTTTTTATCTTTGTTTAAAATCATTAAGAAAATCCTTAACTGCAGCACAAGAGCTCTCAACTTGTTTTTTAAAAAGATCCTTTACTACCTATTGTTTTTATTTTATACCCGTTGAAATTTGAGTTTATGAACTATAACGAGTTCTCCTTGTCATCTTCTTAATCTGTGCAGGATATAAAGTTTGCTGTTCATGCACATCCGACCTTGTCTGAAGTGCTTGATGAACTGTTTAAATCTGCCAAGGTATGTTCCTTATTATGTATGTACGTTAAGGTTTGGAAATAATTTCTTGAAGCCTTCATTGTAACATCATTGTTGAACTCAAAGCCATCTATACTTCTTTCTTCTTTTTGCAGGTAAACGCAAGCATTTCTCATTCAGCTCCTGAGCCGGTTGGTGTGTAGAGCTTTACGGTCCAGAGGATTTGTTGTTTGTTTGTTAAATTGGAGTACGAGGAAGCTGTAATCTTCCGGCAAGGAGAGGAGACCAAGATATCAGCTTTTGGAATGCAATAATTGATTTTGTTCCTTGTTCTTCAGCTCTCAGGAAGAACCAGTTTTCATTTTTTTTAAGTTTTTAGTCTCAACTTCTACATCTTTTTTGTTCTCCCAATTTTGTTATATTTCAAGGGCGCCTATTTTACTGTCGCAATTATGTCAGCTGCAGTTTGTAAGCTTATATTATCTCTTAGTCTTATTGCATTGAAATCGTTATGCTCTTAACCTTCTGCATGGTTTGTAATTTCTTGAGCATTCTAAGAATCTAGACACCAGAATGAAGAGTAATCGTGGGTGTAAACGTGTTTGGACAACAATTGCTCGGTCCTCTCCTTTTTGAATGCAGATCAAGTTCTTAAGGCTAATTAGCACATTCTGCATTGAAGTATAAATAGACGATATCTTCTTCTAGACGGGATTGATAAAAGTGGCACTTCCGAAAAATTATTTGGTATAAAACATGCAAAACAGTTATGTCAGTTATGTTGTCTAATCATGATCAACACTTGTCTCAATGGCTATCTTAATCACCCGATCATGATCAATGGTTATCTCTCAACTGTTCGATCAAACAACCATCTCAGCTGATCCCGTTCAACGGTTATCTCAACCATCCAATTAAACAACTATCTCAACAGTGCTGAGATCACCATTTTTTTTGCACCACATGGCTTTTTTGTGTTGGATGAACTGTGCTCAAAATAACCAGATAATGTTTTACAATCAACAATAGTATGAAATTCAAATTATATTATAGTCAATACGAGTACTCGTGTTGTTCAGCTCTTCATTGGTATGTAGGAAATTCAAAAGCCACATTGAGACTACAGTTATCTTCTTTCTTGTGA
This sequence comes from Aristolochia californica, assembly GCF_029961685.1. Taxonomy (NCBI): domain Eukaryota; kingdom Viridiplantae; phylum Streptophyta; class Magnoliopsida; order Piperales; family Aristolochiaceae; genus Aristolochia; species Aristolochia californica. The sequence continues at coordinate 45,449,525 of NW_027181992.1, read as the reverse complement.
TGAATACTCCAAAATGAATCGAGAATAAGTAAAATGCCTGGACTAACTATGATTTGGGACCAAAGGGAACGAGAAAAAACGATGAAATAGTAAAAAGTCCAAACATTTTCTGTCCTGGTAGGGCACATGAGACTGGTTTACCAAAAGAATTAATGGGTATTTGGAACCAAAGACCAACATCAACTTTCTGTAATGAATGGGGAAGTCACCCAAGTACCATTTTGCAATTGTCAAAACCCTAACACAGTTCATAAGGTTTGCAGACGAGCACAAACTACCCATTATTGATCGATTTCACAGGAGTAGAATCTCTATTAAGGGGCAATAATCACTGCTGAAAGACAGGGATGAGGGCTAGGCTGTTCTATAATAATTAGATAAGAAAACACAACTTTTTCTAACTGAGAAGTTCCAAAACACAAAATTTAAAAAGGATGAGCAAACCAACCTCAGTTTTAGACAATCAAAGGGGAAGGAAGGCATTGGCACCCAGCACCATAATTAAACAAAAAAAGTAGTTTCACTGTGATAGATTCAGCTAGAAATAACAAAACTTAGCTGCCATAAGGCACAGTGACCGTCTGTCTAGTAATAAAAAATGACATTTGTTGAACAAACCCTACATTTTTAATAAAACCTAGAAAAGAGGTTCTTCTAGTTTCTTTCTCTACTCTTCTACCTCAGAAGCAGAAGCCCCATCTTTCCTTTTCTCTTTCCTGGCGTACCTCTGGTTCCTCAGGAATTTCGGGTCCATCTACATCAGGATTATTTGTTGATAAGCGATGGAAAATGTGAAACAAATCAGAAACATAAAGAATATCTGTGTTGTCTAACAAGACAATGAGAAAACAAATTCCCATCCATCAGAAATAAAAAAAGAAGAAGAAATGGCATACGAAGCCAGGACAAACAAAAGAGAATGCATCACGCAGAAAAGAAAACGCACAAACAATAATCCTGATGTAGAGCAGATGCAAGAAACAAAATTTAATCCGTGAATGTCGTAAAATGGCTTACCCCCTTGGTGGAAGTGTGCCTGTGCTTCCTGGCCTTTTTTATTCCATTCTTGTGAGCCTTGTAAGACTGGTTATGAGCTGTGTGGTTCTTCGACTTGGCCATCTCTCTGCAGTAGGCAATCACAAAGTTTAAGATTACCGGAGAAATAACTAAAAACGATAACGGAGGCAGTATCCATTTCTCTGCAGGGAACACAGAACAACGAAACGGTAGAAGATACCTCAAGCGTGGGACAGGACGAGAACCCTCTTCGCAGCTCAGTCAAGGCTAGGGTTCCGAATGCCGATGCCGAGTGTTCTTATATTTGGCACTTATAAATAGTGGCATTTCTGTAAATTAACTATTATAAACAAACTTTATGCTATTTATATTTCACATATTAAAATTAAAATAAGAAAAATAATATAATATAAAATATAAAAATAATATTTAAATCATGAATAAAATTTGATTAAATTTTTTAAATAAAGGGTGTTTTATTGTGGTAAAATTCACTTGTATATGCATATTTAAAAAAAAATATTATTATTTATATTTTAAAAAATATCTATCAAACCATGGTCATCCTAAATCAACCTATAAATAATTAAATAATCTTAAAAGGAAAAGACAGTCTTTGTCTTCTATGACCTCCGTCGTGGTGGTCTTGAGCGAGTTACGCTCGAACCTATATATATATATATATATATACACGAGTTTGACTTATCTAAATACTTCTGAGTTGGCTCACGAGTTAACAAACCGATTTTGAAAAATCTTGAGTTGGTTTATTATACTTAATGAGCATGAGCTCAAACAATTTGTGACCCGGTTTTTCGCTTGGCCGCCAACCACCAACAATTTCTCATCCGTCGTGATTTATTATTGAAATTATTGAAAATTGAAATGACGGGCCCAGTTGCTGAGATGGAACGTGCATCACGTGTTCGAGCTTTGCCGCCACGGTCTCTTGGGCAGACATGGGGAAACACCCAGGCAAGCTGTAGTATCGTGGCTCGTTGAGTTAATTTGTGACTCGGTCCAATCGATTTGGATTTGTCCAAGTGAGTTAAACCCGGAGCAGATCACAATTTCGAGTCATAACTCTATGCTATTCCCCTTCACACTTTGCATGTCTTGACCAGGTCGTTTCCGATTTAACAAGAATAAATCCAATTCGCGGCAGTGAGTTCCCATCAACTCGTCTCGTTCCGACTTTTTAGGCTGGATCGGCAGAATCAAGGGCATTTTTGTATATTTTCCATAAACCTGGCCTGATAAAAAATATTGAGGGGGGGTTTATTTAGAATTTCTTTTAAAATAATAGCAGATGATCAACACCACAAGATAGTGAACGAACGGCCACGATCTATTCGATGACGGCGAAAGTACGCAAAATTGAAATCCAATTGGACAAAAATCGAAAACCGGCAAATTCCGGTTGCTTATTCAGTCTCCCTCTCGAATCCCGCCATATTCCGAGAATCAACCGGATGACTTACCGGACTAGCCGGTATCTTGCTTTTACAATAAATCGCTGGAAACAGACAGATGATTAATTTCTTTGCCCCGTTTTTCTCTCTTCCGAGTGTCTGTACTCGGTTGCCCTTCCTAGGGTTTTTATTTCTCTCTCTGCTTGATCTCCTCCAAATTTCGTCTTCGCCGGATCTTGGTAACGTTTTCCGGCATTTTGGCTGACTGGAGGAACGGGCGAGACCTCCGGTCCTTGATCCGGTATCTTTCTCCGTCTGAATTTAGCTAATTTATTCGCCAATTCCATTGCGAGTTACCTGTTCGGATCTGTGGCGGATTCTCGTCGGTAAATCATGTTTCTTGTCGATTGGCTCTACGGTGTTCTCGCGTCTCTTGGTCTGTGGCAGAAAGAGGCCAAGATCTTGTTTTTAGGGCTTGATAATGCTGGAAAGACGACGTTGCTTCACATGCTTAAAGATGAGGTTCGTTTCTGATATAGTTATCAGCGTTCTATTTCTTTTTTTGATTAGTTTTCTAATTTTCTTAGTTTATCTTTTTTTTTTTCTTTCTAGAATCTGATTTTGACTCTATCTACAGCTTAGTATTCTCTTAATAGGGCGATTCTTGCAATTTGCTTGCTTACGTTTTCTTTAAGTTGTTTCGTATATTATTACATCTGATCTTTTCATTGTTATTTTTATTTTTTTTTGTTGGTCTTCCCGTAGAGATTAGTTCAACATCAACCTACGCAATATCCTACGTCCGAGGAATTGAGTATTGGAAAAATCAAGTTTAAGGCCTTCGATTTGGGAGGGCACCAGATCGCTCGCAGGGTCTGGAAAGATTATTATGCGAAGGTTAGTTTTCTTTTCTCAATTCATAATTCTCTCGTGCTGGATATATTTATTGTGTCCTAGTACGTATCTTGTCGTAAATAGGTTTAATGTGAAAGAAAGCATCAGGTTGTGTACTTGTAGTGGCTAGGCTTTCCTGAGATCTAAATTTGATTTTACTGCTCGAAGTCATTGGAGTTGTTTTGCGTAGCATTTCCGATAGTGGTTGTTAGGTTTAAAGTTTATTGGTCTTTTTTATTTCTTTTTTTGAAATGGGACATAGGAAGAGATCGTCATTACGGGTGATATTTGTCTCGTTTTTACACGTAATTTATTTCTTATTGGACCACCAATAGCTGTTGTCTCTTTTATTTATTTTCAGAAGCATGGCTATTCAATATAAGCTAAACTTAGTAAAATCTTCACTTTCCCGTTTTAATTATTATTAGCGTGGTTTCACGAGTTCAGGTCATCTTATTGCATATATATTCTTTAAATTTTTTTAAAAAACATTATGTTATCTTACAGATCCATTAGTTTAGATACTAGTTTCTTTTTTTATTATTTAAATTTATGCCTTTATTGTGGTTTTCATTTTTTTTACAGTATTTGCCCACCTTTGGCAAATTTTATTTGATTGTTTGTTTTCCTATGATCTCTAGCTACCACATTCTGTGGTCTTTCAAAAAAGAGATAATTTGAAATATGTACTTGTATCCTGTTTATTCCTTGCTGTCTCTACCTAACTTTTCTTGCCCTCGGCTGTGCAATTGAACATTTTTTTGTAATATATCATTTGATTTTTTTTGTAACTTTGTACATGCATAACTGTGAAAAAGAAAGCACAAGTATTTTCTCATCATCTTTAGCTTTCATAGGACCATCTTTGATGTCATTCGATCATTCAATATAAATGTCAGAGTTTTTATTTTGTAGAATGCAGATGCATACTACATACATAACCCATGCATACGCCTTCTCCATTGACCAATCCCTTTACTTTTGTTTTGAATTTTGTGTTTATTACTTGAGATAGCTCCAATATTTCATTCGAAGCTTAGTGGGGTTTGGGGGTGGTTTTTAGGTTACAAGCATGTTTTAAATTGCGAGTATATCACTTGAGTCAGCTTCATATTTATGACCAGGCCTAGCAGGGCTTTGGAGGGTTTTTTTTGTCTCATGAGAGGCTGTTTTCATCTTTGTTTTTTGCCGGCCCTTTGGATTGTGCCAACTGTACTTCTGCCAAGCTATGTGCCCATTGCTTCTTTTCAGAATTTTATGTTTCTCTATTCTAAGGCTGAGTACAGCTGGTGTGGAAGTGATGTGGATGCCCCTGTGGCATCATTCGGACATCAGATGTGAGATCCTCGTCGCTGTGTTCATTTTGTACCATGGATGTGTGTTCCTTGTTGAGCTAATTGTGCTACTGATTCTTTAACTAAGGAGGGGTTTGGGGGTCCCCCTTCTAGCTTTGCTTCTTGGCATTCATTTTTTATTTTATGTCCAGGGTTGTAGGTCCAGGTATATTTTTTCTCATTTAAATTAGTTAGTATTATCAGCTTATTTCCAGTTTAGACGTTTCCTTGTTTTATCTCACAATGCTATACCTTATGTTTGTGATGTTATTATTTCTTATACATGTAATATAAAATACTTTTAACATGCTTATGGATGTTTGCATCTATTGATTTGTCACTTGTTTCAATTAATTGTTTGCGTGATCATTTCCTAGTAGATAGGTGGTTATCTTAATCTACATGGTTCATGTGGTGATGATGATTACTTGGTTCTACTTCCTGGATGTCACTTCTTGGTTTGATATGCCCGGTTGATGCAGTCAGTTATTTACTTTCAGGTCGATGCAGTTGTTTACTTAGTAGATGCCTTCGACAAGGAGAGGTTTGCAGAGTCAAAAAAGGAGCTAGATGCCCTTCTCTCGGATGACTCACTGGCAAATGTGCCGTTTTTGATTCTAGGGAACAAAATAGATATACCATATGCAGCTTCAGAGGAGGAGCTGCGCTACCACCTGGGACTCACCAACTTTACAACTGGCAAGGGGAAGGTGAGCCTTACGGAGTCTAATGTGCGTCCTCTAGAGGTCTTTATGTGTAGCATTGTCCGCAAGATGGGTTATGGTGATGGATTCAAGTGGTTGTCCCAGTACATCAAGTGAGCAATGGATCGGACTGCACTCTCTGTAGACTTCCATGTTTTGGGGGTGTTCCTTTTTTGTTTCCTTGCTTTGGCAAGGGGTTTGTCAAAAAGATGTGTTTGAGACAGAACGATTTAATGCCTAAGTATGTAAAACTGCATTGTTAAGGTTTTGAGGTTCCTTGTTTTTCCTTTTTTCAAGCAACGTCTGTTACTTGGGAATCAGTCGGGACTCTATCAAATCAAATGAAAAAAGTTAGTGGTAGTTAATGCTTTCTGTTAAAGAGTCGTGAAGGTATTGTGAGTTATTATGCTGCTCGCTTTGCTATGAAAGGGTTAGTAAAAAAAATGTGTTTGAGATGGGACTGTCTAGTGAGGAAGCAGTTTTAGGATTCCTTTTTCTTTAGAAGCTTTTCAATGATAATGGGCTTGATTGTTCTCGATCGGACCTTATTAAACGAATTTGAGCAACTAGTGGCCAAGATTTCCCTGGTGGCTACACTTAGCTTTAGACCACTGGCTGCACTATCTCGCGAATCTCGTTCAATGTCCGTCCCGAAAAATAAAACAAAAATGTCTTCTTCAGCATTTCTGCTTGGACCCACTGGTTAGAGCTATTTGCTTCTACTCATTTACTGTCATTAGATCCGTGTTTCATAATAGAATTAGACGTTTCACCAGATCTAAACAAATAATAGATTTCTTCTTTGTATAAAAATAATTACATAATGAGGAGATTTCGGATTTGGATGTTGATCGGATTCGAATCTTTCAGTTCCTGTTCTAATCGTGACTGAGTTGAATATCATATTAGATATATCTAAAATGGGGACCAGCTTCTGCCTCGTATTCCCGCACCATTGGATAAGTTGGAAGGCAGGGTGATTGCATTTCTTGACTTCAGTTCTTACCTTTCAAACCATACAAATTTAAGAATCGTCTATGAACCGAAAATCTCCCAACTTAAAACCCGAAAAGTAAACTAAAATAATACGCGGATTCGCCAAACCGGACGTATTAATGATACGTAATCGCATTTTTTTCTTTTTTAATAATTTTTTTAGCCGTAGAGAAGACGGTTAGTGAATCAACTTGAAGCCGGCCGGAAACGAATCATTTTGGGACGTTTTTTCTTGGTCTTCGCCGGAAGTTTCAGTCGTTACTCCACTCACTTTTGACCCCTAATGCTCCAGTTAGCGATGGCGACTGGCACTCAATCAGCCAAGGAGTGCGTCAACGGTCACCCGCCTTTCCACACTCTTCTTCCACCTTCGTTCTTCCCTCTGCAAGCAGACACTTCGTAGCTTCTCCCTTTCGCCTATAAAGCACTCACTGCGCGTTTCCCATCATTTATATCAGCTTACTCGGACGCAACCCAGATCGTGAAGGGGAAGCGTAGAAGAAAGACACCATTCACATGGGGAACCGCGTCTCTTGCTACCTCAAATCTTCTGCAAATTTGGCGAAATATAAGGACCCAGCTGGAAACATTCGAAGGCTAGACCTCCCTGCTAAAGCTGCAGAGCTCATGCTCGAATCGCCCGGATACGTCGTTTCTCCGGCGCAGGAGGTATTCCAGACACTGCGCGTAGCGGCGATGCGCGCGGAAGAGGAACTCAAAGTCGGCGAGCTGTATCTGATGTTCCCGGCGGCAAGGGCTGGTTGCAGGGTCGCAGAAGCTGAGTTGGAGACCACAGCCCTGTCTCGTAAGAGAAAGAGTCGAATGTCGACGAAGGTGTTCCCGGTAGCGGAAAAGACGGAGATAAAAATTGAAGGGAAGACGGATACTGGCTTCCCAGGTCACACAATGAGGAGTTACGGGAGCTGGACACCTGCTCTTGAGACCATTACGGAAGTTATGTCGGAGAATGAACACGGAGACAGATAAAAGAGTTCTTATTTTTCTTGGTCGAGTCTTGATTATTTAATATTCAGTTGGCTGTTAGAAAACGAATTACTTAAATGGACTGGGTAATCATCTTCTTGGTGAGAAACAGTTAGTTGAACGAATTCCCGACCTAGTTCTGAAAAATGTTTCAGAATCCAGTTAAAATACTTCGTCACGCGAAAACTGAAACTTTAGCTCGGCTTCACTAACCAAAAAGACGTTCGGTTAAAGGGGAACGTTAACGTTAGTTAGCTCATCCAAATTCCATCGACTATGAGAATGGGTTCCACTTCCACTTCCAAATATTTTCCCATTTTGGTCCAGAAATTCTCCATTTTGGCTGTATGGGTCTTCTGTTGTCATTCTGCTTCGTCCTCAGTTATGATCAATACCGCATCAGGTTTTTAACAAAGAAGCCTAACGAACCGTTTGACCAAAATCCGTAACTGGGATTTTAATCTTGGTCCATGGGCAAACCTCGTCTTCACCGCAAGATCTACCATTATGACAGCGGTGGATCATACGAGCCTGTAAAAAAAGACCCGTAAAAAGGATAAGAACATACCCACTTTAATAAATTATTTACAGTAGTTCTCTATCTATTCGACATCAACACCGCTGAACATACCCAGTAGGAAGACTAATCACATCCCAAAACACAATCAACATTTTCAGAACAAAGCATCTTGGGCTCAGAAAAAGTTCAGAAGGGGTCAACTGTACACCTATACTACTTGGATGACCGCTATACAGAAGAAAAACATAGCTGAAGGCATTAGTCTATTGCTTGTATAGCCACCATACATTTTGCTAAGCATTTTTCTCCGGTGGGTCGTCAATTGCTCATCTCTGCTTGGTCGAACCGGCAACAATGAGATCGCTGATGCTAGCTCTGATAAAAAAGCCCTTCATATTCCAACTGCAAAGATCACAGCAACGAAGGTTACTGCAGATGGACCAGCACAAGTGATGCGTGCAAAAAACATGTAAGGACATTCAATCCACTTTGGATGTTTTGTGCAAATCTGATAAAACCTTTTGCACTAAATGGTATAAGAAAGTCTCTAAAATTCACCCGCTAACTTTCTTTTATCAGGAGAAAAGAGGAAAGACTACCTTTGCTTCATCGCAAGCTAGTTTCATTCTTCGATACTCCTTTTGAGCCTGGTGTGATCTGAACATAGCCTGCACCCTTACTACTGATCTTTCAATTCTCTCTTCTGCATGCTTCTGACTGATCTGATAGAAATCCTCCACACCAATAGTATTTTCTGGCTTGACTTCAGCACAGTCTATCTGTTCTGTCTGAAGGCCACGTAATCCTTTTCTCTTTAGTCGCCACCGCAAAATTGCCTTCTCAAGCACTCCAACAGACCAAAGAATCTTCTTGTATTGCCTCCTCATTAGATGTCCCCGGAATGCAGCCTAAACAGGGATCATGACTGACACATGACTTGCATGAAATATACTAAAACGCACATTAAAAAGATAATAACTTCAACCTATGTAGGAATGATAGATAATAAATTTGAATAAGGATGCAGATGGGTCTTGGTGACTAGAAAAATGTAAAAAAATATGCATTTTCTTTTTAGTGGCCAATAAAAGATTTTTTTATGGACAGAGATCCTCTAATTTCACTGACTTAGCCATAAATCAGGTCAGGTGAATGGCATCAATGTACATCCCCCGGTGCTGGAATACTTGTTCAATTTGATTTGCATCCCTAGGCATGGAGCAATATACAAAGAGAAAGAAAGAGAGAGCACTGAGTTTAATAGAACTTGCTTGAATTTTTATAGCTTGATGCCGCATATTAAGGAAATCCTTTCTGATCTTCCAAGTACGAAATCTGTATTGAATTCGAGCAGCTGCTGCCATCCTCTTTTGCATATTGTATTTACGAAATGCATGCTGAATCTTTAATGCCGCAATGATGCCAGCTGCTTCAACCTCAGTTTTTTCTAACTCAGCAGCTTTAGTTTTGAGTTTCAGTGTCTGTTCTCTAAATGCAGCTTGAATTCGAGCAGCAGCAGCAGCAGCTGTACGGTATGCTGCCAATGAATCTCTCATACACAGCTCATCATCATATACATTCTCGGGTTTCACAGGAACAGGAGGCTCACTGGTTTGGAGGGTCCCACTTATGTTACCCGATAATGACATAGCTTTGAAATGTGCTGTTAAACCTTTTTCAGCAAGATAAGCAGCTAGCCCATCATAACCTTTAATGGATGCTAGATCTGCAGCCGTGTATCCACCAGGACATTCAAGAGTTGGATCTGTCACCAAGCTTGGATTGGCCCCAGCAGAAAGGAGAAATGCAACCATCTGTTCCCTGTAGAAAAGCTACATCAGTATGATGCATTATACAATGCTTGAAAAGCAAGAAAATCAGCAATCCATTGAAACAACATGAAGCTACAGTTTCACCACATACAAATTGCAAATACTATCTCAGCCAACAAGTTTGGTAATTAAATAATAATAAATATAATAATAATGAAAATAAAAATAATAAAAGAGGGAGATAGCTATCTCTAATCTCTTCATACCACAGACTGCCAAACCTGAAGAGTAGAGTCTCAGACACATGAAGGTTCAGTATGTCTGATTGCCATTAAATTGGTTATGGCCATTCATCAGACTAAACTGCAGAATAGTAGCTAGGACAGGCCTGTAAATGGATCCAGGGAATATCCAGATCCAATCTTTATCTGAATCCAAAACTGTGGATAATTTTTGAAATCCAGATTCGAAAAAAACTTAGTCAGATGTCTGATATGATATCTGACTTGGTTGGATTGGAACTTGAACCAAAAGTACAGATCCAGCAAATGTCGAAATCCTGAATCTCTGACAATATTATGTATGGTCAATATATATAAACGGACAAAGAAGAAATATGTGATAACTGCGTACTTGGGAATATTACTCTTAATTATGGTTGCACATTTGAGACTTTAAACATATTAGTCTTTAATGTAGTTACATTTCTTTTTTTACTGTTTTATTTACTACTTGTTTGAACATGGATATTATCTGATTGAATCAGGATTCAGATTGGATACTTTATTTAATTTTTGAATTCCGATGTTTAGACACTTGTAAAAGAATCGGACCTGGATACTGCTATATCAGGTCCAGATCTGGTCTGTTTACAGACCTAGGCTCGGTGTCCATTATATGTTTTTGAGTTTTTTTTCTTTTTTTTTAATAAAGGTGTCCACTATATGTCTCTTACCAAAGTTCTTAAATATTAATTCAGGTACTGTTTTCATGTAGAAGGCCAAAAATCCAAATAAATACGATGTGATATAAGGTTCTATTGGGTGGATTGCCCTGTATAGTATATCATAAAAAATCTTGTGGTATTTATTTTGGAAGATGCCTCCTAACTTCAATTAAGTCATTTGGAATAGAGCAGGGCCTAACTTAAATATGGTATTAGAAGAAAGCATCTGTTAGAAAATCTACTGAAGGGCAATTTCGTCATTTTACACTTCCTACAGAGTCCAGCCACTACCCTCTCCTATTCTGTGTTTAGATTTATCTCTAGTTCAAGTTTCATGTAATTTGAATAAGTATGTAGGGAGATATAAAGGTTTTTAAGTGACTAGGGGCATTTTTGTAATTGTCTTTCAGGACTATAAAAGCCCTGGGACTCAAACTCGAGTCCCACACAGAGTCATTCAAGAACTCTGATTTCTGTCTCTGCTCTCTCTCTCTCTCTCTCTCCTTCTCCAAAACCTAAAATTCACTCTTTTTCAGCATCTAATCTGTCGGGCCTAGTTTGTGCCAATTTAGTTTATACCCTGTTTATATTGTCCACATCTCAACACACTACCCATTTGTTTTGGCTTAGACATGAGGGTGGGAACAAACCGACTTGAAATATACAAAAGCTGTTTCTTACATATCTGTAAGTCAATAGTCTGGGGTAGTGCTAATGACATCATTTGAGACTATGATGGTTCGTTAGTGAGAATAATCCAAAAGGTTCACATCAGGAAAAAAACGTGGTAATTATTTGACAAGTCATTTAGAGATGGATGCGGACCCACCTTTACACTATACTAGCCCAAAAAATGGGCACAGTGGGGAGCATAAAATCCCCATATTGACTGGTATGTGCAACACATATCCAATATGATGAGTTGTATGTGCCAAGATGGAAGATCACCGGTATATCTTCTTAAACCAGAGAGACTGAGAGGCCAAGAATTTGTCTTGGTTTCACATGTATTGCGAAACAGAAAGTACAGATAGAGCATGAAGCAAGACCAAACAAAGACAACAGAACACAATCTAATTCATAGAAAGTTCAAATTTACATTTGTATGTTCATGTTCCGAGGGGAAAAAACCGTACCTTCCACAATAAGTTGCCCAATGTAAAGCTGTCCATCCAGAAGCATCTCGAAAATCCAGAGACAAGCCTGAACGTGAAAAAGGATAAATAGCCCAAGTATAACCTAGCATAGCGCATAGATGTATAACCCCCTGACCCATACTGTCAAAGCCAGTTGTCTTACACCCTTCAAGCACTTTTTCCAAAAGCCACTCCCTTAATTTGTTCTTCAAACTAAGCACAAACAAATTCTGATTAGCTTCAGAAATTTGCACTTCATCATTCCCTACTGCCTTCATGAAATTTGACCAATCTTTTTCATTAAAGGGAACACTGCCGATGAATTTTTTGGCTTCCCTTAAGGCATACGGAGAGACTTTGCCGGATAGGATGACATTGCTGGTGGAGGTAGAAAAGAGTAGATGAGCTAGCCTTGTTTGGAGTTGGAATTCTTCCCACTGAGAAAAGCTAGAATTGGCTGATGTTAACCCATCATTTGTACGAGTATTCCAACCTGATCTGTACTCAAAACTCGAAATTTGGCTGATAGGTGTTTGGCCATCCAAAGTCAAATAAAGGTTGACCAAGCCAGGCACACAAGGCAATGCAGTACAACGGAAAACTCCAGGTTGAATCATTTGCATAGGCACCCTTTTATCACCTAGGACACAATATAAACTGGAACCAGCCAGATGCGCATGGGCTGCTTGGAAATTCCCCACCACAATGACCTAGAATAACATAAACACAATAGTTTATGGCTTAGATGCAGAGTACAGCAAACTTCTCTAGATATTAAAGAAAACATACTTAGTTGTGAAATTCAGTTTGTCAGTAGACCCCAATAACTTAGTGAATCACTAGCATGGTAACCATAGAGTTCAATGGCTCAGGCTGCATTTAATTCCCATACATACCGTCCATCAAACATGGTTACAAGTCCAACTTCATGTGTCGGCAACAGGAGATACAATTTAATTACCCTTAATCAAAGCACATTGATAGAATAATATTGCTTATTTAATTAACTTAATAGTTAGACACTGATCATTTAGGGATTAAAATTTGAGTTCAAACATTTGCCACCCAATTTGCGGTCAGTTAACCTGACCTCAGTAGATCCAGACAAGATCCAAAATTTTCAGTCATCTTTAAACTGATCAAAGCCTTTAAAATGGATTTACAAAGATCATGTGCACCGACAGGATCTAAAAGAGCAGTTGTAATGCGGACAAAAATTTACCTTTGTTTCTTCTGTAGAGAAGCCCCATGCAGGTGAAACATCAGTTATATTGAAAATATATTGTTGTGGAGAAAGCTGGTCTGTTGTTGTAGCTAGCCCTGGTTCATTGTCACTTGTGACTGAAATTTCAAGTGGTAATTCGTCAAGTGAAACCGGGATGTCATTTTCAATGTAGTTCACCCACCTCCCAAAGCTGTCTTGAGTTTGGAATGCATTCTTGTCAAACATGTCGAACACTAAATCATTTTTATTTGTGAGCTCGGAGCTTTTTACTCTAAAGTTCATATTGCCTGGTTGCTTCACTGGTACATCGTATGAATTATGAGATCCAAGAGGAGTGCCCTGTAATGATACCAAATAGAGCATACAAAGAAATAAATACCAATTTTTATGAAAGTTAAAATAATTTTATAATGAACTTGGTAGAATTTTCCTGAAAGTTTTTGAAACATTGTTAAACCAATAAAACTAAGGAAAGGTTTCGAGGTTTCACCCCAGGATAAAGTTTTAAGGTAACTATGCATTGAACATATAGATTTAGAGCTTAACTGGCATTCAGTGCCTTGACTCAAATCCAAAACTTCACTACATCGCTACTTACATTATTTCTCAGGTGGCTTGACTCGTATCCTTTCTGCTGTTGAAAGTATTGAGCATCATCTGTAACGACGATGTGAGATGGAAATATATAGAATAATATCACCATTTTTAAATGTAGGGTGCATGAAAGTGCATACTTTTTGTAGCTACAGCAGGACCTGTTGAAGGATCACTATCGACTAAATCTGCCCAATCCAGAGTGTTAATCTCATGAAGCCGAAGTTCATGGTCTTTTACAATCAAATTTGAATGCCAAACTTCAGCTGAATCAACAAGATTAGAAGTACCAGAACCTGCAATAGCATCAAATAAAATTCAGTAAACCAGGAGGGTTGGAGAGAGAGAGAGAGAGAGAGAGAGAGAGATTAGATACTGGGTAGCCGATTAGCTTTGTAGAATTAAAGGAAAAGATTCATTGCCCATATGCTTCATTCCCAAATATCTAAAATGAAGCATGTTAACATTCAGATGATTTAGCCATTCAAATGATCACAAAAACATGTGTCATTGACCCTTGCAGTCATGTTCCATCCTTCGATCCAAAAAACCAAAGATTCATCACCCATATGGCACCATCTTCAAATTATCCAAAATTAAATTTGTCTCAGTATCCAAATGGTTCTAACATTTCACCAAGTAGGTATAGGCAAATGCTTAAGGCAGATCGTAACTATCAAGTTTCATTTGTTTGTCCACCTTATCATTGGTATAGATTCTCATTCAAGATAACACCTTTGGTTGGTAGCATGAAGAGGCCTAGCAGACAAACACACTTTTATCAAGAGGCCAACCACTATTTGATTGCCCATAATGTCAGAGATAATGTCATCACTTTCTAGCAAACATTGATAGGTGAGAAGCTATGTGAACAGTAATTTTTTATTGGTCTTTATTGGTCCATCAAGATTGTTTTCTACTTTTTCTCTTGATTGTTTATTGGTCCATCAAAGGGCACAATTATCATTCTCCAGTGAACAAAAAACTGGTAGGACAAGAATCGTCAATATTGAGTCACCAGGAGTCACCTTCTAAACCTGAATCAATTTCTTCAGATAAAACTCTGGAAGCAGAGCCAGAACTTGAATACAACGGAGTAAGTGGAGAGGTAGTATGCACTCGGGTGGAGAAGGACAAACCTTCCTTGCATTCTTTGGGAGAGATAAGAGACTGATTTCCACTATCCTGACATTTCCATAAAACGTAGGAAATAAAAATATCAATGTCAGTTCATATTAAGCTAATGGACCTACATCTGAAGCTTGAGGAGTTAACTGAAACTCAAACCTCTACAACTTCACGATAATGTACAAGAACTATGTGCTCATGCTTCCTGGAAAAAAACGAAGTTACTGAAAAAAATTATCATACAGAGTCATAGGAGTTAAATAGTAGAAAAAAAGAGTTAAAAAAAAATTAGAAATAAATATTAGCATGAAAATGATATGGGAAATGAACTTGCAACTTCAGGTAGACGGAGTAGAAGCACATAATTTAACAAACAATCCTGTGAAATAACATAGATAATTGGGAAGGGAAAAAAACTAAATAATGTCCCATATGTACATGATTGTGTAAGGACGAAGATTCATCCAGTCTAGGCCAGGCCGATGATGTAAGTGACTCGAGCAAGAAAACAGAAGTGTCTGTTGCCTGACATTAATTAAATCCCCGATCAAACACATTTTGCATGAAATTCAAATCAACTTTGTTTTGCAGTTCAATCTTAAAGAAGTTTCTTCATATTTATTAACATGAATCTACCAACTAAAGAGCACTCTAAAAAGAAAGTGTGAGTTGCCAATGACTAATTAGATACCTGATAAAACTTATTTTGCAAGAAATTCCGATCAACTTTGTTTCACAGTTCAATCTAAAAGGATTTTCTACATATTTATTAACATGAATCACAACTAAAGAGTGTTCTTCAATTCATACTTGTCAAGTAGCCAGTACAGCCTGCGCACAAAGTTTGAATTATCTTGGCCATGAGCATAATAGACATGTATCCTGTCTTGATCCCCAACCTGCACAATGAAACAAAGGCCTTAAGTGCTACCAGCATTTTAAGAAACAAAACAAGATATTTTGTTCCCAAGAAAAAAAGTAGGACTGTGATTTGGTGCAACCTATAGACCAATCTGAGAATGGGAATTTGTTTTCGCTGACAGCCTAAGGCAGATTTTGGAGGAGCCTATTGACCATCTGAGAATGAGAACTCTATTCATGAAAATTTTATAGATATATTTTTTTTGTGAAAAGGCTTCTTTCTACCTTCTGTATAAACATCTGAGAATGAGAACTCTATTCATGAAAATTTTATAGATATATTTTTTTTGTGAAAAGGCTTCTTTCTACCTTCTGTATAAACATGCACGTTGCATGTGTATTTGTGCATGCAGAATGCATATGCATCTAAAACAGGCATCCAGCATGAAAGTGGAACCTCTATTCAAGAACAGTCCGGGATGGATTGTTTTTTTTAGTGTGGAAAGACTACTTTCTACCTTCTTCTGTATTCACATGCACGTTGCATGTGCATTTGTGCAAGCAGCATGGACATGCATCTAAAATGGGCACCATATGAGAGTTGTAATATACATGGTTAAAAAATGCTACCGTGCTTACATAATTTAGTGAGAAAAATTTTAAAAATGAGGAACCAAAATGACAGTATCACTCACTTTTAAATGTTCGTGAGCTTCTTTAACTGTCTTTCCATCCTTCTTTTTCTTCCAATTATGGCCATCTTTCCGGAAGTTCCTGAGCATTTTACGGTCAAATAAAACAATCGTACCCCCTGAGAAGCATTTTAGTGAAAAAGAAACGGAAAAAGGTTAGAATGCTCAAGCATTGTTTCTTTGGTAATTAGGATAATGGAGCATCATTAAGACATGATAATCTTTTCAGAGTTGAAACTTTTCAAATCATGTGGCACATCCTTCCCTAGAACAACAGACACTAAGAGGAGATTTAATAATAACATAAAATTCCATATGAAACTTTCCAGTGATGTTAGATTCTAGGGTTTCATGCTTTAAAGAAGTTTAGAGAAGAAGGAGAAGAGAAAAGAAAAGATGAAGAAGAAGAAGAAGAAGAAGAAGAAGAAGAAGAAGTGAAGGTGAAGAGATGGAGAGTACGAGTTTGAGAGAAGGAACTAGGATGCCTTGATGAGGAGCTCGTGTATGTGCACACCCTCCTTATTTATAGTTGAGGTTCAGAAACCCTAGTACATGAGGAAAAAAAAAAAGACTTAAGGTACTTCATAATTACAAGTTGTGCCACTCATCTACTTAATTACAAGCCAGTAATGCTTCTTCAACACTCCCCCTCAAGTTGGTGCAAAAACATCAAATAATCCCAGCTTGGAGCAAGTGATAGAGAGAGGTCCCGTTGCAATAGCCTTTGTAAAAATATCTGCCAGTTGATTTTTGGAAGGAATGTACAACATAGATATGACATCGGCTTGTAATTTTTCCCGAATAAAATGATAATCTATTTAAACGTGTTTTGTTTTTTCATGGAAGACTTGATTGGCTGCAATGTGAATGGTCGCTTGATTGAGTTGCATGGCCTTGGTATTTTTGAAACCAAGTTTTGTCATCAAGATTTAAGCCATATGACTCACTTACCGCATGTACCGTGGTCTTATATTTTGCCTCGACACTTGATCTCGCTAAAACACTTTGTTTTTAACTTCTCTAAGTGACCAGATTTCCTCCTATAGTTGTATACCAACCAAAAGTCGATTTTCTATCATCAGGAAAACCAACCCAATCTGCATATACAAAACCTTCGATATCAATATACCCATAACATTTATATAACAACTTTTTACCTGGATTTTTCTTTAACTACCGGAGAATTCTCTCCAGTGCTATCCCAATGAGCCTATTGAGGCTGATGCATAACACTTATAGAATAAGATATATCTGGTCTTGTAATCGTGTGATAGATTAATTTTCCAACCAACCGTTGGAATCTACTAACATCAACATTATCACCTGATTCAGCACATAGCACATTGGGTTCTATAGGTATATCAGTCGGTTTACAACCAGACATTCTAATTTAATAGATGAAGAACATACTGAATTTGAGACAAAATTATACCATAACTGAATTGAAGAACTTCTATACCCAGGAAATATTTTAGTCATGGGTCTTTGGTTTGAAATTCCAAATTCAAACATTTCTTCACTTGTTGAGTACCACTGCTATTGCTTCTTGTGATAATAATATCATCAACATAAACAACCATAAGAATTACACATTTTATAGTTGATTTTGTAAAGACCGAGTGATTGCCTTCACATCTTGTGAACCCAAGGTGGATAACAACCACAAGAAATTTGTCAAACCAGGCATGATAAGACCATTTCAACCTATGAATAACTTTATTCCAATCATATAACCATGTAGTTGAATCATATAAAACTCCTCTAATAAATCTTCATTCAGAAATGCATTTTTTATATCTAACTGATAAGTACAACATTTAAAATTGGCTACTAGAGAAATAAGAACCCGCATAGAATTCAACATGGCCACCGGAGAGAAGGTTTCATCATAGTCTATACCATAAGACAATGTGCTCCTTTAGCAACTAGCTTTGCCTTGTATCGAGCTACTGTACCATCAAAATTACATTTTAATGTAAAAACCTATTTGCAACCTATGGCCTTCTTAGACGGGGGAAGAAAGGACAAGTTCCAAGTATTATTTTTATACATTGTTAGCATTTCTTCGGCCATAACAGTTTTCCACATTGCATATTTTGAAGCCTCTTCATAAGTGGAAGGTATGATGGAAGATGATATTGCAGCTAAAACGAAATACAACTTGAAGACAGCTGATGAGTGGATAAAAATTGTGCAATAGGGTGATAAGTGCTTGAGCGAGGTTCTTCGCAAAGAGCGATAAGTATAGTGTCATAAGGAGGTCCATACATAACAGGAGAAGGTGGAGGAGAATGTACCTCAAAAACATCATGAGACTCCAGATATGAGTTATTAGCGGTTGGAGAGAGAGAGAGATCTCAGGTGCTGAGGTAGATGGCAGCTCCTCTTGTGGAAGGGGGGCCTCTACATATTTTCTCCAGTGGCTGCTTGCAGACTTAAAGGGGAGCCTCCTTCCATGCTTAATTTTTTAACTTTAGAGCAGCATAATTAAAGCCTAGAATCCCAGCTCTGATACCATGTTAAATTCTAGGGTTTCATGTTTTAAAGGGCTTAGAGTAGGAGAGAAGAAGGAGAAGAGAAAAGAAGAGAAGAAGATGAAGAGAAGGTGAGGAGATGGAGAGCGCGAGTTTGAGAGAAGGAACAAAGATGCCTTAATGGGAAACTCGTGTGTGTGCACATCCTCCCCCTTAGTTCTTATTTATAGTTGAGGGTTAGAAACCCTAGTACATGAGAAAGAAAGAACTTAAGGTACCTCATAATTACAAGTTGTGCTACTCATCTACTTACTTACAAGATATTCCACTAAAGCTTCTTCAATATGTGGCAAAGGTAACCAAGTTTGACTCTTCTAACTAAAATGAGAGCTAAACTCTTGAACATTTTAGAGAAAGAAATAGCTAATTGCTAAATCAGTTATACTTTTTACTGTAAAAAATGTTGACATTGTAGAGACCCATAGTGAAGAGAGGTGATGAGACAAAGAAGAGAAACATAGAACAAAAAGGAAAGAAATAAGAAGAAAAGAACCAATTCAACATAAGTCAATATTTTCTTCCTAGCCCCAGAATATTTATTTATAAGTATCATATCATCCCCCTCCTCATTTTAATGGCATTCTACCTTCAAAGTTTACATCGAAATCAAATTCACAAGTTTTGAAATTATACTAGGACTTCTTACACTCCTTTCTTCTCTCTTTATATATTGTTCTATGTTTCTCTTCTTCATCTCATCCACTTTCTTCACTATGGGTCTCTAGAATTTCAACATGACATCAAAGAAAATTCTAAAGTCCATAATGCTATGGCTCAAAGCCACAATAGTTTTTTCAGCAATGGAATTTCCACCAATTGCAGAGTGATTTTCCCCCAAAAAAGTATTGTCTTTTTATATTTCCTGTTGAATGGTGTCAAAAGCCCTACGTCTAGTTTTTTTTACGAATAAAGTTCAGAAATCTCCAAATATATTTAAGTATCATAGAACGTAGCAACAATTTCTCATGCAGGGCTCTCAAAATCTGGCTTTGATACCATGTTGAAATTCTAAAGCACCATAGAGCTAGGAGTTTATGAGTTGATAAAGAAAAATGTAAATAAATATAAAAATAAAGAGAAGAAGAAGAAGAAGAAAGAAGTGCATGACTTAGTTATCAATATCATATCATCCACTCCTAGTTTTAGTGGGACCTACTTTCAAGTTTACTCAAAATCAAATTCATTACTTTCCCAGTAATACCAAGACTTTCTATACTTGACGAAAAGAAAATGAATTTTTACATAAAAATAAAAAAAAGGAAGTAAAACAAACCTCAAAGTGAAGGAAAAGCAACTTAAAGGTGACCATATGACAACACAAAATAGAGCCCAAATCACCCAAAAGAGGAAGAGACTTTTCTTTCAGAGAAAAGCTAATAATTCTCCGTAAGGTGAAGAGACAGAGCTAGTGGAAGAAAGAGGCAAGGAGAATTGTGGGGGATGCAAAAAAAAAAAAGACAAAAGGGAGTAGTGGCAAAAAAAAATGAAAGACACCAATCAGACTCATTCATAACTTTTGAGGACTCACCGAGCTCTAAGTTTCCCTAGCATTGCAGTTTGCAGCTTCAGCTAGATTTCAAACATATATTATAACTTTTTAAGAAGAAGAGGTAAAAACCAAAAAGTTACAATTTTTACAAATGCAGTGACAAGTTCAGAGAAGCTAACTTTAAGAGTACAAAGTGATGACACAATCCAGCATGTCCTCTTACATTGTGGATTTTCGTGGCAAGTCTGGATGAAGATTTTTCAAAAGATTGGGCTCCAAGTGGGGCTACATCAGGACATCTTTGGCACCTTTGAGATGGTTTGAGAGATTCATCTTCCTCGGCTGGGCAACTTAATACTTTCGGCCTGTCTTGCGCATGTTCCATGGTACATTTGGCTCAAGCGGAACAACCGGAGATTTAACTCCAAAGCTAGCACCCCGGACAACACGATTTCTTATGCCGTTGGCCTCATCTCGAGTTGGCTTCATACAAGGAAAGATTTTGCCACTCTATCTTCTACCATATGTTTGGCCCCTGCAGAACTCTGAGTATGGCTATCTGGGATCCTCCCCCCTGCGACTGCATTAAGCTGAGTTTTGATGGTAGTGTTATTGGCTATCCTGGGCCGGTTGGAGCAGGCAGTATGTTCAGAGGTCACAATGGAGACATTATTCTTTTTTATACTGGTCCGGTGGGCATTGCCGATTTTAATACTGCTGAAGTTAGTGCTCTACTGTTCGGCCTCTAAATCTTCAGGATCATCTCCATGGCAAGTTAATCATTGAAGGTGACTCGAAGACTGTTATTAGTTGGTGTTCCAAAGACTACTCCCCCCCTTGGCGCCACTGGCCCATCATTGATAGTATTGTTGACATTGTATCTTCTACCCATTGTAATTAGAATCTCATTCCTATATCAGTCAACTCTTTGGCTGATAAATTGGTAAAATTTGGAACTTCCCAACAATATCTCATTGCTTGGGAAGACTTTCTTCCTTTTTAAATTGCTCTTTTGAGCTTTTGTCTTAATAAAAATCAGCATCATTTAAAAAAAAAAAAAAAGTACGAAGTGATGCAATTGGCAGCACACCCTGAAAAATGCCAACAGCATAGCTGACACTTTAGCTAGAGAAGGGGTTCCCAGGCAGCACCTCGCTGTGGGATTGTCTCTTCCCCTTTGACCCCCCTTGTTCGCCTTTTATTTTGTCTTTGCTTTCCCTTCTTCAATGGATTTCTTTTTGTTCACCATTAAAGAGAGAGAGAGAGAGAGAGAGAAAGAGAGAACAAAGCGATGCAAGTAAAAAAAACTATATACAAGAAAATAAGAGAAAGTTTAAGAGTTCTATCTATAAGAGAAGAAAATTAATATACCCTTTGGTAAGTCCACTGGCTTGACATTGATGTTAAAATAGTTATAGTTACACAATATTGCATGAATCTCATTTGGGCGTAGCCACCTTGCACCAGCCTCCTCCTTGATCTTTGTAATATCCAAGTCTGCCATGACAGAAGAGAACAGACTCAGTACCCTTATATCAAACCACTTCTTACATTTATCAAAATTTGAAATTGATTTGGGTATTCATCATTCGTTTTGGAGTCTGATGAAACTGATTTTTCTTGATAGTTTTGGCTGAGATTTCAACTTTGGGTCAACTTGCACGTGAAAATTTCTAGTTGTAGTGTCACATACTGCCAGTACAACTGAAACAATACACTTCACCCATTTTTCATAATCAAGATATTTCTTTGTGGGCAGTTCAAATGAGCCCAAAATAGATAGAAGAAACAGCATGATTTTCGTTTTGCTTCTTCTTCAAGTTGTTGCTTTTGAAGATTCAGCATGAACAAACAAGCCTATTGACTAGGCAGAATGAACAGTGAGTGCAACCCCATAGTTTATATTCTGCGGTTTTTTTTCTTTTAAACTACTTATAACATTCTGAGGCAAATAAAACAACAAGAAACTTGTTTTCCGGTCCTAAACTCGATAGCTTAGTGACTTTCAGTGTTATGATATGCTGAAGAGATAGTATGAAGGAAGAATGACAGAAGGAAAAAAGCTCCAAGATAAAAATACATAAAACCTTGGTATCCGAGTTCCAGGCTAAATCAAGACAAAGAAAAAAAAAATCAAAAGAAAATTCACAGTAAAGAACACCCTCTTCACCTTCCATCGTATAAAACCCATGAATCTCAGAACCAACAAGTCTTCCTTGGACGCTGCCTTCCATAGCGAAACCGCCCCAAATCCCCACCGACACCAATACACGAACAATCAAAAGAAATAAAAAAGAAAAAAAAAGCGTACAGAAACCTAATAGGAGACACAAGTTCACGAGCTGGGGACCCCGGTGAAAGCTTGAAAAAACGTAAAAGTTCCTGTAACGGGCCTGCCAATAAACAACTCCCAAGAGAGGAAAACCTCTACTAAAAGAGGGAACAAGTAGGGTAGCCTCGATAAAGTCAACATTCAACAAGAAAAAGCAGTAATTCACGTTCAGATTGACAGTGCAAGGACAAGTCGGTCCATGGAATTGAAAAGGAACCATTCAAGACATAATGGTTGCAGAATGCAGAGGAGAGAGAGAGGCATAATTACGTAAATACACGTCATAGTTTCCTA
Source organism: Aristolochia californica (assembly GCF_029961685.1). Lineage (NCBI taxonomy): Eukaryota > Viridiplantae > Streptophyta > Magnoliopsida > Piperales > Aristolochiaceae > Aristolochia > Aristolochia californica. The sequence goes on along the minus strand of NW_027181992.1, from coordinate 45,426,661 downwards.
TATTGGTCGCCTTGTTTATGCTTTTCTTTACTTGTAAATACAAGAGCCGCCGGCTCCGGCGGAGCCAAGTGCACTCCGCCCGTCGCCCCACCCTCCAAGACAATTTTGTCTACTTTGCTTGGCCGAATGTCGCCGGATCTTTGTAGGCCCCAGACCTTCCTTTGACCTTTCTTTGACCTTTTTATAAATAAAATAAGATAAGCTTGATGTCGGCCAATGTATGTAGACACGAGTGTCGGTTTCAGTCTTTCAATACGTGACCCACCTTATCGAAAAGAGTTAAGATTAAGTCGACACGTATGACATGTTCGTAGACAGGTGTTAAGTACGTGACACTGACACGGCATGCATTGTGGGCCATGAACCTTCACTGTCACCTAGTCAGCATCGACTGGAGCTTCTTTGGTCTGCAATTGGAGTAGGGCCTGTATAAGGCTCTAAAGTTCCAAAGCTTGTCCCAATTAAGCATGCTTGGAATGGAGTTTAGGTTTAGAAATTGAGTGTGTGTGATTTGGAGTTTAGGATGTTAAGGATTTGAGACTTGATTTACTATAATTAGAGTTTATATCATTTCAAATTGGGTAGGGGTGGCATCAATCCGAACTGGTTCACAAGCCACTCGAGCTCGGCTCAATTCGATTTTTCTAGATCTTGAACCGAGTTCGAGATACAGACGAGGCTCGTTTAAGTTATCAAGTTGAGCTCAAACGAACTAAGGTTTGGTTCGAAAGTTTACGAGCCGGCTCGTAAACTTAACTAAACCTAATAGCCAAATGTCTCCGAGTTTCGACTAATAGACTTAAAATTCATTATTGATTCACCCCATCCAAGTAAACACGTTTTGCCTCCCCTCAAGCTAGGCTTTTATAAACCTTCATCTCATGCTATTTTCCTTTTTTTACCTATGTGAGACTGATAAATCTTTAACGAATAGATGAATGAATAAAGAAAAGGAAAATGAATGGAATAAAGAAAAAATAAGTGAAAAAAAGGAAAACGATAAAAAAGGAGGAGACAAGTGAAAGAAAAAATAAAAAATAAAAAAATAAATTATAATTATAATTAATATTTAAAATGAGGAAATAAATAAAAATTATTTTATAAAAATATAAAGAAAAAATAAGGGAAGAAAAAAAGGAAAATGAAAAAATGGAGGAAAAGAGTGAAGGAAAAAAAATTAAAAATTAAAAATGAATTAAAATTATATTTAATGTGAAAATTGAGGAAATAAATATAAAATATTTTATAAAAATATAAAGAAAAAATAAGGGAAGAAAAAAGGAAAAAAAGGAAAATGAAAAATTGGAGGAGAAGAGAGAAGGAAAAAATAAAAAATAAAAAATTTTAAAATTTAAAATGAATTAAAAATATAATTAATGTGAAAATTGAGGAAATAAATATAAACTATTTTATAAAAATATAAATAAAAATAAGGGAAGAAAAAAATGAAAAAATGAAATTGAAAAAAAGGAGAAGAGAGAAAAACGAAAATAAAAATAAATAAGAGTGTAAAAACAAAAGGAAAAAGGAAACAAATAGCACAAAGAGGAGAAGAGTGAAGGAAAAAAATAAAAAATTAAAAAATATATTTAATTTTTAAAATGAATTAAAACTATTATTAAAGTTAAAAATGAGGAAAATAAATATAAACTATTTTATAAAAATATAAATAAAAAAGGAAAAAAAGGAAAATGAAAAAAATGGAGGAGAGGGAAAAAGGAAAAGAAAAATAAATAAGAGTTGCAGGACAAAAGAAAAAGGAAACAAATAGCAAGAAGAGGAGAAGAGTGAAGAAAAAAATTAAAATATATATTAAAAATTTTAAATGAATTAAAAATATAATTAAAGTGAAATTTGAGGAAAATAAATATAAACAATTTTATTAAAAATATATTTTTATACATGAGAAATATTTTGTTAATATTTTCTTGTAAAATTGAGCCATGTTCTTAAATCATTGTATGTAAATTTTGTTCTTAAAAGTTTATCTTGTTCATAACTTATAATGTATTTCAAGTCTTTGTGATTTGAGGGCCGCCAGATGAAAGTCGGGAGCAGTAGATAAAGGAGATGAACTTGATCATTGAGACTCAGTTATTAATATGAATTTTTAAGTAAATAAGACTCATCTAGAGTACCCTTTCAATTTAATTGACCCATCACAAAGACAAATTTTGTGACATACAAAATAATTTGTAGTGTTGGTAATAAAATTTTATTAAAAACGAAGCCAGATTAGTGATTTTTTCAAGAAATGTTGAAAAGATATTTTTAGTAGAAATACATTTCTAGGGACTATTAGTGCCTCATTTTTTTGGAAATATTTTTCTAATTGAAAATTCATAATAAAAAAATCATATAATTTTCAAAATAAGATTTTCCTACCAAGATGGGCTAGAAAACGGTATAATTTTTTTTGAATAAGTATTTGATAGTTGATGTTGTAATACTTTTAGCATGAGGCAATTTTCATAGCAATTTTGTGTTTGACATTTTATTTGATTAAAAATTTATTGATAAGTATAGTAATATATTAGATTGATTATTAATTTTTATTTACTTATCTGGAAGAGGCAATAAGGGTCCATTTAACTTTCCTAAGAAAATTTTAAAATATTTTTTTGTAATTTTCTAGTAAGTCACTAATAGTAATAAGATTTTATTTAAAAGTTTTTTTGGAAATATGTATCCTAGGAAAAATATTTCTAGTTTTTCCTATAATATAAATTTTCAGCTAGGGGCACTAAGGAGGTCATAGTAAATTTATGGCCAGATTCAAAAATTATAAAATAAGCTAGACAACATTTGTGGTAAAACAAATTAATATTGGTGCGTTCTAATCCATTATCGAGATTAAATCCTGAACTTCCCCTATCATTCTTTTTTTTAAATGTATCCAAAATTTTATATGTAATTTATTTGACATATATTTTATGCAGAGTATTAAATGTAAGTTGAAGCTCGAACTTGGTTAAAATTATTAGGTTCGAGCTCGATTACAATTTTAGGCTCAAGGCTAGGGTTGGCTAGAGCTCGAGTTCGAAATATTTAAATCAAGCTCGGCTTGAACATAGGAAGGTTTGAGCTTGGCTCGATTCGATGCCACCCTTATGCCCAATTTTAAGTAGAGGTCAAGCCTAATTTTTTGTAAAATTTATGCCCAATTTTATGTAAAATATATGCATAATTTTATATATAATTTATTTGATATGTATTTTTGAAAAGTTTTAAATGTATGTTGGAGCTTGAACTTGAAACATGTATTTTTTGAAAATTTTTAAATGAATATTGAAGCTCGAGCTCGGCTCAAACTTGGTTAAAATTATTGGGCTCGAGTTCGATAACAATTTTAGGCTTGAGGCTTGGCTCTAATCGAGCTCGAGTTCGAAATATTTAAATCAAACTCGGCTCGACTAGATGCCACCCATACCTAGAGGGCCGACATATGAGAAAAATTGATTACCGGAATGATCCGAAATAACCCCTGCGAAACCAAAAATCTTAGGATTACCAAGAGAAGAGCCATCAAAGTTCAACTTAAGGTAATTGGGCTCAGGAGGAATCCATTCCTACATGATCGGGACTTTGTCCCAGAGTGCATCATAGCCAAATTTCTCCAGTTTTTACGGATAGGGGTGCCCAAAAACGAGGAGAAAGACTTCTTAGTCAAAAGCCAACTAAATATATGACCCACCACTCGATCCGTGACCCGATCTACAGATTGACTTTTTGCATCAAATCACCTTCGATTGTGCTCATTCCAAAGCCCCCACAGAATGAAACTAGCACAAACAGAGAACATTACTTTTTCAAGGCCAGGCAAAGGGGTACCAATGAGCGACTTACTGAACAAGATCAAATCAGCCGACATGCAGAATTGTAACCCCAACATACTAAGAATGGAAGTCCACACCTTCCAAGAGAATATACATTGAAGCAAAATGTGGCTTATGGTTTTAACTTCAGTGTTGCAAAAAGGGCACAAGGGGGTCAATTGAGGGGTGGCATCTTCTTCTAAGCTTGTCTGCCGAGAGAATATTGCCTTGATAGGCACTCCACATGAAGAATTTTATCTTTGGAGGAGCACATAGACGGCATACGAAATAGATCTCATGCTCCCTCAAAGACAAATTCCAGCCATTAATGAAACCATATGCAGATGATACAATGAAAGTGCCACTTTTGTTCGACCACCAAACGAGCTTGTCTGCCTCGAAAGGATGAATTTTAACCGAGATAGTTGAGTCCATCAAGCGACTAGCCTCCAGAGCCTCAGTATCTGAAAGACCCCTTTTAGGGTGAAGGCTCATACTACCCCCCTCAAAAATATCAGCTACTAATATGTCTCTACGAGATGAGAGGAGAAATAGACTTCTGAAGGCAATCTATAATGGCACTGTCCCATCCAAAAATCTTCCCAAAACTTGAGTGATTTGCCGTTACCAACATAGTACTTGCAGAAGAAAATTTTGGAAGTAGAGAGTATAATGCTCTCCATATTGAGGATAAACCTCTCTGATTACTTCATGACATCCACCAATGAGAGTCACCCCCAAGCTTAACATGAACCATTTCCTTCCAAAAATTTGAAGAATGGGTATTGAACTTTCATAACCATTTTAGAAGCAGTGATTGATTCATATCCTTGGATTTCCGAATTCCCAGACCACCCATATTTTTTGGCAAGCATACATCATCCCATCTGACTAGATGATATTTAAAGGCATCGCTTGATCCCTTCCATAGAAATCTTTGTTTGAGCTTATCCATAGACTTATGGATGTAGGACAGGGCATAAAAGATAAAGCATAGTTTGGAATGCCTGCAATGCAAGACTTGAGAAGGATGGGTTTTCCAGCCTTACTAAGTAGACTCCCCTTCCAGGTTGCTAGCCGGGATTCAATTTCCTCAACCAATGGATTACAAAGATTCTTGCAAATACGACCATTGAATAATGGTAGGCCAAGATAGGTTGTTGGTAGGTGGCTTGTAGAGCACTCAAATATACTTGCCATCTCTGCAAGGAGCTCAGGGCTAACATTGAAGCCCATCAGAGAGGACTTTTTCCAATTGACTTTCTACCCAAAAGCTAATTCGAAGAGACCCAAACCGCTTTAATCTTTCTAGCACTGCCAATGTTACCTATTCCACATATGATGCTATCATTTGCATACTGAAGTATGGGAATATTAAAAGCCTGTTGGGTACTAGTAGGAGAGGGCCACCCAAGATTGCCAACCGAGTAAAACATAGTAGATAGGAATTCACCAACCAAATTGAATAGAAGCGGGGAAAGCGGATCACCCTGTTTGATTCCTTTATTCCCTTTGAAGCATCCACAAACTGAGCAATTGAGGAGAAGAGAATAAGAGGCCGAGTCCACACAACTTTTGATACAGAATCTCCATCGTTCACCAAAACCCTATTTTTCTATTATCTCATCGAGCAAGATCCAATTCACTCTGTCGAAGGCCTTTTCAAGATCTAGCTTCAGAGCAATTCTTGGATCCTTATTACGCTGGAAATGATCAATGAGTTCATGTGCTGCCATAGTGGAGTTCAAAATCTCTCTTCCTTTGAGAAAAAAATGCCTTGCCCTCTGTGGATAATTATTGGGAGAAGAGCTTTTAAATGATGAGCCAAATTTCTGGCTATAATCTTATAAGCACTTATGACGAGACTGATAGGCCAGAAGTCCTCTGGTTTCTCAACACTAGCTTTCTTCGGAACTAAGGCAATAAAAGATGCGCTGATACTACGAAAGGTGATACCATTGTTGAAGAAGCCATGAATCATTGCTATGATATCCTCCCTGAACCGAGGCCAAAATCTTTTTAAAAAATCTCCATTGAAGCCATCAGGGCCCGGTGCCCTATCACTTTCCATGCTTAAAACGGCCATTTGATATGTAGATATGAATTGAGATTTGAATTAAATTAGAAGTATTTCGACTTCTGAAATTTTATGGTTCCTTGTATTTTGTGTATAACTAGTTGAAGGTAAATGTGGGATAGCAAAATTGAAGATTGTGATTTAGGTTGAAGTGGTTTACGTTTTTTTTTGAAATTTCACATACTCCTTCATTTCAGGCATAATTAATTGGGTGTTGAATAGGGTTGTTGAAATTGAGGGCTTGAAATCATTTATGCATGATTAGGCTTTCTGAAATTCCTGTTTTTGTTAAGTTTGTACTGGACTAATTGGGTATCGAACAAAGGCCAAATGAATGCTGAAAAATGTTAGGGTAAAGATTTTTCATATAAATACTAAAGTGCAAGATTGTGAGATTGAGTGAAAGGCTCTATAACGAGCAATTGTGAGTTTCTTGTTTGCTCATTTGAACGCTATGCTCTTCTTTTTCTGTTGGCTACCTTGCTCATTCATATATAAACATGTTAGAGAGTTGGATGTTCTATGGTTGGAAATTATTACTTGCGTAATCTGCAAATTTAAGTATTCAGTTACTCATGTTGATGACTAAAAATCTACCTTAAAAGAGAGAAATAGGAATGGGGATGGTGAGCCTATAACTCGTGAAGTGACCGTATATGATTATTTTAAAAATATTAAGGGGATGCAATTACAATATTCTGTTAATTTGCCTTATATTAACTTGGGGAAAGCCTAAGAAGCCAACTTACATCCTGGTTGAGCCTTGCTCCCTGGTTTTTTGTATCACTATACAAGAGTGTTGATGAAAACTCAAGAGTTACAAGCCTCAAGAAAGAATGTATGTTTTGAAGGGTTGTGAATGAAGTCCTAGAGAATTAGCTTTTATGCCTTCTAAAGTATATGAAACCATGCTTGGTAGAAATAAGCTCACCCGAAGGCACTTTTATGGTTGTGTGGATCTCAATATGGTTGTACTAAATTTATTAGTTTGTTCTAATGGGCCATCGAAAATCTTACAAGTGGGGCTACTAGATGTTTATGTGAATCAACAAAAACATAAGTGGGTAATTTTGGTGGAATGGATAAAATTTGAAAATAGCCTATGCCATATACTATTAGAAGGGCTCACAATGGAGATAGAAATTAAGTTTATTGCACATTGGTGGTTTGGGATTCATTTAATATATGTGTTTTAGTATTGTACTTAGTTTCAGGTACATGTTATGAAAATGGATAAGATTTTGAAATAGAACTGAAGTGAATGATGCAACGATAATTTACCTTATTGAGTTAGAGATTATTTTGGAATATGATAAAATGATTTATTTTACACCGTTAAAATTATGTTTACATGCCTTGTGGTAGACCATTCTCTTCATCGGGGTTAAATGTGAGTATTACTTTGAGATTCTGGTATTTATGATTGTCAGAGAAATGAGTTGGTGCCATCGATGTTAAATTTGTGTGCAATTCCATGACCATATTGATGGGTAGCCATCATTGAGGTCATTTGCATGTGTTATAATTACTATTATGAGTTCTTCTGTTAATAGGTTTGGATAAGAATGATTGGATTTTTAATTTGGAAGAGAATGAATAATTAGACAAAAGTTGATACTCTTCCAATTGATTGTTGTTGAATCAGTTATTATATATTGTAATTATGAGTTTCTTTATATACTATACCTTTATTAAGAAAGATTATCTTGCCTTGATTCTACAAGTTTTTAAACCCATATGTGCTAATGATAGTGTATAAAGGAAATTGTAAAGGTGGAACAACTAGGTTGTTATTCTTGTGTTGATGAGACCTTTGACTAATGTTTTATAACAAGAATTGAGAGTTATGGATCAGTAGCAAATTCTGTCTCTGAATATATGTTTCAAGTAATTGTTATTTGCAATATTGAAAATTATGTGTACACTTTTTCAGGGGAATAAGAGAGTCGGTTAGCTAGTTTCATACACGAGCGGAAGCACTTAAGGAATCATAGGTAGGAGAATGGGTGGGTGTAAGCGTTTGAGTTTTTTAGATAATTATATGTTTTAAAATTACAATTACTCAGGATATTTGGAATATGTACAAGTATGTGATGTACAATAAGGAGATTAATACTATGCCCATCAAAGTGTGTATATTTTTGTGAACTTAGGAGTATTTCTTTGAGAGTATGATAATATGATAGGTATCAAAATGCTAAAATGATGTAAGTAGAATTTTTTTTTACCACCTTTTAATGAAGAGCATCATGTCCGATATTCTCCGAGTTAGATTCAGGCGTGACACTTTATCCTTGTTTTCCTGCCCATTCATTTTCTTGATTTTCAATGCTTATGACTTCGGTCCTAACAAGAATGATTGACATTTTCTTTCTAACACTACAAAAAAAAAAGAATTTTACCAGGGAAATTTTCACTAGTAGAAGTTAAGATTTTATTGGTAGAACCTTCTCAAAACCGAAATTTCACTGGCAAAATTTGTTCTACTAGTTGCTGGCAGAAGTTGAAACCTTGTCAACAAAAATAAAAAAATTTTCTAGCTAGGGTTTTGAATCTTTGCCAACAATTTATCAAATTCACTGGCAATATACCCACCTTCTCCTTAAGAGTATTTCTTTGATTTCCCTGGTTCTAATGTGCATCCTTTGCCTTAAATTCGTTGGCAGAGATATGCAACCTCTGCTAGTGAATTCTCAATTTCGCTTGTAGGGGATAAATCATTTTTAATCTAATCATTTTCTTTTCTTAAAATACTTTTTCATTGTTTAATAAATAATTTTGACAACACATCTTATTGTCTTGTCCTCTATACGATTGGTGTCAGTCATACGTATAAATGCATCTAATCCCTTACATTCTTCGACTTCTTCCAATGAACAAATTTAATCGGTCTTATCCATTTTTTGCATTGTAACAAAATATAAAAACCCACAAAGTAGCCACAATTATACTAGACAATACTTTACTTTAACACATTGAAGTGTAGATGGTAGAGGTCCCAGACTATGGTTCCCAGTTTTCGTTGTTCACTTGAGTTCATGACTCCACCTCGTCCATCCAGGACTCCCAATTGTATGCTTATAATTTAAGATACTTGTCGAAATTTTAGAAGCATCTCCCTACAACCCTCATGTTATAACGATGTAATTAGTTAACGTGCATGTACCACATGCCATTACCAGAACCTAGTGGACACTAGTCAACTAAGTACATAGTATAATACTCAAAAGAAATTTGTGGGAGATGCAGATAGATGCATTGATAAGTATCTTAAACTATAATACTAACAATAGTAAACATTCATACGAATCCCAAACTATCATACAGGACAATTCAAGAATTGTACATGTATATTTAGTATTTTTGTAATTTATTGGACAAAATAAAAATTCCAAAGTTTACATAATACTAAAGTATATATTATGATATATTTAATAAGTAATCACATTCCAATCGAACAAGATAAATGTAAGACATTAGATACTCGTGGGAATTGATTACTCTATAACAACGAAAGACTTGTAATGCAAAAAGACAAGTATTGCCCCCATCTACTTAAGCTAAAATTTGACCTAGCATCTTATGTGTTATGCACGATATTATGATTTTTTATTTCATATTATTTATAATTTTATATGTAATTGCTGCTATTATTTTTAAAATGCACCTTGTTTTAGTTTTATATTAAAAAAATTAAAATTCGTATTATGCTCATTTTTAATGCATTGTGTCAAAGTATGTGGCTCTAGATTAAATTATATTCTTATATACTTAAAAACCATAACAGAACAACATTGAAAGCATAATTAAACATGATTAAAAACATGATTAAACAACACAATTAAAAGTATGATTAAAAACATGATTAAACAAGTAGTCAAGTCCGGCCCTTATAGGACCAACTTGGATCAGATGGAACCAAATCAAAATAGACCGGATTGGATTAGTTCAGAATTGAGATAAACCGACTAAAACCGGACCTGATTGGACCTTCCCAGCGATAACTTCTTAATTGAGTTCTCTTCTTGCCCTAGGACAAATGAAAAGAGGAAAAAAGAGAAGGGAAAAAGAGGTGAAAAAAAGAAAAAAATGCAAAAAAATCACATAAAAAATATTTTTTTGTGAATTTTCAATTTGTGGAATGAGATCTCCCAACAAATTCAATCTAAAATAGAAGCTCACTATTGCCATCGAATTTGATTTCATTTTAGGGTTTTTTATTCCCGCCGAGCAATGGTATGTATCTATGTTAAAATGGCTGGAATGTTCTTTTCTGTGTTTTCTCTCTTGCTCTCATGTCCTTGGTTAGTTCACCTCTCCAGAGCTCAAAGCGTGAAACGGAAGTGGTCTCCACTCACAAAAAACTGAAACCTCCTGGCCCAAGTAACCACTAGTATTCCCCAAACGTTTTACTTCGATTTCCTCGTTTTAGATATCTAAAATGGTAGAATTCCAGCATATTAAAACCTCAAACGGAAAAGAGCCGTTGAGCTCTGTCGTCGTGGAGGCGAAGTCGAGAAGACGAACAGTAAAAAATAAATTGATTTCTCATTCGTATGTTTACAAATTACAACTTAGGGTTTTATACAATGAAGAAGGGTAAAATGGTAAAAACACAAATATTACAAAATAATAAAATAATAACATTCTAATACTCCCCCTCAAGGTGACTTGTAAATGTCCTTGACAGCCATCTTGGACAATAAAGAAAAAAGGTGGGTAGAAGGGAGAGATTTAGTAAACATGTCGGCTAGCTGGTACTGAGAACGAATGGGAAGTAACTTGAGGACTCCGAAGTAACACGTTCACGAACAAAATGACAATCAATTTCAATATATTTGGTGCGCTCATGAAATGTAGGGTTAGAAGCAATGTGTATCGCAGCTTGATTGTCGCAGTATTGCAGCGCAGGAGAGTCAACTTTGAATTGAAAATCTTGAAGAAGTTACTGTAACCAAATAAGTTCACTGGCAGTGGAAGAAAGAGCTCAATATTCAGCTTCGGCGGAGGAGCGAGAGACGGTGGTATGTTTTTTGGCCTTCTAAGAGACTAAAGAATCACCAATGAAGATGCAAAAGCCTATAGTAGATCGGCGAGAATCAAGGCATGATCCCCAATCAGCATCAGAGTAAGCGCGTACCTGCAAGGAAGAAATAGAAGAAAACAACAAACCTTGACCAGGATTGGTCTTGAGATAATGAAGCAGGTGATGTATTGCCTGGAGATGAGGAAGGCGGGGTTGGGCCACAAATTGAGTGAGCTTGTGAACGGCAACAATAATGTCGGGGCGAGGTAAAGTGAGGTAAAAAAGTTTCCCAACAAGCCGTCGATAGTGGGTTATATCAGGAAGTAGGTCACCGTCAGTGGCAGTTAAAGGAAGCTTGGGATCCATGGGAATACTAGTGGGTTTACAAGCTAGGTAACTTGAGTATTCAAGTAATTATAAGGTGTAATGGCGTTGAGAAAGCACAATACCGGCCTTGGACTGAGCAATTTCAAGACCAAGGAAGTGCTTAAGACAACCAAGATCCTTGAACTTGAACTGAGTATGCAAAAATTGTTTGAGCTCAGCAATAGTACTAGATGAAGGGCCAGTAAAGATGATATCATCCACATAAACCAGGAGGGCGACAAAGGAGGAGCCATGTCCTTTTGTGAAAAGAGAGTAATCGGATTTCGATTGAAGAAAACCAAAGATGATTAAAACGTGAGAAAATTTTGAGTACCATTGGCGTGAAGCCTGTTTGAGACCATAAAGGGACTTGTGAAGCTTGCAAACTAGTTTGTTGTGAGAGGAAGATGACTCCCCCTGTCGAAGGTAGCCAAGAGGGAGATCCATATAGATTTCTTCAAAAAGATCACCATGTAAAAAGGCGTTATTGACATCAAGTTGAGCGAGATGCCAACCATGGGAGGCAACAAGAGCAAGAAGAACCTTCACAGTTACTAATTTAGCTACTGGAGAAAAAATGTCGACAAACTCCATACCTTCTTGTTGGGTATAGCCTTTAGCTACCAAATGAGCCTTATGTCGCTCAAGAGAACCATCAGAGTTAAGTTTGATTTTATAAATCCATTTGCATCCAATGGTATGTTTATTAGGGGGCAGAGGAGTGACAGTCCAGGTGTTGTTTGCCCCAGAGCGGCCAACTCGTCACGTGTAGCTAACCTCCATTCAGGACACTTCACTGCTTGATGATAATATTGAGGTTCAACCTGAGAAGAGAGACTGAGTGCAAAGTGTTTGTGGGAATCAGAAAGGGCATGGTAAGAGATAGAGTTAGAAATTGGATAAGGCTGAGAGAGTGGAACAGATGGAGGAGAACCAATAAGTAAATTACAGTGATAATCTTGTAAGTAATGAGGTGGATGAGTCTTCCTAGTAGATGTGCGAAGAAAAGCACCAGCGGATGAGGAAGGAACAAGTGTGGGAAGATCATGAAGTGGATGACCATCAACTGGAATATCAGAAATAACGGGAGAAACAGGAATAGGGGAAGAATTGAGGTAAGGAAAAGGATGAGCTTGGAGGGAGGACTGAGGCAGAACTAAATCAGGAAAGGGATCAGTAAGTTGATCTGAACGTGTGATAGTATGAAAAGGGAAAACTTCCTCATGGAACATGACATCTCTGGAAAGGAAAACCTGTTTGGTTTCCACATCATAGAATTTATAACTTTTCACACCAGCTGGATAACCAAGAAACACACAAACCCGAGCACAAGGGTGAAACTTGGTGCGATGAGCAGCTAAGGTGGAAACAAAGGCTAAACAGCCAAAGATGCGGAAGATAGAATAATCAGGAGAAGTGTTATAGAACGAATGGAAGGGGGTGTTATGGCGTAAGAGAGGAGAAAGAGTTTGATTAATTAAGAAAGTTGCAATAAGAATACACTCGGTCCAAAAAAGGACGGAGATGCGGGATTGAAAAAACAACGATCGAGCCACATTCAAAAGGTGTTGATGTTTACGTTCAACAACCGAGTTTTGTTGAGGCCTTTCAACACATGAGAACTGGTGCAAAACTCCTTGTGTTTGAAAAAGTCAACAAAGGATAACTCAGGTGCATTATAAGATCGAAAAACCTTGATTTTGGCATTAAACTGCGTAGAAACCATGTTAAAAAAATGCGGTATCACAGAGACAACATCAGATTTAGTCTTCAATAGATAGATCCAAGTAAATCTAGTACAATCATCAACAAGAGTTAAGAAAAAATGATGACCAGTATAAGAAACATTTTGATATGGTCCCCAACTATCACAGTGCACAAGATCAAAATGACATGTTGACAAATGATTATGAGATTCAAAAGATAATCTACGTTGTTTAGCGAGAGGACAAATATAACAAGGATTGGATTTATGTAATCTAGTTATATCTCAGTTTAACTGATCCTTCAAAAAATCAAGTCTCTTGAAAGAAATGTGTCCTAGCCTATTATGCCAAACATGGGCAGAAATATTGTTAACAAAAACATGAGAAACATAATTCAAATTTTGAGCATTGAAGACATAGAGATCTTGGATTTTGTCACCCTTGCCAATCGTCCTCTGGGTGGAGAGATCCTGGATAACAAAACAATCAGGAAGAAAACTTACTATGAGGCCAGAGTTAGTAACTAAAGCACTAACAGAGATCAAGTTGAATTTGAATTGAGGAACAAACAGTACGTCTTTAAGCATAAGGTGAGAATGCAATTTAATATCACCAGCAAAGTGAACCAAAAACTGAGAATTATTGGGCAAAGTAACAGTAATGTGTGGGATAGTATGCAAGGAAACAAAAACATGAGCGTGAGAGCAGATATGTCTAGTGGCTCCTGAGTCTACAATCCATGATTGAGGTGAAGAAATTAGAGGATTTAAAGTTACAGAAAAACAAGTACCTGCCAAGCAGTTGGATGTAGAAGATGTCGGAGTAGTAGTGACTGTTGCTGAGCTATGTAGGGTCCAGATTCTGAACAAAACTTCTAACAGAAAGAGAACCTTGGCTATCATCAGCAATAAAAACTTGATGAGCAGTAGCATGAGGATTTTGGTTGGTTTTGGGTGCGGGGCCAGGTGGATAGCCATGGAGTTTGAAACAATGAGCGATAGTATGACCAACAATCTTACAATGAGTACAATAATATTTGTCCTTGTTCTGATTCCGGGGACCACTGTAAGTCTGATTCCGAGGAGCATTGTAATTCGGATTCTAGGGGGCACTGTAATTGGATTGAAATCTCTGAGAGGACTGTGAGTTAGGTTTATGAATTTCTGTCTTCCCAGATTTAACTGTAAAGGCCATCGTGTCAGTGGGAGTATGCGAACCCGAGGCTTGAGTAGTCTTCCTTTGTTGTTCCTCTTGGACAACCAGAGAAAAAATAGGATTAATAGGGGGCATCGGATCCATGAGGAGTAGCTGACCACGAACTTGGGAGAAAGAGTCATCAAGGCCCATTAAGAATGACATGATATACCCCATATGGTGGAAATCAGTGAGATTTTTAACGTCACCACACGAGCATATCCCACAAGAGCAATTAGGGCGGTAATTGCTTAGTTCTTCCCAAATGGTTTTCAGCTTAGTGAAATAAGTGCTAACGGAATCCTTGTCTTAACGCAAGTTCATCAATTCTCGTTTAAGCTGAAAAATACGCGGGCCGTTGTGCTGTTGAAAATGATCCCGAAGGTCTAGCCAAATTTCTCGGGCAGAAGCAGCAAAAATAACACTCGCAGAGATTTCTTTGGAAACTGAATTTAAGATCCAAGAAAGGACCATGTTATTATTCCGGGTCCAAGAGTTAAGCAAAATAGGATCAGCACTTTGAGGTTTAGGTATGGAACCATCGAAAAAACCCACTTTGTTCTTCACGGATAAGGCGATCAACATTGCACGACTCCAACTAATGTAATTTTCACTGGTGAGCAGCTGCAAGACAAGAACTTGTCGGTGCTGTCCGAGTGGTGAATATAATATGGGTTCGATGGTTCTTAAAAAACGGAAGGAGATGAACTATTACGAAGACCTGAATCGGAAGCAGTCGTCGATGAGTAAGTCTCCATGGAGCACTGACCGAAGCAGACCACCAGTGCAACGCCAAAAAAATTCACCGAGAAATTAAAGCCGTGTACGCAACCACAGAATCCAATAAAAATTCTCCACCTGAAGCCAACAGTGAACGCTACGCCAACCAAACCAATCCAACACAAATCTTAACACAAATCTTCCAACCAAACAGATCCAACACAAATATTTTCTCCAAGGCCAACAGTGAAGGTTGCGCGAAAAAGTACCTTCGCGACCAGCCAGAAAAAAAAATCTACCACTGCCAACAGTTTTGTATCGCTTAAATTTTTTTTTCAATCTACCACTGCCAATACCATTGCCAACAGTTTCGTATCTCCTCAAGAATAGAAACACCCAGACAGAAAAACTAATCGGCAGTGGAACCAGACGAAGAGAAAAAAATAAATTAGAAGAGGTACGAAAGCTAACCTCTTTGCTGAGAAATAACCAACGGAGCCAACGGAGGGAGAAACCAGCCGCTGCAGAACGCCGATGGCCGAAAATAGGTTGCCGAAGGCCGAAAAGCTTCGCCGAAATCCGTCCTCTCGATAACGGAACTAGACGAAATAAAATTAGAGGAGGGACGAGGACTAACCTCTTTGCTGGGATGCCGATGGCCGAACCAGATGGAAAAATAATCAACGGAGTGAGAACCACCGCTGCTGAACTCCAATGGTCGAAACCAGTCGCCGAAAATTTTGGGGAAAGAGACGAGGAGAGGTCTGTCGTCCGGAGATAATTAGAGAATAAGGATTGACTGCTCTGATATCGTATTAAAACCTCAAACGGAAAAGAGCCGTTGAGCTTTGTCGTCGGGCAGGCGAAGTCGAGAAGACGAACAGTAAAAAATAAATTGATTTTTCATTCATATGTTTACAAATTACAACTTAGGGTTTTATACAATGGAGAAGGGTAAAATGGTAAAAATACAAATATTACAAAATAATAAAATAATAACATTCTAATACAGCGCTTCACCATTGTTATCGTCTTCGTGGCTGTTCTCTCTCTCTCTCTCTCTTCCTTTTGCCACTGTTTGATTGTTGCAACCCAACTTTTGCGCCTATTCGGTAGCCATATCCGATGTGGAGAATTCTATTTAAGCGCTCGTCACTCCTTCCCTTCCAACCAAACCTCTCCTTGTCTCTCTTTCTCATTCTCTCCCTTATCAGCTCTTTTCTGTCCCCTACGACGTCCCGTCCAGCATTTGCCTGCGTTGGGAATGCCAGAAACTTCTCCTTTTGCCGAACCAATATGCCCATCCACAAGCGGGTGCTGGATCTCATCCGGACGCTCACGTTAGTGGAGAAAATCCCTCTCAACAACGCAGCTCCGGTGCCTCAAATCCACATATCAATGGCTCCGAATCCCGTAGTGCTTACTGAAACAGAATCCCAATGGGGCCTGTGTCTGAGCAGGTGCATACATGATCTTTACTCTATTCCCGCACTAACGTGTTCTGTGTTAGAATTATGGTTTCAAATAGATAATTTATAAAATAAATTACCATGATATTAGAGGCGTGGGGCCCACTTCTAGATGTTGTCATTGGATGTTCAATACAGGGAATAATGGCCAGCACCTCCCCCTGTAGAGGTAGATTAAATGGGTACATTGACTTAGTGGACACATCCCTTGGGACTAAGGAGATATGTCTCTCTTGAGGGGATGTATCCCTCCTGAGAGGATGTATCTCTTCTAAGAGGATGTGTCCTTATGAAAAGTCATTAGTGCACCCTTTGAAATTCTATATAAACCTCCATGGTCTTACAAGTGAGGCTAAGGCTATATGCACACCCAGTCTGGCTGAACGGGAGCAAGCTTATCACTTGTAAACGAAGTATAAAAGATTATCTTGTGCACTTCAAGTTCTGTTTATATTCTTCAAGATGAAAGGTACACTCTCTTTATTCTTCTTATTTCAATTCTATGATATATGTATGGTTTTCATGATAATGGAATTATGGAGGATTTAATATCTATTTTCTATGATGTTTATATTATTATTAGACATCAAGTCTAACAAATACAAGTGAATAATGCCTCTGCTGGTATTATAGAGATAGATTATAGGTTTCTATATTTTTCCATAATTTTTTTGGAATTTTTTGCTATTTATTAGTGAATGAAAATAAGCCTAATTTAGGCTTATTAGGTTCTGGCGCCGCAGGTGGGCTTGCTGTGCGCGGGCCTGCTGCACGGGCTACTGTGCGCGGGCCTGCTATGTGTGGGCTACTGTGCGCGGGCTGCTGGCCACGGGCCTGCTGGTGCAGGCTTGTGCGGTCCGGGTCGGTGATGACTCATAATCATGAACCAAACCGGGTTTTTACTAATATAATGAACCAGAATGTGTTTTAAGGGTTTATTATTACCCAGAATTGTATTTTGAATAGGATTTCCATGTTATTTGGCTATTTGAAGTATTTATAATTAGTGTATGTTCTCCCAAATATTGAAATATTTTCTGGATGACAGGAATATCCAGTAGTGGACATAATTTTGCTGAGTCCCTAAAGAAAAATGTACTTGATGGGACTAATTATGTGAACTAGTCACAATGGGTTGACTTAATGCTACGAGGCTATAGGTTTGATAAAATTATCAAAGTGGATACTTCTCCTCAAAGACCTTCCCAAATAAACTACCCTGATAATCTGAAACAGTATAGGAAGGACCTTAGAAAATTCAAGGAATGGGATAATGCTAATGAAATTTCTAGGTCACATATTCTTGGGGCTCTAAGTGAGACTCTCTTGATGACTTATTTTCATGTCCCCACTACAAAAGAGATTCTCGACCAGATTGAGGCTAAATATGGTAAAAAGTTGTCTACTCACATCAATAACTTATGGCAAAAGTTCACTCGTGCCAAATGAGAAGAAAATGCTGATGTGAGAAAACATGTAAATGACATGCTTGCCATGGCAGATGAGTTACAATATCACGGTAGACCAATGGATGAAGAAACTAAAGTGGTCACTATTATTAACTCTTTACCCAAATCTCTCAAATATATTCAAGACTTTTATTCTTTGTCCAAGACAAAGTGGATTATATTTGATTTGGTTAATATGATCGACCACCAGTCTGAAAGACTCAATCCAAGTATTGAGTTAAATAAACCTTCACCTAGTGCTAACGTAGTTTTGAAGCCGAAGAAAAAGAATTTTAAGAAGAAGGGAAAGAACTTTCGATTTCAAAACTTCAAGGACAAAAAGGTAAAACAACAAAGGGTTAAAGTACATGGAAATCAACGTGTTTGCTTCTTCTGCAATAAGCCAGGACATATAAAGAAGTATTGTAGGGCTTTGAAAACCATGCAAGAAGGGCAACAGGAGAACACCAGTGAGTCCTTATCTCTTGAAACTTGTACTATTTATATCAAGCCTTTTAGTTGGTGGGCTGATTCTGGTGCAACTGTTCATGTATCGAATGAGTTGCAGGGTTTCAAGGAGCTAAGAAAGATTGAGGACAAAACAAGCTTTATTTACATGGGAAATGATGAAAAGGCCATTGTGGAAGGCGTGGGCACTTACCGGCTAAAGCTTGTTGATAATAAGTTTTTTGATTTAGAACATTGTCTTTATGCTCCTTCTATGAGAAGAAGTCTATTATCTGTATCTTGTCTTGAGAAACTTGGATTTACATTTTACTTTGGAAATGGAAAGTTTCTTATGTTACAAGATGATAAAGTTATTTTGAGAGGTTTTTGAAATTCTGGTCTATATCAATTGCAACTTAGTGGAAATATGGTGTTCAATGTTTCTACTTCTTTGGATATTAAAGAAAATGAATTGTATTTGTGGCATTTACGACTAGGGCATATAAACAAAGATAGAATTACAAGACTTGTGACACAAGGATTATTGAAAAATCTTTCACATAATGATTTTCCTATTTGTGAGTGTTGTATATATGGGAAAATGACAAAGATACCCTTTCCATCCAAAGGCTCAAGAAGTTCTCATGTTTTGGATATTATTCATTCTGATATATGTGGACCTATGAATGTGAATACTCGTAATGGTCATTCGTATTTTATCACATTTATAGATGATTTCTCAAGATATGGAACAATATATTTACTGCATAGAAAAAATGAGGCCTTAGATTATTTCAAAACCTTCAAATTGGAGGTAGAAAATGTCACAGGAAACAAGATCAAAACATTGCACACCAACAGAGGTGGAGAGTATTGTTCGGAGTTATTCTCTGAATTTTGCAAGTCAAAAAGGATTATCCATATGTTTAGCATGCCTTATACACCTGAACAGAATGGTATTGCTGAAAGGAGAAATCGAACCTTACTAGAGATGGTAAGATCTATGATGGCACTTGCAAATTTGCCAATATCCTTTTGGGGCGAAGCATTATTGACAGCTACCTATATCTCAAATAGAGTGCCTTCAAAGTCGGTTGAGAAAACACCTTATGAGGTATGGTCAGGCAAAACTCCTAGTCTTAACCATTTTAAAGTATGGGGATGTGTTGCTCATGTTTTAAAACTTGATCCTAAGGACAAATTGAAGGCTAAGACTCGAAGATGTTTATTCGTTGGGTACTCTGAACATTCGAAAGGATATAGGTTATATGATCCCAAGGAGAAGGTGATTATTGAAAGTAGACATGTAAAATTCATTGAGGATAGATTTGATTGTGATGAAGATTTAGGTATGAAGTCTCACTTGGAAGAATGTGTTGAAATGTCTTCTTCTGAATCTCCTTCTAATATAGAGAATTCTACCCAAATGGATATTCGAAGAGGGACTAGAGAAAGAAAACCTAGTCAACTCTTATCATTTTTAAAATAAATTACCATGATATTAGAGGCGTGGGACCCACTTCTAGATGTTGTCATTGGATGTTCAGTACAGGGAATAATGGCCAGCACATCCCCCTGTAGAGGTAGATTAAATGGGTACATTGACTTAGTGGACACATCCCTTGGGACTAAGGAGATATGTCTCTATTGAGGGGATGTATCCCTCCTGAGAGGATATATCTCTTCTAAGAGGATGTGTCCTTATGAAAAGTCATTAGTGCACCCTTTGAAATTCTATATAAACCTCCATGGTCTTACAAGTGAGGCTAAGGCTATATGCACACCCAGTCTGGCTGAACGGGAGCTAGCTTATCACTTGTAAACGAAGTATAAAAGATTATCTTGTGCACTTCAAGTTCTGTTTATATTCTTCAAGATGAAAGGTACTCTCTCTTTATTCTTCTTATTTCAATTCTATGATATATGTATGGTTTTCATGATAATGGAATTATGAAGGATTTAATATCTATTTTCTATGATGTTTATATTATTATTAGACATCAAGTCTAACATTATGCGGAAAGCAGACATCGACCGCTAGGTTCAGTCTCGCGGGACTATCATCTCAGGCTCGTATCGGTACGAAAAGACTGCCATTCCCCCGTATCGTCTTCTTTTTCTCTCCTATTCCGGCCACCATGGAAAGATGAAACGACGTAGCAGTTGTTTGTCAACGAGAGATAACGTTAACTGTCGTCCACTACCTGGCAGGTGGTCTCCGATGGAATTCGGGCGATGTACAATGGAGCTATGGCCGGACAGACGTACTCGAACCTGAACATGAACATATACAGAGACCCCAGATGGGGCCGGGGATAGGAAACTCCCTGCAGCAGCCTTACGGGCCGCGCGTTCTCCGGCTAAAAGTAGCCGCTGGCTGCAAGCACTTCACCACCTACGACAACTGGAACGATGTCGACCGGTTTCATTTCAATGCCAAGGTCTGTAATTTGTCCCTTACACGGCGTCCAGCAGCGGCGGACTGACGGTCTGGCTAATGTGGTGCTCTCGTGATCTCATTCAATACCAGTATTTCCTTATAAGAAAAGCAGCTCAGAGATCACCGTTTGGATTTGAATTGTAGGAGTTAAAGGCAAATCAACTTGTCCTTAAAGAGTTTAAAAGAAAATGTCTGGGTTAGAGACGAAGGTCTCTGATCTCTACTGCAAATCTATGACAGTTTCTATAGATGAATTGTCTTTTGCTGTATTTTTTCTTGCCGATTCCCCCTTTTTTTTTTCAACGATGTGATCAATGTCAACCATTGACAGCCACAGGCAGCGATTCATAACTAAACATTGAATGACTCCATTTTTGCATGGATGGCACCTGCAACAAGTTCACCGGCGGTAATTATTTTCCGGTTTAGGTCCACCAAGCACCGCCTAGCGCTTGCTTCTTCAATCACGAAATGATAACCAAATATGACATTCTTTAATCTTTAATCTTTCCTTTCCGGTGAAACAATGGTGAATAATGTCAAGCAGAACTCGATGATGCTTGACGATCCCATCATCGTTATATCCACAAAAGATTGAAGATATTACGCCGTTCGTCAACAAAATCGTCCACAAACCCCAAAAACAAACTGTGAGAGCTGGACGGAAACCAAATCTCTAGCGTGAATATCTCAATAAGCCTTCTTCCTGCGAGAGCAATTTCTTGGTTAGACATTTCCACAAACAGGTAATGCGCAACTGAATGAGAGACTTCAAATCCCTCGACAGGGTCAATTTTTCCAAGACTTCAAGATCCTCCTATCTTCAAGGGACCACTATCATGTAATCAGAATGAGTGAAGATCAGTCTTCTGCCAATGCGCAGACGCTAGGATTTTCTTCTCCACTGCTCACAGAAAACAAAAGGCAGAACTCAGGGATAAGTTCATGGATACCGTCTTCTCGTCTGATCCACTTACCTGGTTAGAGATAACTCAGGGTGGTTCTGGTTCGATATGTCCATACGTGGCAAGCTTGTGAGGTTGCCAGCAGAGCATCAAATGGGACCATGAGTTGATTTTTAGAGAGAAAGAGGGGGAGGGCGGTGTCGGCTGCCGACGAAGAGGAGCACGTGAAGGAGTACGTTAATGGCGTAAGTGGATAATAGACATGAACTGTAGCAGAGATTTGGATGGGGATATCCTAACTGCAAATTGCCATAATCTTTTCCTGAAATACGCTTCTGAGATGGATTGAAATTGAGTTTCCACATGCATGGATGAATATTCTCATCTTCTCTCCCTGGACACTCAACAAAACCCTAACCTCTGCTTCTTCCTAAAGCACATATTCCTCCGAGTTTCTTTCATTTAACTCTACTCCTTTGTTCTTCTTCTCACTTGCGAGCCCGCTCACCCTCTCTCCCTCTTTCAAGTAAAGGTAACTTCTTCTTCTTCTCTGTTAATACTTGGGTTCTCTTCATTCATAGACATTTGTCCTTCCTGCAAGCTAAATTAGGTTTATGTTTCTGTTTCATGCTTCTCTTGCGCGTTCATCTGAATTTAACCAATTACATTTTTATATTAAGTAGCAGTGATTGAAAATTGAGGCCGTCGTTGTAGGTGGTGAGTGGGTGACTTGACTGAAAATTTTCCTTTCCTTCGTCTGCTTATTATGTGTCTTTCCTGTTCAGGCACCGTCGAAGAGCTGGAGATGGCGGGCTGTAGCAGAGGGGAAGAACTCGTGTCTCATGAGGAGGTAAGAGATAGTCTTCCGCCGTTGTTCGTCAAAAAGAGTTTTTTTTTTTTTGTTTCTAAATCCTGCTGAGATGCTTCTGTCGACCTTCTCCGCCCTCTATACATTCTATTGTGGGAAAAAGGCTGTTTCTGCGCTGTTTTGAAAAACACAAATCGGTTTCCATGAACCTTCAACATTGTGAAGGGAAGAATCCATGAACTGTTTATTATCCCTCAGATTCCTTGATGGCTGTGTTAATTCTCCAAGCAAATCTTAAACGTTTCGTTTTTTTCCGGATCACGCCAAACTAGAGGGACGACGATGAACTGCATTAGATTAAACCCATTAACCCCCATTTGACGTATGCGAACAGGGAGCCATATTTGGAAAGAAATACGGAGAGCTTATGCCGAAGAAGAGGCCATTGATCTCCAAGGTAAAGAAACGAAACCCATTGGCGAAAAATCAAAGAGAATTCCTTGCACAAGTCACCAAACTTTTGACATCTCGCATTCCAACAACTTCTTTGCAGGATAATGGACGCGCTTTCTTCGACTCTGCTGACTGGGCTTTAGGAAAGGTGAACAACCCTCCACAAACAACTCCATTTACTTTACTAAACATCCAATAATACTCCCATTTTTCTGGGATTATAGCAAGGAGCCAGCGTCGGACAGAAATCCAAAAACATGGTGGAGTCCTTACGCCCAAAGCTTCAGGTACATACAGATTACAATAACCAGACAGAGTTCATTGATTCCTCTGCTTTTTTCTTTTTCTTTTTTGTCGAAGTTCCCGTTTTCGATCCACGTTGATAATCGTTTCATACCGTTCCCATCATTGTGACAACGTTTGGTACCAGTGCGGATGCTGCAATGATGCAGCAAGGTAGGTAATTTGGTGCTGGGTCCGAAAATTAGTATTCTGTGAGAAGTGGTTGGCAGATGTAGACGAACCCCATTCATGATTGATCAGTTGGGTGGAGGGGCTTCAAGTGTACCTTGTGTCGATATGTGTAAATGGATAGAATCATAGTACAGTAAACAAAAAAAAAATCTGTTTAATGATGGGTGAATCGTATCCAATGAGGGTTTTGCTGGGATTTTCGTTTGAACTGAAAGATGATTTGAATCTGTTGACAGCGAACCCCTCATCAACAGCTCCCACCAAGGAGACCCACTTGTACTTCTGGAAGGGATTGTTTTGGTAAACTGCTCTCCCCATTCTTCAACTATTCCGATCTGTAAATGTGCTCTTCTTCTCCATTCTCAGACACCATAACTTGATGTTTTGTGTATGTTTCAACAGATGCAGTAGAATAAAGGAGCCGGAGAAATTTGTGTTTCTTCTGTAGGGGAGAAGATCAATATCAATGCCTACAGTGTCATCAACTGTTGCATCATTCGTGTGCGATTATCGCTGAAGCTGTAAACTTTTTAAATTGTTGTCGACAATGGAATTCTCACGTTTAGGAGTAGCTGCTTCGGTCATGGTTTTAGCGTCTTACTGTGCTTGTTGTCTCTTGCAAATAAGAAGAGAGGTGGAACTCGGCCATTTGAGATTATTTAAATAAGATATGGTTCAGTGAAATCATCCCCGTCAACCAATCGAAGCTCTGTTTCAGTTTCCGATGCCATCGACTGGAAATCATTAAAGCGAGTGATAAAGTTAAAGAATATGGAAGAGTTTTTCTAAACAAAAATGTCGGAGACTGTTAAGAATCGTCTCTCTCGGTTTCTGAAAGCTCCTCTGTTCGCACATGTTTGAAAGGGTTCTGCTAGCAAACAATGGCCATGTATTCTCCATTATTATCAAGCTTCTGTTGCAATCGACTGCAACTTCACATGCCCAAATGAGATTTTCATTATTTTGTTGCTAATTTGTTTATTATTTGTGCGGCTTTGTAAACAATCTGCATCATCCTGCTCCCTCGGAGAGAACATGACAAGATGATGGGAGCGTTTCTCTTATCATTGCTTCATTCTTAACTGTTTCTCATATCAGTCACTTCAAGGCATGCCATGACTCGCTGCATTCATGAGAAGCGAAGCAGATGCTGTGTCTGAAAATTTCCACTTCCAGTCAAAGCTCCATTACCAGTGTCTTTGGCTAACGGGGACGATGACGGCAAATTAAGCTGCGGATAGAGTGGAGGCAGCGAAGGCCGTGGGGCGATTCTTCTGCAACAGAGCAGTCATGGCATTGCTGGGCAGCCATGTTACAGCTTAAACAACATTAAAAGGTTATCTAGCAACATTCCCGAGTTATTTAACAAAGGTTTGAACATCTGCATCACTCTGTTCACGTGAATGGCACTACGCAGCCATTGATGCTTTTTCATGTTTAAAGTTTAAAACAACACAGACTTACAAGCAACCAGATGGGTTTCCCTTTCCGACGGAGCTGGCGGTCCCCAGCAATGAACAAGGTGGATTGGCTCCTTGAGGAGCTGGCAACGGCACTCGCACATGATCTATCTGACAAAAAGTCTCAGAGAATACAACTTTGGATTTCCCTTACATTTATCTTATCCGAACTCTTGACTTGCTGGAAAGAGTTAAAGAAATAGGAAATAAAGAACATTTTTTTTTCTAGTTGGAAGGGATGACCAGTGGGGATTGAAGAAGGTACCAAGCTGGTTTTTTATTTCATTTTTTTCTGCCGAAAACCAGTTCCCTTCCTTTTGGGTAAACCCTAGAACTGGATTCATACTTGATACCTGAAAGTGTCCTACCAGTGGCAATATGTCAGGATTGATATTTCGACTTGGAACTCGAAGACGAATGTGTTCGCTACCAAAGGCATCAAAGTACAGTGGTACTCTACAATACACCTCGTGAGAACTCGGGCTCAGCACCCTCTGCAAGTAAAGGTACCCTTCATGGAGGTGCGCCGGTCCCATCCCACATGCAGGGAGGAACATATCGATCCTTTTTGTGGCTGAGAAAAAGGCGTCCACTCTGTTGCTATACAAGGATACGATGCCTACAGTGTACTGCACTCCATGAGCTTTCAGTAACGATCTCTATCACTACAGTAGTGCAGCAACAAGGAAGGGCCCCTCCGTCGCAGATAGGGGCGGAGCCCCCGTTTACAGTAAATCAGAACGCATTGGGCGTCTTGAGATCCCCCCACCCGCCGAGTTCCAGTACAAGATAAAAAAACAACCCAGAATCCGGAGGTTTTGTCATCTCTCCAAGTCCGCGATATCTAGTATCCGGAACGCTAATAATCCTTCTCCTTCCTCCCTGGCTTAAAAAAAGATCTTTTGGCGAATCTCAGATTACCAGTTCTGCCATTATTGTTTTCAGTACTCTTCAAAGATGAAGCGCTGGGCTGGGGAAGGCGATGATAATGAATAATTGATACATACAAGAATCATGGACCACCGGTTGTGAAGCTGAGCTCTCATTTGGGCCCACAAACCTCCAATGAATCACAGTTTTTGCTGCCGGTGGGACCGAAGAGGCACTTTTCTGTTACATTTACTCGATCCTCCTTCTCCTTTCACATAATTCCCTCCATGTCCTTCTATGGTTGGACTTACTTCTTCTCACTTGCAATCAATCATGACCGTCAGCCTTTTGTGGGGTCGATCACTCTGTTTGTACTTATCTGATCATTTACTTGTCATTTATTATTCTACTTTTCGTCTTTTCAGGTCAGGTAATTCCTGTTGAGGTCATTGTCGTCGTTAAGAGGGGTGTTTTCGTCAAGAAAGAGTTGTCATGGTTTTACACTTTTCTCGGTGGTTGAATCCTGGGACCCGTGACGGTTGACCGGCAGTGGCGGTCTTTTAACCGGGTTTCTCCGGTTAAGAGCGAGTCTCTCTTTATTTTTGGCATCTGCCAGCGAAGAATTTTTAGTTGTGGTTGTTCCTAGTTTGCCCCTGTGGGTAGGGCAATAAAAGCCCCTCCAAGCCCTCTTCGTTTTCGCTTCTTCGTCACCGTTGTGCGCATTCGCCACTTCGTGTTTTTGTTTTCTCTCTGCTTGGTCAGAGAGAGATCGAAATGTGCGGGTGAACCGAAGGTGATGATCTTGGAACAATGTCGTCTTCGCCGTCTTTGGCTGCGGAGAAGAAACACTGGTGGGTGAGCAATCGAAAGGTGGGTTCTTTCTCTCTTTCTCGATCGACCTCTCGTGGCTCGTGATTAATGGGTCCTAGACGTTGTGATCTCGTGCACCGTTTTGGTCGCTTCATTGGTCTCTGTTCGTTCTATTTCGTGTTTTTTGGGATCTTTCTGCGTGTTTTGGTGGTATTGTTTCGTGTTCTGCAATGAAAGTGTATCATGGACTGTTTTTGTTTCACAAATTCTGAGTAGATGTTGTGGTTGTAGAAATCGGTAATCCCTTTGTTGTGTTGCTGAATTGTTGGTGTATTTTTTTGTTTTCCCATTTGTACATTGATGATCTTCTGGCTTTGGTTTCCTTGGGTTGTTGTATTCGGCTTTTCTTTCTATTAAGTGTAGTTTTGCGTGGAAGAAGATCTGGAGGTGTTTGTTTATGGCTTGCATTGTCTGTTGCAAGAACAATCGGGTTTTCTTTCTCTTTTCGTTTTAGTCCTCTTTTATTGGTCTGTGCTCTGTTCTCTTTTTAAATCTGTCGTAGATTCTGCTAAAATCTTTCTGATGGCGTCGTATCATTTCTATATTTGGATGCACGAACTCGTTTTGTAGCTTTATAGAAAGAAAACTTCCCCTGAAAATCCTCATTTTGTGCCAGTATTGCCTGTTTCTCTGTTTCTCGGTAAGAGCAAGGCTTTCAAGAAATAAAAATCGCTTTTGCTTTAAGAGGTACCTCTTCGCTGTGATGGGTTAGAAAGATAAAGAAAGATGTCTTTGGATCTTCATCTGTACAGAACAATAGTGATTCACATTTTTCAAATTGGCAGATCGTGGAAAAATACATCAAAGATGCTCGCGCCCTTATTGCCACCCAGGAGCACTCAGAGGTCGCCTCGGCTCTTAATCTTCTGGATGCGGCCCTTGCTCTTTCTCCTCGTTTGGAGACTGCCCTGGAGCTGAAAGCAAGGTCGCTCCTCTACATCCGCAGATTCAAAGATGTTGCCGATATGCTCCAGGACTACATTCCCAGCTTCAAAGTTCAATCAGATGATACGTCTTCCTCCGATATCTCGTCTCAGCATCATTCTAGAGAACGGGTAAAGCTCCTCTCTGCGTCAGACAACTCGTCTTCGCTGAGATCGGAAGATGGCGATCGAGACCATTCGTTCAAGTGCTTCTCTGTTTCAGACTTGAAGAAGAGAGTTCTGGCTGGCCTCTGTAGAAATTGTGAAAAAGAAGGCCAATGGAGGTAAAAAATTTCCCATTCTTAGTTATCGTGAAAATTCACCATAAGTAATCAATCCTGGAAATTTTTATTTACGAATCACTCATACTCTGTTAGATGAAACGCTTCCTTCTGTGCTTCGAACAATTTTTTGCAATTTCGAAAAAAATGAGCTTGACAGATCAGAGAATTGTCTTTAGCTCCCGTGAAGACCGTTTCTCTTTCTCTGTGAATGAGTAGTGAAAGCCGAGATGCTCGCCTTCTCAATCGTATCGGGTCTTAGTCTCTTTGACATGTTTTTGTTGAAGCGCCCCAGGCTTAATTTCTTAAATGGATTGAACTGTTGACTGTGTTTATTTAAATTTCTGGAGTCGTGAAGTCGAATTTTTTCGTTCACTCATTCTCTTCAAACTGAATTACAGGTATCTGGTCCTCGGGCAAGCCTGCTGCCATCTGGGTCTGATGGAAGACGCCATGGTTTTACTCCAGACGGGAAAAAGGCTGGCCAGCGCGGCCTTCCGACGGGAAAGCATTTGCTGGTCGGACGATAGCTTCACACTATCCGATACGGCTTCTTTCTGCAGCGAATCATTAGGCACGAATGCTACCAATCCACCCTCATCGTCCACCTCCGAAGCCGAGAACGTCTCCCACGTTCTCGCACACATCAAGCTCCTCCTCCGCCGTCGTGCAGCGGCCCTGGCCGCTCTTGATGCCGGAGCACACTCCGAGGCCATCCGCCACTTCTCCAAGATCCTCGATTCCCGCCGCAGCACTCCTCAGGGGTTCCTCGCCGAGTGCTTCATCCATAGGGCGGGAGCATACCAGGCTGCCGGTCGCATCGCCGAAGCCATTGCAGATTGCAACCGTACCCTCGCCCTGGATCCGGCATCCATCCCAGCCCTCTCACTGCGGGCCTCCTTGCTCGAGACCATACGCTCCTACTCTGACTGCCTCCGAGACCTTGAGCATGTCAAGCTCCTCTATGATACCGTCCTCCGAAACCGAAAACTGCCCGGCCCGGTCTGGAAGAGGCACACGGTCCGTTACCGGGAAGTCGCGGGAAAATTACGTTCCCTCAACGCGAAGATCCAAGAATTACGACAAAGGGTGGCGTCTGGGGAGGCGTATAATGTGGATTATTACGCGCTGATCGGGCTCCGCAGGGGATGTACGAGGTCCGAATTGGAGCGCGCCCATCTGCTGCTTACCCTGAAGCATCGACCAGATAAGTCGATGTGCTTCATAGATCGGTGCGAGTTTGTCGACGATCGTGACGTAGATGTTGTTAAAGACCAGGCCCGTATGTCAGCCCTCATCTTGTACAGATTACTACAAAAAGGGTACTCCAGCCTGATGACGGCCATTATGGACGAGGAGGCCGCCGAGAAGCAGAGGCAGAGGGTTGCCGCGGTCTCCGCGACAGCTGCGATTCAAGC
The DNA here is from genome assembly GCF_029961685.1 of Aristolochia californica. Taxonomy (NCBI): domain Eukaryota; kingdom Viridiplantae; phylum Streptophyta; class Magnoliopsida; order Piperales; family Aristolochiaceae; genus Aristolochia; species Aristolochia californica. The sequence goes on along the minus strand of NW_027181992.1, from coordinate 45,397,491 downwards.
GCCGGCGATGGAGGCGGTACAGAAATCGGTGTCGCCCGCTGCGACGCTGAAAACTGAAACAAGACCCAAAGCGGAGCAGAAGAGAGAGGAGAGAGGAGGGAGTCGCGTGGGCCCCGGTGGATACATTGAATTGCCGGAGACGAGCACCACGACAGCGGCGGCATCCATGATTCAAGGGGTGTTCTGCCGGGACATGGCGGTCGTTAGCAATCTACTATCGCAGGTCGGTTTCAACCGCCCCATCCCGGTGAAGTATGAGGCGTTGAGCTGTTGACGTCAGGGAAATCCTTCGGTTTCCTTTTTCTCTCTTGTAAAAAATTGGGCGCCTCAAGTTTTGTTCTATTTCTTCTTCAGTTTCATTTTTCTCTATCTTCCTCATGCCTAGGGTCTTCTTCCCAGTTAAATCTAGGACTTCTGTTTCATTTTCCTCCTCTCTAGTGCCTGTGCTCCTCTCTTCTTCACATTCTGTAAAGCTGTTCTTTTGGAATATTTAGTTTAGACTGTAGTATCTATTCTCTTATGCACTCAAGCCTCTAGTAGCAGCAGTTTCGACAACTAAAACTGGAGGCCTCGCCTCTCGTGGGACGATCGACAGCCCTGTGAAAGTTGGCTAATGGCCGTCTAATCTTACGGCACTTCCAGAAAGGCAGAGTTTTCAACGAGTGAGGAAAAGGCCAAAACCATTGGCCTTAATGGCTGAATCCCATATGCATGTTTCGATTGTGGTCTGTTCAGCTTTTCTTTCAATCCCATCGATCATCTTTTTCGCTTAACCTGATCTTAACGTGAACTTCATTCAGCGCAAAGTTCGCTCAGATTAGACTGAGGACTGCGGATTTAACCCAGAAAGAGAAAAAGGTTCCAATCGCGTTCATGTTGTCATGTCTTTTCATTCCCACGAAGTGTCAGAAGGAGAAGATAGATTATGGACGTAGGAGTCAGGTGTCCGTATCTCCGTTTACATCTGGAAATGGCCATTGGAGCTCGCTTCCTTGGATTCTCCTGCTTGTTACCAGATACGAAACACCGCCGTACAGGGTATCTTCTCATACAAAATTTCCGCGCCTTTCCCCTTGCGGAACAAGGCAGAGGAGTACTTCCTTCCATCTATGTCATAAATTTTTGTTAAGATCTGCACTGGATTGGACTCTATTTGTACGCCTCGCTACTCTTTCTGGGTTCTGAATTCTGATTCTTCTGATTCCTGATAGTTTAAAAATGGCGGAAGAATCATAAAATAAAAAGAGATTGCCAGACGCGAGAGGAACCTGGATGTGATTGCCGATGCGTGAAGAAACATGCTCCTTCAAAAATTAAATAAGTAACAAAAGTCGGATCGTAACTTACCATCTTTTCTACTGCTCGTTTCTAATTGTTTCATTATAATATGAACAAGGGACGATCATTGCAACTGGAAAACGGCATTATTTTATGGATTTTATTTTGTTTTCTTCTTTGCTTTTTCTTTCAAAGTCTTCCGACTGCAGCAAAGGAACCAAAGCCATGGCTTCCGGTGAGGGAACCTTCATGTTACAGTGTTGCCCCTGAGAAGTGGCAACAGAGCACAACTCCGAATTGGTTTCTTGCTGGGTATTTTGCTGCGGGCTGTAAAGCGATCCTCAGACTTTAATTTTTCTTCTTCCAGTTGAGTGGTGAGGAATGGAAGGTCTACTACCCCTACTGATCTCCTTTCACACGCAATCTTTCTTCCCGGTTTAAAGGAACAAGCAAAGATGAAGGCGATAAAGTAGATCATCGTCAAGTCCAATCCAGAGTGCAGTTTAATGGTTACAGACTCACAGTAAATAAATACAGGACTGCGAAGCAAACAGTAACTCAACGTAACGCGAGGCCGGTAAGTTGAAAGCTCGTTCTGACTCGTCATTTTCAAAAATTGGTTCCAGTGGATATGAATGTGAACTGAGCGTTCTGATCGGCGTCTGATCATGGATATCTGCGATTACTGTTTTTCTGGTGGGAAGAGTAAGAGAACGACGACTCTCTGGAAGAGAGACGAAAATGGGCAGGCAGCAGGTCCCCCACATGCTCCTTCTTCAGTAATGCCATGACATTCTGGAGGACCATCGCCTCCATATTTACTTCATCCTCCTCCTCATTGACAGCTACTAAACGTTTTCATGGAAACATCCGTTGCGAAGGATACGAGTAGGTAAGGATGATTCAAATGAAACTGGAGGAGATATGTGGAGCTTCCTCGAGTCAGAGAATTTTAATGGAGACGACGATGGTAATCCCACAGTGACGACTTATAAACATTTTTTAAATTTTCCCAGAGGGGAGAGAAAGTCGTGAACAGAACAGGCCAAGTTCAGAACATGATGGACCGCTCGAGGAGCCGGGGAAGAGATGTTTAAGCGGAGATGGCTCCCACGTAAAAGCAATATCAGGACATTGACAAAAAAAGAATGATGAAAAGGAACGAACTTGAGGGATGACAATCATTCCTGAAGAACGAACCAGCTGATATGTTTGAGCATGGAATCATGTGAAGCTGCCTATTTGCACAGAGAATGACGACATCGTTCTTATTCCACCTTCAGTTTTCATGGTTGAACCAGACTCAACCATCAACCTTGGGATTGTCTTCTTTAAATCAGACCCAACAACCTTTCTCCATCGACTGTCAAATCCAGTTTCAGAAGCATTTCGGACTAGATTGTTAGTGTTATAGTTTTATATAGATTAATATTAAAATGTTGCATAATATATGATTTTACCTCAACAATTACATGAAGGTAGGAACTTATCCCAAATTAATTGCTATCAAATTAGTTAAGTGCATAGGTTGGTAAGAGCATCAATTTATACGGTAGAGTCTTACGGGAGTCTCACAAGACAAAGTCCCACATAGCATCAATTTATATGGTAGAGTCTTACAGGACAAAGTCTCACAAACGTGTTTCAGTTAAAATGTATTTTGGTTATTTTATTCTTCTATTTAATAGGAGATCTCGAACTCAACTCAATTTTGCAACAAAGAGAAAATGAGTCAAAGTAGTCAACTACATAGGTTTGGGTATACCCCGGTTGAAGATCATACTAGTGAGTTTTATATAAATCTCACAACGAAAAGTTCCACATCAAAGCATCAATTTGTATGGTGGAGTTTTACAGTCAATTTGTATGGCGGAGCCGTACGGGAGTCTTACAAGAGAAAGTCTTACAAAAATGTTTCAGTTAAAAGGTATTTTGGTTATTTTATTCTTCTATTTAATAGGAGATCTCAAACTCAACTCAGTTTTGCAACAAAGAGAAAATGAGTCAAAGTACACCGATTGAAGATCATAAGAGGGAGTCTTATATAAATCTCACAATGAAAAGTCCCATAGAGCATCAATTTGTATGGTAGTCTTACGGGAATCTCACAAGACAGTCCCACAGAGCATCAATTTGTATGGTGGAGTCTTACAGTACAAAATCCCACAAAACATCAATTTGTATGGCAGTCTTACGGGAGTCTCACAATACAAAGTCCCACAGAGCATAAATTTGTATAGCAGAGTCTTACAAGAGTCTCACTAGACAATCCCACAAAACATCAATTTGTATGGCAGTCTTACAAGAGTCTCATAGGAGGAAGTCTCACAAAAGTATCTCAGTTAAAAGGTATTTTGGTTATTTTATTATTTTATTCATATTTGATTGTTTAATTATTCTAAGACTTATGTTTAAGAGTTATACTTTAGGTGTAACGGGGACATGGTATTTAATTATAAATCGATTCTACTAATTTCACATATTATAAATAGATACATGTATAGTCATTTCCTCTTTCACAGTAACTAGCCACTAAGGGATACAATCACAAAAGAGTCGATTTTCATGTCTACATAATAGATTTGGTAGATTCATCCTTCCATGGATATGATTCATAGGATCCAAAGAAAGATTTTCCATCGATTAAGGGCATATAAAGCACAAGGTACTAGATATTGATGATTTTATCCTAAAAAGCACAAGAAAAAGAATGCTTTAACCGTTGTTCATGGAACTGTTGGACATAAAAAAAGTAGAAGACAGCAGACAAATTAACCTTTTTACAGGTGTAGTGTTGTTATGAAACAAAAATTCACTTACGTTTCACAGAGGAAGATCTCTTCTTCACTCTTTTAAAACTTGTACTCCTCCCACTGTTGCTGTCGCCCTTACTGCTGCCATTGCTGTTGCTTCTGCTTTTGTTGGTGCAACACTTGGAGCAGAACCAATCGTCCTCCGGAACTGCTTCGAGTGGCGGATTACAGCAGTCTATGTGGATGCCAATCCCGCAGCCTGATGCACCCGTTTCATCTCCACAAATTAGCATCACTTCACCTCTGTCACGGGAACCACATACTTCACAAGCAATGTCATCCTTGTCATCCTCTGGAGGCGAGGAGGACATGACAACATCCTCTGAACTGCTCAACAAGTTCTGGAAAGATTTCTCTGCCCAAGAATGCGTCTTGTATAGAACATGTCTCTCCAAGGAGTATCCATGCTTGCAGACATACTCAACCAAGTAATCGGTCAAGACACAAGGAATTTCATGCTTCAAAAACTCTTGCACCCAACAATCCACATGTGGCATACCTGCACTAACAATGGCATAGTCTACTCCACTCTTCAGAAATCTTGTATATGGTGGGGAAGTAGCTAAAATGGTACCATCACCGGCCTTTATTACTCGCTTCAATGTGTCCTGTACAATTACAAAGCAGAAATTCAGAAATTTCACAAGAAATAGCACTACCAGATAAACAAGTTTTATCCAACTCCCCACATGCAAGCCAGTGAAGAATAGAATACCAGTGAAGGTGCAATGCATTCTCCATAAATGATAATGCGCATTCCGTAGAAGGCACCATGACCAGTCCTTTCCCGCAGTTGGCGCCATTTTCGGGGTGCCTCTAAGCTAATTGCACCATCTTCATTGAGACCTTTTCTGTACCATTCAAAAGATTCTTCATCCAGGAATTTCCCAGCCTCGTTGCTGGCAGTTAAGTAATCTGTCTTCAGAATCCACCTGCACTCAAGTCCATTCCTTTGTCATAATATGGAATAGCAAGAAGAAACCAAAAATACAACGTAATAGGGTGCTCAGATAGCTGAAACCACTTTTTTCATCAGTTTGACTGGTGCGATCTACATAGAGGTAATTTGTATCTTATGCCAATTCATCTTCAGTGCACATGAACCTTTTCCAAAGAAATAAAGTTAAGGCAACAAATGTTACCTTCCAGCCGCAGCTGCTGCAAAGAACTTTTCAGTCCGTCGGACTGGCTCTGGAACTAGAAAATGTGTAGCCTGATAAGACCAATTGTGAGAATCCCTGCAAATCCTTCCTCTCAATCGTCTGATAACCTGTTGAAACTCCTTCCTCAGCAGGTGGTGCCCAGACAAAATGAACCACATTGGTTCAGGCTCTGCTACTGACACACTAGCCATGGTAGTCTCCACTGGTTTTTTGTTGGATTTACCTGCAGGTTTTTGCCCCCTAGCCTTATCATCTGACTTTACTCTCACATTTATATCTTGAGCTGGTTTATTCTCTTTTTCAGCATTAAAGGAGCTTTCCTTTTCAACTGCTCTAATCTCACTAGAAGTTTGAGGTGCTAGAGCTTCACTAACTAATTCCATCTGTGTCTTTCCATCTGATTCAGGATTCAATTGAGGCATCTTTGTTCCCATGCCAGTATCTAACTCGACTGCATCTTGGGCATTCATAGGACCATTTAGACCCTCACTGAGATTGACTAGCATATCAGCATTATGTTGACTGGTTTTACCTGTAGTAAGCCTAATCTTTCGGGCCATATTTTTCTTAGCCATCACTTTTTTCCTAGAAGAACAGGAAGATGCTCCATTGATCATGTTTCTAGGATTTTGCAACTTCTCAATCTTAGAGCTGTTGCTGGTGTTGAGAGATGTAAGGTCCCCTTCTAGGTGCAGTTTCTGGACTTCGGCCATTTCACTTGATGATTCCTTTGGTAGCCTACTAAATGTGTCATCCCCACTCTCTGGCTTAATATCCCACTTGGATTCTACCAAACACCCAGCGGATATGCCAGATGCCCTGGAAAAATTCCTTACATCAGTATAGTGATCAGTTTCCATTGCATCCAAATAGTTTATTTGACATCTTGAGTCTGCTGGCTTATCAGATTCTATTGGCAAATCTGTCACCATATCACTTGACAGAGAAGCAAAAGCATCAGAAGTTTTAGCTTGCAAAATAGTTCGTCCATGTTGCAGAGGCTTTTTCTTGAGACTGGTGGATTTAGTTTTAGGCAAGTCTCCTTGTTGATTCACAATTGGTTCTATGACTGGTCCATCTTTCATGGGACTGCTACTCTTACATAATCTGGCACAGTTCTCTAGTTTATCATACATTGACATCTGTTCAAGTTCTGCACATGTAGGGGCCGCTGATGGCTTTTTTTTGGGGATCTTATCATCCAATTTTGGTGGACTGACCTCAATTCTTGAAAGACAATCTTTTCCCTCCTGAAGCAAAGTGTCACTTTGATCTTTCATAGGATGTGCTTCTGCTGAGGAACTCAAAGTTAGAACTTCAACAGATTTAAGATCATTTTTAGGTTGTTCTAGAGATAAATTTGATATGTCCACAGCATCTTTACCCCTATTTACTAAATTTCCTTGCGGAGAACTATGTGAAAGGATTGAAGTCCCTTGTAGAGATTTTCTCAGAGCTTTTCTGGAAAAATTTTTAGTACCAAGCTTTTCTTCTGACGCTTTCAAATGTGGTGACCTCTTCCTGTTTCTTGTGTTGATGGACCCATTGTATGCCTCTTTGTCTAGATCAACCAACTCACCATTGGGGTTTTTCATATACTGATGTGCCTCATCATTTTTAACATCAATGCATTCCTCGCCAGATAGAGCATGAACCTGTGTAGTTAGACGGTGATAGTCTTCGACTCTGTTCCTAGGTTCAGGCGGACTCAAAATTCTTTCACAACTAGACACTTTGCTTGGAGTAGATGATAAAGTCCTCTCATCAATATCTGCATTACTAGGTATATTTGAATTAAATCCAACAGCAAATGCTGCATTTAGGTCAATCTCAGTGATTTCCCTCAAAGGGGTACGTTCATCGAGGTTTCTAGGTGTCTGTAGCTCTTTGTGTGAGCTGGTGTTTTTCCCAACTCCCACATCTGTTTCTTCTTCAGAATCCCTGGCCTCAGCTTCCATGATTTCCAATTCTAAACCACTGCAGTGAAAAGCACATTTAGTTTAACAAAAAGAAAGCTGTAGCAATATAAAAAATTACAGTGCAGGATGTTGATTTACAAAGAAAAAGAAAAATACCTTTTCTTATATTTATCAGTTGGCAGGATTTTCCATGCTTTCAAGCTACAAGAAAAACATTTGTCAAATAGAAATAATGATAAATAAACCAAAGACTAGAAAGCAAATGCAGCTAGACAAGATGATCAATATCTAACTAAATATACTAAAAGCAGCAATTGAAATGAGAATCAGTACCAGTCTTCCAACCATTGATGATTTACGAGCTCAATGTTTGTCCTTTTTGCAAGCTCATACTTCTCACCTATAAACGAGAGTGTGGGTCCATAACAATGATAAGCATAATACCATAACATCAGTAGATCACGAAACAGCAGTTCTATGTTTTTTTGTGCCTGAATGATCATGATCATCATCATGAGAAATTCAACCAATGAAGAAATGTGCATAAAAGGAAGCCAACCATCTTAGAGGTTCCAAAATTTGAAATTCTATCCGACATAATACATCATAATGTAGAATATTTAGCTAAAAAATATCTAACGAAAGAGATCTTCCCAAAATCACCCATGTTTAATAAAGAAGAAGACTCAATTTAAAGAGGCTGCATTTCCTAGTTGGGCTCCCTAGAACAGAAAATCCTAAATTAGGAAGTCTCTTTAAGTTACAATTTCTTGATTCAAGCTAGCTAAAATTTACACTAATCCACCCCGACCACCATTATGGAGTAAAAAAACCATAGGTTAAAACTAAGAGAGGATGAAAAGGGCTGCAACATCACTCAAATTGCTTCTATTAAACTAAATGGGAATAATTATTTTATGTAGTCACTGATTGTCCAATTATCTCTATGAATTGAGAAGTTGGAGCTTATCACAGAAGATCCACCAAAGACCAACACTAAAGAGCGGAAGACAAATAACTACATTGTGATGTCTTGGCTCTTGAATAGTATGGAACTTCAAATTATCAATCAGGTGATTTATAATAAGAGTGCTAGAGGTATATGGCAGGCCCCATAGAAAAGACTTTCACAAGAGGAGAATTTATCATGTTTTGAGACAAGTTTGGGTTACTTGATATCTTTCCCTCCAACTTGAGGGAAATTTTGAGTGATTTGAGTTAGAAGGGCAAGTCTATGATTATGAGCCTTTTATTAAGTAGTCTTTAGTATGCACAGTTAAGTCAAAATACTTAAAGTAACTTGATTAGTTCTATTAGAATGGAGGATATTATGGTAAACCTGTAAGGGGACAGATAACTAGGTTGATTAATGAAATATCTAGAGATATTTTTTCCCTCTGATTTGCCACACTTGATCTTCCTTGCTGAATTTTCATTTTACAAAAGGAACTGGTAACCACTCTTTTTAATGTAAAACACATTGAACTTGCAAGTCAAAAAAGGGTCCCTATATGACCACCCTCCTAAAGTTCAATGTGGAAGTACCAAATGGTTTTTCTAGCTAAACTTAATAGAATATTAAAACTCCCGAGGCCTTAAAAAGGATGACGACTATTTTAAACTTGAAAATAAGTCATCCTATTAGAAGTTTTTGGTGGTCCTTTTAGTTAATTCTAAACTAACATTAAAAAATAGCAAAATATTAACACCTAAAACAAGGCAGTAGCCTTATTAAGAAAAACAACAACAAAAGACTCAACTATTTCCTCTAAAGATAGTAGCTTTATCGTTCCAAGAAAAAGGCATTATCATCATTAGAGGGGAAAAAATAGAGTGACATAGGCTGCTTAATACAAGATATTTCAAAGAAACAGGAGAATATTAGAAAAAGAATCTCTCTCTTTCATCAATTTTCTTCCTTTAAAGATCAAACTGAATCTCTTTCAGGATTATGTAACTATGGTTGTAACGTTTTCAAGCAAGATATCAACTTAACACAACTCACCCTTCTCTGGCTGAGTACTATAACCAAAGAAAAAGAGCAGTAACCAATTTCTTAACCCACATTTTTAAGCTTCATGTACTCAAATTCTTGTACAAATGTTCTGTTCCTTTCTGCAAATCAAGGCATTGTGACAATGGTATACAGCACTTGGAGATTTCAAGCCTATATGGATAAACTATTTGACAAAATTAACTAAGTTACAATTGTGCATCCGCTAATTCATTCCAATTAGGGTTGTAAGTGGTATATAAATGGATCCAAACAAACCATCCCATAGACTGCTCCATTCATAAATGGTATGATGGTATACAGTATTATCAGTATAAACAATAAGCTACTCTATATACCATTTATTTACCTATTTATCAAACAATAGAATGCGTAATCAGGTAATAAATGGAATAATAACAAAAACAACTTAAACTTTTATAGAACCACAAAAGTACAAAAAAAATAAAAATTACATTATCATATACACAGAAACCTAAGAACAATTTCATTCTAATGTATAAGAAAATTCTTAAAAGAATATTACACTATCACAAGAAAAAAGCATTTAAATCATGTTTATCTCAACATAGAAGGAACTGAGAACCACTTTATAATCTGAAATATATTGAACTCAGCAAGAAAAGAGGTCCTCAAATGACCATCTAAAATTTCAATGCAGGAGTACCAAATGGGCTTTCTAACTAAACCTAACAGAATATTGAAACTCCGGAGCCCTAAAAAGGATGACGGCTATTTAAACTTGAAGACAAATCATCCTATTGGAAGTTCTTGAAGGTCCTTTTAGTTAATTCTAAACTAAAATAAAAACAAATAGAAAAATATAAACACCTTCAATAAGACAGTAGCTTTATACAAAAAATGAAACAGAAAAAAAGATTCAACTATTTCCTCTAAAGACGGTACTTTTCCTCTAAAAAAGTTCTTTTCCTTTCTACATATCAAGGGCATTAATAAAGATAAAAAGCACTTGGGAGATTTCAAGCATATATGGATAAATTATTTGAGAAAATTAACAAAGTTACAGTTGTAGGGTTTAGGGTTTGAGTAAATTAACTAAGTAACAGTTGTACATACAGTAATTCATTCCAATTAGGGTTGTAAATGTATATAAAAGGATCCAAATAAACTATTCCATATACTGCTCCATTCATAAATGGTATATTGGTATACAGTATTATCAGTACAAAGAATAAGTTAATCTATATACCATTTATTTAACTATTTATTGAACATTAGAACAGGTAATTAGGTAATAATAATTAAAAAATGACTTAAATCTCATAAAAGTATATTTCACAATCCTAAGAAAAAAAGTATAAAAAATCACATTATCATATATAGAAAAGCCTAAGAACAATGTCATTCTAATATATAAAAAAATCCTTAAAAGAATATTTCACTATCCTAAGAAAAAAGAATTTGAATCATGATTATCTCAAACACACATTCATTCACATAAAAATTTACTGAATTACTCTTATATATAAGCGAATCAGTTAATCAGGTAATCTTTACCCGTTTCCATTCCATTTAATAAACAATAAACTAGTAATCGAGTAAAATTACTTGAATGACCAATCAGGTATGAATTTTTGTTCCGTTTTAATTCCATCTAATAAATGGTAAACGAAAATTTGAGTAAACATATAAATTTGATATCCCTAATTCCAATGTTTTCCTGTGCTTATTTGGTGCACATAAGCATCCAGAGATCCCACATCCAATTTTTTTAGGGCAAAAATATTTAACCAAACAAAATCTTTCCAGCTTCCCACTTCAATCACTTTGCTCCATCAACCTTTCTAATTTTTATCTGAGCTTTAATGCTATCTGCTATATTCTTAATCTCTCTCATAATTTTCAGAATACAAAAGGGAAAATAACAACTTACCCTCAAACTTGTAGCAAATAAGATGAGTGACTCTAGCTGCAATCAAAGGCTTTACAAAATTTGCACCCATCATTTCCACCATTTTCTGAGAAAAGGGGAAAATAATTGTCACATAAACGCCATAACTTTCAATGTGAAAAGAAGATCAACCCCCTTCAAAAGAAGGAAATTGGCATTTGTAAAACCAATATGCAATTTTGGACCGAACAACCAGACTTCTGATTTGCATGCTCAGATTGAGAAAGTAACATTGGCATGTAAAGTGTATCACACTTTTTTGCACCATCATAATCCATTGTAGACACAAAAAAGGAGAAATTTATAATATAAAAAATACAAATAGAACTGAATGGGCTATTCACCATTGCAAAATCTGAAATGTTTATGCAACTTGAACATATATTTAAGTCCTGACATTATATGGGAGATGTCATACTATCTATTAAAAGAGCTATATGCCAAAGTTTTAACTTTGTTCAACATCCTTATAACTTGTGCTATCTTACCCAGCTATTATAACTTTTTGACCATATCAGTTAGCAAAAAGTACAATTCAAGTTTACATTATTTCTAACATGCACAGAGTTCTGAATTGAGCAGTATAAGTTTTGAAGTTGCTACAAAGTTGAGTTTCAATCTATTAAAAGATTTCTAGCAGCCCTCATTCTAATTCCAATAAATCTCAGGTGAGAGGCACAGTCAAGTAAAAATAGTCAATTGTACAACAGATTTCTTCACATTATACGTGGACCAAAATGAACCCTGTTTGATCTGGAATAGTACAGACACAGTCATGTAATTTATGGTTGTTCTCCTGTTTTAAAATAGTAGCTTCATCTTTTTTCAAAAAAATGAACTGTTTCCTACACGTGGTCTTGGATGCTAACATTGAATCTAACAAGCTGTTGTCAGAAATGAGAAAGTCCATGGAAAATATCCTAATCCTTCAGCGGTGAAGTTGGAGGTCATATTAATACAAGATTTCTCAATCTACCATAACATTATCTCGTTTTGTCCCCTGATATCCGGTCAAGCACATGCATAGTGATTCTGCTCCTGGAATTCCTTTCAAATCCTTGACAGGTTGATACAGAACCTGTGAAAAAAATAAAAGGAATTGACATACATGAAGAGTTAATTTTTGTGCCATATAGGACTAGGACCACTTACGATAGCTATGACTCCCAGAAATAGAGAAGATCACCTGAAAGAACAACAAATGTTTCTCTAGAAAACCATGCCGGTCTCAAGGTGATATTATGTGAAAAATACACAGAACTCAAAGACACTAAAAACTGACCCGATTAGCGTCAGCAAGACTTCCCATATCCAAACTATCTTCAACCCATAAATCCGTAACGAGAGTTTTACCATCACTTCGAGCAGCTACACAAATGGGATCATCCTGCGGGAGATGACAAAATGAAATCAGAGCCAGTCAGGGAAAAGTATTACCTTAAAACAGAAACTCAAATCATTCTGGAACTTCACCAATAACTTTTCCTGGATAGAAATATAGCACTAAATTCGAAGGGCTAACAATTTGCAAACTTACATGCACTCGGTCATGGACAATCACATGAGTGCAACCGGTATCGTATTGACCAACATCGAGTCCCCCGTTATGAACAATCTCTGAACTGAACTGAATTAAATAGAGAAGAATAAGTGACCGAATGAGAAAAATGCCAAAGATGTTTATTTAAATGTTGCGTTACTGAAAAAGCGATCTCATCGATGAACATTACGAAGAAATAGGAAAAAATCACAAATTAGCAAAAAATAAAATGACAAAGAAAAATATGAACAGATACCTGTGCTTCGGAGATGGAATCGAAACCAATCAGAACAAAACGAACCCCTGTAAACAGCATTTCCTTCATACTATAAAGCGTAGTTGCAGTTGCCGGTGGACAAAAGTTGAAATATTTTGGTAAGTGATTCGAAACTTCAAATGCCTGACGAGCCCATCGAGCTGAAAGGATACAGGAAGAGACAAGAAAGCAAGGAAAAAGCTAATGAAATCCTCGTGTGGGGAAATGATCAGGAATCAAAATTGAAAACCGAGATCACGACAGTATGTTTCAGTATTATCCCAGTGAAATATAGCTTACAGGAAAGAAGGACACATTATCGAAGATGAACACGGGCAGAGCCACAGACTAACGAAAAATTCGCAAAGAGGGAATTTTCCAGGAAGCGATTTTGATTTTGGAGCAGTGGCGGGAGGAGGAATCTAGAAAAGCTCGCACGTGGAAAATCACGTGCTAGGATCTGCTTGTGCCACGTATTTAAAGCTCAATGGGCCCACAAAAGCCCACAAAATAGCCCCTGTATGCCATTGGTTTGGCCCATTTTAAGTGGGCCCTGCTTCCGTGATTTCTCCGCCTGGCGACCCGGCGTTCCTCACCGTCGACGAAATTTGTTCTAAATGAGAAGATTTTCCTCTCATGCTTTCGGTATTTCTCCCGCATCAACCGCTGTTGCAAAAATTTGTGGTCGCAGTTCCTCCGAGAACTGAAAAGCCATCAAATTTGCATCAACCAGAGGCCCAAATCACTCCCATTGTTTCCAGAATCCGTTTAAAGGTAATCGAACTGTTGAACCCTCTGAAAAATCTCATCTTTGTGATGTATCTTCAGACTCCAATACCTTTCCCTTGGGGAGACAGTCGTCTAATAAAAATCGCGAAAGTGACACCGAGTCAATGAATCATATGCTCTTATCTGATTTACTGTCTTGTTAGAATTGCTTCTTCTAGTTAATTCATGAATTGGTCATCAGGAGAAGCTGCTCGAATCCACATTTCAGTGTTGGAATATTTCAAAATCAACAAAATCCATTACTCTCCCTGAAATTTTACTTACGGGCTTCTAATATCAACCATGGCATCGTGTCAGATGCATCGGTTAGAAAAAGCTTTGTCGAATTTCCTATATAGAAAGGGTACAGTTGTACAGTCAGTTGAATTACTTCAAGAGATTAAATGTGCCGGACTAAGGGTTACGAAAGGGTTGTTCTGCATATTGATTAATAGCTGGGGAAAGCTGGGTCTTGCAAAGTACTGCATGGAAGTATTCTCCCAGATGTTTTTCTTAGGTTTTAAGCCTAATACCCGTGTGTATAATTCTCTTATTCATGCACTGGTGAAATCCAACTCACTTGATATGGCTTATTTTAAGTTGCAACAAATGGCTGCAGATAATTGTCACAATGATCGTTTTACCTACAACATTCTTATCCATGTGAGTATGTAAACATGGGATAGTTGTGAAGCATTTCAGCTTTTGAAGCAAATGGAAAGCTGCGGGTACCCACACAATTTGTTTTCTTATTCTATACTTATTGATGGGTTCTGTAATTCAAAAAAGATTGAACAAGCTTTTGAAGTTCTGAAAAATAAAGAGAAGGAGAAATGTTACTCCCAATGAAGCTACTTATAGAACTTTGATCTACAGAGCATACAAGATGTTAAGTGAGTTTGTAGAGAATGAGCCGGTTTTGCATGAAAAAAGCATTTGGTGCAGTACTTTATCGTCTCTTGACCAATTGTGTGGCCAAAAGAGGCTTATGCATTTTTGAATGAAATGGATAAACGAGATTACTTTCCAGATAATGCAATAGTGAACATTGTAAAGTCTTGCTTGATAAAAGGTTCAGATCTCAAGGCAAAATGTAAGCTGATGAATGACTTTGTTGCTAGAGATGGCAAACCTGCATTTAATGATTGCAGCTGTGTAAAGAAGGAAAAGGTAATGAGGCAGATCTGTTTCTGAACCAGATGAGTTCCAATGGACATTTGTGCAATGTGTTTTCGTATAATATGATGTGTGTTTTAGACTGCTGTACCGAAGCTGGAATGAGGGAGAAGCCTCACAGTGTTTTAGAGAATTGGTACAGACCTGTGTTTCTCCCAATCATGTAACATTCAACACTCTTATCAGTGGCTTCTGAAAAAATTAAGAGGTAAGTTAGTCACAAGAAATGTTGAAGATGCTATTAGAATATTGGTTCAAGTTAGATGTTTTCACATTTACTTCCATAATTGATGGTCTTCGTAGGGTTCACCAAATGGAAGAAGCAGTGAATTGTTCTAATGAGATTATTGAGTGGGGTCTCTCACCAATCTGTATCACATACAATATACTGATCCATTCTCTATGTGCTATTGGAGAAATTATGAAGCTAGTGAAACTTTTTGCAAGGATGATAGCTAGAGGGATAAACCTAGATGTATTTAAGTTCAATTCATTCATATTAAACCTTTGCCAGATGAATACAGTGGACAGCACTCAAAATCTTTTTAATTCCATGTTGAAGTTTGGTGAAACTCTGATAGTTATACATATAATGCTTTCATCAAAGTTTTGTTTGATTCAGATAGGATTGATGAGTCTAAAGAAATATTGCTCATGATGGAGTCTAATAATTGTCCTGTGAATACATATTCATATTCTTCAATATACAGGCACTTGAATCTAGAGGCTGCAGTGAGGAGGCCCAAAAATTACAGGGAAAGTAAAGGAAAGTAATATTTGTTGTTGTTGTTGTTGTTGTTCGTAAAATGGGAATTGATCTTAGCTGACTGGAAATTGATTTCACTTGTATAATATGAAGTAGGTAGTTCTTTCAAGCAGATCAGGCCTTTAGAGCCTGTCCATGGGTTTCATCCTTGGATAATGCAAACAACTTGGAAAGGAAAGCTGAAAAGAAAATTTTGGAGTTTGACTGCAGTTCTACTAATTGCAACATGGTGATTGGTTTGGATATGGATAACTCTACTGCAATGTGGTATTCTTTTCCCTAATATTAGAATAAGATGAAAATTAGAGAAAGGATAAAAATTCTGTATATCGCCATAAGAAAGGAAACTAAGGTGTGAATTAGTATTTCTTTTTAGAGCATGACAACTAGGTATTCAACCTATCAGCTCCCATGTTTTGTTCCTAGTTACTTGGAGCTGTATTCAATTTTAATGAATTGGTGCTTATGGTTGGATGCTCTGCTTCAGATCTCATATCTTTGGATGAGAATTGGTTCTTTTATCGGTATGAGTTTCTGCTTTACTCTCATGTACACAGCTGAAAGAGTGTTGAGACATTTAAAACCAGCAAAGTGAGTATGTAATTTTTAAATGGCAAAGAGTGCTTATGGTTTCCATGAATTGGCATGCTATTTTAGGGCAGCCTTATTGTATTACTGAGACAAGGGCTTTCTGGTGGTGGATATCGTTGGCTATTTAGTCGTCTACCCTGTCAATACATGAGCTTTTCCATTTCGATTTTGGAGGGATCAATGTACTTATGATAATAACTGATTGGTGCTTGTTCTGGCCTAAATGTTTAGCCCAGTCCTATGGGCAACATTAATATAAGCTCCTAGTTTCTTTCAAACTATTTTGAACTACAAAAGAGTGTTGAAAAAAAGATATGGAAGGTTCTTACATGACTCTTCAACAAAGAGATTTCCTAGTTTCTTTCAAACTATCTGGAACTACAAAAGAGTATTGAAAAGAAGATATAGAAGGTTTTTACATGACTCTTCAACGAAGAGATTTGCACTGCATGCTATTTTGGCACTGCAAAATGGTTGAGAAATATAAACCTTCACAGGAATGCTATTTTGGTACCATGAAAGAGATTTGCACTGCATGCCTCATGAGTTAAGCTGATGGGGTTGATCAGAAGGCTTTGACCCTTCATTTCTTATTTGAAGGAGTACAAACAATTTGGATGGCTTCCTTATTCCATTAGTGTTATTTGCTTTCAACTTCAGCATTCTGAAGGACATCTGATTGAAAATGTGGAGTATCAAATCTTAAAGCTATCCATTTGATTCTTGGAATGGAGTTTCTTTCTCTGAGATTCTTGAGAAGCAAATTGTGTATTATTGAACAGTATTTTTGAATTAGATTACTGCTCTACTTGAACTGAAAGCAGTTTTTTTCTGTTTGATAATTACTCTTTCTGGAGATTAGCGAAGAACTTTGTTAAACTTCTGCATAATGGCAATATGCTCTCTCTCTCTCTCTCTCTCTCTCTCTCGTGATCAGATGGCCTATTACCTAAGAGATTCATCTCTTAGAATTTTTAGCTTGATCAAACCCTACAATCTGAATATCAGGACTATTTTTACAACTTTCTTGCAGACTAATTTTATAATTTTCTGCATCACTGCGCCAATTGGAAATACGTTTCCAACTACCTAATTAAAAAAAAACGAAAAACAAAAACTGTAAAAATCTTGTGAGATGATCAATACACACCCTATTAGAGTTCTATAGATAAAAAGAGAATTAGGTGCAACCACTGGACACAGGCCAGTTAATTTCGTCCTTGGCAGCACCCACGTTGGCTGATTTTTTTCTGCACAGCACGAGCGGCTTTTTCTTTTCATCTGCTAGCGTTTCTCCGCTTTTGAGGAAAACGAAGAAGAGAGATGGCTTGGATGACTCGTTTTCTCGCCGTGGTGAGCTTCTTAGCCTTCGGAATCCTATTCTCGCCGGAAACTTTCGGGCCAAAATCCGATAATGGAGCTTCCTCTCTCGTCTCCGTATCTCTGAAGCTTGCCCATCTATTGAGCTTCGCCACTGCCTGGGGCATTGGTCTCTGGGTAACTTTCATCGGAGGAATCATTATGTTCAAGTAATTGATTTATTTTACTCTGTCTCAGCTGTTAAAAGTTTCAGACTTCGACTCTACTCTTTTTTTTTTTTTTTTCTGAACCGTATTCTTTGTTGTGTTTATGCAATTCAGTAATCTCCCGAGGCATCAGTTCGGTAATCTTCAGAGTAAGATGTTCCCGGCATACTTCTCGACTGTTTCCGCCTGTGGAGCAATTTCAATTGCAGCTTTTGCATATCTTCATCCGTGGAAGACTGCCTCCTCTGTCGAGAGGTTTCAAATTGGAATTTTGCTCTCCTCTTTCGCGTTTAATCTGACAAACTTGTTCGTATTCACCCCAATGACCGTCGAGGTGAGAACTTAGTCTTTTGTCTGCTCATCCGATGCTGTTAGTAGCCTTTGATAGACTGTGAAACATTCATCAACTATTTGATTTGGGGGTATTTAGATCGTTTTTAAAAAAATTATTTTGTAGTCTTTGATATTTGTCCTAGACACTGGAGGTTAATATTGATTGGTCTGGCTTTATTTGATATGCGAAAGAGGGTTTTTTTTAATACAAGCTTGTTGAAGTTCCTTAGATTTACAGCATATGATAATCCTTTGGACTAGACCAAATCCTTTCTCTGGAGAATGTGTAATAAAATACTGGGAACACTTGACCTTTGGTTTTAGATTTAAGGTTGTGATAAGGGATAATATAATCCCATGTCATCTCACTTCAAACATTCTCTAGAGAGTAAAGGTCCACCCAAGACACCCTTTGGTGGAATTTCACTCCCTTTCTTTTTGTGTATAAACAGGTTAATTTGTTTTCTCTTGCTAATAGAGATTCTAACCGAACTTTTCATGAGCACTTAGGGTATTCTCTATAGGGTATCCTCTTTCTCTTTTAACATTCTACAGGGCTGAGGACCTCTCTTGCTACTTACAGCTCTTGAACCTGACCAATGAAAGAACTGATTAAGCTGACTTTTAATATGCTGACCTACAAGCTCAAAATGATTTGAAATTATGATGAGACTAGTACTTATAAATTGTGCTATTTAGAACCTGTGACTGATCTCCAAAATGTTTCAATAACATCTTCTTCTTTCTTTTTGTCTCTACTGAAGTATTTTGTTTCTGTTGGATGATGAATTGACTTGAGTAACTTTTTGGAAATAAGGTATAAACTGAAGTTTGCCTGTAGTCATAAACCAAGCAGTAAATTTAAATCTATTTAAAAACCAAAGTTTTTGAAATATCAACTTTGAATTTTATTATTCTCTTACTTGCCTTTTGCTTGCATAATCCTTGGAAATGAAACCAAAGAGTCTCTTGAATTGTGAGCATCATGGGATAACATGTCCGTGATCCTATCAGATGATAGGTATCATTTGTTGCAGTTTTCTCTGTGTCTGGAAGGAAGAGTCACGTTGTTTATCTCCTTCATTGTTGTTAATCAGCAAAATCCATCTTAACTAACTTTAGTATTAATATTTTTAAAAAAGAGAGAAAAGAACCTGCCTCACAGTGCTTCTATTGCCTCAGCAGCTACCTTCACTAAACAAATTCTCTTTCCTGGATCCACAATTTGTTCTCATAGAATTTTTGTTCAAATCATAGCCAAAAGATTTCTTATTACCAGAGCAATTTAGTTTTAATATTAGGTCTAGTAAATCAACTGTAAACTACATTACTTTCAAGTAAGACTCCATATTTTCTGAACCATAAAGTACTTGAAAAGGCATAATTTGGTGGTAGCCTTAATGTCATGCTTGCACAAGAAGTTCAACACTATACCTCCTAACAAACCATTCAGGCTGTGAAGTTGGGTCCAAAGCATATCCCAAAATGACTAGTCACTTTAGGAAAACTCTTTCCCAGCTAATAAACTCAAGATCTTTGTACTCATTAATCCATGTGGAACAATTCCTTAATACTGGCCCAACCGATTTTGCTTCTTTTACGTTCTTTAGCAAATAGTGTATAATAAGTCTTGTACCTGTTTTACTCAACTGTTTGTATTTTTACATTCTTTAGCAAATAATCACACGAGGCTTTTTGGTTTTTTGCTGTTGATTTTATAGATAGTTTCTCTCACCAAAGTAAATGACTTCGATCTTTATCACAAAAATGAAATCCGAGGATTTTTCTCAGTGGTAAAATTCGTTAGTATCTGCATATATTTTTTTTGGTTTACTTTTGCTGCTTTTGGATAGATCATGAGGAAGAGACACAAGGTTGAGAAGGAAGAAAACATTGGAGATGAAGTGGGCTGGACAAAGAACAGGGAAGCAGCAAAGGCCAACCCAAAGCTTGCAGCAATGAACAAGAAATTCGGAATGATCCATGGTTTGTCATCTCTTGCCAATATAATGTCATTTGGCTGCCTTGCCATGCATTCAGCTTTAAGATTTGATTCTTCTCGACATGAACTTTCAGCTATATGAATCTTTTCTAGGAAAGAACTAGTTATAAACCTACTCCTGGCATGTATGGGAGGAAATATATTCGTTAAAACTTGTTTACTCTGAAAGAGCTATTATCCATTAATACAGTCTGGGATACTTTGGATACAGTTTGAAAATTAGATATTCCATTACCAGCTTTAAGAAAAACTACTTCCTCTTAAAGTGGTAGAGAAATCAGTGGCATTTCAAGATCATAATATTTAACGCGAAAGGCAGAAGTGTTTGGTCTAGGGACACGCAATCTTCTCTATTGTCGGCGGCCGGCGGGGAAGGTATTGGTCGTCATCTTCCCAAGGAAGTAGAAGCTTCAAGCATCAATTTTGTCTTTATTTGGCCGACACGGAAAAGACCGTAGTGAGCAAAGATCAGAACCTGACCGACAGAGGGGGAATATGATAGCACTCCACGTTTGAATCAATCATGTAGGAAGAATTCAATCCAGAAATCGTAAAGGCAATGCCACAAGGTCACTCATGTTTCCACTTCCATTCAATTCCGAGCGAGAAAAAACAAAGTTGAAAAAAAACAAAAGAGAGAGAAGTCGAGTGGCAGTCTTGCGCGGAATTCTCGACCCAATCCGAATGCCTCGGATAGTTATAAAAAAGATTCGCCACGCAAAGCAATATCCACAGTCAGATTGGACTGATTGAAGAATGCCAACACACGGCAGGAAGAATGAACACAATAGCAGAGAAAAACAAGAGCTGTCTTCTCAGAAAATAGCACATGCCATGAGAGGAACATGACCAAATGCAATCGCCCTTCTTCTGTATTCTTCGGTTCTTTATGATAACAAAATCGATTTCACAACAGTCACATCCAGGATTGCAGCAACGCTCAAAGAAATAATCTCTAACAATGAACGTGGTCCTTTACTTCCTATTGAGACCGAGTTGCCACCGACACTTCTATCAGAAGAAATGGATCAGAGTTAACGTTCCCACCACCAGAAAACGTGCTGGGAACATGAACACAAGCAGCATTTGCAAATGCTGCGATGCAACGAGTCTGCTGAACCGTCTCAAAGACTCCTTCCCGCTTTCAAAAACACCTGAAAAGATTAGACCATGCTGATTCTTATTTCCTGCTTCTGTCCTCGGACCCAAAATGATGCCTGCATCCACACCCTGAGGGGCCACAAGAGGCCACCACAATTTCCTCCTGCGCTCTCTCTTCACCCTCCTCATCTGGTTGAGCTCCTGGCGGATGACATTCTGGATTGATCTCAAGTAAGAGTTCATGTCATGATCTCTATTGATGGCTCCATCAGATCCATAAGCTGACGGATCACTTAGAATATCGAGTGGATGTGGGGAGTTCAGAAAAACAGTTTGTGCTGCTCGCAAGTGAGTAGATATTTTAGCAGGATTTGATGTGAGATCACACAAGAGATAGAGGCCACTGCCAGAAGGGAGGAGATGGTGATGGGGGGAGAGTGATTCTTCAGGCTGGAGAATTAGGAGCTCCCCCATCGGTGCATATAACAGTTTCTGTAGACAGGAAATTAAAGCTCAAATACAGTAAAACAAGGATACCAATATTGAAGATTGAAAAGAAAATTTAACTTTTAGAACTGAGAACATACATGGTTGTTGAGACAGGGGTGATTACGGAAGTTTCCATTCACTGCCTTCAGAATCTCAGCTACATGATCTGGGTAGTTGCAGGAGAAGGCTCGAGGAACAATATCCCTATGCATTGTAACAGCCTGAACATGGCTTTGTGACAAACCTAAAATACGTAGTAGCCGATCACCACCACACATAATAGACGGGGAACCAAATGTTACTACTGGAAGCAAGGAAAAACAGTGGACTTCGCCTCGTTTTAATAACATGAGATTCACTAGTAGTGCCAGACTTCCCCCTAAAGAATGGCCAGTAAAACGGAATGATGCAGAATCTCCACAAGATTTGAGATGAGCTCGGACTTCCGGCAACATTTGTTCATAGATTCCTTTTGCAGCCTCATAAATACCTCTATGCACAAGCACATCAAGCCCCTGGAGCCAGAAAATCAGGTGTTATTTTGATAGCTAACCAGACAAACAACAGTAATTGCATCAGAGAAGAATTTTAGCTCAATTCTCAACCCCCCCCCCCCCACACACACACACATGTCACCATACACAGACCCTACAGACTACAAATAGTTAAACAGATGCTTCTCCAATTACTAATGAGCAAACATTTATAGGAAATCATCTAAGGCCTCATTCCATGACATGTATTACCAATCTCAATTTCACTGTGACAGACAGAAATATCAAAAAGAAAGAAACTGCATACCTCAAATTGGATGGGCTCAAAGAGCAGATTTGCTTGCCAAGAAGCCAATGACTCTGAACCCTGCAAGGTTTGCAAATATAAATTGAGTCCTTACAGATCAAACCAATTCAAACAAAAATATAATAAGTAACACTGTTCACCTGAATTGCAAAGAATCTAGTTCCACTGTTGTCATCATCACAAATAAACCATTCACAAGGGGATGAATGAGCTGAATTCAAGTCCTTCACCACCGCTTGCTTCATTTCCTCCTCAGCTGCCACAACTGCTGTGACAGAACTTGTAGTGGCCACAAAAGAGGCCACCTCAGTGCTTGTCAATTGACTTCTTTCTTTGACAGGGTCCTCAACTGTTTTGCTTTCTGAGGATTTGAATGGAAGAATGCTTCTTGTTTGTGATTGCACATAAGATGCAGCAGCTGCGGCAATTTGATAGGCTACTGAGGCACTTATGCGATATCCCAGTTTCTTCTGCCTTCCAACCTCGGACATTTCATCAGTTTCCTTTCCTTCATTTCCTTGTTTCTGAGTCTGAGGTTGCGCCAGCCTTTGATCATTTTCTGTTCCAATAGTTTCACATTTCTTTTCCTTTTTAAAATTTGAGAGCTCGGCTTTCTTCTCCAAGGAAGACGTTACAAAACGTAAGCCATGGTTTTTTAAGAGATTCCCTGGCTGGAATAGAGTGACTGTCAGTCAAAAAGGTTTCAGAGAACATTTTCCTAAGGTATAACATGCTTTAAATCGACGAGAGCAAGATCCTGTCATAAAATTTAACGGAGATTGCCAAGTGAAAGTAAGTATTGGCATCGGATAGAAATGTGGACTTATCAAACAAATGCCACATCTATGAGAATTTTTTCAGTGTCACGCATGAACAAGATCTGTAGCTCCCTCTATAATGAAAACGAGTTTTTGAGCGTCTGGTATGTATTTACAATTCAAAGGCTTACAAGGACTATTTTTTTCTCAAGAAATTGAAAATCCTCATGTGATGGAGGAGCGAAATCGCTAATGCATAGAAAATTTCTGAAGATGTCAAACAGAGCTTATAAACCCAAGCAATCGCTAGCGAAAAAATGTCGAACGGAACACTTGATTGTGTTACGCATCATGGAAAAAGACGCTCAAACAGGGGGAAAATCGGCAATAATGGCAGAATCTAACCCTCGCATCCCCGCCGAGCGTAAAACAAATAAATAAGCAGAAGTTTAAAAAGAGAAAGAGTAAAGAACCATAGTTTCATACCTTAATCTTGTGTATGGAATACGCCAGGTTTCCCAAATAAGACATTCGGGCGTAGAACCTCGCCTCTGCCAACGAGACTCTCCTCAAAAACCTAGAGAAGGAGTCTCTATCAAATTCCACTGGATCCTCGTCGCCCAAAACTCTGCAGCCATCAGCACCAGCTTCGTTGCAGCAAGAACACGAGGTCGAATCTTCCCCCACCTTGCCTCCCTTTCCTTCCTCCTCCCTTTCCTTCTCTTCCAATAGCTCCTTTTTGCTCTTCTTTTTGTCAGACCAGATGGATGCTATATGCAAAATCTTCAACACCCAATTGCCACCCCTATTCTGTACGGCCGATACCTCTTCTTCCGCCTCCACCCTGTCCATTTCATCCACCGCTTCTTCCCGAGCTACAGTTTCGTCGACGAGAATTTCATCTTTCCTATCCTCGCCCGCGGACCAAAGGTACCTGAGCGGACCCACGAAAGAATACGGCATTGCCGGATCGATCGTGGATTCCACAGAAAAGCCGTTGCTGCCACTGGTGGACGGAGAGGCGGTGCCCCGGCCCAGAGCCCTAACTTGCGCCAGGGGGACTCGCGAATCGACACCGCCTCCGACCGGAAACCCGGAGGAGGAGGTTATCCTGCGCATCCCCGCGCCATTGAAACAGAGACTGTCCATTCTCCGTTCCTCTCGTCCCCGATGGAAAAGGGAAGAAACCAAATAGACTGTAATTGAAAAGGAGAAAACCACTCGGTGTTTGCTACCTCACGACCGTTGGCTTTTAACGTTCGCCACGATCGAGAGGGAAGAAAACAGGGAGAAGGCCACGGCCACCCCTTCCTCTCTTAAAGAGGCCTACGCGCTTCTGCTGTTTCTCACCGATTTCGTAAAACCCAAACAGCTCGGAATGGACAAAAAGCTTTAAAAATTCAAACTTTGGATTCATTTTTCTATTTTTTATCCCCCCTTTTTTATCGCCCTAAGAAAATCGACGGCGCCTGTTTCTCCCTCTAAGAAAATCGACTGCGCCTGTTTCTCCCTCTAATAAAATCGACGGCGCCTGTTTCTCTCTCTAGATCGGCGTAATGCCAACCTTAATGCACCCTTAGTCGTCACGTGCTGACTTTTTAGTGAGCTGATAAAAGCAAGAACGTACTTACCCTTAATAAAGAATCTGCAGTAGAAAAAATCAAAGATTCCACTTTTATCAGACAATGACAGCTCAGATTCCGTCTGAGATTCTGGCCCACCCCAGCGTGCGCACGAGGCAAGACGTCGGCTGTGGCAGTTACACCGCCATTGATGCGTGCGTACATCACGTGTGGGCCTCACCGATCGTGTCAATCGCGTGTGAAGGGCAAAAGGATATTTTGGAGAAGTGGATGAGTTCAAGTTTCTTGATCATCGTTAACTTAGTTTTTTTATTTTAAACTCAGGCAAGTGCCTAGGAAGCAATATTACTAATTAACGATTATTCTATTTTTGAATGGATAACAATTCGCCTATGGGGATGTAGCTCAGATGGTAGAGCGCTCGCTTAGCATGCGAGAGGCACGGGGATCGATACCCCGCATCTCCAATTCTTCTATAATTGAACAATTTTTTATCTTTTTCAGAAGATCCAAATCCAACCATCTTCACCTTACTCAGTATTTCGAAACATGTTGTAGGAAGAAAGAAAAAAAAATGGAGAAGACAAAGATTTACAGTGGTTCGGTTATGCCTATGTCCACTAGAGCGACATGGTTTAATTTTTCACTAATCATAGTCATGGTTACATATATATATATATATATATATATATATATATATATATATATATATATATATATATATATTAAACCCTAGAGGTGTTTGTGAAGGAAAGACACAAATACCCGTGTACAATAATACCCTTCTCCCCCCCCCCCCCCCCCCCCCCCCCCCCCCCCCTCTCCCCTCTCCTAACCTTATTATATGAGTCATATATGCTCAACAATCTCCACCTTGGCGAATATTCACCCCTTAAGAAAAAGAAAGCATAACTTGGGGCCATCTCTCATCTAGCAACTAGAGATATTTATCAAGTCCAATCAATGCTTGAACTTATCTGTAGTAACATGTTTTATCAGCATGTTTACTACATTCTCAGAAGTGTGAACTTTTTCAAGTAGTAGTTCACCTGATGAAACCAATTCACTGATCTTGTGAAACATCACATCTATGTGTTTGGTCCTCGCATGATACACCTGGTTCTTTGCCAAATAAATGACACTCTGACTGTCATAATGCAACTGAACTCCACCTTACTGGACACCCAGCTCCTTAACCAACCACAAAACCTCCTTGGAAGCTTCAGCTACTGCCATATATTCTGACTCAGTAGTAAATAGTGAAACTATAGATTGTACTATGAACTTCCTACAAATAGGTCTTTCCAAAAGAGTAAATACATAACCTGTGGTAGACCTACCGTCATCCAAGTCCCCTGCATAGTCTGCATCCACATATCCCACAACTGAAGGAACTTTGTACCACTACCTCGGAGACTGTTTCAGCCCATAAAAACGATTTCTTCAAATTACAAACCAAATGTTCTTGTCCAGGGTGACTAAACCCTTCTAGTTGTACCATGTAAATTTGTTTCTCCAAGTCACCATGAAGGGTTGTTTTTACATCCGTCTGCTCCAACTGTATGTCTGAATATGCTACTAACGCCAACACTGCCCTGATGGAAATATGTCTAACAACAGGGGAGAAGACCTCATCATAGTCAACCCCTTTCCTTTGTGAGTAACCCTTTGCTACTAGACGAACCTTGATTTTCCCCCCTCTTTTTTCTGATACTGCTTCTTTCTTTTTATACACCCACTTGCACCGTATCACTCTATTCCCCTTGGGAAACTCCACCAACTCCTATGTCTGGTTTTTATGCAGAGACTCCATCTCCTCCACCATAGCACCCATTCATCTACTTTTCTCTTGGCTTTGTACTGCTTCCTGAAAAGTAGTAGGATTTGTGCTACTAGTAATAAGCGCATAAGAAACCAAATCTTCAAAACCATACCTGGTAGATGGCTTGATAGTGCATTTGGGTTTGTCTGTGGCTATACGATGATGCTGTTGAGCACCTGAGCTAGAACTTTCTACATGTTGAGCATCCTTTTCTCTACCATGGTTCTCTAGCTCCACCTGCACCACATGCTCATTGGTGTTGCAATTTTCTAGCACCTGTTTCTCTTCTTCCTGAGTACTTTGCAACATGGCTTTTTCATCTTAAACCACATTTCTACTGATCACCGTCTTGTTTTCCTTCGGATCCCAGAGCTTGAAGTCTTTCATCCCTTTCTGATAGCCCAGAAAGATACACTGTCTAGACTTCGCATAAAGCTTTGACCTCTCCTCACTAGAAACATGTATATAGGTTGGATAGTCAAACACTCTCAAGCCAGAGTAGTCTACCTCACTACTTGTCTACACCATCTCTGATACTTTCCCATCTAGTGTTGCTCTAGGTGATCTATTAATGAAGAAACATGCCATATGCACTGCTTCTGCCCAGAAGTTCTTTGCAAGCCCTGCATTTAACCTGAGACATCGAGCTTTTTCAACTATAGTTTTGTTCATCCTTTTCGCCACACCATTCTGTTGTGGTGTCTTACGTACTATGAAGTGTCTCTTAATTCCATGTTGCTCACAGAACTCCTTGAACTTTGAGTCTGTGTACTCAATACCATTGTCTGATCGGAGGCATTTAATCTTCTTCCCTGTCTGGTTTTCTACTTCAGCTTTCCACAACTTAAACTTGGCAAACGTTTCTGACTTGTGCTGCATGAAGTACACCCAAACTTTTCATGAGTAGTCATCAATAAAGGTCACGAAATACATGTGTCCTCCTTGGGATAATACTCTTACTGGCCCCCAAACATCTGAGTGAAAATAGTCAAGAATCCCCTCCATCTTGTGTGTGGTTGCTTTGAACTGCACCTTATTCTATTTTCCAAGGACACAAAACTTGCATAAAACAAGCTTGCATGTCTAACATCACACAATGTTCTAACCACACCATCAAACATTTTAATTTGTATACTTCCTATTCTAACAACTTTGCATGAAGCATTATTACCTATCAAAATAGAATCAGAGTTTACTAACCTGTAAGTGTGAAACCAATCTTTATTTGGCGTCATGTGATAAGATCATGTCGAATCCAGAATCCAAGAATCTCTAAGATGATCTGAACTGGCTGAGACAGAAAGCATATCCCCGTCACCACTCTCTGAGTCTTCTTCTTCCACTACATTCGCAGACTTTGATGGATCCTCTCTGTTCTTTGTATTCCCTTTCTTTTTCTCTAGACAATCCCATTTTATGTGCCCCTTTTTCCCGCACTTAAAACATGTGATGTATTTCCTCTTCCTGGATTTAGACCGAGATTTGTTGTTACTCGATCCACTCCAAGACTTGTTTCTTCCACGTTCCTGGTTACCCTTCACCACAAGTCCTTCACCTTGTGAAGTCTCATCATTGGTTTTCTTCCTCTGATGGAAGCTTAATAGAGCACTTGTGATTTCCTCCAATTCGAGAGTTTCTTTTCCCCACATTAGAGTCTTAACCAAATTTTTGTACGTAGAATAATTCAGTAAGGCATTCAATAACATTAACTCTTTGTCTTCGTCTTCAAACTTCACGTCAACCCGCCTCAAATCACTAATGAGCTGATTGAAAACGTTGAGATGCTGGCTCAGATCCAAGTTCTCTGTCATCTTAAGACCATATAGTTTCTGCTTAAGATAGAGCTTGTTCTTCAACGACTTCGACATATACCGACTTTCCAATTTCAACCAAACTACCGCCGGTGATTCCTCATCCATGACATGATACATCACATCATCAACCAGACAAAGCCTAATAGTTGCCACAACCATCACTTCCATTTCTTTCCAATTCATGTCATCCATTCCTGCCAGTTGTTTTCCGTACAACGCTTTCAACATGCCTTATTGCACTAACAGGTCTTTCACCCTCCTCTACCATAATTCGAAATTCCCTGTTCCGTTGAATTTTGTTATATCAAATTTGGCAGAAGAAACCCCAGTCATCATAGCCTACAGAAAAAACCTCCTCGGATGTGCACCTGCGCCATCTAGGGATGTGCCAGCAGAAAAAAATCAGATGCGTTAGGAGTCGGCGTCAGTGTCAGATGTTGTCAGATGCCTCATATCCCTCATGACGTGAGGTTCAAAATTTATTTTTTCTTTCGCCGTCCCACACGACGTTCCCCCTCTCTATTCCGTCGTCGTCCCTGGTAGTGGCGGCATAGGTTATCATCGCCAAGCTCAGAAAAAACCCAGGTGTCTAGACCTCGACGGCTCCATCTTCGGTGACACATCGTTGACCTTGCGTTGTCGTTTTCTGTTTCTAGAGTTCCAGAACCAGAAAAACTTCATCCAAAAAAACCTCCTCCTGAAGCTCTGATACGACTTGTTGTAGTAAGAACGAAAAGAAAAAAGGAGAAGACAACGATTTACGGTGGTTCAGCTGTGCCTACGTCCACCAGAGCGACAAGGTTTAATTTTTCACTAATCATAATCAAGGTTACATAATCTATCTATTTATATATATTAAACCCTAGAGGTATTTGTGTAGGAAATACACAAATACCCTTGTACAATAATACCTCCAACTTTATTATACGAGTCATATGCTCAACAAAACACAATTCAGCGAATTTCTTCATTAGTCTCAACGGCTCTTCTTCTCCAAAAATGATCGTAGCTTGCAGGTCACTTCCCCATACTTCCCACGCGATTTTTGACGATCTTCACCTGTCTAGCGGCTCCCACCAACACAGGTGACCAAAGACGGTCTTGGAAGACTAACAAGACGAATCAAGTAAAAGCTTGGAAGCAATTCCAGAAATGGAGTCCAGAATGATCGAGATTCTTTCTGAAACTGTATCTGTTACCTCCAGAAGTAACCTAGTTATGAAATTTCCATTAGAAGAAATGTCTTGACAACAGGTTGGTGATTACCGCACCTACTGCCATCGTCCTCTCCACTCTCTAATCTTTATTAGCATCTTCTAGTCTCACCAACTCTTTGATCCCTGTGACAATGGATGTTCATTAGGTCATTAAAATTGCAAGAAATCAGTTCTTCTTCATTCTGATTAGTATTTCTGATCGGTGAATGTTTCCTCATTTCAAGTCAGTCTATATTTTAGTAGGTAACTGAATATAGGTTTACGTCGTAGGATCACTTGGTACTGAAACACTTGCAGGAATCTCTCTGTTCAAAGTGTAAAACCTACTTTCATGGCTTCCTCTTTCACCATGAAAAGTTGGCTCCTAGCCATGGCGATTATGTCGATCGCTACCCTGTGTCACTCACGTATGTTCATTGGAAACCAAAAACGAGTTATTAGCGGATTTTTTTGGTTCTGTTCCATTTCCCGGAATTTTCATCCTATCTTGTTTCTGGATTGTGCAGAGCAAATTCCCTCACAGATCGTCACTAGAGCTCTCTACTGCTTCAACAATCGTCTGGTTGGCTCTCTCTTGCCAAACATTGCTTTAGCTACAAGAAATTTTTCATTAGCCTGCAGAAGAACTGTTTTTAAATACCTAGAACATAAAAATCTGAAGTCGTTCAGAATCTTAACGAAATCGTGTTGGTTTTTGTATTACAGATTTACCAAAGATGCCAAGAAGATTACCGACTCACTGTGGATGGAAACATAAATGTTCCTCCGGAAGCCGTCGACGCTTATTGTACCGGACCTTGCATAGATGAAACGAGGCTCGTGCTCAACTGCGTGGATGGTATTCTCTCCAACTTCATCTTCGACAACGGAG
Organism: Aristolochia californica; assembly: GCF_029961685.1. Taxonomy (NCBI): domain Eukaryota; kingdom Viridiplantae; phylum Streptophyta; class Magnoliopsida; order Piperales; family Aristolochiaceae; genus Aristolochia; species Aristolochia californica. Next base: position 45,366,978 of record NW_027181992.1, on the reverse strand, counting down.
CATCCACGCGAGCCGTGAGGTCCACCATTATCGCAGCATGTAGCGATTCAAGCGAGAGAGGTAAGACGAATCACCCATGAAATGCTGAAACTGCAGCTTTTTCCAGCTTAATTTGCGGGACGAATCTTGACGGTCATCAACTCTTTAACGTTGTAACAGGAAATTTTAACGTGGCTGCACATATTCTCGGTGATGACAATCACGCAGAACCTCTTCGTCCACTGTGCCTCTCGCTTTACGCTCTGGCAATGTTTGTTCTCTGGTGTGCTTTCTTAATTTGAATATTTTAGGTGTTTACGATTTAGTTTTGATCTGTCTCTGCTCCGATGACTACATATATTATCGTCAGTAGTTACCTGAGCTTGTTGTAGTCTACTCACATTGCAATAGATATACTGAGAGACTGATTCTGAGTCTGATTCTGGAAAGGAGACACTGAGAGAAGTGATACATAGAAGCATAAAACTAACCAGTTCAAACGAGCATGGAACATAAGAAACTCCAAAAACAGCACCAAATACGGGAATTGTTTCAAGCTTGCTTTACAGTTTCAAACGTAACCATCTTATAAATGGGCACGCAGAAGACTCATGGATTGTAAGATTCTGGACAGATTCAGAAAGATCAATATTTGCTAAGCTTCAGGGCTGAAGAATTGGTGGTGTATGATAGAAATTTCTGATTCAAGTCAATCTCAAATGATCACAGCTAACTATTCTTCCAACCATGTCGATCAAATTCATGAAATAGAAGATCGTTTCGTCTATTCAGAGGCTCCTCAATAGAACGGTCACAGGCACTCTATTAGACCAGATCTGTTATTTTTAAATCGATCTTTTTTCTATCAAAAGAGGGAGGTTACAAAGTACTAGAGGGACTGCTAACATGGGGGCGCTCTTCAATTTATGGTGGTAACCTTGTCTAATGCATCAATGATAGTGGTACAGAAACTTCAAGGTTTGTCGATCAATCCTATCACACTCTCTCCTGGTGCCTTGGAGACACATTTTTCTCTCATCAAAATTCTGATCTTCTTAACATCATCCCATCTTCCGGCTTCAGCATAGATATTAGAAAGCAGCACATAGTTACCAGAGTTCCAAGGCTCAAGGTCAATGAGTTCCTTGGCTGCACATCCTGCAACATCCGAATCCCCTTGAATCTTACATGCACTCAGTAAGGCACCCCATATAGCTGCACTTGGCAGTATTGGCATTCGTTTTATGAAATCATAAGCCTCCTTCACACAACCATTGCGTCCAAGAAGATCAACCATACACCCATAATGTTCTAGCTTTGGCTCAACTTGATGGTCTTCAGTCATAGAATTGAACAACTCGCTCCCTCTTTTTACTAAACCAGCATGGGTACAACATCCTAAAACCCCTAGAAAGGTTACTTCGTTTGGTTTTACACCTGTACTCTTCATTTCTTCAAACAAATCAATACCAGCTTCACCGATTCCATTCAAAGCCAATCCCGTAATCATAGAATTCCAAGACACGATACTTCTCTCAGCCATTTTGTCAAATACCTTTCTCGCACTGTCAAGATCTCCGCACTTGGCATACATATCGATCAAAGAATTCCCAACTGCAATGACTTTGGAAAGTCCTTTGGAATCAGCATAAGAATGAGCCCATCTGCCTATGTCCACGGCTCCCAAGCGAGCACAGACGGGCAAAATTATTACCAGAGTTGCGTCATCTAGCTCAAGACCCTTATTCCACATTTCTCTGAAAAGGTCCAGAGCTTCATGGTCATGCCCAGATTGAGAAAACTCGGTCATCATGGAATTCCAAGAGACAACAGTTCGTTTATCCATTCCTTGGAAAAAACGAAACCCAGTTTTCACGTCTCCGGCCTTACAAAACCCGCGAATAATCAAATTCCAAACTATTGGTTCTCTGTGAGACATTAAATCAAACATCCGTGTTGCATCCTCCATCTTCCCACAACTGACATAGAATTCTACAAGCGCAATGCCGATTGAACTATGACACTCGAATCCAAGAGTTAAGACCTCAGCATGAACACGACGGCCAAAAACGATGTCCCGAAGATTCGAGCAGGATTTCAGCAATGGAGCATAAGTGTACTGATCAGGCCAGATACCGCGGTTTCTCATACTGGAGAGCAACTGCAAGGGTTCCTTCCTGGGACCCATTAGAGAGTACGCCTTGAACATAGAATTGAAGAGGAGGATGTTCGGGTTTTGGGTCTGGAGGAAGACGACGCTAGCATAAGCCATCTTACGGAGGAAGGCGCAAGCCAAGACGAACTGGGCGAGGAGGAGATTAGACCAGTGGAGGTCATGACGGAGGATACGAGCGTGGATTTGGATGAGATGATCCCAGCTGCGACGGCCATGAAGGAGGAAACGAAGTTGCCTTTCTACTTCTCCGCAGGATCTGCTCATGACATGGCACCGACTTGGAAGTTCGAACTCTATGGAGAGGTATGTGGCGGCAAGAAACCAAACGTCTTCTGCTTAAAAGACGAGATTTATCCGAAGACTTGTTCACAATGCGGCTACTATAACTAAACCTGGAATTTGTATGTGTTCTTTCTTGATACTTTCCCTGCATCAGTTTTCCGTTTCAAAAGAACTTTAATTTTTCAAAGAAACTGGTTAGAACTTCAGTTTATCTGATGAGAACCAAGCCGACAGCAATAGGATGCAACATGAGGAAACCAGAACTGCAACAAATATCAGGATTTGAAATTGATGAAGCACAAAAAGATGCATAGCAAACCAGAGGGACTCGACACACACTATTACAGTGTCTGGCCATTGAAACACAATAAAGAGGAAAGAAGTTACAATTGTCAGATTCTATAAAAGATATATTGGCGCTTGTACATGGAGAATGGGTAAGATATTTGTATAACTTTACAGTTCAACAATTTTCATTTTTTTGAAGAACGGAAACCTCCAAATCCCATCAAGGCTGCTACATCCGGATCTTCCTCTCCTGCATTCTCCTCAGCTGCTTTCACTTTCTGGGAACAAAACCAACACAATTAGTAAAGAGGAAAAATAAAACACAAGCTTGAGGTGTATGTATACCTCAACAGAATCACATTAGAGAGATGATATCCATAAAACAAATTATAGAAATTAAAACAAAAATGTACCCACTAGCATTAGGGCTCATTGGCTATGTTGGGTGCTTTTGATGTGACATATCATATCAAGGCCAACCACTTACTAGATTGAGATGCATACAAAAGGGTCATGTTTAAGGTGACATATTCATACCCAAGTAACTGTAAAACTCACTACCTTCTTATTTCATTAGTCTTAAGCATGCAGGGGTCCTTACAGTTTAGGCTTTGGAAGTTAACATGTTTTACCTTCTTTTCCTTCTTCCTTTCTATTCGCTCACGCTTCCGTTCTTCCTCCTCTTGTTGTTGTTTCAATATCCTTGCATCTAAATCTGGTTGATCAAGATTGAAGGCACCATTTGCCCTTCAATATAAGAGCACATAGTACAAGAATCCAAATAAAGCACCTAAATACACTCATATTCTACAATAAATCACCTAAATAATCTTCAGTCCTGCAAAATTTAGAAAAACCTTCTATGCTTACCCTGCTCGTTAAAACTCCCTGCAACTTTCCGCTTCTTGAGAATTTCAAATCTTTCTTGAACCTTTAAATAGGTAAAATATAAACAAAAAGTTACTACATCAAATATTGTGTACCCTTCGCCCTTCTTAGGCCCCCTGTAATGAATTCTTTCTTCTTATTGTCCTCAATTAGAAAAAAAGGTACCTGTTCAAGAGATGCTCTCTCTACTCTCATGGACATACCTAGTGCTCTTTGATCTGAAGGTAACATCAAGAAAAACAAGAACAACATAAAGTCACAATAAGAAAAGCCCTTGAAAACAAAGACAGAGAGATGGAGAAGAAAGAGAAGTACGCTTTTTCCCATTGATATGGTCCAAGTAGTTAGCTGAATCCTTTACGACACATTCACAAACTGAACAATAGTACCCTGCCTGTGTAGAGAACAAAATTGCAGTCAAGTCTCCTTGAAAAACTAACAGAGAAATTTCCAGGGACTGGTTGCTCCACAAATTATATCATGTTTAAATCACAGGCATAAACAAAATTTTATGAAACACCATGAAGCTGAAAAGTAAGAAACATCAGAACAGGCATGAAATATCCAATTCTTACTGCAAGCAAGAAATGTGCATTTCTCCTGGCTCACCATGAGACTGAAAGAAAAATCCATGTTAAGCCAGCAGCATGGAGGGTGTGGGAGATAATTTAGTTATGATAACAACATGCAGTCAAAGGAGATGATTGTGCAGTAAACAGGTGCATAGGCTACATGTAAAAGAATAGAACCATTGTCAAAGATGAAAGCACATACAAGAGACCAAGACAACCACAGGCAAGTCACAGACAAATGGTAGTGCAATTATTCTTGTTGAGAAGCCATAATCGGAGTTTGCCCGCTAGTGATGCCAATTAAAAATGTCATCATACGGAAAATGTCAAATATTAGCATGATTGGTAAGTAAGCCAAAGACTCCATGAGCAGAGAACATAATTATCACAATTTATACATGTCTTTTCCTCCTTTCTTGTCAATCTTTTTAAGTACATCCACAAATACCACATTATTATTGGAATATGAGATTGGATTGCATGGATCACCAGATTGGAGGCAGTCTTGGAAAGTTTTGAAACCAACCAAAACTGCAAATGCAAATTGTTGACTATTGTCAACGATCAATTAAGGAAGAATATTACATGACTCTCGTAAGAGTAAGTCTTAAAGAAAGAGAATTAATATGGTGGAGTCTAACAAGAATCTCATGGGAGGAAGTCCTATAGGAGTGTCTCAATTCAAAGGTATTTTAGTTATTTTAGCTCTCTTTAATTGTTGTTTACTTTGATTATAATTAGGAGTTCAATTCTGGGTATAACTAGGACATGAGTACTTTAATTATACTCTATTCTAGTTGTTTTCTCTATTATAAAAAAGAGGTCCAAGGTCTGCTGCTAGGCTTTTGGGTTTTGAAGCTAGAAAACATGCTGAACTGAGGAGGCTTCAACCAATTCACTTGATGATGCCTTAAATACGACCAGCCAATCGCCATCATGATTAAAGTCAGGGAATGGAACTTGTAATTTTTGAGAAAGCTGAGAAATATGAGTCGCACTCAGGGAAGCCAGAACTTGTGAAGCTTTTGCAGCTGCCACTGCGTGATTATAAAATGTTCATTTTTCCTCCGCTGATGCTCAGAAATGGACCATAGCAATGGCGGATGTCAAGCGCCAAACTTGTCTGTAGGACTTCGTCTAAAGAGCATCTCGAGGGAGTTTGGCAATACACATGGCTTAGTAACTCGTGCATTTAGCTCTCTCTAGGGCTTGCGAAGAAAACACTTGGGGCTTCAAAAGGCACTATGCATTACCTTGGGCTGGGATAGTTCTATAGCACCTGACATTGGTTAATAGTACCAGTTCATGTATACAGGTGAAGCTGCCACACTGAGAGAGGATTTGATTCTGTGGCCTCCAGTTGTGATTGTCCATAATAGCTCCATGCAAGAGATGTTAACCAGTGAAAGAATGGAAGAATTGCTCAGAGCAATGTGCTTTAAAGGTGTTAAAAAAAACAAGGTTGTTCTAGGAAGCATGCACACCACAGGCTTCTGTTGATGAAATTCATGCCGACTTTTTCTGGTCTGCAAAAAGCTAATCAACTTCACAAGTATTCTGCTGAAAATAAGTGGGGATTAGGAGAACGGATACAGATGTCTACTAAAGGCAGTAATAACAGAGACAATAGTGGAGAAGGACACAAACAGGAGATAGATGTGTATAATAACCAGAAGCATTCTGGTTTAAAATAGTAGTTCACATGAGAGAACTGCAACAGGTGAGACAACAAGAATAGGAGAAAACATGAGTTTGTTTTTTTTTTTGAAAAGGATACGATCCTATTGCAGCAAAAGACAAAACAGATGGGGGGAGCATTTCCTTTACAACAAGTGATTGGAGGGAGGTTTCCTAAAGGAATTTGCTGATCCAGGAATATGAGACCAACTACACATAAATAGAGATACAATATCAATAATCTCATAAAAAACATCCTAATGGTGTCGGGGGAGGGGGAGGGGGAGGACAGCGGAAGAGGAGCACCATTCTATCACCACTTTTGAGTCACCTTCAACGAGTAGGGGACCATCGAGGAGCATACTATTTTAAAATAGGTATTCTATTCACTCACAGTAGGGAAGTTTAAAATAGGAAAGTCATGTAATAGGAAACCTCCATGTATTAGAAAACTTACAATCTGGATAGGAGAAGGAGATATCACTGCGAAAGAGAGCTGCGACCCCTACGAGCTACTGGACGTTGTACTGGATGTTGTAGACTCAAGCAGCAAGGATTTTGATTTCTTGTTGCTTTGGCTAAACAAACTTCTCCCCATGGCTTACAACTCTTCCCCACAGAACTTCAATGCCTTTAGAGAAGAACAGAGAGTATAGAATCTAGACTCTGTTCTGAAACTGTTTCGGTATAGCTAATTGGATACTACAGAGGACATATGGAAACTGGACGATGAAACTAAGAAAAGATGTGTGATCAAAAGCAAGAAGAAAGATCTTCCCGGAAGCTTGGGCAAGGGTAGTGACTTGATAATTAACAATTCAACTTGCTCTTTTGTTTGATTATGTTGTTAGTGACTAAGCTCTGTGACTATTAATGGCACCTTTGGAATACCCCACTGGAACTTGGTGCAAAGAGGGACCCTAGACAGAGAACAACAATCAACTAAGGAGACAGTTGTCCTGCCATGCAGCAGAGTAATTCATCAAGAACCGGACCTGCTGAGACGGGAAAGCAGCAAACTTAATGGTGGTATTTCATTCATAAAACTAATGGAGGAATTTAGCGGATAAAGAGGCTATTTCAGGAAGTATACAGATTTGACTAATAAAAGGAAGATTTACAATGGCTGTTGTTAGGACACAATTAAAGGACTAAGCAAAGAAAGCTAAATATTAGGATTTCATAAGAATAATGCATCATTGTCTTTGTGGATTGACCAAGTCAACTCACATAATGCTCTGATACCACTGTTGGGGAGCACAAACTAGGTCTCGGCCCATACATACAAGCTACTCTGATACCATTGTTGAGCTTTGGGTTGAGCCCGATTCCATCCCAAAATAACTAACCAATTAAGAGGTCAATTGCTCAACCTTATCACACATTAACTTTTCTTCTCATTTTCCAATTTGGAACTTTTTTCCACTCAACAACTATAAGTTTTTTTTTTTTTTTTGCATCTTAATCACAAAGAAAATTTGACCAAAAAATTGTGAACCATCTTAATCACAAAGAAAATTGTCCATCAATTGCAGCTGATCTTGTGAAACACTAACATCAAGTTCCAGAAACATGTGATAGTACCTACAGTAACAAGTTCTACAGATGCTAAAAGAAACTTTGAGATGGACGAAATCTATTGACAGCTAATCCTACTGACTTAAGAAGCACCATTGGAGTCAAGCAGATTATTGCATATATCCATATGAGTGTCCAAGGATCAACGCACAGAAGAAGATGATATGTAATAGAGGCTGCATAAAGTTTTAAGCTGAACGGAATCTCACAAATTCTAGAAACTCTATGGACACATTTCTCAAGGATAAATATTTGAAAATCTACTTCAAGTAGAACATATGAAACAAACTCCTGGTTGGAGACAAGTTTGGAATTATGTGTTTTAGAGGGGATTAAATCATCTAGAAACCTATGGACACATTTCTCAAGGATAAATATTTGAAAATCTACTTCAAGAACATATGAAACAAACTCTTGGTTGGAGACAAGTTTGGAATTGTGTGTTTCAGGGAGGATTAAATTATCTCTGTGGTCAAAATGTTCAGAATTCTCAATGTTAGGAGTGTTCGCAGCAATACTGCATTTTAATTTCCACAAATGGTAACGATTGTATCAAAGAAAGAACCTTAAGGGGCAATGCAACAGTAAAAAAATTCAAAACAAAGTAAAAAAAATACAATCATACATCAAACAAACAAAAGAGCACACTCATACAGTCTCAGATGGCATGAGAGGGAACAAAATCACAACAAAGGGGGAGAGAAATTTTCCCTTGTATAATCATGCATCCAATATACTGCTCTTACACAACCATGTTAGAAGGAACACATTATTCAATTGGGATGTAGTTCGAGTGTCTGCTGGTTATTTTCCCAAAGCCTCATTTTAACATATTAAAAGAGATATCCAACTCTTCTTTTTTTTTTTTTTTGAAAAATAGAGATATCCAACTCTTGAAACCAATATAGACATCGATTTAGAGCAAAGGAAATAATATGCACAAGAGCTAGAGAATTTTTTTATCCTACTAAACTCTTATGGCATTTCATATGCATGGGAGATTTACTCGGATTGTTATAGGATTGTATATATTGAAAAGCTGTATCATTCAACAATTTCATAGTCCAAAATAGTATAACTTTTTTGTCAAAAGAGAAAGATATCATGTTGCTCAATCTCCTCACAAAAGTTTCAATTAAATGTGCAAAAAGTTATCAACAGCATAACTTTGTTATTTAATCAGTTAAGCATACTTCCTTTCCTGACCTGCAAAAGCTGTTACAGAGTTTCAGGCCATGAAAACATGATATCCATGCTCGAGGACCTCAAAATACCAAATAAACATGCTTAAAGACTATGACCTTCAAATTATCTACCAAAGAAGACCCATTTAAATGTATTCAGCAACTGTAGACCTGTATACTCTTTTCCTCAAATATCATTCACAGAAATACCCAAGAAAACCACTAATGAGACTTAGGAATCTAGTATATGTGGCGATTAAAAGGCTCAATCATTAATGTCATGGCATGGATGGCCAAAAGCCTATCCTCTCCAAGTAGGGTAGGTCTACCTGTTTGATGAGATTTCAGAGCACCCTCCCTCATGGCAAGTAGATTGGAGGCATGTTCAAAGATCAGCTAACAGTCTATCTGGTCAGACCAAGAGTATCCACACAACTCCTTGCTGTTGGAGATTCTTTTCCTATGTAATTTATGGGGCACCCTATCTACTATGTATTTGTATCTTGCTCTTGTACTCTACCCATGTACCTTGACTTTCTCAAGTAATAAAAGCATCTCAATTCAAAAAAAATAACCAAATAAATAAATAAATCTCAATTCACAAGTTAGTGAACCAATACATCACACTAAGCATCCCTTGTTACGAAACATGCACAAGATCTCTCACTAGAAGAGGCTTCCTCTCTAAAAACAAAAAGTCATAAGTCAATACCCAGGGAGTGGCATCCCCTGCTATCTTCCTGAACCTATCCATAGTCAAAATATTTTACTATGATATAACACAGGCTCAAGCAGCAAGCTGCCTCCAATAGCAGTATTCAGGAGCAAGAAACTTATACTGAAAGCTCTATGAAAGACCACGTGACTTATATGACTATTTCTCTTTTATTGAATTCATAATGACAAATTTTAAAGACCACAACATATTCTATATCTAGGAAACATGGAGAAAATTACCTGTTGGCTCAAAGGTGCTATTGGTGTAACAACCTGCAGCCAGAAACACCAAACTACATCAAAACCAAAAACAGAAAATAGCTTTAGGTTGGATGTCATGGACTACGTCAAAATAAAATAAAATAAACAATAAGTTACACAAACATACATAAGGAAATCCAACAGCTGAAAAAATAAGACACAAAAAATAAATTCCACAGAGGTAGTGAAGGAAATCCAACAGCCAGTGATGGTTACCTGAGTTTTTCCTAAACGAGAAGAAAGGTCCACTTCAAAATCCCTGTGCTTCAAGGGTTTTCGTTGAACTGGGGGTCCTTTTGCTGAGTAAGTTTGCAGATTATACAAGAAATAAATGTATCAGTTGGAATTTCATAAGCCTCTTCTAAATGGTACTTAAGATTTAACGAAGAGCATAGAGTAGGAAAAAACAGGGAAAAGAAAAACTCACATTTCGATTTAAATCTTCCCTCTTGCTCCTGAACAACATGCAAATCAACACTATTAGGTACCAAAGTATACTAGTTGAGGCCTAAAACTTTTAAAGTTATACAAACCAACCTGTTCCTCCCGCTCACGAGCTCGTTCCAAGTACTCTTCTTTGTTAAATTTCCTTCTATTAGTATTATCAACCCCACTGGCCTACATATGAAGGAAACATGATGAGCTAATCCATATGTCAAAATTCGAACATCTCCTTTCCAAAAAATCAAAACGTTATTCAAACAAATGATCAAAATAACGAAATAAAAGGTCATAGTACCGTTGCCCAACATGCTTATATATCAGGGAATTAATGTCTAAAAAGAGCAAAATACCAAAGAAAAGAAAACATGTTCGCCTGCCAAAGCCAAATTTCAGTCATGCCCAAAATCTCAAATCGCATTGTCATGATCACATTGAGAGAAAACAAAAGCCAGAAATTAGAGAGAAATGCCAGTAAATAATTGCAAGAGAGCAAACATCGATCTGAGATTCATTAGTTGACATCCATCGTAAGCTTATGGTGAATTGAATAGCCTACGTCATTTCTGCCTACAGACCCATCAGGTTGTTTAATCAGTATCTGGAAAGTCGTAAGTTCCATATTATACATCGAAGTTGTCACAGTACTTTTCAAAGTCGAAATGATCATCGTCACCCAATAACCAAGAAAAAAAAGATACTCTGGTTAATATATGAAAACATATAAAGGTTCATCGACACAAAACCATTGAACGCACAAGAAACTACAGAACAACTTGTGACCTTAGATATTGCAACAAGCAAAAGCGGGGAAATTGTAAGTCAATTAAAAAAAAGAAAAGCTGACAGGAACTTACTGTTGCCATGTCTCAAAATCTATCACAGTAATACCCGGGTAGTAGGGTTGCAAGCTCTAACACCCAATTCTATTTCGGCAAGGAGAAGTTTGGAAGAAAGAGAAGCTGAGCGGAAGAGCGAAGAGGTAAGAATTTTGAAGGAAGACCAGTTTAAATATCCGGAAGAAAAAAAATTCGCATCGATGGGTGGCCCCGGGCGTTTGGTCTAGCGGATCCACGCTCCCGTACGAGAGGTCGCGAGTTCGAGTCTCCCTCGTGTGTCTGTTTGGAACCCTAAAAACGAAAAAAAATAAGAATTCAAGATCAAATTCTCGTTGTTATTTTTTTCTTGGGTTCGAAACTGACCCTCTAGGCGAAAATTTGTGGACTTTGAACACCAAAATGTGTAAACCATAGTGTCCAGTTAGAGATCATTGATCATACCCTTCAAAGATCAAATGGGACAATACAAAAGAGAAAAGAAAATATAATGTCTCGTTAAAAGCACACCAACTATTACATATTTTCTTCCGAAACTTCGTGACAAAATTGTATTAATTGGGTAAATTGGGAAGGTTAAATGCACAGCATGGGACTTTGAGTGGAGCTGGCAAGGATTACAGCCAAAAGGGCACTGTCACCAAAAAAATTACTACTTTAAAAAACCCTTGGGCCTACCTTCCTGATTAATTTCATCATGGTACATTTGTAACAGCTACAATTAGATCTCTAAAGAACTTCCTTGATCTTGGTTTTCTGCTCTTCTGTTAATGAACTGGGAAACAAAACTTCGAAAGTAACATAAAAATCGCCTTTCTTCGAGCTAAAATGCAGAGGCATTCCTTCTCCTGTGAATTTTCTCACTTCTTTGGGCTTAGTGATCCCCTGCAGGAAGGTTTTGCAAGTAAAAATCTCGTTAGGAACCTTGAGTTGTATAAAACTGAAAGAGCAAGAGAACATACAGTCTTTGTCCTTTTCTAAAATGAAATATGTACAATATAACTTACCTTTGTGCCAATTTCCACCAGATGATCGTCAAGATGTTTGATGGTCTTTTCAAATCCAACAAGAGCTTGGAGCTGAAAACGTTTCAAAATGTTAAAGTCCAAGCTCACTGGATTTTTTTATGAAATAACCTCATAAAAATTCAGAAGAAATCGTTTACCAGTGAAATTGTCACACTTGTATGCAGGTCATTGCCTTCTCTTCTGAAGCGATCATGTGGGGCAGTTCTAATTCTAAACTGTTACGTGAAATATAGGATTGTCAGTAGCTAGAGATACTTTTTAATAGGAGGGAAAGAGAGACAGGAAAGTAGAGAGAGAGACCTTCAAATCTCCAGGTTCACCATCTATTACTGGCTCACCATCCTCATAAAACACCACCTCCTACAAAGAAAGGTATATAACAACCATAAAGCACCTTCCCCTAGAGCTACTGGAACAGGTTTAAGTCACTTAAAATTTTTTCCCCATTCAAATTCAACATTGATCTAATATATTCCTGTGAAAAATGTCAATAGCTGCAGATGCTTACTTGTCCATCTTGCATGCCCTTCTCAATATCAACTGTTACAAAATATCCTTCTCGCTCAAACTTCACATTGGGGCATTGTTCACAGACCTGAAAGCAAAGAAGACAAAGTTAAATATAAAATGGCCTTGGGTCTCTGTATTTTCATTAGCATTGCGTCTTGTTCGTGTTGTCCACATATTAAGCTCTAAAGTTGATTTACAACAAATTGGTTGTAAGTACACAACTCTGACAAACACATACAGATCAAAATAACTAAATCAAACATCTGGATGGAAACAATCAGATGGGAGATGCATATACTGTGAGATGCCCAAGAATGGCTATGGCATTAAATATACATAGGCTGCCTGCACATCCATGCAATTCAAAGTTGAAGAGAAGGGATGGGATTTCTTAATCACAGAATAACTCTATAATACATATCGTATCAATGGATTAATACACTTACAACAGCTTCATCGAGCAAACCATATGGTAGTCTCACTCTGTAAGCAATCGAGAATGGATTTTAAGTTCTTAAGGAATACATATTTCAGATATCATAAAGTTTTTTGTATACCAAGGACTTTATAGGCACCAAAGAAAGGGCACTTAAGTGTTTTTGGACATAAAAGGGACATGTGGGTAATTTTTCTCTAGAATACATAGGATTAATGGATTAATACACTTACAACTACTTCATTATGGAACTACTCAGCATTTTAGGCTGATTTTGTTCATTCAATAACGACAACCTTTGCTTTCATGCTTTTGCCACAAAAAAACTGACTTCACATGTGTAGCTTTTTCTTTCTTTAATAAAAAAATCAAATGCATTTGTATTTCAGAAACAAAGAAACCATTCAAGTCTTATAAGAAGAAAGAAAATGATTTAACTGCACAAGCAGATAATGTTATACCTGCTCTGTCATCTGCTGGAACATCCCAGGGGCAATTTGCTTATGATAAACTTCATTTTTACAGTTACAACGCCTCTTGCCAGGGGCCGGCTTCAAAACATTTTTCTCCCTCCAAACCTGACAGATTATTCATGAGTTATTGGTAAACAGACCAAAAGCAAAAAAATAACAGGTCATTGAAGGGAAAAAAAAGAAAGAAAAGTAGATAAAAAGATTGGCTGTGTTGATAGCAAAACCGACTCCACTAGCTTTATTAGAAGTTTTTTTTCCCAAAGAGAAGTTCGCTTTAGAAAGCCAATCATTACTCTAGTCACAAGCCAAGTGTTTCACTGAATAAAATGGAGGAACAAATACATTAAAAAAGGCTAACCTTCAAGGAGCCTCCCATGTACAAATCTTCCAAAGTTGCATCCAATTCAACGACAACATCATCACCCTTTACTATCCTCTCTTCCTCTTCCATTGGACCACCGCCGAAGAAGCTAACAACAGACCGTGATGTTAGCAATCATCACAACCAAAGAGCCAAGGTAATGGAAGGGTAAAATGTCAAGCTGAAGGATCAACTAATTCACAAAACAGTTGTTAAATTGCATCAAATAAAAAATTACATCTACATATTTGACAACCAGTTTAACCTTGCATCTTAGCAAAAGAATGAAAAGTAGACAACATCATAGAAACCACGAGAAAATTTAAGACCTAACAATCTATGTATCATAAATTGATATAGATTTTTAGTAATTCGTTAATATGTAAGATGCTCAAGACATGACATGATCAGTGATTTAAGTGGAAATCCAGATGTAATAGATAAACACAAATGCAAAAGATCCATGTCAAATGCAGTGTCTCCAGAAGTGGATGGAGTTTAAGCAGTTCATTAGCATTGGAGGCCTCAGCCCCTTGAATGGGTCCATTTGTCAGTATTCTCAAAGATCAAAGGTGAATCTGAAAGGGGACCAGTGAGTTTGTAATGAGGGAGGAGAGACACGCCAAAAAGATTTGACTAGAGCTTTTAGAAGGTCTTATTAATTGCTTTTTGTAACTAATTTTAGAGTCAAAGCATTCTCACTTGCTCAGAATCATTCTAACCAATAAGAAAATATTTTGCAATACTCTGGGTATAAATAATAAAATATTTCTGAGCATTAAAACAAAAATTATATTACTGCAAAAGTTTGCCAAAATCAAAGTTTTCACACCTTTTCTATACCTTTACAACTTCATGGAGTTTTGTCCATGATCATAAGGTAGATTACCCAAGTTACCAGTGTTTTATTACAAACCAAGGTTATACAGGATAAAATGATGCAGACAAATTTTCCTAACAAACACCCAAGCTTTCACATCCTTACGTGTTCCATACAGAATATCAGATTTTTCTCCAGAAGAAAGATCACCAAAGTTTCTGATGCCCCATATTTTATAGCAGATATTTGAGACAATTAAAGCATCATTTGTGGTTAAACAGTATTCAGACTCTTGTTTACTTATAGAACTTGCATATTTTAAAGTTTGTTTGCAATATCTCTAAAGGAAATGCTTTTGAAGGGAAAAAGATAGAAAACTCTCTGGCCTACTTAAGATTTTTTCACGGGCAACACAAGCTTCCTTTGTCTTTTGCACTTTGAGACAATAGTGCTAGAACTTCAGCAAGCAACCGAAAAACAGGAAGAAAAAAACTCGGTAAGAAGCACTTGCTAAAACTACTCCTCCTTGTCAAACATGTAGGGCTAGCTACGCTTCTATTATCAAACTAAGATGTAATTATTTTGATAAAAATCCAATGAGTAACGCCACAACCTCACATAAGTCAAAGTTCGAAATTTCAACGAAAAACTTCCTAACTATTATTAGAAATGCTCTAGTCTAGTTAAAAAAATATTTCTTTCCCGAAGGATTAAGCCACAACGTTTCCGGAAACAGAAACTTACAGAACAGGAATATTTACCTGCTAAAAATGTCTTGCATATTCATACCAGCACCCCGGCCTCCATTGGCAGCACTTTGTCTCAGACCCTCTTCGCCGTATCGATCATAAATATTCCTTTTTTCACGATCAGACAGCACTTCATAGGCTAATAACCCCATCCAAAGATAAGAAACAAACATTATGAGACGGGAATTAAAATGATTCAATCCTCTTTACATGTTCCAGATCGAAGCATACCGTTATTGATCTCGGCGAATCGCTTGTTTGCCTCTTCATTTCCAGCGTTCTTGTCCGGGTGGTACTTCAACGCGAGCTTCCGGTAGGCTCGTTTGATCTGCTCGTCCGAAGCGCCCTTCTGAACTTGCAGTATATCGTAGTAGCTTTTTCTGTAAAATAACAATAATAACAAAACACAAATCCATCAGTCTTCAGACATGGAAGGAAACAATAATGGAGAGAGAAGAAGAGAGAGGGAAATACGAAACCCACCCTCCAATAACAGAAATTACATGGAGAAGGACAAGGATGACGAGTAGAAATCCGGATTTCCGAAACGCCATTGCAGTCTGCCTCTGCAATGAGCCTCTTAAAGGTTGCACCGTGGGATCCCCAATTCACGAAATAGGGCTTGGCTAGGGTTTATTACAGTTTATCGAATAGATCTCCGCCGCTCTCTTCCTCGCCTTTGAGGCCTCGTCGTCGTCTTCTTCTTCTTCCAAACAGGCTTTCGGTCTCCAACGGGCTTTCGGACTGGGAGACGTGTATCAAACAAAATCGACCAATCAGATGAAGAGAACACATTCTCTCTAGCAATAACAAACAGCCACGTGGCAGGCCAGTGATACACTTCGAGTTAGTTGTTTTTTAAGGCACAAATCCTTCAGATGACGAGAAAAACACGGTTAGCGGAAAGTGCTGGCTAGGTCGCTCTGAGTTCCGCGTCCGTCACGCGATTCTGACTATCGATTAGGGGCGGGCACGTGGCCGATACGTACAGCGTATCGGTTGACGTGGTACAGGGTATATCCGACACATTGTATCTTCTTAATAAGAGATGAGGTCTCCTTTTGGGTTGCTCTTGATAAGCATAAATTCAAGCCGTAAGACTCTTCGATATATGTCTTTGTCATATCTAAGTTGTAAACTTGGTAAGCAACATGAATTACATTGTGACCCTGACCATTAGGGGTGGCATTTAGCCCAGCCAATCCGAGCCACGTTTGAACATGCCAATGTTCAAGCCAGAGTTTGATTTAAATATTTCGAACTCGAACTTAAGCCGAGGCTAAGCTCGAACCTGAAATTGTTATCGAGCTCGAGTCCAATAATTTAAACTGAGTTCGAGCTCAAACTTCAACAATCATTTAAAAATTTTCAAAAAATACATGTCTCGAGTTCAAACTCTAACATACATTTAAAACTTTTCAAAAAATATATGTCAAATAAATTATATGTAAAATTATGCATATATGTTACATAAAATTAGGCATGACCTCTACATAAAATTAGGCATGACCTCTACTTAAAATTGGGCATAAGAGTGGCATCAAATCTAGCTTAGTTTGAACCTTCCTATGTTCGAGCCGAGTTTGATTTAAATATTTCGAACTCGAGCTCGAGTCAACCCTAACCTCAAACCTAAAATTGTAATCGAGCCCGAGCCTAATAATTTTAACTGAGTTCGAGCTTAACTTACATTTAATACTTTAGATAAAATATATGTCAAATAAATTATATATAAAATTATGCATATATTTTAAAAAAAATGATAGAGAGGTTCAAGATTGAATTTCGATAATTGATTAGAATGCACCGATATTAATCTTTTTTACCCCAAATGTTGTTTAGCTTATTTTGTAATTTTTGAATTTGGCCATAAATTTACTATGACCTCCTTAGTGCCCCTGGTTGAAAATTTATATTCTAGGAAAAACTAAAAATATTTTTCTATGTTACATATTTCCAAAAATTTATTTAAATAAAATCCTATTACTATTAGTGACTTACTAGAAAATTACAAAAAATATTTTAAAATTTTCTTACGAAAGTTAAATGGACCTCTTATTGCCTCTTCTAGGAAAATAAATAAAAATTAATAATCAATCTAATATATTACTATACTTATTGATAAATTTTTAATCAAATAAAATTTCAAACACAAAATTGCTATGAAAATGGCCTCATGCTAAAAGTATTACAACATCAACTGTCAAATACTTATTCAAAAAATTTCTATACAGTTTTTTAGTCCATCCAAAAAAATCTTATTTAGAAAATTATATGATTTTTTTAATAAGAATTTTCAATTAGAAAAATGTTATACTAAAAAACATATTTTCAACCACTAATAGTCCCTATAAATGTATTTATACTAAAATATATTTTCAATTTCTTCAAGAGCCATAAGGAAGGAACAACAGGAGTTTAAGAAAGAGTTTTTTTTCGCTTTCTTATGATCTCGCGCATGCGTCTTTGCGCGCCGGTGTGTGTGTGTGTGTGTGTGTGTGTGTGTGTGTGTGTGGGGGGGGGGGGGGGGGGGGGTTTCTCTGCCGAAACGACGCCGAGGGAGGGAAGGGGTCTAGTGGCGTAGGACCTGTCGTCGGGATGACTGCAGCGATGAAAACAGAGGCGAAGGCAAACGAGGGGAGGAAGAAATCAAAGGAAAAAATGGAACCAAGAGGCAAAGGCGGTCAGCGAGCAGTTGTCGACGGCGATAGCAGCAGACGGAGGGGCTCGACGGTGACAAGGTGAGGAAAAAAAATTCTCCCCCCTCACTCTCGCTCTCCTGCTCCTGCTCCTGCTCCAGAGTCCCCGACTCTCGCGCCCGTTAACGAGCCAGCTCGCGAGCTTTCAAACCGAATCATGACTCGGTCGAGCTCGGCTCGTTAACACAAACGAGCTTTATCTGGATCTCGAACTCGGTTCGAGATCTAGATATACCGAGCCGGCTCGGTTCGAAGCCACCCTACTAACCATTAGAACTAATTCACTTTGATGTATGAGGTCTAGGACAAATCACCTCCTCTAATGGTTATCAATGTTAAATTATATCTCATGAAGCAACAATCTAATGCATTTTCTATTTTTGCTTCATATAAAACAATTGTCGAAATCTTGTTAAATAATGAATTAAAATTTTCCAAACTGACACTAGTGGAGTATTTTTTTACACAATAGTGATATAGCATGTTCACTTGTCCTTACACACTACAAGTGTTTGGGTTGAAGCATTTGCTACCATTGGTTCACTTAATTAATCATCTTTCTTCTAGGGTAAACCAAACCAAAATTCTTTTTTAATTCATTAGTAAGTAGCAGCTTCTATTATTCTAACTCAAAATTTTGGGAGAAGAAAAATCACTCCTAGCCAATTGATAAACTCTATACACCATTAAAAAATTGTCAAAGTCTATAAAAAAAAATTGCTCAATTTTGATGGTGGAAAAGAAATCTAATTTTAGGGTATGAAAAAGTGACTCTTGTTTTAAGGGTAAATAAAAAATCACAACTTGGATGAAAATTAAAAACTTGACTCAAGTTGGATGTTTGGGTGTGCTCCTCATCTTTTTGAAGGTAGTAGATCTATACTGATTACATTAAAGTGATGAAAAATAATGACAAACTGAAGAAATACTAGAAGAACCATCAAAGATACAAGTAAAAAGTAGTAGCACTCATACTTTAGATAGAAGGAGACACACAATGCAAAAACAAATAAAATAAGGACAAACGACAACTTGTTGGGACAAGAGGAGAAAACTTGAAGGAATTTCAAATAAATAGACTAGCATGGTTAGACATTGCTATAAGTATCAAAGCAATAAAGTTTGTGAAATAGAAAACAACATAGAATCTAAATTTAATTTGAAAACTTTGAAAAAAAACTATTCCAAAAAGGATCATGTAGGGAGAAATTGCACTAGGGTTTGAAAAAAATAGGACACTTGGGTAAAACAAAAATAGCAACTCATAAAAAAAGGGAAAAATCATACATAAAACTCAAAATTTTGCATGTAACGAGTTTCCCACGTGACCTTTGATTATTTCAATATCATTATCTCTCTCTAGAAAAATCAGATTGAGAAATAATTTATTGGGTTATAAAATAAACACTAATTGTTCTTTTGAGATGAAATTTTATGTGTAAAGTCTTTTTTGTGATGGAATAAATCATCCAAAAAAATTGAAGTTCTCTGCTATCACTTGAAACTTTTTGTTTTGCCTGATCTTTGCTGCGTAAGATGTCAATTTCTCTTTATAGGAAACTCTAATCTCGAAAATTCTTTTTACATTAGAAATTAGATTCATAGATGTTTCTATAATATATGATTGTAATGTGGACAATTTGGTATGATAGTGCACAAACTCCAAGGAAAAACAAATGTAAGAAACTTAAGGGAAATAATACTTTTCCTTCTTCTTCTTATTCCCCTTCTTCTCCATCGTCTTCTCCTTCTCCATGTCTGAACCGTTGCTCTGATACCACTCCGATTTATAACTTAAAGAATATAAAAATTACTTCCATATCACTATAGCCCATAAACCCTGGTAATTTAGTTTCTAAGTAGGAAACACTTTCTTGAAAAATAAGTAAAACCTAGTTATACCTTGTAAAGATTAGGATAAATGAAAAGGTCACAAAACTATTAAAATAAAGAATGGAGCGAGAGTGTCTAGTGGTACATGAAAAGGAAGATTGAAGCTGAAGATGATAAATCAAATAAAAATTGATAGCAATGAAGCGATTGAAGTGAATACATGAAGATAGGGGGAGCATATTTGTAGGGGGAGTGTAGCTAGAGTCCCTTTTATAAATTTTGATGATGTCAAAAGGGGGAGAAATATTATGAGACCATATACAAATTAGGAGACATAAAAAGGGAAAGAAAAATCTGAGTGAAATCCTCAAAATTTATATATGTATATGCACTCATGTGCACTGGTATTTTTATATGCTTATGAGGGCTCATCATCATAAAAAAGGGAGGAAAATGTTAGTATCAAAATCCCCATTAGTCTCAAGATTCGCATTGAGATAATTTTGATGATAAAAAAATACAAATTATTAATGAGATGCATTAAATATGTCTTGTGCACAAAAGGCCTCAAAGATTTTTTTTTTGTTGTAACATATCCATTTGACATGCCATGATCTATCTGAATGGATTGTACAAGAATTTGAAGCACATAACTTATGCTAGAAAATACATCACTTGATAGAACAAAATAGTTTAGCATCACAAGCAATGCAAAAAAACAAAGTTATCTGATTAAATTGTCTTCGTTTAACCGAACGGGATAGAGGAAAAGCTCAATTGATGACACTTCACCCAAATGTCCGAACAACAAGCTAGATGTAGCCAAAAAAGAGAAAATGAGGAAAACAAGGCCAAGACAAGAAGATCGTCTAACTGGACATTCTTGTCTGATTGAACATGAGAGATAGAGGTATTGAAATACCCATTTTGTCACCTGATTGACCACATTGAAGAAAAAAGGAGAAATGTATGAAGGTCGACTAATTAGATAGAGACTGCTCGAACGGAGAGAGAAAAATCACTAGAAACATCTGTTTGGCAGACCATCCAAAGGCTCAACCCAAAAAAACATCCAAAAGTCATCTGAACTCCCTATTCCAAATGAAGGCTTCAATTTAGGCAAGATAACTCAGTGGAATTTGTAAGTGACTTGTCTATGTGATTAATAACTCATAAACAAAGTTCTAAGTATTTTTTTTAGTTTCGTAATTGAGATTTATCAAGATTTTAAAAGGATAAAGTGTCCCTTTTTAGCCCAATAACTCTATTTTTTTAATGTTGAGTATTCAATTACTTGGTGAAGCAAATCTTAAATAAAGTGTTCTTACTTTGAGACTAATAGTTTTGTTTTGATCACTACTTGTTGGTTTTTTTTTTCTTCCAAAATCCAAAAGTTTAGATACTTTTTATTTTAAATTCAATAGAATACACTTGGTCAAATAAGCTTGAACTAAAAGATCTCATATTTGGAAATTTGTTCATAACATTACTTGTCGGCCTAGATTATGATAACATCATTTGAGAAAGCTATATTTCAAAATCAATCCAACTTTACTCTGACTCTTGAGCTTTTAAATATTAAAATCTAATCATTTAAGGATCTAATTGATCTATTGTTACATAGAATAACCATCTAGGATTGGTGTAGCTCTCTGTATTATATTTTTTATTGTAATATCTACCTTATTGGGAGCCTTTTGTATATTAGGCTGAATCGAAAACAAGTATGCTTGCATTATTAGGTCAAGCCTTGGCAAGGTAAGACTATCCCTCACCTCAATTTTTTTGTGAGGGGCTTGTGTAGCCAAACAAGAAAGCTACTAATGTGAACTATAAGCCATTGTGAAAGTAGGTGGTGTTGAAAATCCTTTAACGGGTCTATGCTTGATGTGCCTAATAAGTTGTTGCTTCAAATTCTTATACAGTTGTAGACTTATGTAGCCTAGTTAGCATTTGAAAAACGCTTTGTGGGTCTAGGTTAGCTAACCTAGTTTATTGTGCGGTATTCCTATATAAGGGTGTATTGTAAATCGATCATTATGGTCATTTGAGTAGCATAAGTCTTTTGTGTAGGCAACATCGTAATTGATCTTAGAGACAATTTATTATAAGGACCATTAGACGCCCCAAAAATAGTGGATTATCTCCAAGGTGCAAATACCTTGAGTGTGGATTAGCAATCCGAAATAGTGTTGAGTTGTTAACCACTATAGGGTCTGTTTGGAACCTAAAAACAAAGTAAAAAAAATTATTTTTTGTTATTTGGCAGCAGAAAATCATTGAGAGAAAATAAAATAAGAGACAAATGATGAGATTTCGGGAGAGAAAAAAAAGTAGATGCTTGAGAGAAAATTTTAATCATTAAAATTAAAAATATTACTATATTTCTCTTCCGTTTTCTCCCTCATTTTTAATTAGCTATACGGTACGTCTTACCAAACCGTCGAAGATGAACGTATTTGGAAGTCGAGCTCGATACGGTAACGCCGGTATCGTATGCCAGTACGAGTAACCTTGCTTCGTTTGACGAGCAGCTCTGCTCTGCGTTGGGTACGTCCTTAGATTCCCCTGCAACCGTCCCCGATTACCAAACAATTCTCTTACAACGAAACGAGGAACTTTCCAAAACGATTTTCCCTTGTTTCTTCCGCTGTTTATAGATACTGAAGGTTCTCAATCTGCCGGTTACGAGCATATAATTTTTGATTTGCGAGATCAATTAGTCCTCTGTAGAGGGATACAAGGTTGAACAGATGGAGATGACGGGGCCGAACGGCCGGGTGATCGATATCAACGCCTGTTCTCAGAAGATCGAGGTTGATAATCGAATTCCTCTTTATTTCTATTACAGAATTGCGGCGAATCTTCTTAAACAGGTGCAGTCTCTTTAGCATCGATTACTTTTTTTTTTTTTTTCCTCTTCTTTTGCATTTTTCTTGTTACTCATTCGTTATTTATAGTGAGAGAGACCAGATGTAACAACTCCCGAGAAAGGTTGTTAACTGAAGTTTCAATCACAAGCTCAATGTTATGCTTTTTGTAGTTATCTGAATTTCTAAGTTAAAATTCCAAAGAAATGTTTCATGCTCTCTTTTTCAAATGGATAACTAGTTCTGCGGTAAACTTCTCTCTCATCGAATACGAGATTTTTTTTTTTTTTAAATTTTAGAATAGAAATCTCTGGTATTTTCAGATTGAATACTTATGTTGTTAAATAAACTTGTTTTGATTAGTACGAAGGGGCTAGTGTGAGGAAAATTACATTAACGCTAACACCGTGCTGCCTTATTTTCTTGGCATTACGACATTACGACATTCTATCATACTGACGGCAGAGTGATGATTTCTGCCTGGGAAGATATATCAAGTTGTTATAACAGTGTCCATACACATCCTACTATCATTTATTTCGGCCTTGAAAGCAAGTTATGGAAGGCCTCTGATTCACATTCTAAACTGGTTTCTACTGAGCTTGATGGTTTGTCATATTACGCCTGAAATATCAGTCTGTGGGAGAATAAACTCCCCTGACTCAAATCTTTGCTTCCCTGCAATCTGGCTAAGTCCGCGACAGATACTTTCTCTGTTCTGTTGGAAAGCTTGACACCTTATGAATTTGCTTGAAGCAAAGTGAACTAATTCTGTTATTGAATTCTTTCACAAAAAAATGATAGTGTGCAGCTAATGTGCTTCTTTGTGATTGATCTACTTTAACTTAGGAACTAGTATTGGAGTACTGCACTAGACATACAAAGTTGTTACGTTATTCTACTGCCTGATCACTGCAATGCATTGACCAGTGGAGCAATTTGCTGGTCAATGCTCTCTTTCTAATTTAGAAATTTAACATGAAGCATAGCATACATGCAATTTAGAAATTTAACATGAAGCATAACATACATGCCTGTGTCCACCCCCAGTTGTGAATATTTCTTTGTGTAAAACTCCCTGGGTCTATGCAATTTAAAAAAAAAAAAAAAAAGTGTGGGTCTTGAACATTTGCCAATTGAGTTGTGGTAATCCTTGGTAACTAGTGAAGCCATTTTTAACAACTAATCTTGGATTTTAACTCTTTATTCTACTTGATAATGCCATTTGGCAAACATACTTTATGGTTCTGTTTCCTGGATTAACATTGTCTAAGCGGTATTGCTCATTTGCTATTGTCAGGCCAACATTTACAGAGAGGAGAAGAATCTCATAGACTTGTATATAATACTTCTAAGGTTTTCAAGGTGAGGGTAATGCCAGAATGCCACTCTACTGGCCAATTTATTCTTTCTTACATTGTTTTACAATCAGATAGTTGAAAATTTTCGTGATGAAATTAATATTTTTGAGTAATTTCTTATTTTTCAACATTCTCATAGTTTGGTGTCCGAGACCATACCATTCCATCATGATTATCAGGTTTTGCTTCCAAAACAAAGAATCTCTTTCAAGAAAGTAAGTATGGAGTAGAGGTTTTTTTTAGAACTTCAATTAAATTTAGTATTTCTACTTGTAATATCCTTTTAGGGAGCATTATGTTGACATTCTGTGTCTTATTGTAGAAACTCTTGGATGCAGTAAATGAGTTGGAACATTTGAAACCTGATGTCCAAAGGCAAGTAAATGATCTGAACAACAGACACATGGTTGAATTGGAAAGCTGGGAAGGAATTTCAAGCAACTCTATCAATTCTTTTGAGTGGCCACCGGTTCAGGAACAAAGCCTCTCAGAACCTAATATGAAACAGGTGCTACATTATTGTCTGGAACATAACTCTGGAGTTACAGTACACAAAGACACACAAACATTTTTTTAAGTTTTTTTGACTTCTACAGCTAGGGTCTGGCTAGACAACTACTTGAATTCTCACGTTTTTATTAATAACTTACATTGTGACTTATGATATTTCTGTCTTTATGTTTTATTGTTTATTACTTTTTAATCTGTGCATAATCTTCTTTGATACTTTAATTTAAGTTTTCTTTTTTTTTGGCTATTTTATTTATTTCTCTTCCAACTCATCGATTCATTGTTTTATCTGGTCTTCCCCTCTTAGTTATTGCCTACTTGGGTAAGTGGGCCTCAAGGTGCTACAGCTTCGCATTCAAGGTCTCTACAAGTTGAGCAGCAGTTCCAGAAGCTGTAAGTGTGCTTCTTTTTTTTTTTGGTTTCCATATAGACTCTGTGAAACCCTAAACTGATGAGCAATGCTACAGATCTGGGGTAATTGCTAAATAAATTGGCCTTAAGATTGCTTGAGAAAATTGTCTGACTGGTTTTATTGTTCACTAAGAGTAGGATAAAATCTTAAAAAATAAAGGGGTAACATAAAAAGGAAAACTGTACCATAAACGGATTTTTCCCCAGATGGAGCTTCAAGTTTCTATACAATCCAGAAGAGGACATATTCTAACATTTTCAAGTTCACTGAGTAATGGTATCCCTCAAAGCTGCCTTGATGAAATTCTTGAAGAAAAAGAGAATGTTATATTGACCATGAAATCATGACAGTATTCACTTTATTTGTTTTTTTTTTTTTTTGAAAGTGGCAAAATTTCACTACCCTTATTTTAATTTTTTTTAGAAAGGGCACTTTTATTAGGTCAAGGTCAAATAGCAACAAACAAAACTAGGGAGGGGGGCCTTACAATGAGAGATTGGTGGCTGAGCCCCTTTTTAGTGAGGGAATTGGCTAGAAAATTGCCTGATATCAAAACATGATTGCAACGACAAACAAACTCGGAAGCTAGATCAATAATCTAGAAGAAAGTAGGACAAAGCTTCCTTGGGGGATCTTTCTGCTCCTAGCACCAACCAATGATGACCTTGAAGTCACTTTCAACTGCAAGAGGCTCCTGAAATCTGTTTTTGTAAGTGAGAAGGCCAGCTCGAGAGCTCGTAATTCAACAGTGATAGAGTCAGTGATGCCTCTAAAAGGACCAACAAAAGAATGTAGAGTCTCCCATTTGCTGTTTCAGAGCGTTCCTTCAAAACCAGCATGCGCGGGTTGCCCAACAAGCACTTGTCTATTGAGCTTGACTCTACTGACATTGGGAGGCTCCCATTCTTGGACTCTAAGCTGCTTAGGTTGCGAGAGACTGGCCTCCAACTTCCAGCAGTCTCTGATGGCCTCACCCCTCATATCTTGAAAATCTTTCAAAGTGCTGACCTTGAAGCAATCTCACTTAGAATAAGGTTCGCAACATCCTCAGGGTGCCCAAACTTGCCATTGAAATGGTGTTGGTTCCTCTCCAGCCAGAATTTTCCAAGGAATATAAACAAACCAAGCTTCGAGCAGCATTTACTTAGTATAGGAATAGGAAGACCTAGACCCTGCTAAGTTGCTGAAAGAATCTGGGGCACAGAGATTCCGAACTTGCGCCAAAAGAAAAACCAGATGCTCCAAGCAAACAGACACTGGACAAGGATGTGATTGATTGGCACCTCTCTGCCACAAAGAGTGCAGAGGACAAGGATGTGATTGATTGACTCCTCTCTACCACAGAGAGTACAGATGCGACAAGTAATGGTTGTTCCTCTCCTTCTTAAGTGATTTAATGTGAGGATCCTACCATATAAGGCACTTGAAACGAAAAATGTTGGCTTCGGGGGTCCAGAGAGAAACCAAGCAGTTGAGGCATGATGTTGATTGGTAGTCTCTATGCTATTAAGCAGTTCATAGCAGGAGGCCACAGTGAAATCTCCTGCCCAGGAACATTTCTAGATGAATCAGTCTAGTCATCCTCTCTGTGGTGGATAGAACCAGGCATTTCTAGTAATTCACCAACTATTTCTGCTTTAATATCATTGAGATTACAGTGGAAAGTTGAAGTTCCACCCAGAAAGCTTGCCACCATCAAAGATTATAGCATCAGAGACCATCACATCAGGATTCCTTGCCAAGAGAAACAGATTTCGAACTAGGATTTAAGTGGCCTTTTTTAATTTTAAAAAATTCATTACCCTTATTTTAGGAGTTAGTATCAATATAACAAAAAACATCATTAGTTATATTATATGTATGTATGTATGTATACGTGAGTGTATATATATTGAAGATGGCAATGTATTTTTATTCATTTAACTGAGAACTTACTAGGCTACATTAGTAAAGTACAACATAGAATACAAATTTGCTCACAATGAGCTAAAAAGGTAGAGGGGGGGGGGGGGGGCAAGGCTAGACTCTCCTCAGAAACTCCTGCTTTAGCAAGGCTATCTGAGACAGAGTTGGCTGATCTAGGGACCTGGATTATTTGTAAGTTTTAAGTCTTTGGCCATATATAATGAGAACTTCCACTATATGTGCAGTTATGTTTTATTTTTAAACTTCCATTTTAACTGCAGTTATGTTTTAATTTTTCAAAAATCTATTTTGCTTAGTTTGACAGATTTTCCCTTTGCCTTGTTCTTAGCTTTAGCAGGATAGTATATGGTTAGAGTTTGTTCTCTTCTGAGAGTAGGTCTTGCTTTGTGCTCTTTTGGAATTCATAGAAACTAGAAGCCATTATTGGAAAAACCACAAAAATGAGAGTCTTTTTAAGTTGATACACAAGATGTGAAATTATATAGTTAGCAGTTTTGTGGATTTCTTCGACAGGAAATATCCATGCTTTTGTTGAAGGACTCTAATCTTTATCCCTGGTAAAACATATGCAGATCACTTGGTCTTCCTCCTCCTAAGGATGAGACATTATCAAGGCACTCAATTTTGGGTCCAAATGGGCTCAGGGGTCAGTGGCTAGGACCCATTACTGGCACAAGGGTATGGCCTGAATATTCTTGACATTTTTATGCAGACCACTAGCCTGAAGTGCATTCTAACTTCTAACATGTAATGCAGGTAAACTACCCAAGTAATGTTGACCTGTCTCCAACTGTCACTACGAGGTTAGAAGCTTGGACATAACTTGCTACATGTTATTATTGTTCATGATAGTCATAAATAGTAATAACAACAATTATATTTACGACCATGATGGTAAAGTTAAAAAATAGTTTCAAATAAGTCTCCTAGATTTAACTTTTGTTGAAATGCTTGGAAAAAAGGGCCTCAGAATAATTTGGTTAATGGAGATGTAAAAAAAGCTTCCTTCATGAATTGAGTCTAACTCATCCATGAAAATGTATTATAACCCTTTTAGTGTCAGATGATAAAGCTTGTATTTCACTGAAGTTCATTCTTTTGCACCATTTCTAACCATGGTTGGTCCAAATTCTATTTTCTTGATGTGGACGTTTGAGTAATAATGATGTTGAGGACTATAATTGTAAAACAGAAAACAACACAATAACAATGCTAATAACTTTTCCCAAAAAATAATAGCAGATAATAACCCTTCAATAGATTCATTAAATGAATGGGTAATAAAGTTTGACTTTGACTCAGCAGCACTGACACATTTAGCAATTAGTGGCCTGGAGTGTATACAACTTAACTTGAGTACCTTGCTTGATAGCTAAATGCATGGAAAGTTGCCTATCATTCTTCTTGTTCTTCCATTAGTGTTGTTGTGATTGTTTTTGTTATTCATGCTATTAATATTGCAGTTTCATTCATTTAAAGTGTTTTTCAATGTATTAAATGGTATCTCTTCTGCTGGTAAATAGCCAGAATCAGGGAGAGCATTATGGCCGTTTGGCTGCAATAAATTGTGATTCAGGCAGCTCTAGCATGGAGACAGTTCTTTCTCTAGATGATGGCAGATGGTTAAGTCCAGCAAAAGATTCCGACTCTTTCTCTCTGGATGCCACTCAAAATAATGCGCAGTTTAACATTGTAAGACAGCCTTCTCCTCCTCCTGTTCTTGCTCATGTACAGCCAGATGTTTGCCAAATACCACCATCAAGAGTTGCTGATCCCAGACCTGGACCTGCTCTCTCAGAGAATGGGGTTGACTCTAAAACATATCAGCATCTACACATTGTAAGTCACTCTAGGTTCACCAGATTAAGCATAAGGATTTCTTGTAGCAGTAGCCTAGGAAGTTTTTATGCCAGAGTTGTTGTTGTTATCTGAACTATCATATGATTGTTTTGCTTTCAGACACCAAATCTGATGGAGGATTTCTTGAGGTTGGCACAGGCAAACACAGCCAAAAACCTAGAAACTTGTGGATTTCTTGCTGGTTCACTTGTCAGTGCCTCACCTTTTGATGTTATAGATACAAGCAGCTTGCAGTTTGTGCACTTATCATCTTGCCTGTTTCTGTTGCAGAAAAACAGGACTTTTTATGTAACTACATTAATAATTCCAAAGCAAGAATCTACTTCTGATTCGGTAAATAACTAATCTTTAGCTGTTTTATATTATCTGCATCCTTGCTTTACGTTTCTTCCCTGGTTCATGTTTTGGAAGTCAGATTTAAAAATAAAAATAAAAATTGCATGGGTCACATTTATTTCATAGACCACAAGATGGTTTGTTGGACTTGGTGAGACAACCTCATGTCTCAGCCAAGTTGACTCCTATTTAACCAGTTTCTTGACAAGGAAGGGGGTCTAACTCTAATCTAAGATCTCTTCGAAAAAAAAAAAAACTCTAATCTAAGACTACTTCATCTAAAAACTGTAGAGCCGCGAGATTCAAACTAAACGCTTTAAAATTTGGATTTTTATGCATTTTAGTTTTTTTATTAACTTAGTGAAAGGTGTATGATGCTATCATAACTTGTCATGCCTAAATACTAAAAATTTAAAAAAATTAATTTTTTTAATATAAGCTGCCATAACTACTAAAACCATATATTCCGAATTGATCAACAAAAGTAGTCTTTAAAGTGATCAAAGCTGGTTGATCATTTAGTTAGAACTTCAGTTAGTAAGTATATATGTTAAATATCAAGTATTTGTATTTTGATCATTTTACATTCTCTGGATAAATCTGTAACGGTGTCAGCAAGTGTACTTAGTTGTGAGAAGACTATAGTCCAAATTTCATGTTATTTGGATGTGTGGTTAGTGAGTTATAGAGGAATATGTCTCAAGGGAAGAGGGTGACCTCAACCCTATTGAGTGAGATAATTGGGGAGAGGCTGACCTCAACCCTATCGAGTGCCATTAGAGCCTATCCTCTTCTTTCTGATAGTCTTACTCTTTAGGAAAAGGGATTTTAGAATTTACTACTGATCTGAAGTCAAGGTTTGATTTTTTCACTTATATTTATGTCTCATAACCCTAGGGTTGATGGCTTGTACGGTCAATTGAGCAGTCTTATGATTAACTAGTGCCTCAAGAGGGTTGTGTTGTGTGTTTACCCAATTGAAGTGTGTATAAGGTTCTAACCCTGTGCCTGGTGCTTGCGTCATCTACAATCTATGGACTCAAGTAGAGTCCTAGGGCATGGTTTGAGAAGTTCAACCAGGTAGTACAGTCCTTTGGTTTTTCTTGTAGTCATTGTGATCACTCACTTTTTGTTATGAAAAGAGAATCTGGAGTTATATGTATTTTGGAGTGTTAAACATAAGTTAGGGTATTTTGGTCATTTTTATATTCTCTGTATAACTCTGTAATGGTGTCAGCAAGTTTAGTTAGGTGTGAGAAGACTATACTCCAGATTTCATGTTCTTTAGATGTGTAATTAGTAAGTTATAAAGGTTTAAGTCTCAAGGGGTATTTATGTGATTAGAAATCAATTAACTTTAAGTGAGATAAAAGGGTAGAAGGGATCGACCTCAACCTTATTGAGTGCCATTCAGACGCACTCTTCTCTTCTATTCTTCTCTCTCTTTTCTCTTTCTCTCTCCTTTCTTCTCTTATTTATACCTTTTTTACAATTTGGTTTGACGAAATAAATTGGTTGGATCAAAGGATAACATGCTTCTCAAGTCATAGTATATGCATACTTGGTAATATTTACATTATATCTGATAAGTATAGTGCAATTACACGATGGTTAAGCTCATTTGTGCATTATTACTATTATTATTATATTATTATTATTATTTTTATCGTTATTACTTCTACTATTACTGTTTGAAAGTTTTCTTGACATTTTTATGATGTTTCGGATGAGTTGTCTAGGATTTCAGGCATTTTGGCAAGTGATTTGGGATAAACGTGAATGCAACTTTAGCATGGTACTGGAACTAGTACTTCAGGTACCTATATGTAGGCCTCCATACAAAATTGACCATGCATAGAAGTCATAAAGAGAGCCCACACGGGAGAGGTGTATTAAGAATAGTTCCACATAAATTCAGTACTGGAAAGATCTTGTGTTTATTACTTGGGAATAGGCTTCTTAGCTCTAGCTAGTCATTTTGGGATGAATTTGAACCCAATTTTAACACATATAATACTGTTAAGGCCACTATAATATTTTCTAAGAAAATGAAAAACAATTCAACTATTGATTGGAGAAACTGAGATGCATTTATTGTGTATTTGGGTGATTTAGGATTGATGGATGCGGTTCATCTGTAATTGTTTCCTGAATTGAATATGAGAGAATTTGGACTGGCAGAATCATCTGCCCTGACTAGTAAAATTAATCTTTTTTATTTCATTACGTTACCTTTGTGAGCATATGTTAACTACTTCAAACTTCACAGAATTCAGGATTTACTTCAGTTTCAGAGTTAAGGTTTTTCTTGAGTATAAGTTAAACGTTTTCAATTTGTGAAAAATGTTGTTTGTGCAGTGTCAGACAACAAATGAAGAAGAAATATTTGATGTGCAAGATAAGCTCTCGCTTTTCCCTCTTGGCTGGATACATGTAAGTGTTTTTTTTTTTTTTTTTTGCTCTATTCTGAAGCTAGTGAATCTATTTACCTTTCAGAATCATCTTGTCCGTGATTTAACATATTATATTTAAGGGACCACTGCTCTTCTCTTATTTATAGTATAACAGCTTTTGATTGCTACATACATAAGAACCATGTTACTAATAAATTGTATTACTGTAACTACCAAAACAGATCTGTCCCATTCCTTGGGATTTATTTATTGGAATCTTTACATCATCAAATACAGTTCTTATGGTTGAAAATTCAGCAAAGAACTCTTGAGGTTTTGGCAAGAAGATGCATTTCAAAAGCAAGACCCCATAATCAATGAACTTTATCTGATTTAAGCTGTTTGAGCTGCTTCATAAGAGTATACTTGTTCAATACCTACCTTATTTCAGGTTCTCTTTTTAGTTATTTTACACATTTTGTCTTGACAGACACACCCAACACAGACTTGCTTCATGTCTTCAATTGACCTTCACACTCATTACTCATATCAGGTGAGATATAGTTTCCAATGCTTTACTTTGATCAAGGCAATGCTCTTCCAGTTTCAGTTCTCAATATTGGCTTTCAGTTTGTTGGAAATTATGCCCTTTCATTTATGACTTGGTGACTCGTAATTTCTAGCTGCTGCTCGATGTTTGAACAAACGAGGCCTAAGCGTTAGTGCATTCTGCAGCATGACCTTGACTGTATAGATGTTGTGAGCCATTAAATATCATTGTTAAGGCCAATCTTGCAGAGAAGTTTGCTAAGAAATAGTAAGGATCAATTAATTGTTTCGGATTCTCCTGATAATCAAAATTTTAGTGCTATTATTTACTCCACTAGGATGGATGACTCTGTTGTCATCAGTGGCGATTTTCTGGTCATTTTTGCAGTCAATATTCTAGCAGCTCAAAGCTTACATGTATTCTAGAATTCTCTCTCCACACTGCCTATTACTTTATCTTTCTTGTATATTTCAGCTGTTAACACATTTTTTTAAGAAATTGCTGATGTCAAAATTAGTAAATTAAATGAATGTACCTGTTATAATATGAACCTGTAATATGCTAAAAAAAGTATGAACCAGTTAATCCGCTAGTTAAAGTTAAAAAAAAAAACAAAATATAATCCAGTTAAAGTTTGCTATTTTGGGAACTAGGGAATTCCTATAACAGCAGAAAAGCAAGACAGCAATCTTATGCTCTTCATCTTAGGAGAAATTGCTTCTGCCCAATGTCGTCAAAATCAACTGGTCATCAGCACTGATATAGTTTTATGATGTCATGCATAAAAATAAAATCTCAGTGAAACTAAGATCCAACAAACTTAAAAGACAAGGCATGTACACAGTGGCAGTCATTTCTCTAGGTAAGCAGAATGACATAGCCCTCCCTCCTGCACCACCACCCAAAGAAAGTACACATTGGTGGGGAGGAGGCAGTCCTTTCCCACTCACCCCTCTTCTGCACTGGTGCGGGAGGGCCTTCTCCACTCTGTTAAGTACCTAACCAATACTATCCAAAAGACTGGCCTGTTAGAAGCGGAAGGCATAGGTACTTAACCCAGGACCATAACAACACACCCACCTTCACGAGCCGACGTCCACGGTGACCCACTCTAGCGACAGCCTACTCTAGCGACACTGGCCGGACCTGGGTTTAGTACCTATGGCCTACCAGTATTTTAATTTGGCCTCTAGGTCGCCCCCTCCGGGATTCGAACGCACAACGTGGGAGCCCGTTCTGATACCAAATGTTAAACACCTAGTCAATACTACCCAAAAGACTGACCTAAAAAGACCGGCCTGTTAGGAGCAAAAGACATAGATACTTAACCCAAGACCATAACACACTCTCTTTGAGGCACTGAAGCTGAGGGGTTAGCTAATCAAGTTCAATGGTTTTTAACCTCGCGCATGTTCATTTTCCATCACAGAAGAGTGGTTCCAGCTGAACCTGATTAACCAGGTTCCAGGCTGGTTGTGATAAAACTGTTCTATCCATTATTACATCAGTAATGGGTCTTCTGTTGTCTGATAGGGCCAATATATTACCTGAAAGAGTTGCTTAGGTTTTCTATTTCTTGCTAAAAGTGAGGCACTTTTGAACTAGTAAATTCTGACTGATGGTAAAGAGCCACTAGCTATAGAACACCTCAAATGAAACTTATGCCCATGGACCTAGGATTTCTTGAGAATAAATCTTATGGCCAGAAAGGAAAGGAAAGTCTGACTTTGATGCAGGGTACTGTTCTATTCTCTGTTTGTGTATCATCCTTATGGTATTATCTCATTTTTATTTTATTTTTTAATTATTTACCAATTGTTGAGTAGGAAAAAATCCCATATTGAGAAGTGTTAAGAAAAATAATTGGGTTATGAGGTTGAATAATAAGTTTCCTAAAAGACTAATCATTTTGGGATGAATTCAGGCTCAACTCAACAGTGATATGAGAATAGGGTTGTGTGTGTAGACTAAGGCCTAGTGTGTGCTCTCCTGGTTAATTGTGTTATATGACTCCACGATGTGAAAACTAGGTTGTTTTTGTGTTATTGACACGTTGCATGCTTGTTATGTGTAAGATTGGATATGAGAGAGATATTGAGTACTGAGTAGAAAAAAACCCATATTGAGAAGTATTAAGAAAAATAATTAGGTTATAAGATTGAACAATAGACTACTTAAATGACTTGTCGTTTTGGGATGGAACTGGACTCAAACCAACACCTATTTATTTAGTTTACAGTTTTTTAGTAAAGCGTCAACTGCTTAAATGATAGCGAATATGACGTTTTGCGGCAGCACTTAATTAAAATAGATTCTGTCTTGTACATGGCTCCTATGTAATTGACGGCTTGTGTTCAGGTTATGTTGCCTGAAGCAATTGCCATTGTTATGGCTCCAACTGATACATCCAGGTACGTCTAACCTGAAGCATTACAAAGACTAATTTCTGTATATTACTTTTTTTTTTTTTTTTTTGTTTTTGCATGAACTCCAACATTAGGGCGAACTTTGTGATGATCGATGATAATGATAGTTGCTAGAATGAGCATATTTTGATTCTTAAGAACCAACTATCAAATAGGCCCATACACTGGTCAATCTAGCAATTTTCTTCGGTTAGGTAGCCAGCCGTTTTCTTTCATTCACTAATACTTTCTTATTAATTCTGTGTAGAACCCATGGCATATTCCACCTGTCTGATCCTGCGGGAGTTTCTCTAATACGCAACTGTCAACAGCGTGGCTTCCATCCCCACGAGGAACCTCTTGATGGTAGTCCAATTTATGAACACTGCTCTCACGTGTACATGAATCCCAAATTAAAATTCGATGTTGTGGACCTTCGATAGAATTGCACTCTTCTTATTATAATTATGTAAATTGAAATTTTAAAGTGGTTTATCTGAGAGAATTTTTCTGTAAATTCTTATTAACTTAATATACTACTCTGAATTCTGACAAAACGAACTCGCCAGTTTCTTTACCTTGCAGTGCATTGGCAGTGGGAAGGTGACATTGTGGTAAGTCGTCCGTGGGTTCTTTATTCTTTCTTTTCTTCTGTTGAACAGCGTCACATTATCTGTTTCAATTGGATTTCTCTCTTTTACAATGGCCATGTTGCCGCCAGCAGAGCTTCTAAATGCACCTCTCCAATTGAAATGCGGATGGATCTTTTTGTGGGAATGCGACAGAGAATCGAGCAAAAGCCTGAATTAGAAGAGCCAAGAGGAGCCAGTTGGAAAGAGTAGTCAAGGTAAGAGAGGTATTCATCATGAAAAATTCCTTCCGTAGCTTGCATATTCCCTGTCCATAAATGGAACATTCAATTTCTGCACTGTGCACTCAAGAACTGTAGGTGGAGCTGAGAACAAGAATAGATAGACAACTAAGTGCGTTAAATGTTTTTAGCCTGTCTAAATCACGTTGCCAACTTACTGGTTCCTCTCGCGAATCGCTGCGTGGTTGTTCTACTTACTGGTTCACCCACGAGGAATTCAGCTGTCGGTTGGGTGAGCCTTGTCAGGTTGAGTCCTCATTCTGCTTGCTTTTGCCCATACTCGAAAGAGAAATGGTCTACCATGGGTCACTGGGTGTGATTTAAAATACTCGTTAAAAGTAAAATCTTGCCGTCAACTAAACATTTTGGGTTGCTGTCAGTCCTCTCGAAGAAGACAAGACAAGACAAGAGGGAAGACTAGATGTTCTATTTGAATGGTAGAAGCATAATGAGGCAGAATGGTCAGAGAGGGGCCACTATGGTTGAACGTTTTTTAGCCATGTTATTGCTTGCATATAAATCTTTCAAAACAGGTAAATTAATCACAGTTACATGTCTCAAATCTTACCCTTTCACAATTCTACTTCCAAATGCATATACATTGCGAAAAATTCCTGAAATCAATTTGAGTAAATGTATTAAGTTCTTGAGTATTAATAATAGAAATTCTATTTACCTATTTATTTAGCTAAATGGACAAATAAATGAATAATAAAACACTCTTTATCCCTATGTTTAAATTAGGTAATAGAATATGTTTAAATAATCGAACCAAAGTAAATAAATAAGACCTCTGTTACTTCTTCACCTGATTTGCTGCAAACAAAATTACAGCAAATCCGGGTTCTTTCCAGGAGGAAATAAGGACTTGCAGCAGACTTGTCTGTAGAATATGGTGCAAGGAAACCTATAAGATGCTATAAATTCTTAAGAGTTCTGAATTCTGATGCTTCACAGTTTCTTTGCTAAATTTGCTTCAGTTGGTTTGCAGGAATTCCGGGTTCTTTAATAGAATTTTGGAAACATATATGAAATTTATTAAACCAAAATCGGCTATTGTCTCCGGCGAACAGAACGTTTCGTCTATCATAGAGACTCGTTGATGGCAACAGTCAAGCATGCCTCTGTTAGACCAGACCCCATTTAATAGGCTCCTTTTCATCAAAGGAGACCACCAAATGATGGGAAACCAAAAGGTCGTAACCGGTGACTACAATCAGTGAAAAATCGTCCGAAGATGGTTACATACGAATGAGGTTTCCGGTGACAAAAATCTTCCTGGAAGTAACAAAAAACAGAAGAATATGACAACTCAGACAAGTGTTACGAGTTTTACAATAAAGAAATTAGTCGCATTAATTCAGAATCGACGTGTTGCTGCTTTGGAACGCCGAGGAAGAAAGATGCAGGTGAACGTGGGAAGCCCTCGGACTCCAAATTCCTATGTGGCTCCAAACTTGTCTACGTTGTCAATGAAATGTTTCTCCCCCGTCTCAGCGTTCAAGATGTTTAATTTTCAGGTTTACAGGTAGCTATTAAATGTCGTCTTCTCCGTCACTTGTTGGGTTCCCATCCATGAATGCTGGGTACCCACCTCATCAATTGAAATATTATCATACTCAATTGCAGTGCCGTAGAGGATCGTACGTCTTCTTCCAGACTGGGTTAATTTCTCGAACCCAACTTCCTGTTTCAGTTTCTGGTGCTGTAATTTTCAAGCGAACAGTGGTAAGATGGAAATCCACTGTAATTACGTTTTATTTCGTCTGATCCAATGTGTTTGTTCAGAGTTCCCGGAGATCACTTGATAATCACCACTCACCAGTCCGTCGGAAGAAAGGAAGAGCAAGCTGTTTTGTCGTCTGCTTCATAATATCTGTTCCGACAAGACTTATCGATGATTATGTGTTTCCTGGGGTGGGTGTATCGTGTACCAACCTCCAGTCCCCGTTGAAGGTAGAAACGTCATTTGGGCATTCTACGCCATTCTCAACAAAATGATTCGTTCATTCTCGTTTGTATATTTATGTTGCAATCGTATTAAAAAGATGACAACCCAAGCCCTTTGACAACGAATCCCAACCAAACTATTTAACGAGATGTTTTTTCATTCACTTTTGTACTTGTCTTGCGCCATGGCGAGGACGAAAAGCAGAAAATAAAATCAATTCTTGTTATAACAGTGGTGGTTCTACAGCTTGGACTTTCAGATTGCTGAAGAAATCACCATTTTGAAGTTTAATTACAATGAATAAATTAAAAACAGATCATCGAAATGATCCGAGAGCGAAAAGGGCACCAGCGAAAAGTTCTCCGATGAGTAGTCATGCCGTCGGTCGTTTTTTTCTTAGCTACCGGCGGTTACTGTTCTCACATCAGATCTGGGACTTGTTTCCTGAACTTTTGCGTTGAGTGCAGTTAGAAAATTAACACGAAAGCTCGCTGTTTTCTGGCACTCAACCGGATCGGAACGAGGGAGAAATGAACCATAACCACCGGGTTACAGTCCATCGAGGACATGGGTCTTTGATTTGCAACAGTAGTGGCTGCTGTAAAATATATATCCTGCGACATGGCGGCTGGAGGCGAACAAGCGTTTCTGTGGAGATTGAAACAAGCGAAGAATATAATTCTTCTTCTAATCAATTAATTGATGCCAACCAGCGTGAGATGGGTCGAATTTGATGAGACTATAAACAGAACTTGATAAATATACACTAACCGCATTCAATGCGAGTGGGGAAGACAAAGACGAAAGAGAAAAAATGGCCGCACCGTCACCGTGGCAGCAGGAAGCTCCGGAGGCCGTGATGCGCTTGCTCGACGGTAGACGAGCCACGACAACTGTGTCCTCTTTCGTACACGTGGCCCATCTAGAAACCGCATCTCTCTCTCTCTCCGCGCCCACCTCTGCTCTTTATATTTCCATCCGTT
Organism: Aristolochia californica; assembly: GCF_029961685.1. Taxonomy (NCBI): domain Eukaryota; kingdom Viridiplantae; phylum Streptophyta; class Magnoliopsida; order Piperales; family Aristolochiaceae; genus Aristolochia; species Aristolochia californica. Next base: position 45,328,762 of record NW_027181992.1, on the reverse strand, counting down.
TCGCTTTTTCCTTGATCAGTCGAACGTCGACACACCACCGAGACCAGTTCAACCTTCTCTCTCTCTCTCTCTCTCTCTCTCTCTCTCTCTCTCTCTTTCTGGGTTCAGATGGGAAGAGCACCCTGTTGTGAAAAAGTGGGTTTGAAGAAAGGTAGATGGACGGCTGAGGAGGACGAGATTTTGATCAAATACATTGAAGCCAATGGAGAAGGGTCATGGAGGTCTCTGCCCAAGAATGCAGGTACTAATCGAGTTTTTATGTTTTGTTGTCTTTCTTCTCTCCCTTTCAAATTCATCACTAGTTACAGTAATGAGAGATCCTTACTTCTGTTCGTTCGTGAAGGGTTGTTACGATGCGGCAAGAGTTGCAGACTGAGGTGGATTAATTACCTGAAAGCTGACCTGAAGAGAGGAAATATTTCAGCTGAAGAGGAGGACATCATCGTCAAGCTGCATAAATCTTTAGGAAACAGGTTAGTCCGTAATACTTCTCATTGCCTTTTACTGGATCAGTTTCAGTCTGTTTAGTTCTATCCAGAGAGTAGTAAACCATGTTTTTTCTTTTCTGAATTTGTTTTCTACTGCAGGTGGTCTATGATAGCAGGACATCTGCCAGGGAGAACGGACAATGAGATAAAGAACTACTGGAATTCGCATCTGAGTCGGAGAATTCATAGTTTCAGGAAGCTTGAAGATGACCACGCCCCTGTGGTAATGGATATTGCCCCATTAACGGCTGGGTGGAAAAGAAGAGGTGGAAGAACAAGCAAGCCAGCCCCAAAGAAAAGCTCCACTGGCGATCAAAAACGGCTAAAAAAATTACCTGGTAGCGGCAACTTGGAGGTAAGGAGAGATAAACAGCAAAACCAAGTTGGTGGTAGTAATTTTCTCGCCGTGTGCCCTGTCGAAGAAGACGCTCCGCTTCCCTCACTTAGCCAGAAGGACAATAAGAGTACAGCGGCCCCTGTAATGCAAGAAAGCGACTTGTTTCGGGGAGAAGAGGGAGAAAGTGGTGTGTCTGCTGTGTCTGGCCTCAGCTACGAGGGTTTAGAAGACGAGCTCTTCACCTCCAGTGACGAAGGGGCGGAGAGTGTCTTCTTCGCTTCGACAGAGGAGCCTGGAACCGATAACATTTTACCGCCATGCTTGGAACTACCATGTGAAAATCCTTGCGCCACCCAAGTAACGGAAAGCGGAGAAAGAGCAATTAGGACACCTGTAGAAAACAAAGAGAAGTCATCTTTTTTAGAGATTACAGAGGAGCTCATGGACTGGGAGTGGAGTGATCTTGCCGACAAATTGAAAGAGGAAGAAGGAGGCGAGCAATGGGCCTGGCTTTGGGAGGGCGACGGAGGAGAGGCAGAGCTGCAGCTGAAAAACGAGGCAGTGAACTCTTACGCAGCCGGACTATTATGCAGTGACACGGATCTGTACTGTGATTTGTAAAAGAGGAGTAAAACATGAAAGAAAAAAGCACAATAAAACGGAGATTGTAAAACTTTAGTTTAGTTTTCTCCAGATTTTGTAAGATTCCGCAGTTTGATTTTGAAAAGGGCGTAGAATATTCTTTCGTTCTGGTTTTGATTCTCTGACAGTCTCTTCAATACGATTCTTTTTTATTTTGTTAAGCAAATAGTTTTGGCCTTTGACGTTTCACTTCACTTCAACGAATTGATTTGGACTCGCGATTCTTTAATTTTCATCCTCCTTCGTTCTAATTTCAAGCATAGAAAATTGGGTGATCCGATGGCTTCACCTTTCGACACGGAACTCTGGTCTCTTCCTCCTCTTCCGCACGGAAGGAAGAAGACGAAACGACAATGGCGGTTCCGCTCAACTTCACCATTTCAGTATTTTATTGGCTGCTCCAACTCACCTATGTCAGGAGGATGTCCAACTTACTTAAACCTTTTGGCTCAATCTTTGGGGAAGATCTAACAAACCCAACCAAATCTAGGTATAAAGGGGTTCTACCCAGATTCGATCTGATCTTTTCTGTATATTTTATTAGTATTACTTGGGTGGTTCAACCATGTTTAATTCAAAACTACTTCATTAATCTTTAATCAAATCAAGGGGATAATCTTTCGGATGTTTCATCATTAATCTTTGCATCAATGGGGGGATACTGCTCTGCTGCCTGACGTTGAGAGTGCGAGCTGAAGAATTTTGTGTACGAAGTTTCCATTCAGCATTTAACCAGATTACCAAAATAAGAATAGCGGAAAAGACACCCAGATCATTCAACCAAAACGTCAAAAGTTCTAACAAGTGCAGTCATGGCGGTCGTTGTTTTTTAAAGTCGACCGGCGATTTACTGCTCTCAGCTTCTCACGGCGGATCTCTCAATTTGCTTGGGATGATACGAGTTGGATCCTAAAACTAACACGAATACTATGAGGGAAGAGGAAGGAGTTGCCATCAAATTTAACGGGCAATTAGACGAATAAAATAACAATCCATCTCTATATGTTTGGTTCTTTTATGAAAAAAAAAGGAGTGGTGGTTGTATGTAAGGCAGTGTTATCACTTTTTAATATAATAGTGCTGATTTCAGATGTAATGTCAATAACGAGCGTATCCAGGATAATTCACAATATATACATGTTATGGCTCTATATTCGGTTTCAGCTGAGGAGGGAGAGGGTTTTTTGCCTTTTTGTCTACCAGAAAATAAGAGAAAATTTAAAAAAACAAAATAACTTGTATTAGATCTACGAGATATTGGATAACCAGCCCAATTCGAATCAGAAAAAGCTCGCAAGGATAAATTTTTCTGAGAAGGAAAAAATAAACCTTGTCCTGGACTGCTTTTCAAATAATGCAATACACGCAAGACGTTTTCCATGTGTGGTTTGCATGGTGCATGCATGAATATGCTTAACACATGGATCGAATATGTGATATTTGGTTAAGTAATAATCAAATAAATTAGGTGTCCAATAAGTCACACATACTAAGATGGATCTTTAAGCATTCACCTGAATCTGAAAGCTTCATGTTTTGCTCAATGGGAAAGTTCACATGTTTTGCTAGATGGAAATACCTTCTTTGATGGAGAAACTTTGATGCCCAGAAAATACTTCATATCACCCAAATCTTTAATCCACAAATGATTGTACATAAATTTCTTGAGAGCAAATATGGCATAAACATCATTACCCATAATAAGAATGTCATCAACATATATCAATAGATCTGTAAAAGATTTATCTTTTCGATATGTAAATAAGGAGTAATCTACTTTGGATTGAACAAATCTAGCAGCTCAGATAATTGTAGAGAACTTGGCAAACCATTGTCGGAAAGCTTACTTTTAAGCCATATAACGACTTGTGAATGTGACACACGAGATTCTCCCCCTATCGCTAAAGACCAAGAGGTGGAGATATATAAATGATTATTTATATCAAGTTGGCGAAGAGACCCATTCTGGGCACTTGCTAAAGCCAATAAACAACGAACAATAATCATTTTAACATTGGGAGAAAATGTGATAATTTATACCTTTCACAACCAAACGAGTTTTGAAACGCTCAATAATACCATCCGAGTATCATTTGATTTTATAAACCCAACGACAACCAATAGGCTTCTTACTAGGAGGAAGAGTAAGGGACCAAGTGTGGTTAGCTTCTAAAGCGGCCAATTCAGATTGCATTGTTGCTTGCCAATGGGAATGAGAAGTTGCTTCGGTGTAAGATGAAGGTTCAATATATTGACTGCCATTAGTAGTAAAAGAGTAATATTGTGGCGAGTAACAATGATAAGAGACAAAATTGCTAAGGGGATAACGCGTACCTTTTTGCGGCAAATAGTTGGGAGACATCACTTGGCTACAGACATAGTCATGTAAAGCCGTGGGAGGGTTACGTGGCGTTGAGAACAACGTAAAGATGGTTCGGGAGGAGGACTAACAAATGATGGTTGAAGAGAGACTAGAGTCGGTGGTAAGGGTTGTTGGACGGGAGAAATTGGTTTCTGTTGGGAGGGTCGTTGGACTGGAGAAGGATTGGGTACAAAAAGAGGAATCACCCGGGTTGAGAAGTGGATGAAATAGACTCACAAGGAAAGATAGTTTCATGAAAAACAACATCGCAGCTAGTGAACATTTGATGAGATGTAAGATAATATAGTTTGTAAGTTTTATGACCAACGAGATAGCCAAGAAAAACACAATGTGGGGCTCGAGGAGCGAATTTATGGGGACATGCACATCAGTAGCATATGCAAGTGACCAAATAATTTGAAGATGAGAATAAGAAAGAAGCTTGCCGTAGAGTCATTCAAAAGGAGTGGTGTGAGCAAATGATTAATTATGTGAATAGCAGTAGAAACACATTCTGCCCAAAAATATAAATGAAGATGAACTTGAAAATGAAAAGCTCGAACTAACTCAAGTATATGGCGGTGCTTGAATTCTACAACCCCATTTTGTTGGGGAGTATAGACACAAGAATGCTAATAAGTGGTCCATTTTTTATTTAAAAAAATCTCCCATAGACAAAAATTCTCCACCATTATCAACCCGAATGTTGGCTATAAAAACATAGAATTGGGTTTGGACAAATAAGAAAAAATTGAAAGTATTTCGCATAAAAAATTGACAAGTATTTCACTTTTGTGATGCATAAAAAATACCCATGTAAATCTAGAATAATCATCTATAATAGTAAAAAAATATTTTGCACCAGAAAGAAAGGCAATTTATAGAGGCCCCAAATGTCACAATAAATTAATTCAAAAGATTTAACTGACGAAACTAAACTAACAAAAGACTTTATTTTGCAAATGCATATATATCACAGACATTATTACACTGGAAAGGTAAATTTAACAAATGTCTTGCCATAAAATCTAATCTAAAGGAAGATAAATACCCCAATCGGCGATGTCACAAGGCGGTGGAGGAGATGACTGTGAACGGCAGGAAGTGGTTGCTATAGATGGAGTTAGAGGTTTTGGCTTCTCCAATGCTAACGCAACCAAGTGTTAAAGTTCGTCTCGTTGTTCACCCAAACTAATCGTCGTCCTCATCATCAAATCTTGTAAAATACACCAATGACTCTAGTAACTCGATTCACTGACATTAAATCCACCTTAAAAGATGGCACACCAAGCACATTTTTTAAAGTAACAACGGAAGTCAAAGGTAAATTCCCAATGAAAGTAATCGGAGTTTGTTCTTCACTTGGCATAACAATTGGTGGCAAAAGGGTGTTATCGCTGTTGTTGACAAGCAAAGTTGGAGATGAAGAAATATGGTCAATTACACCACTGTTGATGGAGTCGCAACAATGTTTGTAACTAACTTGAGGAAACAACAACATTAGTTTTAGGATTGACGGATTGTGTTGTCCCTTTTCCTTATATGACAAATAAGATTCATTGGATTTGCAAATCAGAGAGGTCATTTGTCACTGATGAGTACCCATTCAACTTCCAATATGTTTCTCGGACTTTATGGTCACAGTCATAATAAGAGCAGTGCAAAGGTTTTCAATTAGGAGTGTGAGAAGAAGAACCTTGTCCATGTCGAATAACGATATGTCCCACAAGAGCAAACAATGTCCTTATAGGATCCTAGTTCATCCCATAATCTTTTAAGATTTGTGTAATAAGCCGCAACAATAATCTGATCTTGGCAGACGACATTATGGGGATCCCGTTTATGAACCCTAACTTGGATTTTACATTCAAAGAAATCATTATGGCTCTACACCATGTCGAATAATTATCCCTATTGAAAGGCTTGGAAACAAGCACCATTCTTGTATGATTGGAATGGTGAATAAAATATGGATTGACACCATCAAGCTTGTCTCCGTTCGAAGGTTGATTGTTCACCATGACGATGGGAAATGGTGATAAAAGGAGGGCAATGAATAATTTACCCCAATCGGCTTTGGCTTCGAAACGGCCTGGGATAGCAGAAAACTAGGGTCTGAGTTGACTTGGCAGAAAAAAACTGGTGCGCTTGGCTAGTCTGGTCCAATCTCGGCTCGGATCGGATCGGCTTGACTATGTCTGTCAGAACATTTAAATGTTGATTTCCTTTTGCTGGTGCGGATTCCCTTTTGCCTCTTGCTTCCGAGCAAAGAGAGGAAAAAAAAACCAGCAGGAAAAATAGGGGCTTGATGGACGGTGAGGAAGGGCTCGGCAAACGGTGGCAAAAATTGGCAAGCAATGGTGAAGGACTCGATGAACAATGGGGAACAATCGCGAGGAAGGGTGAACAACTCACAAAATTTCCAAGAGAGAGAAGCTATCGACATAGACAAGGCAGAGGGCCTGCTCTGATACCATCTAAAACAAGGAATTTTGTTTTTTCCAAACTGATTTCTATTGAATGGATATCAGATCTTATACAATGATTTACAACGATTCTATAATCACGCGAATCTCGCGATTTTAATTAATCTAATTACAGTAGTATATATCTCTTCGATTTCTCGATCTTTCTTGATTCAATCATCTCGATTTCTCAATCTTCTCAAATGTATTTGGGTTTTTGGCGATTGTAGGTACTTGTTTTATTTGAGCCTATACGAAGAGCCTGTACGAGATCCGAGGCCAAGGCGTGGGTGAAAACTGAAAACTGCTTGACGATCGACAGGCCACGACACCAGTGTCCTTTTCGGAACATGTGACCCTAGATCAATTCTCTCCGGACATTGCTCCTCTCCCACGTTTCTCCTTAATTGCAGCTGAGCTTCACGTGACACTGACTCCAACTCAACCTTTTCTCTCTCTTTGGAGCAGCAGAATTCCTCTGCGTTGAGATGGGAAGAGCACCTTGTTGTGAGAAAGTGGGTCTGAAGAAAGGGAGATGGACGACTGAGGAAGACGTAATTTTGACCAAGTACATTGAGGCTAACGGAGAAGGATCTATGAGGCTTTAGTCAATGAGCTCTTCATCTCCGAAGAGGAAGGGGCGGAGAGTATCTTCTTCGCTTCGACAGAAGAGCCCGGAACAGACATCTTGCCGCGATGCCAGAATTTACCAGGAGGGAATCCTTGGGAAACCCAAATAACGGAGAGGGAGCTAGTGGAGAGCAACGAAGAGAAAACAAGTGACTGGTCCTCTTCTTTAGAGAAAGCGGAACTGATGGACTGGAACTGGAGTGGTTTGGCCGGCAAATTGGAAGGGGACGAAGTTGGCCAGCAATGGGCGGCCGTCTGGGTGGATGAAGGAAGAGTTGCAGAGGTGCAACTAGAGAGCGAGTTGGGAAAGCGTTACACAAGACCGCCATTGGAGGACCAAAGCTGATGTATAAGAGAGTTCAGATCTGTCGTGAAGGGTCGTAGACTCAAATTCATTTCCTTGGTGTGATTGATACAAAGACAAGACTCACTGCTCTTGGATTCCTAATCTATGCATTCTCCTCATCAAATTTAGTTTCATAAAAGAATGTAAAATGGCTACAAAAATTTAGAAATGTTGACTACTCCAAGTAATACAATCATGCATATATATATATATATATATAACACTATTAAATAAATATATTAAATTTAAATATTTAGATATTTTAAATATAAAATTTTAATTTATTAAATAATTAATATTAATATTTAGAAAAGTTAAATTAAATTCATGTTTATGTTATTTACTTAAAGTAACTAATTTATTAAAATGATTAAGATAATTATTTGATGCATTATTAATGCTATCTAAGTAATATAATTATGAATCGAGGAAAAGGAGGCTGGACTTAGATTCAATCAACTTTGTGTAAACCCAAATTTTTCTCTTTTATAAAATTTATTATTTATTATTTATTTTTAATAATATTATATCTCCATTTTATCATTAAAATATGATTAAAATAAGAAAAATATCAAATGAACATAACATGAATCTATGAATTAATAATACAAATAAAAAAATTCAAGTCATTTATTCAAATTTAATGTTAATTAAATTAAAATTTGTGTGCATGTAATTAAGCTTATTTGGAGTTAGGTCATGCTCCTTTTTCATATAATTATAATGTAGTGTTTTTCTTAATATATAATAACAATAAAATATGTATTTACAAAAGAAAGAAAGAAATAAATATATAAAATGATAGAAATAAATATAAACATAGTGATATATATATAAAGATAATGATAGATATAAAGATAACTAGTGATTGAATTAGAAATAGATTCAAATTGTAAAGTCCTAATCACCTACTGTCTCTGTGTAATTCTATAAATAATTTATACCTAATCAATAATAATCACGGTAGTATTATTATTCATTCTTATATTCTTCATGGTATAAGAAATATTATTCTTCATGGTATCAGAGTTTTCGATCGATTAATCAAAACTAGTTATCGGAAACAACCTCTGTAGCTGCAGCCCACTGCCGCCGCCCATACCTAGTACTTTCACTTCCCCTTCTCCGTGCAATCTCGCCAGATGTATTTTTGAAAAAAAATTGTCGCCACCGTTGCTGCTTCGCCCGACATCCTCATCGTCGTCCCCCCGTTGTCTCCGTCGTCCGCTCTACGAGCAACTCCCTCGCTAGTGCCGCACCATAACCTCCCTCAGCCGACCTAGATACCTAAAGGGATAAAAAAAAAAAGATTCAATTGAGAATCTTGAATTCAAGGCTCCTCTTGAAAAAATCATGGCCCCTCATTTCATATTTGGACCCCAAGTACCTTTTGTGTAAAATTTGTGAAGAGCTACCTTGTCAAAAAAAAAAAATATTATGGATTATTTACTTCATGTTCAATTAAATTTTTATTTCTATTTTCTACTAACAACAATTTTTTTATTTCCTATACTTATAATTTATTTTTTAAATTCTTTTCTTCTGATATTATAAAACCAAGGTTAATTTTATTCATTTTTATATTGGTTTGTTAAGTTTATTTTTTTATTTTTTATTTAGGTTTAATACTTATTCATAATTTTTTTATGATTCTTTTTGTTACGAGAAAGGAATATTTTTTTTTATGAAAAACATGTCTAAAGAACATTGGATTCATTTAATGTCAAAGTGTCACGAATAATGTGCTTTTGCATTGATCATCCATATTGTTACAAAATAAAGTTTTTTGAAATGATATTTTTTGTTAAAAAATCATAATGTTTGTAACAACAAAATATAGTTACAAAAGACAATTTATTGCAACAACATCAAATTGTTGCAAATAAGCATTTCGTGTAACACGTTTTCCTATCGTAAAAAAATAAATCATTTTGCTATGGCTTGAAAGTCATTATGCAACATTTTTGGTAACAACTTTAAATAGTTTTACAAGAGGCTTTTTTAATATTTGGTAACAACTTTAATTGTTGCAAATGAACTTCTTTCTTGTAGAGACCTATATTCTACCAGGGGTGGCTTAAATTCAGAATCCAGTCCATCCCAAACTGATTTTTAAGGGATGGGGTTTCCCCTCAACCTATAGAGTTGGGATGGGGCAAGCTAAAAACCTTGGTGTTGATATGGGGCAAGGATGGGCGTACCCATCCCTGTCCCGAATTGACCCACAAGGGCTACCTATGTGGTCAATTGTATTTTAAAATCACATATAAAATTAATAAGGCAAAAGGAAAAAAATATAGTTTTTGTCGTTGAATATTAATATAATTGACATACATGGATTGTTACTACTCATTAACATTACATGTTTTATGCAATTTCATAATTTATTATTTATCATTACTCCAAGTTTAATAGGTGAGGATGGGTTTTCAAAAACACAACACAAACCCAACCCCTGCTCACTCTTATGTTCTTCTAGTCTATATGGACCAACTCGATCCTAGGTAGCCTATGTAGAAGGAACAAGGATCTAGACAAGAATGGCATTAAATCTTACTACTCGGATACCATGTTGACAAAAGCTAAGTGGGGATTGAAGAAGATTGAACAATATTGTCGTGGGAATGATTTGAATTGATTGTAATTGTGCAATTATGTTTATCTTTTCTTATTTATATATAATGTTTATCTCTTTGTTTATGTTGCTTATACAATTTATAGTTAACCTCCATTAATTAGGCAACTTTTATATTCTTATATCAATTGTGTTATCACAATCCTTAGTTGATTCATATAGGGGGTTAGTGCACATGACTCAGGACATGATCTTCATGCGCATTACGCAGTTCATGTCCTGATGTCGTTAGGGAGAGCCAAAATTCATGTCATGTACATGAAGATACATGACTCAAGAGTTCATGTCTCAAGAGTAACGGGCGGAAATTGCTTTCTGCCCGATTTTGAGAATCATCTACATGACTCTCGCGCGGGCTCTCTCTCATCGAGCGGGGCTGTCTCTCGGGGGGCTCTCTGCCGCACACCCTCTTTGCCATTTCATTTCCACAACCCTCTCTCGATGTTGCTGGAGCCCTCTCTCGTTCCGCAACCGTCTCTCGTTCCCGCAACCCTCTCTCGGTGTTGCCGCAACCCTCTCTCGTTCCGTCGCCGTTGCCTACTAGCCCGTCCCCGTCGCCATCGTCGTTGCCCGCCGTCGCCGTCGCCTACTAGCCTGTCCCCGTCGCCATCGTCATTGCCTTTTGGCTCACAGCTGAGGAAGACGACGATGGTTTAATTTTTCCTAAGTTAGGAAAAATTAAACTATCTTCATAAAAATTATTAATTTATAATTTTTATTTATAAAATAATTATTTTTATTTATTTAATATATTTATTTTACAGTTACTATATTAAAATAGTGATTTAATACTCATAATTAAAATATTGTTAAAATAAATATTTGATAAATTATTTTTGGTATAATTATCCGATTGTTATAGTTAATTAAACCAATAGTTTTAAATTTTGTGATAATATATTAATAATTAATAATACATAAAATATATTATGTACAAATATATAGTGTGTTAAAGTTATGATTAGATCAATTTTTTCTCTTAAATTATTCATTTTTAGGTTAAAGTATATCATATGTTATTAATAAATTAATAACTCAACGTATTACTTTCGTTTTTGTTATTTATAATGTTATTTATTTATTATTTTTAATTAATCATGTAGGTATTTCATTGGCTCATGTAATTACCATATTAATGTACAATAAAATATCTAATTCAATTAATAAATATATTAGTATATTTAATTATACATTAAATAACTTATTCGTGTAGTAATAATGGTTGTTTTACCTAATTTGGGGTTTAAGGATTATGTTGTAATTAAGTGCACTGTAAAGGTTTAAAAATTCTCTTGTTTTTTATGTTTTTCTCATGTTGGGGCACTAACACTGGAAACTGTTTTCCAGTGCACATGAAGTCTTCAACACTAACACAAATTCTTACCTGATCTTCATGTACATGACATGACATGATCTTCATGTTGGACATGACTTGATCTTCAAGAATCCACTTTGGGGCACTAACCCCCCATAAGATATCTTTATCCTAGAAAAATATATGAGGGTGTGGGAGTAAGAAGAAGAAAGGGGAGAGATTTATGCAATGCACAACTTTGCTCTCTATATATACACAATCATCTTCTTTGTCTTGATCTTGCAAATTTCGCATTCTGATTACAATGAGACTTCTAGTAGCCATATTGCTTGCACTTGAAGTACTAAATGTGGGACTTGACCTTCCGTCATCTGGCTTCGCCATGAGATCGTCTACCCTTATTCTTAAGTCCTAGATTTTTTTTTTTTCGTCATCTCCAAGACTCTTTGCTCATGAACTTGTAGAGTTATCTCAATGATCTAGTCGATGCTGCAAATCTGGCGAGTCTGCAGTTGCAATAAACACCTCATTGAAACCCTTTTTGTTGTTGTTGTTATCCGATCAAATAGATGAACCATTTCATCGACTAAATGTAGTCCTCAACCCTTTTCTCCACTTTTGGTTAGCTAGAGTTCACTTGACCTTCTGGTACCTGACCTTGAGATCATCTTGTACATCACACAAATCTGTTAAAAATTAGAGTTTTCATGAAAAAAGAACCTTCCTTCAACCTCTTTTTGTGCTAGTTTTTCAAAGCCTAGATCATATAGCTTAATACCATATTTTAGTGAAGGAAAAAGCATGGTAGAAAGAAGAAGAAAAGGAAAGAGATTTTGTAATAAACAACTTTGTTCTTTGTGCTTTCTCTGTTATTCAAAACTAAAACCCCATACAACAATTTAGAGGCATTGTGCGGCGTTTGTAGAAGATACCATGTCAAATAAGTTGTTAGAGAGAGCAACAACGACCACCAACGAAGGCTGACGGAACAACCAAGAATGAGAGAGAGCTTGAAAAATGGGAGAGGTTCCTTTCCTTTTCTTTCTCTTCTCGATTTAAATATTGGATTAGGTTTAGGTTAAACAAGACAGCCCAATGGCTTAATTACAATCTAACTCATATAACTTATTAACCTATATACATGTAAATATCTAACAAATAACATTAATATAAATTCCAAAATATGGTAATAGTCTCCTAATTATAAGGAAACAATGATTGAAATAGTTTAAAAATAGATATCCTAAGTAATCTAATGTAACCTCAAGCAAGTCTCCTTTTCTTCACCTAATTTGGCTTACCTTAGGACTCCATCACTTTGACAAAACATCACAAGTGCTCTATCTACAAACACTTGGAAATGAATCTTAAACTCTAATTAATGAGATATATGGAAAGTGAGGGAAGACAGGATCTGTTACAGTTCTATTTGGTTATTAAATGTACTAGTTTTACACATTATAAAGAAAATATCTATTTTATTAGAAGTAGATGCATGCGAATGCAAAGTGTTTGGGGAATATGCATGTATTTCTGGTGCTAATCAGATAGATATGATAGAGGTAAGGATACTGAATGGTCGAGTTCGAGACAGACTCCAACTCAAATTGTAAATCTTGTATCCAGCTATAGCACATATCTGAAGAGGTTTAATATTTTTAATCGTTACGGTCTCTGTTGTAAAGATCCCTTATGTTGTCTATAAATATTTTCTTCCTCATCAATGAAAAGCACAACAAATTACCTCCTTCTTTGGTCAGCATAACCATTGACTCTTCCAAGATTGATATTTCCCTCTAGAAAACTCAGATTGGTAATTGGTTGAATAGATATGAAAATAGACTTATATATCTTTCATTGGATACACAATTCTCCCTATAAATCCCTTTATCGAAAGGAGACAGACATATAGACAAACTAGAGCAACCAATTTGAATTTAGGAAAAGTTAAAGAAGCAGATTCTAGCCTTGCCAGAAAAGAAGAAAGCAATGAGAATCCAAGCCATTTATCTTTTGGTTGGACACAGTTCACGTGCTATCTAAAATCATGAAGAATGTTATATTGTTATGTTGACTTACATTGAATTCGTTTACCAATTATGCAGGCTCGCACTCAGGCCTCTAGAAGAATCAATCGACTTCTTTCTGCAATAATAATCGTCAAAAGGCTTCAATGTCATAATCGTCTTGATTTTTTTGCTATCTTTATTAGATTTAATTAGACTTTTAGGCTATTGAAGCAATGCTTCTCTGACGCAGCTAGACTTGTAAAAAGAAGATTTTAAAATTTTAATGGTTAGAGCTTTTAGCCAGGAATGGGCATCTTTGTAATGGGTATTATATTAGAACCCTTATGTATCAGACTATCGACCTGTTTCATTAAAAAATAAAATGCGAGAGACGCTACAAATTTTATAAATCTAGTGTTAGCAATTCCTTCTTTTCAGGGATAACCCATTATCCCTTTAAGAGTTACCAGTTCTTGCTTTTCAGGGATGGCCATTATCTCTTATATGTAGATAAGATGGGCAGTTATAACCTCACTCTTTTTTTTATGAGAAAATATGGATTTAAGAAATTTGGATCTAGTCTAGCAAAACAGTCTATGACTTCTCCATCGAGGAGCTTCTGAATAGACGAGACACTCTCTTTTTAGGAATTTGATCGTTAGAGGTAAGCGTCCTTCATCCGTCACTTCTGTTTGCATTCCATTTATGAATTTCATAATGATATAGAAATTTGTATCTTACATCTAGCATATTACATTGTATTGATTCGTTTTAAGTTAAAAAATATCTATAAAGTAGAATACACTTTGGTGTACATTGTATTGTATATAAGGGATATGCATGCCTAAAACTGCTTTAGTAGACAAAAAGTGGGTATAACTAGAAGGGTGCTACCCTTTACACTTGTGAGAGGTCTGTAGGAGAGAAGGTATATAATTGAGTTGTCACTAACATGTTGTTAGTATACTTTAGAAGATAACTGATAATACTAGTTTTTCTCATTATTTGCAGCATTTGAGTAGTGACACTAAAATTCATGCAAATGGCGAGGCCTATTTGTGATGATTTTCATGTTTAAATTGAATCAAATCATTGGGTTTGTGTAATAATAAGTGTAGTCTCTTTAGTAGTTGGCAAAACATGGTTTGTTAGTTTCTTCTTGTATCATTCATAACAATGCTTCTAAACACTTCTAATGACACATAAAGGCCTGTTTTCATAACATTCTGATTTAAATCATGGACATGTTACAATGTATATTCAGTTATTGCCAACCTCTTTTTGCAAAAGAGAGACGTTGAAGAATGTTGACTTTACAAAGATAAAAAAGATAATGAATATCTCCTAAATCTAGGTAACTAAGTCTTAAGTAGCAAATATAATCAGATTACTGTTGGAAGATAGGGCCCAATCCCATACGACCAAAGAAGGCCCACATATCCAAGTGTGTTAGACGATGGGCCCAAGCCCATATGACCAAGGAAGACCCATACATTCAAGAGATGTACAAGACGGGCTCAAGGCCCACAAATCAAGGAGAAGGCCCATAGGCCCCACATACAATGATGGCAGGATGGTAAATAAAGGGTCATTTCATAGAGATGGCATTGATATAATTAAGTCAAAGTTCCAAGGTTAAAACCCTAAACCCTAAGTTCAGGGATATTATTGTAATACAATAGTTTCATTAATCTATAAATAGAGTTTCAAGGGGAGGGTTAGGACATCAATTCCATAACCTCTTCTTCCTCTAGTTTTCTCCCAATGGGTCTCTCTCCCTATTTCTCCATGACCTAAATCCATGGTGTCTTGAAAATCAACATGGTATCAGAGCTTTGATTTTTAACATTCGGACTATGGTTTTTCAAGTTTTATTCTCCTCCGTTTAGGATTAGATTTTTTTTTTTTGTCATCTTGTTGTTCATTTTTCCCATAGTTGCTCGTGATATTAGTTTCCGAAAACCATCTTTTGTCGGTTTATTTTATTTTGAGGCTCTGACCGGATAACAAGGTCCATTCTGAATCACGTTGTTGTTGCCGGAGAAGACGACGACAACACGAAAACTTTATCGAGTTCTGTTTCCAGTTTTTGTTACTGCTCATTGGGAGGTGGCGTTATTACCATATGTGAGTTGATAATCTATCCGAGTTATCTTCTATCTCTCTGAAATTGTCTCTGCCTGTGATTTATCTCTGGACGAAATTTTTTGTTGGATCAAATTGGTCTGACGCACTCCAAAAAATTTGTTGCTACCGTTTCATTACAGTCGATATGGCCAATCATCAGAGGTCAACCCTGCCTTTCCATACCAAGATACAGATTATGATCTGACATGCTGTCATTATTCCGAGTTACTGCATATAAACCATTATCTCTGTTGTTGTTATCAGGTGCTGCCTCTTTCAAAACTTCGTTACTGCATATACCAAGATTTTTACCAAGTTGTTGATTATACTTGTTGCTTCTTCCGTGTTCATCGTTGCTGCTTCATCAGAAGATCTTACTACTATTTTTATGAAACTTCTGATTCTTCTCAGAGCTGCTTCTCCGTGATCTTCCTAGTTCATCTCTAGCTTAGTTGCCATTTTTGGTTTTTTGCTCTGTTTAGAAGCGGGGAAGACGACGATGATGTTTCTGGATTTAGTTCACCAAGTTTGGACAACAAGATACAGTAGTTGAAAATTATTTCTGGAAGTTATCTCCCCTACTGGATAGGTTTTTATTTGAAATGTTCCTCTACTGATTCTTCGAGAGATATATTCTGCTACTAACGGAAAGTTTCCTCCCGAAGAGCTCAAGTTTTCCGCTCTGTTTGGCGCGGAGAGGAAGAAAAAGGTATTGTTGTTTTTTTGTAGATTTCCTAAGTTAGGAAAATTTCATTGCGCCGGTTCAACACCTGGTCCAGCCCAACCCGGACCGGTCTGGGTCAACCCAACATCCCAGCAACCCGAGGTTGCCCTTCTAGCTACCGTTGAGCAGCACCAGTCTATCGAGTCAACCCAGACCAACTTAGACTTAGTCAACTCGATTTGGTCAACCTGACTCGGGCCACTTATTTTTTGCCTCAATATACATGTCCGGACCAATGCTTATACATATTTCTATATTGACTCGGATATATTGGTCTACTATTTGACTCAGCACAATTTAATATATTTTTCTCTGGCTAGATTATTATTTTGAAGAATTGATAAATTATTCCTTGGTCGGTATATTATTTGGTATAGATATGTGCATTAGATTTTTTCATGGGTCAATTTTACAAGGATTATTTTGGTTTGTGTTATATGGGCCCAAACTCATTTCAGTTGTTGCTATTGTGTCTCTTTGGATGAAATATTATTATTAAAGAAGAGGTAACCTCATTACCATTTCTCATACCATAATTTATTTACTCTCAAAAATATCACGGTTGGGACACCATGAGAGTTGGTGCCCGGATTGGGACACCATCATTTATTTAACACTAAAAAATATCACGGTTGGGACACCATGATAAATAAGCCCACTCCCCCCCCCATTAATGTCATTTTATACTCTACCACTTGAGAGTCGTTGTCCTATGGAGGGACACAGTGGTGCAGGTGGACACTTCAGAGCAATGCTGATAGACACACTACCTATAGAAGATGGAGTGTGCCCTACATCCAGCATGAGTTAAGACTGGAGTATGGAGCAATGTCTTAGAGGCCAGGAGTGATTTACATCACTTATATTATGCCACTTGGGCCTCATGAACGAGAGTACTAGCGTGAGGGGGAGTGTTGGAAGATAAAGGCATATTGGAAGATGTGCCATTTTATACATCATTTGCAGCAAGTTAGGAGTTCATGCTGTTCTCTCACCCCCAACTTGAGGGGGAGTGTTTTAAAATAGAGCTCAAGCCCACACAACCGAGGAAGGCCCAAATATCCAAGTATGTTAGAAGATGGGTCCAAGCCCATAAGATCAAGCAAGACTCATACATCCAAGAGATGTAGAAAACGGGCTCAAGGCCCACAGATCAAGAAGGCCCATAGGCCCACATATAATGATGGCAGGATGGTAAATAAAGGGTCATCTCATAGAGATAGAATTGATGTAATTAAATTAAGTTCCAGGGTTAAAACCCTAAACCCTAAGTTCGGGGGTATTATTGTAGTACGGTAGTTTCATTAATCTATAAATAGAGCTTCAAGGGGAGGGTTAAGACATCAAGTCCATAACCTCTTTGTTGGAAGATGGGCTCCAACCTACACGACCAAGGAAGGCCCACAATATAGGCCCAAACATATAAGAAGTAAGACCCACCATGATTACCACGAGCTGGCATCCTTATTACATAACATGCAAGATCAAGAAGGACTCACAAAGATAACCATGAGTTGGCATCTTTATCTTATGGTCACGTCATAGAAGTGTTCTAGTTTGAGTTATGTTTATCTTCTATTTATATTGAGTTATTTAATTATGCTAAGGTTTATCCTTAAGTGTTAGAGCTTGGGTGTAATTGGGACAAATGTAATTTTATTGTAATTGGAATCTACTACCTTCCTCAATTATAAATAGAGGTTCATGTACTCTGATTATAATAAGTTAATGAAGTGTTTCTCTTTTCCATAAATTCAACAAGGTATCAGAGCAGGTTCTGTGAGTTGATTTAGTCAACCCATAGAGATAATGAGATCCTTTTCTGTAAACCCTAAACTGTAAGTCTACGTTCGTATTTTTTTTTCTTTTCTTTTCGATCCCTACACCTGTTAGTTTTCTTTGTGTTTTCACCTAGCTATTCATATTGAAAATTTACAAAAAGATATTCAAGTATAATTTACAATAAAAATGGATATATTTCCAATCAGAGTTATCTACAAAAGAAAATCTATATTTGAAGCAACAAAGGTCAGATTGCAAAAAAGGTTCGAGCAGCAGCAGCAGAAAACATCAACTTCTGAGGTATTTTATGCTATCAAGAACAAGACTTTTGTTTGAAGATAAGCTCAAACCCACACGACCAAGGAAGGCCCATATATCTAATATTATTATAAGATGGGCCACACGACCAAGGAAGGCCCACAAGATGGCCCAAACACATAAGAAGTAGGACCCACAATGATTGCCATGAGCTGGCATCCTTATCACATCAGTTGGAAGATCAAAAAGGACTCACAAAAGTATCTTATCTTATGGTCACATCAAAGAAGAGTTTTAGTTTTAGTTATGTTTGTCTTTTATCTATGTTGAGTTATTTAATTATGTTAGAACTTATCTTTAAATGCTAGAGTTTGGGTGTAATTGGGACAATGGTAGTTTTATTGTAATTGGACTCTACTACCTTCGTCTATTATAAATAGAGGTTCATGTACTCTAATTACAATAAGTTATAGATGTCTATGAAGTATTTCACTTTTCCATAAATTCAACATGGTATCAGAGCAGGTTTTGTGAGTTGACTTGGTCAACTCACAGAGGTAATGTGATCCTTTTCTCTAAACCCTAAACCCTAAATCTAGGTTCGTAGTTATTTTTTCAGTCCCTATACCCATATATTTCTTTGCGTTTTTTACATCTATACGGAGTTTTTCATATTTCAAATTTTATATTGATGGAAATAAATTTGAGTCTATGTTCCAAAAAAAAATTATTTGTTCCAATCGGAGTTATCTACAGAGAGATGTCGATATTTGAATGAGCGAAGGTCAAATTGCAAAAAGGTTCAAGTAGCAACAACAATCATCAGATTCCGAGGTATTTTTTCCTATCAAGAAATAGACTTTATAAGGAAAAATATATATCAAAAGAAAGATCTGTAAGTTTATTCTTTTACCTATTCAACCAATTTTTTACAATCTGAGTTATCTACAAAGAGAAATCGATATTTGAATCAACTAAGGTCAGATTGAAAAAGAGGTTCGAGCGGGAACAGAAAGCCTCAACTTCAGAGGTATTTGATGCTATCAAGAAAGAGAATTTATATGGATAATTATATATCAAAATAAATATACATAAGTCTATTTTCTTACCTATTGAACCGATTCTCGATATGATTTTTTTATAAGGAGATATTGTTCTTGGAAGAGTCAATGGTCATTCTGGAAAAAAAAAAAAGAAACAGTACTTAGTTCGGCCAGATGACAGAGACCGAAATCTATCAGATTATTTATCTTCTGATAATTATATTTTATGAAGAAAAGTTATACTTGTATGAAAGATATTTAAGTTTACTTTCATAATGAGAAAATTTCATATTAATCTTATCTATATTTAAATAAATATTCGCATTGGAAGAATCAAAGGTCATGCTGGTATTCTGTTACATTGAAAATCCGAATTTAAGCTGATTGTTTTGTGTCACTTTTTGAGTTGATATATCAGGAAAATATCTCACTTCTCCTTGGTTTAAGGGCTTATTTATACATCTCTTTTATTTGGGCCTATTGCTACATCTATGATCTTTGGTTCAAGCTGGGATCACTACCATTACCACCCAGCTTGAGGGGGAGAAGTAGAAGAAGTACAAGAAAGATGTATTTTATTTCATATGTTGTCAATAAGTTTGTGTGACTAAAATATTCAAGAAAGGGGGAGCACAAAAGATGAAGCTTGTGCATCTAAGAAGAAATTTTTATATCGGATTATTTCATGGGTTCTTTTACAAACTTTATTATTTGGTTCGTGTTATATGTGTTGGAAGATGGTCATGTTATATACAACTGCTGCTATTATGTCTCTTTGGGGACATTATTATTGAAGAAGAGGTGGCCTCATATCATCATTTATTTTACCCTGTCAAAAAATATCACGGTTGGGAAACCATGACGGAGGATACCCTATAAAAAAATTTCACGGTTGGGAAACCATGATGGAGGTTTCCCATGACGGAGGATACCCTATAAAAAAATATCACGGTTGGGAAACAATGAAGGGCCCTGTCAAAAATAAATAAATCACAGTTGGGAAACCATGACGGAGGATACCCTGTCAAAAAATATCATGGTTGGGAAACCATGACGGAGGAACTTATTACTTATTATTACATCTACATTCACCCCCCCCCCCCCCCCCCCCCCCCCCCCCCCCCCCCCCCCCCCCCCCCTCCCTTGTAATGGCTTTTATGACTCCTACCATTTGAGAGTCGTTGTGAAGGGACACAGTGGTGGACACTTCAGAGCAATGCCGATAGACACACTACCGATAGAAGACGGAGTGTGTCCTACATCCAGTACTAGGACAGGAGTATGAAGCAATGGCTTATCGGCTAGGAGTGATTTTTACCCTCACTAATATTATGCCAGCAGGGCCTCATGGAAGGACGCAATACCATGAGGGAGAATATTGGAAGATGTGTCATTTTATATAAAAATATTCTATACATCATTTGCAGCAAGCTGGGAGTTCATGTTGTTCTCTCACCCCCAGCTTGAGGGGGAGTGTTGGAAGATAAGTTCAAGCCCACACGACCAAGGAAGACCCACATATATAAGATTATTATAAGATGGGCCACAAGACCAAAGAAGGCCTACAAGATGGTCCCAAACCCATAAGAAGTAGGACCCACAATGATTACCATGAGCTGGCATCCTTATCACTTTTCCATAAATTCAACAACTTTATATGAAAAACTATATATCAAAAGAAATATCTATAAGTCTATTTTCTTACCTATTCAACCAATTCTCGATCTGAATTTTTTATAAGGAGATATTGATCTTGGAAGAGTCAATGATCATGCTGGCAAAAGGAGAAACAATACTTAGTTCGGTCAGACGGCAGAGACCAAAATCTATCAGATTATTTATCTTCTGATAATTATATTTTATGAAGAGAAGTTATACTTGAATAAAAGCTATTTAAGTCTAGTTTCAGAGGGATAAAATTTTATGTCATTTTGATCTATATTTTAATACATATTTGCATTGGAAGAATCAAAGGTCATGTCGGTATTCTGTTGCATTAGAAAATTCGAATTTAAGCCCATTGTTTTGTGTCACTTTTTGAGTTGTTATATCTGGAAAATATCTCAGTTCTCCCTGGTTTTAGAGTTTATTTATACATCTCTATTATCTGAGCTTATTGCTACATCTATGATATTTGGTTCAAGCTGGGATCATTGCCATTACCTCCCAGCTTGAGGGGGAGAAGTAGAAGAAGTAGAAGAAAGAGGTATTTTATTCCATATGTTGTGGATAAGTTTCATGTGACCAAAATATTCAAGACAGGGGGAGCACAAATGAAGCTTGCGCATCTAAGAAAAAAATATTTATATCAGATTATGATTATTTCATGGGCCTACAAGGTTTATTATTTGGTTCATGTTATATGTGTTGAAAGATGGTCGTGTTATATTCAGTTGTAACTATTATATCTCTTTGGGGACATTATTATTGAAGAAGAGGTTGGCCTCGGTATCCTTTCTCATATCATCATTTATTTGACCCAGTAAAAAAATATCACAGTTGGGAAACCATGATGGGCCTTGTAAAAAAAATAAAAAAATATCACGATTGGGATACCTTGATGGAGGATCCCTTGTCAAAAAAATCACAATTGGGAAACCATGATAGAGGAATTTAATACCCTGTCAAAAAATATCACGGTTGGGAAACCATGACGGAAGATACCCTATCAAAAAATATCACAATTGGGAAACCACGACGGAGAAACTTACTATTACATCTATGTTATACCCCCCTGAATTGGCCAGCTGGGCCTCATGGAAGAGAGCATCAGTGTGAGGGAGAGTGTTGGAAGATGGGATGACTGCCATTTTATACAAAAAAGATTATATACATCATTTGCAGCAAGTTGGGAATTTATGATGTTCTCTCACCCCCCAGCTTGAGGGGGAGTATTAGAAGATGGGCCCGCAGCCCACACGACCAAGGAAGGCCCACATATCTAAGAGTATTATAAGATGGGCCACACGACCAAGGAAGGCCTACAAGATGGGTCCAAGCACATAAGAAGTAGGATCAGCCATGATTACCACGAGCTGACATCCTTATGACATAAGTCGGAAGATCAAGAAGGCTCACAAAGATAACCACAAGCTAGTTGGAAGATCAAAAAGGACTCACAAAGATAACCACGAGCTGACATCTTTATCTTATGGTCACATCATAGAAGAATTCTAGTTTGAGTTATGTTTGTCTTCTATTTATATTGAGTTATTTAATTATGCTAAGGTTTATCCTTAAGTGTTAGAGTTTGGGTGTAATTGGGACAAAGGTAGTTTTATTGTAATTGGACTCTACTACCTTCCTCTATTATAAATAGAGGTTCATGTACTCTGATTATAATAAGTTAATGAAGTCAATGAAGTGTTTCTCATTTCCATAAATTCAACACTCTTCTTCCTCTGGTTTTCTCCCAATGGGTCGTTCTCCCTTTTTCTCCACGAGCTAAATCCATGGAGTCCTGAAAAATCAATAATTACAAAGAGACATGTTTTTAAAAGTATATTAAAACTCAGACATTGGCAAGGATAGGTTGTCTCCTTGATTCTTTATGAGAGACTGTTGTTGTGGCAAAATAGATGTTGAACACCCTTGATTCTTGGATGAATACATGGTTAACTTAACATGCCCTTGCAAGCTTAATTGAGATAGAGATCGAAGTCCAAGATTGAATAGTAAATCTGAAAAATGGCGGGAGATGTTTAGTAACATATTGGCAAGTTGTTGAGGAGATGGTAGATGACAAACAGCCAAATCATGAGTAGGAACCTTTTCAACAATAAGTTATAGACAATGTTGATATGTATACTATGAGAATGAAGCACATGATTATATAGCTATGACATAAGTTGCACAAAGGTTGTAAAAAAGAAGCAAAGGAGGAGAGTTAGAGAAAATGTGAAGTGCTTTTAATAGTGCTCAAAGATATGTGAGTTCAGTGTATGTTGTGGGCATTACTTGATCCTCAGCTTTAGAGCTTGAGCGAGATACCATAGCCTATGTTTTTTATAGACCACGAGACCATAATGGTCGTAGGAAAATCACATAGCCGGTAGTGGAGTGGCGTGAGTAGTACAATACCCTGCCCAATTTGCTTAAAAAAACCAACGAGATTAAGCGAGTAGACTTTGTTAATTATTAATCTTAGTGTTGAGAGCCTTTCAAATACCGAAGAATTCTTTTGATAAGGCATAAATGAAATATTAGTGAATGTATGAATTGAGCCACAAGTTTAATGACATATGACATACCTGGCAATGTGTGTTTGATATTGTAATGCACCTATGAGGCTGTGATATAGGGTTGGTTTGAGTAGTTTCAAAATATGGCATCAGGGGTGTGGAGACAAGAGAGCAAATATTCTTATCTGCAAGGTTAAGAACAACAAATTGATGCTTACATTGAGAGAGAAAGAAACCCTTTTTTCCATAAACCATTTGCACTCTAAGGGAAAAACTTAATGGACATTGCTCATTAATAGAAAACTCAATAGAAAGAGATGCCTTAAACAAAGAAATAAGGGAGAAATTACCAAAGATGATATCGTCCATAAAAAAACAAGTAAGAAAAGCTATTATGAAGAGGAGTAGTAAGTAAATAAAGATGGATCTACCAAGTTAGCTTGAAAACAAAAAGTGAAAAGAAAAGATCATGGTTGTTCAAACCAAGCTCTTAGAGTTTGCTTAAGACCATAGAAAGCCTTTTTAAGCGATAGAAAGGGTGGGAAAAGATGAATTTTCAAAATCTAATGGTGGTTGTATATGAACAGTACGTAAGGAGAGACATTTAGGAAAACATTATTTTCATCAAACTGAGGTAGAGGACAATCCTTAGTTGCTGCCAAGGCGAGAACCACCCAAATAGTGCATGGACGAACTAGAGGACTTAACCTTTCCTCATAGTCTAAACCTTCAAGTTGGCTATGACTTAAGCGACTAGTCTAGCTTTAAACTCATCAAGGGTTCCATCTGGTTCAAAATTCCCATTTAAAACATACTGCATTCATGGAAGGGGTTTGGGGAGCAAGTTCTCATGTTTCATTCAAGAAGAGACATTGTATTTGTTTAACATAGCTTGTTTCCAATGAGGGACGTAGGGTTTCTTTATAATTGCAAGGTTCCTGAAGAGGAAAAGCATGCAATGCAAGTGTCTAGTGTTTACTCTTTGCCCTCGTGACCATTGGATGGATATTTGAAGATAGGATATCTATGTGAAGAACTACTTCAAGTTTGTTGTAATGTTTGAGAGTAACATAGTTATGTGGAATGTTAGTTATATAAGAGGGTTAGGTCCAGTGACGAGCAAAGCTATGGGTTGGATGAATGAATCTATTTACCTTTATTCTTAATTTTAACTCCTTTTGCTTAGTTCCTATTTTCAATTAATTCAAAGTATAAGGTCAATTTTATTAAATTTCATTCATGCACAATGATTTAGGTGATTCACAATCATTCTATAGATTGTTGGTCCACCCCCAAGATGTTTTAGCACCTTGATAATTCATTATACTTGGGTTGCCATGTGACATATAGGGGTGGCATCGAACCGATCCGGTTCACGAATACCTCAAGTTCTGCTCGGTCTGGCTAGATTCAAAAGTATTTCGAATCGAGTTCGAGCAGCGGTTCATGCTCGTTTAACTAACCGAGCTGAACTCGAGTGAGCTCATGAGCCAGCTCGGTTACTAAATAAAACCCCTCTTTTCACCTTTTGGAACCGCAACGATGGGAGGGAGCTTTGCTTCAAAAACTCTCATAGCCACTTCTCTGGTTTGAACTTGCGGTGGTAGTCTTTTCCCATATTCTCTCCATTCAGCATTGATGGGAGGGGAGCTTCGTTACAAAAACTCTCTTAGGAAACTCTCGTAGCCACCTCTCTAGTTTGAACTCGTGGTAGTCTTTACCACATATGCTCTCTATTCTCCGCATTGTGTAAATGCAGTAGATGATCTTGGTTCCTTTCTTCTAAACTGTTCCACTGGGAAAGACATCGTCTTCTGTAACCTGGGGCAGAGAAGAAGAGGATTTGGTTAGTGGGGTTTTGTGATCTTTGAAATAGTTCTTTAAATTTTCGACTCTTCAAAATTGGTAGTCTAATCATAGCAAGATAAGCTGGATTAAAATGTTTTTTCGGTCGAAAATTCATGAGTTCAAAGTTTTTTTTTTTTTACCTGGAAAGCATCGTCTCTGTAACCTAGAGCAGAGAAGAAGATGGCTTGGTTAGTTGGGTTTTGTGAGCTTTAAAACAGTTCTTTAAATTTTTTTACTCTTCAAAATCGGTAGTCTAATTGTAATAAGAAAAGTTGGATTAAAATATTTTTTTGGTTGAAAATTCATGAATTCTGAGATTTTTTTACTTGGAAAGAATCGTCAACTGCTACCAATGGAGAAGTGTTCTTTTTTTGAAGGAGATGAAAAAGAAGAAGGAAAATATACGCATAATTATAATTTCAATCGAAGTGGGTCTTTTGATATTTTTTCTTAGTTATATCACATCAAGAACAATTGATTAAACATTGTCTCTGATTGAAGAATCCTACTGCAAAGATTCAGAGCTAAAAGAATTTTTTTTGTTCTTATTTCTCCGATTACCAAGAACCTTCCCTCCCCCTTTGTAAAAAACAAAGTATACTATTTTGTTTGGGTGACTGTAAATTTGATATTGATATTTCATTTAAAATTTTGTGTTTGATTATTGAATAAAGTTTATGAAAATTTTTATGCAGAGTGTATAGACAACAATATTATGTAGAGGCCATGCCCAATTTTAAGTAAAATTTATACATAATTTTATGTTTAGTTTATTTGATTTGTATTTTATGTAACATCTTAAATGTAGGTTTGAGCTCAAACCCGAATGGAGCACGATCTCAAACTTGGTTAAAATGATTGGGCTTGAGCTCAACTCCAATTTTAGGTTCGAGACTAGGCTCGAATTCGAAGTATTTAAATCAAGCCTAGTTTGAACAGATGTAGGTTCGAGCTCGGCTCGATTCGATGCCACCCCTACTGACATATACAAATGATTGTCTCTAAGGCCAATTATAATGTTATCCACACAAGGGCTTACGCCACTCAATTGACCCCAACAACTAATTTACAATAGTATTGCCTCACTTAAGATTTACAATAACTAACTAGGCATATTAATTAATCTAAGCCCACAAAGGGATTTTCTAGCGGTTCACTAGGTTATGTAAGCCTAGACCCACACATGGATTTTTAACAACTCACTAGGCAAACTAACTTTGACCCACAGAGGGATTTTCACTACCGCCTACCTATACAAGGTCTTATGGCTCATGCAACAACAAATACAATGTCCCAACTTCTACTTCTTAGCACAACATCTTTTCTCAAACAATTATGGAGTGAAAATGGTCTTACCTATCCCAATTGCAAAAATTAATTGCTTACAATATAGTCCAATATAAATTGCCTCTCAATGGACAAATTTTAATAATCTAAGCACAAAACAATAGGTAGAATAATACTAAGTACCTACCTTATGTAATCAACAACTTAAAATAGTCCTTATGACTTGATTTAAAATGAAGGCAACTCATAATAGTCTTTAATGTCTTGATTTAAAAATATAGGTTGCACATGATGTCTTGTTTTAAAAGTATAGATTCAATGTAAATCTGGGAATGATTGTTCAAGTTGGGGAATCCACACCACACAACTCAATGTAATAATTTCAAAGCGGACTTTGCATTAGCTCACTATACTCGACCAAGTATCATTGATATATCTCAAGGTATATACAAATAAATACTTGGATTCGAAATCTTGTTTCCAAATTTCAATACTTAGTAAAAGCTCTTTCAATGCCCCAATAAAACAACATACAAGCATGTATTGATATGATTTGAAAAAATAACTACTCACGTAGTTCTTAATCATGTAACTACTCACAATCTCATGGCCAAATAAAAGAATGATTTATTACTTGGTACACCTTCAACAAACCCAGACCTATGTATTCAATAAAGATTTAAATGAACAAACACAAAAAAATGAGCAAAATTGTCAAATTCGGTTTCCTTCCAAGCTTTAGATTTTTAAACCGTATGTGAGGACTTAGGAGGCTTAGTTTTCATTATAGGGAGAGAGAGATATTTCATTGGAGGCCAGTTTGCATTGAGTAACATAATTCCCAACATTCAAAATATTTTTTATTATGAGAGGATAAATTATCTTTTGTATTTAGCAAAAGAAGGTGAAGACTAGGTCCAATAATTATGAAAAAAATCAATAAATCCTATTTTTACTATTGAACGTGTTGGTATTGAAAATTTTAAACCACCAAGGGTAGAAAGAGACCTTCAAAGCACAATGAGACAAGCCTTCAAAACTCCAAGAGAAGAATGAGAAACTCCTTCAATGAATTCATTGAAGAGGAGAAGAACTTTTGGGGTTTAAATCCTTTTTCAAAACAATAAAAAAAGGTAACAAAGGATGCTTGATTTCCACAAGTTGGTGGCTCTTGGTGTCATCTAGGTGTCTTTCCATTAATTGTACAACTTATGGGATTTTCCTTCCACTCTTATTCCATGATTTTGGATCTTGATCTTCTTATATTGAGTGATGGATTTGAGCTTGATTTTCTACGTTTGATTGAGTGATATGTGAGGATAATTTCTTTGATTGATTTGGACTGATTGAGGAGTAAATTTAGTAGGAGATCTTAAATAACCGAGGATCTTTGTAGTGTATTTTTTGCGTGAGTGATTGTAGGAGGTTTTCTAGATGACTCTTGAGGTGGCTGATATTGAGCCATGC
Source organism: Aristolochia californica (assembly GCF_029961685.1). Taxonomy (NCBI): domain Eukaryota; kingdom Viridiplantae; phylum Streptophyta; class Magnoliopsida; order Piperales; family Aristolochiaceae; genus Aristolochia; species Aristolochia californica. Next base: position 45,300,816 of record NW_027181992.1, on the reverse strand, counting down.
ATGAGGATGTCCCCCTTTGCATGGCTTGCTTGTAGGTGGACGTTTTCTCTTGTTTAACATCCCCCCTCAAGCTGGGAGACAAAATGAACATTTAGATGGTGGTTATTAGATGAAGCCGATTTGTACATAGAGGCTTAGGAAAAATGTCTACAAGCTAGTTAATAGAGGAAATGTGGTGGATGTGCGGAGACATCCCTCGGTCACCTTTTCTTAAACTAAATGGAAGTCGATTCCTATGTGTTTACTATGAGAGTGGGAAATAGGGTTGTGAGATAAATAGGTAGCAATTAAATTATCACATAAAAAAGTAGGAGATCTTGTTGAATATATATGTAAATCTTTTGAAAATAAATTGAAGCCAAGTGGTTTCTGCACAAGTAGTAGTTATGACCCTATATTCGACCTTTGAAGTTGATCAAGAAACCATAGCTGTTTTTTTTTTTTTTTACTGATCAAGAAATCAAGTTATTTTCTAAGAAAACAACATAGCCATTGGTAGATCTCCTTCTAAGTGGGAAACTACCATGATCTGCATCAGAAAAGGCAAAGATATCTAAAGATGAAGAGATGGAAAAGACTATACCATAGCCAATGGTTCCTCTAAGATATCTAAGAATCAATTTGACTAAGGTGAAGTGAAAATTAGTTGGAGAGTGCATATATTGAGCTATAAGACTTACTGAGTAGGATATATCTGGTCTGGGAAGAGTTAAATATTATAGTGTGCCTATAAGACTTTGATAGTGTGTATGGTTTGAATAAGGTGGACTTTGGAAATAGATTTTTGTGTTAGTTTCAAAAGGGTTGAAATAGTTGTACATGATTCCATACATGATTTATCTAAGATATCTTTCAGATATTGGGTTTGATTGAGAAATAGGCATTTTGAAGTGGGATGAACTTAAATGCCTAAGAAACATTTAGAGATCCTAGACTATTAACTAAAAAGGTATCATGTAAGGTTGTGTTAAAAGTGTTAATGAGTGATGACTTATTTTCTGTAAGGATAATATCATCAACATATGAAGGAGGTATAAGTGGTTTGAATAAGAGTGATAACAAAACAAAGAGAGATCTACTTTACTTGTTTGGAAATTAAAGTCAAGTAAAAAATCTCTAAATCAAGCATACTACGCTTGAGGTGCTTTTTTTTAACGTAAATTACTTTTTTGAGCCTACAAACATAGTTTGGAAAGTTTTGAATTTCAAAATCAAGGGTTTGACGCATATACACTGTTGATCGAGAGTTGAATCCCTTTTTTTATTTTGATGATAACAAAACTTAATTGAACTAACAATTGCAATTCTAGCATTTCAGATGCATTTCCTTAAGAGACACAAAAATCAAAGGTCTAAGTTGTGAAGTTGGGTCCAAGACCTATCCCAAAATGACTAGCCATCTTAAGAAACCTTTTTCCCAACTAATAAACTCAACATATTTGTTCTCACTAATCCATGTGGGACTATTCTTCAACACTCCCCCTCACATATAAACTTTCTGGACTCTTACATGTGGATAATTTGGGTGGAGACCCACATACGAGTACCTACTCTGATACCAAGTGAAGTTGGGTCCAAGGCTTATCCCAAAATGACTAGCCATCCTAGGAAAGCTTTTTCCAAACTAATAAACTTAACATATTTGTTCTCACTAATCCATGTGGGACTATTCCTTAACATAAGTAATGAATCGACACAAGCTTATCAAAAACTTTGAGCTTCATGAAATTTCAAAATATTCTTGAAAAAACACCCTTGGAAAGAAGAAAAATTGAAGACTAGAGTTCAGAAAGTATTGATAAATATCAAAACACTGTCTATATAAGAGAGCGGCTCAATTCTTCTAAAACTTGAGGTACAATGTAAATTTTGGAGCTTTAGGACATATTTTAATTCAAACGTGTTCTTACCAAAGCATATAAACATTTCACATATGTTAGAATCACTTAAGACCACAAATTTTCATGCTTTAAAAATTCATATAATGAACTGGAACCGAAATTATCAGTTTGCATTTGTCAATGATAGATCAACCAAAAGTGCATAGGCCAAAAATATAAAGTATGATTGATCAACCAAGGTTGATTGATTGATCATCTAGAACATGCCCAAACTGTTCTGGAAAGCATGATTGATCAATCGAAGTGGACTGATTGATAAATAGTATCCAGGCAAAGCAAAATCATTTTGATTGATCGATCATACAAAACTTTGTCCACGAGGGACGTAAAGCATGATCAATCATAGCCAAACCATTGATCGAATATACTTGTTATGCACTGCAAGTAGGAATTTTGATTGATGGATCATACCATGTACATTTATCAATCAAAATAAAATATTAGATCCAATGGTAAGATATTGATCGACCATACCATCGATCAATTCTGACATAAATATAGTCGTTAGACATGATTGATCGATCAATATAAAATCATTTTTTAAAAAAATGAGCAAAAAATAGCTAGTTTGGCTTGGCGAACTTATAAATATCCCACCAAACCTCCCATTGAGAAGTTAATGAGATTTTATTTGCATACCTACTCAATCACTTAAAATTCCTTCCTAAGTTCTATTTTGATAAAGTGAGAGCCATTTTTTGCAAAATTTTGTCATTCCTTTCCCATTCCAACTCTTGGCATTTATAATTAGTCAAGTTCCTATCTTCTTCAGTGTACGTCAAAGGCTGGAAGCTTGGAACTTTCAAGGAGAAGGTTATCTCTCCATGATTCAAGGGTGTAATTTTTTCCTTTCTTTGTAATTTTTCATTTTTTATAGGTTCATCTAGAACTTTGATACATCTAGATAGAAAGGCGTATTAGAGCTAGAATCTAGCTTATCTCTTGGGAGATTAAGTGGTAATCATGTATTTGAGTATACATGTCTTGAAGGAGAGTCAAAATTTCTTTCTTGTAATTCCAAGCTATTAGAGAAATTATTAGTGAAAAATTTTATTCAATGGTTCTTGGGTGTAATAGTGGAACATTGATAAAAAAATTAATATTCAATTATGGTGTGTGAATTTTTTCTATTTATTTACATCTTTATTTCCTTTAATTCTTACACACCTTAAGTCTTGAATTTGAAAATCTCAATTTACACCCCCTCCCCTTTCAAAACCGCTTGGGCTAACATATACTTTCTCTTTGAAGAGATCTATGAAGAAAGACATTGTTAACATCAAATTGAAATAATGACCAATTATAGTATAGGGCTATGGTAAGTACCACTCAAATTGTGTAAGAACACACTACAGGACTAAAGGTTTGATCATAGTCGATTCTTGGAAGTTGATGATGTTCTTGAGTTACAAAACACACTTTTTAATTATGAACAATACCATCTATGTTATATTTGGTTCAAAAAATCCACAACGATCCGGCAATATGCATATTAGGTTCTTTAGGAATGAGTTCCCCAATGTTATTTTGTTGAAGAGCATTGTATTCTTCTTTCATTGCATTGTTCCATTAAAAAAGTATAAGAGCAAGTTTGTAAGATGTAGGCTCAGATGAATATACAACTATAGGAGCTTGAAGAGAAGTAGTTGTCTTGCTCTCTGCTTAAGTCATCATAGGATGAAGATTCTATTGAGATGAAGAAGGTGAGAAAATAGGAAGAACAATTTCAATACGACTGGAAGGTGGTGAGGTTTGGACAAGGACGTTGGACTAGATAGAAATCTTTTATTTGATAAAATAGTGTTTTGTGATAAGACTAAGGGGTTGGGAACATAGATGTCTTGAGAATTCAAGGAGCAAGAAGTAATTGAAGTCGGTGGTGAGTTGTCTAATGATTTGATAAAATCACTTACTAAGAGTTAAAGGGTTGATAGTTTTTAATTTATTTGATGAGGTATAAGGAAAACATGAGTCTTAAAAAACAACATGGCAAGTGATAAAAAATATTTTGAGGTATGGACATCATTGGTAACCTTTATCAGAATCATGAAAATCCACGAAATACACAAGGTAGAGAGCATGGCTGAAACTTATTTTATTATAAGGGCGAAAGCAAGGAAAACATAAACATTTAAAAGTACTAATATGAGAGTATATGAGAGAGGTGGTAAACATTAAAGAGTAAGGTCTTTTACTTTGTCGAGGAGTAGTCGGAAGTCGATTAATAAAAAAAAATAGTTTGAAAAGCTTCAACCCAAAAACTAGTAGGATCATTGCTTTCATATAACATAGTTTCTAATGATGAAATCAAATGAGGAAGAAATATCTATCTAACTAAAGATGTTGCTAAAGAGGGTGATGGATGCCTAAGCTTACACTACCACTACATAGATAAGGATTCTTTTGTGACTTCTAGGGCTTTTTCTTCTCAAGGAAAAAGGTAGAGACCTTTAAACATAGTCATACTAGCCTGGGTTACTCCGTTCAGAGTGTCCTTCACATGAAAATAGTTTGAGTGACAATCCAAATAAAAATTATTATTTGTAGTTAATCTTAATATAGAAATAAGAGTTTTTCATTTGAAGCACTAGAAGGGCATTATTGAGATAAATTGAACCAACAGAAGATGATAATTGTATCTGACCTTTGCTTTGAATCGGAAGAATATTACATCTTCTGTTCATACTTTTTTTGGACCAACATAAGGATATAATTTAGAGAACATACCTACATTCTTGTCGTGTATGCGGTAGCACCAGTGTTAGGAGACCATACGGAATCCTCTTTTGACTCAAAGATGGAGAGAGATACTAGACCATTAAGAATGGTTTCAAATTGATAATTTTGGTTGAACTAGTGCAAACACATTTCAATAGTGTGACTTGGTTATTGACAAATTTGATAGCATGCACCATTGGATGGAGGGCGGATGATTGTTGCTTTTTGTTGTAAAAGTGGTAGTGTTGTTACTGGGTTGGCTGAAGTTTATGTGTTTAGATGCCTTACCTGATTTTTTATGGAACAATTGGTCTTTGCCCTTACTCAGTGACTTGATGAATGAAGTTTTCTTTGCCACCATTGCTGAGAAGGGATGACCAAGTGTCCGGCTGATTCGAAGGTCATGACTTTGCAGTACTAGTAAAATTTCTTTGTTACAAAGTTGGACCCACCATGGTTACACGATCTGGTGGGACCCACCATGATAATGTGAGATGGCATGATGGGTCATCACACCAGCTAGCATGAGTTAGAAGATTTGAAAATCAAGTGGGACCCACCATGATAACCACGAGCTGGCATCCTTAATACATGACCACGTGCTTCATAGAAAAGTTTCAGGTCTAGTTATGTTGAGTTATTTAATTATGCTAAAATTTATCTTTAAGTGTTAGAGTGTGGGTGTAATTGGGATAAGGTTAGTTTAATTGTATTTAAACTTTACCACTTTCCTCTACTATAAAAAGAGGTTCATGTACTCAAATTATAATAAAGTCAAGTAGTTTTCCACTTCTCAACTCGTTAAGTATCTCTCTCTAGCCTAAACCCTTTTTTTCCCTTTTTTCTCTTCTCTCCTCTCTACCCGAGAGCTCTCTCTCTCCTTCTCTTTTCCTCCCTCTCTCACCTTGCTTGAGATTTCAATCATTGGATCCTAAATTCAACATTCTTAATATGTTGGAAGCAAAGCTCGAGCCAGTAGTGTTGTGACTGAGGATTTTTGTGGTGGATTTTGGCCATGGAGAAGCAAAATTGATTTGTCTTCTTTTGAAATGAGACTCTGTATGGCTACTAATATATCACAAACTCCTTTTGAATTTTGTGACATAATCATTTAATGTTTTTTCACTAGTTTTCTTCATGGTTGGCAAGGTTTGGTGGAGATGCATTTTACAGACCTTTGATTGATTTACAAAGATGATCTCACATTTTTGCCACTCGTCTCTTGTAGTTTTAAATCCAACCACATGGCAAAGAGCCTCTCCAGCCATAGTGGCATTGGGCCAACTAAAAAGTAGTTGATTGGTGTAGAATAAGATTCTCCAAACACCTCTCCAGCTTAAGTATTATTTGTGTTATTATACAAAAATAAAATGATAAAAAAATTGAAATATTTTTACTAAAAAATTCTCTTGTTTGTGTTGTAATAAAAAAAAATATATTAATTGTATCGTTTGTGTCTAACAAAATATAAGTAGTGGTAACAATCAATTTATTGCCAGGTAGTTTCTTTTTCTATTGTTTCTTATTAAATATATAAAAAAATTCATTAACCAATTTAAAAAAATTTAGTAGGACATGAAAAATGGTATTGAACAAAACACAATGTAGAGATAAAAGGTAATAATTTATTGGTTTTTAGTTTATTTTTCTATAGTTTCCTATTAGAATTACAAAACTTGTTTCTTAACCATTTTAGACATTTTTTAGTACATGAAAAAGTTATGTCTAACATGGCTGAATTTGTGGGTTTCAACATGTATGAGGGATACAACTTAGACATGGGAGGATGAGGAAAAAGAACAGCTTGACTTGTTTCCCAATTGCAAAAATAGAAAAACTTATCTTAAAAAGAAAATATGTCAGCTTTAGATGGTCGAAGTAACAACCCTTCAAATTCTAAATCTTCTTTATTTCAGCAACTATATCATGACTTCTCAAGCCACCGATTTGAAAATTTGAGCAGTAAAATAAAGTCCTAAAACCCTTGCTTTAATACCATGTTAAATTCTAGAGCTTTTTCCATATTTGAGCTTTGGTATGGTGAGGAGAAGAGAAGAAGGAAAGGTGAGTTGAGTGAGGGATGTTGGAGAGAGAACTTGAATGTGCAGAAGCTCCCCCTTAGGGCGTAGCTGGAGTTCCTCCTTTAACTTCTATTTATATTAAAATATATCATAATTACAATCATGCCTTTAGGCTGAATTTAATAAGAAGAGTTGCACATAGATTATTGGATTGACTCAATTAAACCCTCTTTTGGTCAAAAACTTGGCTTAAATGGTTTGGACCATCTCTTGCTTAGAGTTACAAAAATGACTATTTGTCTTGATTGAGTCCAAATGTTTCAATGATGGTGTTGTGGCCTTAAAAGTTAAACTGTGACTTGGCCTAATTGACTCGATTTTGTGATGGGGATGTCCTATCAGGTGTCAGACTCACTCTTCTTTACTGAGCTAGTCCCCCGACTTGCCTTGAGTATTGCTAGAGTTCTCATCCAACCCAAATTGGAGGGACCCAAGTTGATACTTGGTTTTGAGTTGTAAAGACTTTATCGCACCCACTGTTACCGAGTGGAAATCGTACGAGTTGCAAGAGGACGGAGGCTCATCCATCGTCGGAGATAAAAAGGTGGGAGTATGGCACTCTGGCCCCTCTTCCCTTCATGTTTCAACAAAAGATAGAGAGGAGGCCCCCTCCTCTCCCTATTTTTGCTCCAGAAAAGGCAGACAAGCCTTCGTCAGCGACGAATATGTCTTTTCAGGAATTGGGAGGCGCTAATGTTCCCTGAAATTTTATTTATACATGAAATTGTGTTTCTAGAATTTCCGCCAAAGAGCACTAACTGAGTTAGACTTCGTGAGGTGCAAACAAAAGCACATCGCCTTAATTTATGCGGACGCTCGACCTCACTGAGTACTGTTTGGTTAAAGAAATCCCTAAACCTAACCCGTCACTTGGTCGGATGTCGGATGTCCGATGTGAATGAACTAAGGCTCGAGTGTAGAAGGTGGAGCTTGGTTTTCTTTGCACTCACTGCGCCTGTTAAGTTGTTTATCTGTGCATGAGTTCATGTTGTTGAATTTATGAAAAAGAGAAAACCTTTATTAACTTAATTTTAGTTGAGTACATAAACCCTTATTTATAATAGAGGAAAGTAGTAGAGTTTAATTACAATTAAATTACCCTTGTCCCAATTATACCCAAATTCTAACACTTAAAAATGAGTCCTAGCTTAAATAATTCAACATAAATAGAAGAGTAATATAACTAAAACGCTTGTAAACTGAGACTTCTGTAAATTCTTCCTCTCGAAGACAGTTCATGCCAACTGTCCCTCTCAAGTTGGTGCGTATAGACCTCTGATGCCCAACTTGCCAAGTGAGTTGTAGAAATTTTTGCCACATACAGCTCATGAAAGTATGTCTGCCAACTGGTCTTTAGATTTAACAATCGGTCGGGAATCAAATTATTTTGGCTTCAAAGGGTTTTCTCCATGGTTGAATATGGCCTAGACCATATATCCGCTTTTCTTGAGTGCTCCATTGGGTGCGGTCAGCGAAAATCTATTTCATGCCAAAGGCCCTCTAGAATATTTCAAGATAGTCACTGGTTTCGCAAGTCACCGGAGATCATAGATTTGGGAGGTGTCAATGCCATCAACATATGTAGTAATAATGTCGTTGGTCTGGGTCGCGATTGAAGCTTTGCTCAAAGCTTTAGTCATTCTCATGGTCAACTCGACTAAAGGAGATCAAAGGAGATCACCTTTCAACTACCCCAGCTTGTCTTTGCCAGAGATATACATCTCGACAACCTGAGATAGGCCTGAGTCTGATCTGACTCAAATCCGGTCCGAATCTGGTTCGGGTTGAGTCTTAATTTGAGTCTGGTCTGAGTCGAGTCCAGTCCGAATCTGGTCCAGGTTGAGTCTGGTCCGAATTTGGTCCAGGTCGTGTCTAGTTTGAATCTAGTCCAAGTTGAGTTTGGTCTGGTCTGGTCTAGTTTGTTCCATGCCAGTCTGAGTCGCTGGTCGTTGAAATTAAATTCCGCTCCCTAACTTTGGGGGGTTTAATTTCGAACCCTCGTCGTCCCCTCGACACTACCTCTAAGTCGGGTGGGACGAGAGATTTGTTCAACGTCTCTGATTCATTGCTACATGGAAGAAGAGGAATGGTGACCAACTTGCTGCAACTTGAAGTTGGCTTCTCTGGACAAAAGCCATCAAGGTGAAAATCTGGCAGGGAGAGACCTAGTTGGGTATTAGCAACATAAGCAAGGTCGCCAATGTGGGTACACATGGCCCTCTTTTGCTCAGAGAAAGAAGTGCCCCCTCTACTCCTCTTCCTGGTCTTGCAAGGCTTCTGTAGGAGGTTGGAGAAGTAGTTGACAAAAGGAGTTGTTGTGGGGGGATTGACTAAAAGGCGGGAGCTTCCAAAATTGGATCTCCAACAATCGCCTCTATGTCTGACATGCCGAGATATGCACAGCCTCGGCCATGGATCTCTAACTGAAAGCTTCTCCGAACCCATCCTCTTTCCTCTGACCTTTCGCAGCCTCATGAGATCCAAACCCTCCTGGACCTTGCCACACGCAGCTCCTGGCTAGCGCTCGTCAACAAGATCTCTCTCAACTACTACCTTAACGTCCTCTCCAAGTCCCACAAGCACCTCGTCTACCTCACCTTCAATGTTCTCGCCCTCGTCAAGCTTCGTAGGTATTCCAAGGTCCCCACCAATCTCTGTTCCCTCGATAACCTCGACTTTGAAACTTACCACTACAAATCCCATCCCCAACAGGAAGCATGATGTAGGGAGAAAAAATGGGAATTTTCTCCCTGTGTCATCGTCAAATGCATGGAATTTTTCTCTTGCAGTCATCATTGAATGCAGGAGTATTCCCGGTATAGGAACTGAAAAGAAAAAAAATATAGATATGAACAACTGCTAAAGACAATAGATCAGAAAATGATCACATTATCTTTATGGGTTAACCAAGTCAACTCACATAACCTGCTCTGATACCATGTTAAATTTATGAAATGGAGAAAACCTTCATTGACTTAATTTTAATCTAAGTACATGAACTTCTATTTATAATCGAGGAAAATGGTAGAGTTTAATTACAATTAAACTACCCTTGTCCCAATTACACCCAAACTCTAACACTTAAATATGAGTCATAACTTAATTAAATAACTCAACATAAATAAAAAATTAATATAACTAAAACACCTTTAAATTGAGAATTGACAGCTCACGCCAACACATATAAGCCACTCCTGCATCAGATTTTGTCATTTAGCATTTCTCTACTAGCTTTGGACACAACTATTTTCCTGGAATTGGGAGACGCACGCGGCACCGCACTTTAACGCAAGTTCTTACCTTTTTCTTCTTTCCCCACCTGCGCATTTCAAGCTCACTTTAGCGCACTAAGTCTTTGATGCTTACGTTTGTGGGGTAATCCATGAACCAGTGGGGATAGCATAGCAGATTGCAGGCCAGTTATCGTCGGTGATGGACAAGGAGAGTGTCGAAACGTTTCTTTCTTTTTGTTCCAGTGTTTTTTAGCGCCTTGTTTGCTTTCTTCTCGTATAAAGAGAGTTGTAGGTAAACCCTCTGAGAGCTTTTGAGCCCCTTTTTCAGGCTTCGACATCCTTTCTCTACCGGAAAGATTATCATTGTAAAGATCGAGATGCTCCCCTTATCAAATGATAAAAATATCGGCTTTTGGAGATTCTGTGGCCAATCTTTACTCGGGCATTCTACTCCCTGGAGACAGGACAATCATCAATTGCTGGAGAGTAGATGATCTACAATGGATTTTCGTGTAACATGCCCAAGCAGTCATCTCTGCGGCCTTATGTTGATTTGTATTTTCACCTCGGGAGTTTTGCCACCAGAAAGCTTTCGATGAGCAACCATGTCAGTGTTCTGGTAGTCGATCGCAGTAGTACCGTTGCCCTAACCAATTTGCACGCACAACCACTCCTTCAATCACGTTACCTAGATCTATTAGCTACATCTTATTCTGCACCTCTTGCACTGAATTACCCTTTTCCTTTGTTCTCTTTCCCTCGAGCCTGCCCCCCTTCTAGAAACAGATTTATCATCATTATCACATACATCTCTCTCTCTCTCTCTCTCTCTCTCTCTCTCTCTCTCTCTCTCTCTCTCTCTCTCTCACTCTCTGTCCGTGCAGGGCTCTGTCATAAATCCAAGGGACCCATGTAAAGAGAACTGCGGCAAGTGGCAGCCTTCTAGAAGGACAAGAATTCTAGAATGCCATTTCCGCTGATCGACTTCCTTCTCTCCCTCTCTGACACTGAAAGTTGCCAGGAAGAAGCCAGATTTATACACCGGCCTCTCGTCGTCAATTATTAGCAATTACAGTGAAAGTGAACGCCACTTTTGTCCTTCTAATCACCTCCTTTTTCCTCCACAGACCCCCTGGGTGGAGGTGGGGTGGGTTCATCTTCATCTTAGATGAAAACAACATTATTGAAATAAGACCTTGTTAACGCGGTCGGAATCATGGAGATCTCTGTCGAACCTGGTTAATATGCAAGAAAAAAAAATATGAGTGACCTGGTAAAATACGTCAAATCCACATTTCGTGGAGTAGATCCCATTTTGCATTTCGAGTTCAACACTTATCACGATGATCCAGCTAAAGCTCTCCGCTTGATTTCATACAGAATTAATAAAATACAAGATGCAGCTAAAGCTTCAGCTTGATTCATACAAAACGAATAAAATATAATATGCAGCTCCAGATTTCCACTTCATGAGCTCATGCAAAATCAGTCAAATATAAAATGGGGGTAAGAATTAATGGGATGAATCGCTTTAGCATAACAGATATTAGGGAATTAAAAATTTAAAGAGGAGCGGCGAAGATTCCTGTAATAGACTTATTAAAACAATTTGGTAAAGGAGAGGACTTTTTCCCCACAGTCAGGCCCAGTTACCTCTAAAGATAAGCAAAAAGATAGACAAAACAATGGCTGCTGCACTCTCTTTCGTCTCTCTTTCTCCTCGCTTTTTCTCTTTCTTATATTTTTCTGAGCTTAATTGATGATAATGTAACTTGTTCGATTTATGGATACTACTAGGCTAGGTTCCCACCTCACACAGCAAACCCACGTTGTACAGATGTGTAGTGCCACGGTGTAGAACATTACATAAACTTCTTGAAACCTGCAACCACCCATGCGCCTACTCTCTTCGCTGTTATATATCCCTTCTCCTCTCTCATGAAATAACAGAACCCCTCTCACCTCCTCCGTTCTCCCCCCCACCACCACGAGATCTAGGTCTCGATTTACTAGTCTTATTCATTCAGACGCACGGAAGAAGATGGGGAGGGCGCCCTGTTGCGATAAAATCGGGCTTAAGAAAGGACGATGGACCGCAGAAGAAGACGAGATTCTGACCAAGTATATTCAAAAGAATGGAGAAGGGTCGTGGAGGTCGTTACCCATGAAAGCAGGTAGAGGGAGAGAGGGGTTCGTTTTTGTCTTTCATAGCCATGCACTCGAAAACAAAAAAGGCTTTAGACCATATTGTATTCGCTTCACTTGCCTGAACTTTGTTTTCTTCTGGTTTTCAAGGACTGCTAAGGTGCGGCAAGAGTTGCAGACTGAGGTGGATTAACTACCTTAGAGGTGATCTAAGGCGAGGAAACATTACTCCTGAGGAAGAGGAAGTCATCATAAAGATGCACAGCTCGTATGGGAATAGGTGTGTCTGGGTTGCCAAAACAAATTCATCTTAATTACTTTTTAATTCATCACTCTTGGGTTCACTATCCAGCAGCTTTTTTCTTTCCTTTCATGGTTATAATCGAGTAATTAGGGCAGCTTCATTGTCTCATGGTGATAGCTTTAGTACAACTCCTTCCTTATCTTAAACGACAGTAAAAAAAATGGAGAAGACATCTTCTTGCAATCAATGCTATTTCCTCTTTCTGTTTAGGCGTTTCTGCTAGCTAGTCAGTATCCTGTAACCCTTGTTTTGTTTTGGAAAGATGATACACAAAAGAGTTAATGTTCTCATGGGTGTCTTTTGCATTTTATAGGTGGTCCTTGATAGCCGGGCATCTGCCAGGAAGAACTGACAATGAAATAAAGAACTATTGGAACTCGCATTTGAGTAGAAGAATTCACACCCTCAGAAGGCTCAATCAAGACGGCGTGCCCGTGGTTTTGGACATCGGAAAGTTCGTCGGCGGGCCAAAGCGAAGAGGTGGAAGAACGAGAAGGTCGGTCTTGAAGAGAAGCATCAACAACGTGGATGTGCGGAGAGAAAAAATTCAAGAAGCTGCGAGTACCAAGCTGAACCTAGATCAGGAGAGGCAGAAAAGTGGTGTAGGCCCTAATCAGGATAACAATGTCATAGTTCTGGGTGAAGAGAAAGATAGTGGTCTGTCAGATTTAAGCCACGATGACTTAGATAACGAGATTCTATGTTCTGATGTGATGGATGCTAGTGAATTTTGGAGTTCAAATGAACCGACAGAGAATCACAATTTGTCTTCGTCTCAAGGTAATAACCTGAACCTAGTCCAGCCTGAAGAGAGAGAAGCCGGTGCATCAGATGTAAGCTCCGATGTCTTTGACAATGGCATCTTCAGTGCTAATGAGGTGTCTGACTGTAGATTTTGGAGTTCTTCTAATAAAGAGATAGAAGCTGACATTTTCACGTTCTGTCAAGCTAATGACATGGTTCCGGGAGAGAAAGAAACTGAAATGTTGGGTTTCAGTTACGCCAACTTGAACGAGCTCTTGTTCCCTAACCAACTGAACGAGAGTAGCCTCTGGGGTTCAGATGACGAAAATGGAAGCCGCTTCATTACGTCCCCGCAGAGCGGCGATGCGATTCTGGGGGAAGCCAGAGAAAATGAGATACCCTCTTTAAGGGACCATCTGTTGGAGAACGAGTTCTTTCGTTTTAATGAAGTCGCTGACAGTGTTTTTTGGAGTTCGAATGAAGGCATAGAGAGTAATCCTACCATGGGTTTCGAGTCTGGATTCTTGAATCCAAGTGACGTGATGGAAAGCGGGATGATGCCTCCTGAAAATGAGCAAGAACCCTGTGAGGACGTCGAAAATAGGAGTAGTTTCACGAATCCAAACCAAGGGAAAGAGATCATGATCAGTCAGTCGAAGAATCCAGGTGATAAGAGAAATGACGAGTGGAGCTCCTCTGCGTCGATGGCGGGCGGCTTGGACTGGAGCTGGGAAGGCTTGGAAGAGAAGTTCAGAGAGATGGAAGGAGGAGAAATATGGCCATGGATCCTGGGGAATGACAATGGCGAAGGAGGGTTAGAGTTTGATGATGAACTAAACAAGTCGTACGCTGCCTGGCTCTTTTCTGCTGAAACAAATGTTAACCTCTGAGAAAAAATGTCAAAGAACAATCACAAACATGCTAGACAAAGTGCCTTTTGTTGTAGATTTGAGTCAATCTCCACGGATTTATCCAATAAAAGTGTTTTGTTGTGCTCATTTCATGCCTTCTAGACTTAACCTCTTCCTGTGTGTGATTACAGGGAAAATTTGTCAAAAGAAGACGACATCATCCTCATGATACTTTTAGATTGTTTTGTGCACGTTAGGGCTGAACCTCACTAATTTCCACTATTTATCTGATACATACTTAGATTTCATGTCTTCAATGGCCGAAATATTCACGTAACCTCTTGCAGACTGATCAAGCTGATTTTTGGTAAGATCGGAATTTTGCTTGGAGAAGATGAACAAATCAAGCATATCTCTTTTCTGCATTTCCAGAAGTTGTATTATCATGTAATATTACTCCAAGCACAATGGCGCAGCCTTTCTCAATCTATCACTCATGAACTGTTTTGCTCGTTCATTGTTTTCCCATATTAATTCCTTGAGTCATTCATTCTTCAATCTGTTCTCAAATTCTGTAGGGAATTAACACTTCCAGTACATTCTAGAATTAAACACAAAATCTCTTCTTCCAAACAATTAATTCTGGCCGCATATTCTTACTCGAAACAAATGGGAAATCCGGTCTTCACTTCTTCAAACAGATCATCAACACCATTTGCACATTCTTACATTGAATGCATTAGTGTCTGTGCTTTCTTCATAAATATTAGCACCAGCTGCATCTTATTAAACTCGGGATGGTAAGCTGAATAGGTAATTCTGAAGAGCATTGATAGGAGTGAGAGGCTTCAGCAGATTCCATGGAACAGAACTTGTTTATTTTGAGTATGAATAAAATAATAAATTCATCTGAAGAACCAGGCAACAAATCTTAATCTCCTCCACATTGAATGTACTATATAACCAAGTATTTATGAAGTTATGCAGATATAAATGTTTCTGGTGCACACTTGGAGGTTCTTAGGGTAGGGAATGCCCAAAGTTATGCTTTATTACCCTTATGCTTGGCAGTTGGCAGTACTGGTTGCTCACAATATGGGTCCAGAGGATACGAAGCTGAGACAAATCTAGAACTCCTGAGAACTGATGGGACATCCAAGATTTACATTAGTTCATTTTTAAGAGTGGGAAAAAGCAGGAAGTAGCTATCTTTTTAAGGACAGTCATGGTTAATGGTTATCTTTTGAAAGAAAGAAATCTCTGAGATGATTAAATCGGATGTCACTGTTCTCTGTATCCTGCTTGCATTAAAAGAGCAGATTAAGTGCCTTTTCGATTAAAAGAGCAGCAAAAACACGGTCCTAAAGCATTTAACTTTATGTTTTTACAGTCCAGTTGCCTCGTTGAACTCTTTCAATGTACCTACACCGAGGGTATTCGAGAAGTATCAAGCTATCAGCTATTGAGATTGCTAACATACGGAGGAAACATGAACCGACTGAAGTCCTGAAGTTATCTAGTTATCCATCTAGTTTTCCTGCTCTCTCTCTCTCTCTCACCCTCGTTCTAATCCTTATTCTGCATTATTTGTGGATGAAAGAGCATGTAAATGAAACCTACTGCATTTATCTGTTGTCAATAGCTATCTATGACGACTATCTGATAATAATACTCATCGTTGATAGATTCTTCTGATACAAAACCTTACTGTCCTTCAATCTATCTTTCTTCCTTCCTTCTTATTAAGATTAAGTCATGACAATAAAGGAGAAGGGCTGACAAAGAGGAGAACTGTAGCCAAGCAACTGAGGGTTCAGGACTTTTGCCTGGGAGTGCCCCATGGAGAAGTGCAAATTATTATCTAGAAGGTTGTTGTGAAGCTCATTACTATATGTCAAGTAAGGACAGGCTAACTGGCTACGTAACCCTAGGAACTCTCCATATTGATTAAACTCTTTTTTTCTAATCTCAGTCCATATCCTGATATGTATAAAAATCACATAATAGACAATTTAGAATGCTTAATTAGGCCTTGTCATTTGTCATTAGTCATTTTATACAATGAGTATAAACAAAAAAAAGTCGTCATGAGGGTAGAGTATAAGATGATGTTTGTCGACAACTCCGCTTCTCTCTTCAAGGAAGAAAGAGGCAATAGAATTGACTTCTTCATCAAGAAATCCATAGCTTATGCCTTGTTTACATGACTAGCACAAACATAAATACATTTAGTCCCTTGTTCAAAGTCGGTCATTGTGGAATTCTATTTCTACTATACTTATCAAGGTTATTTATTTTCTCTATCTCATAAACCTTCCGTATTGGAGAGTCATTCCTTTTTAAATTATCATCTTCCATTTGGTAGGTAACTTAAAATTTTAATATATATTGATCGACAAGTTGCTACGTATCCTACCACTAAGATTTAGGCCAAGCTTTGTATTAACAAAGGTTTTAGAAACTTCTCTATCATGTCATTTCGTAAACAAAGATGCATACAAATGTATAGTATAATATAAAAAATAAGAGCTAATTTTGATTGAAAGAATAGAGAGAGAGGATCACTGACCAATATCTTATAGACAAATGAGACTGATTTATCTACATTTTTTATGTGGACTACATTGAATCAACATTTGATGTCGATTGAAATGAATTAGTGGTCTTATATTCGGCGCCCCCATCCTTGAACATTTAATCATGATGGTGTGTGGTTCTTGTTTTTATCGTCCACTATTGACAAGTACGTACCACTATTCAAGTCGGCTTGTCCATTTTCCACCCTAAAAAAAGTCATCCGAATTAGACAGTTGAACTAGATTAAAGTTGTCTCGACAAATTTGATTCAATAATAAAATTTGAACATGACCAAATTAGAATACAATATTTCAAAAAAAATAATCATAATTTGGTCTCTCCAAATAACTTAAGAGGCAAATTATTCAAACTTATTTTTATGTGAACAAGATCATAACAATATCTATATAATCCAATGAAAAATTTCAAATTATCTTCTTATATTTGAAAATTTGAGAAATTTCTCAAAGTTTACTTGACCTTCACAAAATTACTCAAAATCTAATTTGATTTAAAGCAATGACAATACTAAATCTCTCTCTCTCTCTCTATCTATCGATCTATCTATCAATCTATTTGTCTGTCTATACACACATATATATGTATAGATGTGTGTGTGTGTAAATAGTTTTATGATATATACAATATAGTTTAGTTAACTTAAAAACCTAAATTGTAGCTTGGACTACAAATATTTTTGGGAATTATAATTCCATCATTTAGATTATATTCGGACAAAAGCACTCAATAACATTTCAAAAACCTGGCCGACCATATTTTCCAATGATACTACACTGGACCACAGTGTTCTTCTAAATTGAAAGCTATATTGATATCAAAATAATATCAAGGTGTGGAGCATGGTAAGAGTGGTCGAGACTAGCAAAAAGATGAAGCTCCCTTCTCACAAAACCACAACTCCCACCTAATACTGGCAAATCCAATTGATGTAGACATATATACTCTTAGGGCTTCGTGAGAAGCAGATAAGACGTATCGGTAAGACGTGTCTGTATGCTTCTAGAAATCCTCTCTCTCTCTCTCTCTCTCTCTCTCTCTCTCTCGTCCTCAAGAGAACAAACCCATGATTTCCTTCTAGAATTTCACCCTCTTATTATATGCAGTAATGCTAGCTTTTGCATTTATATTTTAGTGGCCGCGTACAGGGAACGGAGAGGGAGGAGACACGTCCATCGTCGTCGTCAGGGATCCTCATGGCGGGAGAAGTCCTAAAAATGAAAAGAAATGGCTCGAATGATAGTAAAAGTCTCGATAGACCTCCATGAACAATTTGATTTGCCTAACACAAGCGGATCCATCATAATTCTCAGAATTTCAGACAAACACTTTTAGGATAGCTCCTGTTCGAGTCCTTTTTATCAACAAGCCGCGCTTAAATCCTTAAAAATTGTTAGAATATTCGTCAAATCTTGAGAATTAACGTGAGCGCGAATCGATGGATGGAAGTGACGGGAGAATTATTCACCGAAAAGACGATGAAGTTACGGTAGAATCCGAGAACGTGGGAGAAATGAGAATATTTAAACTATGCTGCACGATACAAAATCATCCCTGATAAAGGAGTGAAAAGCAAATCTTTTAACTACGGCTATATTTTTTTGTCGAGGCTTTGGTGAGGCTCGAGGAGAAGGGAATCCGATGAGAAAAGTGAACGTAAAAATTTCGGCCGACTGACAGTTCTTGTGGCTGCCCAGAATTTGCTGTTTCTCCATCGTACAGAATTGCATTAGATGAGAACGCCAACCAGTCTCTGCCTGCAATCTTTTGTATTAAATGTCGAAACAGGGAGACAGCAGTAAGCATCACCCGACGCGACAAACAAAACAATAATAAATGAGATTGGAGACGAAGCAAAACCAAAATGGTTCACAATCCAGAGGAGGCGTCGCAATAAATTGGGTATCGTAACACAGTGGCGATGCATGCCAATGGAAGGTTCTGCATGATAAGCTGGAGATGCAGCCTTCTTTTAGCTACTTTAATGCGCCGACAAGGCCGAGTTAAGTTGGGAAAAACACCCAGGGTGGCGCCTATCGCAGCACTGTTCCTCCAGGCCAGGGGCAGTGAAAGCCGAGTTCAATAATTTAGCAATGAGCAGCAAACTAGCCGATGGATACTCGAACGATCTTAAAGTCAAGCTCCCGACATTTTAAATCGTCCTAACATCGTAATGATGAACTTTGGGACGACACAATATTCCCTCGAGGTGATTAGGAAATCAAGCGAGCACCGCTCCGATTCACGAGGGGACTGCGCACCGGCTGTTGGTACGAAGAAAGTAGCAGCAGCAGTAGCAGACAGAAGTTCCAGGAAACTTCCTTTCTCTCACTGAGTTGGTGCGGGTGATGCTTTCTGTTTATGATTGGATCAAAAGAAGTAAACAACCCAGCTCCAACGAAAACGAGCCAGAGATGACGATAGCTCCCATCCCTGCCATTGAAATTCAATGTACTTGCAGTAATGGATATGTCAATTACAAGACTGCAAAGTTTCTGCAAAGTTTTTAACTACTCATTGCAGTTAGTTGTGGCCGCAGAGGCTCGTCGTGATGCAATCGTCGTGCATGGGAGACATTTGTTTAGTTTTTTATTCTTTTTCTGGGTTTTACTCACTGCGACGAGATAATTTTCAATTCGTAAAGTTGCATTGCTCTGCGTGCATGCTTTTGCTACCAACCAAGCCCCCATCCCATACGTGGACAAGTAAAGTCTGAGGAATCTGGTTTTTTTTGGCGTTAGGCCGCTCTCCTTCCCGTCTTATCTGTGCTTCCGGCCCTTTAGGGGACACTGCCCACTGCTTTAGAAACTTTCTCATGCCCTCAGTAGCACTGGAATGAACCCAGTAAATCCTTTTTCAGTCACGCATGGATCGTCCCTGTCCCACGAGATGAAAAACCATACTTGTAAAGGAAACTTTAACAATATTCCCCAGATAATAATATTTGGATCTGTTTAAGAGAGTGTTTTTCTTATTTCAACAACGCTAGAAAAGATATAGATGCGGAAGCCAGGTGAAGAGAGGGCCATAGTGTCCGGTTACGACGAATCTGCAAAGCAAAATGGTTGCAAAAAGCGAAGAAGAGAGAAAGATTGATTACGAAAACAATAGCTTTAGGAATATAGGAACTATACCAAAAGTGAAGCCAATCAAAGTTTGAACTGGTTCCAAGAAAAACTCCTCCATCAGTAATTGCAACAACCCTAACATCATTTGATCCTTTTCTGAAGTGTGATTTCCATCACAATCAAAGTCAGTAAAGCAGCGATAAGAAACCATCTTTCCCATAGCTACTCATTTGCATCACTTGGAACAATTCGATACATCTAATCGAAGAGTTAGACGTTGTTGCCTAAAGAGTCGACAGAACTCCCCTATTTGATTCACATCATGTGACATCTGTTTTCTTCTCATTCTGACATGCCAAAACCTTCTTTCTAATGTTGCTTTTATGAGCAAATACAAGTGAGCCATTAGTGCTCATAAATTCAAGTTACTTCCCCTCACCATGAACTAACTTCCAGCCATCGTTCAAAGAAAATCACTCACAATCTTCAGATCAGTTCTCAAACATATGTACACCATACATAAAATTAGGCCCAACTCTTCACGAGACTCATTGGCACAAATAAAGTCGTGTTTGCATTAGTGGTAATTGTTGCAAAAACTGCCGACCATAACTTAGGCCAGCAGGCAACGATAACAGAAAGGAAATTTTACTACATTATCCAATTTTTCACAAATATTAACACAAATAACAAACTTCCAAACTTAGTATAAAAAATACCCAAATTTGACTAATCAACTGCACATGTGCACCGTCCAAGGTGGCACATCAACTTTGACGGCTTGTGTGGTGTCATATCTCATGCGACATCAGCATCCAAAGGGTTTAATGCCATGCCATCTAACACATCATTGAATTGCCATGTCATCATCTATGTAGGGTCCCATGTCATCATAATGCAACGTATGACCTCACTCTCTCTCGACGCTCCTCTGTGTTTCTCTCTCAACAACCGCTCCACTCTCTATTGACGCTCCTCTGTGGTACCCTCTCGACGCTCCTCTCAACGACGCATGCTTCCCTCTCAACACTTCAAAGCTTCGACACCTTCCTCTCGCCCTCTCATCGTGCCTGCTTCCCTCTCGCTAGGTCTTGCCCTCTGCGCCCCCCTCTCAGTTGTGCTCTCTTTCTCTCAACCCAGTCTTTGTCTTGGCCATGTCTCTCACCCTTCTTATATGTTCCCCTTTGTTCATCCTCTCGCCACCCCCCCTCTCAAAACTAAAGCTTATCATTTCATCCACTTTGCGCCCCCTCTCTTTCAACCCTATCATTTAATCCTCTCACCACCTCCTCTCACAAAACCGAAGCCACGTATTGAACTCCTCTCACCCTCCAAACCTGAATTTCAGAAGCCTATTGAACAAGGTAATTTTTAGGGTTTCTATTATGTTGATTTTCAACACTCCATAAATTACATCTCGGGTAAAGAGCATAACACACGTTGGGGAGAAAAGAGGAGGAAGAATGGGGTTATGGACTTAGTCCAAACCCTCCCCCTTAAGCTCTTTTTTTAAATAATAAAATAAAATAAAATATTACAATTGTACCTTTCACCCTAATAAGAGTGAAAAAGAAATAACACATAAATTAGTTACATCAATGAGCCTCCAATATATTCATATCTTCCAACACTCCCCCTCAAGCTAGGAGGTAATGGTAGTGATACCAGCTTGAAATAAATAATATAGTAGTAATAATCTTCTCCATCACGGTGTCCCAAGGATAAGTATGACACTGGGCACAAACTCTCAAAGGGTAGAAATGGGTTATAAGATATAAGTTGAAACCAACCTCAAATGATTATGAACAAATATAGTTATAATAATTACTAAAGTAGGTAATGTTTGTCATTCACAAGACGACGATAAAAACCTAATAGTACCAATAAAAAGTCTCAATGGACTTAAAAACACCTATATATAAAAATGATCAACCAAAGCAATGCTCCAAAAGGGTTATCCAAAGGGGTAAGTGCTAGTCAAATAAAGGATGATAGGAGAAAAGTTGCCAAATAATAAAAGGGTAATGGGTAATGAAAAGAAGATAAGGTGAAGAAGTCGGGGTCGTCATGCACTTTATTTTTCTAAGTAATTCAAATTCTTTATAAATATGAACCAATACTGACAACAGTCAGCAAATAATGAACCCAAGGAAAGCAACAAAGAGTTTTTCTTCAATAATAATGTCTCAATCAAAGAGACACAATAGCAGTTGTGGTAATAAGCCAATGCCCAAATAATATGTACCAAATATACAGTTATATAGTAGCAGATAACCGGTAAATAATGAAAGTCCTTATAGTAATAAGATAATCGATAAATAATAAGTTCTTAAGAGTAATAAGGACATATGAAATAATCTATAGCGAGTCCGTTCCTGAATAAAGGAGTTGTGCACCAAATAATAAACTCATGATAATCCAAGGTATCCGAGCTGAAGTCAAGGGACCGAGTCAAGGGACCAATTTGGCTCTACCAGAAATTGAGACTCATAATAATGGGTTCAAACTCAGAATATTGGGCCCATGAGTCCGAGTTAACCCTGTCCAAGTTAATAGCTGAGTCAACAACTAAGTGACTAAAGTCAAGAGACCAGATTGAGATGGCTGAGTTAGACTGACTCATGAGTCTGAGTAGACTCGGTTCGAATTAACCTGAGCAAGCTAATAGAAGATATGTAGTTAACTTGTGGTTCACTATTCCAAGTTGCCTGATATGTAGTTATTCTCGGTAGAGTGCGAAGTGTTTATTCACGGTAGAGCAATCTTTTCGAGCTAATTTCAAGCTTTGGATGGTAAACCATGATCGAAGTTTGCCAAATAGTAAGCCACCAACTGTAGAAAAACAGCTGGAGATGTCCAAGCACAAAAAATCTTCTACTCAAAATACTTTTTGATTGGCACTCAGTAGTCAACTAAATGAATCTATCTTGTTAGATATCTCCAAGATGAAACGAAATGAAACGAAGGCAATTTTCCAAGATGAAATGATTCTCTAGTAGATACGTCTTGCTAAATATTATACAGATGATACGAGGCAAGAAATATTGTTGGATCAAGCCAGCCATAATATTTAATTAATTAATATATTATTTTTATTTTTATATTTACAAATAAAAGGTACAAAAAATTAAAAATAAATAATATTTTATAAAAAAATTCAATTGGAAAATTCCTAAATAGATAATGAAATGTGTTAATTACATTAGAAAAACATTCTTAAGTGTTAATATAAAATTTTGATATCTTATTACAATGAATTAAATGAAAAGAAACTTGTTTAAAAAAATAACACTAAAATAATTTTTGAAAATAATTTTTATTAGAAAATATGTTCTATCGATAATGATAGGTATTAACAAAATTAAAAGAATTTTTTTAAATAATTAAAATATAAAATAAAATTGATAAAAAGAAGATAATGAAACAGGTGCTAATAAATAAGATTTTAAAAACTTAAAAATCCAAATTATTTTTTAAATTATAAAATATCTCCAATCGATAATGAAAGGTGTTAATCTAATAAAATTTCAATTTTTACTAATTAATATATAATTTTTATATTTAATTAAAATAAATAGAAGGTAATAAAATGTGTGTCGAGAAAAAAGATTTTAAAAACGAAAATATTTTTTTAAAATATTTAAAAATTTTAAACATATCTAAAATCGATATTGAAATGTGTTAAATAGATAAGAAAATAATTTATGATTATTAAATATTTTTTTTATATTTTATTAGAATAAATATATGGTAATAAAACATGTACCAACAAATAAGATATTTAAAAACTTAAATATTTTTCCATTATTTTTAAATTTGAAAATATGTTAAATGAATATTAAAATATGTTAAATAGATTAAAATATGATTTTTTATTAGTTAATATATAATTTTTTTATTTTATTACGGTAAATAGAAGGTAATAAAACACGTACTAACAAATAAGATTTTTTAAAACTTAAAAACTTTTTTTAAATATTTTATTGTTTAAAAAATATCTTAAATCGATCATCATAGGTGTTAATCAGATTTTAAGATGTTTCTCTTAATAATTAATATAAAAAATTAATAATTTTTTCAATAAATTGATTTATTATGAAACGTGTTCCGATAATTCGTTAAATAAGATTTTTGAAAATTAAAAAAAATTACTTATTATTATTAAATTATAAAAATATTAAATTGATAATGAAATGTGTTAAAAAGATTAGAAGAAGATTTTTTAAACTAATTAATATACTCATTTTATATTTTATTATTGAAAATATAATGTAATAAAACATCTACCAATAAAAAAAATTTAAACACTAAAATATTTTTTTAAAGTAACATCTTCAATTAAAAATATTTTACATCAATAATCAAAGGTGTGAATTAGGTAATAAACATTTATATTCTTTATAGTGTATGTTATTTATGTTTTTACAATTTTAAAATATTCTATAGTTTATAATAATATTATTTATGTGTAAAAATTATATCTTAATAAGTATTTGTCATGGACAATGGAAAACTCCAAAGATGATAAAATGTGGAAATTTGGGTTATTAAACTTATCCTATAACAAGTTGGGCCTATAAGACCATAACTTTCTTGTAATGTTATTTTTAATGAGGCTTGTGTTTCATATTGAGACTGTCAAAATCCAAATCAACTTGATCAACATGGCTCATGGAGAGCATATTTCTTGACTTAAACCAACACATTGTGTCTGATTGAGCCAATTGGGGGTGCTCAATATCATCTAAAGTGAGACTAATTCAAGCTAAGTCTTTGTACAATACAAGGACTAAACAAGTTTGTCCCACAATTCATACTCCCCCAAGTCCATACTACAATAAACTCAATAATACACAACATTATTTGTCTATCATTTCCTTGGAAATTATTATACCAGTGAATATTGTGAAAAAATTTAGTAAAATTTCAGGAAATTTCCTAGTAAGTCACAAATAAAATTTAAATTTAAAGATTTCTTCAAAACTTACGACATAACATGGCCCTAGATGTGGCAAAATTTAGCCCGAAATTGTAACAAAACTACCTGAAGATAACCGATTTATTTGATCAAAATTCAAACTAAGTCACACACAATTTGGACTCAAATTGTTTTGTTAAACCGAATAATAATTGAGTCGATCCGAGTTTGACACTATTATCAATCACTCACAATTTAATTGCAAAAAAATAAGTCATTACTTGATTGGACTAGTCAATCTCAATATATTTTAACTAGATCAGGCTACCAGTTTTTATATTTTTTACTATTTAAAACGTAAGTGTTAATAAAAAATTTTAAATCCTATATATTGACATCATTATATATATATATATATAAAGGGTTGATCCAATACGAAAAGTCATTTGGTGCGAAACATGCGAAATACTTTTTCCGTTGTTCGATCAATGGATGAAATAGTCATTTCTTATGTTTCGCACCAAATGATTTTTTGTATTGGATCAACCGTAATATATATATATATATATATATATATATATAAAAATAGTCATTTGGTGCGAAACATGCGAAATACTTTTTCCGTTGTTCGATCAATGGATGAAATAGTCATTTCTTATGTTTCGCACCAAATGATTTTTTGTATTGGATCAACCGTAATATATATATATATATATATATATATATTATGTATTATTGTTTTGTTTTTTATATTATCAAGCGGGCTTATCTAAACACGAAGGATGTAAGTTCAGGTCTGCATTTTTAACCTGCTCAATAATTTGAGCAGACTCAGGTTAGCCCATTGAACAAACTGCTATAACTTGTCCGAACCAGAACAAACTGCGCAGAGAGTCACCGTGAAGTCCACAAAGTTGTATTGGACTCTGCATAATGGACTAAATAGCTATTTTGGGCTGTATCAGCTAAGACCAAATGGATCCAGGTCCAAGGCATATAAGATGTCATGTGTGAGCCTCAACTTCAAACTTGGAGGCCCGAGGGTTCGGGACGAGTGCGAGTATACTCGTCGGTTCAACTCCCCTATCCGTAACTTAGACTCTTTCACAAACTTTTATATGGGTATTTTACTAAATTACCCATTTTAAAATAAATAAATAATAGAAAAAATATCCAATTTTCAAACTTCATATAAAAATATATAAATTGTTTATTAATTATTTTAAAATATTTTTCTATTGTAATTAAAACCTTACATTATTGATTTGAGATGTTATTTAATCAAAAATAATATTTTTAACCTTCTTTTTTATAATAAAAAATAAAATTTGTATATTAATTAACTAAAAATTATTATATTACCTATTTAACACCTTTCGTTATCGATTTTAGAATTTTTTTAATTTAAAATTTTTTTAAAACTATTTTAGTTTTCAAAGATATAATTTATTGGTACTCATTTGGATTTTTTTTAAATTACATTAATTATTTAAAAATATTTTTCTAATGTAATTAAAACCTTTCATTATCGATTTAAGATACTTTTAAATTTAAAAAGTAATTAGAAAAAACTCTTATAGTTTTTAAAAATGTTCTTTATTGTACGAGTTTCATTACCTTCTATTTATTGTAATAAAAATAAAAAATTATATTAATTATTTTAAAATTTCTAATAAATTAATACC
The DNA here is from genome assembly GCF_029961685.1 of Aristolochia californica. Taxonomy (NCBI): domain Eukaryota; kingdom Viridiplantae; phylum Streptophyta; class Magnoliopsida; order Piperales; family Aristolochiaceae; genus Aristolochia; species Aristolochia californica. Next base: position 45,274,573 of record NW_027181992.1, on the reverse strand, counting down.
CTTCATCATCGATTTAAGATATTTTTAATTTAAAATTATATTATAAAAAAATATTTTAGTTTTCAAAAATCTTAATTATCAGTATACATTTTATTACCTTTTATTTGAAATAACAAAATATAAAATTAAGATTTTTAATTAATTAATATTCTATTTTTATATTTTATTATTCTATATAGAAGGTAATAAAACTAGTACCGACAAATAAGATTTTTTGAAAACGATTTTTTTTTATTTTTTCAAATTTTGAAAATGTCTTAATCGATAATGAAAGGTGTTAAATAAATAAGAATATGATTTTTTAATTAATTAATATACAAATTTAGTTTTATAAATAGAAGGTAATAAAACACTACCAACAAATAAGATTTTAAAAAAAAAAAATTTCAAACATTTAAATTTTTTTAAAATATCCTAAATCTGTAATGAAATGTGTTAAATAGATTAGAATATAATTATTTAATAAATTAATATGCATATTTATTTTTTTATAAAAAAGAAGGAAATAAATATGTACCAACAAATAATATTTTTAAAAACTTTAAAAAATTACATAATATTGTATTATATTAAATAATATCTTAAATCAATAATGTTAGGTATTAATTACATTAAAAATTAAATAATTAATAAACAAAAATTATATTTTTATTATTTTAAATCGAAGGTAATGAAATGTGTAAGATTTTAAAGACCATAAATTAATGTTTTTAAATTACAAAAGAACTTAAATAAATGATGAAAGGAAAATGTGAGAAAAGGGTATGTTGACGTGGCATAATGACATGTTGTACTCTATCTTATGATGTGGCGATGTGATGATGTGTTAGATGATATAGTGTTAATTCCTTTGGGTGTTGATGTAGCATGATGATGTGGCACCACATAAGTGGTCAAAGTTGATGTGTCATCTTGGACTATGCACATGTGTAGTTGAATGGTTAAAATTGGGTATTTTTTTAAGTTTGAAAGTCGGTTATTTTTTCTAATATTTATTTTTAAATGGGTAATTTAGTCAAATTCCCTTTTTATATTTATACTCATAACTCATGCGGCGTTTCTTATCAGTTCACAAGAAATACATTAAGGGGGGGTTACTCCATAATGAAGTGGAATGAATTCCCCCCGCATTACCTAGTTCATCAAATAATGACGTAGTGTAAAAAGAATTACATTGAAGTGAGATTACACTATGTCATTCGCTCAGGCAAAAATCGGGGAATGCTGATTCACAGCTATTTTGCGAATCAACCACTTTTCTCATGCGACGCGTGTTGCTTCTTCCTCCCCACTGTGATCCTCCCTTCCTCCTGTCGGCCTTCCTCCTTCTCGTCCTCCGTCGCAAAGTACGAGAGGTCGAGCCCTTCTCTCTCAACTTCCCTCTCTTTCCCTCCCCCCCGCCTCGGCCTTCCTCTCCTCTCTTCTCACTCTCTACGTACCGCCATTGCTCGCTGGCTCGTCGTTGAGGAAGACGACGCTCGCCGTGAGGAAGACGATGGTTTAATTTTTCATAAGTTAGGAAAAATTAAACCATCGTAATAAGAATAATAATTTATATTTTTTATTTATAAAATAATTATTTTTATTTTTTTGATATATTTATTTTATAATTACTATATTAAATTAGTGAATTAATAGTCATAATTAAAATATTTTTAAAATAAATATTTGATAAAAATTTTTGGTTTAATTATCCCATTGCTATAATTAATTAAACCAATGGTTTTAAATTTTGTGACAATATATTATGAATTATTAATACACAAAAATATATATTATGTTATTGATAAATATATTTATTTATTTATTATATTTATTTTTAATTATTATATTAAATTAGTTTGTTTTAATGTTAAAATATTTCTTACGTTATTACAAAATTATTTATTTATTTATTATATGCTTTTTTGTTATTTTTTCTTTTTTATTAATTTTTAATAATTTATTATAATCACACGTAATTATTGTATTAATTTATAATAATCTATAATCATTAAGTAATATAATATAGTTTTTCGTTAATTAGGACATTAACATATTTTAATACTACACGTTAAATCACATATAAGTATAGTAACCATATTTATTTTGGTTAATTATCTATTTAGGTATATGTTCTATTTAAGTATATTATAAAATGTTACTCATTCTCTTTTTAATATCATAGTTTTCATTTGGGGGCACTAACACTGGAATCTGTTTTCCGGTGCACTTACCTTCTAATCATATCCGATCCGATCTTCATGGAATTTAATTTGTTAAACTCCCGGTGATTGAGGACAAATTTTAAACTCTCAAATCGTTAATATCACTTTTATTCGATCATAAAAACAAGTAAATCGTCACTCTAGCTACATTTATGAAAATGATCTTGAACTTCCGGTAACCTTCCATTCCCCAACTCGAGTCCTCAGTTCAGATCTCTGTTTCTTTTATCTCTTTCAAAGCATCGTTCTAGAAGCCTTTCTAGCTAGTATAATCCAACAGAGTACACGATAAAACAAGAAGAAACCTAGCATGATCCCAACATTCGTCCACCTACCCTCCTCCTCCAGTCCTCTGCTTCGAAGCACGTCTCTTCCTGTTAGCAGACACTCCGAATCAGGTCCCTGGTTTCTTGAAAAGCATTGCCTTCTCGAGCTCCAATACTCGTTTATGAGTAGGCAATCTAAAGGGTATTTGTACAGAGAGACGTAATACATGAAAATCCAGTACCTGGGAATGTTCTCTTTGGGGATGAAGTAGCCGGAGAAGAGGAAGAAAGCTCCCAGAACCATACAGATAAGCGAGTTTCCTGATATGAAGTCGGGAGAAACGGCGCTGAGGAAGAGGACCAAGGAGCTGGCCATTAGTACGATAAGCCACACTATTATGACGAAGAAGGTGAAGGCAGCGATGGAGGGATTCAGGCCTACGAGCCAATATACTGGGAAGGCGAAAAGCAGAGCTACTACGAGCAAGAAGGGGATGAATACCAAGGTGTTTGCGATTATGTAGGAGGAAACCTTGTACGCCCCTCGTGAAGCTTCCCTCATTAAAACTCGTCGCTCTTGGAGGAAGATCGGAAGAGCTTCGACAGTAGAGGAAAGGAGGAAGCTGAGGCTGAACGCGAAGAATCCCAGTCTCTCTGCGACTCCGTTCTCGTCTTTCTTCACATTCAGAAAGACGCTACCAAGGCCTAGCCCACCTACAATGGCTTGCATGGTTCTTGCTAGCAGAAGCTGTTTGGTCCGGTAAATTGTCTTCCAAAATCTCCACGAAAGATAGATTATCTCACTCAATCTCCAATAATAACAGCAACCCATACTCCTATCATCTGCCCCATTTTTCATTTCTTGTCCCGCTTCATTTGCTTCTTCGTACTCGAGCCATCTGGAGTATGCAGGTGCTTCTGGGTCTTCACAAGAGCTTAAACTTTTGGCGTTGTTTGAATCTTCAAGCACTCTGACAATCTCCATGGCGAATTCTAGAGCATTGATTTGGTCTGGGATCTTGAATCCCTTGTGGGAAATGGTTTCCTCCATAGAACTGAGACTGCCACTATGAGCAACCAGACCCCTGGAGAGGAGCAAGAAGCTGGATATATATTCAAGGATCCTGTAACTGGGCTGGTGGATAGTCAGAATTATGGTTCTCTGCCTCGCCTTGGCCATGGAAGCAAGCAGCTCTATCACCTGCAAGGCTGAAGTGCTATCCAGGCCGGAAGTGGGCTCATCGAGGAGTAGAATCTTGGGGTCATGAATCACATCGACGCCTATCGAAACCCGTTTCCTTTCTCCTCCGGAGATTCCTCTGGTTTCTTCATCTCCGATGTAACTGTCTGCAACGTGAGACAGACCTAACTCCTCCAGTAGCAGGGAGACTCTCTCTTCCTTCTCTTTCGCAGTCATCTCTCGAAGTCGAAACCTAGCGCTGAACATCAAGGTTTCCTTCACAGTGAGGAGTGGCAGTAGATTATCCTCTTGCGTTACGAATCCGCAAATTCTTCTCAATTGGGCAGGAGTGGAAATAGGGTGGTCGTTAAGAGAGATACATTTCGGATCAAACTCAGAATTACTTATCCGGCCAGAGATGATTCGGAGGAGGGTAGACTTCCCCGCTCCACTGGGGCCTACAACGCCAAGGATCTCAGAGCTCTTAGCGACGAAAGACACGGATTCGAGAATGTTGGTGGGCTTCTGCTGATGAGAAGGACGACGGAATAAGTTTGACAGCTTCCTCTTGGGTTGAATCGAGTGGGAGAGGTTTCTCACTGCAAGTCTGTATGGCGTCGTGCAGTGGCGTGGTGGAGATGGAGAGTGGTAGGATGAAGAGGAGGAGGTCGTGGATTCGTGTGGGGAGGCTGTGCTGGAGTACAGAACGGTTGAATCATCGTCCAGGCGTGATCGTTCCAGGAAGTTCGCCATTGACGCATCGACTGAAACACAAGGAATTAAGCAATGGCCAACATGGAGATTTGAAAGCTTCGGGAGAGACGAAAGGAAGTTGGAGGTTGCAGCTACCCACTCTCTCTCTGAGTATTTGAGTGTTGTAATGATGTATATTGAGAAGTGAAGATAAAAGCCACACGCAGAAGGAACCTAAGGGAAAAGAAATTCCCGAACGCATTAGATCTTCAATGGAATAGTCTACTGAGTTGGTGATTTTGGTAGAAGTAGACAGGCACAGAAGTCGCTCCTGAAACCTGTATTTGGTGAGGTCTGAAAAATAGAGTTGTTTAGAGAAACTAGGAAAACTAAAACAGTAGCAGAGTCGCCGATCAAGAAAAGGTAGAATTAAGAGGACATATTCAAGGTTCGATGACTAGTTTTATGGGAGATTCTAAACTTCGTTCATGGAAGTTGAGGCGGTGGTTCAGGAAAAGAGGCGTTCGACAACTCTTTACCCAAAAACTATAAAAGTATGTTTGGCGACCGACATTTTTGACTGGGTATCTGTCGCAATGCAACCTGCAAAATTTATAATTTAAACCAAGGACCAAAGTTATCGAACGCGGACGGCTAATACGGATAATAACCCAGTCTCTACTCGGGTATGATAAAAGCGAAACTCCATAACCCATCAACCTGTTGAGATTTCTTCCCTTGTACGGAATAAATATTCTTTACACTATTTAAAAATCTTATAATCACTGTAATCATGTAATTCCTGTAATCTTTCACAAACTGTCCATATGTTGATTATTACAATATGTAAAATGGCTATTTAAGCCGGATGATGTGAAGAGCATTATAACAGTGGCAAAAATTAATATTGTTCGAATTCTACTATCTCTGGCTGTGAATCTTGACTAACCCTTACATCAGTTTGATGTTAAAAATTCTACTATCTCTGGATGTATAATGCAAACTAAATTATGCAAATTAAATTATGCAAATAAGTATGTAAACTGAGGAAGTCCTGATATGGTTTGAAGCAGTCCCACAGGGCATAGTTTGGAAGGTTCACCAGTTTTAAAAAGTCTATCGAATATAAGCAAAGCAACTCAGATCATACTCTTCCTGAAATCTAACAAAAAAACAATCACAACTCTTATTGTGTATGTTGATGATATGATAGTAACTGGGAATGATCCAGAAGAAAAGAAAGCATTGCAAAGTCATCTTGTTAGAGAGTTTGAAATGAAAAATCTTGGTTACTTAAAATATTTTATTGGTATTGAAGTGTCAAAATCAAAGGAAATAATTTTTCTATCTCAATGAAAATATGTTTTGAACTTGTTGAAGGAAACTGGTATGACAACATGTGGTCCAGTTAGTACTCCCATGGAAAAAAGTCTAAAACTAGGAACACATTCAAATCAAGTCCCAGCTAACAAGGAACGTTATCAGAGACTAGTCAGGAGGTTAATGTAACTTGCAAATACTTGACCAGATTTAGCTTATGTACTAAGTGTGGTTAGTCAATTTATACACTCTCCAAGTGAAAAACATATGAATGTTGACAACCGTATCTTGTACTACTTGAAATCATGGGAAACGAATTTTATTTAAAAAGGGAAGCAACATGAAAATTGAAGGTTATACCGATGCCGATTGTGTTGGGTCAATAGAGGATCGACAATCTACATCTGGATACTTTACATTTTATTATAGGAAGAACGAAAGAAAAACGGAGAAGATAAAGATTTAACGATGGTTCGACAGTGTGCCTACATCCACCGGAGCAAAGGCCAGAAAAATTCACTAATCTCCAATTAGGGTTACATCATAAATATTTATACTAAAACCCTATATGTATTTTCGTATAAAATACATAAATATCCTTATACATAAATACCACCCAAAACCTAAGTATGAGTCATATACTCAACAATCTCCACCTTAGCGAATATTCAACCCTTAAGAAAAGAAAGCATAACTTAGGATTCCACTTGGAACAATAGGTTGGGGCCGTCACTCATCTTGCAATTGGAGACATTTATCAAGTCCAAGCAATGCTTGAACTTATTTGTAGTAACAGGCTTTGTTAACATGTCTGCTCCATTCTCATAAGTGTGAACTTTTTCAAGCAATAGTTCACCTGATGAAAGCAATTCCCTGATCCTGTGAAACCTCACATCTATGTGTTTGGTCCTCGCATGACACACCCGTTTCTTTGCCAAATAAATGACACTCTTGACTGTTATAATGCAACTGAACTCCACCTTGCTGGACACCCAACTCCTTGACCAACCCTATAAGCCACAAAGCCTCCTTGGCAACCTCAGCTACTGCCATATACTCTGATTCAGTAGTAGATAGTGCAACTATAAACTGTACCATGGACTTCTAACAAATAGGTCATCCCACAAGAGTAAATACATAACCTATGGTAGACCTCCTGTCATCCAAGTCCTCTGCATAGTCTACATACACATATCCCACAATCGAAGGAACACTTTGTTGTCTGCTGAACATGACGCCATAGTCTATAGTACCCCTCAAGTATCTGAAAATCCACTTGATTGCATCCCAATGTTGTCGACCCGGATTTTAAAGAAACTTGCTAACCACGTTGACAACTTGTGCCAAATCTGGTCCCGTACAAACCATAACATACATCAAACACCCCACTGCACTAGCATATGGGACCTTTGATATGTCTTTGGACACTGAGCAATAGACAATAAAAAATTATTCGCCAAAGGTGCACTTACTGGTTTTGCATTACCCATGTTGAACTTGTCCAACACCTTCTCAACATAGTTATGCTGAGATAACCATAATCTCCTGGAAGATTTGTCCCTGCGAATCTCCATCCTAAGGATCTTCTTAGCTGCACCCAAATCCTTCATGTCAAATTCTCTGTTCAACAAAGTCTTCAACTTGTTGACCTCACTCACACTTTGCAGCAATCAACATATCATCCACATAAAGTAGCAGAAAAATAAAAGAATCATCATCAAGGCTTTTCACATAAACACAACATTCTTCAAATTACAGACCAAATGTTCATGTCCAGGGTGGTTAAAACCTTCTGGTTGTACCATGTAAATTTGTTCCTCCAAGCCACCATGAAGGAAAGTTGTCCTTACATCCATCTGCTCTTACTGCATGTCCGAATGTGCTACTAACGCCAACACTGCCCTGATGGAGGTGTGTCTGACCACAAGGGAGAAGACCTCATCATAGTCAACCCCTTTCCTCTGTGAGTAACCCTAAGCTACTAGACGAGCCTTGAATCTTTCCCCCTTTTTTTTTATACTGCGTATTTCTTTTTATACACCCACTTGCAACCTATCGCTCTCTTCACCTTAGGAAGCTCCACCAACTCCCATGTCTAGTTTTTATGCAGAGACTCATAGCACCCATCCACCCATCCATCTACTTTTCTCTTGGTTTTGTATTGCCTCGTGAAAAGTAGTAGGATCCCCACTACCAGTAATAAGCGCATAAGAAACTAAATCTTCAAAACCATACCTGATAGGTGGCTTGATAGTGCATTTGGGTGTGTTTATGGCTATACGGTGATGCTAATAAGCACATGAGCTAGAACTTTCTGCATGTTGAACATCATTTTCTCTACCAGGGTTCTCTAGCTCCACCTACACCACATGCTCATTGGTGTTGTAATTTTCTGGCATCTGTTTCTCTTCTTCCTAAGTACGCTACAACATGATTTTTTCTTCAAAAACCACATCTCTACTCATCACTGTCTTGTTTGCCTTTGGATCCCAGAGCTTTAAGCCTTTCACCCCTTTCTGATATCCCAGAAAGATACATTGTCTAGACTTTGCATCAAGTTTCGACCTCTCCTAACTAGAAACATGTACATAGGCTGGACAACCAAACACTCTCAAGACAGAGTAGTCTACCTCACTGCCTGTCCACACCTCCTCTGATACTTTCCCATCTAGTGTTGCTCTAGGTGATTTGTTAATTAAGAAACATGTCATATTCACTGCTTATGCCTTGAAGTTCTTTGCAAACCCTACATTAAACCTGAGACATTGAGTTTTTTCAGCTATAGTTTTGTTCATCCTTTTCGCCACACCATTCTGTTGTGGTGTCTTGCGTATTGTGAAGTGTCTCTTAATTCCATGGTGCTCACACAACACCTTGAACTTTGAGTCTGTGTCTTCAGTACCATTGTCTGACCGGAGGCATTTAATCTTTCTCCCTGTCTTGTTTTCTACTTCAGTTTTCCACAACTTAAACTTGGCAAACGTTTCTTTCTTGTGCTGCATGAAGTACACCCAAACTTTTTGTGAGTAGTCATCAATAAAGGTCACGAAATACATGTGTCCTCCTCAGGATACTACTCTTACTGGCCCCCAAACATCTAAGTGAACGTAGTCAAAAATTCCCTCCGTCTTGTGTGTAGCTGACTTGAACTGCACCTTATTCTGTTTTCCAAGAACACAAAACTTGTAGAAATAAAGTTTGCATGTTTTGAGACCCTTCAATATATTTCTCTTATGAAGCTCCATCATCCCACATACTCCCATATGACCTAACTGCATATGCCACAAGACTGTATAGTTTGACTCAGACTCTACAGCTGCAACTCCACCTACAATTGTGGTACCTTGCAGGGTATAGATATTGCCAGATATTTTCTGCCCCTTCATCACTATTAAGACACCTTTACTAACTTTTATTATTCTGCTTGCAGACTTGTAACTATATCCATTACAATCTAAAGTGCCCAATGAAATCAGATTCTTTCTTAAATCAGGTATGTACGTTCTAACCACACCGTCAAACATTTTAATTTGTATACTCCCTATTCTAACAACTTTGCATGAAGCATTATTACCCAGCAGAACAGAACCAGAGTTTACTAAACTGTAGGTGTGAAACCAATCTTTATTTGGCGTCATGTGATAAGAGCATGCCGAATCCAAAATCCAAAAATCTCTGAGATGATCTAAACTGGATGAAACAAAAAGCATATCCCCGTCACCACTCTATGAGTCTTCTTCTTCTATTACATTCACAAATTTTGATGGACCCTCCCTGTTATCTACATTCCCTTTCCTTTTCTCTAGACAATCCCATTTTATGTGCCCCTTTTTTCGCACTTAAAACACGTGATGTCCTTCTTCTTCCTGGATTTATACCGAGATTTTTTGTTACTCGATCCACTCTGAGACTTGTTTCTTCCATGTTCCTGGTTACCCTTCACCACAAGTCCTTCACCTTGTGAAGTCTCATCACTGGCTTTCTATCTCTAATGGAAGCCTAATAGAGCACTTGTGATTTCCTCCAATTCGAGAGTTTCTTTTCCCCACATCAAAGTCGTAACCAAATTTTCGTACGTAGGAGAATTCGATAGGGAATTCAACAACATTAACACCTTCTCTTCAAACTCACATCAACCCGCCTCAAATACTAATGACCTGATTGAAAACGTTGATACGTTGACTCAGATCCAAGCCCTCTAACATCTTAAGACCATATAGTTTCTGCTTAAGATAGAGCTTGTTCGTTAACGACTTGGATATATACCGACTTTCCAGTTTCAACCAAACTTTTTCCGGTAATTCCTCATCCATGACGTGATACATCATGTCATCAACCTGACAAAGCCTAATAGTCGCCATAGCCTTCGCTTCCATTTCTTTCCAATCCATGTCATCCATTCATGTCGGTTGTTTTTCGTACAATACTTTCAATATGCCCTATTGTAGTAACAGGTCTTTCACCTTCCTCTGCCATAATCCAAAATTCCCAGTTTTGTCGAACTTTGTCATGTCAAATTTTGCAAAAGAAACCCCAGTCATCATATCCTAGCTTGGTTTTCGTGCAAAAAATTCGGATTTCGAGTATGACGTGAAAATCCTCGACTTTGCGCAAAAAAAAGCTCATCGGATGTGCACAACGTGTACCTGCAGCCTTCTAGGGAGCGCCAGCAGAAAAAAATCAGACACGATGCTTCGGATGAAAACTCACAGCTGCCCCACGATTTTCGTCGCCTCCTGTCGTCGTCCCTAGCAGCGGCGGCGGAGGTTTATCGTCATCGAACTCAGAAATCCGGGTTTCCTTTGTCTTGATTTTTTTTTCTCAGGTTTCCAATGTCTGCGATTTCTCAGAAATCGCAGACCTCGACGGTTGTCGCCAACCCTACGTCATTGCCGAACGCCGAAAACTTTCTCTTTGTTTTTGGAGTTCCAAAACCAGAAACCTTTGTCCAAAAATCCTTCTCCTACAGCTCTGATACCACTTGTTATAGGAAGAACAAAAGAAAAATGGAGAAGACAGATTTTATGGTGGTTTGGCAATGTGCCTACATCCACCGGAGCGACGGTCGAAAAAATTCACTAATCTCCAATTAGGGTTACATCATAAATATTTATACTAAAACCCTATACATATATGTGTATAAAATACACAAATACCCTTGTACATAAATACTTTCCAAGACCTAAGTATGAGTCAAATACTCAACACATTTGTAGGTGGAAATTTAGTTACTTGGAGAGGTAAGAAACGAGAGGTGGTGGCTAGATCGTTAGCTGAATCCGAATACAAGGGAATGGGTCAAGGCAATATGTGAATTATTATGGATCAATAATCTGATACAAGAATTACAAATTGAGTAGACAAATCGTATGAAATTATATTGTGATAGTAATGCAGCGTGTAATATTGGCCACAACCTAGTCCAACATGATAAGATTAAACACGTTGACATTGATAGGCATTTTATCAAGGAAAACTAGAAGCAAGAATCATTGAAGTCATTCATGTTCGGTTTCAAGATCAGTTTGCTGATGTGCTGACCAAGGTAGTGTCTTACTGAGCTTTTAACAATTGTCTCAACAAGTTGGGCATGAGTGATATCTATGCATCAACTTGAATGGGGAGTGTTGAGATTTCTTCCCTTATACAAAATAGATATTTTTGTTTCTTCTTAAAAATCTATAATCATGTAATTCATGTAATCTCTCTCAAACTGTCCATATGTTGATTATTACAATCTATAAAACAACTATTTAAGTCGGACGATGTGAAAAGCAATATAATGAAAATTGAAATCTTATTTTTGACTCAACCTCTTTATCTACACAGATAGATAGTAGGAAGGGTGACTGCAGAGGACCTCTTCCACGGGTCCAAGGGGAGGGGGGAGGGGGGAGATGGTCTTACACATTTTGTATTACTATGAAAATTAATATATTAATAATCCAAATAATTTAAATTTTAAATAATAAATATTCTTTGAAAAAACATGTCTCTTGCAATTCTTTAGAGGAGGTCCCAATTGAAAGATCATTATCACATGTTCTGTATATTAATATTTCATAAAAAATGGTTAAGTAATAACTAATCAATCAGATATCTAACTTTTCTCGCTATATTTAATTTTGTCTACAAAAAACTATACGCTTAGGTATACTTTTCTCATCAAATTTTAAATTTCACCAACAAAATATACTCCCGCTTAATGTCAAGAACCACTTTTAGTGGAATTTAAAATCACCACGAAATGTAATTTTAATTAATGCCAATTATTAAGTATAATCTATAACATAATTAGACTATTTTTTTATACATGATTTATTCTTATCATAATGTTATAGAAAATATTTTTATAGCTAACTATTGATAACTTAATTAATTAAAGTAATAATATACTAATTTAATAATAATTTTAATTCACTAATAGTTAATTACGCAGTTAACTTGTTGGTAATTAAGTACTTAATCAAGTTTTTTTTTGTTTAAAATATTTGAGTTAATGGGTTCAACTTTTTTACTCTCAAGTGTTTGGCTATTATTCCAAAATGTTAATTTAATTAACACTACTATATCTTACCCATTAAATTACTTAATCGACTCAATCGCATTTTCAATTAGTCAAATTACTTAAATTCATTAGCCAATTACTTAATTTATTACACGAATAATTTAAGTAAAATAAAATTTATGTATATAAAGTTTAATATGTATTTATTAAGTGACCTAAAATTAAATTGTTTTTAAATGAAGTGACAAATTAAGATTAACTATTTTAATAAAAATATTAGATTAACTAAGTAATTCATAAATTAAGTGATTAATGTTTTAATTAATCGACACATTGAGCAACTAATTAATTATGTAACGATTAACAATTATAGTGTAACTAAGTATGTAATTATAAGTGATTAATGTTTTAAATTAATTTGGTAACTATTGGACTAATTAATTAATAATTTATGATATAATAATAACTAAATAATAATTTAATTTACCAATTATGTAATCAATCACTAAGTCACTAACTAATTTGAGTAAATAATATTTCAATTAAGCAACTAATTAAATAATTGATGCAGTAAATAGTGAGTCAACTAGCAGTTATGTAATACGTAACTAATTTATTACAAAATAATTAATTAAATAATAAATTAATATTTAAATCAAATTACATTAAACAACTAAATATTTCTTACTCAACTTAGCTAGTCTTTATTAAATAATATTGGTTACTTGGTTATAAATCGATTACTCAATTATTTAATTAGTCACTTTAATTAAATGGGTCAATTGGCTAATTAATTATATTAGTTAACCACTTACTCAAATTGCAGTTATTTAATAACTAACTAATTTATTGCATAATTTTTATTACTTAGTGAATTAATACTAAATAATGATCAACTGTATTTTTATAATAATTTTTTAATCAATTTTACTTTTTTTATTAAGTTAATTTTTTTAGCTGTATATTTAATTAATTTAATTTTAAATCAATTTTATTTAAAATAAATCAAAGTTTCCCGCTTGAACTTTTAATAAAGAGTTTCTAAATTATTTTTAATTTTTATTTATTATAATGTTTTTTCTCTCTTTCGTCTTGGAAGGAGTGTGCCGCTACTCTTAATAATCCACATTCCGCAACAGGCAAGCTGAGAAAGGCCACGTGTCATGATCTCTGCTACCCAAACACGTCACTCGCTCCCTGAGTCCCCCGCACCAAATAACCAGATGCAGGCGCTTCTAAAATTCTTTAATGACCGAAATGCCCCCTTCTAACAAGAAAATCTGAGAGCTCGATAATGTAGGATTATGTGCATTACAATAAGACTCTCATCGCTCCGCATTTACTTACTCGCTTTGTTCGGCAACGATCGGCCGTGGGAACGAAAAGCAGAACGAAAGATGGCGAAATCTCAGATCTGGTTCGCTCTCGGGACCCTGGCTCTCCTCTTCCTCTCAGCCGTTGCTGACGAAACTGTAGTTCTGACTGAAGAGAATTTCGAGAAGGAGGTCGGTCAAGATCGAGGAGCTCTCGTTGAGTTTTACGCACCCTGGTAATCCTCGTTCACCAATTTGTTTACTTTTTTTTTTTTTTGTAATTTTGTGCTATTGGTATGTTACTTTATGATCCTGTCGTCGTTTTTGGATTTTGATGTTGTCTGCCGGGATCTTTTACTTTGGACTATGATCATAAGATTTGGTTGGTCGATTCTTTTAGCTGTTTTTTAGTGATTTACGCCTACTGGCTGATGATCTCAGATGGTTTAGCGACTGTGGTATACTATTTCCTAGGAAGACCTACCTTTTATTTGGTATCTCTATTTTTCTCATTTGAATACTCTAGCTTCCAATCGGCGTTGACCTTGGAGTTTGGACTATTATACCGTTCTCAATTAAAAAGAAAAAGAGAGATAACATTCCATGTCTTCATTAGGAGAATATGGTTTAATGGTAACTCATAAGGCTTCGAGTTGATTACTGCGCGATTTCCCTGCCCCTAAATGCAGAAAAGTTTAGTGTATGAGATATGATTTCCTCGGCTGTATACTCACCTTGTAATAAGCATGTGTTCTTCAGCCTCCAATTCGACGGTAGCTCATTGTTGATTTTCTTTTGATTTTATTTCTGATTTGACTCCAAGATCTTTAATTCCATTTTTTTTAGGTGTGGCCATTGTAAAAAGCTTGTTCCTGAGTATGAGAAAGTTGCTACAAGCTTTAAGAAGTCCAAATCTGTCCTGATTGGAAAGGTCAGTGGCTGTTTATGTTAAAAACTCTACCATTTCAATTGTTCTTATCGTGTGTTCTTAACACAGAGGAGCATATGTATACCTTGCATTATACAGTGCATTCATTATATCTTCTAATGATTCTGTTCTAGTAGTGGGGAGTCATTTTTTTCTCTGCAGATTGCTAAGTGATCTTAAAGTTATTAGCTTACAATTTTCTGGTGTAGGTGGATTGTGATGATCAGAAGAATCTCTGTAGCAAGAACGGGGTTAGCGGGTACCCTACAATCAAGTGGTTTCCCTCAAAGTCCTTGGAACCAAAGAAGTGAGTATTTTTTTGCTTTTCTTGGTGCTCTATATGCTGTTCAATTTGAGGCTGGATTATAGGTTTTCTTTAGCATGCTTTCTCAGCCCATCGGCTCTTGTTGTTGTTGTTATTGTTTTAGGTATGAAGGTGCACGGACTGCAGAAGCCCTTGTTGACTTTGTAAATACTGAAGGAGGTACTTGTTAGGACCCTATAGTTTAGTTCTTGCCTGTGAGTTTATTTTCTAGTTTGTTGCTCTTAGAGATTTCTAGGTTTCCCATTATATGCTGTTACAAGGTTGAACTATATTCAGTATAAAGACGCGAGCTTTTTCATGAGATGCATGACTCTAGGAAACAATCCTACCATTTTTTACAAGGTTTTATCTTCCATGTTATGGTTAACCTGTGCATGCACTAAACATGGGAGTTGGAAAATATTCTTGCCTTATGCTTTGACCTGTTAAAATTGCTTGCCCATTATTTTAGTTTGTGACTTGCAACACCATGTATTCTGTTTATGAGTATCAATGCATAAAAAACATAAAGAATGTCAGTGCACCAAATTCTATATATATTTTCTCTGGTAGTACTTTAACAATCTTGAAATGGTCCTTTTATTTTAACTCCCTTTAAATAGGAGTTAACTTAGTCTAACTTCCTCTGCGAGAGCTAATTTTTTTATAATCCGAATGTCTCTTTGCAAATGGTTATCATATTTTATCTTTAACTGCTTGAAATTCAAATTACCTTAGCCAAAGTTATTTGTACTGAGGGAACATCTATGTTGACAGGGTCCATGTTCTCTGTCTGCTGATAAATTAGCTTTCTCAAAATTTGCCATCAATTCCATTTGGTTGTTGATTTTGTGTTTTTTCAAAAATATTGAATCATGTCAATAAACAAAAAAGTACCAAATTGCTCCAATTCAATCACTTATACAAGCACTAAGGGTATAACGATGAAAGCCTTGTTCTGTATGTTACTAATTGGATTACATCTCTCCTATTGGTGGTTGTAAATTGTGGTGCATGTACACCTGAGAGGATTGTTGTTGCCTATTCTTGTCAAACTGTCTTTCTAATATTTGTTTTATCTATGCACATGGACATATGCACTGTGATGCATTTTTTTGTAAATATCAGTGTTTTTACTTTAACATCATAGGCAAAACTTTGTTTGATGAGGTTAAAATTTCCAATTCAGGATCTTTACTTGAGCTTGTCATTAGGTATTTTTGAGTTATGCCTTTTCCAACATTCAGTGTACGTATGTGGTTACAGGTACCAATGTAAAGCTGGCGACTGTCCCTTCCAGTGTTGTTGTGCTGACAGCTGAGAATTTTGATGAGGTTGTCCTGGATGAATCCAAAGATGTGCTGGTTGAATTTTATGCACCATGGTGAGAGCATATTTTGAAATATCTTTGCGTTAATAAGATCCCATTACTAGTTTTAATATGTTTTTAGTTTTATTAATATTATCAGCAGTAGTAGAATGTTTAACTTGGTTATCATTGGTAATTGCTTAACCTTGTGTTTTTTCCCTACTGTAGGTGCGGTCACTGCAAGAACCTTGCTCCTGTAAGGATGCCATGACCTTTCTCTTAGCAAATAGATGACTTTTCAGAGAATGATTCTTTTCATTTGCTCAAGTGAGTTGATTTATAATGGTTGCTTTGTAGATCTATGAAAAAGTTGCATCTGTGTTCAAAAATGACGAAGATGTTGTGATTGCGAACCTTGATGCGGACAAATACAAGGACTTTGCAGAAAAGTAAGTCCATAAATTTCTCAATTTCTTATTGCATCAGAAAAAATCTAAATTACTTGAATGTAATTTGTTTGCCGATACATCTGTCGTTAACATATTTGATTTATGATGTTTATCACTTCTCAATTAGTTTTTGGAAATTTTTCTGTGTTTATGTTAGATAGAGTGACCAGTTTTAGGTACTTATCTGCTTTGTGGTGGATGGAGGCAGCTGTTTGTTGACTTCACAGACTGGAGAAAATTTGCTAAAAAAGATTAGTAGGCAGTTTTATTTGGCTTTTTTTTTAATTGTTATAAACCACTAACCATTGATTGGTCTCCCTCTGCAACACTTTTACTGGTTATGAAAGACAAGATACTTTAGATAAAATGCGAAAAATCTCTTCTGGATTTGTTTTTCTATTTATTTTTTGAAAAAGATTTCTATTTGACTTCTTAGGCATGTAATATACTCTTGTTGAAGTTTCTTACATGGATTTTGACAAACATTGTTTTTATACTTCATGGTGAACTATGCATATCACAATAGAAAATTTTTGGAGATTGACTTTCTTCTCTTTTTAAAGATTTGACCCACTTTTTATGCTAATTTAAGTGAAAACAGTGTAATCAGCCTTCATGTTAAGATAGCGTACAAACCATATTATTGGCGTTGTGCGTCTGTATTTTCTTTGAAATTGAAATTCATTTCCAGATAAACAGTAAATCTGATGTACTTCAATAAGTATTAGAATTACTTTCTAGAATGTCCATATTTGAAAATAGATGTCAATTCATGATGGAGGAGGATGGTATTAACCTTCTTCAACTACCCCCACAAAATCATAAAAATAACTGAAATACCCTAAGGATGTTCTCTAACAAAGGAAAATGGGGAAGGTTAAAGATAAAGGGAGGGAGTGAAATCCTCCACCCTGTTTTATTTTAAAATAATAGTATATTTTTAAATTATTGAAATATATACTTTTTACTTAAATTAACATAGTCAGTTAGGTTAATATAAGTTAATAATTATGATTTCAATTAATTTAATATTTTTTTTTTCAAGGACTTAGTTAAATTATTATATGATGTTGGTTTTGAAATTATTTGAATAGTAATAACTTTTTAATAAAATTGAATATTATTACTGCAAAAGAGTAAGGAATCATTTATATGACAAAGATTTAATACTTATTACTTATTCTTATTAACTAATGTCCATGCAAATTTTTTAATTTGTCCAGTTAATTACACTAACATCAGATTTATATAGTTTATAAATGTAAATAAAAATTTCAACAATTTCAATTACTCAAGAATTTTATATTCGAGATATGTTCACTCTATAATCTTATATATTAAACAACAGAATTCCAGAAAAAAAGTTCCAGTTTTACAATTCCAAACACACTAACACCTGCTAAGGTTGGTATTCTTTAATGCCTGGTTTGGCTGCTGTTTGATTTTGAAACTCACTATGACTGGAGGATGTCTTCAAACCTGAGTCTTGGTCCTTCTATTTGCTTTCTTGTTGAACTGTGGAAGTTAGAAAAACTATCAAGTAAACAGTTAACTGATGTTCAAGAAAGAAAGAACCAGAATAATTTATATGATGATACTGTGAAAAAAGGAGCTAGGCAATCAGAAAGTGGTTCCAGTATGGAATTAACATATATTTCAAAATTTAAGAATCGCTCTTGACCCTACCTTAACCTTATTTTTAATAGATGCTGATTATCATGATTTTATGGCATATTAGTGATACTTCTGAATGAGAATATTTGTTTTATTGTAAGTTATTTGTTATGTCATAACTTTTGTTGCTTGTGAAAATCTCCCATGGCTAATTTGATGAATTAAGCAAATGTATTTTAAGCGCCAGAATCTATATATTGTTCGTGCAGGTACGGTGTTAGTGGTTATCCCACAATTAAATTCTTCTCAAAGGTTAATAAGGCTGGTGAAGACTATGATGGTGGACGTGACTTGGAGGACTTTGTCAATTTCATCAACGAACAGAGTGGAGTTAACCGTGATGCGAAGGGACAACTTACTTCCAAAGTTTGTTGCAGACATCTTTTCAACTACTTGTACTTTTTATTATTTCTATTAAATTTTCTTAAAATTGCCCATTTCTTCACAGGCTGGAATCGTGGACGATTTAGATGTTTTGGTGAAGGAATTTGTAAGTGTTAGCAATGATGACAAGAAGGCTATTGTGTCCAAGCTGGAAGAAGCGGTTGAGAAACTCGAGGGTGCTGCAGTGAAGTAATATTTTCTCGAAAAGCTAAGCTTACTGTTGTTTCTTTGGCTATTGAGCTCTAGATGGAAGAATGTCGTAATCATTCTTTCTTTTGCTGAAAAATGCCTTTGCTTTCAGGTCTGGCAAGATCTATCTGAGAGTTGCTAAGAAATGCATAAACGAAGGATCTGAATATGCTAAAAAGGAAATTGAGCGTCTTGAACGCATTTTAGACAAGGTCAGTTTGTCATTTATAGTCTTCCAAGGCAGTACAAGCAAGATCCTCTCTTCCATATGGAACTAATGCGGTAGTGTATGCTTTTTACAGTCTATCAGCCCATCGAAAGCAGATGAGTTCATTATCAAGAAGAATATTCTGTCAACATTCACTGAGTCAGCTTAATGGTCCTAGAGCCTGTAGGGTGAAAGTTTTGAGCTCGTCGTCAATGGTTTTTGCTGTTTCTAGCGGCTAGTAGAGCTTTAACCTATCTTTGACTATGATTCCTAGGACGAAGTTGGTAGAGTTATCTGGACAGGAAGCATGCCCATGCTCGACGTCGTACGACTTCAAAAGTTTATAAGGATGTTAAATTAACTGAGCAAGGTTTCATCTCTCTGCAGTGCCACCTCTCATTTTTCTTAGTGCTGTTACTATTTGTCCAAAAAGATTTCACTGCTATTCAGGTTCATTGAGGGTCAGAGCTGTCCGTGCCATTGCTTTAAAACGACCCTGAGTATGTCATGCTGGACAATGGCTCAGGGCTCCAGAATTGTTTCGGAATCTGAATCAAATTGGCCATATATCTGAGCCGGCAGTGGAACGAAGCTACCAATCTCTACTGCAGAAGAATAATATAAGCGAAGGTTCCTCCTTTCTCCAAGAAGTGGATTTCATTTACTTCAATCTAAAATGAAACAAAAATTTTTAAACCAAATTTAAGTTATAATTTTATGATCTAGTTATAACATTTAAAAAGACGGTAGACTTGAGAGATTCTACAGTACTTGGATTTCGAAAACTGTGTGAATTGAAGCAGCAATCCGTAACAATCACAGGTGGTACAAGTTACTGGTTCCACTCCCTCATTCTCGAAATAAAAGGCCGTCTATAGTATTAGAACAGACAGGGTTTACGTTTGAAAACTGTAAGAATAGAAGCAGGAAATCTGGTACAATCACAGACAGCAGCTGTTACTAGTTCCCCGCAGTCCTTAGCTGGTGTATTTTACCACGAACTGCAGGGTGAGAAAATTAAAAGAATACTTCTTATGGTGTGCTGCAAGAGAGTGATTTGAAAAATAGCAAGAAGTGGGAAACCCCATTTACCGGTCAGAAAGTTTTCAATCGTTTGAATCATTCCCACCCAACAAAGATCTTGCCCCTGAAAATAAACTTGCCCTTCCCAATCCACTCCCACCCAAAAATTCTTCCTGGTTCTCATCCCTTCTCAAGTCCAAAGGATATTCTCTCTGATCCACTATACTTTTCTCGCCTACAGCCTCGTCAGTATTGTGCATGGCTTCTTGCTCTTGCCCGCTACAGAACGGCAACTCAAAAGTTGGTGGACTGTGTGGATGGCTTCTCATCTGCACCGACCGCAAAAGGGTAGCCCGTCTAAGGTCTGCAGAGTGACATATATCACTTGGCGATGACGGAAAGCGTCCCTCTGAGTCAGACCCACGCTGGCGAGAGTGGGAGCAAGTAATTGCACTGAGAGAGCATCCTGGCAGAGTACAAGATGCAGTAGCTCCTGTAGAATAGAACCCCATGATGGACCTTTGATGTCTATGAGGAGAAACTGAACTTGTATGGCTACCAGAGTTTTCAGTTTGAACGGAGCAAGTGTTCACAGGGTTATCACTGTATCGAGAATCATCTGTGTCTTCTGACATTGGTGAATATAGAAATGAAACTTCATCCCTGTCGGAGAGCATGGAGAAGAAGATTAAATGAAGTCAAAGACCAATAGGTGTATAAATCCTGATTACTTACAAAAGACCAAAATCTGAATACATGCCACATGGTACTAATCAAGTTGATTTCAAACACCATGTAAAAAAACACCTGAGTACATAATGTAGAACGCAAGTAGCCTAAATGCTTGTCAATTGGATGGTTAAAAGCACCGAAACATTAGCATGCATACAAGTAAATACAATGTAAACTGATTTAAACCTTAAATGCATACTTGCTTCTCAGTTACAGAAGTTCTTTAAGTTTTGTCTTTTAAAAATACTCTGAGATAAGATTAAGATGAGCAAAAATATTTATCACCGGGTAGCTACGAATCCTTAACAAAAATTTTAGCTACCATTTGTGACTTTCAATTTCCCGTTCTAAACAGTGACCCTTTTAAAGATATTGACATGTCAATTTTTTTTGTAATAATCAATTCCCTGTCCTAAACAGGGGCCATATTTAAGATATTGAAAAATCATTTTTTCCCAAATTAATCATATCAATCAATTTCTGTCCTCTAAACCCTAAAATATCTGGAAGAGGTTCCCTGTGCAGATACCAAAGCTTGTGCTCTTATCTGCTTCCTGCATTCACTAGCATAAATAAGACAAAGATAACTGTAGTTACCCTCATCGATTCGTTATATGAAAATCTCTATCTAAAGTCTAACACAAATTTCAGTACTAAATACATGGTTCATATAATTATAATAATAATAATAGTCAAGTTGCAAAACTTGACAAATTACACTATGTGAAATTGTGCAGGGGAACCAGAGTATTCCATATCATTTGCCATTCGATGATACTGGATCAAATCTAATCACCCACCATTTATCAATACGATCAATATCATAATACACGGTTGTAATGTAGGTTAAAGTTTAAGGGTCATCCCAGTTTCCTAGTTAACAGTTGATAGGTTTGCATCTGGAAACATTTTACAGAACTTGGACCAAATGTCAAGAAATCATTTGCCAAGAGTTACCTTGACCAAAGGCTTAACAAAGACAATCCAGGATTTCTGAGGCTTATGGAGCAAGAAATGAGACAGTGATATCTCTTCACTTCTCACATGATCATTAGTTGATTCTTCCTTTAATTTCATTTTATAAAACTTGCGCAAAAAAGGAGCTTAGACATCTAATGTTGGGAGATTAGAGAAAAAAGATAAAGTTCTTTTGTTTTCATTTTTTTCCTCCTACATTACACTTTCAGAAGTTGTTAATTACAAAACTGTCATCTTCATTAT
This sequence comes from Aristolochia californica, assembly GCF_029961685.1. NCBI lineage: Eukaryota > Viridiplantae > Streptophyta > Magnoliopsida > Piperales > Aristolochiaceae > Aristolochia > Aristolochia californica. The sequence continues at coordinate 45,252,665 of NW_027181992.1, read as the reverse complement.
CAACATCATCATCAAAGTGTAGTCCAGACTATGTTAGGATAGGCTACACTTATCCTCCATTCTACTTTATCAGTACATGAAAAAACTAACTAGAAAAGTTTTAAATTTTGTGAGGCTTGTACCACAAGGGGATAGGGTATCAAAATCCAACATTGGGAATATGATACTGCTACTTCCTCCTTGTGCATGTCAAAAAAGACATATTCGTGAAAACAAGGAAAAAATCCAGAAGGCCTGAAGCAAAGCTCCAGCAGCAGTTTAGGTATAATTGCAACCTTTAAGTAAATAGCATGTTACTCAAATAGTAACTTGATGAGTGAAATTGCCTTTGTTTCTTTTCTCACCAACGTTTTTATCTCTTCTAAACTATTCATTCTCTAAAGTATCTCCTTCACAGAACAATTTTTCAGTGAAATGTGCCTATTAACATTGGGTGGCTCAAGGATGAAATCATTCTCTTATTCAACAATTAAAACTACCACAAAGTTTATCTCAAGGCAACAACAAGTATTGCAAACCCATATTATCCATCTCATGGTATGCACTGCACCAGCTCATGGCAGAAAAGAATTCAAAAGACTAAAAAGGAGTAGCAATATCAAGAAATGCCCTGAGAATACACCCAGTCTCCAGTGACCACAACTCTACACTGCAAGTTTCAAAGTAAACAGCAACATAACAATGGGAATTTTTATGGGATAACAGAAGGTGGAATAGCAGTGACAAGCTTCCATCCAGATAACCAAACCGAAATTTAAATAAATTTATAACCTGGTGTAACACATGCCTTCCGATCTTGCCGGGGATTCCATTAGATTATCAGAGATAGTGTCCCCAACTGTTAAACCATTTAAACTAGATGCCATTATCTGCAAAACAAATGAAAAGTAGTGCTGCAAAATCACTCTTTGTCTCCTAAAATGTCTCAAAATATCCAAATGAAAATCATGAGCAGCACAACCACTCAAAAATTGGAATCGCCAAAAGCGTAAAACGCAAATGTTAGAGAATTGAAACATATAATTCTCTCTCAAGCGTAAATGACTAACAAAAGAACATACAGAAAAGCCCTCACTTTCAGGAGAAACACAAATGCGACAATACCTCATCATTCACAGTGCAAATGCACTCGAATCATAACATCTTGTCAAGAGGGGGTACTAGGAAATAAAGATGTATATTCTTGGTTTTCTTTCCAAAGAATGACGAATAAATGAATAAATAAAAAATCCCAACCTCACTTAGATACCGTTTATGTGAGTGCAAATTATCAAGATAAACTTCATCTTCTGGATCTCTACTTCGCTTTCCCGGCGGGGAGGAGCTCAACTCCGGAGCCATTTCTTTTATCGCGAAACACACCAGACAAAAGAAGAAAACTTCTTTGCAGTTCGGTATCAGAGAACCCAAGAAAGAAACCCCTGAAATTTTTTCCGTTGCACTTGACACTTGCGAGCCGAAAAGCGCAGAAAGCACAGAGAATTACAGAAATTGAAACGGGAATTGGTCGAGAGAGATAGAAAGTAGAGTAGAAAGTAGAAAGTAGAATGTAGACAGTAGAAACCTACCGACATGGAATCTGGTGCATGTGATGCTCGCATTCGTGGGAGGGATGGAGCCCAACACCGCCGGTGCATTCTTTTGATTTCTCCAATCCAGTGGCATCCAACGGTTTCGAAGACAAAGTCGAAGCCAATATTCGATTCAATCCACTTCACTCGCCACTCGTTAGTGGGCGCGTAGATTACATTTCATCTGGATGCTCGAAATGAAGTTGTCCTTATCTCCACGTCATAAAAAAATTCATCTTATTGAAGACCATTTTTCTCATTCTTCCATATGAAGGACTCGCACCGCGATTGATGTTTTTTCCCCTCTCCTCGCACCCCCCTTTCTCGCGCGTCTTCATTTCCGTTTTTTCTCTCTCCCGCACCTCTTCTCTTATCTCCCTGCACCCCCCGACGTCTCTGTTCCCTTTCTTTTCTCAGACTCTCCTCTCCTGCCTCCGTCTCTGCTCCCTCTCGTCTCCAATCTCCGGCTTCCGGCTATCGGTCTTCTCTCTAACTCGCCCTTTCTCTCGCACCCCCTCTCTCGTCTTCGTGCCTCCCTCTCTTCTCTTATACTCGTTCTCCGTTTTTCTCTCTCACTTTTCTCTCTTTCTCTTATCCCTCTCAACTAGGGGTGACATCGAACCGAGTCGAACCTGAACCTGCTTATGTTCGAACCGATCTTGATTTAAATATTTCGAGTCGAGCCTCATCTCGAGCCCAACAAGTTCGAGCCGAGCTCGAGCCTCAACATATATTTAAAACTTTTCAAAAAATATATATCAAATAAAATGTATATAAAATTATGCATACATTTTACATAAAATTGGGCATGACCTCTACTTAAAATTGGGCATGATCTATATATATAATACATGTATAAGATTGGGCATAACTTCTACTTAAAATTGAGTATAATCTATATATATAATACTTGTATAAAATTCGGCATGACCTCTACTTAAAATTGGGCATAATCAATATACATAATACCTACATAAACACTCCATAAAATTGTCTATACATTCCATAAACACTCCATGAAATTGTTTATATACTCCATATAATAGTCTAAACACTCCATACACTGCATAACATTATAAATAAACTCCATACAATAATCAAACACAACAAAATTAAATGAAATATCACTATCAATTTACAATCACCCAAATAAAAACTATAAATCCTTTAAATAAAATCCTATTACTATTTGAGACTTACTAGAAAATTACAAGAAATATTTTAAATTTTTCTTAGGAAAGTTAAATGGACCTCTTATTGCCTTTTCTAAGGAAATAAATAAAAATTAATAATTAATCTAATATATTATTATACTTATCGATAAATTTTTAATCACATAAAATGTCAAACACAAAATTGCTATGAAAATTGTCTCATTCTCAAAGTATTATATCATCAACTCTCAAATACTTATTCAAAATTTTTCTATATGGTTTTCTAACCCATCTTGGCAAGAAAACCTTACTTAGAAAATTATATGATTTTTTAAAAATAATTTATAATTAGAAAAATATTTTGAAAAAACAAGAGGCACTAATGGTCCCTATATTTCTACTAAAAATGTTTTTTCAACATTTATTGAAAAAACCACTAATGGTCTCTAGAAACGTATTTCTACTAAAATATATTTTCAATTTCTTTAAGAACCATGAGGAAGGGACAAAGAGTTTTTTTTTTCCTTGTTTATAATCTCGCACATAGGGGTGGTTTTGAATAAATTATATATAAAATTATACATACATTTTAAAAAAATATAATGATAGGGGAGGTTCAGGATTGAATTTCAATAATGGATTAAAATACACCAATATTAATCTTTTTTACTCCAATTGTTGTCTAGCTTGTTTTGTAAATTTTGAATCTGGCCATAATTTCTTATGGCCTCCTTAGTGCCCCTAGATGAAAATTTATATTCTAGAAAAAACTAAAAATATTTTTCCTATGATACATATTCCCAAAAAAACCTTTAAATAAAATTTTATTACTATTAGTGACTTATTAGAAAATTACAAGAAATATTTTAAAATTTTCTTAGAAAAGTTAAATGGACCTTTTATTGCCTCTTCTAGGGAAATAAATAAAAATTAATAACAATTTAATATATTATTATACTTATCGATAAATTTTTAATTAAATAAAATATCAAACACAAAATTGCAATGAAAATCTCTTCATTCTAAAAGTATTATAGCATCAATTGTTAAATACTTATTCAAAAAAATTTTATACAGTTTTCTACCCTATCTTGGTACGAAAATCTTACTTAGAAAATAATATGATTTTTAATAAAAAATTTAAAATAGAAAAATGTTTAAAAAAACATGAGACACTAATAGTTTATAGAAACTTATTTCTATAAAAAAAATTTATAATTTTTTCGAGTGGAATTTTTTTTTTTTTACTTTATGATCTCGCACGTGCGAATCTTCACGCGGGGGAGGGGGGAGATTATTTCTCCCCTGAACTTAGGTTATGGGTTTCCGTCAGGACGACGCGGAGGGAAGGGAGTTATGGTGCCGGGGAGGACCTGTCGTCGGGGATGACGGCTGCAACGGAGGTGGCGGCAACGACGGAAACAAAGGCGACGACGAGGAGAGGAAGAAATCGAACGGACGGCCACAGAGGAGGCTGGCAAGCAACTGGGACGGCGGTAGAGACAGGCGACGAACAGCTACGACGGCGGTAGTAGCGACGACAACAACCGATGGGAGGGGCTCTGCGGTGACAACAGCCGACGGGAAGGGCTTAGCGGTGACAAGGGGAGGAAAAAATTTCCTCCCCCCCCCCCTCACTCTTGATCCCGCTCCCGATCCCGATACTGATCTGACTCACCTCAAGCCGGCTCGCGAGCCAACGAACCAAACCTAGCTTCGGTCGAACTCGACTTGTTAAGGTAAACGAGCCGAATTCTGTGCTTGAGCTCAGCTCGAGCTCGATAGATAACAAATCAAACCGAGCCAATACCGAGCCGAACTCAAGCCGCTCGCGAGCCGGCTCGGTTCGAAGCCACCCCTAATCTCGACTTCCCTTTCTTCTCTCTCTTCTCCCTCTCTTCTACCTTTCAACCTCCCACTCCTTTTTCTTTCTCGCTATTCTCCTTTCCCCTAAAATACCTTCTGATTTCGTTCGATTTTCCTATTTCGATTTTGATTTTCTTCGATTTTGACATTTGGGCATCGATTTCCCCATTCGACATCAATTTCACCCTTTGGCTTCGGTTTTCCAAAAATTTCAAAAGGTATGACTAAACACTAATTTTTTTCATTAAATTAGTGTTTTATTTGATTTAATTGTATTTTCAGTGCCTAATTGGGGTTATTTGTGCATAATTGTGGGATATAGGTTACGGTTTAGGGTCTAAATTCTTTATTCGGGTTAGGGATTATTTTAGGGCATACTTAAAACGGTTCAAGAGATTAACTAAAGATAAAATCAAACATTTAATTATTTTTTCTACGTGTTTGTTGCATATTGCACAATTATATATGTGGAGAGGATTATGATGATATATTTGAAGATAATGATTCGTGTGGCGAGCTCGGTAGAGGAGGTGATGCGGTCCAATTAGGTGCAATGGATGATACAAACAGCGACGATTGCGATGGTCTTGAGGATAAAGGTAACCAAATAACAAGCTTTCGGAAGCAGAGTGCATTACAATCCATAAGAGGCGCACAATTTCGAAATGCCATATCGACTTCCATGTGGAATGATAAATGATGGTTGTATCTTATTACTTTTGAACATGTGTTGTTCATATGTACTAAACTTGTACCTTGATGATTTTATATTAAAGGCATGAACTTGTTATTTGAATAATCATTTTTTTAGGTTATTAATAAAGTTGTATATGTATGTATTTATTATTTTTGTTCAATTTTATTACTATATTAAACTTCATATTTAAGTCTCTGGTAAATAAAATATAATTAAAGTATATATTTGATTAATTAATTACTTTTAATTTTGTAAAAATATATTATTAATTAATACCATGTAAATTTTTTATCTTATGTTATTAATATAATATTTGTTTATTCATTAATCATATTTATTTTTTATTTACTCTATTGTATCAGTGATTTAATAGTGGTAATTAAAATATTATTAACTCGAACACTTGGTTTAATTAACTTATTTTTATAACTAATAAAATCAATAATTTTAAATTTCAAATATGAAGATGAAGATAACTTATCCACACTAACACCCATTTCGAAGATGAACTTATCCACATTAACACCCATTTCGAAGATAAAAATCATGTAGATAAGACAAAGATGAACTTCAAATTTCCGATTAGTTCGCTAAACCAACCCCCCGCCCCCCCCCCCCCCCTTTTGAATTGAAATATTTTAAATTTTTAACAAAAATATTAAAGAAAAGATAGCAGAATTTGATTGGTCAAAACACTGAAATAATAATTTATTGATGTTTAAGAATCAATGTCTAGCTCATAAGTTTGTCTTTGGCGTCTTAATTTTATCCTATTATTTAATTTTCCATCCATTAAAGAGGATTCCTCTTCCAGACGTAACCATCCAGGTTTCCATTACCTACCGTCACCAGTGAGACCCATCAGTGAGGTTCTTATCAAACGAACAAAGTGAGGCGCATCGCCGCATCCAAAGCCGACGCCGGTCTTCGTGTTTTTTGTTATCAGTGATCTTATAAAAAATCTGCGTAAACCGTCGATACATCGTCCTGCTCCTTTGCTAACCTTCTGAGCTATGAAAGCAGAGATTGCCTTCCCTGTAGAAATCTACGCTAATGCCATCTTCAACGTAGTTACTGTTTCTGCGAGTTTCTGAAAAAATCTAGTCGTTATTGCGATTAATCCCATTAACGATGCTTATCCAGAGACATCAATGTCGACGTTTAGGTCGCACATCACATCCGTCAGTCTTTGAATGCACAGAAGACTAAAATGCATTTAGCGAATCTCGTTTTCGTCGCAGTAATTGAGCTTCATAATTCAACCGGGAAGATATCAGACTTGTTGAATGAAAATGCAGAAATCAGATTAATCAACGAAAAGGGGCTACCATGATTGCAGTTTTCTTCTTCAACCTCCAATTACTGCTGCCAAGATCTTTCAGGTCATCCAGCTATCATAATTCATGCAAGGACAATAAATGTAAAGACAACTTGAATGGAATCCACACTGGTTTACATCCCCAACCACTAGCAATAAAGGTAGATGTGAAACTGAAATGCTTGACAATCCAGGAGCATTATACAACTATCACCAGGGCGCATATATCTTGGCAATAAGCTACAGGCATGTCACTTCAGACCACCTTGCGGTTGGCGTTTTGCAGGACATTTCTCTCTAGACACTAAACGAAATATATTTTGCCCAAAATGGAGCCGATCATGGCAATGGTGCCTCTCTAAGTTCCAACTTCCAAGAAACAATTTTCAAGGGATAAGAAAATGCGATCTGATACCTGATTACCGTTTTCCAGGTGAGCCTGTCATTGATCAACCATTCCAACTGACGACAGAGAGAGAGCACATCACCAGTTACAGCGCACCTAGTCCCATGGAGGAAACGAGCATTTCGCCACAACGCATAATCATAATCGTTGGGAATAAAAAATATACCCAAAATGGCAGATACTGTGATACAAGAAGATAGCCGAGCAAGAAAAAACATAATCTATACAACAATAATCGTATGATAGTGTGCGTTCAATCCCTACCTAGAAGAAACTGGGTTTAGGGTTCTCGCTAAGCCGTTCATAGCCCCGTAACTCTTAGAACTGAATCCTAAACACCCTAGCAAACCTTGACGGTACGGCAGGAATGTCTTCTTCTTCATCTCCTCTGCTTGCGCACGGTTCACAGTATAATGTAGCTCATGCGGGGAGGGTGGCATTCGTCTTTTTCCGACAGCGTTGGCCGGCTTCACACCAGAACCGGCAGGTTTTTTAGCAGGAGGCGGAGCATTCGCCGCTTGTTTCGGCTTCCGAGACGGAGACGACGATCTGGAGGCAGACACTGTTTTCTTCTCTTTCTGCGAATGAGAGAAGGATATTGACGACCAAAACTTTTCTTTGTTATTGCCCCTGCCCTCGCTTTTGCTTCTGTTAAGGAAGTCCATCAGGAAGATCCAACGCTTAGAACTTCGGCTAGAAGTCGAAGAGGACCTAGAGGACGAAGCGGAGACTGATGGAGTGGTGGAATCAGATGGAGGCTCGATTTCCTTCGGACCAGAGTCTTCGAAGTCGAGCGAAATAGCGTTCGTTTCATGCTCTCCTTCCTCGTCTCGCCTGTTCCGCAAAGGCGACATAGATCTCGTCCGACGATGTAGAGATCTGTTACGCAACCTCAGATCTCTTCCTCTAACAAAAGCTTCCTCCATCTTTTCCTGTTTTTGGCAAGCCTCAAAGGTTTCTTCGTCGTCTTCGTCTTCAACTTGAAGATCAAGCAACGGCGCGAGGTTTTGTGGCCGTTGTAAATGGGAGGATAACTTCATAGGACGGATCTGACCATTCAAAAATAGCTCGTCCGCCGAGATCATTGATCCGACCACAGACGATGAGTTATGGTTGAAGCGAGCAGAGAATTCGAAGTCAACGGAGATATCCGATGACGACGATATGAACTCAGACGAAGCGGCAGCAGATGAGAGAACATAGTGCATGGGACTTGCCGGAGCGCTGAAAAAGAAGCCCGTAGCAGGGCCTCGTCCAGGGCTGGACGGTGCGCTGACGTACGGAGTCGAGCAAGAACTGTCGATTTCATCGACGAAACGAGGAAACAAAGAAGAACTCCCATTGCCGGCACCTCGCTGGTCTGGTTTCGATATCTGGACTCTCGAGACTCCGCCATTGTTAAGGTTTTCGACCTCCATTGGACAGACAACTCGCAATAATGGAAGAGGCGACAGGCAGAGAGGAGTAGAGAAAAAACATAGAGGGATACCGTTAACTAAAAGGGTCCCGCTGTTGAACTAAAATAGCGGAAACGCCATTGTCGTTGTCTTCAAGACAGAACGTTAAAAGTACGGAAATGACCCTATGTTCTTCTCAAAAAGCAATCACATCCACTTCGGGGCAATTCAGTAACTTCAGTCGAACCGATAGCGAAACCCTGAAGTCAAATTACTGCGGTAGAGGAAAAACGGACCTTAGAATGTCTAAAGTAACCCAGAGTCGAGAAGAAAAGAACGGGGACAAAAACGGAAGAAAAGATGAAACGCCGAGGGCAGAGATGAGAATGGGAAGGTCGGTGGTAGAGATGTCAGAGGACGTGCTGGCACGTGCCGAGGGTTCGTCTTCCCATGACTGCATCTGATGCTGACTTTTATGCTCCTTTCCCGATGCTTACTCTCTCTTACTTTATTTTATTATTACTAGCCTCTTGGCCCTAAATAACCTCCACTGGCCCACATCTGCGTACGGATTAGAGTAGTTCACCTGCCTGTCATCTGGACCCTACACGTTGCTCCTTCTCTTCGCAGCGAAGCTAATAATAGCCGGATCAATAAAGCAACGAGGACTACTCAATGAAGTATCCCGCGGCTTCCGCTGTCACTTCCAGTCTGCTTTTGTCGCTCTGTTCGTAAAAACCGCAACGAGACCGTGCCGGACTGGTCCTCCGACCGATTCGATTCGATTCGATTGATCGATTCCAGTCGGTATTAGATTTCCGGCAACTCCTTGATGATGAATTGTCATTTACTTGTCTCTTCATCTCAGTTTTATCAGAAGAAGAAGCATAGATTTGTGTCATCAGTCATCGAAGTCGCACGCTTTTCTGTCCATCTCCAATACCTTCAGATGAGAACCAAAGTAAAAGAGCCAGAAAGGCATCTAACCGGACAGGAACACTGTAACGCTGTAATCATTTGATGGGACCTCTCATTTTTTCTGGACGTCTCTTCTTCGACCCTTTAAATGGCGGAGGAGAATTGATAGATCGGAAGAGAATTCTCTTCCCCCCGAAGATAAGAGAATGAGGGGTGCTTGATCCACGCCAAATTGTTTAGACAAAGCTGTCATCATCGAGAGAAAATTCAATTAGCCCTCTTTTAATTCATTCCTGAGAGTTGACTGTAACTCTGGAATTAACGTAATCGATTTGCAGGCTTGGCCACTCTGTTACCGGATTCCAAGCGTCCGGGGATGCGACCGAACGTTAGAAGGGCTTCAAACTGAACGGAAAAATCAGGGAGATCAATTACACAAGTCCAGCTGCAAAAGCCAAGAAGAAATAGCTTACATTGGAAGGATAATTAAGACCAAAGGATCCCAAAAAAACTTCTACGACCGCAAACTAGCAACCACTTCATCGATCAACGAACACAAAATCTGATTTTCAATGTCTAACCCAATTTCTAAACCTTCAGCTTCATAATGTGTCCATCTCCCCAAACCAGTGCTCATATCCCAGTCAACAAGCTCATCCACCATCCAATCTCCCATACTTCTCCAACCCAAAACCTCTTTGTAAGCCTCTTCTGCCAATTTTTTACTTCTTAGCATTACCATCCCCTGTGCCCATTCTCTGTAGCCACCTTTCATGTACTGATTATACTTCATATTCAGACATTCTCTTACACAATCAAACAAGGATTTTCTTCTAAGCTGCGCCTCCTTGTCCTCCTCGGCATGGCTTCTCGACCCAAATTTCTCATTTTCTAATTTTTCAAATAGAGGGGAATCTACGATCTCACGAGTATGGCTCAAACTTGGATTCTTGAGCATTATCTCAGCATGAGATACGATAACTCTTACATACTCCATTTCCTGATTCTCTGTCGCAATGTGGCCTAGTTCTCTGTCAGTGCCCTCACTATGTGCAGAAGAAGCCGAATCAGATAACTCTGCCTCAGCTTCCATTACTGCAATTTTCTCTGGGTAATGAAAATTACTATTACGTTGGGCTAGCGTAGATGAATCCTGCTTGTAACCTGGAACTAAAGGAAGAGACCTTAGCATCAATGCAAGTGGAAACACTGAAAATAAAAGGTTCTTTGTTGAGATATCTATATTTTACCAATGATGCTCTCGGAACTTTCTGTGGAATTGCAACTTTCACTCGAGAACGAGGCTTCAAGAATTGAAACTGGACTTGGATGTTGATAGTCAAACTCCTTATGGATGTCACTGCTGCTGCTACAATCCGTCCTCTCTCCAACACCCTGAAAAAGAAACCAAAACCAATTGATTTTTTTCTTATTTTCTTTCACCAAGGCAACAAGTGTGATCAAAAGTTGTTTCTTTGGATACATTGAGAATTTATTGAGAATACATTGATGCATTTCAAACAAACATTTGCTGTAGTTAATATTATTGGTATAACTTAAACAATATTTCTGCCAGAAAACTAAAAGCAAGGTCAACAAGAAGTTCAGTGGCCTAGAACTTAAAAGTCTCCTCTCTCAAAAGAACTCAAGGGAACTGCATGCAAATTTAACAGTATCACCCCCTGTCATCTTGTTAGTACTTGTCAACTAGTCCAGTCCACAGGAGCCCCTAAGTAAAGCAGTAAAACACCAACCATATTCAACAGATGGCACCTGCCAAATTTCAAAGTGATTCACTCGAAGGTTGAATGATACCATTCATTATATCTCTAGTTGATCATTTCAGGTGGAAGAATGTAATTACCAATTTTAATGCTTTTGCTATACTAAACAACAACGAAGCAATGTTTAGCAAGTTAAATTCTCAAAAATAAAGATCACATCAACAGTTAACAGCAGTAACATAAAGCATTTCATAGATAAATAAACCGCACTTGAGATGACAGTAAAGATAAATCCCACAAACCTGCAACTTAAGGTGTGGCATGGTCGCTTGACTATTAGTGGAAAAACAACTAGAGTTGGAAACCCTAGTTAACTGATCATTCTGAGGTAGTAAAGTCTTCTTTTCAGAGTGCCCCGGTATACCAGTCCTGGTATTAAGAGCAGATATAAGATCCTGCAATATTGAAGCAGATGTTGTGGCATTCCCAGTTTTCATGGTGTCATTGCAGGAAGCCTCCAATCCAGATGTTAGTTCCCTCAGCTTTTGCTCCAAAAGAACACTCAAAGCATCTCCACCTATGACATTCAAACTCAAAGATGATGGTTTCTTGTTTCTTGCATTACTTCCACTCTTGTCTCCTTGAGAACCCACATAACATAAATTTTCTCTTTTCTCAACCATTTGACCAGAAGACTGAGATCCAGACAGGGGTTTCACCATAGGAGATGTGAATGTGAAAGAGACAACATCCATGCCACTTCTCCCAGAATCTTCAGCACAACTTGTGTGTTCGTTTATAGTCACACGGGACTGGCCAGTCTTCTGATCTCTATTCACCAGATTAGTGCCAATAAATCCACTTTTTTCGCCATGGATATCCACCTCTACAGCCCGTTTCTTTCGAGGGAGATTCTTTGTTCTGGATGATGTAAGTTCCCTTTCGGACTCGGGAATCTTTGAGCCTTCCTTCCTGTATCCACCACCTCTGGAATTCACAGGAACCTTAAGTAAGGTTTTGCTTCTTCCAGCAGAAGAAGAGTCCCCAGAAAGAACCTTCCTTCCGTGCTGGTTAGAAACTGATGGTTTAAAGGGCACCTTCTCTCTATTTGTCCCACAATTCTGTTTTAAGTTATTCTGCCTATGCACAACGGAACCAGAAGACTTATTCTGCTTATTCTCCAGAGTACTTTGTATGTTCTTGGCAGGTTGTTTTGACCTGAAGTCATCCTCTTCCTTCCTAGATGATGATCCTTTTGTACCTGAGCTCAAGCCTTCCCTTCTCTGCACATTAACTTTAGCCTGAACAGCGAGAGAAACAGATTTTCCCTTACTCTTGGAACCAACAGAATGGGTATCTTCCATGTCTGAAGCCCTAAGAATCGGGGTTTCCTCTGACCCATTCCAACTCTTGTTTAAAGACTGACCTTTGAGCATTTTAACAGCATTTGATTCATCAATTCTTTTAGATACTTCTGGAAGTCTCAGTGGCCGCCGGGATGTAGAAGTACTCTCCTTCAAATCTCTAACTGTGATAGGACCTGAAGAGGACCCAAGTACAGGTAGTTTTCCTTTGGGCCCTGCTTGAAGTCCTCGTTCTAAAATCTTTGCAGCAGCTTCCATTATATGAGCAGCACTCTTGGGTGAAATGAACCCCGGGGTCTTAATTGGAGACAAAAGCTTGTGATGGGTAATTGGCACAGATTTAGCAGATTTTGGAGGTAATGGTTCCGATTGGAACCTCTCAATCAGCCTACTCTGAATCTTCTGTGGCTTCGGCTCCACAATTTCCCGAGAAAAGCCTTCGCTGTTATAGGACTGATGAGTAGAAATTGTCGTTCGATAGTCATTGAGAAACTCGTGAGTTTTTCTCTGGTACTGGGAATCACGAAGAGCTCGGGATTCATAGAGGAGGTCTGAGTGGGGTTCACTGACAGTTGATGTAGGCAATGAATCCAAACCCATGAGCCTAGCAACTACACTAGGAGCTCTAACTCCGCTCACTTCATCATCGGTAACAGAAGAAGCACAACTGTAATCACTGCCACCCTTGCAAGATGATACCCCTCCATTTTCATCATCCTCAGACTGAAACGAAAAAGAGAACCAAATCAAACAATGCAATACGAAAGTATTAAGTAGAAAAATGGTTACTAATTTTATTTTTAAGAAATGCAAAACAAGAAGCACACAAGTAGTCACCAGACGAAACCGTGTTGCGGGTAAATTTTCATCGTGTTCCTTTCCCTGCTTCAACCGATCTGCATGAAATGACAGAAGTGAGTAAATCCAAAAATGACCTATCTCCAAGACTTAGAGGAGGCTAGTGAAAAACAGAGCATAGTAACATGACAAAAGCTAAACAAGAAACCCAAATAAATAACTGGAGATGATACAATGAAAAAGCACCTGGTAAATCTGACTTATTGGCAAACAGCTTCTTCCTTGACTTTCCGTTCCAATCAAAGAGTTGAAAGAAACCTCCAACACCCTTCGAACCTTGCTTTTCTACCCCCATTTGTTCAGAGCCAAATCAAGACCATGTTGATATGAATGATAAAAGCAGTACCACATACATATGTCAACTCCACTGGCTCATCCAAAATTTCAGCCCGCATTCTGACAACCAGAAGAAATTTTCATTCATCAACAAGAATGGTGCTTACTAAAGACATTGCTTAGATTAAGAGGAAAGTTTCAACTTATGAAGGAATAGAACAGCTACACTCAGACGAAAGTTGCTGAGAAACACAAAAGGAAAACAATCAACACCATTGAAACTACACGGAGAAGTAATCCCATCTGCATGGAAACCTAAAAGATTACTATTTCTAAGAAGAGTAGATAGGTCAAACGGCACAGAAAATGCCCAATCTCCAACTCCCGAAGTCAATGACTTCAATGCAGCTTGTATCTACTTAAACCGCCACCAAAATCACCACCGGATTCGTTGAAAAGACCTAAAGTCAACTCAATCAGGAATTCAGACAACATCTAAACTCGGAAGAGCCCTAGTTTCAAAAGTAAAACGTTCAAATAAACTAAAACAGCACAAAATTCATAGAAACATACAACAGCAGAAAGAAAGTTCCCCAAATCACCCATCAGACCAACCAATTTCCAACCAATGAAATGACACAGAACCAAGATCTCAAGCACTAACCCTTACCTCGATCCCTCACCTGACCATCCATGTTTCAACGCAAAGTTTAGGTCTACGGAAGGGGAAAAGAGAGGTTTCAGGAGAAATTCCAGAGAGCGATAAAGGGGTTTTGCGTGCTTGAAAGCTGAAGAGCAGCAGGTGAGCAATAAATGAAGACAGGAAGAGAGACAGTTCTCGCCATTAAAATTTCAAAGCGATTAAAATAATGATAGAAAACGATACAAAATTGGGGAAAAAGATAAGTTTAACGTCTCTCTGAGTCTAGGAGAGGGAGCAATTTCAAATTTCCATATACGAAGCCCGAAGTCAAAACTCCCAAGGAAGGAGCGTATTGCTCGTTAGTATCTCTTTTCCAATTACGCGTATACATACGCCCCTGATGCTCTCCAAGTTTGCAATAGCTTCCTGTGAGAAGCATATGAGAAGTGGTCCCCACTTAAGCAAGTAGATCTAGACCAGTCATCAAAGAGACGAGTGAGAAGTTATGAGGAATCGACCCACGCCTAGACTCGACGAAGGGAAGGGACCACGAGCATGTGAAGGCATAATGCGCACAGGTGACTCTTGGATGTGAATTCCACCTACTCTAATTACTCTAGGGGGGTAGTGCACAATGTAAGTTTAGAGGGAAAGTGGGAGGGAAAGTAAAGTACTTGTTTGTGTTAGTGTGTGCGATAGAAAGTGTAATGTAAAGTACTTGTTTGTGTTAATGTGTACAATATAAAATACACTATAAATTATTTGTTTATATTAGTGTGCACAATGGAAAGGGTAGTGTAAAGTGCAAATAAATTATTTATTAAATAAAATATTTTGATGTATTTAACTTTCAGAAAATGAAATTAATATTAATTAATAAATAAATATAAATAAATATAATAATTAAATAAAATGCTTACTTTTATATTATTGAATTTTTAATTTTGTAGTATCTAAATATAAAATAATTATACAAACATTGTACTACACAAACATCGTAATAATAAAACTAAAAATAATACAAATATGACTCAATCATTATTGGCTAAATCCTATTGGTGAGATCCAGATTAACCCACGTTTTGAAGAGTTATTGAAAATCACATTTTTTTTTAAAAAAAAAGAGAAATTCATTTTCTTAAAAAATATAGAATTTGAAGAGAAAAATAAATAAAGATAAGTAAGATAGGAAATTTTTATCATAATATAAATATATTTAAATTCAAATTCTGATAAATATTAAATTGTAATATGTTTTTTATAGTAAATTCATAGATAAAATAATTGATAATATTGATTTATACTGATAAATAGAAGTCGATCGATAATATTCTAATTCTTATAGATTTTTTAGTTCATAGGCATTATATAATAATTATAATTATTAAATTTTAAAATAATTAAAATTTTCTTCTTATTTTCCTCATGCATCCAAATATAAGAGACCTGTTAGGAAACTCACGTTTCCTAAATTGGGTAATATATTTTATTCAATTATATTTAATATGGGCTAAAATTTAGTGATCTAATTTTTGTAAACCTATAGACTGTTAAAGAAAGAATATGGGGCAATTGATTAGATACCCATATTGTTTTAAGTAGGAGATTATGGTAACCCTAATTAAATAATATAAATAAAACATCAGGGTTGTGGTCCCAATCTACTAAATCCAATACGGTTTCTCTTCTCCCCATTCAGGAGAGTCATAACGGTCCCATAGTGGAATAAAGGTGATTTAGTTGAGGAAAATCATAAAACCATTATCTGTTCGTTACATTAATTCCGCATAAAAAGACGAAATTTTGGAATGGATCCAGATATGTATTACGAATCCTAATATTCTAGCGTGATGAAAATTTTCAATTATGATTTAAAGATTATAATTTTCTAACAAGACCATGTTTATCTTTTTTTTCTTTCATTTGTCAGTCGGAGTTAGAGCAGATGAAGAATACTTCTCATCCTTCGATATCTGCAACACCAGGTTTTGATAGATCAGTTCTTGAACTGGTATTTTTCTCTATCATGTAATAAGAATTACAGAGAAAATAAGGATCACAACAGAGGTTCAAATAAACTAGAGAGAAAATAGGAAGGCAAATTTTGATAAGGAAAATATCTTGATGCCATGCTTGGTTTAGTTTACCTTCTTTGACGATTATAATTACAGGCTTCAGGTGTTGAAACCCCTCCTCTTCGTGTAATCCTTCCCCTGAAACTCCACTGGGAAATTTCTTTCAGGTCCCGGTCCTCCCAGCCTCCGATTGTTCACACCTCTCTTCCTATAACTCCTCTCTACCTCTCTGTTCATTTCAACTTTGTTTGAGGACCTTCTACGTTGAAATTCATTATCTGCTAGCGATCTTCTCCATTGAGGTGTCATTCTCATGGCTTTCATGTTGTCTAGATAAGGTCTGTTCGTGTTTTCAATGCTTGACTTGAGACCAGCTGCTATCCTCGAATTACTATCGGCGAAATTCCCCTTCACCCTGTCTAGCTCCATGTGATGCTCATTAAGTTGCCTCCTGGATCGATAACAATTTGGCTCATGAGGATTCTGCATCTCTACCATCAAAGCCATGATGTTTCTTGGTGGGTACATCAATGGCGGCACAAGCGCGCTGAGATCTTGATCTTTCGATCTGCAAGAAACCGAAGTTTGCACGGGATGTTCAGGCACATTTCTCCCGTTCTTTGTTCGTGGGGGGATCTGTCTTGGACACCTAAATTTAGGCGGTGCATTCTCTTTTCTTTCTGCAAGGACAGTCATTGCAGGGATGTTTTCTTTCATTTTCTTCTCCCTCCTGACCAAAGAACTGTAAAATTCTTTAGCTGGAAAATCCAGAACATCAAGGAGGCTTTGACATTAACAAAGAATTACACATTACAATATTTGCTACTAACAACGGGGATCAAAACAAAGGAGATACGGCAAACGAAGAAGATCAAAACATAGAGAAATATGTAAAACAAAGGAAGTTGTTAATCCTTCATTCTGTCATGAGTACGTTTCAACAGGAAAATCTGGAGAACCCTGACTCACCAATGACGCCTAGGAGGTGCTATGGCGACTTTCCATTATAAATGTAAAAGAACCCTTATTGCTGATCAGGGACATCCATTGCAAGCAAGAAAGATCAATCTTTTGTCTTTGCATGAGCTCTGTAACCCACCAGAACTCTTTTCATTCAAAGGTATCGATTATAGCTCCGCAGTCAATATAAATAATTCCAAGACAGCTTAAACCAAACTAAAATTGACCGAAAATTAATCAACAACGATGACCCAAAAAAATTATGTCTTTAATCTGTTTACTCAGCTTAAGACGATAAAATCAGTTCCTGATTAATTCGGAAACCTAATAGGAGCTTTGACAATTGGAAGCGAAGACAAAGAAGCCTGCGAATGGCCAACAGAAACATAATCTGATTTTTTTATATTGCAAGAGAGACGATCGTACCTGGAAGAGTAGTTTAGTTGTTCGTCGAGTCTTCGCCATTCAATTCCTTTTTCTTCCACAACCTTTCCTCTTGGCCTTACGAATCCGAACGGGTTCTGTCTTTTGCTTAATGTTGAAACCAGTGCACTAAAAGGCTCGAACCTGTTAGGAAAGCAACCCACGGATCTTATACAAGGACTGGCCCGGTCGATACAAACACAAATTCCAACACTCCCCCGCACGGGAAAACCCGTGGACAAATTCACCGGAAAAACCCGGGACAAACTCCTGGAAAAACCCAGGACAAAATTCGGTGGGAGCGGGACTCGAACTCGGGACCAACCTGCTCTGATACCATGTTGAAACCAGTGCACTAAAAGGCTCGAACCTGTTAGGAAAGCAACCCCACGGATCTTATACAAGGACTGGCCCGGTCGATACAAACGCAAATTCCAACACTTAATTTTTGCTTCTCCTTTTCAAGCTTCCTTTCTTCCTCAACTTCGACAGCCCATGAAAACCCAGAGGGAAGCCTGCTCAAAGCCATCTCTCCGGTCGATGCCAACGGCAATTCCCAGGTGTTTGAAATTCGAAAGTCTCAGTTTGGCAGAAGGCGGCGAGCGATGTGGTTTTGCACGTGAGCACGGCAAGGACCACTGAACCGGTCCCCAGATAGACGACACATTAAATGGTGGTTCCGCGTCCAAAGGACATCTGGCCTCTACCCAGTTTTACATGTGATGTGGCATCCTAGAGCTAACTTTTTTTCTTTTTCCCTTTCCTCTTGTCTCCTCTCCGGGAAGAAAAAAAACAAAACACTGCTTACTAAGTATGCCACGATAGCCTACACGTCACAGGTTAACTTTTTACCTGTGACATGTAACTGGATTTTCCATCTGTACAGGTATAACTGGGCCGGGACCAAATGTTTCATTTCGTCGGGCCCACGGACTTTTCTGAGCTGTCCCCCTCCCCTCCTATCCAGTTTCTGCTGTCTAGCCGCATGCTTGAAAATGATGAGCGACCGATTATCAGAAACTTTGTCTACCTTCAGTCTAATCGCAGTCTCGTTGTCCTATCGACTTCCTCGTTAGACATTTCCGCAAACACTTGGAAGGCTCTGCGTGAGAGATGAAGTATGTTTTGGTGACCGGAGGAGTTGTGAGCGGGCTAGGCAAAGGCGTGACGGCGAGTAGCATCGGGGTCGTACTCGAAGCTTGCGGCCTGCGAGTTACCTCTATCAAAATCGGTTCTGTTCTCTCTTCCTTGCTTCTATTTCTGTGTGCTGCGTTCGGTTCTTTCTTATTATCTGTTTCCAATGGCTGTTCCTGTATTGCTGTTCCTATGCGATATTACTGGTGGATTTTATGTTGCTTATGTTCAAGCGTCCTTCTGTTGTGTACTTATGTTACGGAGAGTATCTTGTACCGATCGATTTCTTCTACCTTTGGTACTGGTAGTATCTTATGCAAGGTGGTAATGCTGCGTTTGTGATACTTTTACTTCTAATAATGTACTTTGTTGATTTTTTTGCTTTAGATGTATTCGGTGGTTATTTCCTTGATTTCATGCGCTGTTCTTGTGTATGCTTGAATGTATTTTGCCTTTGTCTGCTTTCGCTTTTACGAGGTCTTCTGAATACTCTTAGAATGTGTTTGCGCACCTGGTTCATCTGTGTTTCGGTTTAGTTTGTGTCGTGATATCACTTCTATTTTGTCTCTCCGATCATGCTCTCATGTTTTACAGGTTGTATGCTTTTGACTTCTACGGGGTCCTATTTGTTATTTTCTTCTCTGGCAGTTTCTCCACTTGCGATATAATGTATATATTTTGTTTGGTCTGTTCAAAGCATTATTTTGTTCTAACGGAAGATTGCTAATTTATTTTCTTGTCATTCTCTGCACTTTTGGCTTTCTAATTTTCCTTCCAGTTAGTAGTTTTACTTTCACTAGTTTTGTTACATGTCCTTCTATTTGGTTTGAATGGATATCTATTCTGTATGATCTGTGATACCTAGATGCTGGTTCTTTTGTTCATTATTTCTGCTTTTTTGCTTGGTTTTTTTTCCCTCATCGACCTATTTTTTAACTCCTCTTTCTGTCCTTTCATCTTTAATTAGTGTAAGTTCAAATTTTCTTGATTGAAGATCAAATCAGATTTCTTATTTTCTTATTTTCATTTCACTTATCCAAAAATTCCACTTGCTTGTTTTTTGTACAAAACTTATCCAAGCTTTCGTACTCGTGCAGACCCATACTTGAATACTGATGCTGGTACTATGTCCCCCTTTGAGCATGGGGAGGTTTTTGTCCTCGATGATGGTGGCGAGGTTTGCTCTCTTTTCACACTTATATGTTTAAACATGTCTCTGTCAAGTCTTATCTTGTTGTTTTTACTTTCAAAAAGGTTGATTTGGATCTTGGAAATTATGAGCGTTTCTTGGACGTGACCCTCACCAGAGACAACAACATTACTACGGGAAAGATCTATCAGGTGGGTGAAACTCTTTTTGTCCAAATGGTGACAGCTGCTGCGGCATACCTGGTGATCTGGAACAATGATTGTCAATTGTCCAACAATTTCACATGCATTCTTCTAAATAAGTGATTTTTCACATGACATCTGTCCCATGCAAAATAAATGGTCTAAACATGTGCACTTAATGGCTACAAATTGGACGATTGTCATCATCATCCTCAAAGCCTAATCTGAACCCTTTTTTTGGGTCTCATGTTTCAATTATTTAATGGACTATTGAGATCATTACTACCAGGTAGACCTTAATGTTTTTATAATGGTTACTCAGCTTGTCATAATATATTCGGTTTTGTCTGCTCCAGTATGTCCTTGAGAGGGAAAGGAAAGGCGACTATCTGGGCAAAACTGTTCAGGTGATGATAATTATGCACCCTAATCAGAGCTGATGGACTGTTCTTTCTTCTGTTTGGTTATTTTTAAGAATAACCTTGTAATAGTCACATTTAGGTCTCATGCAGGTTGTTCCACATATCACTGATGCGATTAAGAATTGGATTGAATCGGTATCCAATATACCTGTTGATGGAAAAGATGGGCCTGCTGATGTATGTGTGATTGAACTGGGCGGGACTGTAGGTAACCTGTTACAATCTTTACACAACAAACGGGTTACAGAGTGTCATCTTAGGAATCTTATTTCAGATTGATAAAAACTTTTTGGCCTTAGGTAACAAAATTTTGACAAAAAGTATATAACTGAAACCTGAATATGTTTTGTGTATATATTTTGCTAATCTTTTTCTATTTGTAATGCCTGAATCCCAAAAGCCAAAGATATGCCATGAATGTAGATTACATGTTCTCTGTTCCCTTTTAGGCCCTTGTTTATGGTTCTCTTCTTCTTGTTGTTCTTGTCTTTCTTTGTCAGGTGATATTGAATCCATGCCTTTTATAGAGGCTTTGCGTCAATTGTCATTTTCTGTTGGTAAGGCTATCTACAAAAGGTAACTCATAGTTTTCCATGTGTTTTTTTATTTTATTGGTCACTATTCTCCTTTTCTCTGCTTTTGGTTTTCCTAGGACAAGATAATTTCTGCCTCATACACGTCAGCCTCATACCAGTGCTGGGGGTAGTGGGTGAGCAAGTAATCTTTCTTTGGCTCTGTCTTTACTTTTTTAAGTTTCTAATTTTAAGTACTCTGGACGTAAGATTGAAAATTTTCGTTCCATGTGTTCTTGACTCAATTTTTTAATGGAAAATAATGGAGTTCTTTTGTTCTCTTTTCTGTAGAAAACGAAGCCAACTCAACATAGTGTGCGGGAATTGAGGGCATTAGGCTTGACACCTCATCTCTTAGCTTGCCGCTCTGCTCAGGTTTTTATTTCTCCCTGTTGTGTATTTCTCAGATAATCTTTTAATAGTGAAAGGCTTCAGGGTGAAGGCCAAAAAATGTCTTAAGAGGAGAATTTTTTTTTCCCTTTTGTAATATGGAGACGGTCTTGACTTCGTTCTTTTATCTGTTTTAAAATAGACAACCCTAATAAGAGGTAGAAAGGGGTGAAGCAATTCTGTTTTGATTCTGCTGTTGAACAACTATCCTGCTCCCTTGATTGTAAGAAAGGAGTAGATAAATGAGTAACATTATTGGAGCTTTTTGAAAGCCTCTTTTGAGGTCAAACTCTTATTCATTCATATTACATGGCATTGTATCTCTTGTTTCTCATTTCCATTCATAAGAATGAATACAATGGTATTGATATCAAACAGACCTGAATGTACAATCTATAAGGTGCTTCCAGATGATAGTTATTTGCGGCCAATTGGTTCTGTTATGCTAAATATATTTGTGCCGTGTCAAGTATTTTTAGTTTATGTCTTGGCAGTTACAAGTTTAGGACACTGAAACTCCTTTTTTAAAAACTCTTTTAATATCAATTTAATTAATTTTAAATTTTAAATTTTAAATTTTAAATAAAAATTTCCTTTTTTTCTCATTATTTCATTCCTTTTAGTGAAGATATCCATCTACAACCTCTAAAGTCCTGTCATTGTCTGTATCATTCTTCTCCATTAGCCATTAATTTAATTTAACTGGTATTTTAAATGTTATATTGATATTACCATTTTATTATAAGCATTTTATTTTGTTAAACTCTTGCTATTAAGTCCCAACAGTTGTTATTAACTTGGTTTTGCATTAGTTTTTGTTGTCGTATTCAAGTTGCTAATTCTATTCAATGCTTGATTTTACATTTTCATTGGTTTCTATAAACTTATCTCTACTTTTTTTTGGTTAATTTCAGCCTTTACTGGAAAGCACGAAGGAGAAACTTTCCCAGTTTTGTCATGTCCCTGTCAGTGACTCATGCTGATGTTTGATTCATATTTTTTCACTTCGTACTTTTCATTTCTACTAATTTGATTCAGTTTTCACACCTTGGTATTCTCATTTGATAGCTTGGGAATATTCTAAATATCCATGATGTACCAAACATTTGGCACATTCCCCTCTTGCTTCGGGTGAGTTCTGGGCCTTGCAGGCCCCAGTATATGTTGTAGAAATCTGAGTTTCTATGTTAGTTTGCCGTAATTTTTCCTTAAGGCTTGATTGATTATCTTCTTTCAGAACCAAAATGCTCATGTTGCAATCTTGAACCAACTTAACTGCCACGAGTAAGATATATGTGATCTGAAATAAATTATTGTGCTTTGTTCTTTATTCTGAGAAAAAAGTTACTTCAAAGTCATCATAGTAATCATCAAAGATCTGTTTCAGCATAGCTGCAACCCCAGATCTACTTGAGTGGACAAAGCGAGCTCAGACTTTTGATAATCTCACCAACTCTGTATGTTAAAACCCATAGTTCTCCCTCTTCAAAAGTTTTAGTTCCTTGTCTAAGATTTTTTAAGTATATCTGTGTTGTAGGTGAAAATCGCTATGGTTGGAAAATATGTTGGCCTGACCGATTCTTATTTGTCAGTAGTGAAGGTGCAACCTCACAATGTTTACCCCGAATATTGTCTTACAATATTGCTTAATCTTGCAACTCAATTTCTTGTTGAACAATTGATTTGACTGTGGTCCATTTTAGGCCCTTTTGCATGCTTGTATTGCATGCTCTTTTAAGCCATCGGTACAATGGATTGCTGCGTCAGACCTTGAGGATGAAAGTGCAAAACTGGTACTTAATCAGTTGTTATTCACTGCAGTATTGTTTACTGCAAAGACTTTGTTACTGCTTGTCTTATTCCATTTTTTGATATCTGTTGTCCAGACACCAGAGGCACATGCAGCTGCATGGGAGAATCTACAGGTAAAAAACTTCTGATGGCTTTATTAGAGAAATGCTCCTCATTCCAATTGTTATATGATTAAGAGTATTATTTTTTATTTCTTTTCTGTATCTTGGTGATGTATGCTCATAACACCAGAAGAACAAATTAGTTGTCTTCATTTTGTTACTTTTAATTCTTTATCTTTTGGTCATATTTGATAAATTTTTCCATAAATCTTAAGCTAGTTGTTCAGTGAGCTGGTTGTGCTCATATTATTTCGTTTAGAAAAAGAATTATTCTTCTGAATCTGTCACAGACTTGGTTCCGAAACCAGTTTGACTTGAGTAGTATCTAAAAAAATTGACAGGACATGGCCTAGTAATTTGATAACTGACTGCATTCCGCTTTCTCGACTCAAGACTTGATTGAGTCACTTAAAGAGGCTTGATAAGATTTTATCTAGGTTGTTGCACTTGATCCTGACTTTTTGGGAAACTATTATTGACATGATCTGCATTTCCAGAGTGCTGCATGCATTTTAGTTCCTGGTGGTTTCGGTGATCGAGGAGTGAAAGGAATGATATTGACTGCAACGTATGCTCGGGAGAATCATGTTCCATATCTTGGCATTTGCCTGGGAATGCAGATCTCAGTGGTCGAGTTTGCTAGATCTGTATGTTACTCTTTCTCATTTTTCCCTCTGAAGCTTCTCTTTTATTTTTATTATCTGTTACGGATATTTTTGAATGATTATTATTTTTATTGATTTGATTATTATTGTGAATATTATCTTTTAAGGTAATATTTGAAATAAAAACTTCAAGGTGTGCATTATTATTTTTTATTTGAAAACGAAGATCTGCATTATTTATTTTGTTTATATGCTAGGTCTTGGGTTTGGAGAAAGCAAACAGCGAAGAGTTTGACAAGGAAACACCTGATCCTGTTGTGATCTTCATGCCTGAGGTAGTGATTTTAATGTTAACAGTTGCACAAAATCAAGCATGCTGTTAGTCTATCCTAAGCCTTCACAGCTAATTGACTCATGCAGGGTTCTAAAACACACAAGGGAGGTAACATGAGACTTGGATCTCGAAGAACATTTTTTCAAACTCCTGAGTGCATTACATCAAAACTGTAATTACTTCCTTTTACTTGTTTACTTTTCAGTTTAGTGTCTGGATAAACAGCCGTTTCTTTTAATCAAATAAGCATCCATATTTTGGATAACTATTAGCATGTTGTTGGAGTACTGGGGATAAGTAACAGCCTGGTATTTACTGTTATCGAAGTAACTAATGCTACTCATGTTCTCTGTTTCAACTAGTGGTCCAATCAGTGTTCTTTAATCTAATTTGAGATTATTCTCTCAATATCCTACTTTGCCAGATGGGCTGTTTCTATAACCCTTGAACCCACCATTTGAAAAGTCATACCATTGATGAGATACTGTAGAGAATCTTCATTATCCTGAGACAAGTTAGCTTTATCTTCTTGATCTACTTTGCATGCTGATGAGTTTCAACACCTTTCAGATACCAAAAGCCAGTCTATGTCGATGAACGGCATCGTCATAGATATGAGGTTA
The DNA here is from genome assembly GCF_029961685.1 of Aristolochia californica. NCBI lineage: Eukaryota > Viridiplantae > Streptophyta > Magnoliopsida > Piperales > Aristolochiaceae > Aristolochia > Aristolochia californica. The sequence goes on along the minus strand of NW_027181992.1, from coordinate 45,227,690 downwards.
GTCCCCAATTGTGTTTATGTTGTCAAAACTGGTTCTTTATTATTTTTATCTGTGGATATAACGGAAAGCTAATAAGTTTATGCTGCAGGTGAATCCGGAAATGATAGAAAAATTCGAAGAGGCTGGTCTAAAGTTCGTGGGAAGGGATGAGACTGGAAACAGGATGGAGGTAATCACTAGTGGCCGCATTGCATATTTCAAATTTGTACTTCTATGCAGTATAAAACTTTTAATGATTGTTATTTGATTCATAAGCAGATTCTAGAGTTACCAAGTCATCCATACTATGTGGGAGTGCAGTTTCATCCCGAGTTCAAATCCCGACCGGGGAAGCCGTCTGCTCCATTTTTAGGTATAATTGATCAACCAGTGAGATTCGTTCTGGTTATGAACGACTCTTATTTATAAATTTAACCCAAACATGTTTTTCCTCTGCAATTTTAGGGCTCATATTGGCTGCAACAAGGCAGTTGCAGGCACATTTCAGTGAAAGAACTGTTGAGCGCACATCTTCAACATGACATGATATCTTCAGTTGCAATGCCCCGCCAGAATTGTAACAAATAGAGGTTTGCCAAAATGACTTTTTTTTCTTCTTCTAGAAGAGGGCATTTATTAATTCATTTATGTCAAAGGTAACAAGAATTATAATAACCCTAGTCTCAATGCCTGTTGTCAAACACAACTTTCGAAATGCTGTGTAACCCCCTTTCTTAAGTTAAAAAGGGTTTGCTTCCTTGTAAGAAATGGTTTTTTTATCAAGGCTTTTGGACATCAAATGATGATACAAATACGCAAAAATTGATGAACCATGATTGCCTATCAAACGACAGCTAGCAAGTTGAGGTTGTAGAAAAAAAAGTTCGGAGGATGGTAGATGCAAAAGATCGATCTGTTCTGATACTTTGTTAGATATTGAACTGACCAGATCGATCTGATACCTTGTTAGATATTGAACTGAACAGATCGATCTGTTCTGATACCTTGTTAGATATTGAACTGAACCATTCATTTATAATTGAAGTGATTATGTTTGTCTGAAATGCAAAAACGAATGTGTAAATATTGTAACACTCCATCAAAAACTTCTTCAAGAAAGTTTTTAGTTTTAACAGGATTCCCTAGATACACGTATAAAGAAATCAATAAATATAGCAACAAATTCTTGAAACTGTTCTTCAGCAGGCTCCTCTTGAAAGCATCTCATGGTACTGCAAGTAAGAAACCTGCCGTTGCAGCTTCATCTGCTCGTAGAACTTCGCAATGAATTCCTCCGCTTTATTGTCAATCTCTTCGTCTCCGCCGGCAACCTCTCTGTTTATCTCCTCCCCATCAGCGTCCTCACGATAACTTCCTTCCTCTTGACTCCTCGTGAAGCTGACTCTCCCATCGTAAAAATCGTCATCTTCTTCGAAGTCCACAGGCGGGTTTATGCAGGGAATGCTAGGGAGATACTTGCATCTCATTGGACCAGGCTTGTGCAATTTGAAGTGGAAGAAGGGTGTTTCATCGAAGGAGAACTGGCGCTCCTGATATCGAATAGAATCATGGGTAGCTGCGCGGAGGCTATTGACATAGTTTCGGATGAGATCCATCATGAAGTTGCGCTTGAAGATACCTCCTTTGCGAGCCCAGAACAAGGTCAGACGGATCAAATTCCACGCTCGACCAGCCAATGCCGATTTCCTCTTCCCCATTTTGATACTTGTTCTACACTTTTCTTCTACAAACAGTTTTGGATTGGATCGAGCTGCGGTGCCAGCTTTGTAATATAGTAGACAAGAATGCTCTGACGTCGATGATCGTCGCTGAGGGCCTTTATATACGCCTTCCCACGCGGTCTCTACCAGGGAGAGAGAAATTGACAGGTAAGCGAGAGAAAGGCCAAAAATAAAAGCGACTCGTAGCGGCGCGGACTCGTACGCGGACAATCATTTTCTCCTCTATTTACGGTTAACAAAAGCGTTCAGCGGACCAGAATTTAAAGTCAAATAAACGGTCTTCTGATTTGCTCAGTTAAGATGTTTGTTGGATGTTCTGTTCAGCACTTTCTGTATATTCAAAGAAGAAGGAAGGTTTTCTTGGCTTTTATCCATTAAAAAACAACCATCAGAGCTAAGAGTGAAAAGCTCGGATTCAGTGAAGTTGGCGCGAAACAAGCCCTTGCTTCTGAGACCTCAAACCGTGTTCGTCCTTCCCGTTTTTTCCAAAGAAATCTTGTTGTTTAGCTTGTTAATGGCGTAGTTTATGAAGATGATCAAATATGAAGATGGGTCTCGTCTCCACGTAAGATGGGATCCATTCAAACCAGTACAGAGGCTCCATGATTGGAAATTGAAAATAAAAACAGCTCAAAGTATGAACACAAATTCTGGAGAGTGACAACTGGAGAGACCGTTTTCTTATATAAAAAAAACTAAAAATGAGGGTGTCGCAACCCACGTCTTTCATGTTCTGATTGTTATTGGAAAGTGCAGACGCGGAGAAGCTGCGGGCTGTCCGAAGATTCGATGACTTGCAGAGAGTATTTCAGTCTATTGCGTAATCTAAAGAGAAAGAAGAGAGAGGGAGATGAAACTTCAGAGCTGAAAAAGGCCGAATTTTCCGATTCTACTATTCACGCTTGCATTGCTTCTTTTTTCTCTGGTAGTTGAATGTGGAAGCCGTTTTCCCTTTTTTCCCACGGTTTGCCATTGTTCCCATATTTGCAAGCAAGCTGAAACTCATTTTCTTCCAGACCCATTGCTCTCACGTTATCGATCCATCGTTCCAGAAGGAGAAATTCTAATTCAAGTAACATAAGAGGACAGAGACTCTTAACGATATCAAGCTGTAAAAGTTGTTGCAAGGGAAAGCTCCTGCACTCTTTCTTGCGGCGCATTACATGAATCTTGTGTCGGAAGCATCGTGTAACGCTACCCAAGATTTGATCAGTGGTTCGAAAGATTGAAAAAAAAGGCAAATCATGCATCAAAATTACAAGGTAAATTCAAAAGTTTCTTTCCATATCAAGATCTTCGGCCCGTAAGCCTGGTTTTTTACTCGCCATTAGCAGAGAGAGAGAGGAAGTCACCTAAAAATGAAAGTGCAAAACTTTCATGGTACAAAGCTCTTCTAGATATCTCTGACCTGCCAAAAGAATTGAAATATCATGCTCCTCAGTGGTAGGACATTGTCGATAAGAAGAATAAGTTTGTTCAGATGATAGTAGAAGAGCGGCTGATTGTTGATGAATGTGTGTTTGTGATTGTGGACATGGATTTGTTTGTGATTAGGACATGAATGTTTGTGGTTAAGACGTAGAAGTTGAATAAATACATGCATGTGTTGATATAAGTTGTGTTTTGGTGTCGATAAAAACTGTATTTTTGTGATTCAAACATGAAAGTTAATTTGTGTTTGCGTTTTTGTTTTCATTATTAATTTGTACCATTTGGGTAGTTATGGATATTCTCGCAAACAAAAAAAGATTGGTACTATGTGTACTTTCTACACAATTGTATTTGCTATGACAAGATATTATTTATATTATCTTAATGAGCAAGATATTATTTATACACATATGTTCACTAGTTACTTTTTTTTAGGTTAGATTGAGGTATTTTTCTCATTTGAGCCTCTAAAAATTATTTAGAAATATATTTTTTTAAAATAATAACACTAACTACTACTATTATTATTTTTTAAAGTTTCAAGATTTTTACACTATAAAAAGACAAAATTAGCATTTAAAAAAAATCAATTTCATAAAAAATATTAAGAACATGGCCAATTTATTTATAATAAAATTAGATCGATAATATTGATTTTAACTGGAAAATAAAAATCTATTGATAATATTTTCATCCTTGTAGGTATTTTAGTTCTTAAGCTTGCTTATGATTTTAATCATTATAATTTTTTAAATATTACTAGTTTTTATTTTCTTTTTCATTTTTTGTGTGCATCCAAATAAGGGAAACCATATTTCTCTTCTATTTTCTCTCCTATTTTCTCTCTTATTTTTCATAGACACCCAGATAAGAGGGAAAAAATTCTTTTTATTATTTTCTTCTCTCTTTCTTTTAATTTTTTTATTTTTCTTTTCTTTTTTATCCATTTTTTATGTAGGTTCTAATTTTTACTTATTATCTCATGCCGAAATGCATCTCAAAACCCCAAGTTCACAAGTAGGAGAACAAATTAAATTCTATATTTTCACTAGGACGCCTCACCCATGCATAGACGGATCAGGATTCGATCCGATTATAAGTACCAAAAATCCAAAAATTCAACATAGCATCCGAATAATACTTTCATCTGATTCCTATCGGCACTTTCTGAATCCGATTACATTAAACAAAAGTAATAAAAAAAAGTATAAAATAAGACATTAAAGACTCGTCTTTGTAGATATTCTTAAATAATATAATATTAGCATATATATATATTTTTATTTCATATAAAAAATATTTAAAAACTTACCGGATCCAAAATTGAGGCGGATGCCATATCCGAATAAGCCTTTTACTGAGTGCATGTTTTGGGCCGGCCCACCAGATCTAGATACCCGACAAAAACGAGCGGTTCCTCGGCACAGACCAGAGTCCCCGAATTCCGCGGAGTAAACGGTTTGGTCCACCTGAAGCTCCGCAGCCAACCCGAACCACACGTTTCCATTCCTATTTGTGGACATCTTTTCCTCACCTTCGCCCTTCTTCTTTTCAAAAGCATGTAATGACTATTTTGTCCTCAAATGATAATCCTATGACTATCTAGAGACGAATATTTACCTACTAATTAACCGCATTTGGCATGGGTACGTTAGTCATTAACCACCCCAGGAATATTCCGAGCTGGGGATGGCAGTTACGTCATGCACGTTCTCTGCTATTTATTCACCCAGCTCGTGAAGACGGTCTCTCAGACCTCACGCCCTGCGTTAACGCAGGGTGTTTGGGGCCGCAAAAATCCACGCAGAGAAGCCATTGGTGTTTCTGTGATCATTCTTTCGCTTCTTCTGAAGTACCAGACCTTTACCCTCTTTTCCGCCTCAAATGGAGAATCTACCGGTGGTGGAGATAGCCGCCGCCGATGGTAAGGACAAGAAAGCCAGCAAAAGCTCTGCCAAGAAACGCGGTGCCATGAACTTACTGCGAGTGGCGCTTTACATGCTCCGGCGAAGGTCTAATCGGAAAGCAGGAGGATTACCCATCCAAGTCACCAGTCGGAAGGGGTTCTGGAAGAACTTAATGGCCGCGGTTCGTCCCATGGACCTTGAAGACCGTCCCCGGCAACTGTTGACCGCAGGCGAGAGCCCCGTTCCCCTACAGATCGAGGCCCCCAACGACCTGCAGGCTCCGCTTTCACTTGAATCCCCATTGCATCCCAGATGCTCCTCTTCTTCCTCCTCGGTGGATGCCATGAGCCGTTACGCCTCTGCCCAGGATCTCAAGCAGCTTGACGACAGCGAGGATGAAGAGGACGTTCATGGCGATGGAGACGAAGCCATAGACATCCTCGCCGAGAAGTTCATCGCCAATTTCTACGAGCAAATCAGGCTCCAGAGGTTGGAATCGGTAAACAACCGATTCGACGAATCGAAGAACGAGGAGATCAGTGCGACGACTGCAAGTTAATTAAAGCTGTTTTTTAACGACGCATCGGCAGCATCCGTGTCCGTGGAATTATGGATTAATTTGCACTTCTCTACGATTCTCTTCAATTCTCCCTTCTACTTCTTCTTCTTCGTTTTCCCATTTGATCGACTACCTGGAGACAAATAAATGGTATTAGCTTTAATGGCGGCCATTATTGATAGAGAGAAGCTACAGGAGAGAAGTAATTAATTGGTTCGATATGAAAATTCCAGAAAAAAATATTTATATCTATTTCTAATCTGTACTGGTAATAATTTGGCAGCTTTTTGTTAGGTGTTGGCTTTCGAATACTTGAGAGGATGTAAGTGGGAGATATATTCAAGAAGAGCTTATGTGTTTTTCAATGGCCTCCTCCATGGGCGTTTCTGCATTGCTTTGTCTGCACTCTATCTTCCCTTGGACATCAATTCTTTCCTCAGTTTATTTTTAGGATTGCTGTATTATAATCAGCTTAGAAACGAAAAGATGGGATTTTAACATTTTTGTTCTTCTTGTAGCTTAATCTGTTTATACATGTATTAGCAACAAACTTCTTAAGCTTCTTCTAATCTAGCAAAGAGATAAATGAGATTAATATTTTTATATAAATAGTTTAATTTGATCTTCTTTATGTGATTGGAAGAGACTAGTCCAATGCTAATAATATATGTATTAGCAAATCTTCCCTGACTTGAATCGGAGTAGGATCAGCTTTCCGTTAGATGTTCCAAACAAAATTTATTCGTAGTTAATCCAATTTTGAAACGGAGTGTGTTTTTTAAAGGTACAAACTATTACAAGTAGCAATTTGAGGCTCTTTTGGTAGAGTCGAGGCTATCGCAATGGAGCAAGTAGCAAGATAGTTCTATTTCGATCGAGTGGAAAGGATGAATGAGACCTATTTCCTCTGTGTAGTGGTAAGCTACTTGACCGGACAAAGCATAACTATCTCCTCCGTGTAGTGGTAAGCCACTCGACTTGACTAAGCAAACGTTATAACATAGAAAAAATAGAATTTTACCGTACTACCCATTTTTTTTTTTAAAATAATAACACAAATAAACAATTTTTCAACTTAATATCACAAATACCCAACTTTGATCAGTCAATTGTATATGTGTGCTGTCAAAGGTGACACATAAACTTTAACCGCTTACATAGCGCCACATCATCATACCACATCAACATCTGAAGAGTCTAACGACATGTCACCCGCTACATCATCTACCACGTCATCCATTATTAATTAAATTCATGTTTAAAGTTGTATGTATTCCTCCTTTCTTCCCATCATTGTAGAAAGAAACATCAAAGGAACGTCCATGTTCATGTAGGAATTCAATTAAGAAGTATCGTCTACTTGATTCTACTAAACAAACGAATGACTGCAAGGTAAAATCTATTGTGTTCAATTATCCCACTAATTGGGTATAAAGAGATGTAATTTTTTTCTTTTGCGGGTTTATTCTTGTATTTTCTTGTATCTTGCCAAGAACTGGACTGGGTACTTGAATGGCGATATCAAAAAATTCGTAATGTGAGGCACATTGGGTTTTCAAGGTCTAGGTGTTAGCTGTTCGCTAATTTTAGTTTGACCCATTATTCCCTTAAATGTAGGCATAATGGGCAATTGTAACCACTCCCTCTTTTGATAAAAAAAAAAGGTTTATGAAATATTAAATATAATTTAGCAGAGGTAGTCTGTGACTTCTTCATCGACGAAATTTTGAATAGACAAGAAATTTAGGTATTCATTGGATCTACTTCAACAGAAATTCCTTGGCTTTATTTAGGATCCGATCCACATAACATAAACCGACAATTTAGATAACATGAGACATCAACGGACTACCAGAGGTTGAAAATTTTGATTTTGGAAGCACCTTCCCTCTCCTCGAATTTTTTTATCATTCCCTCTTTCTTCTCCCCAAAACGATTTTTTACAGCATAGAAAACGTCCCTCTGCAACTGTGATTCCTCTATTACTTCATTATCATTATAAAACTCATACACGCTTATCATATATGTCAACAATGGTGACCTGCCAACCGCTGTCCAGGATTTGGCTTTTTAAATAATTGATCCTGTCTTCATACAAGTTTTAGAGAGGAGAGACTTTCATCGCTTTTCCCTTTGTAGGCAAGCAAAAAAGCTGATTGGATTGCAGACAGCCATGGACATTCATCGAGTTCTCTAGCTGGTAAATGTTTACAGGACGGACATGGTTGGTAGTTCTTTCAAAAATAGTACCAGGCAAAAGTGCGCGGAAGCGATAATCTATCGATCAAGAGTGTTTCCATTTTTTGAATCTCGGAAAGTTTAAACAGTTAATTTTTCAGAAAGAATTCCTGAAGTGCAGTTTATTTGAGTTTGAGGACCAAGCGGATTTAATGTTTTTCTTGAAAAACAAAAGACAGGAGACATCGGGAAAGAAAGAAATGGGCTTCCTTCATCTCTGAAGATGGAGAAATGAACGAATTATGAGTTTCGGAGGAAAATCACAATGAAAATGGAATACAGAACCTGCATGCTGATGATCAGAAGTTTTCTGAATGATTAAAGCAAAGTACATTTAATAGTAATAAAGTTGGAAAGCACTTGCGAATCAGAGGAAAAATGAAGCTCAATCATTCAAGTCTGAAATGGATCAGACAATTCCAACAGCCTCTATGTCCTTGTGGAAGAAGAAGATATTCAGAATGACCATATACTTCTCTCTTTCCTCATCTTAAATCTGCTTTTTCAGGCCATCGAGAACGAACAACAACAGAAAAGAAAAACCCTTAAAAGAGAGAGGGGAAGGAAATGACAACAAGATACATAAATACACCTCGGAACCCTCTCTCACCATCCATGAACAAGATCAGAGCACTTAACTTTGATCCAACGAATCCCTTTGCGAAACGAGGCCTTCATCTTTCCTTCCATGGAGTAAACTTTATATGCCGCGACTCGCTTCCTTCTCTTCATCTCCGGATCGTTGAAGCTCCAACCTTTGGAGGACGTCTTAAGTTTAACACGGTGAGACGCGGTGTCCGACGAACGCGTGGAGGAGGAGACGTACGCCTGGTTGGAGGCGAAGTTCTTGCCGGTGACTATCTGATTGGTTGAGAAGGTCTTTCCGGAGGCGATCTCAAACTTCCGATCCGCGGTCTGGGCCCCGAAGGCCGACCGACGGACATCGGCCATGAGGGAACGAGACGGGCAAAGGAGAACCGAAGAGGGGCAGAGGGAGGTTTTGGTTGTTTTTTTTTTTTCCTTTTCAATTTTAGAGGGAAGAGACAGTGAGAAAGAACGGCGGAGTGAGGGAGTTAGCGCTGTTTTTGAATGGATGGAAGGCGCTTTCCAGTTTGTGATCTCCTCTCTCTTTCTCTCGCTCTCGGAGAGAGAAAAAGGTGTGGACCGCCTCGATTTTCTCCTCTTCCGTCTTCACGGTGGCGAAATTCTGGAAATTACGAAGAAGCCACCAGAAACCACGTTTGGTTACTGAGCCGTAGCAAATTGATGGAGGAGGTGAGGGGTCCAGAACGGCGGACATGCGGTGGTCCAGAGTGACATTTTAGTAACTGGAAAGACGGGTCCGGATTTGAGGGAGGAGCGATGTGATGGAAGCCTGCGTCAAACTGAGTCTGGCGGAAGAAAAAACGGCCCTGGATTTCCGGCACGCGTTCACCTAAAACAAGTCAGTTATCGGAGGAAGAAGTTCCGGAAAACACCGGTCCAAGAATTGCTGCTGCTGCTGCTGCTGCTGCTGCCGGAGAACCAACAACGATCGGAGCAACCACCGTCTAGAAGTCGTCGGAGTCGTGTCGTTTGAGCATCTCTAGTTGAGAATCCTGAAGGGCATGGCTTTTGGAAAGTTATGGTAATTTCCGTTGACTAGATCACTCTCTTCTCCAATGAAGAATCGATAACTTAATATATTTGACACCGGAAAGGCAACCAGGCAACGGATTCTCTCATGGAAAAGCGCCGGGCAACAACAAAGACGAGATGTTCCGGATCAGATAAAAAGAATTACGAGAATCGGGCGGGTTGGGACCGGAGAGGGGCGAGTCGCAACGTAGCCTCGTTTTTCCTGCCTCATTGTCCCCGACCATTTTCCCTCAATCTTCTAACATGGTCAGTGGAACACCCGTGCCTGATTCATGTCGATAAATCAGATGAATCCGAAAATCATCTCAACGATTTTATTTTGAGAATTCGAAGTATATTGCGAATCATCCAGATAAAGTGGGTGAAACGTCACGAATCAACTTATGAGTGTCCAATTAGTTATAGTTCGGGCGGGTCGGGACCGGAGAGGGGCGATTCGCAACATAGCCTCGTTTTTCCTACCTCATTGTCCCCGGCCGTTTTCCCTCAATTCCACGCCAAATGGGTGAACTTATTATTCAGTCATCTTCTAACATCGTTAGTAGAACACCTACACCTGATTTATGTTGATAAATCAAATGAACCCAAAAATTATCTCAACGATTTGATTTCGAGAATTCGAAGTATATTGCGAATCATCCAGATAAAGTGGGCGGAACTTCGCGAACCAACTTGTGAGTGTCCAATTAGTTATAGTTCTAAGCATATAACTTTCAAATAAAATATGAATACCAACTTATATGTAATTGATTAGTTATTCATTATGTAATCAATTAATTGATTACCTACTTATATGTAAGATTAATTCAGAAATTTTTTATTTGAGAAAGTATATGATTGAGCTAAAATATGATTTAATTAATGTAATATTCTAAGGATTTGTATATAATAATATGATTTTATATATTTTATGACTTTATATAATTTTAAATTATTTTTGTTATTATATCTGTTCTGCCTTTCCATAATAAAATGAATAAATGGTATATGGAAAAGATGATTTCATTTACTGATAGAAATAAGTGCGACAGTTTGATTCGTACTAGGCTTTCTAAAGAGGATTCGCCCGAAAATCCTGAGAATATATACTCATTCGCGATTTCTTTCATCAAAATTACCAGTAGTTGTATCTCATGATCATCACAGTTACGAGTATTTCTATCGATCCAAGTCTGGATGTTCAGGCAGAAGTAAATTAATCAAAAAGAGCTAACCAGTATAAACGGGAAAAAATCGATGAAAATGACTGATTAAATTTACAGAATATGTAATGATAGCGGAGAAGAAGCAGAAGAAGATGACGAAGGAGAAAGAGCTGACAGGAAAGTTTCTTTATCCGAAAAAATATCTGGGAATTTCTCTACTGATTAGAAAACGCCAGTTGTTTTCGCTACTCGGGTCTAGGTCAAACTTCAAACCAGAAGCGACTTGGTCTGTATCTTCGCGGAAGCTTACCGACTAGAAGAAGGCGCAAGGCTCAAATGAAGATCAACTCCAACCTCCACCTCGGGAGCTCTTCCCTGGAAGTCTGATACAGGAACACTCACAAGCGGCACTCCGAACGGTAGAACTGTCGGACCCGGTCTGGGGACGTGAAACCACGGCGTAAACGGAGCTTGCTGATGCGAGTAAAACTGCGGGGGGGGCCCAAACCGTGCGGCGGCAACACCTGGTCCGCAGGGGTAGCAAAACTGCACCGGCCGACCGGCGTGCGGGCTCAGAAACGGCGCCACTCCGGAAGAAGCGAACCGCCGCACCGTGTTGAACTGCGCACGTTTCGCTCTCTGGCGTTCTTTCTTGTGAGCGTTCTGATGCCCCCCTAGCGCCTGCGAGTTGGCGAATTCCCGTCGGCAGTACTGACACTCGAACTTCCGGCCGATCTCTGTCGGCGATGAGGCGTCGTAACCGTCGTCAGCGGCTCCAGTGACCGAAATACCAAACAGCTTCACCACGGTGGCGGGTCTCCTCTCACGGCTGTCTTCCGAGCACGCGTTGTCTTCCGACGATTTAGACGATTCTGCGGCGGCCATTCCGGAGCGAGCGACGGGCAGAATTTAGGAAAACATGCCGATGTTGTTCTCTTCGGGGCATTAAGCCACTCGACATTCCATGCGCCTTCAATTTATAGGAAAAACCCCCCAAAGACATTTTAATTCCCCAGAACGCCCTCGGTTTAAAGAGCAGATGACGCGGAGGAACTAGGACCCCTCACGTGCGAATTGCAGGGTTATCCTTTCACGATCTCGTCAAGGTTCGAAGCGGACATCTGAAATGCTCCTTTGTCGGATGTAAGCTACGCGACTGAGACGTGTCCTTAAAAGAGGGCGGTAGACAGTCTCGAATAGGGGTTGCATTGACCCAAACCGGTTCACCCTCCGAGTTTAAAATAAAACTCGTTTAGTATAATAAACCAAATTTAAGATTTTTTAAGCTCGTGAACCGATTTCCTAACCCTGAACCTACTTGTTAGCATAATTTTTTTTACGAAAAGACATTTTACTCTAATTGTTCAAAAAGGGTCAATCCCTTGACCTTGATTCCAATTTTAGATTTGAGGTTAAATTCGTGCTCGAATTCAAAGTATTCAGATTAAACCAAGCTAGAACGAAGATTCGAGGTTGGCTCGGCCCCAAGTTTGGAATTAGGTCGATCAACAATTATTACGAAGATTCGAGGTTGGCTCGAGCCCCAAGTTTGGAATTAGGTCGATCAACAATTATTGATGGGGCTAATTGACCCATGGATTGTATCATCTTTAGTAACAAGAGTGGGTTGGGCAGACATGCCATCATGCCAAACCAAAATCCGTATCTAAAGGGATTCACGAACAGGATGAGCTTTTAGAAAGGAAGCTTGCGGATTGGCCAAATGGAGCTTGCTCTTTGCCAGAACCTACTCCTCCCTGTTACAGAAATTCTTTCCTGTTCTGGGATGGTAAATTCTGAAGAACCAGCACTCGTTTGCGAAAGGGATCATAAAGACAAGTGCGATGATCTCGCGGCTGGCCAACGGTCGGCCACCAAGTCCATAACAAATCCATCGTCGGTTTCTCACCACTCTTCCCCTTTGGATGATGACCGTGTCGCCCACGATGCGTCCGTGATTGACGTCTTCTCCCTATCACTGCCGCCGGACTTGAAGGAGAAACCATTGGAGAACATCTCGGCTAGGAAAAAGCGCGCGGACCTGCTTATCACCGTGTTCCCTGGTAACCTTTCTCCCCTCCAAAGCTTCACATGCGCTTTTAAGGATTCTGAACTCCCTCGCTTTTACCCCACCACTCTCGGTAATGGTTTGTCACGTCGATTAACCTTGTCCGACGTGTATGCGATTCGAGGGTCCCAGAAATGTGGTGATTGGAAATTTGGAATCTCTGCGGTGACATATCTCAAGCTAGGTGAAGTAGAATTTGGGTGGTTGTGGAGCAATTGGGAGGATTACGATCAGTAGGAAGGGCTTTTGGAACTGACTGCACTCAGGTGGGAGTTTACAGTGGTCGTCACTACCGGGTGCCTTTTCTTTTACAGGTCACTGCACTTTGGACATCGGATGGCCCAGTTATGCTCGGTTTCTTTCTTTCATGGAGACCAATAAGATTAACTTTTTTCGTGGAAGCAAGACGAGCAGGGGGGGGGCGTTTCCTTGCTGTAATATGACAAAACATGTGCCGAGTTGCCATTGAAATGGATCGCCTGTACTTAGGATGTACACAGGCATCTGCAGGGCCCTCTGGTGGCAGGCGTACGCAACCATTCAAGGTGACCTACCGGAAAACTACAAATTGTACAAAGCCTCTTGTTTCTGGTAGGGGCTAACATCAACGTTCAAAAGGAAAGGAACCCAGCCCCCTCTCCCCTTCAACTCCCTCAATCATACTGTTTTCGACTTTTGTTGCAGAAACAAACGTGAGGTGAGAACTCATCTTCCTCCGCCTTGCTCCGCTGTCGTCACATTTAATTTAGAGAGGCAATTCGTAAATGAGAAGATTATAAGGGTAAACTTAATAAACGTAAGTATAATTTTTTTCGGGGTAAAAGTAATTTTTTGTAGTTAACTATGCGGATGATATACAACCAAATAACAAAAAATAGGAAAAAAATGAGAGATTTTCGATAGAACTGACCTTTGATACTTCTAATATCAATATTTGAAAAATATAGTTCAGAATTACAAATAGCTTGTTGATCAATAAATTAGACTCAAATATATTTAATTTTATATCTAAATTGACATAAAAATATTCATTCTTGAATCTTTTATGACCTCTTTATTCTCTTCATTTTATATTTAACCCTTGACGATTGCAATGTAAATATTTCCTTAAATATAAATCAAATTGACATGAAATGCTCTCCTTCTAAAACCAGACTTCAATATATTTTATCTAAGTATAACTTTACAACATAAAATATATTTATTTTTAGATAAATAAGCTGATATATTTGGAAATTTTATAATTTGGCCGAACTGAGTATTATTTCTTCTATGGCCAACATGACCATTGACTCTTCCAAGATTTATATATCCCTATAGAAAACTCGGATTGACAATTGGCTGAATAGATAAGAAAATAGACTTACAGATATTTCTTTGGATATATAATTCTCCCTATAAAGTCTCGTTTTTTATGGCATAAGATGGCTCGAAAGTAGAAGTTTATTGTTGCTACTCGAATTTCTCTTTTTTCTGACCTTTGTTGCTTCAAATATTGATTTTTTTTTTTTTTTGTAAAAACCTCTGATTGCCAAATTCATTTTGTGTTGGAAATTAAACTCGATTATATTTTTGAAAAAATATATATGAAAAGATCCATATGGAGGTGAGAATGCCAAGAAAACAACGGGTATTGAATTGAAAAGAAAAAAGAAAGTTAAATAGGAACCTAAACTACTAGAAATGATAGATTAAAAAAGGATCACATTATTTTTATAACCTGATTGAGTCAACTCACAAATGCTACTCTAATACCATGTGAAGTTGGATCCAAAGTCCATCCCAAAATGATTAGCCAACTTAAAAATTCTCTTTCTCAACTAATAAATTCAAGATATTTATACTCATTAATCCATGTGGAATTATTCTTTAACACACCCATGATAGATTCTGGTCATTTCCTTCTCCATTAGTATATTGTATGATCTATGTAATGCCAATGTGAAGTTGATGATTACACTACATAAAGTAGCAATAACCCCGATCTTCTGTCCCACATGCGTGGATTTCATAATCTTCCTTTTCACTACCGATAAAAAATGTTTTAACATAAAAAAACAAACCACCACCCATTTCAATCAGGATTTTCAATCCTGTAGGGATAAGGATGGAAGGTGGAGCATGGGGAGTTGTTTAGAATCATGGGAAGATGTTAATTCCCAAGTGTTATGATCAAAGATAATAAAGCAGGGCGAGATGCAGACATGCACAAAGGGGTCGTTAGTGGGTTGATGATTTACAAATCTACGAACCCTGGTAAGGGACGGACTTCGTGTCATTGTCTTTCGTTCCATTGCCGAGGCCCAGTGTTTCCCCTTCCTTTTCTCCTTTCGATTTGATTGGACCTCATGATCATCGTGGATCGCATTGCGTGTACGAAGAGGCCCCACTGCCTTGACAGGAAGAGGATCCATTGGTAGAGACGAAGGTAGATATCCGGCTGTCAGTGACCCACGTGGCAGAAGTTAACTTTAGCATCTGACGGGAAAAATTTGTCAAAAAGGTCTGCAGATAAAGTAAACAATTTGTCGCCACGTAAGGTGCCAAGTGGGACTTGTCTTGTTTTGTCAGCCGAATGAACCGAGTAGCGTCAGACACGTGGCGTCTTATTATAGAGTATAAGACTGTGGAAGTCATTGCCAGATAAAGAAAGGGATTTTTTTTTGCCTTAGCCATCTCCGCTTTTCGCCTTTCCCATTTTTCCACTTTCCATGCTTGTATCAACCTTTGCTTTGGTGGATGGAGCCAGATTATGAGCAAGAAAGAAGGCGAAATCCTCTGCTCTCGGAACTTGGATCCTCAAGTAATTTCTATTTCCAATTCGAATTCGAATCGGATCCAGATTGTATGGATCCGTTTTTAGCCGTACTCTGAAGTTGTAACCACTGCGGCAGAATGGATCGCTGTTGCTGAGCTTTGGGATCAGAATCGGAGTCCGAAATGCCACTGAAGGAGAACTATCTGCGTGCTGCAAGCACTGTGTGAGAATTTTTGAGAATTGATGACTTCGCTGCAGAAAAGAGGGAGAGTGAGGGTGAAGGAAAACGTAAAGCAGTAACAGCGACTCTCCAAAGTTAGAGACAAGGTCTCGTTTGTCTGGTGAACCAATTGGCTTCTCTTTTCTTTTCAGATTTGCCATTGATGATGTTTCAAGCTCACTAATCATGTTCGCACATTATACAAAGCGTCAGGTCAGGTGAATCTGATTTAACTCAAAAAATATCAGACGGAACGATTTCAAATCAAACTAAACTCTGAATCGGTGCTAGAAGTTTTATTTATATAATCTGTCACTGCTGACGATTTGATAGTTAAAAAAAGGTAACGATCACTGAGTCTATGAATTTCTTTGAATTTCTGGTTATCTAGTGCACGTCCGAAGCAGGGTGAAAACTGAACTGTGAATTGGTGTTTGCATTGAGTTGTCCCAAATGTGATCCCAATTGAGTAGTAGCCTGTAGCTTATCTAAGTGCACAGGGTTAATGTTTCAATTTCAAGTAGGATGGCAGGGCTTTTGCGCTGCCTTCCCCTATGATTCTATAATATAGCGGAGAGGGGACGGAGTCCTCTTGTAGCACCATCTTTTCCATTGATGGAAAAGAGCCCCCACTCTTCCTTTTGATTGTGCAAAACTTGCGCGTGGTGGAAGAAAAGGCGGGGGCCCTTTTGTCAATGGAAGAGAGAGTGAAAGGCTCCAGCCTGCTCCTTGCTAAGATTTGGGGAAAAAATTCTCCCTCAATTAGAGATTTTTCAGTGATGACGCAATCTCAATTGGAGCAATAATCTCTGCTCATAATAGTGATCACCTTAATCTATATAATTCCTTATACACCTTCCCTGTTGTTAAAAACATGTGGGGGTACCTTTCATTGGTTCTTAGCCCACATTCTCATTTGCACCTTACTCTGTATTGCTTATACCCCTTCCCTTATGATTGTTAGCTCTTGTTCATAACTTGTGGTAGTTATAGTCCAAGACCATATATACATATGAATGACTTGAACTAAAGTATCAAGTTATGAACAAGACCATATATACATATGAATGACTTGATCCTACGAAATTGTCGAATGCTTGCCAGCAAGATGATTCACCTTCCGTTACTCGGCCTCGTCCCTGGCGCACGGTAGCGCTTTCCTTGTACGAGTCCCTTCCAATTAACGCCGGAAAGCCCTTTCCTAATTTCCTAACATTTGGATTCATCTAACCTGCGCCTTCGTGCAATTAAACCTACCCTCATTATCGTGCGCACCGGCAGCGCAGTCCAGCACTTGCCCCTAGACTCTCGTCTCAGTTGGCGCAATCAACGAAAGTGGCGGGAGCGCAACCGAAGGGAGCCCGTTCGATCCGGAGTTCTCTTCACCTGTCGCACTCGTTAACCCTGTACGTCCTGGCTGCGCACGTTAGCTCCGCTGATTCGATTAATGGTTCTCCTCCCCTTCGAGTTCGTTTGATTCATAGTTTTCGCGCTATGTTGTCTCTCTAAGGTATCCTACAGAGTCGTGCGTATAAACTGCATTGTTTGAACACATGTCGTTCTCCCGATCAAACGTATTTGAAATTGGCTCATCTGAATTGAGGTTCACTCTGCTTTTTTCAGATTTTGTGCATCTCTATTGAACCTTGATCGATTACATAGTCTGAGATTTTTTTTCTGTTTCAAATCGGTGTCTAGTATTCCTGGGACGTCGACGACTGACGGAATCTGAACAGGGTCGATGGTTCGACCGAAGGACGCGACGTAGCAGATGGAGAATCCGTCCCGGCCTGCGTCTCTCAGAGATCCGTATGAGGTATTGGGCGTTTCTAGGGTTTCTTTTGGCTTCGAGATCAAGACGGCTTTCAGGAAATTAGCCCTCAAGTAAGTTGCTTAAGTCTCTCTAACCCAAACATATCTGCTACTCTGCATTTTATTTTTTATGGGGTTATTTCTGCTGAAGCTCTTGCACCTAACGTCCATGACAGTTGTAAATTTTACGTTGAAAGGATAGTGTCATGGCTCAGCTAATTATTTTCATATGAAGCCTGTGAAAAGTTTCGGCGGTTCGCATAACTTGAAAGATACACGTATATACCAGTTCCGTGGTGTATACAAGGACGTCTAATGGTTTGAGCAATAAATGTAATACTTTTTCTTAAATTTTAAATTATATACTACGAAATTTAAACAATGGAAGCTTAAGAATTTTATATGTAAGAAAATTCTATTTAAATTTACACTAGTCGTTCCTAACTTCATACTCGTGGGAGAAGTTACTGAATTTTTTAGAATGCAGCAGGGAATACTGTGTCATCCAAAAAAAGGTAGAATGTGATGATCCTAAACAGACGGATGAAGGATAAATCAAGGGAAACTGTCACTAGTTGTCTATGGTTGAAACACCATTGTTTGAAGTGTTTAATTCATGGCTTAGAATCTGTGAAGCATAATAATGAAAAAAAAAAATGTCAGCATGTTGGATCCCAGCATTTTATCTGGTTATTGATTTAGCTTAAATAATTATTCTCATGTAGTTGGTATTACATTAAAAATATTTTAATTTCTGCTGTATAAAGAATTAGTTTCACAATAACAATAGTATAACTCAGTAGATATTAAAAAAAAAAATAGTCTCACTCAGTATCTTAATTATAAATTTTATTGCCTTTATTAGTCATCCCAGTTATGGGTACGAAGGATAATGGTTTTTCTAGTTCCAGCTTGACATACCTGTTTGTTTTGTTTCTATTGTGCACATACTAAAATTTGTTTGCCAACAAAATTTGTCTGTGATATTTTTTCTGCCATTTGCTTGAGAAAGAAGGAATTTTGTGTACTCACCTGGAAATTTGAGAGTTTCTGTTCAAATACTTAAAATGGATTCACCAGTCCTCCCTGTACTATGTCAAGTATATCAGTTTTTTTTTATGAAACGAAGTCTATCAGTTTAAAACAACCTGTGAAATTTTAGCTCAATTTTTATTTATATCTCTATCTAAAACATGAATTTTCAGAAAGATTAGTTTATGTAATCATCTAGTACATGGTAGATCTCATTAGATAAACTTTTGGATTACTGGTTATACCTTTACGACTATAAGCCAGCTTCATATTTTGTTTTTAGGTTTCTTTATATAAAAAACCTCTAAATAAAGATTAAAACAGTTTCACAGTGATTGTTAAGCTCTCAACTGGCTTTTGGTTTTAATTTTATTCCACAATATTTAACAGGTATCATCCCGACAAAAAATATAGGTACTTCTGAAGCTTTAGAACATTTTAAAGAGGTTGCTTATTCGTATAACATTCTATCCGATCCTGAGAATGGATTTGTTCCTCACTAGCATACTGCATGGAGGCTGTGACAAAATAATGAAAAGGGGAGGGGCAGTAGAGGCCATACAGTAGTGTTGAGCAATTTGGCATGCTTCAGTGGGTTTTAGTTTATAATATGCCATCATAGCTATAGAACATGATTTTGTTGTCATTTACTCTAAATTTAAAATTCATTAAATTTGGAGATACTTAAATAAATTTTTTACCTATTTGATAGCTATGTTCTGCAGATAGGTAGTTTTTTGCATCACCTATTAACATGTTGTTGCTGGCATTTTTTTATAAGGCATTTGATGTTACCTTCTTTTTTCTGTTTTTATCTGTTTTCCTCCGCTTGTTTGTTCCCCTCTTGTTTGTGCCATTTTAACAAAGATATCATTATCATTAAATAAAGATAATCACCATGTTGCCACGAAGGGACTTCTACTTGCCTACATGAGTATATCTGTGTTTATTAGAGAATAGACGGATTATTTTATGCTACATCTATCTACGACATGAAAAAAATGTGTTTCCAGGAATATACTTGCCGTCTACACATGGTTTGGATGGATATATCTAAATGAGAAAAGAGTAAACAATTAAAAACACTAAAATAGGAAAAAGCAATATTGTTTTCTTTTCTTGAAGCTATTAAGAGATTATATTAATAAAGGGGTTTAAAATAAGATTAAAGGAATCAACTACTGGAGAAAATGTTGATTTACAAAATACTGTATAAACTGCAAAAAAAAAAAAAAAAAGGATCTGGTTACTCCCTTATTTGCAATTTTCCTGTTGACTTGGTGTGTGCACACATTTTTTGTTTTTTTACAATAATGAGAAGAGTTTGGGTAATACATCAATAACAGGGTTTGCTGATTTGTTATATGTATCGGGTTTAGGCAAGACTTATTGGATGGCCTCCCCATGCAGCAGTGTGGTTGAACCACTCACTTGTACTGGCATACTGGAGAAATTGGGTGGTTTACTAATCAATTGTACTGTTTGGGCTGGTTAAGCTTTGTAAAGAGCGATTTTCTTTGTTGCTTCAGTTCTGATGCTTCTTTCATTTTGAATGATTAGCCTAAACTCAGAGTAAGTTTAGTTAGGGCATCATGGTAAAATTACTTCTATGTGAGCTGACAAGAAGTTTGAAGTGAGTTTTCACAATAAGCTTGTTAATAAAAACATCTCTGATGATCCATATTAGGAAGTGTTTCTTCATTTAGCCTTATCGAGATGCTTAAATTTCAGATTTATAATAGAAAGAAAATCATTATTCTATTTCAACTATGTGATTAATACAATAGGAATCAAGATGATATTAGTTGAATTTGCAAAACAATGAGGCTGCTGATAAGCTAGTTAGGGACGGAGCATCCAACCGTGATTTGATTATTAGATTTGAATGATTTTTCTTTATTGTTGTAAGGCCTTGTACCTCCTTTTTCCCTCAATAAAATTTTAAACACTTTTTAGAAAAAAAAAGGAAAATTGTAAAAAAAAATGTATGTGGGAGATCCTAACTGCAGCATGATCTGAATCTGCATACTGTTTTAAACATCCTTTACTATTACAAATGAACAAACTTGAAAAATAAAGAATTTTTTTATGCAAATATAACAATGTAGTGTTCCAGTTTTCCTCATTTTGATAAAAAAATTGAAAAATATTCTTATTTCTGGTTATTTTCATGCTTTCTTACATATGTCTATGTGGCAAATTTGAACTGGCGGTCTTCATATTTTGTCTTTCAGTTTGTGTTGGACTTTTAGGTGCTGAAAAGCAATTTGACAAACTTGGTTGGTAATTTCTAAACAGATGCTGTCAATCTGCTGTGCCATTCTAATCCTTGTCCAAGCCATATGGATTGTGATGGTGTTTTTTCTATCACCTTCCGTAATAATGGGGTGGGGATGGAAGGAGGTCATATAAGTGTTAGCCACCAATGCTACATCTTCCATCTGATTGGGGTTCTTTTTGCCTCATGAAAAGACTCACTCTCCCTGGCTTGAGCTCAATGTTAGGTAATGTTAGAAATCATGTAAATAAAAATAAAAATGGATTATAAATTTACGCATTAGTATTAAATTTTTTGCATTTATAAAACTACATTTCTGAGATTTAGTAAAAGAAAGATTGGTCTTAACAATCTATTTCATCTTTGTTATCATAAAACAGTTTCTAAACTGAGTAGCTTAAAAATCTTAAATCATTAGTTGCAGAAGGATTACAGAAGGAATTTTTTTGTGAATGAATTTATTGTAAGCTTTTGAAAGATTGCTGCATGCAAGACTTGTATCTCGGATGTAATTTTTCTCTCATGGAGAGAATTTCTGAAGAAGCTGGCTTAGTGTTAGAAGCTTCTTCAGAAATTCTCTCTCTCTCTCTCTCTCTCTCTTTCTCTCTCTCTCTCTCTCTCTCTCTCTCACACACACACACACACACACACACACTATGGAGATATCAATGTCCCTATTTTCATTCTGATTTACGTAAGAGGGAATCTCCTGCTAATTATTTGAATAATGATTTCTGCACATTGAAACTGTACCTTAAGACTTATACAGTGGGAGGTGGAACTATTCTGGCAACCCTCCACCTCAGACTGTCCAAGTTTGGAGGATTGTTCTGAGATACGATTATCATAGCTCTATTTATTTCTTCTGCTGATGGGCCTAAAGAACCCTAAGCAAGAAGAAGCACTGGATTTGTGTTTGTTGCTACCAAGGATATATCTCTACTAACGAGAAATGAATACTTCATCCGGAAAAGAAAAAGTTGTGAAATATTTCTACAGCCTTACTTTTTGTAAATCATGACCTTACTCATGTTCCTATTTCTCTATGCAGGTGGCTGTTATTGTTGATTTCCGAGATCAAACAGGTGCAAAGCAAAAGATGCAGCAAAATCTTCATAAAGTCTGTCTAAAAACTGGGTCTCCAATTGAATCACATGTAGCTACTGTTCTCACACCTTATGTATTCTGTAAACTTCAGGAAGAGCTTGTACTGGCTCCACAGTTTGCATCGTTTCAAATGGAGGCTAGCAGTTTTCTTGTGAGGCATCGCACAAATGGATGGAGGGTGCAAAGTGATCTGGATTCCCCAGGACGAAATCATTAACTGCAGTTGCCATCAGTTCGAGTTTTCGGGGATCCTTTGTAGGCATGTACTTCGTGTCCTTTCAACTAATAACTGCTTTAATATTCCTGACCAATATCTGCCTCAGCGTTGGAGATCAATGAATCCTTCGTCTCCCAGGAGGCTCTTTCGGACTACTTCAAGAGACCACTCTGATCGGGTTCGGGTATTACAATCCATGATATCTGCTCTCCTCACTGAGTCAGTAGAGACAAATGAGAGGCTGGATGTTGCTACTGATCAAGTTGCTATGGTTTTATCTCGGATCAAGGAGTTCCCAAGATCAGGACAAGGGCCTGGTGCAATGAGTATGGCCGGTCCGTCTGATTCATTACTTCTACCTGAAAGTAGAAGATGCTGATGGCATTGTCCAGAGTTTCACAGCTTGCAATCCCCAAGATCGTGATCTTATCGGCATAACAATCTTATTGTTTGCAGAGGTTTACAAATTGTACATGTTAACTAATGCGGTTTTTTAGTTATTTTAGTAACTGATGCGGTTTTTTAGTTATTTTAGCAAGGTAGAATATAATTCAATTTCGTTTTTTTCTGAACGCAACCGAATATACTATTTAAAAAAACTATTTGAAAACATTATTTAAACACTATTGACTATGAGACATTAGTGAGTCATGCATCAAGAATGATACAACTAACACTACAATGGAAGCACCGTTTCGTGTCACAAAAGCAGCAACCCTTAAAAAATTAACGGTTTTCAGGTCCATTATTCCATTCAGGATTTTCCCTATTGCCGGCGGTGAATACCTTCCTTAGCCTACTCGGCTGGGCCTTGCTTTCTCCCGTGAGAGCTCTTCTCCGACGTTGCTTTGATGAGAACAAGGCCCTCCGTGCAACGGTTCCCATATGGGAATGGGTCTCCTCTTGCGGCTCTCCGGTGTTGCCGTCTGTTGACTGGCTAATGGCGCCTCCGGAGGCTGAACAGCTTCCTTCCATCTATGACTGGTTATGGTCTGTTGAGATTGCCAAACCGGTGGGGTTTTTCTTTTATAGGGTTAATCAGAAACAAAAGTGAGATTATGACACGTAAGGAAGGAAGTGCGGGGGGGTGCAAGGTAGCCGAAAGCAGCTTTCAGTTGTACGTTTCTAGAGTAGTCTTGCGAGGTAAGACAATAAAGAGACTGGAGTCTTTGCTTTCTTCATTGAGCTCCGACAAGAATCGTTTGAGTTCCCACTAGAGCCAAACCAGGAAAACGAGCTCTCTTTCTGATTCATGATGTTACTGCAACCAGTGGCACCAACGTGTCAGATGGCGCCAAAAGAACATAAAACCCTTCCGTAAGGGCTCGGTAAAGAATTTGCTAATTTTCAGGGGAGCTATAAGTGGTCTTCAAAGTTCAATTGGTCGGTCCCGATGATCATTTGCAAGGAAGAAAAGACAAAAAGAAAAAGAAACTGAGAGAGAATGGGTTTGCTCCAATTCAGCTGACAAGGTCCAGGGAACGACCAATAAGTTTACAATAATCTCAAAATAACTAAAATCTGTACAAATGTTTTGCACCTATAGTTTAACATACAGGCCCCTCAAGTGAAGGAAACCAGCTACCAAACCCCAGAAAAGGATTTCAAGCAGTACAAATGCTAGGGTGCCCCACTTTTCGGACTGAAACATGCTTTGCAGTGACATTTGCGTTGCACTAACCTGAAATGGCAAAGGTTTATTCATGTATATCAGAAACCCTATTTTCAGTTTCATTTTTTAACCATCCCTTTGTTACAGGTACCCTGCAGTTTAAATTCATATTTGGATTTGTAACTAAAAACTACAATAGTTTTTATGCCAACCAAGGCATTTTGTGGACATCTTCAAGTTCACTTTTTTTTTTTTTTTTTTGATTGCTGTACACATTCACACTACATTCCTTTCCCCTAGTGAGACTTAAACCCAAGATCTCATATTAGAAACTCCCCATATGGCAATTGAGCCACTTTAATTTCATAAAAGCTACTGATAACATCTTTCATGTTTTTGTCTTCAATAAAAATAAAAAATAAAAAATTTAAGAACACCTTTTATGGTTTGGTTAACCTGATAATGGATGAAGTAAGAAAAATATGCAAGAGGAAACTGGACCAGAATGCAATAACTCATAAAATATGGAAGAGGTAGTACCAGGTTGTTTTGAGGAGACCGCCAGTAGAATCCTTGAATGGCTGCTGGAAAAAGCTCACATGCTGCCAAAGCATAGACAATGAGAGCATTCATTCCCATCCACTGGAGTAAGATTGTAGGTTTCCTGAACTGTTTGATGTCAGCCTGAACCAAGAAAAGAACAAAAATGTTCTTTCAAAAGAACAACTTGAGTAAATCATGATTTTTTTTTTGGGGAATTTTAATATGATAGTTAAATCCGCTCTTATTTTTCACTTTGCCTTTTCTATTACTGTATGTTTAACTTACAATAGCACACTCATATTATAAACAATAAATGTGAATTTCAACTTACTATGCAGTAGGTAATGGTTAATAGAAAGCCTGAGACTCCAGACGTTAAGCACATGTAGCTCAGAGTGTACAATGGTTTACTTAGGGGTATTGCTGCAATGAGTACAGGCATGGCCAAATAAATGAAATAAATAAACCAAGGAAACTCTTCGGATGGAATGTCATGAAAGGAACAATCCAAAAATAAAAAATACCCCACCTAATAGCTCCAAAACACATCCAGATATTAGGAGTAGCAAGGAAGACATGGACCATAACAGTACCCTCTGCATGTGGCTCTACAGCAGACAAATAAAAAAAAATGAAAAATCTAGCAATTGGATCAGTAATAAATTCAAGAGAAAAAAAAATTGCTCACACATGCATATCTTAGACCTTATGCACACCTTAAAATGCACAAGTATGTGTCCATACTGCAGTCCAATCAAGCATGTCACAGCAGCCATAACTGAACTATAATTTAGTCCCGAAAAACAACAATCAGTAAAAACCCAGTAGAACAAAGTAGATTGAAGAAAAGTAAAAGCCATCAACATGAAATATTAACAGAAAAAGAGAAGAACCAAAAAAGGAAACAAGAAATCCAAGAAAAACCTAGATAATTGCCATCTGAAAGTATAGGAGCAAATAAGAAATGAAACCAACAGTATCTAAAATTGTAAATACCCAGCTAATCTTTTATAGAGCTTAGACATCCAACCTCAAGATCCCTTCAGGGTCAAATGGAGCAAGGCACCAGCCAGGCGAGTTTGGCGGGAGAGGTCCATAATCAGGAGAATTAACACTGCATTTCTTTCAACAAATGGAAAAATACAGAAAGTCCAATAAGGATTCAACATTAAATATGGCTTTCACTTTAAAAAAAAATGAACATGGATTTCAATTATTAGTAAGAAAACATTGTAAAAGACAAAAAAAGGAACAGAAAAACAACCTTTGTCCTCCTATATACTGGCCGTTGGTAAAGATGCTCTTCACCCAGAATATATCGGTCAACCATGCCAACGGCATTGCAAGGAGGTTCCAGACTCCCCCTAACTCCACATTGCACCTATAGTTCATTAAAACAGCACTTCAAATAAGGCTCATAAGTTTTAGCCTTCAGTCAATGTTTCCAAACCCCTGCCCTCAACCCCCTCCCTCCACTAACAAAATTTTGTTTTTTTTAAAAAAAAAACTAGAAACACTTGCCTTAAGAAGCCATTCCCTTCATCAACAATATAAGTAGAATTAATTTAAGAACCAAGTAAGCTAGTAACATAAATTTTTGGCCTAGATAGTATGAAAGTATAGGTAATCAAAATTTGCTACTAGGTTTATGTGCAGCGGACAAGCAAGTCATCATCAAAATCATACCCTTTTACCAAAACTGAGCAAACTCTTTTAAGTTCTCAGTGATATAACTAGAAATGATTTAAGGTACCCAGTAAGCTACCAACGTAAAATCTTGACCTAGATACTATAGAAATTTGCAACTTGGCGTTTTTAGCATACAAGAAAGTCATCATCAACATCATACCCTTTTTCTAAACGAGCAAACTCAATCTCAGCTCTATTTCTGAAGGAACTCTAATTCAGTTCTATTTCAGCTTTAACTGAAAATATATTGTCATTCAATCATATATATACCACCAATTCATTGAAAAACGAACATATCAATCAGTAACTGTCGATTTATTCTACAGAAGGTATGATGTGATAACATAGCAATTAGTTCCAACTCACAACTCTTGATTCACCATCTGGCTTTCCAGAGGAAGCCATGTTCGGAGAACTGAACTTCCAGTTGGGAACATAAAGGCCGTACAGCAATCCAAGGTATAAAGAAGACAGCAAACATGCAAGGATCCTTCACAAAAACAAAAAGAGAACCCATTAAAATGCAAGTTAAAATAAAATAAAAACTAAAAAGAATATTTTGCTCACAAAGAAGAGCTAAATCAACTTATGAAACTTTAGACTGCAGATATGAGTTTTACAAAATATGACTGTAGAAATAATGCACAAATATCCATTCATGGAGTCAATTCACCTGGCAGTGGCTCAACAAAATAGTAGTTAAGAGTTACCAGATTTGCCTCAGCGGGTAGGCAATAATTAGACACATCTGGTGGTGTCTGATTATCGGTTCCATCATAAGTTACTGCATGCCTATCCAATTCCATAAACAAGTTCTCCATCATTCTAGCATCATGCCCAATTTCATTTTTCAAATTGTTAACCACGAAAATGCAAACAAAAACCCTCCCATGTCACTCCAAAAAGTTGGCATGTTAACCTTAACATTAAACCAAATGTGGAAAAAAAAAAAACTTACCACTGAATAGAGTATTTTCTCAGAAAAGCTTTTGATGAATCTACCAGAGTGCTGCTAACAAGCCATATTTCAGCAATAGCTGCTAAAAAGTATGCAATGGATATCCTCTGGTGAAACAGGAAATACCATTAGAGGACATA
The DNA here is from genome assembly GCF_029961685.1 of Aristolochia californica. Classification (NCBI taxonomy): domain Eukaryota; kingdom Viridiplantae; phylum Streptophyta; class Magnoliopsida; order Piperales; family Aristolochiaceae; genus Aristolochia; species Aristolochia californica. Next base: position 45,200,617 of record NW_027181992.1, on the reverse strand, counting down.
AAGTAACTTAGTAATTATGATTATTAGAATGTTTACACTCAAGAAACCATGTAACATTGTATAAAACCATTAACTCCTTTTATTTTGGAATAGTGGATCAGTAGCTCCCTAACTCCTATCAATAACTTAAGTGGTTAGAATGTAAAAGTACAATATTGCTCCTATAACTCAATTACAGCCATCAAACAGTAGTAAGAACTGGTAAAATTACATTGGTAAACATGTCTAATTCACCTCTATCTAATCAAAACTTCAGAACACAATAACCCATAGTGAAATTATCAAAATATCTCAGACCTTTAGTACTCCCTCTCAAGTTGGAGCATATATATGTACTAATCCCAGCTCGAAGCAAAACTTAGTGAATGGACACATTTCAAAGGCCTAGAAACATATCGAATAGTCCTTACATATGGAGTGATCACCTCACAGATTAGCACTACATCACAAATAAAATGTCAATCCACCTTTATATGTTTAGTCCGCTCATGGAACACTAGATTACTAGTAATAAATATTATTGTTTGGTTGTCACACTTTAGTTCCATAGGACCACTTCCTCCCAAACCAAATTTTTGCAGCACAGATTTTACCCACATCAGTTCACTTACAATATGTGTCATTGTTCAAAATTCAACTTCAACACTTGATCGCACAACTACAATCTGTTTTTTTACTTTTCCAAATTACCTCCCACAAATACACAATAATTTATAATAAATTTCTTGTCGAAATTCGAGCATGCATAATCAGCATTTGAAAAATGCAAAATATTTAAATGTCCATGTGATTCATAAAATATCCCTTTTCCAGGAGTCCCTTTTAAATACTTCAAAATTCTCTGGGCTGCCTCAAGATACACTTTCCTAGGAGTATCCATAAACTGATTTACAACTCCAACCATAAATGATATATCAGGTCTCGTAGTAGTGGCATAAATTAATTGTCCAACCAATCTCCAATACATAATTTCATCACTAATTGTTGGACTGTTTTCATCATGCAAACAAGAGTTCATTTCCATAGGAGCATCAACAGGTTTGGCACTCAATAATCCATATCTCCTCAACGTCTCCATCACATATTTTCCTTTAAGATAAAATTATATCTTTTTTACTTCTCGCTACTTCCATTTCCAAAAAATATTTTAGTGAACCAAGGTCTTTAGTCTAAAAGTGCTGCTTAAGATGATTCTTCACATCCTTGATACCCTCAACATAGTCTCCAGTAAGTAAATCAACATACACTACTACTACAACAAGTCCAATCTGCCTACGTAAGATAAATAGAGAATGATCACAATAACTTCTACAAGACCCAAACTACATCACCATCTTACTAAACTTCCCAAACTTCCCAAACTATGCTCGCAGGCTCTGTTTCAACCCATAAATGGCCTTCTAGAGCTTGCACACATTATCGGCCTTTCACTAAACAACATAACATGGAGGTTGCTCCATATACACTTTCTTTTGCAAATCTCCATATAAAAAGGCATTTTTAATGTCCAACTGATATAGAGATCAACCCTGATTGACAATGACCGACACTAAAATCCCAAAAACGTTAAACCAAGCACTAGGAGAAAATGTATCAAAGACATCAACACCATACTTTTGGGTGTATTCCTTAGCCGCCAATCGTGCTCTATGGTGTTCCACAGTACCATTAACATTATATTTCGCCATATAAACTCATCCACAACCACTTACAGTCGCTTCAAGTGGCAAAAATCAACTAGTACCCACATCTTCTTAACAACTAAGGTACTCATCTCCTCATCTATAACCAAGTTCCACTCTTAAGAAGTTAAAGCATCTTGCATGTTATGAGGAATAGAGATACATGATAAAGAGAGGGCAATTGATCTAAACAATGGGGACAAAGAATCAAATGATATAAAACGAGACATGGGATGTTGAGAACAAGACCATTTACCTTTTTGGAGAGAAATAGGAAGACCAAGATCATTAAGGATAGGATTTGCATGCTTAGAGGTAGATGGTGAGGGCCCCCTTGGAGGGATGGAAGCTATTGATAGCTTCTCTTTGCTCTTCACTGGGGATGGCTGCAAATGTACATGCCTCCTTTGATATACTTGTAATGGCTTTTGTTATCGCTGATTAACACTAGTACTTGGGACATCGAGAACAGGAATTGGCAAAAAAGACTCAAGAGAAATATTTCTTTCAGAAAGGCATATCTTAGACGATGAAAAATAAGGTGTATCCTCAAAAAGTGTAACATTGGCAGAGATATACACTTTTCTACATGTAGGATCATAACAGCGGTAACCTTTTGAGTCCTAGAATATCCAAGAAGAACTCATAGAATAGCCCAAGGAGACAATTTGTCAATGTGTTGACCGACAGAATGAATAAAATAGATAGATCCAAAAAATCTAGGAGGTAAATCAAATAGTTTGCTCCTTGGTTTCAGATGCATAGGAATGCAACCACAAAAGAAAAAGGCATTCGATTAATCAAATAACAAGATGTGAGAACGACATCTCCCCATAATGAATTCGAAACATTCATTTGAAACAAAATTGTTCGAGCAATTTCAAGCAAATGTTGATCCTTGCATTCGCTATCCCATTTTTTTGAGGAGTATACACATAAGAGGTTTGATGAATGATGTCATACATAATGCAAAAAGTGAAGAGTCTACTATTAGCTAATTCAAGGCCATTATCTGAACAAAATACATGAATGGAAGCACTAATTATGTTTTTATTTCAGCATAAAATTTGATAAATAAATCAAATACTTTTCTTTTCTCTCGAGGGAGGTACACCCGAGTATAATCATCTGTAAAAGTCAAGAAATATTGGAAACCAAAATACCTGGGAACCTTATATTGGGCCCATACATCTAAATGTACGAAAGAAAAAGAATGTTAACTCTATTGACTACTTAGAGAAACAAACTGTTGTGGTGCTTCCCAAACTAAAAGGGTTGACAATCAAATGAAGTATTAGAAAGGTCCCAAGAGAAGACAATACGGAGAAACTGAAGGAGCTTGACTATTGATGGATGTCCCAAGCTCAAATACTACAAGGGGAGGCACAACTTTTAAAGCAACTGCCTTCTCTCTTCGAACAATATCAAGATAGTACAACTCATCTTTTTCATGTCGTGAACCAATTTGCCTCCTCATCTTCAAGTTTTAAAACACACAATGAGATGGAAAAAATGTGACCGAACATTTGAATGACTGAGTAATTTTACTGATTGACAATAAGTTGACAGGAAATTTTGAACTTAAAACACAAGATTTAAGGGAATACCCAAATAAAGGGTGAACATCCCCTTCACCACGAACAAATGAAGTAGACCCATCCAATGTAACTAATTTATGAGACGAGGACAGTAACATATTTGAAAAAATAGAAGGCATACCTTACATGTGATTGGAGGAGCCAGAATCTAGAACCCAAGAAGATGGAGAAGAAACATTAAGTGCAGACATACCTGAGCTTGTTAATGTGGTACTAGCTATTGGAGGATTTGAAGATGCCTGATAAGCTAGAGTAGTGGTCAATGCTAGTTGACCCGATTGTTGTAATATCTTTTGTGGTGTCTCTTGGGTGCTCCCAGCGGACCTAGTCTCAATATTAACCACCACTTCACTTTCTACACGAGTACTAGAATTTGCCTAGACTGGCTTTCCAAATTTATCCCAACATTTGTTTGAGAAGTGATTAGATCAACCACAATGCACACACTTTCTATCTATATGACCTCTACCTCGTCCTCTATCTCCAAGTCCTCATCTACCTCTAGATGAGTCAAATTTAGAAATAGAAGAAGAGATACTAAGAGCCACAACGAAACCAACAGTAACTTTACCATTTCTCACTACCCCTGCAGCTCGACAAACTCTGTTATACACTCTCTCCAATGTACGATCACCAACATCAGCCAATACTTGTGCATGTATAGCATCATACTCTTGTTGCAGACCATCTAGAAACCAAGTAACTTGAATCTAATTTTTCTCTCTCCGAAGCTTAGTTCATCAGTAGTAAAGGATGAAAGGTGTTAATCTCTTGCAAAACGTCTCTCATCTCTGTAAAGTATTGGGTTATTGTTCTATCACCCCTAGACATACCAAAGAACTTTGCATACAACTCGCTATTCTTGACAAATTAGTTTCTTGGAAAAAAATAGCCTTCAAAATAGTCTCTGGATATTTTACAGCTCATAACTTTATCACTTAGACTTTCCTACAAGCTATTGACAAGCAAAGTCATAACTTGACTTTCTTCAGCTTCACAATTATCATTTGGAGGGAAAGGGGAAACCTTGCTTAAAAACTTCAGCTTTCTTTTCGCCTTAAAGAAACATTTGAACAGATTTGGACCAATTAATATAATTGCATCCATTTAGTTCAGTTGAAGTGATTTGAATGATATGCATTTCCTTACAATCTGAATTTCTTGAGCTTCTTGAAGGAGTAACTACTTCACCAGAATCAGCCATTAATAAAAAGTCCAGAAAATAACTCCACACTACAAGCTGGATTACAATCCAACTTCACCGGAATCGAAAAATTCACTGTATCAACCTGCAAGTAAAGTGGGTCCCACACACCACTGAAAAATTAGGGCACCCAATCTGAAATCAGAGCAAGCCATTTGATTTTTTGTGGGTCTTTACACAAGAAACCTCTTCTCCTCACGTTAACAAGCCTTTTAAGAAGGGGGATTTCACAAAATTGCTCTTGATTGAAGATAAAGGCAGACTTTTTTCGTGTATTTTGTGTCACAACCCTAGGGTTAATGGCTAGTGCTATCAATTGAACAGCTTTATGTGGTATTTGTATCCCTAGAGGGTTGTTAGGGTCCTTTTTACCCTACTCCTGCCTGCACACATAGCCTACAAAGTCTACCTACATAATCAGTGCTAGGGCTGATGTCAGCCCTCATTACCTACTTTGGATACTATTTTTTGTGGATTATTGGTGTGTAGTGGAATCAGAGCAGGTTGTGTGTGTGGGTAGAGGCCCAATGTGGCTCCCAAGGTTATGTGTTGTGTGGGCTCAATGAGGTAAGAGCCAAGTTGTTTATGTGTTGTGGACACGTCACAAATCCATTATGTGTAAGCCTAGACGTGAGAGAGAGCGTTGAATAGGAAAAAGTCCCACATTGAGAAATGTTAAAAAAAATGATTGGCTTATAAGGCTGAGCAATAGGTCTCCTAAGTGACTAGTCAACATCTTCTATTGCCTTTATCATGTTACATAATTATGTGCTACCTGTGTTTTAAGTAAGAATTTCCCAATTTTAAAAGGTTCAAATATTCTCATAAAAAAAAACATGCAAAATGTATGCAAGCTTCTGCTAAGGAGCAGGTTATAAGAACAATGTGTTCCTCCTGAACCTTGACTATAAATGTAATGCATCTTTCAGTAAATATCAAATTGAAATGCTCCCAAGGGATTGACATGCAAGAGTAATTCTGGTTTCAATTCCTTTCTGTGCACATGAAACTATAGACAAACCAATTGAAAAAAAGAAAAAACAAATCTTCTCAAAAACTAAGAAGCTTAAATTAAAAAATAGGAGGACAAGCTTCAAGCTCAGTGAAACATTAAGAAATAGAGAAGTAGGAGGAAGAAGGAGAAAAGAAGAAGAGGCAAGAAGGAGAGAAAAGAGTGAGCAGCACTCTATTGGGCTGAAAACCTAGCCCTATCTGTTTAAATATATCACTTAAGTGAAAAAGGTACAAAAGTACAATAATGTCTTTCATTACATTAAACTCAATAACTCTCTAAATACTTATCAGACTAATATGGAACATAAACTTCCATCATGATGCCTAACCTTATTGCAACACTTAGAGAGACACTTACAAATAGGAAACGACCAAAATGCACTGGTACATGTATTTCAACCACATCCCCCACCCGCCGTAAGCTGAAACATAAATGTCAAATAGTCGTAGCTTGTTACAGAATGAATGATGTTCACACCTTCCAAGTGGTTTGGTAAATATATCACCAAATTGGTCAGATTCCTTCACATATAGTGTAACAACCTTCCCTTGCATTATAGCATGTCTGATGAAATGAATTGGTCTCTTTTAAAAAACAGGATTACTTAGTATAAGGCTTGTTACTTGATTGTCACACTTCATAACCACAGGTTCGATGATGTGAAAAACTAACTCCACCAAAACAGATTTAATCCACATGAGCTCACTCACAGTATGATTCATTGCTCTATACTCGGTTTTAGTGTTGGGTTTGGACAGTAAATTTTGTTTCTTACTCCAACTAACCTAATTACCACCAATAAAGCAATAGTAACCTGTTGTGGACCTCCTATCCATCTTGCACCCTGTGTAATCTGCATTGAAATAGCCTAACACATCAATGTTCTCATGAGAAGTGAAAAATAGGTGAGGTGATTTCGGGAGAAAATAAAAGAGGAAAAAGATTTCTGGAAGAGGGGCAGCTTTGCAGCCTTAAAATCCGAGCCAGAAAGGCCATTCCTGCTTCTTTATAATTAGGATTTAAGTGAAATTTTACAAAAGGACAAAAACGCCTCTCAATAAAATTACATATCTCCTAAAATACATGTCTAAATTGAATGAAAATTTAACTAGAGATAAAATAAGACATTCTCTATCTAATAGCCATACTATAAGAGAAAAATGTAATATAGGAAATATAGAAAATGACAAAAATACCCCTGAACTTGTATTTTAACAAGAAGTATATAACAAACCTTTTCTTGGAGCACCTTTAAGATATCTTAGGATTCTACGCGCAGCCTCCAAGTGTACTATGTGAGGTTGTTCCATAAATTGGCTTATCATACCCACTGCAAAGGATACATCTAGTCTCGTGATAGTGGCATAAATTAATTTACCCATTAAGCATTTGTATTGAGTTTTATCCTTAACCTCAGGCCTTTGATCATTGTGAAAGACTAACATTGACTTCCACAAGATTATCCATTGGACGCATAACATGTCTACAAGATACTTCCTCTGAGATAGAACCACTCCCTTCTTACTTCTTGCTTCTTGCCACGTCAATATGTGTAATTTTATGAACACGGGCGAGAGAACATATGAGGAGAGAGTTGGAACATGGGAGAAGATAGATGGCAGGAAAATAATTCACATTGAATTGTGAAAAAAGGATAACTTCGGCTTCCCTCTTCTCTACTATTTAAAATATAAAATAATGATAAAAGACACTAATGCCCCTGATCCCCTTACACTCTTGGAAATAAGAGTCTATAAGAAAATACTTTCATAGAAATCTATGTAAATACAAATTACATCATCTAATACTCCCCCTTAATATAAAATAAAAGAGAAATTACAAAATTTTCTATGTTTGGGTCTTCAATGAAGCAATGAGCTCTCAAATTTTCAATTCTGCATCTTTCAATCTCCTTCTTGGATATCTTGAGAAAACTTGAGTGTAGTCACCAACTTTGATAAAAAAAAAAAATTACACCTCCTGGAACACTTCATTTTAAACTCTTCAAAATACCTCATTTCTTTGTACTCCTAACTTTCCCCTTCAAACTGGGGATCCATGAGAACCAACTTGCCAATAACATATATGAGAGAAAAAACTTCACTCCTAGGTAGACAATAAATCCCATACTCCAAGAAACAAGTAGATCGACATCTACCAAGCATTGACACAAGAACTCAACTCCTTGCTGAAAAACACAATGAGTAGGATAAAATGTGAGAGAACAACTCATTGACTTGGCTAGCTAACTAACCGACAACAAATTTAGAGGAATCTTGGGAACAAAAAATGTTGATTAAGGAGACAAAAAGGAAGCAAGAGTTACATTGTCTACTCCTTGAACAGGAGAGAGAACCATTTGCAAGATTAACATGTTTGACACACAAAGACTCTTTTAAATCGGAAAACAATGACAACATACCTGACATGTTTCTGGAGGCTCCTGAATCAAGAACCCAGGATACCAAAGGAAGAAATATTTAAACAGAAAAATGCTAACAAGAAACCCCTTCCTTGGCTAAGGATTCAGCAATAAAATTTAGCTTCTCTAGGTGAACAATTTCAAGGAACTACAGATAGCTACAAAGATCAACTATAAAGAGCTTCCCTTCTGGTTCAGTTACATATATCACAACCTAAAAACCGAACAGCCCCAGTTGAGGTTCAATTTGTCCAGCTGGTCCAGTCCAGTTTTTATGAAATTGAAATAAACATAGTAAAACACAAAGTCTCAAAGTGAATATTCTTTGTTCCCATTTGTTAAGAAGAAATCATAACAATCAAAACCAATCATAAATACAAGAAGAGCTATCAAAATTTTGAAATAAATTTGGATTTTTTTTTAGATTTACATGTCTGGCTTGACCTCAAACTCAAAATGTATAACAGTTACATGATAAAAGAGCTACAACAACAAAACTAACCATCCAAGGTTCCAAGTCAAGAGCACATTCAGCACTGAAAGAAAATAAAAGTATGCAACAAACAGGTATTCAGAAGCACTAGTCTACGCTTCACTAATTAAATGAGCAAAATAAAAATGATAGACAAGGTTTTCATGAAACCTACCTGTAGTACACCCAGCCATCTTATATGCTCTACATCCACTCCATAAGTTAAATTATCACGCCCATGGAAGTACCCACCTAGAAGCAAGTAAATGTTAACACCAATTTTACAGCCAACAACACATTCCAGGTTCGTCATTATCTAACTCTTCAGTAGGAAGACAATAATGTAAATGCCACTTTTATGACAATCTTTCACATTTTCTACAATTAAACTTTTCCTAGTAATAGGAAGTGTTTTTTTGGAGTTTTGGCATACTAAGTAGCTCCAATTTGTCCCTTCCCACACTCTAAAGCTCTGAAGATTTTGTCAAAATAAGAAGTCAAGATTAAAGTATGTAAAATTGATGGTTTTACTGGCAGGAAGAATCTTACATCTAATGAAACTCATAAACATTGTTATCCTCAGTGATACGAAAGTAGAAATTCAAAGATATCAACGTCCTTGATGATATGGGAGGCTCCACCTCTTTGACAGCATATTTACAGGAGTAATAGGAAATATAAACTTTATACAAGGTTTAGCTGAGATACCAGGGAAACTGCAGTATCCCAAGACAAAATTGGCCAAAACAGCTGACATGAACTAATTGTTCAGTGGGGAAAACAAACTAAATTGAAATAAGCGGCTATTAAAACTGAATGAGAATGTTGAATGACGAGTGGTATAGAAGGGTACTATAGTAATTATCATATCAGTTTAGTTGTTCTTACTTATATGTGTTGAATCAGTGGCAGTTCAGAAAGATAACTACAAGTTAGTTTCTTTGCTTTATATGTAAAAGGATATGTATGTTTTTTAGACAAATTTTTGTACTTAAAGAGAAGAGTTGATTAATATCCTAATCCAGCAATTAATGAATTGATGCAGGATCTCTCCTGCTTCTCTCGTCTCTTTCTGCCTTCTCCTTGCTTCAACTTCTAAGTTCTTCATGGTATCAGAGCATCAATTATCAAATCAGGTGAGATTTTGCCTCTTTCTTTCTTGATTCTTCTTCTTTCTTCTTTGTATTTTGTCTTCTTGACCTGTGATCATTCCAGGTTTTTGATTTCTTTGCCAGTGGCACCTGTCAGTTGCCTATTCTTGCTGTTTCAGTGCTGTTACCTTATGGTAATGGCGCAAGTGACTACCTACCAATAAAAAAATGTCGTTTTCTGCCTATCTACCTTCTCTATGATCAACAACTACTATTGTGCAGGTTGTTTTCTGGCTAAAGCTGTCACCTTTTTAACATGACTGTCTAAGTAAGTAATGTCAAGAGGCTGACTAATACAACCTAAAAGACTAGTCGTTTAAGTGCGGAAAGTCAACCTACTCAAGAGAGGTGGACCGGAACCACCTTTGACATCCACCCCGCCCCTTACCGCTCCCCGCGGGATTCGAAGGCGGGACGTACAGGACCTGGCTCTGATACCATGTCAAGAGGCTGGCCAATACAACCTAAAAGACTAGTCGTTTAAGTGCGGAAAACCAACCTACTCAAGAGAGGTGGACCGGAACCACCTCTGACAAGTAATTCTTATGCTGATGTGCAATTCTGACCAGCAATTTGATATTATTATGAACTATCTGGCCATGTGAGGGTTTCCTGCAGGCCTTTATAACCGAAGTGTGTCAGCATCACCATTCCTGGATGTCTGTGTCAGCCCTTTTTCTGCCCTTATTGTGAGTGGGAGTTGTTTGCTTTGTTTGAGTTTACCCCTGAGGTGAAACAGCAGATATTATGGCTGCTTCAAATGATATGAACCTTTTCAACATTAATGAGAAAGACAGTAATATTACGCAGATCACCTAGGTCAACTTGAATAACAAGAACTATGTGGTCTGGACACAAGTTGTCCAAATTTTCCTTCGTTCAGAGAAAAAGCTTTAAGTATGTGATTGAGGATAAACCTGTTACTCAGACAGAAGAATGTGAGATAAGAGTTTTATACTGTGATGGCATGGTTACCGTACTATGTGGCCACGCAGCTTGTGAATCATGTGGTCTATAACAAGACTACTAGAGGTATATGGAACACATTGTAAAAGAAGTTTTCCAAAGATGGAATCATGTCCAGAATCTATGATTTGTATACCAAGGCCTTCACTATGCACCAAGGTGAGAAGTCCCTAACGGAATTCATTGGTGATTTATATAGTGTGTGGCAGAAACTTTTGATATATCATCCACTGGTAGCTTATGAAAAAAATCATGGGGCAGAAAAGAGAGGCAATTTAGGTTGTAAGTCTGTTGTGAGCCCTCAAATCAGAATATGATGCAGACCAATCAGATTCTTGAAGGTTCACTTCACAATCAGTGAGATTTTGATGAGCTCTAGCTTCATTTGAAGTCAGTCCGATCATTCTGTCTTTGCACGCAAGAAGAAGTCTAGAGTTGTAATTTTGATTGTTACATGGATGTAATTGTCATTAAAGGGAGTGACACGACTGGAATTAAAGAAACAAAAGCCTCTTTCAAACAACAGTTTCAGACCAAAGACCTGAGAAAACTCAAACATTTGTTAGGGATTGAAATGGCTCATAGTAAGGAAGGTATTGTATTGTCTCAAAGAAAATACATAATTGATTTGTTGAAACAGTCAGGGTTAGTAGGAGCAAAAACAATTAAAACTCGGCATGATGAAGGACGTCTGAAGCTAAAGTCTTCTTAGCAACTGGGAGATGTCTTCATCAAACCTTTGCCGAGAAAAGAGTTTATTGTTTTGTATAACAAGCTAGGTGTACTAGACATCCATGCTCCCGCTTCAAGCGCAGTGTTGAGTGACAAGAGGTATAGAAGGGTAATATCGTAATTATCATATCAGTTTAGTTGTTCTTTATTATATATGTTGAATCAGTGGCAGCTTAGGAAGATAACTTACAGTTAGTTTCTTTGCTTTTTGTGTAAAAGGGTACATATGTCTTTTAGACAAGCTTTTGTACTTAAGGTAGAGAAGAGTTACTTAATATCCTAATCCAGAAATTAACCCCTCATACTTTGGAACAATCCATCCGTTATAAGTATTGGAGGTAATTTTGACATTTAACCATGGAAGAAAAAGATCTTACAAACTTATAAATCATAATAAAATAACACAAATAAGGTGGGTAAGACTTTATACAAACTTGTATCCATTGTTTCAGTACCTCTTTCTACGTAAAGTCTCCTTTCTTTATAAAAAGTTTACGTGAAATTCTAACAAATAAGAATTTTCTGTAAATAAATTTTAAAAGAGATGATAAGTGCTTCTGTGCACACCTTGAAGCAGCACGCCCAAGAGAAACAGCTTAATTGTTCTCATTATAACTTTCTTTGTCGCTGCACTCTTATTAGGCACCTTCTGTAAGGAACTACAAATCATTAGCTAATCAGACACAAGCCTTTAATACTGAAAACAAACATGTCCATATACAGTTTGACTTCAATGGGCTCCAAGTGCAAGCGTTCCATGGATAAGACTGATGAATTCTCTATTAGAAACCTTACTTTTCCAGCTATGTAATTGCCACCGCACCAGATGCACAAGCCCATAAACAAACACATACAAAATAAAATGCAAATAGAGGAGACAGTACCTTGAACACCAAGGCTATGGAAACGCCAACTATAAAAAGAAAAAATGGCATCACAAAGTCTGCGAGTGTCACACCAAACCAAGGAGAGTGATTTATGGATGGAAAAGCCCCCCCAGCATCATCGACCAGAATCATGAGCTGCCAATAAGACAACACCAATCAACAAACAAAAAATATGCAAGCCTTTGGGTAAAATGCCTGGTGAAACCAAAATTGTAGAAACTGAACTAACGGCTACACCGAAGTCTAAGTTACAATTCAGCACGTAGGAATCATGCAGCACGTTAATTACAGAACGAATTACCGAAGAAAACACTTTTAGTAACACTCAACAGAAAAATTAAGTCCAAACGGCTTCAAATATCTAGAATAACTCAGTTCAATATCTACCACAAGCAAGTCACAAATGATAAACAACACATCATAAAGAATATGACAAGCTGACAGTGGACGAGTAAGCGGATCAGACTGCGGTGTGAAACTCGGATACATCACTCTTTCCAACTAGAATTTTCTACTAGAACCGAGAGCAGATAGTGACAAACGAAAACAAAAAGCATAATAAATTAGGACGACTGAAACGTACGGCAATCGTGAGGCCCCGGAAAATATCGAGCGAAACAATTCGTTGTTTCTGATCAGCAGAATTTGGCTTTGACGAGTCAATGGCTTGAGAAGGACTGTGATGAAGATCAGATGAGGAAGGTCGAATCTCATCTTCCACGTCGACGAATTCCGTAGAGGTGGAGGGATGAGCGGAAGAAGACCCGAGTAGAGGAATTCGTGATTCCATTTCCCTCTCTTGAGACCTCGGACAGGACACTGAACCGTCAAAGTCTCTTTTAAGCCGAGGCGGTTAGGCAGCTGATGGCGCAAAGGAACTAATCAACACAAGTCAAACCATTTGTCTTCGGGTGTATATTTCCCATGAAACATGATTCAAGTGTTTTTTTTTAAGAATTTTTTAATATTCTTTTAATGAAATGGCATAAAAATGACCTATTTTGTTCCGTTTATATCACTTATAACCCTACAGTCAACGGAGAAGGAAGGGAAAGCGAATCCTCCCGTGATTTTGAAGTTTAAATAAGAATTTATTTTTATAATTTTTATTTTTCCAATAAACTTGTAATGGTGTTTACCTTAGCTACATATTAAATTCAAATGATAAATAGGCTTATTATCAAGATTCAGATGATTTATCCTATGAAGAAAACTTGTGCCAAGTGAGAGAATGAAGAGCATACTAGAAAAGGGTTTCAGGTTGAGATTAGCTTTCTAGCAAGAGAATTTCATGTAGGATGGTGACTGCGGAGACAGACAACAAGAATTTTTAAGGAGATTGTAGTAACAAAATGGTACTAGAAAAGGGTTTCAGGTTGAGATTAGCTTTCTAGCAAGAGAATTTCATGTAGGATGGTGACTGCGGAGACAGACAACAAGAATTTTTAAGGAGATTGTAGTAACAAAATGGTATCTACTCAATCAAAAGCAAATTTCTTTCTCATTATCAAATGAATTTAAGATACCAATTACTGTCCCCAAGCTCTGAAAGCTTCAGTGCTGCAGCTTTCAGAGTTGAATCACTCTTGCAGAAAGCAAACCTAACGTATCTCTCTTGATAGTTTTGAGTTATTCCAGATAATGGCTCACCGGAAAGGCTTGGAGCTGATTCCGTATGAAAAAATCCACGTCCAGGTACAGCTGCTATCCCAGCTTTCTTAATTAACTTAGTTACAAAGTCTACCTGCATCATTTAAAATAACAGAAATCTTTGATTTGATCAAATGATATGAATGGAAAAATAGGATTGTTTTTGTGCAAATATAACTCAGAACTGAACTATAAGATGTACTCTAATGAGCTTATTAGACTCAGAAATATAAAGAAATATAAAAACTAGAAAGGAGTAAAATGCCAAGCCTTCACAGCTTGACAAATGATGCAAAAAAATGTCAGAGCTAGTAGAAGTGACAAAAGGTCAAGATCAGATCAGAAGGTACATACATCAGAAAGTGGGCAGTTTTCAGGAAGCTCTGTAAATACAAAAAAAGAACCCTGAGGCTTGAACTTGATCTGGAAACCAGCTTCAACTAACATCTTCACCATTTTATCTTTCTTTATCTCGTAGTCCTTCAAATGAAGAAAAACCATATATTATCAAGCTTCTTTTTTTACATAATCTATTTTATCGAGTAAAATTGACATGAAAACGTAAGTAGGAGAAGGGAAAAGGAATAAATGTTTACAGTTCTCAGGGATTCGAAATAAGCCGGTTGGCTTCTCAAAGCAGTCACAGCAGCCTCCTGGAAAGGGGCAGGAGCAGAGTCCGTGATTTTAACATGAATGTTTCTCATTGCTGATGCAATGCTGGATGGAGCAATTGCCCACCCAATCCTCCATCCTGTTACACTTCCCCAACAACATAAAATATTTGCTCACCACATAATCAAAATGTCTGTAGAATTGGTATTTCTTATATTTAAAAATCTGACCTAAACATCAAGTAGAATGGCAGGGGAAAGGAGAAACATTTTTGTCAGAAAACTGTCACCGAAAAACTACCGATGCAAGGATAATGTTAAGAGCCACCTGTAACACTAAAGGTTTTGGACAAGGAGGAGGTGATGATGGTTCTGTCTTGCATTTCTGGGAGAGAAGCAAGAGTCACATGCTTTTTCATGTCAAAGGTTATATACTCGTAAACCTGCAGTTATGCAATCAATACATTATTGGTAAGATCACTTACAAACTGAAGGAAGACAATTAAATTTTACTACCTCACAAATCCTACTCATGTAACATGGTAGAATAGTGGTTGAGATATAGGCTAATGTAGACTATTCTACTCAAGCGTGTTCATGATACAGAATTTAAGCAAAAAAGAAATCATACTTCATCAGTTATAGCTAGGCAATCCATGCTGCAGCAAACTCCAGCTATAGCCTTGAGCTCATCTTCCGTGAAAACTTTTCCAGTTGGATTATGAGGACTGTGTACCATTCCAAATTAGAAAATTTCCTCAACCAAACTATTACAAATCAAATTAGAGGTCTAGATTCCTAACATAAGTATGCGATTTCTGAAGACCTTTCTCAAGTTGAAGTAGTAGAAGGCTTAGAGTTATGAGTAGATTACAGCTCATGTACAGCAAAAACAAAATGACAATAATGTTTTTTAAATGAATTTATAATAGATTTGTTATTAATCAAAAAATTCATTACTGTTTAGAAAGAGGAAGGAAGAGAAAGAAAGACAGAATGAAATTAGCTTGCAAGAGAGAGAGAGAGAGAGAGAGAGATTTATCAGTTCAAAAGGTGAGATTTCACCCAAACCGTCAGCTATGCTCAAATTTGAATTCCCAGTCTGCAAAAGAAATTGAATTCCTAGTGGTACGTCGCAAAGTACAGATCAACCAATGGGAAAATGTTGTACAGAAGTACATCGAACAAAAAATTTGTCATATCAAAGTTTCTGTTTTTCGAGAACCCAAGATACTGAATTTCATTTTGGGAAGTCATTTCATGAACATACAGATAAACATTAAGCTTTAATTGACAAAGCAACTTCAAATAATCATGATTCATGACCCGGAAAACATTTTATATAAAAGGCTTTTTCACCTCAAGAATTCAGAAAAGTCTAATTTTCGTGATGTCCTAACTATTGCATTTTGTTTAAAGAGAAATTCTTAGCTCAGCATGTAAGATTATTTCAGCTGATTGTACCGACTCCACAGTCAGCAAATTAAGAATGGACATTCAGTGAGGAAATTAAATATGAAGTTCTCTGCAGTATACAGTATACGTTTTCTTTTTTCTGTTTCTTTCTTCCTTCTATAAAAGGTGTGTTGATCATACTTACCTGTTCAAAATTACAGCTTTTGTTCGAGCAGTGAAGGACTTCTTCAATTTTTCTATGTCCAAACTCCAGTTAGGTGGACCCAGTGCAAAGTAAACCTACACATAATGTTCCATTTCTTAAATTGATAGTGGTAAACTGGTAATGATAAATGAAAATTCCTAAAAGCCATGCTAATTGCCGAGTAAAAAGAAGCAAGTAAGACTGCTCACTGGAGTTCCACCAGCCATTCTGACGCATGCTTCATAGGTCTCATATGCAGGATCGAACAAAAGGACTTCATCCCCCGGATCGATTGCTACACAAAAGACATGCCTCAGGGCAGTAACATCAGCTCTTACTTCGTTTATATCAAACGAAGAGAAGTGTAGAATGATATAGCAGAAACATACTTGCAAATATTGCTGCAGCAAATGCCTCAGACTGGCCACAGCAAACAACAATATCTGTAAGAGGATTTACATCTAGACCGTGCTTTTCCTTCATCAACAGAGCCAAGCAGTCACAAATCCCTTGAACATGCCTTGAGATTCAAAATATACATAAATAAATGAAAAAGTAAACATCGGACTGCTTATGAATTCTACAGAATTTACTGCAAAAGGTCGCTCACCAAGTGAACCTTAACAAGGAAAGTTCGGAACATAAAACATCAAAAGCTCCATGACCTTGTCAGACAGGATAACTCGTTAAAAACCTGGCAGAGCAAGAGCTTACCGATATTGATTCAAATCTGAAGTGATGGCTGAAAGAGCAGCTTCTTTGATCTGCTGAGGTGCTGGGAAATCTGGAAATCCTTCCGCAAGATTGATAGCATTGCATCTCTGAGCAAGATGCGATAGTTCTTGAATTGGAGAGGGCGCAAGCGACCGGGCAACTCTTGAAAGCTTCTCCATCATCGCTATCCATGACGTTTATCCGATGATTTTATATCTGTTTTATTGTTTTTTGTCGGATTCGTTCAATTACGGATTGGCGCCTTTGAATGGTCAAAACACAAACACGGCTCGAAAAAAAACATGGTTAGAACGAAGTATCGTTAGTCCCACATTTTGAGTTTATTAGATGGGAAAAAAAATTTCCTAGATGGCTAGTTATTTTGGGATAGTTTTCGATCTAATTTAACATGGTATCAGAACAAGTCACTAAGTATGTAGGTCTCCACCTAAATTATCCGTTTATAGAGCTACAAGAGAGTGGGCCCATACGTAAAGGGGAGTGTTAAAAAATAGTCTCACATGGATTAACAAATACAAAGATCTTGAGTTTATTCGATGGAAAAAAAAAATTTCCTAAGTAGCTAGTTATTTTGGGATAGAACTTTCGACCCAATTTAAAAATATCCATTTTAAGATTTTTTTATTTTTATAGTTTGTCATAGTACAATAGAAATAAGAACATTGTTATGAATATAATAAAGTAAATGACATTCTATAAAATAGATTAATTTTTCTAATGAAAAAAAGTTGGGTTTGCATAATGAAGTTTACTTTGGTTATGTGTCAAATGCAGTAAAAAAAAAAATTTAATAAAAAATCTTTTCAAAAAGCAATTTAGTTAAGGGTGTGTTTGTACCAATCGGAAAGTGTACAAAAAAGTCATAGAAAATAAAATCGTTGCCCAAAATTTCATCTTGATTCTTCTTGATTCCTCGTACCTTTAAGAAATGTGAAAATAATAGGAAAATGAGTTTCTTATTGTTCAAATAAAAAAAATAGAAAAATAAAGGAAGAATACTAAGGCTGAAACTCATCATTTTTCTATGCATGTTCAAGTCTCTCATTTTGCTATTTTCTATCTTTGTTTATTTTCAGTTGATCGTTTTTTCATTTTTATGACTCTCTAATGTGTGATTCGATACTTTTTTTCTTCCTGTTGGAAATTTTGGAATGCAACTGCTTCGATTTTTCGATGTTAGCATGATCTTCCTTTATTTTTTATTTTCAGTGTTTTGAATGTCATGCAATATGATCCACTAGACAGCTCAAAAAAATTACAAGGCAATATTAGGACACACTTAGGCAAACTAAATTGAAACACAAAAATAAACAAATAGATAAGATAGAATCCAAGAGAGGTTCCCCATGAGATGAAAAAAAAAAAAAAAAATTCGATTCCCGTATGAAATGCTAGGAGTAAGGGAAAAGGGTGAAACTTTTTTTTTTTTTTTTTTTTTGTAGAACTTAACTAAATTAGGGGAGAAGGAAGAGGATTTTAACTCTTTTTTCATGTAATAAGATGATGGGGAATGTCACAACCACCATTTGAAGTGAGTTCCTTTCTTTACCTTCCTTTTTCCTTGCTCATACAATCAAACATCAGAGAAAATTATAGCTTATATTACAGTGTTCTAATCAATTCCTTTTGGGATTCAGGAGTTTTCCTCTTATTCCTTTTCCTTGCTCATACAAACAAACTTTAGAGAAAATTATAGCTTATATTACAGTGTTCTAATCAATTCTTTCTACTAGATCGGGATTCAGAAGGGAGTGGATTAGTTGAGTCCTCAACTCACCCAAGTCCTCTTCTGCTTCAAAAAGAGAAATTTGAGAGAGAGAAGGGGAGAGAAGAAGAGATAAATAAGATAAAATAAATAGGATAAAAGATTTAGGTTAAAAAGGTGCTCTTCCATTCTTCCTAGTTATGTTTAAGTTGACAATTCTTAAGGTTTGCTCCTTAGAAAATAAAATAAAATGATAATTTGATCATTATTATTCTAAAAATATAGTTAATAAAAATAAAATAACGATCAAATTCTTTTTTTACTAACTATATTGAGAAAAATAATGGCCAATTTTTATTTTTTTATTTTATTTTTTTCCATGGGTTCCAAACATACCCTTAGGTTATTTCGGCATAGGGTTTACTTGATTATTTACTTTTTTAATAAATATAATAAAATAAATGACATTCTTATAAATAAATGTCACCAAAATTAACATTCTTGTATCGCTTGTATCGTCTCTTATCGATTTGTGTCGGGCATATCGGATATGGCAAAAATACGTATCAACTCCTAACTCACCGCAGATTAAAAATAAAAGCCATTGTTAAAGACTTCAATCAGACGATTCCCAGCGCTCTCTTTTACATCAGTGGGCCGACAAAAGCAGCCTTACCTTTCCCACTACGTGTGCTATTCTTTCGTTAAAAGAAGCCCTTTTGCCACTTTATTCCTGGCTCAGCGTGGCCCACAAAGCCCATTTGTTGGTCCAATTTCGCAAAGAGAAACATCTTTTTCACACCCGGAACTCTTCCAAAGTTAAACTCTGAACTCACTGAGTCGATTATACGGCTCGGTACGAGGAAAACTAGATGAACCATCTGTCACCACTAGGAAAGTTCCCTCCAAAACCGCGACGTCTTTCGGCTTTTTCATCTTCCTTCTCGCTCACGACTTGGAAGAAAAAATTCGACACTACCGAAGCAGGATCAGCTGTTAAAGTACTCGGCATCTTCCTATAAACTTCTGTGCATCTTCTTCATCATCGCATTTGTCATGGTAACCTAGTTTTTTTCCTTTTTTTTTTTCTTTCTTTCTGTATATTCTGTGACGCGTCTACTTCTACTGTTTAGATTCTTTGTTAGACTTAGTAATCGAACCAGTCGTTAGTGGATTTCGAGATTTAAGTGCTTCTGGTTCGGATATGGTATCTGTATGGTATTAGACGAATGAACTTCTTATCCTAATACAGTTTTTAGGGGAAAAAAGGGTTTCGTAGGTTTCTTACAGTGCCTCTCAGTTGATGCTTGGGAAGTTTCCGCATCCCTTCGTTTTGGTTTCACAGAGCTGAACTGAAACTGTCAGCTGTAAGTGCAACTAGATATAAGATTTTGGAAGGTGTAGTTGCACCATTAACTCTATGCCGATAGCTGTCGGTATCCTTTTATGACGATGAAAAGGCCCCATGGTGATGATGTAAATGAGCTTCCAGTTCCGGAGGCCAAACGGAATTTATCATTTTCGAAGTGAGTCTATGGAGGAAAGATGTTAGAGATTTTGAATTAATGCTGCTACGGGTTACTGATTCTCTCTTATTCTTTTTGTTGGCAAATGGCAGTGCGGTGAGGGAAGTTCTGAGACAGCACTCTGCTCAAGAGTTCTTGGCGCGGTTTGAGCCTTTTCTCAGGAGAGTGGTAGGGATCAAGGCTTGCTGAATTCTTTTCCCGTATTTAGAATGAATTTAGCGTCAAAGTTCAAATGTAAATATTTGGTGCCTGCAGCTGATATGATAATCAGCTATAACTGGTCAAGAGAAAGACATTGTGCTTGATAACTGAAAATCAGTGTTTTTACTTCCTATTTAGCTGGTTCTCGGAGACACTGGGCTTCAATTTTGTGTGCTGAGAAGTTCAGAAATAAAGGGTCACAACTAGATACGTGTGTACTAAGGACATGAATATTTATTTTATTGAGCTTTCTTAAATTTGATATTTACTTTAGATGAAATATGCAAATTCTAAATTGTTGGAAAATTTGCTTTTACTATTTCTTGATTATTTGCATTTGGTATGTTGTTTCAGAGAACTTTTAATTTTCTGACTGTTACTGTTGTTTATTCTCAATCAGGTGAGGGAAGAGGTTGAGCGTATTCTATACACAAACTCAGCTACAAGGTGAACTTATTATCTTCCCAAAATTTAGCGGTACCAAGATTTAAGCTTATGAGCTCAAGGATGTTCATATGGTTTTATTATGAGACACTATTTCCTATGTAATGGGTGTTGAAATTGTAGTGGACTTATATCTCTGGGAAATTTCATTTTTTGTTTTCTAAACAATAAACCATGTCATATATGCGTTCAATAAAAAAGAAAAAATTTGAGTCGCATATATCCCGTCTTTTCCATTTCTAAGTATTTTGTCATTATCTGCTTGTGAATTTTTTGGCTTATCTACAACTAAAAGTCATTTACTTGTTTCTGTGAAGGTTTTGCTCCAAATACGGTAGTGAAGCATGTCGGTCAAGAAGGTGGGAACTCCAGATCAGGAGCAAGTTACCCAGTACACTTTTCACGGGCAGCAGAATAGAAGCCGAGGATGGTCTACCTGTCCAAGTAGTAATTGTAGATGCCAGTTCAAAGAAAACTATCACCTCTGGTCCTTTATCATCATTAAAGATAGAAGCTCTTGTCCTTAATGGTGATTTTGGTAAGGATGAAGAAGAAGACTGGAGCCAGCAGGAGTTTGATGCTAATGTTATTCTAGAAAGAGAGGGTAAGAGACCATTGCTGGCAGGGGAGCTGGTAATTTCTCTAAAGGATGGAGTTGGTAATCTTGGGGAAATCAGCTTTACAGATAACTCTAGTTGGATAAAAAGTCGAACATTCAGGATAGGTGTCAAAGTCATAGAAAGCAGTTGCCCTGAAGAGAGAATCAGAGAAGCAAGGAGTGAAGCTTTTGTTGTAAAAGATCACCGAGGAGAGTGTAAGTTATACTCTGATTTTCAATATTTTGAAGTGGTAAATAAGTATGTCCAGTACCGCATTTTGCTTCTGATGAAAAGGAGATTATAGTTGATTATCATTCTTATGAATTCCATTGTTGTCATTATTGCCATGATTACAGAGTTTACTTCCCCTTATTTGTTTCCACTTTAAATGCATTAGCCAAAATATGTTTAGATGTCTAACCTTTGTTTCGTTCAGCATATAGGAAGCATTACCCTCCAGCTTTGGATGATGATATTTGGCGTTTGGAGAAGATAGGAAAAGATGGAGTTTATCATAAGAAATTATCTGATGGGGGTATCAAAACAGTGCAAGACTTTTTAAGGTTTCTGGTTACTGATTCTGTTGGGCTCCGCAGTGTAAGAAGTTTCTAGTGTTTCTTGTTTCTTTATATTCAGCATGAGAAAATCAGTAAAACATTTTCAGGGAATTGGTCAAAGATGCTAATAGAACTTTTCTTTGAACTCCTTGTACTCCAGAAGTTTTGCAGTGGGATGTCAAGTAAATCCTGGGAAGCAACTGTTCAACATGCTAGGACTTGTCTCTTAGGTAACAAGATTTATCAATATGAGAAATCTGGGATTCTGCTTCTACTAAATTCCATCTATGAGATCGTTGGAGTTGCATTCAATGGACATGTTTGCCAGATGCTGAATGAACTCAGTGCAGCTCAGATGGTGCGTGTTTCAAACTTCGAATGGGTGCTTGCATGATTATTAGCCCTTGTAATTTTGGAATGAGCTGTTTCTTAAGCTGCTGGTTGTTTGTGTATTGATGAGAACTGGAACTCTTGATCTTTTTTCAACTATAGGAGCAAACTTTGGTTGTTTAATTCAACGTTTGCCAGGTGTATGATCTATATTAGATCTGGTGGTCCAATTCCAGTAGAGACTGTTAAGTATATTTTTGAGTAGACTGCATGATTCCAGATAATGTGGTGGTGAACCTCTGTATAACTGGTTCAGTTCTACTAGAATATCTTTTTGTTTGCTTTTTAATGTCTTCTTCTTCTTCTTCTTCTTCTTAATGGAATTTAATTTGACTTTCTGAATTTCTTATGGTAGATTCTGATGGAGTATGTGAAGCAAAGCGCTTACAAAAACCAAATAGATATCGTTCCTGTTGATACATTGTCAATCAGTAGTCCTTCAATGTCCTTCCTTGCACTAAACTATGCCTCAGTTTCAGGATCAGGTGTAGACCTACAGGATCGAGGTAACTTCAAAGCCCTGATTTGCACTCTTCAAGAGTTGTAAACATGGCGGAGGATAGAGATTTAACAATCTGATAGGAGGATTTATTATGTCTTTTTGAAAGTATTACCAACCTACTTACATTCTCCAGTGTTGTAAATCCATTTACAAAAAGACATGGACACCCTCCAGTGGACACTTTTCAAGATTTCTTTTTGTCATGTCTGAGCTTTTGCGAATTCCACTTGTACAGATGGTTTCTGAGCTTTTGCAAATTCCACTTGTACAGATGGTTTACTCATTTATAATGAATCTGGCAAAAGAGATGAGAAACAAAAGGAAACATTTAAATTGGTGCTATTTGATTTAAAATTAAAAATAGAATAATCTTTTCCCACAGGTGGACTTTGCTGCTCCATTCTTGTTGTCCTAAGGGGCATCAACCGTTTGATTTCTTTTGCACATCTTGATTAGGCATGAATGACAAAAATTATGGCAGATGGATTGATCACCAAAACAGGATCTCAAACATTTGATGAACCTGCCATACAATGGTTTCACAGACATCCCACATCAGGTGATTGATGTGATTCTGTCAGATATTCCTCCTCTTCAAACTACTTGGGGTCTGGTTCAGGGAAATAGCTTCAACAGTAGAACTTTATTTGATGGATCACGAGACAATATTGTAACTAACTGGCCTCAGTTTCCTAATGATCGATCTCAGTTTCAGACACTGAATTGGAATACAATGTTTCAGAGTCCAGCTGATAATACAGGTTCTTCAGCTCCTGATTATGGCATTTGTGTTCCTCGTAGACCCAGAAACAGTTGGGTCATTAAGGATTTTGTGTGGAAAACTCAGATTCTTCTCTTCCTTTTTCCTTTTTACCCCTCTTTGGTTAGGGGAAATAGAGTCTAAGTAATGCAAGCTGTTGTATTGATGGTTTTGTTTTTCTTCGGTAGGTTCAACAATCTGTAGGAAAAATTTTAAAAACAATCTACTGTGCCAACATCTAAGCACTAGTTAACTTCTTATTCTCATTCCTTTCCTTACACGAAAACCTTTTCATATGCGATTCCCATTTCACTCTACTTTCTCAACACGATAAAAGATGAAAAGGAGTAAATACAAAGGGGATGATGCTCCTCTCACCTTTAGTCGTCCCAGTGAAGGGAAGGGAGATAGAGAATCAATCTAAATCCTGATGCCAGCGACATTACGCATTTTCAGGAAGTATGAACTCATTCATTTTTTTATGTTTGAATCCAAAAAATTGATAGGAGCAGAAAAAGAAGGACACGGAATTCAGCATTCCTCTCGTGACCTCAAGACCCTGAGTAGAAGCCCTCGGGGGCTCTTCTCATGACACACATAACTCCTAATTAATGTACGCTTTTTTTGCTTATGGCTTTGCGAGCGTACAAAAACGTCGTAGAAGGCTAAAGAATCCCTCTCCTTTACGCAACAAGATCGACACCTTGCAAGCAAATCCGATTCGCCTCCCTCTTCTTCTGGCAACTTAAACTTCACATAAATGGGGACTCCCTCTCCCTCATCCGGTTTGGACGACGCCAGGGCCTGACACACAATGGCAGTCACTCATGCCGATCTCGCCCCTTCGCGCAAGAGCACTGACATCGGTGGCGTCTTGGGCGTCCTCCTCATGGTCTTCTCCGTCATCTGTGGCCTCTGTTGTTTCATCCTCTGCCTCTTTGCTGAAGCCACGAGATCCGAGGTACATGCTGAATGCGTATACTACTAGTTTTTTTAATTCACCTGCAACTTATTCATGAGCTTTCTGCGACTCAGTCGAGAACAGGAAAAGATCCAATTGGCTAGAACGTGGCCTCATCTGGATTTTGCTGAAACTCCTCGGGGAATAAGAATTCATTGTTACTTCAATTGTGATTTTGCAGGTGACATGGCTGCGCGTCAATAGCAGTAACAAGGAAGAGCAGAGATACGAATGCGTCTACAGTGGAAGCGGTAAAATGCCACTGACGTGCGCCGTGGCCGCATTCGTGGCCCTTGCGATGGCAATGGTAACAAAACACGCCTACATATTGGTCGCAGTAAGCAAAGCTAAACCTCCAGCGTTAGTCTCCTGGACGACGGAATCCTCCTCCTCACAAGCACTCACATGGCAAGCCTGCTTCTTCTTTGCTTCCACCTGGTAAGCCTAAACCACCACTTGTCAACTAATCGTCTTTCTCACCACCTTCGTAGTGCACTGACTGGGAAGAGCCTTTGACGATCGATCGCCTGTACAGGGTATGCTTTGCGGTGGCGGAGGTACTGCTCATGATCGGTATTGGGGTGGAAACGGGACATTTGGAGAAATGGACGAGAGCAAGGCCGAGCTGCCTCGTGACTCGGCAGGGCATATTCGCGGCGGCGGGAGTTTTTGGTCTGACCACAGTTTTCTTCGCGGCCGGTTTGTACCTCACGGCGATGCGAGCGCAGCAGATACAACGGGAAGAGGATAACGTGCGCCGGGAGGTCCTAAATACCTCCTTCCTCTTTGCATCCCCTCCTAGATCCCCGAGGCATCAGGTCCCACGAAATCTTCCCCAGGTTCATCGCGTAAGGCGGGAGATCTCCAGTGCGCCCTCCCGTGAGAGCCCGTCATCAGAAAAAACCGTCGACAACGCCGCTTCCGTATAGCTAGAAAACCCAGAAGGATTTTTACCTTTTAAACGATAAATGTAAATTTGTAAATGCAGATCGATTCATTCTTATTAATCCAAATCGGAGACATTCAAATTTCAAAGCTCTCAACGACAAACTTACTCGCGCTACCAAAGTCTTTCGAGATTATCCTTTGCCGATGTGCTGCTTATCACTCCGAAAACCCGGAAGAGCTGGGGACGAAATAGTGAGTACAAGGCAAGAGAGAAACACTCGGCCCTGCAAAACGGTGAGTATCCCATCCCGTATTTTGCATTCCCCTGCTACATGGAAGATTTGATAGATCACAGTTTCTGGAACCGGAAAATAGGCAAGACAGCCGCACTAAATCCAAGTGAATAATCGAAATTCAATAGGGTTTTCCCAGTTTTTGAAGAAGAATAGGCACTAGACAGCTTTCATTAATTTCAACACATAATTCTCAATACAAAGCTCATGTTAGCAAACAAACTACCCCCATACATGATCCCTAGGTTGTGGATAGTTCGAGTGGTCGGTTAAAACAAAACACCTATGAAACCTCTAATATCTTAACTATCACTTGCACTCTCTCTTTCTTTTTTTGCCTCGTTTACACACACAAATAACCCAAGACCTGCAGGGGGGAAATAAAATACATCACCAGCACACTTCTTAAGTAGATGTTTTTGGTCGACGGGGTCGTTTCCCTTCCATTGCGTCCTTCTTCAGCCTGCAGTCTGCACAAAGAAAAGGCCCTTCCCAAGGTTTTGATGAGGGTGAAAAGAAGGGTCCCGAATTAACTGATAAACACTCATTTGGAGTTTGATCTGCTTGGCAGACTGCACATCTGATTAACCCAGAAGTTGTCTTGGAGGGAAAATCCGGCCGCAACCTGAAATTGCAAAGCAGAATTAAGGTCAAAACTTTATGACTGATCCTTCCTAGTCTGGTGATCAACACAACAGGGCAAGGATGAAGACTGGCACGTAAGAAAAGAATGACATGTACAGTCTTGAAAGAGAACTTCATCTGAATAAAAGAAACAGAGCCAGATTAACCAGTCAACTAATCAAATTTAAGAGGTCAAAAGTTCATTAGATTTCACTACTACTAGCTTTTAGTATGAGAAAATGCTACAATTAAATTCCATTAGACCAATCAAATAGCTCAAATTGCAGTCAACCAATAAAATCCACAAAAACATGCTATAAACAGGTGGATCATAATAAGCTTTAAGAAAGGTTTGCTGCTAGAGCTCTACAAAGAGACGTGCTACCAAGCATCTACCTCTCTGCAAGCATTGCAGAACCTTCTTCAAATAGCTCCTCCACGACTCCTACAGATGAGAGCTTGTTCGCTTGCTTACTCCCACAGCTGCGAAGTCTCCTCCCAAAAATTAGTGATTTCAAAATATTCTGCTTCTTTTTTGGCATTGATGGCAAACCAGACTGGTCAGGTGGAATGATGTCAACAACTATACAGGTGGTGTCATCCTTCAGGCCCCTTGACCTCAGAGCATCCTAGAATAGAGAATAACTCAATACAAAACTGGGATGCATGTTTTATTTTTAGATATACAATGATTGCAGATATGTAAGAAGGTGCCAATCATGTTGGCATACCTTAACAACCAACTTAGCAGCAAGCTCTGCAGGTAATCCTCGGCAAGACTGTGCAGCTGTTTCAGATGACAAAGCATCCCATATGCCATCAGAGGCAATTATAAGCCTCCCTCCCGCATTTGAAAGCTGTATGAGCAGATGAACATGCGGAAGAATGTTATTTTAGTCACTATGCCGTACATAAAAAGACACAAACATATCCAACAAATACCCATTGATAAACCCTGTCCGCTGACCTTCACTTGCTTCACATGTGGTATTGGGACAATGAATTCTCCAACGTCCATGTCACCAATTGATCGAGAAAGGCATAAACCACCAGGCCAGCAACGAAGAGGACCCACCTAAAAGAAGTTGAAGCAAATAATAAAGAGGAAATGTAGTTGACTTCTATTCACATGATATTTAGGTAGAAAGCATCAGGAACTAATTCTTACCTCAGGTCCCCCACAAACATTGAGCCTTCCAACTTCACCTCCACTTGCAGTCACACGTTCCCTCTCCTCAACATTTTCTTCTAACCTGTGATCAACTGTCAGCAGTGATACAACACCGCCCTGCGAATCTAATATGCATCGAGAGTCACCAACAGATGCAACAGTCACAGTAAAACCATCGACAATTACGAAGGTGACTGTGGTTCCTGATGTTTCCCCTATTGTAAGAAATGAAATAAGAAAACTGATATTAATAAAAAAAGAGAAAAGAGATAAATGGAAGCAAAAGTAGTCTTTGACACGTGCCTTTTCGTTGGAAATCAATGTCAGTTTTCACAAAACCAGCAACTAAGGCCCTGGGAAGCGCTTGAAGCCACTCTTCCCTGCCTGATCCTTGAGGGATTGCATCCATCACATGATTCAACAGATTTTCTTTTGAAAATACAGCAGCAGAAATGCCATTATGCCCATCAAAGATCTGCCAATCAGTTTAAAGTTTATGGAGCAGGTAACTATGAAGTATTCAGAATGCTCTATCTTGCCACCTAAAATGGAACAATGTGCAAACATTTATTCAGAGTTAGTGCATGGAAGCTGTTATTGCCCGCATATAGCCATTCCCGCACAATAGGCAGCTAACTAAACTTGCAAAAGTTTCACATACTGATATCTATTCATCAGAAAAATAGAACTTTGTCATTGAATAGTTTTTTTTAAGAGATATCATATTTAGGAGTCCCAAATACTGAAAATGCGTTCATAAAGTAACTAAAACTACTCTTGTACATTTAGTGTCAACAATTGTATCCGAGAGAGAGAGAGAGAGAGAGAGAGAGAGAGAGAGAGAGAGAGCATACCGCAAAAACAGAAAACGTTGACGATGGGTCTCCAGCAATCTTCTGACAGTCTGGCTTTATCAGAAAATAGTCTTCGCCTTTCTTGGCAAGACCGGCGTGTCCATACCTTACCAAAGACTTCTCAACCTTTTCACCCCTGAGCTCACGTCCAATAAGGGTAGCGAGGGGAACTAGATGGGATTTCATACTCGGGACTTTTGTCTCATTCATGGTTCTTTCGGTTTCCACATTTCCCGAAAATCTTATCACAAGTCCTAATGGATCCAAACTATTCTCATCAGTTCTTTAATACTCTCTCCCCCTTCAAATTTCACAAGAAAATGGATTTTTGAGAGACGTAATTCCTTCTCAAACTGCATTCCAACGCATTTCATCCTTTTTAGAATAGAAAATCGGAACTCATCACCACAATAAGAATTATAAACCTCGACAAAATAACTTTACAGAGAAACAAAAAGAATTCACGGATCCAGAAACCCTAATCTTCAGAGAAATGGTTGTACCTTCATCTGCGATTCATCTACTAAACTGCGAAACCGAGAAGGATGCCACGAATCGCACCTGTAACACAAACATGCTACATAATAAGAAACATCCATCAAAATTTTCTACAAGAAAGGCAGAGAAATCCGAACATGACGAAACTCGTCTAAAGAAGAAAATCCGAAACAGGAAAATGGGGATGAGATAAAAATGTTAGAATGTTCAGACACAAGAACTCTACCATGGCTTGAGAGAGCTAATTCTCACCGCAGCGCGTAGCAGAGAAAACAGCACGGATCATCAGCACTCAGCAGACCTCGAAAAAACCGTAAAGATCGAGAAAACATCAGCAACCCCTTACTTTTCACTACCGCAGTGTCCTAATAGTTTGTTTTCCATTTCACCCTCATTTTTCATCAAAATGACATCGAAATCCTCTGTTGGCGCTCTAGCCGGGCCCAGTCCCCCGCGCTGTGCCGTCCAGCCCATCCTCATTGTTCATCGAGGTCGTTAATCAACGGCATTTGGTGGCGTGATTGAGATAATCCAATCCCGGGCCCACCATGTGGATGGATGGACTTTGATTGCAGTTTGCACGCTCCTCTAGGCGTGTTGGTGTGGGACCAGACGCGTGACTCTTAGCCCTTTCGGTTGACACCATGGATAGAGATGGAGATGGGACTACTACAATGACCCAACCCACTCCGACCCGTTCCCCCGCTGAATGGGGACGGGTTAACCCAATAAAACTCACTGCATGGAGTTGGATCAATGACATGGTTTAACCCAAAAATTGTTACAAATAACAAAGAGAGGGTTATGACACTGGGTTTTATGTAATATCTTAGTTTTTTACGATAATTATCAAAATTCACCTTATATTAGTAAATTATTAAGGTTGTTACAACATAACAATTTATGTTACTATAACGTTACGAGTTCTTTTAGTGTATTTAATACTAATCCAAGTTAATAATAGTTTAATATAAGGATTAAATACCCTCATAATAATCAAATGTTTTTAACGTATCCAAATCCTTGTCGGTCCCAAGATCGACATCCAATGATTTTAATAGTAATCAAAATTTTAGATTAATCTATGTGCCCTTAAGAAATCCTTGAATAGCTAATTTCAAAAGAAAAATTTGGAAAGTGATACCATGTCTACAAATATATGACTTTTGTTGAAATAGTTTAGTAGTCAACAAACATAAAATTTGAAGTTCATCTTCATCTTTTGATTCAAATTCATTTCATTCATCTACATGAATTATAAAAAGAACTATAAAATTTCAGAAATAAATTTTATGATTGTGCGAGCTTGCACCTATGAATTCTAACTAGGTGGGTATGTGGGTGGTTTGGAGATGAAGGGATAAAAAGGATTATGCGGTACGATTAGGTCGAATAAGCCCCATCTTTTTTTTTTTGGTCTCAAAATCTACATTTAATTGTTTTGAAGATAAAGAATGTTTCAAATTAATTTGTGCGCCTTGAAAGAGTCCTTGACTAGCTAATTTTAAAAGAAAAGCATTGACGATACTAAATGATCAACCAAAATCAAATGGTGTAAAAAATCGTCTCAACAAAAGAGTATTATAAAAGTTGTTGGAAGATGGGCCCTAGCCCACACATCCAAGTATGTGGAAGATGAGCTAAAACCCATAGACCCACACAATAGTGGCATGATAGTAAATAAAGAGTCATTTCATAAAGATGACATAAATATAATTAGTATATGATTTAAGCTTCTTATTTACTTTTACTAGGGTGAAGAGTATTCTTATAATATTAGTACTTTTGATATCTATGAATACACCTTAAGGATGAGGGTTTGGACAAGTCTATAACCCTAATTTTCCAGCCTCTTTCTCCTTCTCCAAATTCGTCACTTTTCTTCTTCTCCTCCTAAACCTTCTCTTTACAACTCTTCTTTTCTTCTCACCCCTTAATCTTCTTCTATTGTGATTAGATACATCATGGAATCCTGAGTTTCAACAAAAGCAATAGTTGAACAAAGGTAAATGTTCAAATAAAAGTTTAGGGTGAAAAGATATTGTTCAAGTAAAGCTAAATGTACAAAGCACACCGATAAATAATTTCTCATAAAAGCAAATATTCAAACAAAGCAAAGGTCATGCTCGGATAAGATCACCTATAGAAGCTCCAATAGAAGAATGAATGTTTGAACGAAGTTAACTATTCAAATAAAGTTGCATGCAAAAAATTTGAGAGAAAAAAAAAAAGTTCCAACAATTGGTAAATGCTTGAACAACTTTGAAAAACAAAGGTCACTAAATAAGGAGGAAATACTCGAAAAGAAATAGAATGTTCAAATAGGCCTCTTGCACAAAAGATTGTGTGGTAAATGGAATATTCGAATAATACTAGGTGTTTAAGCAAAATGGGTGTTTGAACATAAGCTCCACTAACAAAAATTCCAACTACAAATAAAATGTTCAAACGTATGAGAGTGTCTGATGCTCTAGGATAGAAGCTTTTGCAATAGAAGGAATTTTCAAAAAAAGTTGTATTTGAACAAGAGATCAAGGAAACATAACTATGTCGAAGGACAAAATGATCAAACAATGTATATGGTTCAAATAAAATTGCTTAGAATGTTATAGAATAAACCTTCGAAGTTTGATCCAACAAAGGTAGGGGTCTCTAAAAATTGTGACTTATCTATATGTTCAACAACTTAGAAATACAAATTTAAGTATTTTTTCATATTTTTAATCAACTTTTCATTATGTTTCACAAAACGGCAGTGTCCCTTTTTAAGCTCAACGGTCAATTCTTAACATTGAGAACTCATTTATTTAAGTTATTTTTCATCAACAAACAAAAGCAACACTTTGGGCAAGCATTTCATGACCTCTCTCAAGCACCCATATACTTTGAAATTAGAGTTGGAGTTAGGGTTTGTCTATTGAAAAAGCCAATTCCTAATAATCTAAGTATATTGGTCTTATTACTTTGGAATATGTATTTGCTTACCTTTAGCCTTGCTATAATTATTGCATTCATACTTTAAAATCATCATGTTTATTCTAACAAAGGTATTTGAAGTGGGATCTGCATTGCATTCTATTGGGGCCGAGTTCTTTGAAATATTTTAATTGAACTTAGTCAAGTGAGTTTGAACTAGTGTTCTTTTACTTTAAAATCAAATATAAGTTTAGATTATTACTTGAGAACTCAAATTTTCAAATCAATATGAATAGTCATTTTGAGTTTGCTCTTTTATTTGAAAAATCAATCCAGAGTTTGTTTTGAGGTTTAATATCTAGCCAATTAACTACTTATTGAGTTATGTTTATATAAATTAGATACATGAGATTGATTATAATGTCTATTTGAACTTGTAACTTTGAAATTAGCCTGCTGAGAAACGTTGTATGTGGGCATAACTATAAGCACATAACCCTTGTATGTACTTTGTTAAACTTTGTGTAGGTCAGACCATCCCTCGACTCAAAACATTGAGTAAGCCCTTGTGATTGAGATTGAGGCGTTGAAAATCCTATTTATGGGTCTAGACTTTTGAGTTTAGGTGGATGTTGAAAATCCATATTATGGGTGTAGCCCTAAGAAGTGGAATGTGAAAAAATCCCAAGAGTAAGCCATCTAGGCTAGTGAACTTTGTAAATTGATTGTTGTGACTAATTTGAGTAGTGCAAGTCCTTGTGTGGGAAACATATTGGCCTTTGTGGCAACTTGATGTAGATGTTACTTAGCCTTGGATTCAACTTCAAAGTATAAATACCTTGGTAATAGATGTCTTAGTATAAATTTGGGTAGTGAACCGCTATAAATCTTGTATGTTCATTATAATATCAATTATTTTAGCATTGAGTTTTAGGCTTAAACCAATTTGCAATAGGAAATTCACAAAAGAGTGAAAACACACACAATCCAAGTAGGAAAAACCCCGCACAAGGCAAAAACCCCGCTATTCCTCTTCCCTCTCTCTTCCTTCTGTATTCTCTCGCTTGACACTTCCCTACGGTGCGAATGACAACCCCATTACAGCTTACCCTTTGGTCGCTTTTCTAGTATTCGTCCTTGTCAAGGTACTTTTATTTTCTACCTGATGGCCGTTTTCTTTCTTTTTTTAGATCTTCTATGGCTCGGTCCCATGAGAATTAGAGAAGGGTTCTAGTGGTTCGTTTGTATCGACATTTCCTTTTATTTAATGATTTTGGCTGGCTATCATGTAGTTATAACGCAACATTTCTTGATTTTTGTTAAGACGGCTCTTTTTTGTTATCATTTATTTGTGCATTTCATGCATCGTATAGTCTTTTTAATCCGGTTTATGCCCTTCGGATTTTGGAGAAAATTTTCATGGTTTGGGTGCCTCATGTTATTATAGAAATGGCAGCCGCTCCAATTTTTGAAATATAAACGAATACCATGTCCTGGTTTGTTTTGTTTCAGTTCTTGCAAGCTGTCGATTCGGCATTAAAAAAAGCTAATGTACTTGCATTGCGATTTTTTATTTTAGCATCTTCATTGATGGGTTTGTCACTTGGAGAAATACTGATAAAAGACTACACATTTTAAGGAAAAGAGTGGACAGAAGCTACAGAAGGTCGTGTAGATAAGTAGGCATTGGAATCGGTCACTCCTGGTTTCAAATGGAAATTCTAGTTGATAATGGAAACGCTGTCTCATCTATGTTCTAATAATTCCCCATTATATATTAAAGGAAGCTCCATAACACTTAACATTCTAGTCAGCAGTGGTTTATCACTTAACTTTTTTGAGAAACTTCTGTTGATGTTCATATAGTACAAGGAATAATACAGGTTTCCCTGAAGTCACTTATATTTTTTTTTTAAATAAAAAAATTTCTTATTACATTTTGTTAAGCATATTCTAAAACTGATTTAAGAAGCTATTAATTGTAAAACTTTTTGTGTAAGAATGGGCCTGCCAAACCCTTTTGAAACCTCCTTTCCTGCTTTACTAGTTCTCTTTTCACCATTCTCTCTAATCAAGAAAATTATCTTTTCACCACTCTCAAACATCCGATGTCTTCTCCTTCATCTCTTCTAGCGCTAGACTCTATATGATCTCTTTCTTTGGAGCGTATCTATGAGGCAACATCTTTCAACAGATAATGCGTTTGTCTTTCCGACAGTCTTGCTGAGGTCTTTATTGTTGTGAGGTTCTATCATTTAGTGGTGTTTATAAGTAAGAATAGAATGGTTTGAATGTATACCCATTTATAAATTGGGAATCTGACAAAAAATTCACAGAGATAGTGCTTCATATGAGTCCATTTTTTATGTTTCCAGTCTATGTATTGTGGTTCCATTTTGACATTAGGTTGAACTCTGAAGAGAGTGCATTACCTTCTCCATGACAGTCTATTCTTCCTGTACTGACTGTTTTCACTTGTTGTACAAATTACTTATTGATTTAATTATATGCTTTCTTTGTCTTTTCTGTGGGGTGGGTGCCTTGAAGTTCGTGGATTTTTCTAGTCATGGTGGGGTGGCAGAGGCACTTGAAATCTATCGTTCGTCTAGTTGGCAATGCAGCGAAGCAGAAACTCACTGCACAAGCAAACTATTCTAGTGCTTGTAGCAGTCCTTTTCTGTTAGGTAATGAAGCTTTAAATGTTATTCAGAAGGTTATTCATTCCTTGCAACTAATTTTGTTCCTTGTGCAAAGGTTTGGCAGCTGAAAAACTAATCATTTTCTCTTTGACTAATTTTTCCATTGGAGAATTTTCTTATCTCATGTACTTGTGCCACGATAGGAAACAACGGGAAAATTAATTGTAGTGCTTATACATTTGAAACAAAATGAAAATTATAAATAATAAAATATTAGTTGGATTTAAGAGTTAAATTGTCAATGATCACTTTAATGCTTCTTAGTTTATTTTTTCCATGGTGTGGTTTCTTGTGGGATTAATTGAAGATTCATTTTCTTATTCACTCTACATTGTGAAGGGCAATAGTAATCAAATGGAAAATTTCTCATCCGCACAAAATCAACACAAACACTCGCAATTTTTGGTGAAACGGAAAATCTTCTGCTAGTTCTTTTTTCCTATGGTTTCTTGTTGGCACAGATACACCCTATGCTAGGTTTGAAGTATGCTAGTTTTGAAGTATAAATAAAAAAGGAATATTTTGTGTAGATACCACAGAATCCCACAATCATACTGAAAATTCCCTATATGTTCCTAATATGTGAACCTTTTTACTGAAAAGTGCAAAATGCTACCCATGCAGTTGGAGAGGCAGTGATAAATCACATACATTGCTTTTTGTTTTGCCATTTCTTTTAAATTCCAGTGTTATGTGTTTTTTTAGTCTGTTCTCCTCTTTTGGTTTTCATTGACATCCTTCCTCGATGGTCAGTGGCAACTGCTTAAAGATTTGTTAACATTGAAGGCACTCATTGGAAAGTTCATCATTTGATTGCTCATGAAATGAATGTGAATCATTTGCTTTAAGAGTTAGTGTAATGATGATGTTGACTAACATGGGTTTTTTCTTAGGTCAATTTTATGTGCAGCAGAGGACTCTTGCTTTCTCTTCTAATTTTACACCGAGTCCATTGTATCATTATTTACAAGAGCAGGTAACTTTTTTCCTTTAGTTTTTTTATGTAAATTTCAGATAAACATTTACGGCTGCTGTTTTTCTTGTGCTTTCAATGGTCACCATCTTCAATTCTTCTTTCTTTTTTGCTTGCTCTTTTTTATTGTAATTTTTCGTATTGTCCTTGTGGTCTTGCTTATTGCTACAGGGTATTTCAACTTCAAGAAGACTGCTTGCAGACTCCTCCTCTGATGCAAATGTGACACCTGTAGCTTCTCCTCTGATACCTGTTTCTACTCCAAATAACGCCAATACAGAAAATCAAACTGTAGTTGCCAAACGTTCTAAAGTTCAAGCAGTTAGGAAGGGCATTAAACAGGTGCTTCCTTTTTTATTCTGAAGAATGGTCATGTCTATTTCTATAACCATTTTTTCAACCTAGTAGCAGATATCTTATGATATTACTGGATTGGGAGTCCTGTATTAAATAAAGAGTTCCTCTTGTGCATTTGATTGAGGTTAATGCTACAACGGTTATTATTATTACTATTATTTGTTTTTACTGTTATTCTTTCTCTTGTATGGATAGTTTGATAAATGAAAATTTGAAATGTTTTTGCTTCCACATTGCAATCTTTCCCTTGATTTGGAAATGCAAGCTTTCATGCTGGTCATTACTTTAAAAATTCAAGGATCACACACTCTCTTAATGCTTTACCAAGACATGACACTATAGCAGGGCCATTGAAGACCATGAAGAAGACCATCTTCACTTATTTGGGGTTTTCAATGTCCACAGACTATCACATCTGAGATTGAAGCTCTTTTACTAGGGCTGAAACTTTTAAAAAATGTGCTCTCTGGCTCCCTGGAAATGGAGAGAGACTTGAAGGTAGTTCTAAATAGGGGTGGGCACAGGTTGGATCGGGTTTCCCGAAACCCTACTCTGAAATCCGAACCCAAAAAAACCTTGAAATGTCAAACCCGACTCCGACCCAATCATCGTCCCTGCAACCCCGTCTCTTGCCCTGTCCCTGTTGACTTGTCCCATCCCCGACCCATCCCTACCCCATTTTATATCCCCACCTCGACCCGTGGGTCGGGTTTGGGAAAACTTGTCCTCGAGCCTAAACTCCCACGGATATTTTTCACCGCCTCATCCCTGACCCGTGAGGTGAAATCCAAAACCCAAACCCGGGGTCTTCAGGTCGTGTTCCCCTTGAAATCCAATCCGATGCCCACCTTTAGTTTTAAAATCGGAGACCTATAGTCTGTAACACTATTTTGACAAAATTGATGACATCTTAAGGCTCTTCTCCATCTTTTGGCACCATGGATCCCATCAACAAGTCAGCTAACCTACTCATTAGGAAAAGAAGACGTTGAACGCCAATGCTTCATTATTGGTGACTTTAAATGCCTTAAATTTTTTAAACAATTATTTTTATCTTGTGCTTATGAATTTTACATTCCCAAGTCTAAGGTGGTGCTCCTCATCTATTTCTTCTTTTTTTTTTTTTTTTTAATAGAACAACCTGTTGTACAACACAAGTGCAGGCCGTCTAGCCCAGACATCTCGTGTATTGGTTGAGGTATATCAGATTTTTAGAGGGGCAAGATGACACACCTCCTGTATATAGTGACATTATCAGACATCATGCGTGAGACATCTCTTATTTTTAGAGGGGCAAACCAGTACTTCCCCTGTATAACATGATGTTATGGGACATTATGCTCGAGACATTATGCTCAAGACATCTTAGATTTTTGTCGGCCTGAGCTGTCTTGGAAAATCGAGATGCCATCCCTGGTACAAATGAAATATAAACTGTGGCAATAGAGGGCAGTGTTTCTGACAACTAAAAGGGTATAGGATTGCGACTTTTTTTTTTGACGTCTTGTTTTAAGATTAGTGTGCTTGGAGTTCCTGCGTGGTTCAAAAAGATATGTTTTCTTATTTATGATCTAATGGCATAGTTTCAGAATTACATCTTATCTTGTCTCTGATAGTAAGCTCGTCAAGTGTCTTGGAGTTTCATCTTGACAACAATGAAAAGTAGCTTCTTTACTCAGATGGGTTATTTGTCATCCTACTGAGAGATTATAAGCTAGTTTTCAATTGTATTTTCTTCCTATGGGCCTGATTTAATGTGACTGTTTATCTTCTGGTAAACTATATTTTCTCTTGGTCACCTCTTCAGCTGCATGTTTTGCTTTTGCAGTCCTCATTTCATATTTTAAATTAAATATTTGACACTGTATGCAGAGTCCCAAGAAGGTCAATTTGGTAGCTGCTTTGGTTCGTGGCATGCGAGTGGAAGATGCACTGTTGCAGTTGCAAGTAACAATAAAACGAGCTTCACAGACTGTTTATCAGGTTATATATCCCACTCATCGTCCTGGTTAAGTTTAGTGTATCTTATTTTACAACTTATGTGAGGTCTAGTTCTGTGGTGCTACCATGGTACTGTTAGTTGCTTCTTTTTTGTGTGAATGTTGATTATACACATACACAGAGCCTGACCTCCTGGTGAGACTTTAACCTAAGACCTCAGACTAGAAACTCCCAGATGTAACCATTGAGCCAAAGGCCCAAACCACTTGCTTTTGTTACTTTAAGTAGCTGCTTGGTCATGTACTTTCTGGACACGAAAACTGTGGTAAGAGTAATATTTTAATATGGTAAGGAGAGGTACTATGTTCTCATATTCTATGTAAGAAAAGAGCTAAGGTCTGCTATTCTAAACTTGTTCTCTTGAGGAGGACAAATCCAAGGAGGTTGTGGCCCTTGAGACGGTAGTTACCCTTCCCTTAGAACTTCACTTTCACTCTTCATCTTCCATCCCTACCATAAACTAAATCCAAATTAGACCCCAATCTGCACCAATAAGTCGTTTCCACTTCCACCATTGTTTTGCCAGAAGTTCAAGAAACTTTAAAAGGAATCATATTCATGGTTCTGGTACCCAATGTCAAGGGATGAAGCAGTGCTGTGAAAATTATTTTTTACTTAACAGTTACCCAATTTTTAATTTAAAAGTTCACAATCAATGAGATTTATCTTTCACTGTGAATTGTTTAGAAGAGAATGTTATACTAGGCCAAAATCTTAAAGTATCTCAAGTATGTCTTCCTTTATGGTGGCAGGTTATACATTCAGCTCGTGCTAATGCTACTCATAACCATGGGTTGGACCCTGATCGTCTCCTTGTTGGTAAGAACCCAAGTGGCTTTTGTTTGTTTGCACCGAGGTAGCCTTGTCTCAATGACTAACCAATACTGTTATATTTCAAAGCCATAAAAGTACAATTTATTTAGTTGTTTCTGGAGTAACATTCCTCGTATAACTGCTGTATGATCTAAAGATCCATACATGCGGCAACTGGGTTGTTTTTTGCTTCTGCTTGATGGCATGCACCTTGGTCGGTCTTGGATAATCTTTTCTCTTCCTTCGACTACTCATGTGAGTCTAAAAACTCTCAAACAGAGTAGACTAAAGCTTCTAGTGATGCATTTTGCACCTTATTTTCTGCAACAGCTGAAGCATTTGTGGGAAAAGGATTCTTTAAAAAGAGAATTTCCTACCATTCCAAAGGGAGAAGTGGGATCAAGGTGAGGCCCGAGTGCAGGCTGACTGTAGTAGTGAGGGAGATCACACCTGAGGAGGAAGCTGAAATAGCCAGGCTTAAAGTTGCCAAATTCAAGAAGCTGACTAAGCAGGAGAGAAGGTTGGTCCCTCATAAACTCATAGAGACCACACCAATCTGGGGCCGCAAACGGAAGCCTAGGGAAGATTCTGCAGTCTAGTCTACTCAAGAGACAGGAATTACTTTTGGTTCATCTCTTCTTGAAAATTAACTTGACATCTAGAGTCTGATGGTGAGAACTTGAGGAAACTCAAAACCTTTTGTAAGAGAATAAAAATGGAGCTTAACGTTTTCTTTACTTTGGAGGAGCTGTCTATCAGATGCTTTGGCTGGGTCCTCGAGAGGATTTTTGCCATGATATTTCTCTTGTTGCTTTTGGATCAGATGAGATGTTTGTTGGATGTTCTGTTCAGCACTTCTGTATATTCAAAGAAGAAGGAAGATTTTCTTGGATTTTGCCCAGCCCTTGCTTCTGAGACCTCAAACCGTGTTCGTTCTTCCGTTTTTTCCAAAGAAATCTTGTTGTTTGGTTTGTTAATGACGTAGTTTAGCTTCATCACCCTATATTTAGCTGTAACTAATCGATCATCAAGAAAATGATCAAATATGAAGATGGGTCTCGTCTCCGCGTAGGGTGGATCCATTCAAACCAGTACAGAGGCCTCCATGGCCTCCATGATTGGAAATTGAAAACAATAAAACTTGGAATGAACTACACATGTAAGTAAAATAAAAGTTGAAAACAAAAACAGCTCAAAGTATGAACACAATTTCTGGAGAGACCGTTTTCTTATAAAAAA
Source organism: Aristolochia californica (assembly GCF_029961685.1). Classification (NCBI taxonomy): domain Eukaryota; kingdom Viridiplantae; phylum Streptophyta; class Magnoliopsida; order Piperales; family Aristolochiaceae; genus Aristolochia; species Aristolochia californica. Next base: position 45,160,921 of record NW_027181992.1, on the reverse strand, counting down.
CATTAAAAATGAAGGGTGTCGCTACCCACGTCTTTCATGCACTGATTGTTATTGGGAAGTGCAGACACAGAGACGCGGCGGGCTGTCAGAGAGCAATTCAGTAGAGAAAGGGAGATAAAACTTCAGCGCTGGAAAAGTCCGAATTTTCCGACTCTACTATTCACGCAACAGATCTGAAGGGCCTTAGCTTGCACTGCTTGGCTGCGCCTTTTTCTCTTGTAATTGAATGTGGTGTCACGGAGTTTTTAAAATTTGAAGGCATGCGCGCTTCTTCCTAAACCCTTCTTCCCTTATTCTTTTTTTATTCTTTTTAGTCACACATCCTTAAAAGCAATAGAGAATTTATGAGTTAAATACAAAAACCCATTATTTCCTTCTGAATCTGTCTTAGATTCAAACATACACGTGTATGAGGTTCTCATGCTCGAGTGGTTACAAATTTGAACCATCATATCAAAACAGTTAGATCAAAGCTGTTATAGATTTGCACAGTTAGATCAAAATGATTACCGATCTAGACGGTCAAATAAGCCCAAAGATAAATGAGTATTTTTTCCCATAACGGTTAACTATAAATAGAGTTGCAGAAAGTGAGCAAGAAAGAAAAAAATCTGAATTCTGAAAAATGAAGAAAATATCTTCCATTCGATTCGATTCGATTAGATTAAGATGGCAAAAGGTCTGTTGTATATTGGAGAGGTTTTGCCAGCATCTGATGTATTGTAGGAGGCATATATCTTTTGAAAAAAGTGAATACACACTTAAGACCTGATAGAGGTATTATTTAATTAATTAATTAATTATTTATTTGATTATTGAAGTGGGTCACATAACACTTTGTTATTATTTTTCAACAATTTCGAAAGAGATTTCAGCTTCTAGAATGGGAAAATCTGAAAACTCACTCAACAAAACACTAAAACCTGAAATATTTGATGAGAAGAATTTTAGTAGATGGCAGGAGTGAATGGAATACTGATTAACAACTCTAGAGTTGTTCTATGTAATTGTGAGTGAACCACCATTTAGCATCCCAAAGGGCCATGAACTAACAAGATCAGGTGTTAAACACAAATATGAAAAAGATACTATTTGTATTGTGTGTCGATCCTTAGTGCACTGAGCAACAATTTATATGACTTATAGTCAGATGTTAAGACTGAGAAAGGTTTATTGAAAACTTTAGAGACAAAGTATGGGCAAGAAATTGAGTCTGAACAAAAAAATTTCATAGGCGAATACTAACACAATGACAGATGGTAAATTAACGATTAATTAAACACATGAAATTCAAAACATTGTTACTAAGATTATTGCCAAGGGTATTCCAATAAAGGATAGAATACAAGCATCTGCCCTCATAGAAAAAAACTTCTTCCATCATGTTTAGACTTTAAAATTCAGATGAAGAATACAAGAGAACTTCCACATTAGACAAAGTATTGGTATCAATCTAGATAGAGAAAAACTTGGGTAATGGATCTAAAGTTAGTAGAAAAACAAATTTGATAGAATCAAAGAAGACTAACTTCATAAAGAAGAAACCCAAGAAACACCTTGGTAAGCCTAAATAGAAAACCCAAAAGGAATAAAACAAGAGGGCAAGTTATGTTTGTGAAAAACTAGGTCACTTTGTTAAACAATGTAGACACAAGAAAAATAAAGAGCAAGGTGATAGTACGACTCCTTGGGCAAACATGATAATCACAACTAACTAAACTGGAACCAATGACAGGTTAGTTACAACTAACTTAAAAATTAATTTGACATTTAATCCAACCGATTGGTGGATTGATACAAGAGCAATTGTCCATATTTGTTTTGATATTTCTTTTTTTTTCTTCTTACCAGAAGTTCAAAGGGAGAACAATGACAATGGGTCATTATAGTGTTGCTCAAGTGATCACAAAGGAGAAGTAGAGTTGAAATTCACATATGGGAACATTCTCACTCTCCATGATGTGCATTATTTGCCAGACATACGGAAAAAACCTTGTTAGCGGTTTCCTTCTAAGTCAATTAGGCTACAAATTAGTGTTTTAATTGAATAAGGTTGTAGTTACAAGGGTGGATCTTTTGTAGGGAAGAATTATGTTTCTTGTAGATTATTTAAATTAAATATAATTTTTATGAAGAATATTAATGAGAATAAAGTTTCATTTTATGTTATGTTGGTTAACTCCTTTAACTTATGACACAATAGATTTGGACACATAAATATGAACACTCTAAATAGAATGATGAACTTAGATTTAATACCCAAAAATAGCATATAATTTTAAAATATATATGAGATACGTGTCCAATCGAAACAACCCTAAACCCTATCGAAGCTTATACACAGTGACATGTGTGAGATGAACAATAGTTTGATTAGAGGAGGAAAAAAGTTATTTTATTACCTTTTTTTTATCAAAAAGTAAAGATGAAGCACTAGAATAATTTAAAATTTATACATTAGAAGTTGAAAATCAAACTCAAAATACAATAAAAAGGCTAAAGTCATATAAAGGAGGAGAACACAGTTCTATAAAATTTGGAAAATTTTATGAGAAACATGGTATTATATATGTGATCACGACTCCTTATTCTCCTCAGTCCAATAGAGTAGCTGAAAGAAAAAAATAGAACATTTTTACACATGATTAGCTCCATGTTGTCTAGTTTTGGTCTTCCCAAGAATATGTCGGGAGAAGCTTTACTTTCAACATATAAAAATTTAATTGTATTTCATTTAAGTACACTTAGAAAACACTATATGAGTTATGGTAGGGTTGAAGACCTAGTATTAAATATTTTAAAGTATGAGGCTGCCTTGCTAAAGTTGAAATTAACTTTAACAAGATGATGAAGTTGATTCCTAAGACTTACGGTGCAACTTTCATATGATATGCATGAAACAACAATGCATATCGGTTTTTAGTAATACATTCAAATTTACTTGAAATTTTTGTAAATACTATTAAAGAATCCAATGATGTTGTGTTTTTTGAAAATGTGTTTCCTATGAAAGAAAAGAGAAAATTAGAAGTAAGAGAAACTTCTAAATCCCACTACTGAAATAATGCCACAAACTAAACTTAAAAGCGGAGTAAAAGACCTAGGATATGATTTTTAAAAATTTCTCATAGAGGATGGTCCATTGACTTATACCGAAGCAATGAAATCTAGTGAAGCATCTATGTGGGAGGAAACAATTAAAAGTGAAATTGATTTAATTCTTTTACACCATACATGGAATTGACAGACTTACCTTTAGGGTTTAGACCAATTGGTGCAAATGGATTTTCAGAAGGAAATGTAGTCCTGTTGGGTCCATAGAAAAATACAAAGCTAGATTAGTTGCTAAAAGTTTTAGTTAGATAGAAGGGATCAACTTTTTCAACACTTATTCACTAGTCACTAGGATAACTACAATTTGAGTGTTTATTGCATTAGATGTATCAAATAACCTCGAAATATAATAGATGGATGTTGAAACAACCTTTCTCAATGGCGAATTACAGGAAACAATTTATACGAAACTACTAGAGGGTTTTGTAGTTCTTGGTCAAGAGAATAATGCGTGTAAGTTAGTTAAATCTTTATATGGTCTAAAACAAGCTCCTAGGCAGAGGAATGAAAATTTGGATAGGGTAATTCCTATCATACGGTTTAGAAATATATAATTTTGACAAATGTGTATATTGCAAAACATATATGTTGGTGACATGTTGATATTAGGAAATGAAAATATTAGAAGTAAAGAAATACCTAGGGTTAGCAAATATAATTTTAGGAATCAGAATAGTTAAAAATAAAGAGTCAATCTCATTATGTGGAAAAAGTTTTAAAATGGTTCAAATATGATAACTATAAACCATTTAGCACACCATATGATTCTAGCATAAAATTAAAGAAGAATGGTCGGGTTAGAGTTTCACAGTTGAGGTACTCTCAAATTATTGAAAATGTATAATGTTTTTATCAAATTGTAGCAGACTAGATATTTCATATGCAGTAGGGAGACTGAGTAGGCATACAAATAACCTCGATAAAATCTGATGGGATGTTATTGAAAGACTTCTTAAATATTTGAAATGTGTTGTTAATTAAGAATACACTATTCTGGATTTCCTATTGTACTAGAAGGGTACAATGATGCTAATTGGATTTCTGATTCCGATAACAGTAATGCCACTAGCGGTTTTGTATTTACACTATGTGGTGGGGTAGTCGCTTGGAAATCTTCCAAGCAGACCTTGATTACTAGATCTACTATAGAGTCTGAAATGGTAGCCTTAGAGTTGGTTGGTGGAGAAGCTGAATGGCTTAGGTATTATCAGACATTCCCATGATGGATAAACTAATTTCAACTATCTTAATTAATTGTGACAATTAGGTGACTACAATAAAAAATAAAAGTAAAAATCATAATTCAAAGTCGTCTAGACATATTGAGCTTTGATATAAAATTTTGAGGAAACTCACACCCACTGACCAAGGGCTTGTCCAGAGCACATGTACAATATGCTTCAGGGGGGGGGGGGGGGGGGGGGGGGGGGGGGTTAAAACCTATGACTTGAGGCAACCAACCTATCTAATTGAACATCCTAAGATGAAAGTTCAATGGGAAAGCAAGTTGAATGACTGACTGGTAGGAGCGCCAATTTATTTCACGCTCCATCTCTATGTAGTACTCTTCTCAAACAATTGATGGAATATGCATGAATTGGTCATGAACATACAAATAAGTTGGCAGGAAAGTAGGTAGGGATATAATAGTTGCTAGCCCTATTACTTGAGTCACCATCATTGGCAACCCAACCTATCTAATTGAAAATCCTAAGAAGAAAGTTTAATGGGAAAAGCAAGTTGAATGACTGACTGGGAGGAGTACCAATTTATTCATGTCTTGTATCTATGTAGTACTCTTCTCAAACAATTGATGGAATAAGCGTGAATTGGTCATGAAAATACAAAATAAGTTGGCAAGAAAGTAGGTAAGGATATTGTACTTGCTAGCCTGATCCCGATTTTGAGGATCCGGACACCAAATCTTGTTCAATTAATTTGGCTCAGTTTTTTGTATTGGAGTGTGAAAATCACATGAAGGGACAAGAATATGTACTAATAAATTTGGCATTTTATAAAACATATATATGTTAAGAAGTACCTCATTGCATGGATAGGAGCAAGAACCTATTAAATCTTAGGTCTTTGTTTAGTATAGTTAAATGTACTCCAAGGGGCAATTTTATTATTTTATATGATCTATACATTTCACTATGAGTGCCATCATGTTCAATATGTTTAAATTTGTCTATGGTCTAGTTTTTTTATTATTTGGAAATGTAGTTATGGAATTATATGAAATTATACATAACAGGCGCAAATATATCATTCTCTTTTAAATCACTCAAGTGAATAAGAGGCAACAAAGTTGAGTTTTGATCCCAACACCGACGCTTTCTTCCAGTCGTTCTTCTCTCTTTTTCTTCCTCTCTTCTCCCATACCTCTGTTTTTCATTATTTTAAATAGTATCAGAGTGATACGGTCTTGGTTTGAAGCCCGTGAAACTCTCCTCCTTTCTCCTTTGAATTCAACATCTTCTCAAAGAAAGGAATTTCAATTTTTATAACTGAGAGTCAAGTTTAGATTTTTTGTGTTCTTTTTCTTATATAACCCTAGGGTTGATGGTTCCTCTTATTGAGCAGTTCTATGTTTGGTTAGTGCCCCGAGAGGGTCTTTTTACTGAAGATTGTCTCATCTACAATGTGTGCAAAACTTGACCATAGGCCTGGTGCCTACTTCACTTCTTATCAGCCTTGATTTTGGTACTTTTGGGCTGAAATTAAATTCATTTTAGGCTTCATATGTATTGTTGGTTTACATGTGGCCTAATTATATGAAGAGTGGTCCACATAATTTGATTATGCATACAGTTGTAGTAAGGCTATTGGTTGATTGTTCTTTGTGCTCATGGTTAATTCTGGTGAAATAATTACTCTCTCAAGAGAGTTTGGAGGCTCTGAAGGGAAAGACATAATTCTGATTACTAAAGAGAGGTTGAATGGACAAAATTAACTTACTTGGTTCAACTCAGTTCGTATTTACCATAAAGCCAAATGAAAATATAAGTATATTGGAGATGATCCTCCAATTCATCTTATAAATGATTGGGAAGCAAAGGACAATCAGGTCATGACCTAGTCACTTGACAGTATGCACTCAAAGTTAAAAAAAATCATATCATGAACTGTTAGCCAAGGAAATGTGGATGTCCTTGGAATCATTATATGCACATGAAAACAGCTTGTCTTGTGTATATGAGTTATATGCTAAACTTTTCAACCTTAAGTGAGGTGAAAGAATAATCACTGATTACTTCGGTGAATTACAATGTATCTTATAGGAAATCAACATGTTTCATCCTTTAACCACTGATGGAATGAAGCTTCAAAAGCAATAGGGTAACTACATATTGCTAAATTTTTAGATGGATTGGAAGCAGACTTTGATGTAGTTAGGTCTTAGTTTCCAGCCTTAGCAGGTGTTCTATCACTTTCTACTGCTTTTAAACAAGTTAAAGATTATTGAGACAACAATTATATCCAAGGAAAGTAAAGAGAGTTAGGGTTTAATGCAGGTGCCCTTAATACCTTTGGTCAATCAACATGGTGTGTTCACTGTGGATGCACAAATCCTTTCTCTAATTATAGATAAAGTACATTTGGAAAACCCGTCAAACTCCTTGGTTCATGATAGCATTGAATCCTCCGTTGGATCTGTGGTTGGTATTTTATTAGGTGCCCTTGATGAGTTGCAACAACTTGCCCATTGCATTCCTTACTTTACCTCGGCTTCCTCAACATTTGTAACTCAACTTATACTTCACTTCCTATAGGTACATCCACCTTACACGTGCGTCCTACGTCTTCATAAGTTATTGACTTAGGAGCTTCTACTCATATGTCAGATATATCCATTAATTAATAATTTGAGAGTCTTAAGTTGGTAAACATGTTACACTTGTTGATGGGTCCGTGTCCTCTATTCAGGGAGTTGTTAGTATTACACCTACCCCATTCATGTAACTTAAATCCTTGTTGTTTGTTCCTAAATTTCCTCTTAATTTGTTGTTTGTTAGTTAACTTACCAAGTTTATGAACTGTTCATTGACCTACTATTCCTCTCATTGTGTGTTTTAGGGTCTTAAGAAGAGGAGGATGATTAATTTTATGCTTGAGAGAGAAGGACTATACCACTTGGAAGCCTCTCCATAGCTGTCTTCACTTGCCCTTGATGTTGTAGTTTCTTTGTTCTAGTGGCATTTACAACTAGGTCATCCTTCTCTAGTAAAGTTGGTCTAACTATTTCTTACTTTTCTTTCAAGTCTATCATTTCAATGTGAATCTTGTCAACTAGGTAAGCACCATCATATTGTTTTTTCTTCGAGTCAAACAAAGAGTAGCAAGTTGTTTGAGATTGTTCATTTTGATGTATGAGGACCACGTCCAGTTTCTAGTGTCTTTGAATACAAGTATTTTGTTTCTTTCATTGATAACTTTATTCACTCTACCTAGGTGTCTTTTCTATAGGAGAAATCAAATGTATATGATGTATTTCAAAATTTTATATTGAAATCAAAACCCAGTTTGATACATCTCTTTATATTTTCCGTATTGACAATAGATTGAAATTTACAAATAAAAAAATTGATGCCTTTTGTTAAAACCATGGTATAGTTCATCAATTGTCACGTATTTTCACTCCAAAGCAAAATGGAGTGGCTGAATATAAAAATTGTCATATGTTAGAAGGTGCACATACAATGTTCATTCACATGCATGTTCCTAAATCATATTAGGATGATGTACTGCTTACTACATGTTTTCTTATTAATAGGATACTCTCTTCGATATTTGGAGGTAAAGTTCCACTCAAAATATCAACTCCATCAACTGTTTTATTTCCTTTATCTCCTCGTATTTTTGGGTGTGTCTATTTTGCTCATGTATTTGGTACTTCTTCAAATAAATTATCCCAACATGCAATCAAGTATGTTTTTTTTTGATATTTTTGGACACAGAAGGGTTAGAAATATTTTTGCCCATCTACTAGAAAAATGTTTGTCTGATAAAGTTCTTCCTTGCTTCTATACCTCCAATATAGTGCTTACTCCATCTTTCATATATCTAGGTATAGTTTCTCCATCTTGCTTCTACCACCATCAGTTACTGTAGAAAAGCCCTTATAGGTATATCAATGATGACAAACCAATCAACAATGAGCCATGCTTCCTCCTCTCCCCTTAGTTCCATAATCCTCTTCACCTCTAGATCCTGAGGTAACTAATTTACATCTTCCTATTGTTATTTGTAAATGGTGTATATTTATCTACTAGAAACCTACTATCCAATTATATGTCCTTTGATTTCTTATCTACTTATTACAAATAGTTTGCTCTATCCTTATCTTCTTGTACCATTCCTTCTTCTGTACATAATGCTCTTGTCTTCTTAGCGGAAGCATGCTATAAATATTGAGATGGAGGTGTTGAGTGATAGTGGTATATAGAATTTATGCGATGCCCCTTCAGGTGCTATTGTTGTGGATTGTCATTGGGCATACACTATTAAATATAGAGTGGGTGTCTCTATTGAAAGAGCTCAATCAGTTGCTAAAGGATATACTTAAACATATGGTATTGATGTTTTTGAGACATTTTCTCATGTTGCCAGATTGACCTCTATATGTATTCTTGTGTCTATTGCAGTTAACTAGGGTTGACCCCTAATTCAATTAGACTTTAAAAATCTCTTCTTATATGACCATTTAGAAGAAGGGGTATACATGGAGCAATCTCATAGATATGTTGCTCATGAGAAGACTAGAGAGTTGTGCAAGCTAAAGAAGGCAATTAACAGCATTAAATAGATAGGTATGTCATTTGGGTTCATTGGGGGTCACTATGATCATTCTTTGTTTGTTATGAAGCAATCATCTTGAAGTATAGTCCTACTAGTATATGTTGATGATATTATTCTATCAAGAAGTGACATGAAAATTATTAAAAATGTAAAGAAGCATGAATTTGGGTTCCTTAAAATAAATCCTTAGAATAGAAGTTGCTAGAAGCAATACAAGAATTGTGTTAACAGAGAGGAACCATGTTACAAATATGCTACAGTTGTGGTTTGTTGGGAGCAAAGCCTATAGAAACACTTGTGGAAATTGATAATGTTCTTTGTGATGAAAATAATGATGAGCTCAAGGATAGAACAATATTTCGAAGATTCGTTAGAAAACTGATGTATGCCACTGTCACTTGCCCTGATATATCTTTTTCCATTAGTGCGGTAAACCAATTCACGGAACATCCATGCAAGGTATATTTAGAGGTTGTTTAGAGAATACTAAGGTATTTAAAACGACACTAAGGAAAAAGATTGTTTTTTAAACCCCACAATAATCTAAAGGTAGATGTTTTTTCAGATGTCAACTGTGTTATTTCTAAACTTGATAGAAAATTCACTACCGGTTATTGTGCGTTTGTAAGGGAAACTTTAGTGAGTTGAAAAAACAAAAAGTAGAATGTGGTGGTCCGTTCTAGAGCAAAAGTTGAGTATATAGTTATGGTTCATACTATCAATGAGTTAAAGTCGATGAAATCATTACTTCAATAGTTAAATTTGCCAGTTGCTAAACCTATGACCATGTATTGTGATAATCGCCCAGTTACTTTTATTGTGAGCAACCTAGTGTTTCATAATAGAACCAAATATATAGAAGTGGATTGTTATTTTATTTGAGATACAATAACATAGAAAGAAATTAGTATTCCCTATGTTCAATCTTGTGATCAAGGTAATGATGTGTTCTCTAAAGCCTTGAGTCAACATGAATTTAAGACATTTTATTACAGATTGGGGTTTCTAGACATATATGCTCCAATTTGGGGAAAATGGGAGTAAGGTGGGGTGAGTGTTAAATGTAATGCAAATGGTAATTTAGTTATTTTACATAATCTATATATTTTAGTACAAGTGTCATTATGTTCAATATGCTTAAGTGTGTCTATGATCCAGTTTTTACATTGTCTAAAAGTGTAGTTATAGAATTATAAGGAGTTACATGTAAAGGGGTAAATATAATATTGTTTCTCAAATCACTTGAGTGAATAAAAGGAAAGATAGTCGAGTTCTGATCACCATCTGATCCCCCATCGAGAGCAACACCTAGAGAGTCTCTTCTAGTTCTAGCCATTCTTCTTCTCTCTTTTCTGGTACCTCAGTTTCTCATTATTTTACAAGTATCTACTGTTCCTTGGTCCGCTTGTAAACCCTCTTGCAAGTTATCAGAACCTTTACATGGTGACAGGACCCTGAAAGTGCTTCAAGCTTTCTGCTAATGAAAGCAAAGCAAAATACTTACATGGTGTCCTGAACAGTTTTTTTCCCTTTCCGTTTTTTAATATGCAGGGACAGGGCCACACTGGAAAAAACAAATGAATGCTAGAACAAAAATCTCTAGACATTGAAAGAATCGGAAGCACACGAGACAGATTAAAATCACCGCCATACGTCTTCCCAGCAACGGATTTGTTGCCTCGTCGGACGACCATATATACCAAAACAACGAAAGTAAACCCTCTCGTCTATGTACAGCCATCATTTCCCGCTTCCACCTTTGCCGTTAGAAAGATACCGTTTCCCGTCAATGCCACCGGAAACTGCCGGCTTCCCAGCTATCTTGTTGAACGACTTGCTTCCTGCAGTGACCAGTTTGCGCGACTGCGACGATCCATGCGCTGGACTTGGATGCCTACCCGAAGAAACGATGGCCTTCTTACCATTTTCAGACAAGATTAAAAAAAGTAACAAATAATGACTGTGACGTTTACCTGTTATCCGGGCTGCTCGTCGCTGGCTTTGGCTGGGGCTTCTTGATCTTCGATCCAGTGCCCGGAGGAATATTAGTAAGCTTCGCAACATTGAATTGCCAAAGGGCGTCTGTTGCTTCAGAAGAGTCACTCGTTGCCACCTCGAGCTCGTCGGAGTCATCAGTGATCCCCGTCTCGTCCTCGTGGCCTTCCCTTCTGCCATACTGTAGCTCAGGGGGGATTCTCGTTTCAGGAATATAACCCTGATAGAGATGTTGCTCCGGCAAGGATGCGCCTTGTACCTGCCAGCTTCTCGATAGATTGTCATGCCCACGTACTTCTAGCCTGTTGACCATCACCTTATCAACCCATTCTCCAGTTCCTGAATCTTTCTCTTCTCCTTTCTGGCACTCAACTCTAAGACTGTACTCCGGCCACGTAGGTGTATTGTTGGCCGTTAACTCACACAATTGCAGATCAGTGGTGGACTTACTCTGCCTGAAGGTAGGGGGATTCTGCAAAACCCATCAAAGTTTACAAATTTCATCAAATTTGATTATTTAGTTTGGAGTTTTCAAGCTAACTCGCACTAGTTCAAGAATTCTTACTTCTATATTCCCTACTTCTTCCATTGGTTGTCTGAGTTTGCCAAATCCACTCGGCACGTCTCTTCCACCTTGTCTATTAGAAGGTATAGGTGAAGGCCCACGACCCTTCAATTTAGGGATGTCAGAAGGTGAGACTGTATTTCGTAATTGATCTAATTCTCCAGCATGTCGGATTGGATGAACAGGTGAGGGCCCTCGTGAGGACCCTCGTCCCTTTGTTTTTGGTATTTCAGGTGTGAAGACCGGACTTGAATGGAGCTCTGCTTCATCTTTTCTTCCTAATGCTGCCTGGAGAGTAGCAATCTGAACGTGCAAATGTAACATTCAATAATAACAGTTCTTGTACAAGCTGGGAAGAAAAAAACAGAAAACGCATGGTAGAAACCTGTTCTTTGAGCTCTCTGACTTCGTTACCGTCTTTGTTTACTCGAGCTGCGCCGAGCTCCACAGTGGCAACCCGCTCAGCGAATTTGAGCGTACTGATTGTTTCTCCGATGGCATCAATTTCGGGACTAATGTGAACAAACATTAGGGTCTTCGCTTGTCCACCTAAACAAGAAAAGCAGCAGTCAGAAGATCACCAGAAGGACGGCGACAAAAATCCTTTCCCACCCGTCAGGAATAGGAACGTGTACTGCTTACCAAGGGAGTCTTGCAGCAGTTGCGTTAGTTTACTGTTCCTGTAAGGGACATGCGTATTCTTTTGAGCAAGGGAAGCGATCACATCTCCTAGAGCTGAAAGCGACCTGTTTATGTGCTGGGCCTCCTTCAATCTATCACCTGTTACCTTAGATTTATCAACTCTTTCACTTCCTGCTAAATCAACCAGATGCATACACCCACGAAGTATGGTCCCTGAAGCGACGTTTCTTCCTTGAACATGAACTGTTAAACAACTGCAGATAATCCCATCAATATCCAATTCGAGAACCATTTTTAAGCATTACTAATAAGGCCAGCCATTGATTTGGACAACCAGTGATTATGGGCAGCAGAATTTGAAAGCAAAAATTGTGAGAAGAGCCACATTAGAATGGCACCGGTGAGAGGGATTCAAACTGTAATCACCTATGGGAACGACTACTACGGTCATTCAAGGCGGTTGAACTCACTGCACGATTTCTGTGTCCAGTCTCCATTAGTTCAAGAACGTCAGAAGTTGTTGACGCGGGAACGACAACTGCATCTGGTACATTGAGTCCATTCTGAGAACTATTACGTATTTCTAATGTGTTATTTGTAAAGGAAATACAGAATCTGTAACTTAATCAGAAGAAAGATGAAAAGGAGTAATGAAAAACAGCTAATCATATAAAGGATATCTTTTGTTCAGACCACCATCTGTGGCAAGAAGGTCTCTAACTTGTTCATTATAAATCTCAATCATTTGAACAGAAACTTCATATGAGCAACTATCTCTCCGCTGCTCAGAAAGAGAGAATAGATCACTTAAGGCCCGAAAATTAACACCTCTGGTTTCCTCTGTAAGCTCCCGAGGCCCAGTCTGCACGAGATGTAATCAACTAAAGTCATAATGCTTTCATAATGAAGTATACAGACAGAAATGACAAATCGTAATAAGTGAAGCAAGGTAGGGTTAGGATTAAAGAGAGAGCGAAACATGAAGTGCAAAGTTCAGCGAATTCAACGATTACTTGAGGGCTGTAACTTTGAATGATAATAATATGGAAGGTATGGTGCAATATGAGGTTGCTAGACATGACCACGTGAAAATTCAGTAACTAGAAAGGATTTCCTCCCTCAAGTGGATTCACTTCCTCTAGGTGATCTACTCCCTTGACATCATCTTTGCATGCATAGTATCGCGAGAGATCAAGCTAACTAGAAGAAATTGAATTTTGATGCATCTGCTTTCTCTGCATCTTAATTGGGGGGAGGGGGGTGCAAATCATAAACATGTTTTAATGAATAGACATAATGGCAGCAACAAAATCTGAATGTTTGGTTACCATGGTATGAGTCTTTCCCGATCCTGTTTGGCCATAAGCAAATATACAAACATTATAACCATCTAGGACAGATCGAATCAGAGGTTGAGTATCTGCAAATACCTCCGCTGTTGGTTGTGAGAATAAAGATGGTTATTAGAAATTAATCAGAAGGATAAAGCAGAATGGAGGATTTGTGCAGCTAAACACAACATAGTTGGCCACAGTATGATGATGATAATTTGAAAGAAATAAGAAATTAATATAAAAAAGTAGTAGCGAACAACCTTGTGTTGCAGATGGACCAAAGACTTTGTTGAAGTTGAATGTTTTTCGCACTTCCTTTCCATATGTTAGAGGAGTTAGAATGGTAATACTTCCGTTATCTATATGATCTACTGTGCTCATACGAGTCTGACCAGGCAAGAATGGCCTCACACGACAATAAACTCTAATACTTCCTATTCAAATAGAAAAAAAAAAGTTCAATTCTTTCAGAAACAATAACTTCTCAACAAACTTTCACAAAGAAATACACAACACTGTCTTCATTAATACTACCTTTAAGATCTTGCACTTGGTTATACAACTTCCTATTTTCTTCAAGAACTTTGTGATATCCAGACGCAGCATGAGCTAGACCATATATTTGTCGACCTGTTACAGAGGTATAATCTTTCTTCCATTGATCTCAAAGGGAGAAAAAAAAATAGAAACCAACAACTTTTGTGAATCATCATACCTAGATTAGTGAACTCCTCAAAATACTTCCTTTGCATGAATTGCATACCCACTTTGGTAGTATGAAGTGTCTCTCTTAGTTCCTGAAAAATTGAAGCTTTCAGCACTAACCACTCATTGGCAGTTCAATATTTTTCCACACAATAAAGAGTATGAGTCAAGTACCTGAATATGTTTCTGTTGTTGTTCAAATGATAACTGTTGCTTTAATAATCGATGCTCTGATTCTTCATCATTTATGGTGTCCATGTGAAAAAACTCTTCCGTATCTTGGGCTATTGTCTTGCTGGCCACCGCCTAAGTTGTAATAAAGTCCCACACAATAAAACAATCAGTGAGGATTGTTAGCAAAACATTTATCTACAAGCAAATAACACCGACTTTAAAGAGGAGCTTGTCTTAAATGAAAAAGTTACTGTAAGCTTTTCATGTACAAACTGCACTTTCAAGAAGTACGAACCTTGGATTTAGGAGGAGATTTGCAGTCTCCAAATGCCACAGCACCCTTAACGGTTGTTTTCTCCTGCTTGCCATGCAAAATACAATGAAACTTCAGAGAACTCACTCCAATTTAGAGACAAATTTCTATGCTTAGAAATTAAATTTGACAATCGAAAACAAATTTCTAAGCTTAAAAATTTGACATTTAAAAATTCCAACACAGGGTCTAATTGATCAAGTTGAAGAGAAGAAAGTCATAAAGGTGTTTAGGGACTTCATGCTGGAGGAGTTCCCCCCCACCCAACACACACCCCGAAAATAAAAAGAGTGAGAGAAGGAAAATGAGTTTATGTTGGCATCACATTTATAAAAAAGAACGATTTTCTCTAACAGTTTACAACCACCATAACAGCAGGGAAACAAACCATTTCATTTTGATTCATTAGTCTATGCTCAAACTCCTCCATGACTTTATTTAGCATAGACTCCACCAACTGTGCCAAGAATGAAAACAACCACAATTATCCTCGTATCCAATACATTAAATGCAAAACATTATGACAATCACAGTTTAACAAATATTAACAGCAAGCCAAACAATCCTTACTGCTGGAACTTCATCAGGCCTTTTATCTGATAGAACTGCTCGGACAAGGACATTCAAAGGACGAGAATTATTCTGAAATCATAACATAAATTAGCTCATAGTACATAACATTGTGGTAAAGCTAAGTAGAGACTTCCTGCATACCATTTCAGAGGATTCCTGGGAAAGATCTCCACTCAAATTGTTTTCAACTGGTAAACCATCAAAAAATTTCTCATTAACTGATGAATTCCTTGACAAAGAACCTGTGAAAGGCTCTGAATTCTTCCGCACGAAACATTTTCCAGTAATGTTTGTCTTCGAATTGCCACTATATTTCCAGGAACCATTGCAACCAGATAGTTTCCAGTCACTGTAGGATTTGAGTGCAAGAAGGCAGTTCACAACCCTAGCAGATTTTCCTCCCTGAACATCATAAAGGGGAAAGTAAACATTGACTACTCTTCTGATAAAAAAGAAAAGAAAAAAAAGAATAAAAATCATTTATCTTATCTCTAACACGTATTCATAAAATCTTTAAAATTCAAAAGAAGCATAGAATTCAGTAAGAGCCATAAGCAATGTGGTATTAATTATGTTTACATAGAAAATGACAGGCCTTTTACAACAAACCAAATAGAATGTACAGAAGAAAATTATAGTTATAGTTATACCATTCAAGCTAGCAAATGTTTTCCCTTCTTTCAGGTTTAGAGTAAGAAGTAAGCAAAACATACTCTGTTATGATCAGCAACTGGAAATCAAGATACAAATTCGTATTTAAAACACACAAACAAGGAGGATGGAATTATTTTATCTCTGACCGACAACCCACCTGGTTCAAATCTGACGCCTCGAAAGTTGGAAGACCCATCTCCTCCACTGCGACAAGGAAGTTCCTCACATTCTCAAAATATTGGTATGCTGACAATGCAGCTCCATCAGGGGGAACAGCCGAATCAATAGGAGCTTCTACCACCTAGACAGTGCAATTAGAGAAAATGTAGATGAAAAGGCAAAGATTGATGGACAAAATAAAAAGATAAAATTCTCATCTGTGAAACTCACCTTTGGGACAGCACTCGGTTGGACCTTGTTGAGAGCATTACATAGAACTATGCCATTTCTTAATCCTACTCTAAATTCTTCCTCTGTAGGCTCAGCCGGTAAATCTTTGGCTCCTACTACACCAACCATCTTTCTCAGCCATCCAGCCACTTCGTATCTCCTGGATGCTGTGAACAATGAAGTAAATTTTTCGTTTTAGGTCCAACATTAAATCAGATTAATATATCTCGAATAAAAAGGTCACGATAAGTTGAGATATTGAAGAATAAGGTTGCAATGTGGAAGGATTATTAAAGTTAAAACAGAAAAGCGAAAATTGGAAGATTTGACCAGAGAAATCTGCCATATGCAATTGCCAGCAGCAAAGTTCTTTGTCTTATAAAAGAACAAAGAAAAAAAGAAAAATGACGAAAAAAGCGAACAAATAACGAGTGTAGATTATTAACAACAGCAAGAAAGATATCTTATGTAAAAAATAAATTAAATGTAATATATAAACTCGATAATTTCTGCTGATCTTTATGAAGAAACATATGAATACATAAAATTTGTGGCGAGATGATTGGATTCTATAATTCAATACAAATTAAGAAATTAATTTAAAAAATGCTTTGTTTCAAAGACAGAGAACTAGAAAACTCAAGATTCACAGGATAATAATCGGCAAAACGAGTAAAAAGAGCATGAGATCAACTGAATTAAGTCACATAAACAACATAAATAAAGAAACCAGTTTCTCTCATTTTTTTCTTCAGTACGGATCAAGCAAACGTCCGCATTCCACGCAAACAATCGAGACACGCGAAAGAATTTTCCAGTCCAAACGTTTCACCTGCTTGCTCTTCCTTCCTCGATGCCAAATCTCTGTCGCTTAACCGATCGCCATGCTGCCTGACAACGTCCTCCACCAGCGAAGCCATGGAAAACGACAAAAAGCCTTCTGACGCCATGACGAGATACTAACACCGAAACACAAACAACCTCCTCAGCAAAATCAAACCAAAATTTCCGTCATTAACGATCCTTCCAAGAAATGCCTCCACATGAACCCGATTCTTCACTTCCAAAAGCCAAAAAATAATAATAGTAGTAGTATTAGTCCGTCAACGACCAGAATCTCCAACAAATACGTTCTCCATCAACGGAAAAGCTTCGGCTTCGGTCCCGAAAATCGAAGCTTCTCCGAGCGACTCCTCCACTGAAGCTCCTTCAACGAAGAGATTGACAGAGACCGGCCGAGGGAGGCAACGAGGGATTTACGGTTTCAACGGACAGAGCGCGAGAGAGAAAGAGTCCGAATCGAGCTTTGAGAAAGTTCGTGAAAGAGCATTTCAACAGTCGTCCGCCGTTGTCCCCCCTGAATGCAAGTACCCGTTCTAATATCGTTCTCAAAAGCGCTGCCGAGCCTGCGGCGGAGTCTCCAGGCTCGGATCCGAACGGTTTTCTATTTTCGCGTCCGGCATAAAACAAAAAGCTATTTTTAACATTTTCCCCCTTGGCTCCCCGCCTCTTCTATTTCGCCCATCTCGGTTGTCCCTGCGGTTGCCCAGTCAAAAGACTTAAATGCCCTTCATTTTTCATGGCAAAACTACTGTAGTACCCCTCAGTGTAGACATATTTCCAGGAATTTAACTTCCTCAGGTGGCCCTCCTACAATAACCAATAATATCCTGCCAGCTGTTCTCTGGTCCCACATGGGACAGTATTATTCACTGCGCGTAATCTTAGATCCTCGAATTTTTAGTAGAGGGAAAATCCTATTTTAACCTCGACTTTTCTGCTTTGAAAAATCAAATTGCCTACGATCGTGTCCCATAGTAGGAATTCGAGAAAAGAATCAGGGGTATTAATGTAATACCATAAATTCGACCTTGTTGTCCTGACCGCAACGGTTTCCATTTCAAAAAACATGTCTTCGTGGCACCATGTGAATGGACCACGTCATCATCGATCACTTCTGTTATTTAACTTAACTTTTATCGACGAGAGACCGCGACGTGGAAGATTTTGACCAGAGCAAAATCTGCGCCTTTTTTTTTTTTCTTTTTCTGAAAATAATTTAGTTTATTTTCAAAAAGATCCCTCTCATTTGAAAGAATTCAGCAGCGGTCCTTGGTCCAGAAAAAAACAATTGTTGATGGCCAAGATGCCTGCGGAGACGTCCTTGTCTTTCAATTATTTAGAAACCCTAGTTCAAAATTTCAAATTAGACGGGCCCTTTCTATAATTTACGCTTCATGTTCAAAAAAATTTAAATATTGAAAATGTGGAAGAAATCTTTAATTTTTATTTAAAATAAAAAATAAAAAATGCATCTAATTGCATCTAAAGGTCTATTTATTTTTTTATTTGATAATCAATTTTGAATTTAATGACTTCTTATTCTATATTAATTTCCTATCTCTTCTATTCATGATTTATATTTATTATTATTATTATTATCTAATAATACATTTAAAAATAATAATTAATATTCTCATAAATAAAGTATTTTTTTAAAAAAATGATAATGTTACTTTAATATAAATCGGGTTATACAACTTACAATTAACAGGAGACAAAGGCTAGATAGTATACATTACTCTTCTATCGACTAATTCTTACGCCCGTCGATAGAACTAAAGTTAAGACAAGATCCTCGAATAAAAAATCGATAAAAAAAAAAATATATATATATAATTAAAAGGAAAAGGCATGTACATGGTGTGGTTGGAGGCTAGTAGCTTAAATGTGGGGTAACCCTTCACTTTAAAGCAACATTACCAACCAAATAATTAGCGTAAGGTTTAATATTCCATCTTGCCCTTTGAAAAGAAAAAAGCAAGGGACATGACTGTAAATAAATTAATCTTGTTTTCTCAGAGATGGACGGACACGATCGCATGATTGAGCGCTAAGTCGTGATCGTAATGATTTCGATCATGTCTAACATTTTTATCCAAAGCAGGGGTGTATTCGTCTTTTAAAAAGCTCCGACCGACGCCAACGTTCGAAAAGATTCAAATTTGAGGTTCGGAGTCCGGACCTGGAAGATTCGGAAAGGGCAGCCGAGGCCCGAGAGGCGCGTCTTTGTTTTTCTCTTGTTGATGGCCCGGACCGGGGCCGAGTGGTCTTCATCTTCTATTGAAGAAGGACATTAATAAAATAATTGCGCCTTTTCAGGTCCATTAGTCATGATTCATGCAATAAAAGCTTTCATAATGAAAGGGAAGAAAACAGAAAAATGTTTGGTAAAATAGCCTGAATGCCATCTTTAAATGCCCATAAATGAGAAATGAACAAAAAAACAGAAGATTACAGAAAGCTTTCTGGGGTTTATTGTAGAGAGAGGGAAGGGAAATACAGAGATGTGCATCTTCTGTGAGTTGAGACACATCACTGTAGGTGTTTTGTTTTTTCCAATGAAGGAGCAATATAAACCCAATCCAATTGAGTTATAAGGATGGCAAATGGAAAAAAGAAAGCAATTCATGGAAGGTACTTGAAAGTGGGCCTCTGACAATTTTCCTGGAAATCATGAAGGCCTCACACCCTTGTTTCTTTTCCCCTGCTTTTTGATTGTTTGGCACAGACCAGGATTCTTCTTTTTTATATTTCTTTCTTTAGCCAATGCCAGAGAAAGATCCTCATCACTATGTCAAATATAATATCCCAGTTTGGGTGGGTATTTGTGATTTAACTACATAAATCCTCATTACAACACAATCTTGGGATTACAAATTGAGAAACAAAAGAGTCCAGTGTAAAGGAATCCCCAAACCCACCAATCTCAACCAGTCTGTGAAAGAAAAATCCCAGTTATTAATCAGAAGGAGAGGAGATAATACAGAAGCAAGTTAATGGTTTTGTTGAGAGCTTTTGAGTGGGGTTGCCTTTCTTTTATGTGGCTCATGTGCTTCTTTTCTTTTCTTCCTTTTTTTTTTTTTTTTTGTCATATGAATAGGTTTGGTTCTAGCTTTATTGTATCACCATTACACAGATGATTTCCAGAGTGCAGAAAATCCCTAGGGTGATTGTGCTTGAAGAGAAATATTTTAGAAGGTAATGCATGTGGCTGTCTTCTCCATGTCATTGAGTTGGACAACCCAACTCACAACAAAGCTCTTTGTGGGAAAAGGGGAGTCATGAGTTGTCTGCCCAACAGGGATGGCTCTAACTTCAAAGATTTGAAAACCATGATTTCTTGCTGAGGTCATGCAATATGTAAGAAAGAGAGCTCACCAATGGCGCCCATCGATGAAACAGATGAAGGATTTGATTGAAATAGAGTGGGGGAGGGTCTTAGATCAAATGCTGCTCCACTGATTTAGCTAAATTATTTCTACCTGAAGAAAGTAAATGAGATTGTTTGTTTGATTCCAGGTCTAAGATTACTTAAATGATACCCCAATTACTTCAAGTCAATCTCTTTTATGATCCCTTTGTTACTTGAAGTTACATCAAGTGTTTGTTTACCTCTATGATAACTCTTAACAGCTTTTAAAATTGAATAAAACACAAACTTGCAGTCTCCAACAGCTAGGTGTCCGTTTCTTTAATCCATCTTAAAGGTGATCATAATAGAAAATGCAGAAACAGAAGAAAGAAAAACAATTCATTGATGACCCCTCTAGAGTAGGATAACATGATGGAAGCAAAAGCAAAGTTCTGAAATTTAAGACCTAGTTTTTTGGACAAGTCGGAAAGGAGCTTTGCTCACCCAACGCTCTTTGCCATAATGAATGTTTTCTTCTATTCCTTGACAATTGAACTGTCGGGTCACCATCGCACAATGCGTGTCCGGTGTCGACAACAGAAGATAGATATTCTTTGCTCCAACGCGCAGAGTGAATGGAAAGAGGCGCGGGTGCCAAAGTTGTAGGGAAAAGGAAACCCAGAAACAGCTTTTTGCGATGGGAGAGGATAGAAATGGTTGGACAGAACGTTTGATGGTGGCACTCCGTCCAGACAAGAGACCCATAACGTCCAGCTTGTGAATTTGGACAAAATAAATCTTGCCGTAAGTGGGCAAGCTCACTTTTTTCTTTTTATCTCCTTTGCTCTCTGAGGAAAGGAAAAAAGTTGGAGTTTGGTAGAGGCGTGCAGCTCTTCGGGTAAGTAGAAATAAGGAGAGAGAATCACGGGAGAGGATAATCACGCGAAGAGTGGAGAGATCGATTTTTGCTGACCTACCTCATACAATAATTGAAGAGATCGACGCTTAATCACCCACCTCATATCTACGAATGAAGTCGTGAAGCTTACTAGCCACTAAAAGCAATGGATACCATCAGCTGCGGAAACAAGAACGGTGGCTTTTAAGAGTACAGGGAATAAAGGAGAGCCGTATTTCAACTCCAATCCAGTTCCTCTTCTCATATGTGACAACAAATGTACAATCGTTTTTTAGTTCCAATACAGTTTTTTACAAACCAGTAAAATATTTTGAATTAGATTATTATTTTCTTCAAGAACTTATTATTACCGACAAATTTCACACAGTATGTGTTATTTCATTTGCAGGTTACCGATATTTTCACCAAAAGTATTCTCTGCCTTCTTTTTGAATTTTTAATTCCAAGTTTCACGTTTGTTCCAATCTGACCAACTTGCCAATGGGGGAGGGGGTGAATGATATCCCGCTATAACAAAAGCTTGAAGACCAGGCATCCATTACCGGATTCAGACGTAGAAAATCAATTAGTTGAGCGTGAAAAAAACCCGATTACCGTTTTAAGTTTTTTATATAAATTCAATGTAAAATCTCATCTTTAATTCGTAGTAATTACAAAGATTTTAATCAAATCTTACAAAACCATTTGACTTTATCGATAGTATATAAGTGCAATGAGAGTTGGATGTAGTACTAGTACCATTTCAGGAAGGGAAACAGGAAAGAAGAACGGTGAACTTCAGGAGAGGAGATGAGGAAGAAAAGCCCATATTTTGAAATTGCCAGTACATGTAGTGTATGTTTCCTAGATGTAATGTAGAGACCGGGCCAACTAAATCGAGATTATCAAATATCACCAGTTCAAACCATGCAGCAGAAAAACGATAAACAAGAGCAACATAAACACACTGTGAATCATCACTTTTCCTTTTTGGTCAATTATGGAATTTATCATCATCATCAACAGCAAACTACACAGCATACGTCCGCTCCCACACTCGAATATGGCCTCAACAGTTGAATACAGATGAGTCAATGCAGAGTAAGCAATTTCAATGGAGTTATCTGGCTAAATATGGGGCTTGCCTTCAATCCCGGCATTGATGAATAGCCAGCACTGCAATGTGCAGTTTGAAATAATAAAATCTCTAACTACTTCCTCTTTTTACCCATGTCAAGGCCCTTCGAAGCACAACTATAGCCAACCTCTATAAAGGGTGAGGCTGAGGCTCAGGAGGGAAGAGAGTGACCAAAAATCTATGAATCATCTCAAAACTGGTAAAAGTAATCACAGCTGCCGGTGTGGTCCTCATCAGATTTGTGGCACACCCACGGTAAAAGCCAGGGATACCCTCTTTTTGAAATACTTTCTTGACACAATCAATTACGCCAGTATACCGCTTCTCAGAATGGTGTCCTTGCTCTTGAAGCCTTGAGCGAACCACCTAATATTACATAATGTAAGGAAAACAAAATCAAGAGAAATGGAAAACAAAAGAGCTTAGTTGAATGCTTTAAAAAAGAGTTCAACTGAATACCTCATGCGGATATGTCATCGTTGATGCTGCTACTTTAGACAGAGACGAAGCTAGAGCAACATCACTTGCACTGAGAGTGTCGGGGGTCGTGTTATCTAACATAACCATGGAGGATGAGTAGGGTCCTAAAATATTGAAAAATAAATTCAAGCACAAGGAAAATGGGCAGAAATTACTCTGTGTTGCCAGGTAACTTTTTATCTTCTCGTAGGTTGGGAATTGGATGGCAACATGGCTTATTCCTGCCAACGCAGGGACCAGACCACTGTTTGACAAAGTCAGGTCACATATAAAAGAATTAGTGCTACTATGTCAAATTTGCTCATTAATAGTTATCTCATATTTCTAAATGAGGCAGCAGACCTGTATAATCCACGAATGCCCTCTTCATGGGCTATTCTCCTCAAAGCAGAAAGTGTACTCCTGTATGGTATGACTCCTACTCTCATGCCTTGTGTCTACGGAGAGAGAACAAGAGATCAACAAAACAGTTAGCTGCAATTACCTTACAACCTCCAATGACAAATTTAAGCAACTTCATAGTTGCTATATAAACTAGCTAAAAGATTGGATATTTCTGATAATATAAGACATCATACTCCTGCATTGAGCAACATCTATACTCTGTCATCAATCCATAGACAGAAAAACAAAGGTCCAAACAAGCTAAGAGCTTCCAATGTCACATTTTAAGGAGCTACGTTCACAGTAATATACACACTGAATAATTATTGGACCTTCTGTATAACGTCAGAGAGTATACTGCTCTCTGTTACAACTCTCATACTAATTCGTCAAGCCTATAAAGAGAAGCACATTCTCCAAAAGGGAAAAGGAATATGAACTGAAAAAATAAATGTCTTTTTTTGTTTATTCAAAAATCAAGTCCATGTGACTTAGGAGCATGCATTTTCTATTTTAGCCCATAGATATAGGTCCAATACAATAAGTATTTCACTTTTTTTTTTTTTTTAAAAAATAAAGTTTTCTCTTCATAGTCTACATTTTATTTTTTACTTTTTATACATCTTCATGATTGACGTTGAGTTCATGTGATTTCTGTTATTCAGTTATTTCCCATTTCTGAATGATTGAGACAATGCAGTTGCTCTAAACAAAATGGAGTAAGTGGCGAATTTTGAAAATATCTATGACTTTGTTAAAGATGAAAATTTTGGGTTCAGCAAATTGAGGCAGGACTAAACACAGTCCAACCTCTTCTCAGTGTTGTGTGGCTTCAGCCTTAACTCGGTGGTTACCCAATGTGCCTAAATAGGAGGCCTTTGATTTAAACTTCATCACAATCAGGAAGGATAATATGGGAGGAATGGAAATTTTTTCCAATCTGACCAAAATTTTCACAGGAGTGCTGCTTCTGGCAAGAAATGAAAGTAGACTGATCAATATACTGAAAAGGAAGAAACAAGAAAACAGTTTCTATCTTACTATTAAAATTTTTTAAGAAAATTAAATCGTTCCATTGA
Organism: Aristolochia californica; assembly: GCF_029961685.1. Classification (NCBI taxonomy): domain Eukaryota; kingdom Viridiplantae; phylum Streptophyta; class Magnoliopsida; order Piperales; family Aristolochiaceae; genus Aristolochia; species Aristolochia californica. The sequence continues at coordinate 45,136,489 of NW_027181992.1, read as the reverse complement.
GCCCCAGCCAATAACCCTTGGAAGTCACTTGGATTAAATATTAAACAGGTAAGAGTGAGTAATAAACATAGCTCTTATTATTATTAAAATATTTCATTTGGTGCTGACATTATAAACTTTCTTTCCATGGTTCATTTCCAGTGCAAGCACCAATCTGCCAAAAAATGGTTCAATGTTTTAATGAATTCAATAATCAATAATAAAACCAAGTAGAAAGCAGTTTTTTTGGAAAATGAAGGGAACAATTCTTAGATGTCTTAGTATTACCTATTTTCCCTATAGCAGTTATATTAACACTAACAGAAAATAGAATCTTTGGACCTAATGCTGCAGGTGTAAGACTCTACGGCAACAAGTTTTAGCTCATGAACTTATTATCCACTCAATTCTACAGTTTAAAGGTCTTCTCTCCCAACCTGAGTCGCCTATGTGTGACTTATCTCAAGAGATCAGAGCTCGCTCCAGGATCTTAGGGTCTACAAGAGTAATTTAAGTGACTGCATCTAAAGCATTTTTATTTTTTTAATTTTCTTCAATGTTGATTATACATGCAACAATCCATACCCCTGCTGAGATTCAAACCTAAGACCTCACACTAGAAACCCTCCCATGTAGCCAGTGAGCGAAAGGCTTCTGAAGTAGTTATTATGTCACATGAGAATAATGTTGACTCTCCTTGGAATCATCTTCAGGTTTTTAACATATGAAACACACACACACACACACACTACCTCTCTCTGTTAGTTGAAACCATGTTACCCTCTCAGCAAATCACAATGCAGATTGTCTTGCTAGAGAGGGACAGACCAGCAGGATCTTGCTAGTTTACCCATTAGAATTCTTTGTAATTTTTTTTTCCTCGTTGGTTTTTGAGCTCCTCAACTCTTTTCGCCTCAGTCCTGTAGTTGAGCAGGTTACCTAATCTTCTGTGTTTCCAAAAAAATATCTCACCATTACAAAAATTGTCCAACTTTTCATCAAATTTAGCGACGGCTCAAGTTCAAGCTTTGATGCTGAAAACATCTCTAAAACCGAACTTCACAACTAACATAAGTGTTTTAGACAAGAATAAAAATATCTCAAAAAATGTAACTAAAGTTCATCAACTAACATAGCAAGCTTTCAAGGATCTAATGAGAAATAGATCATGGTAAAAAAAAAGCAGAAAAAAAACAAAGGAAGAAAAGTACTACCAAAAGAATATGAGCATATAAAGTCTTTGCTAACTCCTGACATAGTGGGTCGATCTCATAGGACTAATTGAACTTTCTAAATGAATATGATCAGCATTTCTTATGCACTTGACAGCAAATGTTTATGAACTGATGGCATTCTTTTATGTTTATTTTTATAAAGATATATTTATATTAACAAGAGAAAAATTACAGAGGGAGCAGATCCCTAACAACAAGCGACTGGTGACATTCTTCTTCAAAAGAAAAACAGACAAGAGTAACTGCTATGTTAAAACACAAAAGAAATATACTTTGGGAGCACATCCAACATACCTGAAATCTAGTCTTGACAACCCAAAGTGGGTTAGTAGCAATTGTTGTTGCTGCTCCAGCACCAGAAGCAGCAATCACATTGGCACCAACTGAGAGTTGATGGGTCCCATCTATTCAATTCATGCAACTTCAAATGTGTTAAAACAGAGAGCTAATTTTTCATCTTTCTTTTTCTGAAGGTATAGAAAAGAAAATAAAAAAGAATTGTTGAGGCAAATGCTGATAAAATTAATGAATAGAAAGTTCAACCACAACTAAGGTATTACACCAAAAAGACAATGTAGAGAAAGTAAAATTTCAAAATTTACCATTTGAAGAGAGCAAGCTTTTGAGCTGTTCATAAATTGTGAAGTACACCTGAAATTTGACAACATTGGATTAGCCATAGACACAAAGTTCCTCATGATAATTTTCCCAAGGTAGAGGAGAACTCATAAAAAATTTCAATGATGCCATTCAAACAGAACACTACAATGAACTCATAACTTTTTCTTGTTGATGAGTCACATTGTAATCTCATTATGAGTGTCCAAAGAGAGATGGAACTTAAAAAGGAAACCAAAAAGTATATGTCAGAGCTGTATATTGGTTTAACATTAAGGTGCATTATTTTATCTTTTCATCATTTGGTTTCTCTTCCTTCTCTTTTGGCAGTTTCGTTCACAAGATAAGTAATTCTCCAACAATGCCTTGTTATGGGAGATCTTGTAGATCTCATGCTCCCCAAGATTCTACTTCTAGATTTTGATGTTTTATACCTGTATTTGCCTTTTATTCCTGCTTGGCCTGCTGTTCCCACTTAGTGCAATTTTCACAATTTCCCAGTAAACCATTTTACCCTCCTAGATCTTTCATACACATCCAAGAGTCTTCTAGTGGCTTTTCCTAGTATTTTGAACACTTTTTCACCCACAAGATAAACACAGAATAATCTTCTTTATTTTTACTGAGGAATTTTATTGTTTCTGAAGTGTTTTCATATTTCTGCATAAACTACTTTACTGCCTTTTTTTCAAGTTTTTGCTCTCAGAATAAGAACCACTAAAAAGTACAAAGGTTTATGCAGACTAGCTACCAAACATCCCTTGACAAAAAATGGTAACATAATTACATTCCACTTATTTAACTTAAACATAAAATCATTCTTCCAGTGAAAGCAAACAAAAAAGGTCATTACTTTCTAAGACAATGAGTGAATGCACCACAATTTCGTATTTCACTTCTGATCTGTCTACATACTACCAATACTGAAAATGTTAAGAAGAAAGAGGGTTGAAGAGAGAGAATGAGAGGAAGAGAAAGTGGAGAGAAGAGATTGAGAAACTGAACTGCATTGGCTTGCACATCCCCCAACCTCTATTTATAATCAGGGTAGAGCACAATTTACAAAAATGCCCTTAAGTGAAAACACATTCTCTATATCTCCTATTCTACGTGTCCTCTTTACATGAAATATGGTCAATAGACATAATTGGACATGTAGAACAAGATTATATCAAGAAATATAAATAATGACAAGGTACAATGAACAAAATGCCCATGCACTTGTTTTTCAACATTGCCCCTCAAGTTGGAGAGTATATGTCGAATAGTCTCAACTTGTCGCACAAGTTCAGAAATTCACGTTTTTCCAGTGCTTTAGTTAAGATATCGCCGAGTTGATCACTAGACCAAACATATAGAGTAGTTATCTCTTTCCTCATCACTATATCTCGGATGAAATGACAATCTACCTCTATATGCTTCGTTATTTCATGAAAGACTAGATTGCTTGCAATGATGATTATTGCCTGGTTATCACAATACATATAATCCTTTTGATCAAGGCCTAATTCCTGGATAACAGATTTTACCTATATTAGCTCACTGTCGATGTGGGCCATTGCTTTATATTTAGCTTTTGCACTGGACCGAGTAACAACATTCTGTTTTTTACTCTTCTAGCTAACTAGATTTCCTCCCAGAAATACAAAGTATTTAGTGGTTGATTTTCTGTCAAACTTGAAACATGCATAGTCAGCATCAGAGAAAGCTTCAATCCTCAAGTGAATATTAGGTTTAAAGAGGAGAACTTTTCATGGTGCTCCTTTGAGATATCTTAAGATTCTTTGTGCAACCTCTAGGTGAATCTTACATGGATGTTCCATGAACTGACTCACTACACTCACTACAAACGAAATATCTGGTCTAGTAATCATAACATAAATAAGTTTGCCTACTAGTCTCCTATACATTGTTTTATCTTTCAATTATGGACTTTGATCATTATGAGGATCAAGTCCTACTTCCATGGATGCATCCGCAAGTTTAGCCCCCAAAAGTCTATACTTTTGAAGCATATTGTGACATATTTTCCTCTGAGTCAAAGTCGTTCCCTACTTGCTTCTTGCAACTTCCATACTCAAGAAATATTTTAGTTGACCTAGATCTTTAGTATGAAAGTGGTTCGCCAAATGGGATTTAACTTTTTCAATGTCTGATCTATCACTCCCAGACAGGATGATATCATTTACATATACCAATAAGATAATAATTCCAAACGGTTGTTTCATAATAAATAGTGAGGGATCACAATGGCTTCTACGAGATTCCATGGATATAACCACTTGACTAAAATTTTCAAACCATGCTCGTGGACTCTGTTTTAAGCCTTAAAGAGCTTTCTTCAGTCAACATACCTTATGTGTCTCCCCTGAGCAACGTACCCTAAAGGTTGCTCCATATAGACTTCCTCCTCAACATCACCATATAAGAAGACAATTTTAATATCCAATTGAGATAGAGACCAGCTTTGATGGACTGCAATAAAAATGAGTATGCGAACAGAAGACAAGCGGACAAGCGAACAATCGGAGAAAAAGTCACAAAAACATCCACACCAAATCTTTGAGTATACCCTTTGGCAACAAGGTGAGCCTTGTATTGTTCAACAAAGCCATCAGAGTTATATTTAACAGTATAGACCCACTGACAGCCAACTACAATAGCACTTGGAGGTAAATCGCATAACTCCCTAGTCCCCCTATAAATTGATGTTTCCATCTCAATATACATGGCCTTCTTCCAATGAGGAGTCAACAAAGCATCTTGCACTGAAGAAGGAATAGTGCAAGTGGAGATGGACAGAGCAAACTTACGATAGCTATCAGACAAATAATCAAATGAGACAAAATGAGATAGAGGATGGCGAGTACCTTTGTGAACACCTTTCCGAAGGGCGATAAGAAGGTGAAGATCACTTACCTCAGGATCAGGAGACGATGAAAAATTATGGTTTGGTGTGAGAAGGGGTCTAGATCAGGATGAGATGGTTGTTGTCGATGCTGATATATCTGCAGAGATTTCTCAGTAGGTGCATCACGTGAGGATTAAACACATTCATCAACTGGAATAGGAATGACCAGATTAGGTACAGAAGGCTCACGTGGAACTGACTTAGATCTAGAAGATTCAAAAAATTAAACATTCTCAAAGAAAGTAACATCTGCAAACACAAATGTTTTTCTTATAGACGGACAATAACATTAGTACTCTTTTTGTGTCCGAGAATATCCTAGAAATATACATTTAACAAGCCATGGAGACAACTTATCCTTGTAAGGATCAAAGACATGTACAAAACATACACACCCAAACACACGAGGTGATATAGAAAACAGAGGTGCAGTAGGTAAAACAATTTGAATAAGAATGTTGCCATCAAGAGCAGAAGACAACATTTTAATTAATAGAAAGCATACAGTAAGAACAACATCACCCCAATATTGCTTAAGTACATTCATATGAATTAACATAATGCGAGCTACCACAAGTGATGATTCTTGTGTTCAAAAACTCCATTTTGTTGTGGAGTAAACACACAGGAAGTTAAATGAATGATTCCTTGTGACTGATAGAAAAAAGTCAAATTTACGATTCATAAACTCAAGACCATTGTCTATACACAAGATAAGGATAGAAGTTGCAAATTGATTCTTTATTTCATCATAACATAATTGAAATACATCAAAGGCTTCATTTTTTTCTCGCATGAGATAAATCTAAGTACATCTACTAAAATCATCAATAATGGAAATAAAATACCTATGACCAAACTGACTAGTCACAGGACAAGGACCCCAGACATCTGAGTGGACAAACTCAAAAAGTTTACTTGTCTTATGAGATGAAACGGCAAAGGAAAAAAACCTTTCTGCTCTTTCAAGGGCACTTCCATTCGTGAAAACTGGAGCAACCTAGCAAGGATGCATTTAGGGACCAAGATTCAAGTTATGAAAGAGTGGGCACCCCCAGAGGTTGGATACTTAAAACTGAATTTTGATGGTTCTTCTCTCGGCAATCTGGGGATCGCAGGTTTCGGAGGTGTGATTTCGGACTCATTTGGCAATCATTGTATTTCTTATGCGGGTCCATTAGGCATCTCCGACTCAACGTCTGCAGAGCTTCATGGTCTTCTCAACGGGCTCCAGATTTTTAAAGATAAATGTAGTGGCCCAATTCACATTGAAGGGGATTCCAAGGTAGTCATTGGATGGGGCCGTGGCACTTCCTTTCTACCATGGAGGCATTGGGAAATTTTCCAGGAGATTTTAGAGATTACCACATTATTTTCTTGTATTTGGTCTCACATTCCGAGATCTACAAATTCGGCAGCAAATGTGCTTGCCAAACAGGGAGCATCTCTTCAACATCTTGTTGTTAGGGATTTGCTCCCTATCTCTTTGTAATTTTTATCTTTTTAATGAATTGCATATTTATCAACAAAAAAAAAAAAAAAATGAAACAGCAAAGGAGCTCCAGTGATGCTTGCCTAGTTAACATGACTCACACTGAAAAGTAATACTAGAAAGAAAGTCTGGAACTACTTGAATCAGTTTCGTAGGAGACGGATGATCGAGTCTGAGATGCCACTAAAGAGGTGAATCAATTGTGTGTAGTGCATTCAAAGTACTGTTTAGGTTGTGGTTGTCCACATAATATAGTCCTCCTCTCTTATGAGCGGACCCAATCATCTTCTTCGTCGAGATCCTGAAAGACACAATGAGTAGGATAAAAGTAAGAGAACAATTCATGAACTTAGTCACCTAACTGACGGACAACAGATTTAAGGGAAAATTTGGAACAAACAGTGTAGATTGAGGGGAAAGAAAAGGAGCAGAAGTAACACTTCCTACTGCTTGTACTGGTGAAACTAACCCATCTGCAAGGTTACAATGCTTAACAAGAACGGACTCTTTTAAGTTAGAAAATAGTGAGGACATACCTAACATGTGTTTTGTGTTCCCGGAATCAAGGACCTAAGATGGGGAATGAGACACTAAAAGTGCAAACATACTTGTGGGAGGAATTGTATGTGCCAAGGATGCAGAAGGAATAGATAGTTGTGCCATATGTTGTGAAATTTGTAGCTGCTGATGTGAGATATGTTGTTGCCGTTGGATTAATTTTTGTCGTTCATCTAAAAAACTAGGTGGAATTGTAGTTTCAGACCCTGGGGTTGTACCTTCGTGTGTAATAACGTTTGCCCACACAAGCTTCCCAAACTTTTCTAACATCTATCCGAGTAATAATTAGTGCATCCACATGAATACACTTGTACTCAGATTTACCATCTCCTTGGCCTCGGCCTCTGCCTGAATTATCTCTACCTCTATCTCTGCCAATCTTTGTGCATCCCCTAGACGTTGGTAGCTTATGTATTAAGGGCAGTAACTTCACCCACTTTGGTATCTTTTCCAGCTCTAGGCACAACTGTTGTTTCAGCTCTTTGTACGCTATTAAAGGTAGTAGAGAGGTTAAGTATCTCATCTGAGGCCAGAATTTGTGTCTTATGCTGTCAAATTCAACACCCAAACCATCTAGAAATTTTGCCAGAAGAAGTTGACTTTGCTTTTTTCGGACTTCCCTTTCATTCGTAGTAAACGGATGAAAGACATTAATTTCCAACCAAATACTCAAAAAGAACCTATAATAGTCTGTCACAATTCTATTACCACTTTTTAAGCCAAAGAAATCTATATATAGTTCATAAACCCTGGAAAGATTGCTCTCTTGTCCATAAAGAGCTTCCAAAGACTATCACATGGCTTTGACAGTTTCAAAATTCATAACTTGGCTCCTAATATTAGATTCCATACTGTGACAATCCAAGTCATCACTTGATTGTCTTTAGCCTCCCAATCATCATCCTAAGGGACAACCTCCTAATAAATTTCAGTTTTTTCAAGTACATTCTAACAGATTTAGACCAAGTCAGGTAATTATCACCATTCAACTTTTCAGAGGTGATAGTAATAATATATTTACCATCGAGATTATATGATTCCTTTGATGGAGTGTAAACCTCACCAGAATCAGCCATATCAAATATATATGAATACCAAATAGATCAAATAAACCTTCCAAAAGTTTCAAATTAACTAGCTTAAGTGGGGCCGACCACGTAAAAATCACAGTTAGGGCAGATAGATGATGTGCGCAGGTCAAGAAATCAAAAAAATTCAACACAAGGATCAAAATCAGAAGATACAGTGCACTGAGAACTGCACTAGGGCTGACGTCAATAGATGACACACATGACATCAACAGATGATAGATCTGGAATTTGGTGCACACCTCGAGATCAGCATAAAAAAAAAACCTCTTTTGGCAGTTTAGAACATCAGAATCTGTTCTTAGAATGGTAAAACAAGTAATCCTAGGGGTATGGGGAAGAGAAAAGAAGGAAAAATTGGATTTTTACTAACCAATAGCTGAAAAACTGGAGAAAGATCCTTGCTTTATGTATACCCATGTACTTGTTTTTCAACAAATACCATTTGAAGACAATAACATTTATAAGAAAATGGAAGATTTTTTAGTCCCTTTTCTTTTTTTGAGAAAGCTGTAGTTTTTTTTTTTCCCAGAAACAAGGTGTAGTTATTTTTCTTTTTCCATATTGAAATCTATAGATTACACAGTAAGTAAAAAAAGAGAAAAAAATCATTACTTGTGGCAGTAACTTCTGCTAAATCCTACACTTGCATTAGCTCTCCTCTAGAGGAAACATTGTTTGATACTTTTAGAATCCAATCTAAGCACCAACCATGAAATAAAAATGTTCCTTTTTTACCCAAATATCAAGATAAAAAGAAGATGCATGGGTTGTTACGGCATGATATAGCCCCAAACAACAAGTAGAGTATAAATTGTTGTCCACATGAGTATCTCTCAAGCTCATGGGTTGTTAAAGGAAGTAGAGAGACTCATCTTAAGGTTACCTCCCCAACTTCCACTTTTGGCTTCTGATAAATCCTTAACCGAAGTAAATTATTTCCCTTACAGTAGCCTAAACTGTTTCATTAACATAGGAGGCAGCTTGACAAAACTATTAACACTTCCAGGAAAAAAACATCAACTGCTTACCGCCCAATTTGGAAGCAATGCTAAAACAGTTGGTGAAAGACCACGATACATGCCACGTATGCCCTCCTTCCTAAGGATTTCTTGCAGACTTCCAACAATAAGACTACCTGTTTCCAAGTAAACAGTGATATGTTAAAACAAAAGCCGTCGCTGTAAACACCGAAAGGAAAATCCATACTATCACACTAGACATCCAAATGCTTCCCACACTATGAGTTCACTAAAAGTCATTAAAATCAAAACATGAAGTTTATGCTCTTTGCACGTCTTTCCAAATATAATATACAGTTGAAACTAAAGAAATTTTTTATATATCAAAAAGCAGAGATGCTAAGTTACACCACCAGTCCAATTGCACTGGTAAGTTCCAATTGTTTCTCAAGAATTGGTACCAATTTCTGAAAAGAATACATGCAAGTGGTGGATGAGTGGGCAAATGCAATATGCTTAGACCTTATGAATACTAAAAATATCACGACAACGATGTCAGAGCCAAAACTGGTGCAAGTGTGGGAGTTACAGAACTCGATAAGGAAAAAAAATCCCGACTGAAAAAACACAGATTGAGATATCGGTAAAATTAACAGTTCCTCGTAGACCCCAAATTAATTCCCCGTAGGCATGACAAAATACAGATACAAGCACCGTAAAAGAAGATAATTTAAGAGCACTAATTTTGCAAAAGAATCAAATAGAGAAAGTAAGAAGGAGATACCCTTGATACTGCTACTACCGAGCTTTGGCAGCCCATGGACCTGAAACCTCGTTTTTATAACATCCAATGGGCAAACAAAAGTAGCTGCAATAACACCTGCAAACCAAAAAAGTTCAAATTCAATCCCAAAAATAAAATCCCTCCTGAATTAATCAGTAACCACAGATGCAGACAATACCAGCAGCGGCGCCAGCGCCAGCATTACAAAGCAGACCTCTCGTGCTAGGCGCGTGCGACTCGACAGCCATTGAAAAGAAACGACTCAACACACCGACCAAAGCAAGCGGTTTTGAAGAAATTTAGGGTTTCCTCCGGCGAGAGGAAGATGATCGTTAACCAGAGTCGCATGGCCAAAGCGCATAGCTCAAAATTCGACCGAAACCGATCCCAACGAACCCGTCAACCATACAACAGACAAGACTCAGCAAAATTCAGCGTCCTTCGAGAATCGAAAACGCCATAGAGGAAGAAGCTTCAACACCGTGAGCTCCCAATTACTTTTACAGATTCCGTCTCGGTCAGACCCTCTTCTCAGTCGTCGTAGCAATTGACGAATCCAGCCCGCCAATTGTTACTTTGTAGGAGAGACGATGTTAAAGGTGTAGTCAAGTCAGCATTCAAGACCTGGTGATCGCGGTCCCTGGATCCATTCCCACAAGCTACCACCGGCATCAATCTAGCTCTTAAGAGAATTCCGCTTACGCGTCGTAGGCTGATTCAAGTATCCCGACCGTCTGTAAGTTCGATTCGTCTATCAACGGCGTCACGAGCCATCGATCTAGCCGATTCTTGTCTGAAAGTAAAAGAATATGAAAAAAAATTGTCGATAAAAGATAAGGTCAATGATCTGTCACTGCCAGGTGGCAGCATTCGTGGTTCTTATTCTCCACACGGTGTCGGTTTTCAGCTTTCCGAATCGATTCCAAAAAGTAAACTAGGCCACGGTTGACAGCGCCCGATTCGGAATATTTTATAACATGTTTTATTTTTTATCTTTTTTATAAATAAAATATTTTACCATTGATATTATAAATATTTATTGATAAATTTTAAATTTATTTTAATTTTTATTAATTAATTAAATAATATAAATATTTTATAATTTATTTAGTTATGAGTATATATTATTTTATTTTGAGTAAATGGATTTATTAATTATGTTATTTTATATTTATTTAATTATATTACTTAGAAGTATCATAATTATTTACCATTGATAATTTAATTCATAATCATGTAAAAAATTATGTTATTTAATTAAAAAATAGATAAAATTTGTATTTGTGTTATCGAATAAAAATTATTTTATAATTTAGAGTGGCCAATAATTACAACTAACACGTAAAAAAAATAAAAAATTCATTGCACTTTCTATATGATACACTAACACAAAAAATTACACCTTGGAATTCACATTCACTTTCTCTTTCCTTGAGTAAGTGATTTAGTTTCCAAGTGCACTAACCACCCCCCCAAAATTAGATGACATTGTTATAAGAATTTAAAATTATTACAAAAATTGCACTTGCCCAAAGGGGAAAGAGAATTAAATTATGGTGCTCAAAGGGAAAGGGGAAAGAGAGTTAAACCCTTCCATTGGAGATGGGAAGGGAGAAGTCGATGTTGCCTGTTGCTCCTCTTCCTCCAATAACATGAATGATTCTCTTTTTTTTAAAAAAAGAAGAAGTTTCAATTCCCTTTTTTAATCTCTTTTTTTGTCTTTTTTCCATATGCTCTATTCCTATGATTCTTTGTCTTTTCCTCTCCCTCCCTAGTTTCTTCTTACCATTCATGTCTTTTCCTCTCTCTTCTCTATTGCTCACAAACAAAATTTGAGACGATTTTTCTTCGACAAATGTACAATCTTTTTTAAATCTCTCATTTTTCTTCGATTTCATTTTGCTTCATTCCCATCTTTATTTTGTACTTTTGTTCTTCTCGTCCTACAATCTATTTCAATTTTTTTCTCTCCTTTAGAATAGCTATTGCTCTTTAGAGAAGGAACAAAACAGACCTTCCGCCCAGTTAAGGCTTTGCGACTGAAGTGGTAGAATAGATTATATTTTTTCATATATTTAGATTTGTGTATAATTTTTATCCTCATATCTAGATTTGCTCTTGTTCAATGAGTCTAATTTTTATGACAAAGTAAATGGTGTATTACAACCTTTGAAAAATTGCACCATCATTTTATGTCCAATATTTTGCTCTATAATATGTGCTTTTGTTTTTCCCATGACCTTGTTTCTGCTTTTTCTTTCTCTGGTTGCCCTCTCATTCGATGTTTAGCTATTTGGTTTGTGTCTGGGACTTGCACAATCTACTTTAACTTTTCTTGTAGTTAGTAAGCTATCATAAATTTTTAACTTTTAATTTTAATTTTTGCTATCAAATGATTTTTCTTGGTGTGTATATTGATTTTTTTTATGGAAAGATTGAGTTCAATAGCTGTGTGGATTTTCTTACAATAAATGTGTCAAATTAAAGATCTTGAAATGGTTGCATCCATAAAGTTCTTAAGGACTCTTATTAAGATGAAGGTGCACTAATCCTAAAAATTTGAATTAGACAAAGATTGTTTTATCATTCATTTTGAACTCTTTCTCTACAAAACAAATATTTGTTTACACACAACCATTGATTGGTGTCAGAGTAGTTCCGTCCACTCTTGTAGGCGGTAGTTTTTCGCACCTAACGGAACGGTCTGTTGGGTTGTATTGGCTAACTGCTATCATGGTATCAGAGCTGGACACGCCACGTCCTACGTTTGAATCCCGTGAGAGGCGGTCAAGAATGGGCGGGGTGGGTGCCAGAGTGGTTCCGTCCACTCTTGTAGGTAGTAGTTTTCTGCACATAACAGATCGGTCTGTTGGGTTGTATTGGCTAGCCGCTGTCAATTGGCTCTCTTGTAGACTGGTATAAATTTTTACATGTTTGCTCATAGTGCTGCTCGATTTTTAAAAGAGAGGTTGTTTGATCCTTGCGATGCTTTCAGGTATAATTTATAAATTGTTGACTAAAAGTGTCTATTATGTGTTGACTTCTCTTTTGGAGTTGGGGTGTTGTTACGTTCTTAATCTTAATATATGTTAAAAAAAAATGGTTGATACAGTGACGTGTATAAAGGAAACATGAATTTGAAAAATACAAATGTGAAGTTGAAAGAATCAATTCTCTAGGTAAAGTGTCCTAGATATGATAAGTTGTTGCTTATAGACTGCTTTTAAATTTTGTATGCGATCTTTTGCCACTAAAGACCAAATAAAAAGTATTATTTTTTTATATATGCATGTTCATTAGATCTTTAAGTCCAAAATGATAATAGCGGTCAAAGTGACTTTGAGTTGTGGTGGATCGAATTCGCCAAAATCAGTCTTACTATTTTTTCTTGGACTTCTTTTTAGTCTAGCTGGTTTTTCAAATTGTAAAAAAAAAAAAAATCAGATTTTCATGAATAGTAGTTGTTAAATATTCATGTGTGTGTAATTAGTTATGATCTTGTGCAACTCCAAAAAATAGAAAACAAAGAATTTTCTCCTTGTTTTAGTATACCTTTAACACCATTGGTAGATTTACAAATTCCCACATCATGTTCTTCTAATAGCTATAGGTTCATTGTACCTGAAAGACATCCATTGCACGTAGGTTGGTTTAATATATAGAAAAGGAAGCACAATATCCAACAAAGAAAATATAAAATCTAAGTGATGTCAACCAAGAGAAGAATAAGAGTACCATAACCACCCTAATTCCATTTGTATGACCAACGCTCTTGAGGATCGATTGAGGCAACACTGCAAAAAATTAGTAAATATTGACATATAATGAACATCACAAAGTACTAACAACAAAGAAAAATCATGATTTCATATACACAACAAACTATTACAACATCGCATTAAAGAGGCCAAAACAAAAAAATTCAAGAAAACTAAGTACATTGTTCTTTGATTTTGAAATTAATCGATTGTACTAAATTTCATTCCTAATACTTGGAAATCATTTTTTTGTCGTTCAACTTGTGTTTTGGTTATCAATCTTTCTAATTAGATTCTGAATTGGGTATTTTGTAACAATTTTCAAAAGCATTGATTCCCGACTTTTAATCTCATTGTTCACATACTTTGATATCATCTTTGAGATTAAATTTTTGAGCTACTATTCTTATGGTCCAATCACTTATGTTTTGGTGTATTCAATTTATTATCATAATTATAAATTCAGCCTAATTAGAGGCATTTGTTTGTTGCACCTATAAAGCAAATGATTATTGTATTGTAAATCCAATCCATAAGCTTGTATGAGTTAATAGAAAACAAAAAAAAAGTGTGCTCTAGGTGGGTGTATCTAGTTGGTAACCATAAGTCTCAAGTGTGAGCAAGTTTTGTAAGTCTGCCCGTAGAGGTCTTTTACAATATATGCCATTTGCTAGCTGAACATTGCGAATTTACTCTAAGGATAAAATATGTTGTGAATGGATTAACAAATCCAAGATAGCATTATAAATCATTATAAATTTTAGTGTTATTGTATTCACTTGATTTGATCGTTAATCACTAGATTTGTCGGCCATCATTAGTGTTGATAAAACTATCCATTGTCTCCCCACCCCCGACTTAACAAAATATTATTTTTAAATGTATTTTATATTTTATATTATCATATTATATATGAGAGTCATTTATATATTTTAAATATAAAAACAGTTAAAATCATAAACTAATACACATTAAACAAAACTAACAAATATTCTATGTAATAATTAAATTTTTACAAATACCCTTATGTAAGTGAAAAATATCTCTTTTAAAATATAGATGTATTTCTTAAAATAATAAAGAGAAACTTTGTAACCTCTAAAGGTTTTATAGGGTGAAGCCCGTGGCCATCCCAGATATATATGTGGATTTGCGGTTTTCTTGCTCACCCCATCCCTACCCCAGGGCAGATGGGGTGAATGGTTAACCCATCAAGTCCAAATTGGATCAGGGTACCCTTATTATTAGGTTTATTTATAATTGTATAGGACATAATTATTAAAAATAAATTAATAAAATACCCTTATTTGGACTTAAGTTTTAAAATAAAAAAAGTAAAAATTAAAAAAAAAAAAAGAAGGTAAATTACTTAAGTGCTCCTTTGCACCTTAGTTTTATATAAAATAAAATTAACACATCATAAAACCAATTTAAATGCTAGATTATGGGTCCACTAATTTGAAGGATTAGGGCAGAAGACATTAGGGCCTTGGGCTGGTACGTGCGGCATCCAACTGGCTAAATAAACACATAATATGGATGCATTTCCATAAATAGACATCGGCGGCAGCTCCCCCACGGCGGAGAGAGAATGATTTTTCCAACAATTCAAGGCGAGAATGGGTAATTTCGTTGTTATAGTTCGATAAAACCTTCTAAAAACATGGGTCTCAATAACGGGATCACTCGAGGTTGAGTGTGCGCGTCTCCGCCCCTCGCTTCCTTGCAGGTACGAAGCCTGAAACCCTCTTTTCTCTCTCTTCGGTCTCTCAGTTGAAACCGTTGAGTTCGTAGGGAACCCCTGACGGTCCGTTTTTTTAGATTCGGTGACCTGAAGTTTTATTTTTTGTTCATATATTCGTCCCCAAATTTGTCTGGAAGGAAACAAATCTCCATCTATGTGAATTCATTGATGGATACTAATTGACCATTTGTATCGAATAATGTTACGAATACTTTCGGAATTGCAGCTGGAAACAGGTTTTCTCCATTGAGGATATTGAGATTCCAGAAGAGCAAGTTAATTGCGATATAAATTAGGGCTGTTTTGGTAAAGATTTTTAATTAGATCGGATAACAAATGAATGAAATGACAGATAATTGATTCATTTGCACGAAATTTTGGCTTTAAAAAGCATCCGGCTTACAGAAGTTGTTGGTGTTCTTGGTCTTGTGGAGTGATGACGAGAAGGGGGAAATTCGTTGGGCGAAACAGATGTAGGAAAACTCGAATTCGGTCAAAAGAAAATGATTCAGATGGTTCTGACGAAGACTATGTGGTGGACGATGAAGAGTCTGACGGTTCACAAGGATCGAGCGACTCTTATTCATTAGTTGCATCGGATGCGTCAGAGGAAAGCTTCGATTTTAAGGGTGAAACCAGTTGCAGCTCTAAGGAACGTCCGAAGCTTGTGAAATCCAAATCAAGACGAAGGACTTCTGTTTGGAGTAAACCGGGGGTAAGAAGGTCAATCAAAAGAAAGAGGCCTTCTCCGGTTTTAGATGATGAGGAAGAAGATTATGATACTGATGACGATGAATTTGTTCCTGATGGGGATGATTTACTTGATGAAGATGAACAAAGTGGGTCCTACTGGAAGAAGAACCGGACCCAGAATCGTGCCGTGAGGAAAAAAGAGGCAGTTAAGAGCCAAAGAAGAAAGAGGAAAGCAAAAGTAGCAAAAAAGGTGACTAAGAGTAAAGGGAGATCAGCTTTGTATAGAGTTGTGAGCTCAGATGATGACTTCCTTGTTGAAGAAACTGCTGAGCCTAAGAGAGGGAAGAAGAAGACTAAGCGGCGAAAGAAGACAGTTGTTCCACGTTCAGATTCTGATCATGAAGATTCCGAGTCTTCTGACTTTGAATATACGATCTCAGAGGAAGAGAGAGAATTCATAAGAGAAGCTCAGAAAAGTGTTAATCTAACTACTTGCTTGAGAAACTCATCTGTGTCAACGAGGCTCCAAGTTGATGGGCTTTCAAATTGGCAGCAAATAAGAAGTCCTGAAAGAAAGGGTAAAGAGAAGGTTGTGGAGCCACAGGTTGATGGGAAGCAAGTATGTGGAATTTGCTTGTCGGAAGAGCGGATTGGGATTGTTCGTGGGACCCTAAATTGCTGCTTTCATTACTTCTGCTTCACTTGCATAATGGAGTGGTCTAAGGTGGAATCTCGTTGTCCACTATGTAAACAGCGATTTGTGACCATCAGCAAGGAAGCAAGGTCAGACATAGGGATTAGTTTGAGGAAGTCAGTGATAAAGGTCCCAAGACGTGATCAGGTACCTCTTCTAACTATGGTTTATATTCATACAAGATCAGATGTTTTATTGTTTCTCCATTACAAGGACTTTTTATGTTGCTTACCCATATTTGTGAGGAAATGTTGATTTTGTCCCTTCTACATTCTGGTGCATGTTGAAGAGATTTACAATAGTATGTAGGAAAGTAGACTAACTTGAACCAAATAATGTTTCCAAGATGTGTTCATTATAACTGTTGTTGGATTTTTTGAAAAATAAACTTACTTGATCATGTCTTCATGAACTGTATTATTCAATTAGGTAAAAATCTAATCATGCCTTTCTTATATTAAGAATTACCTTTGTTTTTTGAGTTTTTTGGCTATAGTGATTCAGGTATCATCCCTGAAATGTAACTGAACGAATCTAACCCTAATCACCTGGTACAATTGTAAGACATAATGTGATTAATCGGGTATTGTAACAGTAGGGAATTGCAAAACTATAGCTACACTTACTACTTATTCTGCAACTCTGATGATAACAGAATGCGTTCTGGTCATAGATATAAATGGAACCACTTACTCTGCTTTTAAAGCTGAGTGTTGACTCTATATGGTTACAGCTGTTTAAATAATATATGCGTGATGATATTTGATAAGTTTTTCTTCAGATCAGAGAGTTTTATGAGATTGCTTCTTTTTAACCTGGATAAATGTCCTTTGCAGGTTTATAGACCTTCTGAAGAAGAAATTATGACGTATCTTAATCCATACGAAAATGTTCTTTGCATTGAATGCCAGCAAGGTGGAGATGATGAACTTATGTTACTTTGTGATATCTGTGATTCCTCAGCACATACCTTTTGTGTTGGTCTTGGGAGAGAAGTACCTGAAGGGAATTGGTATTGTGAAGCTTGCAAGTCTTCTCGGTTTGAGTCAAATACTTCTCTAGCTTCTGATCCTATTCCTGATCAAGCCATGTGCAATAGTGGTTTGCACAATGAACCCATGGTTAGGGGAATTGGTATTGAAGGTTTAGATTTGAATCTGCCATACAATGCAAACGCCCTGGACCAACCAGAAGAGTGTAATGAAAATGATGCCCTTTCTTCATCTAGAAACCTTGTTAGGGAAGCTCTTGAAGCTGCACGTCATGTAGCTGGTGCATCAACTGTCTCAGGGAGACGGAGGTTGCGGTTTCGAATACACAATTTGCTTTCATCTAACAGGCTGATGCAAAATGCTGAAACACAAAATGGCAGTTTAGAAGATAGTCAACTCAAACATGGTACTGAACGTGCAAGAACAGCGGATGATGGTGCTCCAAATTGTGCAACCCTTGATAATGGCACCCACTTTAGATCATCAAGCTTGGAAGAAAACTTCTCCTGTATTACTGGAAACAGTGATCCGTTTTGTGCAGGAATAAGCTATCTGGGAAGAGAAGAAAATCATGGTGCTACTATCACCTCTTCTAATGGACCTAGTAGTGAAATTCTGCATACTGAAACTGAAATTGTGGGTTCATTTTATGATATGTCAGGACATGAGCACATCAGGCCCATGACTAGGCTTAATGACGATATTCTTGCATCTGAACATAGTAGAAGATGCAGTGGGGGTATGGATGAAGATGCAAAGCAACAAGTGAGGACCATGGTGAAAAGGCATTTGACACTTCTGTCAAGAGATACTCTCTTAGGTATGACTGTTCTATGATTGTGAACTTCATTGGCATCTGCAGGGAGACTTCAATAAGAACGTAAAAATCACCTGTCCTGTCTCTGTTCTTCTCTGGGACAGAGTTAGCAAACAGAGATAGGAATCAAAAAGGACAAATGACCAGAGGTAAAGTAAAGGAACTATACAAACTTCTTGAATACCCCTGTGGAATGTTATGGGGTAATGTCTAAGGTACTAATTTGTAAGAAGATGATAAAAGAAGAGCATAAAATATACTTGTATATCCTAATACACACTATGGAATAATTTTTTGCCAAGTATAAAGTGTAGCTGCAAATAGCAAGAGTTCTTACAAAAGTAAACCACTCTTTTTTGTGCCAATCAATTGTCTTTTCAACAAAAAGTCCCTCTTTTTCTCTTACTGCATTTGCAAAGCCTTAAAAGTTTTTGCATTCCTGTCATGTCTCTCCTCGAAAGTCTGTTGTGTTTTTTATGTTCTCTTAGTCTAGAATGTTTTGTCTCTTGCTTGAATATATTTTAAGGAAGTGCATTTGATATTTCCAGAAATTGTTTATTACCTTCCAGAAAAGGAAAAGCTTTCTATGTATTTTTAAACTTATGGAGTTTCAAAAGCTTTTCCTGAAATGTGTAACAAAAATTAGGTTTCAGTTTCAATTTCAGGAGAAACAACTTGCTGCCCTAGAAAAAAGTTCCATTATAGGTAAATTGAATGCATGTTTCATAAAGGCTGTGTGATGTGGCAAAAAAAAAAAAAAAAAAAAAGGAAAAGGCACTCGAGTGTTTGTGACCTAGATTTTCAGGTAATTTGGTGGCTTGAGCCTTTGGCTAGGAGGGTGGAAGAGTTCATAGTGTGAAGTATTTGGTTCAAGCCTCACCAGTGTGTCGGATTGAACATTCACAAAATACAAAAGATTGCTGGTTATTCACTAATTTCTATTCATTTGGTAAAACATGGATGTCTATTTGTGAGTGGAAACGTTGATGGGATTTCAAGTCATGCTGTAGTATGGAGTCAAATCAGATGAGGAGTGTTTTCTCCTCAGCCAGTGGGCAATTGATCTGGAAAACATGGATATCCTGTTTGTGAGTAGAAAACTCGATGGGATTTCATGTCTCACTCAAACAGATTGAACGATTCACACAGGCCTCAAGTGAGGTGTAATGCGTGACAGATTCTAACAGTAGCAAATACTCCTCGTCTGATCTGAGCTCCTGAAGTGCACCAATGGACTTAACATGGATCACGATCAACAAAGTCTTATAGGCATATTGATGATATTTTTGTTCTTGAATGGCTATTAATGATATCTATAAACCTACTGTGGATCATCCATTTTTTCATATTTGTAGTGTTATTTGCTTAAGGAGGAGGGACTAACTCCTAATCTTCTTCACTGGTATTTGCAATGCAGAATCTGCGACTTTCAAGGAGATTGCTCGATATTCCACCCACTCCATTTTAGCAGCATGTGGTATTGAGCACAACGAGAATATGGTTGTCCATGTCAATCCACCAAATAGTTGTTTTCACCCTGTGGAGGAGGGTGATCGAATGAAGAATTTAACCATAGGGTGCTGTTCATATTGCTTTGACAACTTCGTGAAGGATGTGGTTCTCAGGCTCACGAAGATGAAGCTTCAAGAATCCAGTGAGCGTGAAGAAGCACGATGGCAGAAAGGATAGTTTCAGATGCATCAGCTTCTGATTCATTTTTTCCCCACCAAATTGTTCGACATTGATGGACTGATAAATTACATGGTACAAGAGAAAAGGAGTAGGTGGAGTGGAAGCATACTTTGATATGGAGAAGCACTTGTAAAGTGTATACGCAGAGGGAACATTTTTTATTGCGGAAGCAATGTATTCAACAGATTGGAGCCAACAGAGAAGTATTCTAAAAGAGCAATGGGAAGTTGGAAACACAGTTATTATTTTGATCATATGGAATTTAGGACAGTTATTTAGTTCCTTCTCAAAACAGAGGTAGAAATGGTTTTGAGCAAAACCAGCAACAACAGTGAAAAGCTGCACTTTACATCTATTCATGATTACCATTTTGTATAGTTTAAGATTATTTAAATATATTCAATATGGATTTAGGCAAAAGCAACTATGTTCTCTGAACTCAAATTCTAAAGACTCGCCATACCACAACATTTTAAAAGATACTTACAATGGCAACTGAGATCATTTGGTCCTGTTAGTGTAATCGGAGGATAAGTGAAAGTAAAAGTGATTATCTAAAAATATTTGTTAAAAAATAATTTCACATGGATTCGTGGATACAAAGATCTTGAGTTTATTTGTTGGGAAAAAAGTTTCTTAAGTAACTAGTTATTTTGGGATAGGCCTCCGACCCAATTTAACAATGCTAGTGAGCGTACCCGAAGGAAAGTGAAAGTGAATGATCAATGTAAAACGTCCTGTTCTCACTCGACCTTGCCCCTCCATCTTCGACTTCTTTCACTTGACCTTCTCTCTTGGCACTTTCTGCTTCCCCTTTCTCATCTCTCTCTCTTTGCTAGAACCTTGTCTCGCCTTCTCTACTGGAACCTCATCTCAGCCCTCTTTTCTTCCCCTCTCTCGCCTCTTGATCTTTATCGGAACCTCATCTCTCGCCTCTCGCTCTTTGATTCCCCCTCTCTCGCCTCCTCCTCAATATTTATTTATTTATTTTTATAAGATAACATAGATAACATGAATTTTTATTTATAAATTATAAAAATAAACATATTTTTATTTATTTATTTATTTGTAATTATATTATTAATTTATACTATATTAAAATCTATCTTGTGTTATTAATAAAATATTTATTTACTATATTCATTACTTTTATTACAATATTAAATTAGTGATTTAAGAGTGATAATTAAAATATTACTAAAATAAGCATTTGATAAAATATTTTTGTTTAATTATTATATTTTTATAATTAATTAAACTAATGATTTTAAAATTTTCAGAATTATATTATTATTTATTATGTTATTAATAAAATAATATATATAATATATTTGTTACAGTTATTATTATATTAAATTAGTGATTTAAGAATGATCATTAAAATATTATTTAAGTAAGAATTTGATCAAGTATCTAGACATTATAAAAGTATATATTTTTGTTTAAATATTTTATTTTTTATAATTAATTAGTGAACCAATTAATTTTAACTCATAATTATTATATTAATTTAGACTAAACACCATTCTATCTTAATTTATTAATAAAATATATTAATTAATTAATTATTATATTTATACATTTTAATATTATATTAAAATGCTTATTATAAAAGTAGCCACGTTTGTTTAATCTATTTAATTGTATTATCTTCCGGTATTAGCCATTAACTTTGACGAAGTCAAAAGGATTTACCCAAGTGTACTAACGCTGCCTCTTTACTTTCGCCGGACGCCTCTTTATGCCTCTTTACTTTCGCCGGTTAATTACAGTTCAGAACTTTCAACCAGGACGAGGTCACAGGAGCGAAAAATCCTGAAGAACACCTAAGCCTCCCGCCTACTTTGAGCGCGCAAACGACGAAAAAAGATTTCTGAGTTCCGACTTTCGACGCGTTTACTTTCAGAAAGGAGAGTTCTATAGCTGACAGCCTGACGCATGACGGAAGTCCCTTAAATGAGCCATTCCGTAAGAGTTGAATAGAGAAGTGAAATTCTGAAATCTAGACTGGATTCAAAGAGTTTTGCGTATCACGGCTCTCCAAGAACCAAAGAGAGTGGAGAAGAGAGCTAGGTCATCCCCCTTTCCTCTCCAAGTAGTCGATCTAAAAAGGTGAGTTCATATTCAAAAATGTTCATTTTATATCTTGATACAACAAGCCTAACTTTTGAAGAGATAAGATCATTTAAAAACTACAATCCACACATTAGTATACCACGTTTGTCTAGCAAATATTTGATGAATATGAGAAGAATGACCTTTTTTCTGAGAAAAATTCCATCAATTCCACTTTATGTTTCAGTTTATAGGTCTTTGTTTTAAACTTTGTGATATCTTTTTTCATGGGTAGGATGTAGAAATGATTAATTCTTTTTCTAAACACATCTCCTCATTTTCTCTATCTCTATCTCTTTCCCTCTCCTCTCCGCTATTATAGGAAGATTAGCATATCGAGTTTGATTAGTAAAAAATATAACTCAATCAATGTGGTTCATAAAATATGTAATTGTTGAATTTACAATCCCTTTTCCAATATTCCGAACAAGAGAAGAGAAAAAGAAAAAGAAGAAAAGGGGAAGAAAGTTCTTGGGTTGAGAGAAGAAGAAGATAAGAAAGGTGTGTGCCAAGCAAAGAGAGGTATTTACTTAAGAAAGAATTGTAGAACTTGATTAATTCCGAATTACAACACTTATATAGAGGAAGTTAAGTCTCCTAATTATATTTTAATTATAACTCTCTAAAAAGATAACACAATCTACTAGAGGTTTAATATAACTTGAACTCTAACTTTTCTTCAATCATGTGGATATAAGAGAGGAGGTTGGCTCATGGTCTTATCTTTGTGGGTCCTACATGATCTTTCAATTTATATTGATAAGATTATCGACTTGTGGTATATTTGTGAGTCCCATTTGATTTTCAAGTCTTGTAAGCCTCTTATCTCTTAACTCGTGCTAGCTTGGGTGAAAAATCTTCTTGGCATCCCACGTCCTCATAGTGGGTTCCACCAGCTCGTGAACCATGGTGGGTCCCACATTGTAATAGTAATGTATCATCTACTTAAAATATCAAAACTTCATACTATTTCAAAATTCTGAAACTACATATTTGAAGAAACTCCAAAAATTAAAGTGTTAGGCAGACAAATTATACATACATGGTATGACCTAATTGGATATTTAAGAAACTACTTATAAATAATCGCCCTGGTTATCGTAGTTGCTTATGCCCCAATTTTACAATAGTTCTTTACTAAGTGGTGAAGTAAACAAGATACACTTATTCTAAAAGAGCATTAATAGGGAAATAAATAATTTTAAGGGGCCACATGCCTTGAATATTTGAGTGTCTATTTCTATTTAAAAATTTATTGTTAGCATTTCTATTTCAATCTAGGTTTTAAGATATTAAAAAATAGATAGGCACCCCTAATGCATATTTTTAGGTATTCTTCATCCCCTCTAGTGATAATTTAACATCTGACTTGACACTATAGTATTAGTTGTAAATAAATCATAGCAAAAATTGATCTTGGTCTTACAAGATGAAAAATTGGGGAAGAGCAAAAATACAACTGACTAGGCTAAATTTGCTTGTTTAGTTCCTTACATTGACCAGCAAATATGAGTCAACTGATTTGATTTCAATAAGTGAAGCTGCACCTTTCCATAGCGGTACACTCGCACTTTAAAAACCAAGAGAGGAAAAAAAAGTATTCCTTTGATACCCACATTTCACCTGCATTGATAATGTACTTAGTGAAGTAACCTTATCTTCAAGCACACATGCTTGACGTGGATTTGTAATGACTAAAATGCCCCTTCACCAAATCTCGCACGTATACTATCTGTCACTTGTCAGAAAGTCGGCGCCACCCTTCCGCATCCCCAAACGAAAGATCGTCCGGCGGCGAGCTATGTAGCACGTGATGTTCTCCTTTGACAACACGTGCCCCGTATAATAATTCGCTTTCTGTTACGCCTCGGATGACCCGCCGCTTTTCTCACACGTGCCTCGAACTCCGGCCACCGAAACGGAAAGGCGATACGATACGCGATGTCTGTAACTTCAGTTTTGTTCCGTTTCTCTTTGTCGGGTAAGAGAAAACAGAGCGGCAGAAACCGCGGAGGACGGGTACCGGACATGTGAAATGCGGAAATGACGGACGAGTCCGGTTTGTTTTGGGCGACACGTAGAGGCTGACGTGGCAACAAGTAGTGTCTGTTTCGTCTTTTTCATCTCCTGGGCCGTGATTCGTGAACCCACCCTATCTAGTCTTCGCTGTTCCATCGTGGCAAACGGACGAAGCCATCAAAACTTCCCAGGCCACGTAGGATCGATTGGTAGAAACTTGGTGGCGGAGCCCACCTCATTTATGAGATATTTTAACAGTCGAATCTCCATTTCTTAACCCAAATTAGAGGGAAAATTAGCTTGGAATTTGAAAAATAGTTGAAATTTACAATTGTACCCCTAAACCAGCGGCATAGATAGACGAATCTCGACCGTTCGAAGAGGGATCACTCCAGGGGAGTGGAACAAGGGTCATTTTTTAGAAAGGATAAGGGTAGTAAAGGAAATGGACGTTTGAGAAAAGGGTTTTTGATCGTTTTGTTCTTCCCGAGCAGGAGGAGGGGCCCGGTCCGGGTCGGACGTTTGGAGATGGAATGACGAGACCGCCCCTGGATTAACTTCTGGGGCTCGTTTAGGAATTTCAAAATGATGGGGGTTTTCACCGGGTTGGACGTCTCGGCCGATTCAAAAGATGGAGGGGTAGTTTGGTAATTTAGTTATAGACCTAGCTAGTGAGCCTTTTTCTGCGCCTATTAAAACAAAGCCCTCTTCCGGCGACCCCTCCACTGCCTCGTTTCGAAAAACAGAGAAACCAAGACCACTACAGTCCTCTTCTTCGCCCCCTCCGTTTCAAGATCCGCGTTCGTTAATCCTTCTTTCTCCATCATAATCAACGCCCTGAATCCGCGCCCTGTCCTTTGCTCCGAATCGCCCGGTGAAATCTTTGGGTATTTTCGTTTATTTACGTCCGAAATCTCTAGCCAATGATTGGATTTCACCGAAACCGTGTCGAGAGGTTTTACAGTCCGCCGCCGCTTAGGCGATTGCAGGAGCAGAATCTTGAGGATAAGCGAAAATCTTCTGCTTCTTGCGAGGCCGAAAGAGTGGAAATGGACCACTCGCAGACGTCACTGGCCGTCTGTCCAGCACAACCCCGACCGCAGTCTAGTAATTTGGATAGTTTTCTTCAATCGACGACTCCAATTGTGCCAGCCCAGTATTTCTCTAAGGTATCGGACGTTTCTTTTTTTTAAGTTGAATTTTTATTTTCTTAATTATTGTTTCTTTATGGTGTTTATATTGGTGTGCATAGACGACTGTTAAAGGATGGAGAACTGCCGAGTCCGAATGCCATCCGTTCTTCACTTTGGGGGACCTCTGGGAGTCCTACAAAGAATGGAGCGCTTACGGGGCTGGAGTACCACTGGTCTTGAACGGTGGTGATACCGTTGTTCAATATTACGTGCCTTACTTGTCGGCTATGCAATTATATGTGGATCCATCCATTGCTGCTTTGACGTTGAGGTAGCCTTCAATGTGAAGGAACGATTTTTATTAATTTATCTAATTTCTTGTCTTCGTGGTTCCTCCTCTGAGGATGTAGTTGCTGCTTGGATATAAATCGATGCAAAAACTATTGGTTGGTGGAAGTACAGTTTTTTATTGACTAATAAATTTAGAGGAATGCTGTTAATCTTATTTTCTTCTTCTTCTTTTTTTGTGTTCTTGTTAATTTTCTGTCGTTGACTTCCCAATGTCAGTTGAGCTGGCATCTGAAGCTAGTTAAACAGGACTTAACAAGCCCTTCACATTGTTTCAAATTCTACGAGGTTGAAGCTTCATCTTATTTCTTCCTTTGACTGGTCAAAATTTGCTTTCTTATGTAGATCTTTGATTGTTTAATTATGTTATTGCTTGCAGGTGAAAAGGATGACCTTATATACTTGTGTGTTTCTTATGGTTTTTTGAATGGTTGCAGGCACTTAGGAGATGAAAGTGATGCTGAATCACCCAGGGATTCATCCAGTGATTGTGATTCAGACCCAGACAAGCATTTGAAACATATTGGGGAGGAGCAAAATCATATGGAGTCCAATGTCCAAAGACTGACAAGATTTTCCTTAAGTGATAATGGTGAAATGAGCAGCTTAGATTTTGAATACCTAGAAAATGATTCGCCATACAGTAGAGAGCCCTTAGCTGATAAGGCAAGCTCTTATTCTTGATTTATTTGAATCTCTTTTATCGTTTGCATTTTTCTGGGCCAGTTGTCCAATATGTGTTTATGCTTTGTTTGGTGGACATGTTATTCATTCAACTGTCTCTTTCAACATTTGTTTCACAGATTTCTCTGCTGGCATCTAAACACCACAAGCTGAAAACATTAAGGAGCTGTGATCTCCTGCCATCAAGCTGGTTGTCTGTTGCCTGGTACGAGTTATTTGGAATTGTAACCAGTAATATAGTAAGATGGGTTTTGCAATGATACATATCTATTTTCTATTTTTTCTATTTTGATGGCTATCCACTAACACTCGCATTGAAACCGTTCAGGTACCCCATATATAGAATACCTACAGGTCCAACTCTCAAAGACTTGGATGCCTGTTTCCTCACTTACCACAATCTTTCAACACCTGTTAAAAGTACTCTCTCTCTCTCTCTCTCTCTCTCTCTCTCTCTCTCTCTCTCTCTATAGACCAAAGACAAATGGGTTGGGATTTGCTGGATAAAAAAAGATGATGTCTCTGAAACAGAGGGCTGTGAATTCAAGTAACTGAATCAGTATATATGGGATTATAGACCAAGACAAATGGGTTGGGATTTGCTGAAACAAAAAAAGATGGTGTCTCTGAAACAGAGGGCTGTGAATTGGACCCCTGAATGGACCAATAAGACCCATTGACGTGGGGTGTTGAGTTGCTCTCATTCAAGGAATGAATTGACAATCCTCTGTTTTTAGAGGCACTGGTATTTGGGGTTTAGGGTTTTAACCTCAATTCCCAGTCCTAGATAAATTGGGCCATATTTGCTTCTAGTTTATAATAGACGTTCTTATGGAATTTCTAAAGCTTTCAAATTTTATTTAGCTAACAGTGTAAAACTATATTTCTAATCAGGTGGGACCACCAGGCAGCCACACTCACCATCCACACACTACCAGACAGACAGGTCTCCCAAGTTGTCGCTTCCCATCTTTGGATTGGCATCTTATAAATTTAAAGGCTCCGTTTGGACCCCATATGGAGCTTCTGAGCGTCAAAGAATTGATGTTTTATTACGAGCAGCCGAAAACTGGCTGCAGTTTCTTCAAGTTGATCACCCGGACTACCGTTTCTTCACTCGCAACTCATATCGGAGATGAAAGGCTGAAGTTGCAAGACCAGGATATGGGAGAATGGTTATCCATGAGAAATACACCTATTGGAATTCGTTCAGAATGTCTTGAAATCCTCTCGTGTTGCAGGTTCAGGGGTTATAAATGGGGAAGATAGATAGTTTGGAATTGTAGTATATTGTCTTTGTGATTCATTCTGCTAAATTGTTCTTTTTAAAAAAAAAATTAGAGAAAAATCATGTTATAGTCGCCTCGAATGGTCTAGAAACTCTACTAAAATTTGTTTCGATTAGAGCTCATCGCTGCTTGTTAACACATGAACGAGATTGGCACAAAAATATGCTCAGAAGCAACATTAATGCTCTAGAACTACAATAATGACTTCATACAGCTTTTCTCTTGTGCCGATAAATTTAAGTTGAAGTCCATGAGTGAACATTACTATTTGTTTGAGACATTATCAATCTTTGATCAAATAGTGGTGGCATAAATACATGAGCTGCTATTCCTGATTTGCAAATTGCCACCAGCCTTTTTGCTCTCATAGATTACTTCCAAAACATTCAGATTTTACTATTTCCCATAGCTAGAAATCCTTTTTTGGGGAGAATTGGCCTCAATCCAACGTTTAATGCTTGGGCAAAAGGACAACCATCCTGAAGCTGCTCAAGATTATATCCTTCCCAATCTGCAGGTGGAGTATCTCAAATTTTGGGTTCATCACTGAACCCATATGCAGGAAATACGTCTCCATTAGCAGGTTTTGCAATGTCTTCCAGCAAATAGTTCAGGTAATGAAGTCTACTGACCCTTTGGCATGCGGCTCTCAAAAGACAAATGATCTTTTTAGGCTTGTCTTGAGTAATTCTTCAACGTATTTGTCCCTCCCCTTAAGTGTCATCTTCACTATCAAATTTTCTTGTTTTTGGAGTTGAGGTGGGGGTGTAAAAGATCAAGACTAAGATTATATCCTTGCAATGGAGATTATCAAAATTTCTGTTTATAAAGGAACTGTTAAGGAGCACATACCTCTCCATGAGCATGTTTTGCAGTGTCTAACAGTCATCCAGCAAGTATATAGGCAATTGTTTTGAAGGAGATAACAATTGCACACAGAACACCTGAAAATTATGAGTCAGATAAGTTGCATTTAATCACAAATAAAATAAGTTGAAGATAACAAAACTATATAGGGGAAGAAAAAAACTGCTTACTATAATCATTACATATACTGTCTTGCAAATAATGCAGCCAATGCAGCCAAAACTGTTGAATGTTTCCAATATAAAGACCAGATATGAAGTTTTTGCATAAAAACCATCCAAGTGGTCTCTTAGCCACTTGGAAATAGAAATAAGGGAAAATTCAACTGCACTTGTCTGTATGTGTCAACAATCTCCTCTATTACTCCTTTTATTGGCTTCTTGTTGTAACTTGCTAGCCTCAAAACTTCCTGTGTCAACGTCTTGACAATACTGTAGATGAATATTGTTCATGATGTGCATGGCCTTAGAAGAGACCCAATATCAACAGAAAATTATTATTCACAACATTAGCATTGATTGAAACAAATTGCGGCATCCCAAGTTGTTGACAACAAAGGAAATATTTTTACTCCACTACTCAAATAAATTATTTGTTTTAGTCCTAATATATTAAAATGAAATCATTTGAACTATAGTGGTGCTTTATGAAGTTAAATAGAAAATCTATGCCAAGCTAGAGAGCAAGGGGGTATAGAATGCAAGTTCAACATCAATATAATCGAAGTCAGATCTTAGATATGATTTTGCCTGTCTCACAAGGCTCAATCTACTACTCAAAACACACAACCAGAGGCAACCCCAAATGCAGATGGGGTAAGCATCCAAAGTCGGTAGTCAATAAACATACAGAAGATGAAACTGATTTGATCTTTCCCTACCTAATGCTCTCCTAGGCATATGACACATGAAAACCCTTGACTAAGTGCTGAGTCCCCATCAGCCATGCTTTATTGCCTGACCTTGTCACCTCCATGCCAATGCATAAGATCTAAAAAGCACCACCACATCCCAAAAAAAAAAGGTAGAGAAGAAGGATTTTCAACTATACTAAACATTAAGAGCAATTATAGGTGGGTGCCGGTTAGGTTCAGGTCAGATTTTTGAAAACCAATCCCTGCCCCATGAACCTCATCCAAAACATATCCTCATGAAAACCCATCACAGCTTTAGAAATCCATCCCCATCCCCATCCCCATCCCACCCCATGACAGGTTTTGCAGGGACAGATTTCAAGTCAAGTTCATAGGGTGGGGATAGAATATAAAAAATTGAAATTACATAAAACTTACAATATTTTGTGGTAACAATCCATATATATCATTTTCGTAGACCTTTAAAGACAAAAACAATAAAAAATTCCCTTTTTTATTGTTAAACTTACAAATCATTTTTAAAATACACCATATATGTGAATAACACTATTGATCGAGTTCAGGGTCGGAATGGGAAAACCAATTACCGCCCCATATCTGCACCAGGCTTTTTTCCTCACCCCTTTCCTGCCCTGTGGGGTAAGGACAAACCCCATCCCCACTAAAATCGGGTCAGGTCAGGTTTCTCGTTTAACCCAACCCATGCCCACTCCTACGACCAATCATCAGTTTCTTGTAGCTAGACCCTATGACATGAAGAAATCAAATATATTTATCCTAGTAACTAGATATCTATGTTCCTACTTTCACTATTAGCTACCAAAGGTATACGAAGATGTCCAGCATGATTGAACATAGATATGAAACTTGCTTGATCATTCATGTGTTCCTTATAATTGATCCTTATAAATACTCTAGATAGTTCATGCAGCACTTCAAGATTTAAATTTTTCTTAAGCAAGCCTCAACCTCACTTGATAATGCCATCCGTAGTTCTTAGAGAAGAGAATTAAAACTTGACCAAGAAGAACTTGTGGACTTACCTGAACAAAGCTTGGGCATGGAGTATAGAAGCAGCCAGGGGCTTGAGAATGTGATTGTTTCGTCCACCAACATATGAAACACCTAATTTAAATATAAATAATATATATATATATATAATACAAATGTCTCCAAATAAAATCTTGGTCTTCTGTTTTGAAGTTTTTGGTTTCCGGCCCATAATTACATTCATATCTATATACAAATATAAATTTGCATTGCAATAACATTCTCTATAAAATCCAAGAATAACAAATAGAAGACTTAGCAAGAGAGAAGAGAAGAGACAAGAAGAGAAGAAGAAGATTGAGAGAGAAGCTGCTGCAGACAAGAAAGCATTTCATTAAGGGGGTCTGAGATCGACCCCTAATCTGGTTTTATAACTCATTTTATCAATTACCCTAAAAAGAACAGATTGCCCCTCAGTACATGGATGCCCTAAATTATAACACAGCAACTCTATAGTTTCTGATTTAACTAAGACTAATTCTCTAATTTCAGACTTAACTAGGACTAATATCAAAACTATCCTAAACCTCTTGAGGGACATAAGTACATTATATAAAATGACATAAATACCCTACATTATAATTTCTAAAATTCTTATATGGACAAAGCATTTTGCATGATCTGATCTTAATTGCCATACAGTGAACACCATGGAGAAGGCAATATTCCCCATAAGAAGCTATTGCAGCAGCAACAAACGAACTTTTATGGAGCATGGTTTGCAAGCATTCTATATCATGCACCAAGCAAACATAAAAAGTGAAGATCCTGCTTAAAGGAAAGAGCCGCCAGAAATTTTAAGAATGGACTTGTCCCTCTCCCCTTCTACCGAGGAGGTCTGTCAAGCATTGGCATTTACAAATGCCAATGCGACATAGAAGAGCTTCACAAGGAAAAGATTCAGCAATTATAAACCAATTAAAAACTTAAAAGTTCTTCTAGCAATCTCTTGGATGTATGACATCATTTAACTGTAAAAAAATCTGGAAAACAACTAGAACAGATAGATTCTATAAAGAGTCAAACTCACATTGCCAAGTAGTTTTACTCTATACATGAGAACAAAGAGAAATAATTTAGATTGGCTACTGTTCCTTTTGCTTGAAATTTGGAGGAGCTTTGCTACTCATAACACAGTAGCGCAATAAATGAAATACATCAAAGTTGCATGATCTTAGGGAGTCTTTACAAAGTGCAAAAAAGACCATAATAATACTTGATTCAGTAAGATAGTACATGGGTTTTTTTTCTCTCTAGTTGGAAATAAAAAAGGGAATTTCTCAGAGAAGTGATAGTAAGTTAAGAATCACCTCCATAACTGAATTGTTTACTTGAAAAAGTGGGATTGGCTCTGAAAGCATCCCACAGAGTTGCCTTTGGGCAAATTCTCTTGCTTTTGACATGATCTTGGCCTCAAAAGGGAATTTGTATTGACTGCATCGATATAGATTTACGATAGACTTTGAAGATTCAGCTGAGAAGATGAATACGAATAATCAGGTATATCCTTGAAATGCATTCTTGTGAAGGCATCAACATAGACGATCCTCTAATGGCGGACACCCATAAACTCAAGCGTAAGAAACTTAGCATATAAACTGAGAATCGTGCGTGGCTGCTGAAACCACACGCAACGAATACCGAGTTGAGCAGAGAAGATAAATGAAGTAAGATTTGTGAAGGACGAGTTTTAGATGAGAGAGATTTAGAGGGACCAAAGTCTCCTCGGCGGCGGCGGAGAGAACGAGGAAGACTCCTGGAAAATCTTTCACATTACAGCTTCAGATACATCTGCATCCTTTTCATGTTCACAGAGTAATCTTTCCATCATTTTTTTATACATGGGCATATAGTGATCGTTTATCATAGTCCGAGAGAGGCGGAGTTTACTGTACAAATGCCTCGGTGTTTCATATATTCCTACTTTCTCCTGCGCGGGGCCATCCTCATCAGAGTTCGTCTCAGATGGTGGCAACACAACCATATGCATGATTTTACCTGGAGGATAAAACCTCTGAGTTTCTGAAGCAGAGGATGTGGGCTTCTTGTTTTCTACTGCATCTGCTATGACCACCTTTTCCTCTTCTATAATTTCCTTGGCAACTTGGGCCTCTTCTTCTCGGGCTTGTGCACCTGATTCATCTTCTTCCCTGTGAAGCTCCTTCGCGAGTTCATACCAAAGCTCTCCTTCAGTCATTTCTTCAGCTGTCGATGTAGTGATGACCCTATCAGCTGGATTGACCTCATCTTCTCCTGATGTTTCCTGATAGA
This sequence comes from Aristolochia californica, assembly GCF_029961685.1. Taxonomy (NCBI): domain Eukaryota; kingdom Viridiplantae; phylum Streptophyta; class Magnoliopsida; order Piperales; family Aristolochiaceae; genus Aristolochia; species Aristolochia californica. The sequence goes on along the minus strand of NW_027181992.1, from coordinate 45,103,822 downwards.
ACATACCATCAGTATCAGAATAGTCATTGACTGACTCAATTATCACCGAGTTGGAGTTTCTCCTAGATATTAGGGAAGTAGCTGGCCCATCCTCCTTGGAATTCTGCCATGGACTTACAGAGCGTCGTCGTGCACCAATACAAGACCATGAAGAGAAAGATGAGCGGGTCCTAACAGCCTGAGCTACATTCTGTGCTCGCTTCATCACAGTATCAGAATACTCATTGATTGACTCAATTATCACCGAGTTGGAGTTTCTCCTAGATATTAAGGAAGTAGCTGGCCCATCCACCTCGGAATTCTGCCATGGACTTACAGAGCGTCGGCGTGCACCAATACAAGACCATGAAGAGAAAGATGAGCGGGTCCTAACAGCCTGAGCTACATTCTGTGCTTGCTTCATCACACCCTGGGATCAGATCTCAAATTAGGAAAAATGACAAAATCAGCAGTAGTGAAATGCTACTCCTAAACTGGATCCTCATTTCCTAGTAAAATATTAAAGCAACCAAATCCTTTCCATTAAGAAATTGAAATGTAAAGCAAAATTTTCATAAACTAGGAAGACAATTATGCATTGCTTGAGTGGGATTAAACATGCAACACAGCAAGTTGTCAATAGAACAACTCCCTTGACTTTTAGGTTACTACAAGCTAGAACATCCATGCTTTGATATTTCTTTTCAGCAATAATTCTTCACCACTTCCTCCAGTGAACTTCTATTTCAAGAACCATTCCACTTTCAATTAAAAATGGACATAATGAATTATGGACAGGACAATAGCAGAAGGATACAAATTGTTTTACAGATCCTCATGGCTATTCAGAATCGATATGTGCACACTTAACATTTAATATCTGAACCACACGACAGTCAAGCACGATAGAAATACAATAAGTCATGCAATAAAGTTCCAATTGGCAGTTGTAAGATCAATAGAAGCCACATATTTTTTATCTTTTATGACAAGATTTCAGGTATATCAATAGTCCTGCAGGTTTTACCTGAGTGTGACGGGAGACGGGGCGAAGAAATGCACCTGCAACTCTTGCTTTGGCAGTAAATATAGATGGCAGTCGGGACCCTACAGCAGATGCAGAGCGGAAAAATACATTAACAAATCTAGTGCGCTGAACTTGATCACGTAGGTCACTCAACCATGATGATGATGTCACCTGAAGAAATATAAATTTAATATATGTCAGGCCAAAAGTAGGTTTATAATGTTCCAAGGTGTTTAAAGAATTTGAGATTTGGGTGAAAAAAGAAAAGAAATAAAGAGAAGAAGAGCTTGGAGAGGAGCAGCTGCTGCCTTGGAGTGCATGCCTCAAAAAGGACACCCCCTCTTATTTTACTCGGGGGTTTAAATGATTTTTTACATAAAGACAAAAATGCCCCTCAAGACATAAACTTAAATATCTCCTAGAATACACCTCTAAAATGAATAAAAATTGAACCAGAGGCATATGAAGACATTGCCTACCTAACAGACATCATGTAAGATAAAAACATAACATACGAAATAACCAAAATACCCCTAAACTAATATTTTAACATATCTAATATCCAGCTATTTGTATTTTTCTTAAGCCGATTACACCTCTTTTTTTCAAACTATAAGGAAATTTAAATTTGAATCTATCTTTAAATAAGGTGCACAATAAATATTGAAAAGCATTTTGATGTTAACTTTAAGCATATTTCTTCTGCCAGTGGATCAGTGCAAAACTTCAAAAAAAAAAAAAGGCGAATTCATTACGGCCAAAGGCCAAGAAAACTGACAACAGCTAAGAAGGGGAATTGATCAAAACAATGAGAGGTCAGAGGTCGACCCCATCCTTAGCTAACTTGGCATGCCCGTAACAACTTGCCAAAACCAAGCTTCATTTGCAACTGAAAGCCAGATACAGTAACAATTTTTTTTTTTTTTTTTTTTTTTTTTTGAGAAAGAGATTAACATAATCCATGAAGCATGCTATACATCAACATCAGAGTATTGTTCTAAGTATGTAAAGGTTAGCAACATGAATCCTCCTACTCTGCTCTATTCAAGTGGAAATCATGTTCTAATGTTTGACAAAGGATTGAACCAGTTGCCAACATTTGCCGCTCTCTTTCCTGTCTTGGTAACGGCACATAATGCTAACTAAAATAATTAGTATTAATACAAAGTAAGGCACGTTAACATGAAGAAGCTGATAATAGAAACACTACCGAAAACATCAATTTGAAGCGGTAATATGAATTGAATAGAACAAATATGCATACCTCAGACCGGAGATCATCAACAGAAGCAGCTGAAAATGTAGGGACTAGATCAGACCCGTTTATTATTGTAGTGATGAAGTGTTTTCCCGATTCTGCCAAATCCCATGTCATACAGGCAGCTGTGGACATCCAAAGACCATCAGGCAATTGATAATGCATTTCTGTTTTCTTCTACCAATAAACGGATGGAAAGGTTGAGAACAAACAACTAAGGAAAATGCCAGGAAACAAACAATACTATATTATTTGATCTTCGTGACAGAGAACATGCCTGGAGCAAATGCAACACATGTGCTTGAAGAAAACTGCTCCCGTTCTCGAAGAATGTAAGTCAAGATTGCAGCAGTACCACCTCCCAGAGAATGCCCAACAATCTAACACATAATAGAGTACCATTACATTTTATATGCACATTCAGATGTGGAACAAATTTTAAGAACTATGCAGAAGCAAGTCATTCAATCTCAGACACAACACTAAACTAGGGGGGAGGATGAATATAGCTCAGCAAAAAATAAATATTAATCAAAGGGCAAGCTGTGCACATGACATGGCCAGGCGAAGAGACCCTTCAAATTGTTACTTTTGTCTGTTCTTTAAGTTTACAGCTATAAGTGAGCATCTGAATATTGGAAATAAATAAAATATCCAACCAAAAGAACACTGGTATCAACTCGTACAGAAAAATTTAGCTATCTGATCTAGCTTGAGATAGGACTCACAAACATATGAAGCTGAATCCAATTATTCAATAATCAACAAGATAAAGAGTTTTGAAATTTTAGTCCAAAGTACAAAAGAAGTAAAAAAAGGAGTATGGACCTATTCACCCAATTTCTAGTTTAACTATAATATTTGAAATAAATGACTTAAAATAATTTCTTATTATTCTATTTATTTCTTATCTCATGCATGCATGATTGATTTTTTTAAAGGTACATAATTGATGTTCATTATATATATATAGGATAATGCTGATGCTTTTATTGATTGAAAACTTCAATAAGATAACAGTACAGCAGTAAAATACAACACAGGATTCAATTTTCCTTAAAGGCAAAAGGGGGAGGAAAGAGCCATGAACCGAGGACACCCCAGGGACCCCCTAGATGTTCATTTTATATGTTTTTCTTATTTCAATAATATTTTAATGATAAAACAGAATAATAGCATTCTTGTAAATTAATGTGACCCTCCTACCCCATATAAAAGAAAAGAAGAGCTTAGGCTTATAGGATTTATTTGCTTTGGGGTTTTATTTGAAATGTCAACAGAGACACAAGTTTTAAGTACATAAAGTTCTTTATTCCTTTAATACAACAGTATTTTGTTCTATAAGTAAATTATTTTACTTTAATACAACAGTATTTTGTTCAAATACTTCATTCGCTTGCATCAGATTTCAGGTATTCTAATTCAAACTTGAAATACAACTTTTTCTTTTTGAATGTTGAACCCTTCAGAGATCAGAGTTGAACCTAAGACCTCATCTCCTCTCTCTTCTTCTGCAATATAAGCATTAAGCCTGGTTCAACACACGGTAAAGAAATCTAACACAAAGCATGAAAAAGATTGCTCACCACCCATGTGGACAGCTCTACAGCCGTTCAAACCTCTACAAGTTCAAATCTTATTAACTCCTTTGTCTCTTGAAAAGGTTATAATATCCTTAATAAATTAAATCTACTCTTCCTATGTCAGCTGACATGAAGTCCCAAAGAAAGCTGCCACTATTCAACAGTTGACATGAAGTGCTGCAACTTGCTTACACTGTTTTTGCAACCAAGGGAAACTTGTAATTGCACAAAAAATAGTACTTAAGTTAGAGAAAATAAGAAGAGAAATAAAGATGATCTGAGATAAATCACAAGACTTAGGCTTGCTTTTCAGGAGAAAAATTGTTTTTTTTCCAGAAAATTTGTTATTTTGTTGTGATTTTCGAAATAAATTGTTATTTTCTCCTATTGTGATCTCAGTCACAAATTTTCTTAACTTCAAATCTATACATCATTAGCCAGGGCAGTAGATGTGCAAATGAGGCAATTACTTAAACGTACATACAAACTGATTGCTCATACCTTAATTTGGTAGTCAGGGTATTCATCGACTGCCTTAAGAAGGCAAGGAATTGTAAGCTTTGCAATCCAAAGAGCTGCAACCACCATACCACAATGTGCATAGCCTAGAACTAAATTGCTAACTCCACCTTCATCTAAAAGTAAATGGTGGAATGGTACAACTGCACCAGTTGCTGCTGTGAGGGTATCCTTGATGCTGTGTGTCCCTCGAATTAATAGAAGAAAACACTTCATATTCTGATCCCGTATAATTGTAAAAGCAGGTTTAAGAAACTGCATGAAAGGTGACAGTTTTTAGCAAGAAATGTTATCCAAAGTCAATAATACAAAAAAAAATACTTCAAAATGAAAACATTCTTCTAGTAGTCTGCTGTATTCTAAACAACAACATACCCCTGCTTTAGGTTCTTGAAAAAGAACATCATCCTGTGAGTATCCAGCAGAGTCCAAAAATACTGGAAATGGCTTCTTCGAGAAGAACATACAGAATGTCAATAATTTTAAATGGTGAATCAAGTCAGACATGATTTCAGGACCTTTAAGCTGCACACAATCACTTCCTGCATATAAACTGGCAACCTGTAGATTACCCTGTAGAAAAAAAAGAAAAAGAAAAAAAAAAACTCAACACCTGAAAATTCCACCATACTTACATGTTGAAATAGTTCTTCAAGTATGCAAGGAAATAAATGAAAGAATGATAAGCAATTTTTTGCAGCTTTACAGCAAAAGAGGAAACTGGTTTTCAATCGTAAATGGAGAAGACCTTGAATAGAAGCCATGGCAGTTTAATAATAGCTTATGAAGAAATCAAAATGTAAATTATTTAAGTTGTTCTTAAGTAGATATTTTTCTGAAAGCCAGTTATCTCTTAGAAATTTTCCACTTCTATGACCACATAAGAATATGAGAGTTTAATGATAAGTAAGTTAAGAAACTTTGGGGCATATGCTCTCCTCACCCGCACCAGAAGGGGCAAAAAGTTTTGAAGAATGTCAAACCTAATCAAAAGTTATGATGTTCACATGCAAGGTAAGTCATGGTTGCATAAGTTAATCAATCAGAAAGATACACGTCTATTAGCAGAAGGATCCTCAAAAGTTACACCTTCAGTAATATTTACAGTTCTATTCCAGCCGTTCCAGTCTTAAACTCATGATTTGGTGAGTCCAGCCTAGTACAAATCCACTCATATTCCGAAAAAGAAGCTATATTGCTCTAACAAACGGGAGAACAAGGGAGTGCAAATAGAAAATCAGTCTTACAGTCGCTTTTCAGGATTAGAAAAGAATAAAAACATGAGATGCAGCATATTACTACTCCATCGACCCTCTGATCCGACACATTCATAAAAACATTGAACACAGTACTCACAATCCAAATCAGAAAGCCCGAATCAAAATCCCAGAAGCATTCCTTACCTGTCGCCGCATGAGATAATTAATCCCGAAAGCCAAATCTCCAATTGGCCATTTACCAAGCGTCTCCGAGTAGGTAAACCGAATCGTCTCCGACAACGACGCCATAAATTCAAACCACGTCACCGGCGCCAGAGCGGGTCTCCGAGCAATCGTCCTCCGCCCAGACCGATTCGGTTTCAGAACCCCGTCAGGATCGTCATCGCCGACCCTAGCCGACAATCTCCGAGTAAAAAAAAAATACAAAAGAATCGCGGCGCCAGCCGCCGTGGCCACGGTCCCGGTGGCCATCAGATTACCAAAAATTCCCACTCGTTCACGAAAAACCCCGAGTCCAGAAACCGGCGATATCGACGAGGACAAACATCTCCACCGGATCAAACCACGAAACAGATCCGCAGCCAGAGGTACGGCAGTCGATCGAAAACTGGAAGAAAGCAATGTCGAAATTGACTTTATTTATTCTCCGAGGATGGACTCTGTTGAATTGTAGCGAGAAATCGTGGACAGTTGCTTTCGGCTTTTTATCGCCGCTTGACAGGCTTATAGCACGCCATAGCAGATAAAGTACGCGGACGACTACATTCTAGAAAGTTAAACAAGCGGCGCCATTTCCTTCTTCCCCAAAACGGCTCCGTCTTTTGAATTATTGATTAACTAGTCCTAAACGTCTGTCCAACAGGATCCACAACTAGGCTTGGGTTTTAGAGGCATAGATGAAGAGAGAGAAATCAGACGATTCAATCGGAGTCTTTGGTAAATTTCTAACCTCTGTGACAAGAAGCGCATCGATGCCGCGGATTGGAGTGAAATTTGAAAAAGCTCTCTTACTCCGAAAAGGGTAGAGGTATAAAATAAACAAGCAGACTCTGTAAATGAAATAAAATTAAAGCAGTGGCTCTTCAAGACGACAAAATCGATCTGGTTTCCACGTAGTTTGCTCACGAAAATACTGTATAGACGGAGACATCCATCATTGGCCTTTTTGGCTGTTTCTGAACTCTGCAAGTCTGCTTTCTTCTTCTCGTCTTTTCCATGTACACTGCCTTTCAACCACCGAAGCTGTTTTCCTCTTATGCGAACTATTGCAGTTGTTGACAGTCTTGAGACTTGATCTGTTTTATTTCTCAGAAATCCGATCCGGCACCGACATGCAACAGAAGATTGATATCTCCATAACAACCATTAGTTTCATTTATGAGTTGCATGGGAGTTTCAGTGCATCTAGCTCTTTAAGGATCGGCAGCTTGCCTTGATGCTCTTGATTGCAGGCTTGTTGAGCGATTTGGGGAGTCTCTTCATTTCCAGATATTCATCTGCATTTCCATATTGGCAAGGGTGCACTTGCAAGTCTAACAATGGAATCAGATTGAAATCAAGCGGGTTAAGTATGTCTAGAGTAGAATTTACTGAGAATAATGAAATAGAGTTCTATTGTTGGAGTAGATTTTCTCAGACTGTATAATATTCCTATAATATAGAATTTTAGTCTGCATTTGGCATAATAGAAAGTGGTCCCTGGTTCCTCCCATAAGCACAAGTCTTGAATCATGGTTGGGCTTGAAAGGAGATGATATAGACGCGAAATAGTTCAAGCTTCATGAGAGGTGTTTGAGTCAGTGATAAGTGGAATAATAGATGGCACGAGATTAATGATAATAGTAATCCTGACATAGTGTATTAGGAATTTGGAACTGCATAATTATTTATCAACTTTGTGGTAAAATGCAGAGAATAAGAACCATCAACAGTAGATCATAACAAAAAAGAAAAACCTCCATATGAGCTTTCAAGCTAAAATAATTTGTAAGAGTGAATTTGACCGAGTTATGGATATGGAATAGTGTGGCTGGGTTATAAACTTCGGGAATAACAATTCGAGAATCTTCATGAGTAAAAACTAGTTTTTTTCGCACGTGTAGAAATCACACGTGTGAGAGCCGCGCTCTGGATTTAAATCGGACCTCGATTTAAACCGAAGGTGGAGGGAAGAAAATAAAAAACAGGAAGAAGAAGAGGGAGGAGAAATACCAGCGGCGGCGTGCGGTGGCGTGGAGCTGCCGGTTCTGGCGAGTGCGGAACGTCTCGCTGTCAACGGGTTGCAGAGGTTTGGCAGGCGACGATTCGACGACGACAAAGTAAATAGAGGGGAGACAGTCCGGCGACGGTTGCATAGGCTCGACGTGGCAGGACCGTCAACGGGTGAGCTCTGAGCAGAGTTTCGGGACTCTGTTGTGGCGACGGCGGCAGTGTGAAGGCGCATGGTGGCGCGGTACTGGCTACGGCAGTGACAGTGGGCACGCTGTGGCGCAGGACCATCGAACGATTGGTCTCTACAGAAACCTTGATACCATATAGAATTGGATCAATGAATAATTTAATGATACATTACTTTCATTTATACAATTATTTATAGTTACAGAATTATAAGTTTACATGATCGTAGAATTACTAGATAACTGTAAAATTATAAGTTTATCCGTATCTTTTTTATCACTATCAGATGAGTTAGAGACGAAGGGCCCCAGATGTTCCGAAGAGTCTTACCAGGTCCTACAAGAAGAACAAACCCTATACCCTTAGGCCCATTCATCTAAGAATATTGGCCCTCCTCCTTTGGGTAAAAGGAGGTCAGCCTCTTCCTCCGTCTTTCCTCTCCACTATTTTGTTGCCAACGAGACAAAGGAACAAGGTGATGATTTAGCTCCCCCATTGAGAATTTTATCTCGTTATTCCTTCATTAAGTATGACAAAACTTTGAGGTTACAAAATCAATCAACTCTTGCAAACCAATTTCATATTTAAATGGGTATAAAAAGGGTGAAAATGGAACTTGTAGACCAGATATGGTTCCATTATTGGATCATCACTCTCTCAATCAGAGGGACCGATCATCTTCTCGGGAACTACCAGTTCATCAAATTCTTCAGCTGTGAGCACGCCTAGGTTCAGTGCCACTCCCTGAACAAATTGACGCCTAGGTTAACAAGTGATAATGAAGCAATCAGGAGTCTGTGTTGCTATGTCAGGTATTTTAACAATTCTTACATCATTTTGTTACTGTATGTGGATGACATGCTTATTGCAGGGGCTAGTATTGATGAGATCAATAATTTGAAGAAGCAGATGTTAGAGCACTTTGCAATGAAGGATTTGGGAGCTGCGAAGCAAATCCTTGGTATGAGAATTGTCAGAGACAGAGTCAGAGGCACGTTGAGACTCTTGCAGGCTGAGTATGTGAAAAAGGTACTCAACAGGTTCAATATGGATAAGGCCAAACCAGTTGGCACACCCTTGGGCAGTCACTTCAGACTTAGCAAGGATCAGTCACCTAAGTCAGAGGAGGAACTAGATTACATGAGTAAGGTTCCTTATGCCTCAGCCATTGGTTCACTTATGTATGTTATGGTTTGCACTAGACCGGATATTGCCCATGCAGTGGGAGTTGTGAGTAGATACATGAGTAACCTAGGAAAACAACATTGGGAAACTGTGAAGTGGATTATGAGGTACTTAAAAGGCTCATCAGATACGTGTTTGTGTTTCTCAGGAAAGAGCTTAGAGGTGAGGGGCTATGTTGATGCTGATCTAGCTGGAGATATTGATAGCAGAAAAAGTACAATAGGGTTTGTTTATACTTTGGGTGGTACTGCAGTTTCATGGGGTTCAAATCTACAGAAAACAGTTTCTTTGTCTACCACAGAAGCTAAGTACATTACAGTATCAGAAGCTGCAAAGGAGATGATCTGGCTACAGGGCTTCTTGGAGGAATTGGGCAAGAAAAATCAAAAGGGCACTCTCTACAGCGATAGTCAGAGTGCCATGTTCCTTGCCAAGAACCCAACACTTCATTCTAGGACAAAACACATTCAAATCAGGTATCATTTTATACGATCATTATTAGATGATGGACAGTTGGTACTTGAGAAAATTTGTGGAAGTAAGAACCCTACTGATATGTTGACAAAGGGTGTTACACTTGAGAAACTGAAGTTATGCGCAACTTTAGTTGGTCTTCTAGCATGAAGATAGGAGTAGTGAGTTGCAGAGGTAGTGGATATCATGTTTGAGGAAGAGGATGATATAGTGGGTGTACTAGTCTCCAAGTGGGAGAATTGTTGAGCACGGTGGAGTTTGGTCCACACGTGCAAGCAGGACATGAAGGGCATTTGTGATTTTATTTTGCCCTTTGGTGTAGGCTACACTCAAGGGAAAAATTAAAATCTCCCTCTATCCGATTTGATTTATCTTCTTGATGTGTCTTCGGGACTTACAGAGAGCAAAAGAAAAATAGGGGCTTCGATGATGTTGCTGGAAATAGAGCAATGCAGGACTCAATCTAACAGCAAGTGAAAGTTGCCGCAGGAAGAGTGAGGTCGTCATTGTTGCTGCCCAGAAACAGCAGCTTGGGACCGTTCTCGCCGTTGTGCCTCGCCGTTGATGGAAGAAAGGTTGTTGTGTGTTACTGGAAGAGAGGCTGTTGTGCCTCGTCATTGTCGGAAGAGGAGGCTGAGAAGGGCGACGCCATTTCTGCAGAGAAGGGTCTCTGCTGGTCGACGGTCTCTGTTGGTCAACGGTTCCGAGGGCTCTGCTAGTCGACGTTGCAGAGAAGGGTCTCTGTTGGTCGACGTTGTGTAAAAGGTGCAAAGAAAGATATTGGTCCCATTTATATTGTGATTCCTCTAATTGAAGAAATAAAAATCCTCTACAGTTCCCGTGGAAGCAAACAATTTGCCGAACCACGTAAAATTTTGTGTCGTGTGATTACCTATTTCTTTATTGTCATCGGTTTTTTTTTTTCACAATAACTTCTTTATACATGATTCCATCATTCATTAGAAATAAAAGAGACAATGACTTTCAGTTATAGTAATAATCGAAATCGTTTCTGCACTATTAAATTCTTTTCAATCTCCAGTTGGATATGATTACGAGATAAGAGAAGCTGACAGAGGAACCTCTTCTGCTACTCCCCCGAAGAGTTCCAATCCAAATATCGAATTCTGCCTTGAACCAGTAAGTATCATGAGCCCCAGAGAGTCGAAAAAGACAACAGTATCTGTTAGGATGAAGGTTGAAGATGCATTCGGCCGCTCATGGTTTCGAGAAGGTTGAAGATGCATTCGGCCGCTCACGGTTTCGAGTAACTCCCTTCTGCTGTGGCTGCAGTAGCCACAAATAACGACGAAAGTTGTGATTCCGCTGACGTGAAAAGTTGCCTTTTTATTTTAGTTCATTCTCTAAACTACTATAAATATTGAAACCATTTTGGGATTTTATCTGCTTTACCTGTTACCCCACTTTCCAATTGACTAGCCCATGCCTACTTTCCAATAACAATTTTCTCTGGATTTGAGCCCGTAAAAGTGTGCGCAGCTAGAGTCCAAATTTCCAAGTAGAGAGGAGCCGCCGCCTAATGCGCTTGCTGAGGCGGAAGACTGAGACAGTTTAGTAGGGGCTTCAGATCATTCTATGACTACGTTTTCCTGGTGAAACAGATCTGAAGCTCGGTAAGGTTTGAACGGAAAAATAATTCTCATCTTTTCTTTCGAAAGTTAAGGCTTCTCTTGAGCACAGAAAGAGAAGGATAATTTTGTCGGGTTGTATCTTTCTCGCGGACGCAGCCCTAGTTCTTTCACTGACGAAGAGAAAGGCATAACCAGGAGAAGATCAAAGAGCTTCTTCTCAAGTCTGATTTTCTTCCCGTCGATCCCCAGGACTGGTCCTCTGTTGTGCATTCTTTATCCTGTTCCTTATCGTTGGGGAAGACAAAAATTTCCCCCATTCTAACCGATGTCGAAGAGGCTACCTTGCCGGACCATCGAGTGTCTCTTCACTGACGCGCAGATCTCTTTCTCTCTCTCTCTCTTCGTCTTATGCACACAATTGAGCGCGAGCGGCTTCTTCTACTTTTTTTTCTATTTTTCATACGCAAGAAACATGAGAAACCCGTTTCTGATTCGCTGTTATACATATAAGAATACGAATTATATTCATCTTTGCAACTAGTCAAACTTTATATCTTTCAATACTTCTATCCGGTTTTAGTTTTACCATGAACACGCAGCGGACGTCCAAATGTCTTTACTCTTTTACATTGTGAAACAAATTTCCCAGTGACATTTTTTGTAAATCCTCTATCTCTTTGTTCATCTCATTTCTCCATTTTGGATCAACTGAAACATCTTTTACATTGTTAGATTGCAAAACACTAATCTGCTTCTGGTAGAGTGTGTACCATTTGGTGACATTTTTTAAAAGTTAGACACACGTCACTCTTTTTTATAAGCAGGGATACCGAAGTCATTCTAGTGCATTCATCAATAAATGTCACAAAATACCAAACTCGAGAAATAGAGGAAACCTTTGCAGGACCCCAAACATCAGAATGAATAACCTTAAAAGGTTCAAAACTCTTATTCAAACTCGATAAATAAGAGATATGGTGGTTCTTAGCCAGTTTACAAGTGTCATAATGAAAATCCAAATTATTCAAACCTTAAAAAAATTGTAGTCACAATTTCTTAAGATAACCAAAGGAAAGATAGTCAAGAATTCGATGCCATAACCATATAGTTGTTGGAACACTATCTTCACTACTGGCTTGATTTGCCTGCCTGATTTTCGATCCCCCATTCTCTCTGTCAACTCCAAATAGTAGTTTACCCCGTCTAACACCATAGCTAATAATCTTTCAAGTTAGAATGTCTTGAAAGACACAAAATGAGGGCCTGAAAGTTACAATATAAGCAAGAGTTGAAGTAATTTACCTAATAGACAACATATTGTATTCAATAAATGGAACAACAAGGATAATATCTAATGTAAGATTATTCGACAAGATAATTGATCTTTTCCCAGTAATAGGAGAGGTACTACCATTGGCGGTGGAAATAATGGATTGAGGATAAAATATGACAAATTTTAACTGACTAAAATCCCTCGTCATGTGATCAAATGCACCTGTATCAATAATCCAAGTTCTATTCTTAGAATATGCAGAGAATATTGATGTTTTATCGATCATACCTGGATGGGTAACATTTGCCGTAAGCAGCAACTGATATTCTTTCGTGGATGTTATCATATCTTTCCTAACAATCTTTTAATGAGTTTTTTTTTTTAGAAATCCCACCACTCCGAATAACCAATAATCTCGTAACAACGTTGTTGTGAATGATCATTTTCTCCGTAGTGAGTGCATACTCGGTTGTTAGCTTTTTCAAATATTGGACGATAGCTCCTCATTGTCTGTCTCTGGGTTGACCCGGATTTTTTTCTAGTCCGGTCTAGAAAATCGGTTTGATCCGCTGGGTTGACCTGGTTTTGGGTCTGATTTGGTCTGTCGGTCGGTCGATCCGATTCGGTTCGGTCTGGATCCGTTGGGTTGACTAGTCGGTCCGGTTCGATCGGAAGAAAAATAAAGGAACAATAGTTCCTAAGTTAACAAAAAAATTAAACCGAGGATCACCTTCATCTTCTTTGTCCATGACGTTGGTGGTTTGGCGGCGGCTCTATGTTTGGAAGGAAGGAGGATGGTTTGGCAGCTTTCGGGAGTCCCGCCGAAGTTTGGGTGACGACGGCTCGATGTTACGATGACGAACAAAAAAGTGCAAACAACTTCTTCTTTGTTCACGACGACGATAGGGCGTCTTCAGTGACGACGACAGAGCGTCTTCGGTTTTGTGATGTGGTCGTTGGTGACGTTCGGGCTGGTGGTGCGTTCGTCGGTGACGTTCGGACGCCGGTTTAAACCAACTTTCTTTCACGGCGACTATAGAACCTGCTCTAGTTTTTCGGCTACGGGAGAATGATTCTCCTGCTTTGATACCATGTCAAACAGAACGCTTCAAATAATATTTTTCCAATGATCTATTCTTCTCCTAACAGAGGTTTTTTAACATATATTACATCCTAAAATTAGGTCTAATTTAGATCCTAAAATCAAGGAAAATAATTACGAAAACAAATCGTTTCCTATAATCATGCTAACAAATTTACACAACTCATTTAAGTTTTGCACACAATTTTCTTTGTAGAACTAGAATCTTCTCTGAGATTTTTTCTTTCGCGTATTGTGTTTTTTTGTGGTGGTATATATGTATTTGTAGAATTTGGCTTCTTCCAGACAAGAATAAGCACCAAAAGACGGGGATTGCATCGATGCTACTTTCAGAGGTTCCAGTGAAATTAATCATGGCCTGCTTAGAAAAAAAATAATTTTTATTAAAATATTATGATCTTCCTACTTTCACATGCACCGCTCCTCCAACCCTCTACACTCAATAATTGGAATCATAATCTTATCCAACAATCTAACTCAGAAATACATTGTGGATTATAATAATCACAATCCAATTAATCTAATTGAATTATAAGAAATATAATTTGTTGTCACTTTTGTTTGCTCATACTCCTAATCCCTTCCGAGTTAGCCTGCTTTTGCACTTTTCATACATGTGGGTGCTTTTCGCTTCTCTTTTCAATAAATTCATTCATGATCAAATTACAACCATAGATATTTGAAAATATTTCCTTAATCATTCTTAAGTAATTATATGAGGAAAAAATGTTTAATAATAAAGGAGACACAATTCGAAATAACATAATGGTAATAATTAAAATATTATTTTAATACCTAACACACCATTAAAATAATAACATTATTTGGAGCAAATATTTGACCAATCCAGTGGTTTTTTGTCCTTCGTTCCCACGCCACCCGATTGTAACGTAATTAGCACATGTCTTATCAGTTCTAATGGGAAGATCCATAAAAAAAAAGCAAAAAGTTGAATGAAATCCAGCGAAAGAGACTGAAATCCTCTTCACCTTTGTTCTCCACTCCACGCAGACGGAGGCGATCAGTTGCCTCCGTTTCAGACGACATGTCTGGGCGTCTCTCTCAGCCGACGATGGCGACGCCGGTGAAGTGGGCGGTGGACAGACGTACTCTCCAGTTGAAAAATAGGTCCTCTGCGTTCTGGTTGGACTGGTTGTCCCGTCAGTTCAGGGGACTGACGGGAGGTCCGATCGTGATTATTACAATAAAGATGGGTGATTCGACAGGAGAATTTGCGTTCCGTTGAACCGGGCCAAAAAGTGAGCTCATGATTTCATCAACTCGTAAGTGTACGGTCAAACAAATTGGCAACTGCCATTCCCACGTTTTCTCGCGATATTTTAACCTTTTTGAAAATCAAAATATCGTTGCAACGGATCGTCTCTTCTGGCGAGAAGTGATGACGCGCAGTTGAATGATGGGAACACGAGGAAGGTATTTATTTCTAGCTATTTTTCCAGAGGCGCGAGATCTCGCGGAGAGAATTTCTTTCTTGTCGCCTTTCATGGCAAGTCGGGTACATCTCCTGCGGGCTCCACCTTTTTTTTTTTATGTTCTCGTTTCCGTCGTCTCGGAATTCTCGTAGCGTCGCCTATAAATATTTTCCTCTAATATTTTTTAAAAAAAATTAGTTTTTGAAGTTTACAAAAATCCTATAAATAGAAATTAGTGTTATAATTATAAAAAACAGAAATAAATATTATTTAATATTTTTTTCTTCATTATTAACTATTGCTTTAATCTAAATTTTAAATGAAACGGGTGAGAGATTTTAAAAAGAATAGAGAAAAAATCGACGCGAGAAATTGACGACATGTTTGAGGACGAGAAACCGTACGATTTCGCCCGGGTCCCGACAGCGTGATCGATGCGGTGGACTTTAGAAGAATATTCATTGGATTTGAGTCCGAGCTTCGAATCCGCGGAAACTGAAGCACCCCAGCTACTTATCCAGTTATGATAAGTACGAGTACTTATCAAGGTAGTTAGTGTACGTATCAGTGATAGGTCGGCGCAAAAAGGAAGACCCTGCAAAACGCATCGAAGAAAGCGAGACGAAGTTACTCATTTCTTTTTCTCTCTGTTTCCATTATCTCTTCGGAGCTCTTGTTGAAGATGAATGTTGAAACCCTAGAAAATTCTGCCATGAAGACCAATATTCCTCTGTAGTCTAGACATTTGACTTTCCTCTTCAATTTTCACGTTGTAAGCGTCTTTTTGTTTGGATTTCTACTGCTGTCCTGGTTTGTTTAGCTTTCTTTCTTCTTTAATTTCCTCGTTCATAACGGTTATGGTGGGTTCCTTCTTGATCTCTTCTTGTCTTTCTATTTTAGGAGAAAATATGTCGTCACTGAGCAGAGAATTAGTGTTTCTCATCCTGCAATTCCTTGATGAAGAGAAGTTCAAGGAGACAGTTCACAAGTAAGTAGACTGCGTGTTATTATTTTTCCGTTCATTCCATTTTCCTCTTCAGGATTGATGTGGTTTAACGTTTCGGACGCAGGCTGGAGCAGGAGTCTGCTTTTTTCTTTAACATAAAATACTTTGAGGACCGAGTGCAAGCTGGCGAGTGGGATGAAGTGGAGAAGTACCTGTCTGGATTCACCAAGGTGGATGACAATAGATACTCGATGAAGATTTTTTTCGAGATCAGAAAGCAGAAGTATCTCGAAGCTCTTGATAGGTATGCACGGTTTGCTTTCTATGATTTATTTTGGGGCAATTGGCTGGACTCTTTTTCAATAAACTTTGTACTATGCTTAATCCTTTTTTTTCTGTTGTATGCTCAGACACGACAGAGCAAAGGCCGTGGAGATATTAGTGAAAGACTTGAAAGTATTCTCAACATTTAATGAAGAACTGTTTAAAGAAATCACTCAGCTTCTAACTCTTAAAGACTTCAGGTATATTTTTCTTTAATGTTTTATCTATTTGGGCTATTTTTTTTATAAAATAGTGTTAGAAAAAGTTATTGGTGGTCACCAAGTTACTTGATGAAGATGACGCAACTGGAGTACGTCCTGGTGTTGGACAATTCTTAATCTCGAATGCTAGAGTGGTGAAATGCAAAGTTTTCTTATGGCTTCCATCCATTGAATTGTTTCTCATATAATTACTTTCTGCGCCATGTTTTCACTTTTATTTGATGATTTTGAATCCAAATTTTTTCCATCCATTATTTATGTGCTCCCTATGTGGTTCTCTCTGTTGTATTTGCATTTCAAGGGGAATGAATAACGTTAATATGGATTGTTTTGTTTCCCTTTTTTCTAATGCAGGGAAAATGAACAATTGTCCAAGTATGGCAACACAAAATCAGCTCGTAATATAATGCTCATTGAGCTTAAAAAGCTTATTGAAGCAAATCCTCTATTCAGGGAAAAGTTGGTATTTCCCAGTTTGAAAGCATCAAGATTGAGAACTTTAATTAACCAAAGGTAAATTTGTACTTCAGCATATGAATTGTACAGTGAGATCCGTCTCTAATTTTTGCTGTTCTTAACCATAAAACAGCTGAGGTTACTATTTGTAATCTTTCTCCCTGAAGTTAGTATTACATATATAGGAATTTAAGGATGTTTTCATTTGTATTGTGTACCGCTCTGGCAGTTTGAACTGGCAGCATCAGCTTTGCAAAAGTCCAAGACCAAACCCTGATATAAGGACCTTGTTCATTGACCATTCATGTGCACCTTCAAATGGAACTCGTGCACCTACACCTGTCACTGTTCCGCTTGCAGCAGTCCCCAAGACTGCCACATATGCACCTCTGGGTCATGGGGTATGATCTCGTGCTTCTGTTTTTTTATTGGCTCACATATGTTTGCTGCCCCCCCCCCCTCTTTTTTTTTTTTAAATTAATTCTAACTAGAAACTGTCCAATACTATTAGATGCAGCCTTTTCCATCCTCTGCAGCCGCTGCAAATGCTAATGCTCTAGCTGATTGGATGGCAAATGCTGCTGCTTCTTCATCTGTTCCATCTGCTGTTGTTGCTGCATCTTCAATACCTGTTCCTCCAAACCAAGGTTGCCATCTATTGGCTCTATATAATTATTTTGTGAGTTGGCTCTGTGTAGCTATCTTTGTGAGTAGCACCGTTTAGGTTAAATATACTATGGACAAAGAATGTTTGGTAAGGATCACCTTCTGATATGGTCCATCAGTGGGGATTATAAATCCTGTAGTTTTTTTCTTCCTTTTTTGAAACTAAAACTTTATTTTTTTCTTTATTTATAGTCTCTTCAT
This sequence comes from Aristolochia californica, assembly GCF_029961685.1. Lineage (NCBI taxonomy): Eukaryota > Viridiplantae > Streptophyta > Magnoliopsida > Piperales > Aristolochiaceae > Aristolochia > Aristolochia californica. The sequence continues at coordinate 45,085,966 of NW_027181992.1, read as the reverse complement.
GGTTTCCTGAACTTCTTCTAGCCGATAGATTATTATGCTATGTACAAATAGTTTGTTATGCTATATACAAATAGTATTTGAGTTTACTGCTAGAATGTGTATGTGTGAGCATTGGGAGTTTTTTTTATCTTTTGTATGGAACTTTTGGGAACCAAATTTTCATTTTTATAGCTGTCATCCTATGCTTCGATGTTTAGAGGATATTTATGGAAATGGTGTGCAGGCAATTTTAAGCTTTTGGTTTTTAATTGTTTTTGGATTGAAAATAAGAGCAATAGGGATTTGAGGACTGAAACTCCTCAAGATGGTTTTATATATTAGTTCTCAATAACGTAAGTAGTTATTTGCTGGTTCCTCGTCTTCATCTTTGTTTGTTTAGATCCTTCTGCTTTACCTCTAGAAGGAGAAAGTCTGTTTCTAATAATGAACATATCAATATGCAGATAGTTAAACTTGTCAGATCATATTCATTATGTTATAGTTAGATGTGGAGGACCATTGCATTTGTACATTGATATTAATCTATCTGATCTTATTCTGTTCTCAGCGGTATCTTTATTGAAACGTCCAAGAACTCCTCCAAATGCTTTAGGTATGGTGGATTATCCAAATCCTGATTCTGAGCAGTTAATGAAGCGCTTGAGGTCTGCTGCTGCACAACCTGTTGCTGAGGTATTCAATTTAGTATTTGCAGTTTCTGCAGAATCTTGAGATATTTTATCTTGTTATTTCTCTGAAAATGGGCTTGCTGGTACCGCTTGATTTTAGAGTTATTTACTGCACACAAACAACTCACTAGCTATTTCTCTCTTTTTATATTCAGGTCACTTATCCTGCACCAACACAAGCTTCATGGTCTCTGGAGGATTTGCCAAGAACAACAGCGTGCACTATCAATCAGGGATCTTCTGTGACAAGCATGGATTTTCATCCTTCTCATCAGACATTACTTCTTGGTATGAGTTCAACATCTTGCATGCCTTTCAAATGAATCTAGGAACTACTATCCTTTTGTTTTTACTTTTTATTGTAGCCCGGATCTGAAACTTCGCTTATTGTTGGTAATTTGGGTTTCTTCTTGAATAGTTGGGTCTGCCAATGGTGAGATTACTCTTTGGGAAATTGCATTACGAGAGAGATTGGCTTCAAAGCCATTCAAAGTATGGGATATGGCAGCTTGTTCATTGCCGTTTCAGGTCATTATCCGCAAAAATTACTAGTATGTTTTTAATACATTTTTTACGTGACTTTCACCTCTGTATTCTTAATGCTACTTAAATTTTATAGGCTGCCTTTGTTAAAGATACGTTAATATCTATTAGTCGAGTAACTTGGAGTTCCGATGGAAATTTAATGGGTATGTTAACTGTTGAAATCATTGGCTTAATTTTTCTTCAGATAGATCTAGTGTTTATAAATTTTATTTTGTTGTGCAGGGATTGCTTTTACAAAGCACTTAATTCACTTGTATGCTTATCAGGGACCTAATGATCCACGGCAACATCTAGAGGTGACTGGCATTCTTTTGTTTATTGACAACCAAGACTTGAAGTAGTAGCTAACAGTTACTAAGGATTGTTTTATTTGTCAGATTGATGCACATAATGGTGGAGTCAATGATTTAGCATTCTGTCACCCAAACAAGCAATTGTGTGTTGTAACTTGTGGAGATGATAAGCTAATAAAGGTAAATACTGGATGCTGCTTAGAACCTTGACAATCTGTGATTTCCAGAATGTTTCTAACCAGTAAACATATGTTTAGGTCTGGGATTTGACTGGACGGAAGCTTCATACTTTTGAGGGTCATGAAGCCCCTGTTTATTCAGTTTGCCCTCATCATAAGGAGAACATTCAGGTTTGGATGGAGGCCCAATATCTTACTGATGGCACCATTTTCATGGAATAATAGACATTTAAACTTGTTAAACTCATGATTATGAACTATCATTATTGGAGGTAACTTAGCTTTATTTCTCGATTTTTTTGCAGTTTATTTTTTCAACTGCACTTGACGGAAAGATAAAAGCTTGGCTGTATGACAATATGGGTTCCAGAGTCGACTACGATGCTCCTGGGCATTGGTGTACTACAATGCTTTACAGTGCTGATGGAAGTAGGTAAGATGCAAGGAAACATCTCTCATCTTTGGTGATAGTGTGTTTGATTTGATTTTTTTGTTGTTGTTGAAAATGGTGATAAGCTTTTAGGAAATGCTTATCACCAATACTCCATGAGGTAGCTTGTCTGTAAATTCATCAAATATATAGCCAAATCTTCAAGGCGCTGATTTCTGTGATACCTAAGATATGACATTTGCTGAGTCCCCTTCACAATACCGGGGCTGGAAACCTTTGGGCAGATAATCTCAGACCATTGAAAAGAAACTGTAATGCTAGTACCACAGTTACAACGTTTTTTTTTTTCTTTTATTGCTTAGGTTGTTTTCTTGTGGGACAAGCAAGGATGGGGAGTCTTACTTGGTTGAGTGGAATGAAAGTGAAGGGGCCATAAAGAGGACCTATTCTGGATTTAGAAAAAAATCAAACGGTGTTGTGCAATTCGATACAACACAAAATCATTTTTTGGCTGCTGGAGAAGATAACCAGATTAAGTTTTGGGATATGGACAATGTGAATCCTATTGCAACAACAGATGCTGAGGGTGGACTCCTGGTCAGGCTCTTTTCTTATTATTTTATATTTAAGTGTGACTTACCTGAGAGGTAATTTGTATTTTTTTTCTTTGAAGACATGTGAAATTTGTTATCATTGTATTTATTGCATCAGAGCCTGCCTCGCCTGAGGTTCAACAAGGAAGGGAATCTTCTTGCTGTAACTACTGTGGACAGTGGTTTCAAGATCCTTGCTAATGCAGATGGGCTTCGATCACTGCAAGCTATTGAAAGCCAACCCATTGAAGCATTAAGAACGCCTGTTGAACCTAGTCCTATTAAGGTCTGTAGTTCTTAGACACACTTGCCCTCTATGGTAACACAGCTTAAGTTCATAGTGACTGGCAAAGTGTGCCTTCCTAGTTTTAGACCTGCCTCCTCCCCTTCTTAAAGTTAAGAAATAGAGTAGGTTAGGTTGTTCTTGTTATCATTGTGCTTACTCTCTTCAAATTCTTACTCAGGTGTCTGCTGCTAATGTGGTTACAAATATGGCTCCGCCTATCACTAGAGTGGACTGCTTAGACAAAACTTCCCCTGGAAGGCCTTCTGTTCTTGTATGTGATTGGAGGAATGGAAGGGGTTCATCTTATTCTTTGTTAATCATTTTATTGTTCTATTCACTTGATTTCTGTAGTTTGTTGCCCTGACCTGCTACTTCCTTTGGGTAAAAGCTAACTGTGTGTGCAAATTTTGATATTTTTTACACACATTGTGTCATGATACTGGGCCCATATGTGGCATTCCACATCATAAAAATTATCATGTTAGAAAAAGACTCACTCTTTCTATCCCTTTCTCTTTTCTTCCATTCTCTTTTATCCCTCCACTTCCCTTTCATTTCTGTCCCTATGCCTATTTGCTTTTGTGATCTTGGTGGTAGAATTGACTATGGTGATAATGGAGACCTCTTGGATTCTGGAGAAGAAAAGGAAAGGAAACATATTAAGAAAAAAGGAAACAGCAAGACGGAGAAGAAAAAGAGTAAGGTGAGAGTGAAGGGAAAGGATGTGGTGGTGGATGGGAAATGAAGGTAGAAAGGGACAAAAGGTACTTTTTATGACATGGTGGTCTTTGATGATGTGGGAAACCATATGGTTACTACAAATGCCTAATCAGCTGCTACATCAGATGTGAAACTTTGTCATCTTCTTAAGTCTCTCTTTGTTATCTCTTTTAGAATGGGGTTGATCCTACAGCTAGAAGCATAGAGAAGCAACGTGTCTTGGAGGAGACAGCTGATAAAGCAAAACCTTGGAAGTTGACTGAAAAAACTGATCCTGCTCATTGTCGAGTTGTTACCATGCCAGACAACACAGAGCCTCCCTGCAAGGTCTATCTCTTTCTGTAGATATTCTTGTTTTCATGTCTATTCACTAGATTGAAGCTGATAAATGGTTCAACAACATATTTTGTGTTAGATTGTGAGACTTCTTTACACAAATTCTGGGGTTGGCTTGCTAGCACTTGGATCAAATGCAATTCAGAGATTGTGGAAATGGAGCCGCAACGAGCAGAATCCCAGTGGCAAGGTAATAGTTCCTTTTTTTTTATTTTCTGTTGGGTTTGACACGTTAATAATTCTTTATTAATGACAAAGAGATCACTGAATGTGTTGACTGTCATAGGCCACCGCGAGTGTTGTTCCACAACATTGGCAACCAAATAGTGGTCTTCTTATGACTAATGATGTCTCAGATAGCCTTGAAAAAGCTATTCCATGCATAGCTCTCTCAAAGAACGACTCATATGTGATGTCTGCCTGTGGTGGGAAGGTCTCATTGTTTAATACGTTGACTTTCAAGGTAAGCTTCTTCTATTAAACAGTGGGTTTACTTCTGCATGGCAAGCGTAGTGTTACTTAGTGAAGAAAAGTGTCTCATTCATGGATTTGCATGGTCTTGCAGGTAATGACAACATTCATGCCGTTCCCACCAGTTTCAACATTCCTAGCTTTTCATCCGCAGGACAACAATATCATTGCAGTTGGAAAAGACGACTCTGTAATCCAGATATACAATGTGAGAGTGGATGAGGTAATTCTTTGCCCCAAAATTTGAACTTTGTTAAATACTACGATGAAGTGGGTTTTAAATAAAACTTTATTTTTAAATACTTCTTTGAAAGGTGTCTTTTTTAAATACTTCGCTAGGTAAAATCACGATTGAGAGGTCATCAGAAGCATATAACTGGTCTAGCATTTGCAAATAACCTGAACGTCCTTGTTTCTTCTGGTGCTGATGCTCAGGTGAATCATTTGGGACTACTACTTTATCATTAATGATGCAGCCATGCAGATGTTAATTTGTGCAAGTGATATTGCTTTCCATGAGGTGTTGTTTTCTTTCATGAGGTTTCATTCATATGGAAGTGTCCACAGTTATGGGATACGGGTATCTTTGTTAGTTGACTTTATTATATATCAGTTGTTTATGTGGAGGTGTTAATGTAATTTATTGTATGAAAACTTAAGAGTTGATGACTTGAGAGAGAGAGAGGCGGATGTATCTAATCCTCTTTCTATCTCCAGTTATAGAGCAAATTGACATCTCTTTCTTATGCATTTTACCTACTCTTTTTTATTTGTTGTTTCTTTTTCATTTTTTCATTGTTTTTCTTTTTAAAAATTTACATGAAATAAAGAGTGTTGGTTGCATTTATGTTTCTACTTTCTCTCCTTTGCCCTGGGAAACGATATATTATCCACTGTTTAACTCGGAAGAATTGCACAATTTTCATGTTGAGGATTTACCGAAAAGGGAATCTAGGGGGGGGTCTCAATGCATGCTAATTTGAGTAAGTCATTGGTTAGTACTGTTTGAGGTTAGTTGAAAGAAGGCAAATAATTAGTAAAGGTCGCACTCTGTCAACCCATTAAACCTTACAAGTGGAGCTTGGGCATTTCACATCATAGTAGTCACTGCAGTTGCTGGGAGTCGAGGATAATCATCCTTGAGAAGAATGATGGGTGATAATTATGCCAAATAAAAAAAGAAGTATGATAAATATACAAAGAGAGATGATAAACTTGCTCAACTACCTGTACCTGTAGATGCCCTATGATGTTGACTGGCCTATAAAGGGGGTTCTGACAACAGGAGCGGTCTGGTATTAGGGATTGATGCCCTTCATCCTTTAGTGGGCCAGGCCACTGTCAATGGACAGTATTGCAAAAGTAATATGGTGGGAGCAAGTAAACCAACATATTGTGGCCCCGAATGTCTTGAACTAGGATATGTTTCAGAGTTCCATAATTACTGAGAGTGCAAATGGGGATGGCTATCTCATTCTCCTTTGTGTACCATCTATTAAAAAGATTTTATTTTTTGACAAGCATCTAGGCAACAATGGCTTCTTGGAGTACTGCTTGTCATATACCAATGCTCAACAAAAAGTTAACCATCTTCGCTAATGAAGAAGTTATTTTTGGAATTTCTGTTTGACCAATTTTTTGAAACCTGGTTTAGTGTGGCCGGGACCGGTACTCTAAACCAGGTGATAACTAACAAACCTCTGATTTGCTTGAAGATGGAAATTCTGATTGGGTCAATCAGTCCAACTGGGAACGGGCTGATCATACCCAGCTAGGTTTCCGCCGTTTATGTAATTTGGCAGTGGGAGAATTTAAAGTCGGCTATTTGATTCTTGACCAAAAATTATAAGTGAACCATTACGCCACCATCCATGAATATGTAATCTAGAAAAATAAAAGAGTATATTGCAAAATCATCTCATGAAAAGTGATGCTCCCCTTCACAAACAGACCCTCATATTTTGACATTGTTTACAAAAGCCTGTAAGATTCTTCTTTTACTCTAAAAATGGTTTGGATGTGTATTAGACTTGGTTTTAATATGATCATGACAGTTGGAATGAATGAAGGTGGTCTTTTGACAGGAAGTAACTAAGGTTCCTTCTGAGGTTCCAGTGTCAGTTAGCAGGCATCAGCATTGTAAAAAGGAATTTTTCTGACTGAAATGGTTTCTGGGGGAAATAAAAATTTAGGCTGAGGCGGATCTTGTAGTCATAGGCTGCTGTTTTTCTTGGTGTTGTATTTTGAACAACAAGGGATCACATATGTTCCTTTCTTTTTTTCTTTCTTTTTTAATTCTGAACCCCTTGGTAAGATTTGAACCCAATCAATGTAGCCATTGGACCAGAGGCCCAAAGGCCTAATCCAGAGACTTCTCACAGATGACCTGGTCAAAAGGAGCAATTTCTCACCTAGAACCTTCAAAGTTGGAGGCTAATTGGGAGATTATGGAGGTGATGATTTTGTTATATTCGTAAGATGTCATATTGAATGCAGTTTCATGACTTGGTATCAAGCTGGAGATATGAGAGGATTTAGATTTCTATGCTTTTCCATCTTTGCCTCTTCAGTCTCAAATTTTGTTAAACAAGTTAAATTATCATTTAAATGGCTGATATATTTTAGACAGACATGTAATAGCTAGGCATTAGCTAATTCATTTTTATATAGATGTTTTTGTTTTTCATTTTGGTTCTGTGTTTGTACTTTCATATGATTATGATCCTTTATTTGTTTATTCTCCAAGGAAGCATTTTTTTTAGGTGTTTATAGTAGTTCATAATCATACTTCTTAGTGGCTAGATTGGCTTTGTAAATAAATATGCGTTTTTACTATGATTCTAACAGTTAAAATCTGCAGCTATGTGTGTGGAACACTGATACCTGGGAGAAAAGGGGGTCGATCCCAATTCAACTACCTGCTGGAAAGGTAGCAGGTGGTGATACACGGGTTCAGTTCCACTCTGATCAAATACGGTTGTTGGTATTCCATGAAACACAGATAGCAATATATGATATCACAAAAATGGAACGCATTCATCAGGTAGAATTCACGACTCTTAAGCATGTTTTACTATGAGCATTGTCAACTAACTTCTCATCAGTTACTTTCGTTTGCAGTGGATCCCACAGGATGTTTTATCTGCACCTTTATCGGATGCTGTATATTCCTGCAATAGCCAGCTAGTATATGCCACTTTCTGTGATGGAAACATTGGTGTTTTTGATGCCGATAGCTTGAGACTTAGATGTCGCATTGCCCCGTCTGCGTATTTGTCTCCTGCTACAACAAACAGGTAACTTAACTGGTTTGCGGCACAAAATGATGAGAATTGGTTCCGTTGAGGATCTCTATACTTCTTCTATGTTGTTCATATCCATCACTTCAGATTATGTTTGTAGTCTATTTTGGAGTGTCCCTGTCAACTTGGTGTTACATTGACAATGTAAGTTATTGTTGTTAGACTAACTTCCACTGCGAAATTTGAAATCTTTGTTTGCAGTGGTCAACAAGTATACCCCCCCGTTGTAGCAGCACATCCAGACGAGCCAAATCAATTTGCAGTTGGGTTATCTGATGGGTATGTCAAGGTGTTAGAGCCTCCAGAATCCGAGGGTAAGTGGGGTTTGCCTGTGCGTGTTGATGGTAGTGTAACGAATAGAAGGACAAGAGTTTCGTCCACCAACAGCTTGCCAGCAGCTGAGCAAATTCAGAGATGATAATCAGAAGATGTATGTAACAGTAATTTTTTTTTCCCTTCTTCGTTTCTCCCCCTTTTTTGAGTTTTGTATGTTATGCAAATGTACCATAGTGGGTTCTTAAATCCCTTTAGGTGCCCTCACATGAAGCGAAACAAAAGAGAAAAGAACTAAAGCAGATGTAAGAATGTATATTGATATCATGTTAGATCTTTTGATTCTTGTTTTGGCCAGAGCGGGTTTTGAACTTTTCTTCGTGATCTTCTTGGACGTATTGGTTACAATGTGGTTGGGTGAACTTGGAATTTCACTATGAACTGTGCTTGGAATTTGTTCCCAATTGTTGACTTCCGGTTTTCGAGAGGATATTCGTTAAACAATTTTAAGTGTTTGCACAAGCGTGTCGGAACGGTGTTGGTGTGCTGGGGTTGGACGCTAGTAAGTGGTCAAGTGAAAAAGTCCCTGCATGTGTTACTTTGGAATAATCAAAGAGTGCCTTAACATGACATATGTTCGCATGAGGAGACCAGTTCAACAATTTCATTGTAAATTGTGAGTAGAATTTAATAGGACTTGCTGGATTTCTTGCTTGAATAGATGAATTAGCTATTCTGGCCCGATTGATTGGATCTCACGAGCACAGTTTTGCACCATAGAGAGAAGTAGGTTTTTTTTTTTTTTTTATTATGGAAAGGAGGGCGGAGTGAAACATGGGAAGCTTATCTCTCGATGAATCTTTAATATTAATGAGAATGGTAATTTTAAATATGAGTTTCAACCATATGATCACTAGATCCCTATTAAGATGATTTGATGATCGCCGGAGAGGATGACTCGTTGAAAAAGGAATAAAAACGGCTTGCATTACCGTTTCAATCGGAACTGAAAGAGAAATCATTTTAGAAACAATTATCTAGGGCAACATCGGAATGGCCCAAAAGGATACTCAACATTGCAAAGCAAAGCTAAATCCTTGTCAATAGTATGGAGCCAACCACCATAATGATACAGAGAGAGAAAACATTTTTTTTTTTTATTGAAGTCCATTCACTTAGTTGTTGTACAAATAGCCAACTCGACAAAGGTAAAAAGAAAAAAGAAGGAAACAATCACGTTCAAGAAGAATGTTTGCAAGGACAAAAGAAAATATGACCGTTCAGACGGACATCAAACATCTGAACTATATATATGTTCCAAAACATTGCGGAAAGACCATGATAAGTCTCTTTATCTATGTGAAACTATTTTCTCACAATTCTTAGTTGAGATTTTATAATGTTTTACAAAAAGAAAAAAATATTTCTTTCCATCTCGAACACCTCTATTTTTTTACCCTAAAAAACATCTGCCAAGGCTCCCCATGATCTCTAGTAAGCTCATTCATAATTTGAAATCAAAATAGGAGTAGAAATTTGAATATTTGAGAAGTCATATTTTAAGGATCTAAGTATTTTTTAGCTATTACTTTCAAATCTTTATTTGCATAGCTTTGTTCATGATAGAATCATATTACCCATTATAGAAAGTTTATTTGAACTGGCATTTGCATTAGTTTGAGATTTAGAGTTGTGCATCAAAATTGAAGTATAAGTTTGTGCATGAATCTTGTAATCATCTAATTATACTTGGTGGAATATATCTGAACTTAAGCTTTCTCAATATGAGATTAAATTACCTTATTCAAATTATTGTTTGTTTGGTTGATATTAAAAAAAATCCAAGTGTATAATCTTAGTTTGAAATCAATTAAGGTCAAGTAAATATCAATTGAATATCTTCCACTTATATTTTAAAATCATTTCATACATTGAGTTTTTTTTTTATTAAGTGCCACAATTTTAAAAACTAATCCACATTTTATCAAGATTTTTAATTTTAAAATCAAGTCATTAAGGACTTACTGACTTTCAATTACATTGTATATGCACATATGTTTGGTTATGCTTATCTTTTATAATTGTATTGCAAAAAGAAAATCTGAACAAGAGGCCATTATGAAGGGTTGAACTGTAAGCAAGTAACTCTTGTAATCAAAGGTCGAGCCTTGTGTAGGCAAGACCACCTCTCATCTCAACTAAATTGAGAGAAACCAATGGGGCATGGATTAGTTGCTAATAAGTCCTTTGTTGGGTCTAAGCTATATTGCTTAGTTGACTATTGAAATCCTTTTGAAAGTATTGAAAGGTAAATTGTGTTTATTATTGTGTGAGTTATGAGTCCTTATGTAGAAAAATTGTATTTTAAACCCTGTTGTGAGTCTAAGAAAGTGTGCTTAGAGAGCTGTTGTAAATCTTTTTTTGAGTTTAAGCAAGAGTGTTTAGTTAGTTGATGTTAAATCCCTTTGTGGGTCTATGTCAAAGATCCTTTTTTTTATTATATATCTATGTAAAAGTGTGCATTATAAAGTGGTTGATATAGTCAATTCAATGGTCTAAGTCTTTGTGTGGTAGCATTGTACTTGGCTATTGAGACCATTTGATATCGATCTTGTTTGACAACTTGAACATAATAAATTAACTCTAAGGAACAAATACCTTGAGAGTGGATTAACAATCTTAGATAAAATTGTGAAGCACTATAAATTTCTATATGTTCTTTGTGTGTTTTATTCTTTGTGCTTAATCTTTGACTTTGAAATTAATTATACGAATTGGAATTATTCAAAAGTGGGAACACACACAAGGTAAAATAAAAATAATAAAAAAAAAAAAGATTAACAAACGTATTCACCTATTCCTCTAGGTTTGTTTCTCATGGGACCTAACAATTGGTATCAAAGTAAGCATACTCTGAAAGCCTGATTTCAAGTTGAGTACTAAATGTCCTGATTGAGAATTAGAATAACAACATATTAGCTTCTATTCCCTTAGGAATGTGTAGTTATGACAAATACGGATAGTATTACATTATTAGAGGGTCCGATCCTTGTGCCTCTCCATTATTTGATGACAATCAATATTAGTTTTGAGAGTACAAAAAAAGTGTTCATTCAATCAAAGAGTCTAGACATGTGAGAATCTATTTACAATGAATCTCATCTTCTATCGCAAAAGATGATTGATTGATTGATCTTCAAATCTGTGAATGATTGGGGCAAAATGAACATTGTCAAGGTACATGGCAATACCATGGTTATGGGACTATTGTTCAATGCCTTGAATAATGAAACTATTGATTTAGTTTTATCCTATAAATTAACCAAAGAAATTTGAAAAAAAAAAAGAGAGGTTGATTACTTTAAGAACATTGAATGTACCCCTTCTTAATATGAGTGCTCACCTAGGCACAAATGTTTGATTGACAACATTATCTCAAATGAAGATTATGAAATTAGGAGTGAGAGAGATGAGGGACCTGACTTAGGAGAATTACTATCCTTATCAGGAGAATTACTATCCTTATCAGATGAATCAAGTAGTGCTCTTAAATGAAAAACCCAAGAAAACGAAGAGCTCGGTGTGCAATTCAATAGGTTAGAAAAGAAAATTAATATTTGAGAGTTTCTTGAGATTGAGGCCATGTTTGGAACCCACATAAAAGGAAATAAAAGGAGAGAGAGAGTTATTTTCTATTGTTTTGCAGTAGAGAATCATTGAGAGAAAAGAAAATAAGAGAGAAAATCACTTTCTCTCTTAGGGTCTGTTTGAAACCCCTAGAAAAGAAAAGAAAAGAAAAAAGAAAGTGATTTTCTGTTGTTTGGTAGCAGAGAAGCATGGAGAGAAAAGAAACTGTATTTCTCTCTTAGTTATAATATTTTCCATCTTAAAATTTTTCATGGGCATCCAAACAAGAAAAAAAAACTATTTTATTTTATTTTATTTTATTTTCTAGGGGTTCCAACAAACCCTTAGGGTCATAGGGCAAAAGAGTTATATGAAAAAGAAAAATAATTATGAGAGGAAATATTAAGTTCACCGAGGAAGTGAAGATGAGACCAAAAAGTGCCCATGGAGCAAATAATGGGAAAGAGAGTAAGGAGTCAAAAATGAATAAGAGATTAAGAAGAAGAGACAAAAAAAAGTAGAGGTGGCCCCAATAAAGATGAAAAGATCCTAGAATTTGAAGAAAGACAAAAGTCATGAAAGGAGAAGTTTAGGAATGATGGAAGAAAGTTAAGAAGGGAGTGATATAGTTTGTAAAGAGATGAAGAAGAAGAGTCAGAGAGTGGCTCCTCAAGCAATGGTGGAACATTGGTTCCAATGTGCCAAAACCAATAGGAACCCAAAATGTATGAAGATTAGAGATGAAGATCCATCTTGATAAGCAAGAGGCGAAGGACCTAGATTAAAGATTGTGACAAGCTAGTTCCATCCTCGTGGGCTTATAGTTTGAAATTGATTCATACATTGCATTGTTGACCTAGGTTGATCCATTTCCCATATTTTTATGATAAAAAAAAACTTAATCTATTTGAGCTTATGATTGTAATTCAAATATTTTAGATGCATTCCATTCAAGAAACACACAATCGAGTGTATGAGGGAAATCGACAAAATTATTTCATGACTTCCTGCCAAAATGAAATGCTAAGTCATCTTAAATAAGCGACTACAAAGAAGTTTGAAGATTTGAAGAATTAGAGTTAAGACATATAGAAAAAGCTCAAGAAGTCTATCTTTGTAAGAGGATAGCCAACCAAAGTTTCAATCCTAAGGTATATGTGATCATTTGAGCTTTAAGACATGCATTTCTTCTAAAACCATATTTTATCAATACATATTAATATTTTGAAAGATTTAATTCCCTTAAGAAAGGCCTAAACCATGCTAAGAAATCAAATTTTCATATTGGCAATAGGTATGATCGATCATCCTACAAAGGCTTGATCGATTATTCAGAAGGTAGTCTAATAGATTTTATAAAGCATGATTGATCATCCAACATAGGCATGATCAATCGTACAAAATGGCGCAAGGAAAGACTTATAAAACATGATCAATCATCCACTATAGCTTGATCCATCATACCATTGCCTAACTAGTTTTATAAAACATGATTGATTAATCAATGATGCATGATCGGTCAACGAGTTTTGTAAAAGGTGTAAAACTTGTTGATTGATGCCTTAATTGATCATTGGGCTTAGGGAACTCAATTTTTTTAACATTTTACATGGTTGATTAATCATGTTTTTTTGTGGATCGATCAAACACCTTTGCAGTTTTTTGGAAACAGTAAAAAAATGGTTATTTTGGCTAGAAATCTTATAAATAGGCTCCCAAACTCGATAAAGAGCAATTACTGAGTATTTTATTGGTATACCAAAGCTTTCAAAAAATATTTTCATACTTGAAATTTCAATTTTTATCCTTTTTGTGAGAAAAAGGTTGAATCTGCCCAAATATTTCAATTTCTCTCAAATCTCTTGGCATTCCTAGTTAAATCAAAGCTCCACATATTCCTTTCACATGTTCTAAGGATTGGAAGCTTGGATCTCTTTAGGAGAAGTTTATCTCTCTTAAAAAGTGATAAGTTTTTCATTTTTCTTTTGTATTATCACTTTCTTTTGAAAGAGGTTTTCTAGAACTCTAAACTAGAAGGGGAGTACCCACTATAGCCAAAATCGAGTTGTAATTGGAAAAGATTTGGGTAGTGTAATAGGGTATTACACTTGGTTTCAAGAGAGTCGGAATCTCTTTACTTTTAATTTAAGCTAATAGAGCATATTACTTAAATTTTCCATGATTACCACTAGGGGAACTTAAAAACAAAAAAACAAAAATTGATCTCCTTGTGGTGTGTGCATTTTTTTTAAATCATTAGGCCCCTTCTTAATAAAACTCATTATGTGTTGTATAAAGATACCCTTCCAAATATAACTTATTTTAAAAAAAATTGAAAAAAAAAGATGATGTCTGGATAATGGTAATGCAAGAAGAATTAAATCAATTTGAAAGAAATCAAGTTTGAACTCTAGTACCTAAACCCTAAAATCAATTGGGACAAATAGGTCTTCAGAGCAAAATCGATGAAGCAAATAAAATTATGAGAACCAAAGTTAGGTTAGTTGCCAAAAAGATACCCTAAAATCAATTGAGACAAATAGGTCTTCAGAGCAAAATCGATGAAGCAAATAAAATTATGAGAACCAAAGTTAGGTTAGTTGCCAAAAAGATACCCTAAAATCAATTGGGACAAATAGGTCTTAGGAGCAAAATCGATGAAGCAAATAAAATTATGAGAACCAAAGTTAGGTTAGTTGCCAAAAAGATACAACCAAGAAGAAGAAATTGATTTTAAGGAAAGTCAAGCAATCGTAGCAAGGCTACTGGCAATTAGAATTCTATTAGCCTATGTTTGTCACAAAAACTTCAAATGTAACAAATGGGTGTTAAAAGTGCTTTTTTCAATGGGTGCATACAAGAGGAAGTTTATGGAAAATAATTCTAAGGATTTAAGGGTATTAGTAAACTAAACCACGTATATAAATTGCATAAAGTATTATATGGTTTGAAGCAAACTTTTAGAGCTTGAAAGGAGAAACTTAGTAAATTCTTAGAGAAAGAGTGGTAGTGTGGACAAGACATTGCTTACAAGAGTCATGATCAAAATTTGATCATTGTCCAAATTTATGTGAATGATATCATTCTTGGCTCAACTTACATCTCACTAATCGAAGAATTTTCTGAAGAAATGAAAATTGGACTTCAAGTAATGCAAACTACAAATGGACCAATGATAAACCAATCTAAATATACAAAAGGATTGCTTAAAATATTAATATTGAAAATCTAAAATCAATCAGCACACCCATGAGTTTGTAGTTAAAATTGGACTCGGATAACTCAAGTGGATCCATAGACCAAAAATTATATAGAAGTATGATAGGATCTTTATTATACTTATTAGCTAGTAGACCATATATCATGTTTTCAATTTGTCTATGTGCTAGGTTCCAATTTGACAATAGAGAATCGCACCTAGTGGCTATAAAGAGATTTTTTTTATACTTACTTGGAACACCTAACTTGGGATTGTGGCACTCAAACTCTTCTACTGTAAACTTAATTGGGTACTCTGACGCTGACTTTGTAGGTTGCTAAATTGATAGGAAGAGTACAAATAATAGCTACCAATTAATTGGAAATGTGAATGTGTCTTGGTTCTCCAAGAAACAATATTTTGTTATTCTATCTAACACCGAAGCTGAGTACATAGCAATTGAAAATTATTGTGCACAACTTCTATGGATGAAATAACAATTAGAAGACCACGGTCTAGAGCGAATTGAAATGCATATCTACTGTGCTAACATAAGTGGTATTAGCCTATGTAAGAACTTGGTTCACCACTCTCTGTCAAAACATAATGAAATAAGATATCATTTCATATAAGAGCTGGTTTAGACCAAATGATTAAAATGGAATTTGTCCCTACAGAAAATCAATTGACAAATATTCTGATAAAGCCATTAGGATTTGGCCAATTCTCTAAGTTAAAAGGCAAACTAGGCATATGCAGTCCTCCTATGTCTACATAGCTTAAATTTTTTAGAATTTGAAGTATTTCCCATTAGAAACGTGTTCAAAACCTAAAAAGGATAAGGAAAAACCAAATCAAAAATTTTCATATTGCATGATCGATCAACATCACAGATTGATCGAGTATCCCAACTTGAATGATCGATCAATCACAAAAAAAAACCCTATTATTAAACAAGGTTTAAAGCTCATTATCAAACTTAGGAAAACATTTTAAGCCAACCATAGCCTCAGGAGCTCCATTTCAAGCAGATTGCAAAGCCCTCCCACCATTAAAACCCTTCACTAACCTATATCGTATTACTTTAAGGCAGGGCCCAAACAAGCTGAAGAAAACTACTCCGAAATGCCCAATTAGAGGGTTTCATTTTTGCACCAAGTCCCAAAGGAGTCGGTATGTGAAGATATTTTTGGATAGAAGCATGATTGAACCCACTAAACTCGATTTAGGGTTCTATAGACAGAAGATTCTGGAGTTTGACAAGGTATTTAGGCCCTATGCCACCCTCTTGGAGGGAAGTTCAAGTCATGGCATTTACCCAAAGGTAGTCAAAGTATTCTATGCAAATTTATAGTTGGAAAATTTTAATAATGAAAAGCTCAAATTCACTTCCTAAGTGCAGAAAGTCTCTATATTTGTTGCTATTAGTCGCTCATCGATGCCATTAGCCGAGCCTTTGGGCAGACTCTAGTGAGTTTCTATAAGATTAGGATTAAGGATTTAGAGGGGTCTTAGGTCTGAACGCGGAAAATTTCGGTTTGGAAGACGAAGCAACCGTATCCAATAGAGCCCTTCTAGGATCCATTTAAAGGAGTAGTCAATGGCACCTTTGTGAAGTTTCAACAACCCGAGAAAAGAACAGGGATCAAAACTAAGGCTGCTGGGAACCATCTTCTTTAGCATAACAGTCGGTCGGAAAAGACATATTGGAGCAGGAGTTTACGGCTTAAATATGATGGATTAGAAGACCTTTACAAAGTGTCCATGCCCACCTTATGAATTAAGAATGAAGATCTCATCACCAGCAGTTGTTTTGGTAAAAAACATGATTTAGATTTCCATGTCGTGTTAAATACTTCTACCCATCTCATCAATAATCTCCGTCAGTGAAAGCATCTGTCATGAATTGGCTGCATCATCTTGTTTTGTTGATCAAGTTAGTCTCCTTCTAATTACAAACAACTTTAGCTGTATTCGATCAAAGTTGGGTAAACCTATTTCGAGAAAAAAAAAATTTCTAGATTCATTATATTTGACAGCTTCAAGTTAAGCCCAACTGGCCAGATTGGATCGATTCATATACTTCTCTCTCTCTACACTCTTTTGATAAATAATTTGTAGAAAACGAAATTCAAGTTCTGAAACAGAAGTTAAAATCATTGAAGTAAAAAAATAAAATTCACCAAACTTGGAATCGAGTGGGTAGTCTACTTTTCTCATAATCTATATCATAAGACAGGGGATCTTTGGTGGGTCAATTCCTTCACTCCAGTCCAAGAATCCAAAAGTCTGGCAAAGAGCGCCGCTCGGGCGATGGCAATTCCGGTAAATGAAAGGCATCCGGGTATGAAAATAAGAGCGAGAAAGAGGGGCATGAATGACGGCAAAACGAGTCTGTCTGTCAAGTGAGTGAGTCCAGGCTAGCATTTGAGCCATGATTGATTGTAGGACCCATTTTGTCCTGGCACCCACATGCGTCTCGAAACCCCATGCACACACCTTGGTGTTTAATTTTTATTTATTTATTTCTTCTTCTTCTTCTTCTTCATCTTTGTCTCAGTTTTGATCTTTCCCTTCCCTCTTGATAAAAATGGTGACATTTGATTTCATTTTTAGGTTTGAGGTGTGTAATATATGTTTATTTATATACAAAACACTGAAACGGAAGCCCCTACCTTCTCCTCCCGCTTGCAGGTGAGAGCGACTCTGTCGCATGGAGCCGTTTTAGCGTTTTGGTGTCGGCAAAAGTGCTTTAAATGGTTATAAATGCAAATGAGATTAATGGGTATTTAATACTTTTTTATTTTGTTTTTGGGTTCTCTGATTTTTTTTGTTATCTTTGTTTTTATTTATTTATTGCCGTTGCGTGTGTGCATGGAAAGGTGACCTTCTTTGGCATTTTTTATTTTTACTTGCTTATTATTTGGTGTTTCTGCTCGCATAAATACGCTCATGGTCTTGTTTATTGATTCTCCTCTTCTTCCCCTTGGTCAGTTACACTTCTTCTTCTTCCTGGGGCTGCTGGAGTTTCCATGTCTGCTGGTGTTGGCTGGGGGAGCACTCGTTGATGGGGAGAGGACTCATGAAGAGGCTAGTAAGTACGTTGGCGTATGAGAAATTGTCTAGGCGCCTTTCTGTTGATCTTTTATAGCTTTTGAAAGCGTGGGGAATCCTTTGCTTCTCCTCTCTTGGGCTTTTCGAAGCTATTTCTTGAAATGATAGGGAGTTTTTGGAAGTTAGAATTTGACGTGTTTCTGATTTTATTTGAGCGTTTGGGAATTCCAGTGAATTGGTCTCATTTCAATTTCTATCGTTAGACTCTCTGTGGGATTCGCTGTTAGCTTTCTTTCGAGTTTCTGTCTCCTATTAGTGACCGGTCGACTGTCTTTTTTTTCCTCTCTACAGATGTTTCTTCTTCTCACTAGTCGGCAAATTTTCGCAGTCCCCTCTTGGTTGCTGGTTATGTATATTATCGGTTATTCTCTTATTTTGGATTCTTTCTTCTTACTCCGCACTTCTGCTTTTCCCCGGGACTCTCGTCCGTCATGATAAAATGTATTCCCACTGACTATAATTGAACATTTTTAGTTTAATCTCGAGGGCTGTTAGTTTGCTTTTTTATTCGTCTGTCTCTTTTTTTTTTTCTGTTTTTTCTAAAAATCTGTGCTTTCTAAGGTTAGTCAATTACCACTGTTTGATTTTGAATTGCCTAATTCTCTTTAAGAAGAGACAATTGTGCTTGTTCAATTTACAAAACCAACATACTCTGTGCTAAATAGTTAGGGAGGTCAATGTTTCTATTCTTGTGATCATGGGTTTTTTCTGCAGAAATGCTCTGTCACCAAGTTTATTAAGTCTGTTCTGTTTGAGGCCTTGTTTGTACATTGATAGATTATTCAAGATTTTCTCATTTTCTTTCCTTTGTGCTTCTTTCTAACCTTTCTATCAGGTATTACTGCTCTTCATTGTGACATCAAGCAACGGTATCCAAGGCAGTGAAGGAGGGAGCAATGTGGAGTGCAAATATAAGACTGGCTTGAGTTTGGCTCCCAGACCTCACAGTGTTTCAATTTTGGAGTTTGGAGCTGTAGGAGACGGCAAAACTTTGAATACTATAGCCTTCCAAAATGCAGTTTTTTATGTCAGATCATTTGCGGACAAGGGTGGGGCGCAGCTTTATGTTCCACCTGGAAGGTGGCTCACTGGAAGTTTCAATCTCACCAGTCACCTCACACTGTTCTTGCATAAAGATGCTGTCATCCTTGCCACTCAGGTTTTTATCCAAAACGGATTTTTTTTTTTTGTTATCTCCATCTTGTTTTCTGTTGTTGTGTTTGATTCTATTTGGTTTTAAATCATAATCAACTTGACCACTTGGTTTGGCCTGGATACGCTTTTTGATTGCCTATGGATTCATATTACTTTGGTGTTTGAAGGGGAGCCCATTTTGTAGTAATCTTGAGGGGAGATTGCAACTATCCTTTTGGTTAGACATTTTTAGGTTTGAATTTGTCAAGCATCTTGTGTAATGCCTGTTTCTTTAAGGTATTTTTTTATCTCACTCCTTTGCCCTTCTAAGGTATATTAAGATTTGAACTTTAAGTTTCTTCCATAGTCAATGTGTCATGCCCAATTTTTTGTCCAATGTCATCCCAAATTGCTGTAATTCTCTGCATGTATTTCTTTCTTTTGCTTCTGGAATGCATTTGAGCTTTTGCTTTTTACTTAACTTAATCCCATTTATTAAACTTATCCTATTTTCTTTTCTTATATAGGACCCAGCTCAGTGGCCAGTTGTTGAACCTTTGCCTTCATATGGTCGTGGTATTGATCTTCCTGGAAGACAGTATCGCAGTTTGATAAATGGATACAAGTTGGAGGATGTGGTTATTACAGGCAAGAAAATCTTCCATAGAAGAGGACCAGAGTTCATAAAATTCCCTATTTTCTTTGTAGCAGTTTTAACTCTGTCTATTTTCCAAAACAGGTGATAACGGAACAATTGATGGCCAGGGTTCTGTATGGTGGGACTGGGCACGCTCTCATTCCTTAAATTATAGCCGCCCCCATCTTGTGGAGCTTGAAAGTTGCGATGGAGTCCTAGTTTCAAATTTGACTTTATTGAACTCACCTGCATGGGGCATCCATCCTGTCTATAGCAGGTTATTGGAAACTTCATTGGATTGGATCATAAACTTATAAAAAATTTCTCCACAAGTTGATTTTCTTTTTGGAATGATGCAGCAATCTACAAATACAAAACATTACTGTTGAGACTCCAGCTGATTCTCCCTATACTAGTGGCATTGTACCAGGTTGGTGCCAAGTCATCCATTTCATGTAGTTACCTGCTCAGATTTTGCTTTTATCTGTATTTTATTTATAAGGCTTACTTTTTCATCTGCTTACTAAGTGCTTGACAATTGGTATGGTTTCAATTACACAATGAGCCTTGGAGTTGGCAAAAAGACATTTTCAAACTTCATTTTATGCCAAAAACGTTGAGGGAGAATCTCTCCAATGTTCATGATGTAAACCTCTTTTTTTTTGGAATTGCCGGCGGGAATATTCCCACATAGGTTTAAAAAATCATGTTGTTATTTGCCTGAGTATTTTAGCTAATCATTTTGGGATTATACCTTGACCCAATTTTGGCATATTAGAGCTCGACATCTATTTTAATGGGCCACCCTACTGAAGTCCGTCCTCATTTATGTTGTCAGTGTCTTAGGCAACCTCAACCTTAACTTTCAGAATAAAATGATATTATGTACTTGAACTTGAACTTGAATGTATTCAAATTCCATCTGAACTGATCTACTGTAGATAAGTAGTAATACAATAAGCTGACAAGAATACATAGAAATGAGTTGATTTTGATTTAAAAGGTGGAGAAGATCACTAGGCTTTAGAACAACTTGGGAAGTTAAAGTATGGAATCTAGCAGGCTAGATTGAAGGGTTTTTTACCATGTCCGAGCACATAGAGACTGATGTGCACAAGCTAGTTATGAATTCAGCATTGTAGCTGGTGATATTCAATCTGAAACTGCATTGGTATTAGACACTTGACATTGCTTTGACTTAGTAACTTATGGTCAAGTTCTCAATTTGTTGAAAATTCTTTCAACTAATCTTTGTATATTTCCAGCATTTTCTTTTCTTATCTTTCTCACCATTAAAACTATGTGTGTTGGAAACTCTTAAGTAGTTCATTTGCTCTGCAGATTCCTGTTCAGGGGTTTGCATTGAGGACTGCTACATTCATGTTGGATATGATGCAATTTCGCTGAAAAGTGGATGGGATGAGTACGGCATTTCTTACAACAAACCTACCTCAGATGTATACATCAGCCGTGTTTTCCTAGAATCATCTGCAGGATCAGCTCTTGCATTTGGCAGTGAAATGTCTGGTGGCATCTCGAATATACATGCAGACCAATTACATATCTATAATTCTTTCACTGGTATAAAACTCAAGACAACTGTAGGCAGAGGTGGGTTCATAGAAAACGTTCTCATATCAGACATACAGATGGAAAATGTGCAGCTCGCACTTGGAGTCACGGGCCAATGTGGGGATCATCCTGATGAACTCTATGACCCAAATGCATATCCTATCATTAATGGTATCACCATTAAGAATGTGATTGGCACAAACATCACCAAGGCAGGAGACTTGACCGGAATCCCTCAGGACCCCTTCACAGCTATCTGTCTCTCAAATATTCTCTTGTCTGTCACTTCTGACCCTTCTACTTCCTGGGTTTGTTCCAATGTGGTAGGGTTCTCCCAATCTGTTTTCCCTGAGCCATGTTCTGATCTTGAAAAGCCAAATTCTTCTACAGTTTGTTTCTCTCTCTTTCACTCGAGTGGTGGTGTAGAGGCCTTATGAGACTATCTCTATGAATTCTGTTTCCACTTTCTACAACTCCTGTACAATTGAGTCACAACCTTCCATTCCCCATCTGAACTGGTGTTTTCTTCATACGTTATCGAATCCTTCTCCAATAAGTTTCCCATTCTCGGAACCCCTCTGTTCTTCTTCAATTCCATATTCATATTCATCGATACGTTGTTGCATTGAAGGCCACACGGTGTGATTACTTGTACAGCTTCATTACTTGATTCATGTGTAAGGAAAATTTTGGTAGTATTCAGACTCAAATAAGTGATTGATACTTTATTGCTTTTCCGTCATTGCTATTGCATTTTCTGCTATAATACTTCCGGGAATGCTCGAATCCTGCAACCGAATCTTAAAAGAAAACTAGACTACCCATCAGTTCTTAAATCTTGAATTACAGGGCAGTTCTTATGTTCTTTCAGCTTGATGTTATTTCAAGATGAAGCTCCACTAAACCATGGCTCAAAACTTACAGAAATGCTGGATTTTAACATGGTTTACATTCAGAGATGGTGTCTGAAACAAAAGACTAGTAAAGCGAAGTGTTTTTCTATGATTTCTTCGTAATATTTGAGACGAAGTTGTTGAAAGCATGACAGCAGCCTCTGTCCCACCCACAAGAGCAATTATTGGAGCAGATAAAGACAATTTGTACTGTCCCAATTCTGCAAGTCCATTCTTGGTGTGTCACGGTCGCTATAAAAGTTCCTTTACCAAGGATATGGATCAATTCTAAGCTCTATTTAACCTTGATTTTTGTTTAGGATTAAACAAGCCTCACTGAAAGCCACTGAAGAAGGAAAAAGATTGAAAAGGAAGGACAACTGCTTCCAAATATGAAAGATCCTTGTGGCTCTTCTGAACCGCACATGTCAGGCTCACATCTGGGTCTACTTCTACCAACTCGAGCGCATTTTCAGCGCTTTGGTGGCGGCTTCTTGTCCGCTAATTTTACAGGCAGTTAGACACATTACTGTCGTTAATTTTACAGGCGTCAACTCAAAGAGACGACGGTAGACGAAAAGCCAAAAAGGATCTTTCTCGTCTCGTCTTGCTCTGGCATTTTCTAAAGAGCAGCTTTCAACTAGTTACACCATTTATTGGAAATGATACGGGATCCATGCTAGCCAAACAAAATCTGCTTGCTTCAGCTTCCGCAAGGAACTGAGAATCTATTGTTCACAAGAACATTTGGTCACTGCAGCTTCTGCTAATTAGTTTGGGCAACAGAAGCCGGATGTCAGTTTGACCAACAGATTGTCCATCTCTTGTCTATTCGTTATGATCATACCCAATGATAGGATTACAAGGTTAAATAACAAAACAATGAAGACACCATGATATCTAATGTTCTGTTGTTGTCTCAAAATCTGCTGCTACACAAGCTCTCAAGGTTACACCTCCAAGAAAAATGGAACCATTATCACCGAATAGCTCAACTGGGTCAGACTAGAACCACGTCCACTGTCATCAACTCTCACACACTCCCCTCTGCATCACTTCCAGCTATTGTACCCAAATAAGATAAACTCTGGTTTTCTTAATCAGGAAACGAGTGAAATTCGAGAAGATGCAGCCTCTACCGTCGCTCCATCAGCATTCTATGAATTGCAGTTAGTCAGAAAAAGAGATGATAAACGGAATTCTGTGAACTGCAGTAAAACAGGTGCGATAAACAGAAACAGAAACAGTGATTCGGGATGAGCGAAAACTCAGAGACCATAAACAAAAATCCGTGAATTGCGTTAAGTCGGAAACAGATACGATAAACAGAGACAGAAATAGCTGAGAACTCTCTGAACTTCGGGGAAAAAATGAGTGAAATACGGGTAAAAAGAAATAAAACATACGGGAAGAAAGAAATAGCAAAACTTAGATAACGACGAGAAGATTAAGAAATTGTAAACAGAGATAAAAAGATACCTATAAAGATAGACTTCAAATAGAAAACAGAGACAGACATCGGTAGTGATAGACTGAGATGATGAGAACAGAAAGCCAAACGTGTGAGGAGGGAAAGTCTATAGAAGGAACGGGCTTCGGATCCTCCCTTACTTTCTCCCATTTTTCCCTTCGACCTCTCTGCATTTCATTTTTCTGTTTCCGCCCATAGAGATCGTCCTCCCTCACTCTCTCCCATTTATCCCTCCGACCTCTCTGCATTCCATTTTTCTGTTTCCACCCATAGTGGTTGAGATTGCCTCGGAAGACGACCCTCTCTCTCCGATTCGCGTAAGTGTCGTGACTCTCTGTTGCTTTTCGCTCTCGCCCACAGAGCTTGAGTTCGATTAGGAAGATGAGCCAGCGTCCTTCGAGCTCAAGCTCGGCTAGGAATACCAGCAAGCGTGCCTCAAATGTGAACTTAGATTTTAAATGTTTCTTCATGAGCTTAAATTTAATTTTTAATTAGAATCTCAATTCACACCCTCTTGAGAACCTGAGCAAACAATTGGTATAAGAGCATGCCAAACTTTAAAATCAAAATCCTAATTGACTTCTTGAAAGATTTCAATTGCATCTTATGTTCCAATCATGATACCTATTATGTTAAGGTTTTGGCTAGTGAACCCCTTCGTGTGCGAGAGTATCCCAAAAATAATAACTTATTCTTAGAAAATTCAAATACATGAGCAAAACAGGCATAACACACTTGGGGAGAAATAGAAAATAATAGAATCAGGGGTGGTGCCTACGTCAATTGGACATTAAAAACGTTTTCTTATAAGGTGGTTTGGAGTGATTTCTGGACTGAAAACTCCCATGTAGACACATGAACTCCCACTTTCATTACCAGGAGTAGAATTAGTTGTAGGCTTCCTAAAACTTAACCCAACATGTGTCAGAATAATGATTATTTTTACCACAATTAACACATATTTTTCTGTTCTAGGTACAATAGTCTTCTCAACCTTCACAATCCGATTAAAAATGGTAGTGAGATTAGGTATTTTATCTAAAGTTAACATCTAGGTTTTAATAACATCAAATTCAACACCTAAACCATCCAATTTTTTTGCAACAACCAGTTTGATTTTGTTGTTTTCTCAACTCATTTTCATTCGGAGTAAATAGATGATATACATTGATCTTCTACCATATGCTAAGGAATGCACTATAATATTCTATAACAATTCAATTTCTTTTTTTCAATTGAAAAAAATTGTACAATTCATAAACTCGAGAGAGATTACTCTCTTATGCATATAAAGATTTTAGAGACAGCCACATAGCTTTTGCGGTCTCACAGTTCACCTAGAGTCACTACTCAGATAAACTTCTACTTCTTTCTACCCTTAAGCACTATAATATTCTGTAACAATTCGATTTCCTCTTTTCAACTGAAAAAATTTGTATACAATTCATAAACTCGAGAGAGATTACTCTCCTATGCATATAAAGATTTTAGAGACATCCACATAGCTTTTGCGGTTTCACAGTTCACCTGGAGTCAGTGGAAGATCATCTCATATAAACTACAACTTCTTTTTACCTTTAAATATATTTTGGCAGACTTAGCCCAATTAAGATAATTAAACCTTATCATTTTTCCCGAAGTAATCATGATAATATATTTTCCATCGAACCCAGAATTTACTCTAGTCGGGGTATAAACTTTTTGTGTTTCAATTATTGTATGTTACTCTTGTCTTCTTTTCTTTTATTCTAAATCTCAGTCCCTGTATTTTGTATACACCAACTCAGTTTTCAAGCTCCACTTGAAATGAAATTTCTCTTTCCATATGAGCAATGCCCATTTTAGCATTCAATCCGCAATATGATATGAGTTGAGATAATCGATGGCCAAGCTTTATAAACCAGAGGCATCGGCAAAAACTCTCAAAACATCTCGTTCAGCTTTTGAGTAGCATTAATGCAGTATCGGAAGATACAAAAATATTCAGCCATGCTATATTTGCGAAACAGGTCTTACAAGAATTCTTCAAAAGGGGTTGGTACAAATCATAAAGCAGCTAGTAGCGAGAGGAGACTATCAGTAAAACTAAAGCCATGAAACAGTTAATAGCTGAATCCTCTACAACCGTAACTATTCGGTGACGTCTTCTCAAAATCACCTTACAGACATATGAGAATTTTCAACTCTGGTTGAACTGCAACCACCTTGGCCAAACAAAATCCACTTCAAGTTCATATGTAGAACCGCAACTGCGGGAGCAAAGCTCATGAATGAATTCCAGCAGCAGCTGCCCCTTGAACTGCCAGCCCGCTGCATGAGATGCAGAGCTTGTTCCTGCTACTGGAGGTCTGAGACCTTCTCTTGATCATACATTAAAATGCAGGGGAGCTTAAGTTTACATACAAAGAATATAGAAAACCCTGTCACAAAACGGCCCCAATGTATTCTTGATCATAAGCAACTTTGCTCTTTTATATTTAGGAATAGCAACCATAGTGTAAATATTTATACACAATAACTGATGTCTCAGGGATATCCAAAAGGATTAAAAATGCATTAGAAAAACATCTCTTCTAAGGCCTCAAAGGTTTTAGCCCAAGAGCTGCACGGATCCTGTTCTGCTCAGCAATTTCTGGATCTGGGTGATCTGTGCCATCATCTTTTTTCTCCTTCTTTTCTTTCTTTTTCCTTGACTTTTCTCTACCATCCTCTGCCGCATCTGTGCGCCTTCGCGGGCTAGAACTATGACGATTCCTTTTCCGATGCTGCCCACCATCACGTTCCCGCTCTCTACGATCTCTACTGGGGCTCCTGCTTCTTGAACGGCTCCGTCGCCTTCCTCGGTCTCTGTCTCTCCTCTCCCGGTCCCTTCCTTCTCTGCCCCTTTCGCGCTCTCTTTCCCAACCGCCACCATAGTCCTTCTCATCTCTCAGTCGATAACGATCCCTCTCTCTATCTCTTTCTCTTTCACGGCCTCTTCCACGCTCTCGTTCATAATCTCTTTCATAGTCCCGGTCTCTGTCAATGGAAAACCAGATTGAAGCAGTCAGGAAAATGATTATACTGTACAGAATTGAAATTAGAGTTCATGAACCATATAATTCTATAGGTTACCAAAGTATCATTTAAGAACCAAGAATACAGACTCAGTTCCCCATTTCAGATGTTTGATATCTTATGTTGCAATTATCATGCCAATCAAAATACTTCAGTAATTGCATATGGATAAATTCAGATAAGTTGCTAAGCAAAGTCTTAATCATTTAAATTTATACTCATGCTATCAAAATACTATAATAAGTGCCGACAGAAGAGTACAGTAAGTTGTTGAGCAATCTCTCCTAGTCATTTATATTCAATCACTATGACAAAACTTCAGCATGGTATGACTCATCATACTTCTCACCGCACACACTCAGTACAGAGAAACCTGGCAAAGTCATCCAACTTTCCTCTAGGAAGCAAATTTTGTCTACCAAGGGCTTTAAATGCCCTGGTAGTGACAGCCTTTGGATGAAACCGGTAAGGCAACAGCTTCCAAAGTCCATTCATTCTATTCAGACCTGTAATGCTAGACAATCAACTAACCGCACAAAGAGTTCCTCTATGCTAAAATAAACATAGTATGAGAGCATCAAGTTATCCCCAATCCTTCAACCCACAAAAAACCGTAGACAGTTTATATGCTGATCCTCTCCGCAGGTTTGTTTTGTGTTCTTTTATATAATAGGTGAAACATTGAGATGATGAGATAAAACCTATTGGAATGCCTACAAAAAAACAGCAGATGAAGTTAACAAGCAAAAAAGGAAAAGTTCAGGAGTGGGCATTTATAAGACTGTCATACAGGAAAACCTGCAAGTACATTTTCAGTTTTGTATCCTCACAGGAAAGATCAATGAAGTCTAAAATGGCATTGAGATTCAAAAAAAAAGGGAAACAATATAAGTGCCAACAGCTTACCTATGATGCCTATGACTATCCCGTCTTTTATCACGATCTCTTTCTCTGACAGGACTTCGTCCTCGGTAATGATCCTATTCACAAAAGAGCCAAATAATGGAAGTTAGAACGGACAGTAGTCAGAAAGAGAACAAAGACCATCAAGAGTAAGGATCCAAACATAATACGCCAACCTTATCATGATTCTCTTCTTCTAAACCAGTTAAACCTGGGTCCTCATCATCTTTTTCTTCCTCCTCTTCAAAGTCATCCTCCAAAGCACTTCTTCTTAGCTCCAACTTTCCAGACGATTCAAGAATCCATCTATTCATATGCAAACCATCAGGTATACTTCAACAAGCCAACTTACATAGAACAGGAAGGGCTACTTCAAAAAATTAAACAAGACAGTAACCAAAATGACAATAAAAAAAAAAAAAAAAACTTCATAATGCATGATTCTCATGAGAACATTAAATCATCAAAATATGTCATCCAAGAAGCACATCAAAACTTTTCGTTCACATCTAATCACTGCCTACTTTTTTTCTCATGTGGGAGTTATGCACTCTTCACAATAGCCAACTCCCTTACTAAATGAATTTTTTTTTAGATGATCTAAAAGACATTTAAGAGCAAGCTCGACACAATAGCTAATGCTGTTAATAAAAGAATATTTTTACGATAAGCTGCAAACAGATGTACAGTACAGAGAGAGGTACCTCTTCGGGATGTGTGGTAGCGAAATATCACAGGAATAATCTTTTGTAAGAGTTTTTTTTTAGATTATCTAAAAAAATTTTAAGAGCAAGCTCAACACAATAACTACCACTGTTGATAAAAGAATATTTTTATGCAAACAGATGGAAAGTACAGAGAGAGGTACCTCTTGGGGATGCGTGGTAGTGAAATATCACAGGAATAATCTGTTGTAAGAAGTTCATCAATTACCTCATCCACATGTGTCAATGCAAACCCTGAGTGTCAACAGGTAACACAGAAAATGCATGCAATTAGTCAAAACATAACACAGAAAACCAAATATAGTTTAATATTTAATGAATGAAAAAGCCACCCCCAGATGTATGGATTAAACTTTCACTCAAACAACCAGTCAATATCTGATAGGATGTTCTCTCTTATGTTCCAATCTACCATATCGTCACATTTCATAGAAACCCTGCAGTGCTCTTGCTGAATCAGATATTGACATGCCTTGTAAGAGAAATTATTCCCTCATCCGTTTGCATGGAGGTGGCAATTCTATTTGCTGAAGGCAGCAGTTCAACTCGAACACAAACTTAAATACAGTAGATGGATAGTCCCATATAGTCAATAATTTGTGTTGTTCTATAGCCAACAATAAATGGTAACACTTTTGATGTGATAATAATATTAGAAATTGCAGCAGCAGCAATAATTTGCTACTCAAATTGACATAAACAAAAAATATATATTGAAAAATAGTAATTATTAAGTATAGAAAACGACCCAATTGAGAAGCAGAGGTTTAAAACAATCTTACGTCCATCAGTTAACTTGCGTCTCAATTTCCTATAGTCATTGTACAGTGGTTCAAGGTACTGATACACGTCAGTCACTTGGCCTGTAAGACGCATATAAAAAGCGCCAAGAATTCGAACATACCTGTCAAAGAAGACCTTCAGTACTGAAAACAAGGAATTAAGAATGCAATTTTCTAGCACTAAATATGCAGAACAATGAGAGGAATGAGCAAAAGAACACAGCAAAAATAAATTGAGCAAATTACAAATAAGTACAAGTTGAGGATCAATCAGTATACACATAAGATATGATTCACATACATCAAGGAACTTCTACTGCACGGCAGGACATCTTCTGCCAAATATAAAATGATGGGTCAGCATATCAAGTTACTCTGGAAAACATTATCTCACAGTTAACCTCTTTCGCAATTACAATATTTTGGAGCAGTTAAACTATTCTCTATAATAAGAACATAAAATACATATCATAAAAAAATAAGATGGAAGATATATAATTATAACCAGCATTGTTCAATGAAGGTTACAATCTCCACGACCACAATCAATTGTTTCAACAAAATTATCATACAGAAGAACTGTAGTTTTATTTGGAAAGGATAGAGAAGAACTGTAAAACAAGTACAAGAAGTAATGTACTGTACTTTAGAAATGTCTAAAGAAGCGGACAAACCAACTCTAAAAGAAGCTAATATATACAAAACGGTTCATATTTCAATTGAAAAGTTAGTTGAACAGGGGCCTGGGACTTATATCAACTCATAATATTCTTTTGAGACAGTGAAACAAAGGAGCTATCAGTCAGTAACAAGCTGAAACAGACATAAGACTTCAAGAGAGGTCATCTTTTTTTTCCCTGTGGGGGATTAGAGAAGACTTCTATGAGCTAATAAAGAAAGCCAGACAAAAAACAAGGTAGCATGAAAAAGCAAAGCACAAACTTTTTGCCTTTAGATTGAGATACACAACATAGAGGAGGTCCAATTACTTGAATCTGAAAAGGGACCCCCGCACATACATTTGATAGTATCATTACCATATTACTTAGTTCTAAGATTCTTCTGCCTCTACCTGCTCAGAGTTGGCTTATATGAATTTCAACTCTCATACAGCAATGCAAAAGAAATGAACTGACAGTTAATTCTGTCATTTTAATTGAGGTCCGCTCAAGCAAGAATGAAAAGTTGGTAACGGAGTTATGGTAGCTTCCTTTAGTCAGGACAGAGCCACCCTCGTTATCAGGATGTTTGCCTCTTCGCAAACAAAAAATTGAATCTTGCGTAACTGAGGATGAGATACACCACAGATGGCATGAACACGTACAAGAGAAGGGAGTATGTTCCTATTGGGCTTAACAAAACACGGCACTAAATGAGCCTTCTGGGAATCTCAATATCTCACAGGTTACACCCATGAATCACTGACAGCTCACTTCATCGCCTCAAAGTATGCTCCAATAATAGAAGTAAATGAAAAGCAAAACGATGTACTAAAAACTGATTTTGCTTGTGAGATAGGTAAATTTGTTGGTCCAGAAAACAACATCTAAAAATTTTCAAACCCAAATTAAACGCAAATTTCAAGAACAAAAGAACTCACTTGTAATCCTCGTTTTTTATGAACTCTACAACGATTTCCTTCTCCGGCTGGATCTGGAGCATTTTGACGACGAGGCACATAAAGGGCGTTGGCTTCCGGTTCCCACCGTCGGTTCCCCCGAGATGATCCAACTCCATGGCCTTGTCGACGAGCGTTTCTGCAGTAAGCCCAAAACACTGTTCCTTCCAATACGTGTTCTGGTATATCTTGGACCTCAATATCTTCTCCACGAGGTTCTGAGGGTTAGTCCCTCGAATGCTCTTGGCTCCAGGGTCCGTACGGTTCGCCATCGATACTGGGACCAGACAAAACCTCTTCCGAACACGAGCCCTAATAGAAGGCCTAACCCTGCTGAGAGTCAAAGGGAAAAAGGAAGAGGATGGTGAAAGACGGGATCAAAAGAGAGAGAGCAACTCCGAAGGGGAGCTCAGAACAGCCACCGCCCTCCGTTCTATATGTGAACTGTCAGGAGCTTTCGATCTAAGCCTTCTCTTCAGAGAGAGACATCCGAGTCCGACCGCCGATGTCTTCTTATCTTTGCTCGGGTAAGACATGTGAAGCGTAAGCAAGAGG
The DNA here is from genome assembly GCF_029961685.1 of Aristolochia californica. Classification (NCBI taxonomy): domain Eukaryota; kingdom Viridiplantae; phylum Streptophyta; class Magnoliopsida; order Piperales; family Aristolochiaceae; genus Aristolochia; species Aristolochia californica. The sequence goes on along the minus strand of NW_027181992.1, from coordinate 45,054,621 downwards.
ATTTATTTTTTTCTAAACTCTATAAGGGAAAAACTTTTCATACGGAAACCAATGTAGATAAAAGAAATAAAACTTTGAAGGAAATAAAGATACTCAAGTCGGTAAAATCTTGAGTAGACAAATAGGAAACTTAATTAATATTAGTAATTAAAAAAGTGAAGCAAAAAAATAGGTTTAAATTTGGATTTTCGCACTTAATAAGCTACTTGCATGACCTTAGATTCTTCCAATATGGATATCTCTCTCTCTAGAAAGATCGGATTGAAAAATAATTTTTTGGGACAAAAAGGGTGTAAATGTTATTGTCTATCTATGAGAAAAAAATTTGTATTTATCGATGTTATCTTCTTTGACGTTGATTTTAAAAAGACATGCACTCACAACCCCCTTTAACTCCCACAATTGGGCTAAATCTATGTTGGTTCCACTTGTTCCAGGCTAACAAGATACTCCTACTAAAAAACCACTACAGGTATACTAGCGTCGACAACTACAATCTCATTCTAATCTAGACCCCCCTCCTCACATCTGACCATGATTCTTCATCGTCTCTTAATCCTGAGGTAAGTGATCTACACTTTCCTATTGTTCTTCAAAAAGGTGTTTGTAAAGGTGTCTACCATCCTTCATCTCATTTTGTCTTATTTGATTACTTGCCTGATAACTATCACAAGTTTGCTTTATTCATCTCCACTTCCACTATTCCTTCTTCAGTGTAGGAGATCTTGTTGCAACCTCATTGGACGAATGTCATGGTTGTTGAGATGAAAGCATTAACTGATAGAGGGACTTGGGAGTTATGTGACTTACCTCCAGGTGTTGTTGTAGTTGGGCGTTGATGGGTCTATACTATTAAATATAACTCAGATGGATTAGTTGAACAGTATAAGGTTCATCATGTTGCCAAATGGTATTAAAAATACCTTCTTATATTGTGACTTTGAGGAAGAAGTATATATAGAGCAACCTCCATGGTATATTGCTCAGGGAGAGATACATAAGGTATGTCGACTAAAGAAGACTCCTTATGGCTTAAAATAGAGTCTGCAAGTTTTGTTTGAAAATTTTATTAAATGGTTATATCCATGGGCTTTTGTAGAAGCCATTGTGATCACTCATTATTTATTCTGAAATGACCATTTCAAGTTATTATCTTATTGGTATATATAGATGATATCATCCTATCTGGGAGTGACAAATTATGTATTGAAATAGTTAAATCCCATTTGGCGAATCACTTCTAGATTAAGGATATAAGTCAGTTGAAATATTCTATAGATATTGAGACAACAAGAAGTAAAGAAGGAACAACCATACTAGTGATATGCTTCAAGAATATGGTCTTTTGGGGATTAAACCTGTGGATACACCTATGGAGGTAGGATTTGATCTTCATGATGATCAAAGTCCCGAACTGTAAGATACAACAATGCATCGAAGGCTAATTGGCAAACTCATCTATGCTACAATTACTAGACCATATATTTCATTTATTGTGAGTGTAGTGAGCCAATTCATGGAGCATATACGTAAGATTCTCCTAGAAGCTGCACAAAGAATCTTGAGATATCTAAAGGGAACACTAGGAAAAGGTATCCTTTTCAAACCTAATAATCACTTGAGGATTGAGGCTTTCTCTAATGCTGACTATGCAAGCTCCAAGTTTGATAGAAAATCAACCTTTGGATATTGTGTATTTTTGGGAGAAAATCTAGTCAGTTGGAAAAGTAAAATGCAAAATATTGTTGTCCAATTCAGTGCAAAAGCTGAATATAGAGCAATGATCCACATTGTCAATGAGCTAATGTAGATAAAAACCTTTTGTTTAGGAATTTGGCGTCGATTACAAGGATCCCTTGACTATGTGTTGTGATAACTAGGTGATAATCTTCATTTTAAAAAAATAGTTTTTCATGAAATAACAAAACATATAGAGGTAAATTGTCACTTCATTCGAGATGCAGTAATGAGGAAAGAGGTAACTACTCCATATATTAAGTCTGGTGATCAACTCATCGATATCCTAACTAAAGCACTGGGAAAACATGAATTTTTGAACTTCTGCGGCAAGTTGGAATTGCTTGACATATACTCTCCAGTTTGAGATAAAATATTGAAAAACAAGAATAATGGTATTTTGGTCATTTTACCTTATTGTTATTTATATTTCTTGATATAATCTTGTTTAACATGCCAAATTATGTCTATGGACCAAATTTCATGTAAAGGAATACATATAATATGGGATATAGTATATTTTTTACTTAAAGTAGGGTTAACATTATAAATTATACTCAACCCACTTAACCTTAAAATATAAATAGAAGCTGGTGACATGAAAGTCCTGAGTCTTAGTTTATTTCTCAATTTACACTTCTCTATTTTCTCCCCTTCGTATTTTCTATCTTTAACCTTTTTTTTTCTTTTTTTTACACATTGGAAGCTAATGTGAACTTGGGTAAAAAAACCATCCCAAAATGATCAACCTTCTTAGGAAACCTTTTTCCCAACTAATAAACTCAACATATTTCTGCTCACTAATCTATGTGGTACTATGGGTACAAAACCCATCCTAAAATGATTAGACTTCTTAGAAAACCTCTTTCCCAACTAATAAATTCAATATATTTCTTCTCACTGATCTATGTCTAAAAGAAAATACCTTCAAGAAAATGGACACTCAAAAACGCTAAAAGACAGTGAAGTGCAATGCTTTTTTTTCTTAGGCAGATATAATTTCAAAACTATCATTTCTTATGGGCGTCGGTATGGGTGGCATCGAGCCGAGCTGAGCCGAGCCCAAACTTGCCTATGTTCGAGTCGAGCCCGAACTTACCTATGTTTGAGCCGAACTTGATTTAAATATTTCGAACTCCAGCTTGAGCCTAAAATTGTTATCGAGCTCGAACCCAATAATTTCAACCGAGTTCAAACTAAGCTCGAGTTATAACATTCATTTAAAACTTTTCAAAAAATACATGTCTCAAGTTTGAGCTCCAACATACATTTAAATTTTTTCAAAAAATACATGTTAAATAAATTATATATAAAATTATGTATACATTTTAGATACAATTGGGCATGATCTCTACATAAAATTGGGCATGACCTCTACTTAAAATTGGGCATAAGGGTGGCATTGGATTGAGTTGAACCCGAACCTTTATATGTTCGAGCCGAGTTTGATTTAAATATTTCAAATTCAAGCTTGAGCCGACCCTAGCCTCGAGCATAAATTTGTAATCGAGTTCGAGCCTAATAATTTTAATCGAGTTCAAGCTCGAGCTCTAGCCGAGTTAGAGCTTAACCTACATTTAATACTCTACATAAAATATATGTCAAATAAATTATATATAAAATTTTCCATACATTTTATAAAAAGAATGATAAGAGAGGTTTGAGATTGAATCTAGATAGTGGATTACAACGCACTAATATTAATCTTTTTTACCCCAAATATTGTCTAACTTATTTTGTAATTCTTGAATATGGCCATAAATTTATTATGACATCCTTAGTGCCCCTGGTTGAAAATTTAAATTATAGGAAAAACTAGAAAATATTTTTCCTAGGATACATATTTCCAAAAAAATCTTTAAATAAAATCCTATTACTATTAGTGATTTACAAGAAAATTACAAGAAATATTTTAAAATTTTATTAGGAAAGTTAAATGGACCTCTTATTGACTCTTCTAGGGAAATAAATATAAAATAATAATTAATCTAATATATTACTAAAACACAAAATTGTTATGAAAATTGTTTCATACTAAAATATTACAGTATAACTGTCAAATACTTATTTAAAAATTTTTTATATAATTTTCGAAGAAAAATCTTATTTAAAAAATTATATGATTTCATGTTATATATCTGAGATGCTACGATCTCTTACGCCTAGTAATTTTAGATCATATATTATTTCACAGTGAAAAAATATTACATTACTGGTTAAAGATGTTTTAATATTCTATGTTTAAATTTTGTTGCCGTATAATTACAGTTAAATAAATAATAAAACTAATTAAGGTCTCAGAATCCAAAAAAGATCTGATTCGCGGAGGCTGAGATGATGAGAGAGGCAGCCTAAATTCGACTACTTAATAACCTAACACACAGGACGGGCCTAGGACTACGCCGGTCCGATTCTTCGTGTCTGAAAATCTGGGGACGATCGAGAGGGGAAGAGAAACAGCAGCGAAACGGGAATACCACGTTGGTGAGGGTAAGTTTCACCATGATGTTTTTCGCTATTTCCATTCTCCACCATTGTTTTCCCGTATCCCTCTCTGTTGGGACCTCATTTTTATTTTATTTTTCCTCGCTATTTTTCCTGGTGGGGGGGGGGGGGGGGGGGAAGTGAGGGAAATTATTTTTCCCTTCGTCCTCTGGTTTCCGCCGAGGACGAGGAACGACGCGGGGGGAGGGAAATTATTTTTCCCTTCGTCCTCTGGTTTCCGCCGAAGACGAGGAACGACGCGGGGGGAAAAGCTTCCCGCGGCGACGGCGACGGAAAAAGGCGAAGGCGGCGACGGAAAGGCAGCTGTCGACAGCAACAGAGGCAGCGGACGGGATGGGTTCGGCGGTGAGGGGAGGAAAAAATTTCCCCCCTTCGCTCTCGCTCCCGCTCCGCTCGGCGTCCCGCTCCCCGGTCCCGACTCCCCCGAATCCGTTCCGCTCGTTAAATCGACGAGCCGGCTCGCGAGCTGTCGAACCGAACCTGGAATCGGTCGAGCTTAAACGAGCCGATCCGAATCTGGAATTCGGCTCGAGATCCAAGATACCGAATCGAACCGAGCCGAACTCGAGCCGCTCGAGAGCTGGTTCGGTTCGAAGCCACCTCCAGGCGCCAGTTATTAATAACACGGTTATATTGGGCTTTTGAGAAGGGGTCGTCGTCTTCTTAAAACCCTAAACCTCTGCTATCCGAATAAGCGTATACCCTTCTCTCCATTTTTGAATCCACGTTTAAAGTAGAAGTTGTAAAAGCTTGGTAAAATTCGCATCGGAGAGCAACAGGTATAAATCTTGCTGTATGAATTAGGTTGTAGAGGCTGCTACTCGAAATCGAATGATAGTTTAGTTATTTTCGTGTTTTTGAAGATGCATTTATATGAATTATGGAAAAAAAAACATGTTTTCGTCCTCTGGAGTAATACACATATCAGCCCTGGCTGGTATGGGAGAGAGGGAAAAGAAAATTTTACTGAGCTCTTCTCTTTCTCCGTCACTGGGAGTTTCATCTGTAGGACTCTGTCTCTTCTCTTCGCTAGTGTAAAGCTATACGCTCTCTTTCTCATCTTCAGTACCTCTTTCTCTCTCCCTTGCTTGCTCCACTCCCTTCCCGGCTGAACTCTTTCTTGCTTTCTACAGAGGGGAGATGCGTATTCTCATCTTGTTCGCATCGGGACATGTCGCTTGCTTTCTTTCTCTCTGTTATCTGAGTCACCTTGCAGCTTGTACAGTTGTACTCCACCGAATGGAAATCATGCACTTGTAAAGTAGGTAGATGGTTGACGCAGTCTAAAAATGCAGAATAAAATTATCTTACAGCTGGTATTCTTGGAAAATTTTGCACGCCACGATGGTACTGCAGTTTCTGTACTTGATACTCTCCTTTTATTTGAAGCTCAAGTGTTTAAGTGGCCAATGGCCCCGTCTATGTTTAATTCCTACAAATGCACAGTACCTTTGGAGATCTTATGTTATTAATAATTACGGATTTGTGAGTCCTAGACAATATTGAAGGGTATTGAATTATGCACATGAATCAGGCCCAATGGGAGTGCCCTTTTGGTGGCGAAGATTCTCAAATTGCTCAATTTGCTAAGAAATAAATAAGGCTAATTTCGGTCCTGTTTTCTCTTTTAATTCCTTTCTCTACCTAACAATGGAAAGAAATTTATATTCCAACTCCCCCCCTCCCCCTTTTTTGTTACTTTATTTTCTTTATTTTCTCTCTTTCTTTTCCCTAAAGGTATTCCATAGGGTGAATAAAAATATTCGTTTAGTAGATGATTGTTTGCCTACTTGAATAGTTGGTGTGTAAGAATATCTCTTTGTTTTGGTGTTGCTTCTTCTAATTTTTTTTTATCATTATGTAGTCTTCATAGTTGGAGGTAGCCTATTACCTATCTCTTTTTTATTTTACTTTTTTTATAGTTTATCTTCTGATTATTTGTAATTAGCAAAGTAAGAACTCTTTTTTCTTGATAATTAATGCATAAGTGTGACACCGCTAGATTAAGTGAGCAATCACTTCTTAAAACTCAGCATGTGGCCTAGCTTACTCCAAACAAAAAGTAGGCTAGTCAGCCTCAAATAAATCCAAAAGGAAGAGAAGCACAACTTTGAGTATAATGGGGAATCCTTTGTTTACAAAACTTATTTATTGGAAAAATAGGGATGAACCCACCTTATCCTTTATTTAGACACTAGCCTATGATAATTTGCCACCTAAGCAAGGCAAATCCCTATTTATTCAAATTAAAAAAATGACATAAACACATGCCTAAATCCACCCAAAAAAGCCTAGCCTTAATCAGATTATTTGCTTCTTAAATTGTCAAGAATGTTGATTTTACTTTTTCTTAAAATTTCCATTATATATTTGATAATGGTGCAACGAATCAATGAGCTAGGTTTAGTTTTTTTTTTTACCTATTTACTATTTTTCAGATTTTATATGTTTTATTGATGTTTTGGATCAAATTCAAGAAACTGTTGTCTTGGCTAAGGTGTATCCTTTCAGTGGAGTCATCTTTTTTGTTACCCTAACAAGGTACCCAAGACCAAACTGTGCAACTATCATAGCTAGTCGTCCATTTGAGCCTTCCAATATGGCATGGTAACCATACAAAACCAGATGTTTATTGAGTTCGAAAGGAATGGACTTCCATTTTTTATTGTTATGTTAAGCCACTTTCTGTTATCTGGTTGAAGTTTATGCACTTCTTCACAGGTGAAGAAGTGGACAGGCAGCTAGGGCCTTTTGTCTGACTCTCTCTATATTTATTTGCCCAATCATAGTGTCTACCGAAGTTTTAATTTTCAGATATTTTGTGCTGTTTTAGCTGTAGATATTGGCCATGAAAGGTGGTCGAAAGAATCTGAAGAGAGCAATCAAGGATGATGGCCTCATTCTTCAAGAGGGCCAAAGCTTCATGCAAGTCATATCTCTTCGAGGATCCAATCTCATTGAGGTTTTTTTGGTTCTATCTCCTCATCATGCTCTTGTAATTGTTGTAATATTGCATATTTGGAAGAGAGGATTTCTGTGACAGTTGCTTTATCATGTGTTTCAATTTTAAGACGATCAATCATTTTCTCAAGTTACTGTCTCAGAAGAAATCTCACATGTTGTGCAAGACATCATGATGATTATGGTTAAGTTGCCCTTAGGAATGGAACTAGACTTCTTAATCTCAACAGCTACATATTTCGTGCTTTTAAACATTTAAATATGCCTCTAAAAATCATTTAAATATTATTTGTACTTTTTTATAGCGGCCTCATGAGCATTGTGGATGTACACATTGTCTTATCTGTCATAGTTGGTAACAGGTAATGGATGCAAAAGGTGTTAAGTCTTTGGCGCTATTTCCAGCTAAATTTCAAAAGAGCCTCTGGATAAAGAGTGGTAAGCAGTCAAGGTGTGAAAATGATATTCTTTCTGTTCATTGTGGCTTACTTTAGCCTGGCTTTCACTCTCTGGATAAGGATTCCTCATACCTGTGTATCTCACTTTCTAGAGCCTTGAATATAATTTGATCATTTGACATATGACTTTATACAGGAAGTTTTGTCATAGTAGATGAAAATGGCCGTGAGAAGGCTCTCGAATCTGGTAGCAAGGTGGCATGTATGGTTTCTCAAGTTCTCTTCTATGGACAAGTTCGCGAGTTGCGGAAATCCACAGAATGGTGAGTGTTCTCTTGCAAATCTCATCTCTTATGGTACTAACTTTGAGAAGAGAAGAAAATTTTATACCTTATTTTGCTTGCCATTCTAGTTTGAAGTGTGTAAATTGAGCTGGACGTAGAGTTAACTGTTGATGGATTTAAATAACTTGGTGGTAGGTAGTTATTGAGTGGCGCCCACTGTTAACTTCTGTATGACTTGAGAATCTCAAAATTCAACTTATTAAGATATACAATCTTTATAGAAAAGATACAAATAATCAAAGATAAGCTCTAGTCTCTGAAATACTTCTTAGAAACTCAAAATCGATGTGATATATACGTGCCTTAGCCTGTCTGGTTAAATGGAAGAATTTAGTTTTGTAACCACTGCCATAAGTTTTTTATGAAGCTCATAACCTTGGTAGCTCCAATGAAGCATGGCACTGCAAACATGAGAAATATGACAAAGCAAATGAGAAATATTACCCTATGGGTTTTATTACTGATTAGGGACGTAGATGTGGATCCTGCTTCACATATTCAAGCATCAAGTCAGATGGTTTTCATGGCTTCATTGGGAAATGTTTTGGATCTTGACTATTCAGTAGACACCTTTGATGGGCCTCTCTTTTATTATATAGAACTTCAGCTAGTTTACTAAGATTGTTATTACGTGAGCTACAAATTATTATGTAACTAATTCTATTTGTTCATCTCTTCATGCTCGTTTTATTAGTTGAATTTCCTGTTAGCCCATTTCTCTTTTTGACATTCTTCCTGTTCTTGTTCTTCATTCTCTAACCAGGCCTGAAACATTCAAAACAAGTGTTCCAGATGATTTGAACGGTGACAGGAAAAGTTCTGCCATGCAATTGGTGGAATCACATTCGAGTGAAGAAGAAGACGGACTCCCTCCGCTTGAAATCAACACTAACAGAGTCAGACCCTTCGAGTTACAATCAGTTTCAGATTCCGGTTCTGAGTCTGATACAAATTCAAGTTGATAATCATTTACCTGTGCCTGAATCAGGATCAAATCCTCTTTTACGTTGCATATGAGATTGCAAACTTCTATGGGCACATTTTGTTCGAGACAACTTGTTTCATACCCAGAGTTCTTGAAAAAGATAACTGCTACTTCATCCACCAATTTTTTATTAATCAACCATTGTTGTATGTTACTGTCTTTCTTTTATTCAAAATCTCAGTTCCCGTATTTTGAATAAACCAACTCGGTTCTCAAGCTCCACTTGAAATGAAATTTCTCTTTTCATATGAACAATATTCATTATAGAAATCAATTATAGCAGGCAGGCGGTGATTTCCGAGACGCGCTAGTCTCAACAAATAGCACATAAAGGAAACGTACGGCTTTGATTCCGTTTTTGTGGAATGAACCTTAGGGTGGTATGGTCAAAGTTAAGAGCATAACTGGAAAGATCACACTGAAACCTGAATTGGGTAATGGGTGTTGCTGTTAATGGCTTTCCTCATCCTGACGAAACAATGCTTGGAAATAGTTATCGTAAAAGAAAGAGTGGATTTTTTGGCTTTTGGACAAAACCAAGAGTTACAGGAACTTCTTCCTCTTCTTCTTTATCTTTGTCATCTCCTTATAAGTCTGCTACACCATGTCTTTCTTCACCCTCATCTTCTTCCTTTAAATAACAGATTCAGAGAGAATGAAAATCCTGCTAATCATTTATACCTTCATTCTCCCTAATTTTGGGTATATTTTCTCTCTTCTATTTTTAATGGTTGCCTTAGTTTCGGGTTCCTCCCAAAATGACTAGCTAACCTCACGAGATTCCTTCCCAAGCCCAAACAAATGTAAGGCTTTTCACTCACAACAAATCCCACTCAGAGACTACTAGCCTAAAACAAAAAGCATAGTCAGAATGATGTAACTTTTCCCGGCCAAAACTTGTCCTTTATTTCCCAAAAAAAAAACTCGGGACTTACTTTGTTATCAATTCAAATAGTTGAAGATTGTCAATTCTTCACAAAATTTGACTAGTTTAAGTTATGAAACTTCTTCAAAGTAATTAAGCAGAGGACAACCCAAAATGAATAAACAAATCATTCATCAGACTTCTTGTGTGTTTACTCAAAATAGAGTTACTGAGTGTAAGAATAGTCATTTACTTGAGGTAGCTCGCACTATGTTGATTCACATGGATGTACCTAAAATTTATTGGGGTGATGTTGTTTTTACTACATGCTTTTTGATAAATAGAATGTCGTTTACTGCTCTTGATGGCAAGAATCCTATTCAAATTATTTTACCTATTGCACCTTTGTTTCCAGAGTCACCTCGGGTCTTTAGGTGTGGATGTTTTGCATATGTATTTTATCAATCAAAGGATAAGTTGTCTCCACGGTTTATCAAGTGTGTATTTTTTGGGTATTTTCGAACACAAAAAGGGTGCAAATGTTATTGTCCATCTATGAAAAAAATATTTATATCTATCAATGTTACATTCTTTGAGGTTGATTTCAAAAGGATCTGCACTCACAACCCCCTTTAACTCGCATAATCGGGCTAAATCTAAGTTGGTTCCACTTGAACCCTTTGTAAGTAGTCCGGTTATTCCTCTTCTAGTTGATAAATGTGCTCCAACCTCACGAGATACTCCTACTAAAAAACCACTACAGGTATAGCAACGCTGACAACAACCATCTCATTCTAATCCAGACCCCCTCTCACATCCGACCATGATTCTTCATCGTCTCTTGATCCTAAGGTAAGTGATTTGTACCTTCCTATTGCTTTTCGGAAATGTGTTTGTAACGGAACCTACCATCCTTTATCTCATTTTGTTTTATTTGATTCCTTGTCTGATTACTATCATAAGTTTGCTTTGTGCATCTCCACTTGTACTATTCCTTCTACAATGTAGGAGACCTTGTTGCAACCTCATTGAAAAAATGTCATGGATGTTGAGATGGAATTAACTGATATAGGGACTTGGGAGTTATGTGGCTTACCTCTAGATGGATTAGTTGGGCGTCAATGGGGTCTATACTATTAAATATAACTCAGATTGATCGTTTGAACAGTATGAGGCTCGTCTTGTTGCCAAATGGTATACATAAATATTTGAGGTGGATGTTTTTGAAGCTTTTCTTCGGCTGCTCTCTTGTCCTCTGTTCGTATGCTTATTTCTATTGCAATCCATCAAAGTTGGTATCTGTTTCAACTAGTACCTTCTTATATTGTGACTTTGAAGAAAAAGTCTATTTTGAGCAACCTCCATGGTATGTTTCTTAGGGAGAGATACATAAGGTAGACTCAAGAAGACTCTTTATGGCTTAAAGTCTGCGAGTTTGGTTTGCAAATTTTATCAAATGGTTATATCCATGGGATTTCTTAAAAACCATTGTGATCACTCATTATTTATTCTGAAATGATCATCTTAAATTATTATCTTATTGGTATATGTAGATGATATCATCCTATCTGGGAGTGACAAATTATGTATTGTAACAATTAAATCCCATTTAGCAAATCACTTCCAGATTAAGGATATAAGTCAGCTGAAATATTTTATAGGTATTGAGGTAGCGAGAAGTAGGGAATAAACAACTATATTACTGATATGCTTCAAGAATATGATCTTTTGGGGGCTAAACTTGCAGATACACCTATGGAGGTAGGACTTGATCTTCATGATGATCAAAGTCCCGAACTGAAAGATAAAACAATGTATCGAAGGCTAGTAGGCAAACTTATCTATGCTACAATTACTAGACTAGATATTTCATTTATTATAAGTGTAGTGAGCCAATTCATGAAGCATCTACATAAGATTCATCTAGAGTTGCACAAAGAATCTTGAAATATCTAAAGGGAGCACTAGGAAAAGGTCTCGTTTCAAACCTAATAATCACTTAAGGATTGAAGCTTTCTCTGATATTGACTATGCAAGCTCTAAGTTTGATAGAAAATCAACCGTTAGATACTGTGTATTTTTGGGAGAAAATCTGATTATTTGAAAAAGTAAAATGCATAATATTGTTGTTCAATCCAATGCAGAAGCTGAATATAGAGCAATGATCCACACTATTAGTGAGCTAATGTGGATAAAGCCTTTTGTTTAAGAATTTGGCATCAATCATAAGGATCTCATGACTATGTATTGTCATAACCAGACAACAATCTTCATCGTAAAAAATTCATTTTTTCATGAGTGAAAAAAAACATATGAGGTAAATTGTCACTTCATTCGAGATGCAGTAAGGGGGGTTAGTCCAAAATGAAGTGAGATGAATTGCTCCCCCATTACTTAGTTTATTAGATTAAGGGGTTAGTGTGAAATGAATTCCACTTCAAGCGAATTATGTCAATTCATTCGCTCAGGCAAAAAACGGGGAATTTAGATTCAAACCTGTTTTTCGAATCAATCACTTGAAGCGTGGGATGAGCGTAACTCCCCCCCCTGTCGGCCTTCCTTTCAACCTCCGTCGCAGAGCACAGGAGGCCGAGCTTCTCGGGCTCCCGGCGTCTCTTCTCTCTTGGCCTCCTTCTTCTCTCTCTCGATGTACCATCGGAGTGACGCCTCTGACTCCATTGCCCGTTGGCTCGCCGCCTCTGTCATCGTTGCCTGCTGGCCCGCCGTAGTCTCCCGCCACTGAGGAAGATGATGCGCGCCGTGAGGAAGACGATGATTTAATTTTTCCTAATAGGAAAAATTAAACCATAGTAATAAAAATAATAATTTATATTTTTTATTTATAAAATAATTATTTTTATTTATTTAATATATTCATTTTATAATTACTATATTAAATTAGTGATTTAATAGTCATAATTAAAATATTGTTAAAATAAATATTTGATAAATTGTTTTAGTTTAATTATCCCGTTGCTATATTAATTAAACAAATGGTTTTAAATTTTGTGACAATATATTATTAATTAATAATACATAAAAATATATATTATGTTATTGATAAATATATATATATATATTTATTATATTAATTTTTTAATTATTGTATTAAATTAGTGGTTTTTAATGTTAAAACATATCTTATGTTATTAAAAAATAATTTATTTATTTATTATATTTGCTTATGTTATTTTTTATTTATATTTATTTATTTATAATAATTTATTCTAGTCACACGTAATTATTGTATTAATTTATAATAAACTATAATCATTAAGTAATATAATGTATTTTTTCATTAATTAGGATATTAATATATTCTAATACTACATGTTAAATCACTTATAACTATAGTTACCATGTTTATTTTGGTTAATTAACTGTTTAGGTATATGTTCTATTTAAGTATATTATAAAATGTTACTCATTCTCTTGTTTATATCATACTTTTCATTTAGGGGCACTAACACTGAAATTTGTTTTCTAGTACACTTGAACTTGTCTACACTAATACCCAAGGATGAATTGAAGTTGAATGAATTCATTTAAGATGAATTGAATTATTCACTTCATTTCAAGTTCATTGTGGACTAACCTCCCCTAATGAGGAAAGAGGTAACTATTCCATATATTAAGTCTGGTGATCAACTCAGTGATATCCTAACTATAGCACTGGGAAAACATGAGTTCCTGAACTTCTGCAAGTTGGAATTGTTTGACATATACTCTCCAGTTTGAGGGGAAGTGTTGAAAAACAAGAATAATGGTATTTCTGTCATTTTACCTTATCATTATTTATATTTCTTGATATAATCTTGTTTAACATGTCAAATTATGTCTATGGACCAAATTTCATGTAAAAGAATACAGAATATGGGATATAGAGAATTATATATTTTTACTTAAAGTATGGTTAATATTATAAATTGTACTCAACCCAATTAACCTTCAACTGTAAATAAAAGTTGGCGCGTGTGAAATTCCCCGGTCTTATATTCTTACTCAATTGACTCCTCTATTTTCTCTATCAACCTTCTTTCTTATTATTTTTTACATATTAGAGGATAATGCGAAATTGGGTCCAAAAACCATCCCAAAATAATGATTAACTTTCTTAGGAAACCTCTTTACCTACTAATAAACTCAACATATTTCTTCTCACTAATCCATGTGGGATTATGGGTACAAAACCAATCCCAAAATGACTAGCTTCTTAAGAAGCCTCTTTCCCAACTAATAAACTCAATATATTTCTTTTTACTAATCTATGTGAGACTATTACTTAACAGCTAACCCCATCTTTAGAAAACTTATAAAAAATTACTTTTATTTATGTCCAGAAGAAAATACCTTCAATAAAATGGACACAAAAAAAAAAAAGCTAAAGACAGTGAAGTGCGTTGCTTTTTTTCTACGCACAACGAAGAAGGCAAAGGAAAGAGAAGTGAGAAGGATTTGTGAGACGGGGTCTTTGACTTAGGGGTGGCATCGAGCCGAGCTGAGCCCGAACCTGCCTATGTTCGATCCGAGCATGATTAAAATATTTTGAACTCGAGCTCGAGCCGACCTTTGTGCCTAAAATTGTTATCGAGCTCGAGCCCAATAATTTTAACTGAGTTCCAGCTCCAACATACATTTAAAAAATTTCAAAAAATATATGTCAAATAAATTGTATATAAAATTGGGCATACATTTTACACAAAATTAGGCATGACCTCTACATAAAATTGGGCATGACCTCTACTTAAAATTGAGCATAAGGGTGGCCTCGAATCCAGCTGAGTCTGAACCTTCTTATGTTCGAGCCGAGCTTGATTTAAAGATTTCGAACTCGAACTCGAGCCGACCTGGCCTAGAGCCTAAAATTGTAATCGAGCTCGAGCCTAATAATTTTAACCAAGTTCGAGTTTGAGGTAAACCTACATTTAATACTCTACATAAAATATCTATAAAATTATGCATACATTTAAAAAAAAAAGAATGATAGGGGTGGTTCGGGATTGAATCTCGACAATGGATTAGAACCCACCAATATTAATCTTTTTTACCCCAAATATTGTCTAGCTTATTTTGTAAATTTTCAATCTGGCCATAAATTTACTATGGCCTCCTTAGTGCCCCTAATTGAAAATTTATATTATAGGAAAAACTATAAATGTTTTTCCTAGGATACACATTTCCAAAAAAACCTTTAAATAAAATCCTATTACTATTAGAGATTTACTAGAAAATTACAAGAAATATATATATTTTTTTTAGGAAAGTTAAATGGACCTCTTATTGCTTCTTCTAGAGAAATAAATAAAAATTAATAATCAATCTAATATATTACTATACTTATCGATAAATTTTTAATTAAATAAAATGTCAAACACAAAATTGCTATGAAAATTGCCTTATGCTAAAAGTATTATAGCATCAATTGTCAAATACTTAATCAAAATTTTTCTATACGGTTTTCTAGACCATCTTGGCAAAAAAATCTTACTTAGAAAATTATATAATTTTTTAATAAGAATTTTTAATTAAAAAAATATTTCCAAAAAACGTGAGGCACTAATGGTCCCGATATTTCTAGTAAAAATGTCTTTTCAATATTTATTGAAAAAGGGGGGTGGAGAAATTATTTCTCCGAACTTAGGTAACTCTCTCTGAGAAATCGACTCTGATTTTTTGTCGACAAGAAGACGCGGCACCGGCGAGGACTTGTTGTCGGTGACGGAGGCGACGACGATGGAAACAGAGGAGGCGAAGAAATCGGAGGGAAAGGGAGGCGTGGCCAGTGAGGAGTTGTTGACAGCGACAAAGATGGCCAGAGCGGCGGACGGGAGGGGCTTAGCGTTCCCCCTCCCCGCTCTCACTCCCGATCCCGATCCCGATCCCGCGACTTGCCCGTTAACGAGTCGGCTCGCGAGCTTTCGAGCCGAACTTTGATTTGGTTGAGCTCGACTCGTTAACTCAAACGAGCCGATCCCGAATCTCGAACTCGGCTCGAGATACAGGGATACCGAATCGAACCGAGCCAACTCGGTTCGAAACCACCCCTTGATATAATTCCAAAACTATCCTTTCTTATGGGCGCCAGTCATTAATAACATAGGGTTATATTGGGCATTTGAGAAGGGGTCGTTGTCTTCTTAAAACCCTAAACCTCTGCTATCCGAATAAGCTTATACTCTTCCCTCCATTTTTTAATCCACGCTTGGACGCAACAGGTATAAGTCTTGCTGTATGAATTAGGTTGTAGAGGCTGCTACTCGAAATCGAATAATAGTTTAGTTATTTTCGTGTTTTTATGATGCATTTATATGAATTCTGAAGAAAAAAAACATGTTTTCGTCTTCTGGAGTAATACGCATATCAGCCTTGGCTGGTATGGGAGCGAGGGAAAAGAAAATTTTACCGAGCTCTTCTCTTTCTCCGTCACTGGGAGTTTCATCTGTTGGACTCTCTCTCTTCTCTTCGCTAGTGTAAAGCTATACGCTCTCTTTCTCATCATCAATACCTCTTTCGCTCTCTCTTGCTTGCTCCACTCCCCTCCCGGCTGAACTCTTTCTCGCTTTCTACAGTGGGGAGACTCAAATTCTCATCTTGTTCGCATCGGGACATGTCACTTGCTTTCTTTCCCTCTGTTAGCTGAGTCATCTTGCAGCTTGTACAATTGTACTCCACGGAATGGAAATCATGCACTTGTAAAGTAGGTGGATGGTTAACGTAGTCTAAAATGCAAAATAAAATTATCTTACGGCTGGTATTCCTGAAAATTTTTGCATGCCACGATCGTTCAGCAGTTTCTGTACTTGTTACTCTCCTTTTATTTGAACTCAAGTGTTTAAGTCGCCAATGGCCCTGTCTATGTTTAATTCCTTCAAATGCACATTACCTTTGGAGATCTTATGTTATTAATAATTACGGATTTGTGAGCCCTCGACAATATTGAAGGGTATTGAATTATGCACATGAGTCAGGCCCACTGGGAGTGCCCTTTTGGTGGCGAAGATTCTCAAATTGCTTAATTTGCTAAGAAATAAATAAGGCTAATTTCAATAAAGGATAAGGTAGGCTCATCCCTATTTCGTGTTTATGAGCCGTCTAAAGGTGCTGTTGCCCCTGGGTGGGCATTTTAATGACTTGGGGCTGCCAATACCTCTTTGGAATCGCCGTTTTGGTGCCGTTACCAATGCATCCCCTCTTGGCTGGGCAGTATAATGGTCAGAAGCTAACAAAAACTAGGAGAAGCCAGATTTTATACCTTACTGCATGCAATTGAAACTTTACTTCCAAACTATGTGATCATTCCCCAATATACTTGTAACTTGGTAAATGTTTCTGAGGCTATATCTCAGATACATTTGCCTGGTTCTTTCTTTCTTTTTTTGATTTTTTTATAGTTTATGACCAGCATAAAATTGTCTGTTTGCATCTTTCTCTTGTCTTTATAAAAAAATCAAGAATTTAGTTACTTAGATTTTCATCAGTTGTATGAGTTTTTGTTACATGACAGGATTATGGATTCATCAAATATTAGAGACATTTTAACATCATTCAGTCCTTCATTGGACTTCTGTGCCATTACATCAGGAGATGGTCGGATCAAGGTAAGTCACATGTTCCTGCTACATGCACTTTTCTCTTTCTTTGGGAAAATATCTTGCTTCTTGCAACGGTTTTTTGCATCTCCAAGTAATTGTATTCGAACATAGCAGCATGTGTATGTCTTATTTTCATTATGGCATTTCTGTGCAGATTTGGGATGCATTGAAAGGTCAACTGCAGACTGAGTTTGTTGATATAACATCATCTGATGGTACGGTTTTCCTGTTTTGGCCTACACGGCTCTTTTTATATATGATGATTTTTATAATTTTGTTTGTACTTTTCTTATTTTACCTTTTACGTATGCAGAATATCAACCAAATCACATGTTTGATTTGTCTTATATTTTCATAGTTGTTATTTTCTTCTGTTTTATTGTTTCTATTTATATTCTTATAGGCCTCTGTTCGTTGTATGAGCTTCATGGGAGATGGGAAGTACATCCTATCATCTGCAGTTGGGGAAAGATATGTTGCTGTTTGGAAAATAGATGGTGGAAAGAAACAGCATGCCTGCTGTGTCCTTTCAATGGATCATCCTGCTGTTTCTCTCGATACAAAAGGAACTGAAAGTGAGGATTCTGATGTAGGGTTGTTTGTTCTGACTATTACTGAGTTGGGTATTTCTTATGTTTGGTTTGGAGGAACATCGAAGAATTATGCAAGACAAGGCCTACGAAGATCTCTTTGTCTTTTGAGGGCCCCATATTAAAGGGTCACAATGCTTCATTACCTAAAATATTTGCTGGAAGATTGCAAGACATTGCAAAACCTGCTGATGAAGAAATTTTTGTTGCTTATGGTTCCTTAATCAAACCAAAATTTGAGAAACTCCATCTGCAATATGGCAAGGACATAGTCTTGAGCAGCTCCCAGGATGGCCTCCTTTTGCCCAAGCATCAAACTTTTGATGACCAGAAAGTTCAGTTTTTTCAGACTGAAGGTATGTAACATGCAGATATTTTCTTATTGTAAAGT
Organism: Aristolochia californica; assembly: GCF_029961685.1. Taxonomy (NCBI): domain Eukaryota; kingdom Viridiplantae; phylum Streptophyta; class Magnoliopsida; order Piperales; family Aristolochiaceae; genus Aristolochia; species Aristolochia californica. The sequence goes on along the minus strand of NW_027181992.1, from coordinate 45,036,253 downwards.
GATTATAATTTCTTATAACTGAAATGTTAAGATTGATTGTTTTGGTGAAGCTAACTAGTGTGTTTGTGCTTGAGCAGTAATTGCTTTGGACCGTGCAAATACACTTCCTATTCCAAAGCTCTATAATTTTAATGACAAAAAGAGAAAACAGAGTATGCAGAATACAAGTGCTGACGTTGATGAGGTTATGGTTGATGTTAGGGTTCATGGCAAAGAAAAAACCAGGATGCTGAAGGTTGAAGGTGTGTGAAACAATATTTCAGTTTGGTATCTTATGATGTCCAGGACTGGTTTAGAGTTTTTTTTGCGTTGACAATGCAGATGACCACGAGAAAGTTGAAGAGGACTCTGTGAGCATGGAGGATAGGTTGCAGTCATTAGGTATCCTTGACAAGAAAGATGACTCAAGTAGAGAAAGACAAAGGAGGACACCCAATGGCAGTGCTCCAAATTCTACTACTGCAAATGATGCCCGATTACTGATTGAGGCTAATCTTGCCCCCAAAAAGGTTTATTGCATTAGAAAATAGCAAATCTGAATAGATTGGATGCAACGTAGTCAAATATGAAGTACTTTATCTTTGATCAGTTGACTTTTTTTGTTCTTACCTCAAGCAATCAAACTTGTCTCTTTCTTTAAGATTTAATCATGCTGTCTTGTAAATCAGATGAAGTCAACTATCTCATGTATGAGAGGTACTGATGCATGCAAGCTTCTTAAGGCCCTGGTTGCAATGTGGAAATCAAGGTTAGCCATGCTCTGATATTTCTCAGATCTTTTATTTTTGCAGCCACTTTTTGGTCAAAGATTAATAATGTGTCTGAGCAATAGTAATGTTTACTCATTAACCTCTGCTGTGATTTAAAGAGAAAGTGGAGAAAGACAACTTTCTTTCCTTCAAAATGCTTTTCCCTAAGGTTAGTGCATTTTATTGTTTCTGAAGAAGTCTCTTTGTAGCAGGTCTGCACGTGGAGAGGATGTTCTGCCATTGATATGCATTATATTGGTAAAACATAGTCACACTATCCTATCTCAGGAGTCTTCTTCACAATTAGTTGATGCGTTGTTTGAGGTATAATTTAACAAATCATCATTGCGGTGGAGTTACATGTGTTTTCTCTCTTATATCAATCTTCCTCCCATGGCCCCTTTGATGTATATTTCTCTTTTAGATGATGACATCTAAAGGTGCTGCTTTTCAACCTCTTCTAAAATTATCAGGAAGGCTTCAGCTAGTAAGGGCTCAGGTTAATTAAATTTTCAAGCTGAACTCAGCTAATGACTTTATGGAATTATATTTCTGGTGAATCTTAGATGGTCTGTCTCATTATTCATAGATTGATAAGGCTGGGCAGCAAATAGTACAAGCAGTATCTGGTGATTCTGAGGTGGATGAAATTGAAGATAAAGATGAAGAAGAAGAAGAAGAAGAAGAAGAAGAAGAAGAGGTTGATGAATTCGTTTATGGGGAAGAAGAGGATGACATGTCACAAAGCTTGAGCGATGATGGTGATTTGTAGCATTCAGTTACAGAAGGTACTTTTCTATTTCTCATATACTATTTTCCTTTTGCGTGTCTTTATTATTCTTTTGGCAAATGCATTCATTCATGTTATTTCCAGTTTGAGCCATTTGACTCTAGTGACGGAGTATATTACAAAGTGACTTTTTATTCAATGTCTAGGGAGGTTTTGTGACTTAATTAAGGCCATTTCAGTTAAGACTCTAGCCTAAGACACCAAGTCCAAGTCTTATTTTTGACAGCAAAAGATGGTCTATAGGAGTCGTTTTACTCTGTTTCTGGGGCTGTTGCAGGAATTCTTCAAAAGATAGCAGGAAAGCAAGCCAATCTGTCAAGCCAAATGAGAACAGCAATTAACTGCTTAAAACGTTCAGTACCCAAGTTACAGTCCACTATAATGTAGCGATTGTTGCTTATCTGTATGTTGCTTTTTGTGCATGTGTAATAGGCTTTCAAGCAGGGGCTGTGGTGATTAATGTGGAACTGTCTGTCCATTTCCAGTAGATTGGTTGGGATTCGGAAAGAAGGCATTCTCCATGTGCAGTTGGTGAATTAGCCATACTTGTTCCAAAAATTGTGCATCTATTGAAATAATGAAGCATTCTGTTTTAGATCAAATGTTCAAGTCCAACTACTTCATGAAATAACCATAAGAGCAGTTCACTTGTCACTGAAATAGGACGACCTGTTTGTCATCCCTTCTGTCTGTTGTCTTTCAGCAGTTCTTCTTCTTTTCTTCTTACTAAAACTTACACTTTGTCTTGTCCTTCAGCCTAGATAGGACCCATCATGATGCCTGAGCATCTCTTTTGTTTGCATGCTTGATTGTAGATGGTTTCAATTTTTTTTTTTCTTTTTTGTGGTTGATTGCGTGCCTCTAGTAGTTTTGATTTATCAAGTTGTTAGTCAAGGAAAAAGATTGATATGATGTGGATTTTTGTTGTTGTCTACTGTCTGGAATATCAATTATCCTGAAATCTAGAGGTGGAGGTTGTCGATGAAGTAAAAATGCCAGGAGGATGATCAACCCTTCGTTAAAAATGATCACTGGACAGAATTCTGCTGAACAAGAGGGTTGACGTAGGTATTTTATATCAGGTGCATTGATGGTTCGTGGATCTTTTCCTCATTCTTGCAAATTCCATATGCAAGTTAATAGTAAATGTTTCATCTGAAAGAGCTGGTTAAGGGTTGAATGTTACTTGGTTTTGATGGAGGAACCTCAGACGAAAGTGTTTTTGAGTACCACGACTTACTTTCCTCAGACAATGAAAGCCAGCGAAAGACAAGGCTCTCTCTGTCTCTCTCTCTCTCATCTTTCCATTACGGAAGTCTCTCTTTTTAAGATTTGGCCTTTGAACTATCTAAAAATGCCACAAAACGAGAGGTCAAGAAACTTCCGGTCACGGAACAGAACAGCTTTAGAGGAGATTCTTCATAGTGGAACGCAGGATCGATTCTCCCACGTCTACAAGCCAAGCATCTCATTCTCCATACCACTACATCTTATTTGTTTACTAGTCATGATTTATGCTTATTATTATTATTATCTAGCATCAGTCATTAGCATAACAACATTCTTCCTAAGACTCTCCTCAGATTCTAACACAAGAACGGGCCTCCTCTCTTCCTCCAACCTCACCGTTTCACCTTAAGATATTCTGCAGGCATTTGGGTTCTCGTCGCTGAATATTGACGTTATGTTGCTGCCGTCGCCGTTCCCATTTCCGCGGACTTGGTAATCCTCCACGTAGTATTGTTCCGGCCTCCCGTACCTTACGGTCCTTGGCGGTGTCCGGCGGTGTTCGTATTCCGTCACGTAGGGCGATGGCCTGTGGGTGTTGTAGCTGTGAGTCACTTGGTAGAAAGGAGCTTCGTGCTGGAACCCATGGCTGCTGCCTGGGTGGGTAGTGCTCCAGTGTTCGTTGTAGACGCCGTAGTTGTGGGGGTGGTGGTGGATTATGTGGATCTCTTCGACGTCTCTGGGTGCTGGTTTTGGTTCTGGTGGATTCACTGGTTGGCTTGGGGGTTCTGTCTGTGGGGGTACCTCCGGCGCTGGAGTCTCGGACGGTTGTGGAGGAGGTGACTCTTTGGTGGGTTCCGCTGGTGGTGGGGCGGCTTCTTGGGGTGGTGGTGGATTTGTGGCTTCTGGAGGGGGAGGATTGGCCTCGGGTGGTGGGGTGGGTGCCGGGGGCGGAGGCTCAGCCGGTTCACTGTGGGAGCATATGGTGGCAATCTTTCTTGTCTTCTTTATGGCTTTGATGATCTTCTCCGGATCAGCCCACCCCACTACTGTCAGCTTCTGTTTCGGAAAATCGAAGTAGACATCGTATATACCTGGAGACGATAGAAGCGGCGGCAATTTAGAAAGCTTGCGATAGAATATACATTATCCTGAACATTGAGAAGCTGCAGAAGAAGCACGGAGAATGATGAGTGGTTACCGTTGATCCCATTTAACGCTCTCTTGATCTTCTGCACGCAGCCATTACAGTCCATTCGGACCTGTATCTCCGTTACCCGAGGCTTCTGCATTTTCGGAATAACGAACGCCCCAAAGAAAAGAAACCAAAATGGGTTAGTAAGGAGCTTTAATTCCCAATAGAACAACCTCAACATCAAAAACGAAAGAAAACTCTTTCCATGACGGACCTATCAAGGAGCATTAGATTGTAAATGTACAGAACCAGAAAAGCTATCGAAGAAATACCTCTAATTCAGGAACCATGAGGTCTGAAAGAATCAGAATAAACGTGGAGAAAAAAAATGATCGATGGAGTAACCGTGAAGGGTATTAATGGGGAGGAGCGAATGAATCGAGTCTGCTTCTGGGAGGAGGATTGAGAGGACAGTGAATGGGGAATCAGTGGGTGGTATTCATATGTACAAGAGCGAAGGGAATGTTTTGAAAAGACAAAAGACGTTGACAGTGGGACATGCAAGGAATCAAGAGAGCTCAGGGAGGGGGAGAAGCACAGTAAAAGGGCTCTTTCCCTCTCTCCCTGCTTTCTCAGGTCCTTGTCATATCTCTAATGGTATGGGCAGGAGAAAAGGGTCGGCGTTAGTCTGGAATATTGAGAACCAAAGGAGCTTTCCCATGGATGGCTACACCATATATAATTGAGCCCTTTGATTGGAATATCCATCCGTAGCCGACCATCAGAAAAGAAAGCGAGAGAGATAACATGTTCAGCATCACTCTTTTGGTCAATGAAATCCAAAGTATCTTTTGATGGAGGGATATCCACACTCTACACGGCTTTTTTTTATTTTTTTCCTTACAATATGTAGTGCTTGTTTTTCAGTTTAATCCACTAAAAGAGCATTTCTGTGATCATTACAGACCATTTTTGTTCATGAATTCGATCCTCTCCGGTAAATCCAGGCTGAAGAAATTCCTTGCAAGACGACCACGAAATCTGCCGAGTAATTGCTTCTTTTGCTGGATTACCCAGATGAGAATATTTTGAAGCTGGAGGATTTCATGCCGTGCAATCAATGACACCGAAAATTAGGCATGTAGACGATTCATATAGTTGTCGATCTTTCTATCATTTGAGAATCTGGGACTTTCATGGATGCCAACTGCCAAGAATTTCTAATTGAGATAGAAGAGCTGCACAATTTTTTCCATGCCTTTTCCATTTCCGCAAAGGGGATTCACCTTTTTATCTACCAGCTTGCACCTTCCTGTAGCGAGAGTTTTATGTAGCTTCAGACGCAGGCATTCACTCGTTCCTACAGGAGGATGCTCTAATGATGGATTTGCTTTTCTATAAACGGAGTAAACCTTCCTCGGGGGGCAATGGATATTTCCACTTTGGATCTGCTTTGCGGCGAAAGTAACCACTTTCACCTTCGAAAAGTCTTAAACTTTCACTGTCATTTCCAAGAACAACAGAACATTTTCAGGAAAAAAACTAGAATTTACAGAACCATAATCTGCTTTGCTAGAAAAGCGAGGGCATTTTCAGTTCAGTTTTTACTATCGGGAGAGAGACTAAACTCCGAAGCTCGTTCTCGCCACCGCGCTAGAGCCAAGAGTTGGGAAATTTCAACAGCTGTAAAGTTCATGCGGGCTCTTGCCTGCAAGCACGAATGCCAGTGTGGATGGTCTTGATTGGCGATGAAAGGGCAAAGAAGTGGTAACAACCGCCATAACCGCAGAAGTTATGGGTTTACAAAGATACATGGATATTCTGGTGCTAATTTTGCTGGCTCAAAGCATGATAGGAATCTACTAGTGGATTCCATGTATTTGTAGGAGGAAATCTGCTAACAAGAGCAACACCTCATATTACCTAAGAGTTGATTTGGGTACGTTCTCTATTGTTTGAATTTTGTGTGTGTGTCTCACTAACAATACCTATGGACAGTAATAATCAAGCCACTATCTTCATTAAAAATAACCTAGTATTTTGTGAGAGGACCAAACATATAGAAGTTGATTACCACTTCTTCTAAGAATTACTTAACTTTATGTGTAGGGGTAGCACTAAGGCAAACCGGCTCGCAAACTGTTCGAGCTTGCTAGAAAGAGGCTCGGTTCAGTTCAGGTTTTCCTTGATCTTGGATCGAGCTCAAACTTGAAATAAGGATTGTTAAGTATAACAAGCCAAATTAGATATTTCCAAGCCCGACTTGTTAGCATAGATTTTTTTTTACAGAAATACCTTTTACTCTAATTGCTCTGTTCAATTCCCTCTTCAGTGGGTTCATGGTTGCTCTTATTTACCTCATACCTCAAAGATGATTGGTCATTCAACTCTTTTGGGTCTCTCAACATCGAATGTTGTAGCTTACTAATAGAATAAACACTATTGATGGAGGTGTTTGCTCCTATGTGATAACTTATAATTTAATGGTACTAAGCTCATAACCATATTATTTTTATTTATTTTTGTATTTATGTATTTTTGTAGTTTTAAATGTATGTTGAGTTCGAGCCCGGCTCGAGCTCGAGCTTGAACTCATTTAAAATTTTTGAGCTCCAACTTGAGTTTGAATTTTTAAGGTCAAGCCAAGCTCAAATCTACACAAGTTCGAGTTTGGTTCAACTCGATGCCACCCCTATTTGTGTGCATCCAAAAAACCAAGTTGTAGCACTCTTCACCAAGGTAATGAAAGGAACTAAGTTCTTTAAAGCAAGTTCCAAGATTGGATTGTTTTATGCATACTCCCAAGCTTGAGGGGGAGTCTTGAAAGTTAGGAGGAACTATGTTATTTTTACACAACTCATATAATGTAAATTATACTTTAGAAAATTATATGTGCAATTTTGTAGCCTAAAGGGCAGTTTAGACTTTTTTTTACTCTATACATTATAAATAAGAGAAAGATTGGGAGTAGACCCTACATTATTCTGTTTACATTAGGTGCGTCAGGTCGCGAGTTTGAATCGCACCACGCCCCTCTAAAAAAAAAAATGCATATTTTTCGAACACTCCCATTTGTTCAACCATTACTGCTTTTTGTGTGGCTTATGTATAGATCTTTTGTTTGACCATTACCCTTTGGTTGACCATTTGATGATATCGATGTCTATGCATTTGAAATTGGTTGTTTAAAAATTCTTGCAAGAAACACAAAATTAAGTTGAAGTGTTTGTTAACATTAAAATGTTATTGGTCAAGGATCTTCAGCCTAAGACGTGGATACTTGTTTAAGAGTTTGTAATGCACATTTCAATGTCCTACAATATTTGGGTTTCTTTGCCCCATTCAAAATAATCAAGTATGAACTATATAATATGTACTCATGCAAACTCTTGGATTGTTTATTTCAAAATTTAATTTTATAAAAATGTTTATTTATTACATAATTTTATTTCTAATTTAATTCAAAAAATAATTTCTCTCTTAACATAGCTTAGGTGCTAAAAATTTAAGAAGGGTACTAGTTACTATTGAAAGTTGAAAACTATATTGGCACGTTGTCCATTGGATTTTTTACTATTTTTTGAATACGAGGCTCCGGTTTTTATTTCAAAACAAGAAAAAGATTTTAAAAAATTTTAAAATTAAAATTTTACATATTTTAAAATTTTAAAATATTTAAAAAATATTATATTTTTAAAATATTTATTTATTAACTATTTTTCAAATATTTTAATGATTTTTTAATAATTTAATTATTTTTTATATTTTTAAATTTTGAAAAAAGTAAAATATTTATTTTCAATAAATTTTAAAAATATTTAAATGTATAAAAAATGAATTTTAAAAAACAAATTATTTTTTAAAATATTTTTAAATATAAGGTTATTAAACGTATACCAATAAATTAGATTTTAAAAATCTAAAATAAAATTTCAAACAAAATTTTTATTTAAAAATATTATAAATCGATTATAAAAGATTTTAAAGTGGTATGAATAAATTTTTTTAATAAATTAATATACGAATTTATATTTTTTATTATAAAAAAGAAGGTAGAAAATTTGTACCAACAAATTAGAATTTTAAAAACTAATTATGTATTAATTTAAATAAGATCTTAAATAAAATAATTACATTAATTTATTAATTAAATTAAAAAATTTAAAAAAATTATTAATTGTAATTTTTTATTTTTTATTTAATTTAATTGAAGGTAATGAAATAAAATGTGTAAAATTTTTTAAAACAAAAAAATTAATATTTTTTAAATATTTTTAATTACAAAAGAACCTAAATCAATCATGAAAAGAAAATAGGTAAACTGACGTGGAGGACTGATGTGGTTTTTCGTTGACGTGGCATGTTGATTACGAAATTGGAAACTCAGAGTATATTTGAATTAGGACTCTGGAGAGTAATCGAACAGTGCAGTCCTTCAACTCTCTTACTTGAGCTCCAATTACTTCTGATCTCCATTACCATCTTCTCTCCCACAGGACACCACCCCTTCTGTCATCGCTTCGTTCAACCAGAAGAACCATAGCAATCAAAGAATCCATGGCGTCCGACAAAGGAAAACGGAAGCTAATGATAGATGCCTTGTCACCAGCTAAAGCAAACGTAGTGAAGAAGTTGGACAAGAAACCGAGGAATCCATCCGCGGCGAAAGAACCTCAGAAGAGCGAAGAAAGAGAGCTGCCGAGTGTCAATGATCGTCTTCATCTTCTTCCGGCTACAGAGACTCGACCGAAATCTTTTAGGTTGAGAGGTCTCAAACCCCCAGAATACGAAGTGAAGGAGAAACCAGAGATACCAAAGATTACGATTTCTCTAACCAAGGAGGAGATTGAGGAAGACTTCTTAGCTATGATTGGGTCCAGACCGTCTAAAAGGCCAAACAAAAGAGCTAAAGACATTCAGAAGAAGTCAGATGTAAGACACATTATTTTTCTCTAGTATTTTACTAACGATTTATTGAACTTGCTCCCTACTCTCGTGCAGCAACTTTCCCCCGGCCTGTGGCTATCCAGCATGACTCTGAATTCTTACAAGGTTTCAGAATCATCTTGAAAACACGAGACAGTCGAGCTACAGTCTTTTATTAGTTTCTTTGATCAGATAAGCCAGACGGACAAAAGAAACGGTGAAGTATCCTAACCATCACCGTTTCTGTTACTTGCAGAGATAGATAGATAAGCAGCTTCCACAACATCTTACAAAAGCGAACCAAGAAAATCCAGCAAAGACATTATCTTTCGTAGTTAGAAACAGATAGAGAGAGCTTCCCGATACTGAAAGATGTGGGGCGTTGATTTTTCTGTCAAAGTGTTGAAATTTGATGTATTCTAATACTCATATAAAGTTCACTTGAGAAATTCTCAAGGTCTCATTGCTTTCGGCATATTCAAATCATCTCCATGGACAAGCAAATTAAGGCAAAACACAACTTAGAACGATTAGCTTTTCATTGTATAGATAGATAGATCTTCGTCTGCGGTGAAACGATGTCAGGATTCGTGTTCCTCATCAATCTGCAAAACCTTTTCTACACTTTTGATCACATGGGGAGACAGCAAACAAGAAATAAATCCCTTTCATTGGGCGTAGGTGATAGCAGATCCCATTCTTTGGGCTAGGGCAAGCAGAGAATCAAGAATGTCAGGAAACGCGTATTTACATTGTCATATCCTAAGTTGAACCTCTCTTGGAGATTCAAGAGATGAGAGCAGTCTATGAGCCTCACACTTATTATGGGTGAGTCCCTTTGACAGGCCCTGAGAAAGAATCATCCAATCCCACATACCTGGTCGGACAAGTCACTAGAGACGTAATTGATTCTCTTTTTGGTAGAGAGAGAAAGGAGAAGAATTTTCCTTCCCAATCATAGACTTAGCCCATAGAAGATCACCCTAGAAAAGATAAATGAGGAACTATATGAGGGGCTTAAATTTGATGAAGTGATCAACTCCTTGCCAAGAGAGAGGGAGAAAGAGGGAGAGAGGGGAAGAGGGAGAGAGAGAAAGTGGGAGAGAGGGAGAGGTAACCAAAGAGAGAGGGAGAGATTGAAAAAAGTGGGAGAGATAAGAAGAGGTGAGAGGGAGAGAGGAGAGGGTGAGAGATAATAATATTTTTAAGTAATTAAGCTTGATATGGTGTAATTTAATTGATTAGGCACATAGATTGTTTTTAATTTGTATTGTGTTTGATGGTGAATATTTTTTAATTGAATTATATTTAGAGTTCTATGCAATGGTGTCCTTGAAGTGAGAAGTTTTCTCTATTGGAGCCAAGGGTGGCACCATGGGGCTATGCCTTGGATTTTCTTTTTAAACATTATATGTCTGTTGTTGATGTGTCACTTGTGTTTTAGATTGATGTGGGGATATAGACAATAGAGAACGATAGGAGATTGCGCTCAACCATGTCACAAAATTAACAATAGTTTGTGCTTAATTCAATCATAACATGGATAATATTATTCACTTATAAATATAAAAAATTGATAATCAAGACATCAAATAACAAAAGAATATAAGTATAATACAATCATTAAATATAATATACAATGAGAAACATAGACAATTGATAATTAAGATGACAAATAATTGACTACGAGCATAACATGAGTATAACATGTGTACAACATATGTAACATGTTAGGAATTAGATGCCCTAATTCAATACTAACGAGAGAAATAATAATCCCATAAGAAGAAATAATCAAGCATGAGAACACAAGATTTATACATGTTTGCGTCAAGGTGAGACTACGTCCTGTCTTTCGCTGCTGCAATAATTCATTATAATGATGAAGTAGTTTACAAGATAAATAGCCTTTCTCTCCCTCAACTCAAAATTCTCGATGATAACCCTAACAATGGCGCCCCCAAATATAAAGAGAAAACTAGGGTAACCGTAATACAAGTGTAAAATTCTCAAACTATCCTTAATGAAACAACATTCAATATATCATGGGAGAGAGAGAGAGAGAGAGAGAGAGAGAGAGAGAGAGAGAGAGAGAGAGAGAAGGAGAAGAAATCAAGGGAGAGAAAGAAGAGGAAAGGAGAGAGGAGCAAGGGACAAATTTGAGCCAAGAGGCTAGAGCTAGAATGCTCTTCCCTATGCCCATTGGATTATATTTATAGTTGTAGAAAGATGTTTACAATGTCAATAATATCCTCGAGCCTAAAATTATTATGAGCTCGAGTCCAATAATTTTAACCGAGTTTGAGCCGAGTTCGATCTTCAACATTCATTTAAAACTTTTTAAAAAATACATGTCTCAAGTTCCAGCTCCAACATACATTTAAAACTTTTCGAAAAATACATGTTAAATAAATTGTACATAAAATCGGCCATACATTTTACATAAAATTGGGCATGACCTCTACTTAAAATTGGGCATAAGGGTGGCATCGAATTGACCTGAGCACAAACCTTCCTATGTTCGAGCCGAGCTTGATTTAAATATTTCAAACTCTAGCTCGAGCCGACCGTAGCCTCGAACCTAAAATTGGTATCGAGCTCGAGCCTTATAATTTTAACCGAGTTCAAGCTCGAGCTGTAGCCGAGTTCGAGTTTAACCTACATTTAATACTCTGAATAAAATATGCATACATTTTATAAAAGAATGATAGGGGAGGTTCGGGATTGAATTTCGATAATGGATTAGAACGCACCAATATTAATCTTTCTTATCCCAAATGTTGTTTAGTTTATTTTGTAATTTTTGAATCTGGCCATAAATTTATATAGCCTCCTTAGTGCCCCTGGTTGAAAATTTATATTCTAGGAAAAACTAGAAATATTTTTCCTAGGATACGTATTTAAAAAAAACTTTTAAATAAAATCCTATTACTATTAGTGACTTACTAGAAAATTACAAGAAATATTTTAAAATTTTCTTAGGAAAGTTAAATGGAACTCTTGTTTCCTATTCTAGGGAAATAAATAAAAATTAATAATTAATCTAATATATTACTATACTTATAGATAAATTTTTAATCAAATAAAATATTAAACACAAAATTACTATGAAAATTCCCTCATGCTAAAAGTATTACAGATGAAGCAAAATCGATTTGGTTATATGACTTGAGGAAAAAAAGATGTGGGATTCACAGAAAAGTGTTAACTATTCAACCATCTCTATTGCATAGTAAGCAACTTAATTAAGAAAACACACAAAAGGATAAGCTCGGCTTGGACAGGAGGAGTTACACAAGAGTGTTCAACCCAAAGAACGGGCGACTTTCATCCTCTCACGATGGTCATGGAAATAACCACGAGGGTTATTTTTGAATTCCCTTTTGGATATATGACCCATTTCGCCAGGTCTCTTCATCATTTTCTCCTCCTCCTCCTCCTAAGTAGATGCTCCCATTATCAGCAACATGCCCAAAACTACAAGGCCAACGTCGGCCACCAAGACGAACGCCACTTTCCTGGCTGTCCGCAAAATATTCTTCATCCGGCTCTCCCCCTCCTCAACTAGGGATGACGTTGGAGTGTTGGCCTTCTCGGGCGCCAGAGAAATCCAAGTGGCGTTCGGGAGTTGTACCCTTTTGTCCCAGTCAGTCATCCCGAATAGACTTTTGGAATCGGGGCAGTAAACCATCTTAGCTTAACAACAGATTCTCCCTCTCTGCAACTGCGCATAGTTATCGTTGGCGAACGGGAAGGCTCGGCGGTGATGAGGCGAGGAAGAATTCCCCCCCCCCCCTCGCTCCCTCTCCGCTCGACACTCTAGTTCTTAGTCCCGGTCCCGAATCCCCCAAATCCCCCGATCCCCCACCACTCGTTAAATTGACGAGTCGGCTCGTGAGCTTTCGAGTCGTACCTTGACTCGGTCGAGCTCCTCTTGTTAATTTAAACGAGCTGATCCTGGATCTCAAACTCGGCTTGAGATCCAGGTATACCGAATTGAACTGAGCCGGAACCGAGCCGAGCTAGAGCCGCTCGCGAGCCGGTTCGGTTCAAAGCCACCCCTAGCCCCCACTTAGAATCTATTTTATCTCCTGATATTTCTCAAGAAAATCATATAGTTACATATCAATTTACTGTAGAGATCTTCTGTGTAAATTATCTAGGCACAACTTCTTCCTATTTATATTCTTCTCCTTTTTATCTTTTGTGCTTAGTTCTTGAAACACCTAAACATTCATTTATGTTCTGTGTATATAAAAAGGGGACGATGAGTTTCGAATATCTTTCTTTTCTGTGCATATCAAAAGAGGACGATGAGTATGTTTTTGGAATATCTTTCTTTCACATATTCATAATGCTTCCATATTCTCCTCAGTAACTCCGTTCCCATTTCCAAAGCGTTAAGAGAAATTCAAAGGGTTGAGATTATGAGTATATAACATAAACTAATAGGGCAAAAAGAAAGGGGAGAAAAGGCAATTGTTTCCTCCTGTTGTAGATTTTTGACATTTGAAACCGAATGTATGCAAGGTATTATTAATGTAAGTAATTATATAAGAGAATGGTATTTTAGTAAATCTACGTATCCTATAATCTTAGTGTGAATAAGAGACACGTTAGGGTATTTTTTCATCTCCAATGAGAGAATGGCAGTTAGCTTTCTCTTTTCATAATTTCGTCTCAATTGTTCAAATCTTTAATTCTTGATTTCTACAGGGTACCAAAACAGGTTTGATCTAGAGAAAGCATTTTAGATGAATTTCATTTGCTCCACTAGACAAATATTATATAGAGATTAGTGTTGTTTTTTAAAGACTGCCACTTTTATTGGCCGAGGTGGATAAGTTTGTAGAGTTTTTTCTTTTCTTTTGTTTTATTTCATTTTTGTTGGAATTTGGGCTTGGTGTATGCAAAGGTTGTGCTCTAAAGAGAGCATCATGAACAAGACAAGAGATGTTTAAGTTAGATACGAAAGAAACGAAAGTTTTTAGAGTCATTTTGGAAAAATTGAAGTTGTCGATTTTATAAATGATCGATAATTTAAGGAGCATTGATCTATCATTTGATGAACATTGATTGATCATTGTGATTGATCGATCAGCCAGGGAATGGTTTTAGCGTGTGATCAATAAAAAAAAGTTGGTGTATGGAGTTTTTGGTGTATGATTGGTCATTGATCGATCAGCTAGGGAATGGTTTTAGCATGTGATCAATAAAAAAAAGTTGGTGTATGATTGGTCATTGATCAATCATTGGTTGTGTGATTAAGCAATCAACCTTGGTGATTGATCATCATTTCTTCATGATGGCAGATTCTTCTAGCTCCATTGAGATTGTATCTAGTGGTAAATAGGATAGTGTAGAGGATAAACTTATTCATTTTAAAATCACTACTACTAAATCAGATAACAAAATTTTGTTGGAATAGTCACAAGCAATGTGAATTATTCTTGAAGCGTATGAGAAAGATTAAGTCCTAATAGTTAATCCATAATCCAATGTTTTAAAAATATGGAAGAAGGATAATGCTACAATCATGACCAAGTTACTTAACAGTATTGCCTTCACTATTGCCTTCACTATTCAAAATCAAGTCATTTATTTTGTAACTACTAAGGAGATTTGGGATGTGTTGAAGATGATCTATTCTCATGAAAATAATTTGTCTAAGATTTGTGATATCTAGTCCAAATTATCTACTGTCAATGGGAACAAACAAAGTGTGAGTATCTTGGTGAATTTGAATAGTCTATTAAAGGAACTTCAAGTTTGTCATCCTCATACTACTAATGATGCTCAATTGAGAAAACAACATATAGTGCTTGATGAGGCAAGGTTTTTACATGGTTTGCACCCAAAGTATGAGAGTGTTCATGCTCAGATATTATCCAATGAAGTTATTTGGTGCTTCTATCCCTTTGGTTCCTTCTCAAGATGATAGTGTTTTATATTCTTCTTCAATTATAGTTGGTTGACAAGAATCTTCTCAAGAAAGAGGAAATGGTGGTTGCAATAGGGGTCGAGGTAGTGGTAGTGGTAGAGATAATCGTGATAATGACATGTTATACCTATGGCGAGATCAGCCACATTTCGTCATTGTGGTAAGTAGGCTTGGGCTAACAATAGTGTAGCATCAGGGTCGATGAATTCTCATGACAATCGTAACTTTGTGGATGAGTTGTTGAAACTTGTTGGAAAATGGAAGTGGGTCCTCTACCTCAAAGGTAGTTGGTCTTTCATCACAGTCAGACACATCATCTACTGCACATACGTCTTTTGTCCATACAGGTACTATCGTCCTTCATGTTACTCCTTTCCCTAGTTGGCTCCTAGATTCATGCGCCTCAACTATATGACAGATAATAAATCCATCTTCTCTTCTTTTGGTCATTCCTCATTAATTATCTTTGTAGTTCTTGTGATGAGTAGTAGTCTGAGGTAATTGGAGAAGGTGTTGATCATGCTTCTCCTTCTACTTCATTATCATTTGTTTATTATATTCCTAATTTTCCTATGAGTTTGTTGTCTATTAGTAAACTCACACCTCAATTGAATTGCTCTATAACCTTTTTTCTTCTTATTTGTCTTTCAGGGTTTGCTATCAAAGAAGACGATTGGTACGGGTTATGAGTTGGGTGGACTTTACTATCTTGATATACATCCATGTGGTTGTCCTATTGCTCTCGCTACTTCTCCCTTTGCTTATGATAGGCACCTGTGACTAGAGTATCTATCTACAAAGAAGGTTCATAAACTTTTTCCTTCCATCATCTTGTCGTTCGAGTGTGAATCATGTTAGTTGGGAAATATCACCGTTCTTCTTATTCTGGTAAAGTTGATTGTGGGAGTTATTCTCCATTTTATTTAATTCATTCTAATGTATGGGGTCCATGTCAAAATTCTAGTATTTCTGGATGTTAGTACTTTTATGATTTTTGTTGATGATTTCAATTGAGTATTATGGGTATACTTGTTAAAGAACAAGACAAAGGTCTTTGATATGTTTATTCATTTTCATTATGAAAAAAAAAACACAATTTAGTATTTCTTTTCATATTTTGCGTATGAATAATTGATTTGAATATGTAAATTTTCCGTTTGCTAAAGCTAAGGGGACAAATGACTAACAAGTACAACAAGCGAATAAAAGTAATCAAGAAATCCAGCCTTCAATATACAAAAATTTTCAACCTTGTCTGTTAGTATAAAAAATTACAACCAAGAGATAATAAAAATGTTGGATTGAGAACTGGCAAGACTAAATGAAGGAAAATGTCATGATAAGGGAAAAATGAAGAAATTAAACGAGATAATAGAAAAACCAGATCTTACAAATTCTTTACCTATTTTTTTTTTTTTTTTTGAGGTCTTGGCTAGAGTATCTGGTTTGCTACTTAAAAAATCTCTTTGTGGGTCTAGGCTAGAGCGCCCTCTCTATTGCAATGAAAATCACAAGCGTTTAAGTCGTTAATGTCCTTGTATGGGCACACATTAGAATTTGGACTTTGTGAGATTTTTTCATGTAAATGACATTTGGCAAATATTAAAGTCTAAGGTACAAACACTTTGGGAGTAGATAAATAATCTCAGTTAAGATTATGAACTACTATAAAATTTGGAATGTTCCTTGTGTATTTTGCGTTGAACTTTAATAATTACATAAACTTGTAAACATATCATTCTATTAAAGTAGAATTACATAGGGTTTGAGATCAAGAGGTTCAAATTTGAATCAGTATTTGCAAAACCTATTAACTCCCCCTAGTGTTCCATATTCCTTATTCTTAATCCCTAATCTTACTCTTTAGATAAAATTACATAAAAATATTAAAATTTAAGTAAAGGAAAACAAAATGCACAAAGAAATTTATGTGGTTCAGTTCTAGAAGCATAATTTGTGGATGGAAAGAGGGAAATGAATAAGATATATAACTTTTACATCAATTGTTTTTCTATTTATAAGACAAAGAAGAAATAATTAGAACCCTTAATCATGAACCTAAATTCCCTTAATTTCGTGGAATTAATTTCTTCATTGAAATTTATTTAAATATTCGATAATTTTTTGGCAATCAATACAAATCAATTTATTACACCACGAAAAAAAAGGTATTTAGCAGCAAAAAATTTCGTTGCTAAACCTAATAGGAAATGCCTACAAAACCTTTATATGTTGGAAAATTCTGCCTACCCTCAAGCATCCACCTAGTTTTTACTGATGCAATTTGGAAAATATTACTCATTATCGACAAAAAACTTCCATCAACAATTAGAGTTTTATCGGCATATTTTTCATTAGAAAAACAATCAATTTTTTGAAGTTGTTTACGTTGTTGTACTCAGAATCCGATATTCTTGCATGCCAATAAACAATCTTTTCCAAATGATTCAAAAGGCTAGTAGTATTGAATTTATCATCAATATAAATGATCCATCATTGATTTTAAATAAGTCAATTTTTTTAATCTAATTAGGTTTACATGTTTAATATCATATGAACAAGGTAAAATGATGAAAGCTAATATTGTAATTCATGTGATTTGAATGGTAAAATATTTAGACTGAGAGAAAATTGATCAAATTAAGGGTTTGTTTATGTCAATTAGGAAATCTAAGCAAAAAGTGTACAAGGTAAAAATTTTATTTACCTAAGTCACATGGTAATGGGTGGAGTATGCTTTTCAACTTATGTTTTAGCATCTACTTTATGAAATATTACTTAGTATTATTTTTCCTGATTCTTTATATCCTGGATTAAATTTCTGTAGACGCGATAGTTTATTTCCCTTTCCGATCTCCGTTGGTCGATTGATCGATCTAGTTGTCGATGCCTTCAAACAGATCAACACTGTACTACTGGTTTGAATTCTGAAAAGCTGTGCATACAAAGATGGCCTCCGTTGATGTCGTCAAATCGTGTTTAGATTCCTTTCATCAAGTAAGCTGGCGGGTTTTTTGTTCCATCTCCATGAGTTCGAATCTTATTCTTTTTATTAGTATTTCGTTTTGCATTTTAGTTTTTTATTGTTCTGAGGGTTTGTTATCCTGTTTAACTGGTTCTCATTGAAATGATTTTGTCCAATTCGAGTGTTGAGTCAAATTTGTCTATTGAAACGATTCTACTGCTTTTAGGGCTCTTTTCTATTTCAGAGTTTCTTCTTTAAATATTCTTATGCATTTCCACATTGAGTTGAGTGATGTCCAAAATGCTATACCATAGTAGACACAATTTTAAAATGTGGTTTTTTATTAACAATTTGAAAACTCCTGGGGAGGTACAATCATTCAATGAACTTGCGAGGAGTACTGACATATTTTACTAGAGATAATGTTGCTTTACGGGGTTCTGGTTGTTAGAATGTAGCAGTACCTCTAGATGATTGTGGACTTCCCAAAACATAAATTTCTAGAATAGCTTTGTTACATACAAGTGTATGTTAAAGTTGGGCCTAAGTTCATCCCAAAATGATTAGCTGAAGTTAATAAGCACAAGATCTTTCTAATCCAGAATCTATGTGTTTTTTAAAGAAAATTGAGAAAATAGTAGTCATTTAGAAAAAAGGCCAAGAGGGGAAGTACAAGTTGTGAGTTCCTCCTCCAGTGATTCAGTTGAAACTAAATTTTGATGGCAGCTCCTGGGGAAATTCAGGCCATGCTAGTAGGGGAGGATTCATCAGGGACTTTTTAGCTAGTATCCTCCTTTTTTTATCCTACACCCTCTGGTCTGTGCGATGCCACAGTGGCTTAGTTGAGAGCCCTCCTCTAGGGCCTTCAACTCTTTGCCAGCGGCTTCTCCTCCCCCACTCATTTCTGAAGGGGACTCATTTATAATCATTAACTATTCCAGTGGGAACAAGAAACCACCAGACATATCTTTGGTGTATTTATTAGGATGAAATAGAGAATAGTTCTAATAACCTAAGTATTACATGACTTCATACCCATTGGTGCACCAACCGCATCACCAATGGGTTGGAAAGTGAAGGGGTCACCTGCAACACCTTGTTTTTGGGTCAGCCCTCACTCTTTAATGTTCTGCTGTTTTTGCCCCTGCCTATGGCTGTTTTCCTGCTTTTGTCTTTGTACCTCATTTGGAACTATTCTTAACAAGGTAAAGGGATAGCCGGAGAAAATTGTTGCAATCTACTCCCCGTCTGCCATTTCTATAGATACCAGCTGCTAAGCCTTAGCTTTGCTAACCTTTTCATGTGTTGTTAAGAATAGATGAAAAAATCCCCTTTTATTTTCTCCTTCTCTGGTTACTCTAGTGCATCTTTTACTATGGCGACTTAACTTTCAGGCTTTGGTCTTTCAGCCATTATTGGTATAACAGAATTATAGAATTGTGGGATCTGTACAAGGTTGAAGCTTGGAAAAGAGCAATGGTCATACATGCACTATCCTTGTTTAGCTTCATCAGTGGTGTCTATGCATCAAGTCAATAATCTGTTTGATTGGTAGAAAAGACGGCAACGAAACCAGACTTATGTTAGAAAAGCATGTGATTCTTCTTTGGTGCTCATCTTGTTTGCAAAACTTGGTCTCCTCTCTCTTGAAATTAATTGTTTTTTTGGTAGAGACTTTGAAGTAGCTTTCTCATGAGGGTGTTCCATCACTATCTATTGTGTTTGAACAATTTTAGCTCTATAACTATGCAGTAGTGAGACCATGACTTTCTTGGAAACTTCTCCATGTTTTTGTAGCTCTTGCTTCTACTTTACCATCCTCAGGGTGAAAATGGCCTGAATCTTATGTGCTCATTTACATATTTATGTTTCAAAGTCATCTTTAATAATCAGGCAATTTTTTAATTGGTATTTATAAAGTGTTTAACTCTGTCTGCACTAATCTAATCTGTTTTTCTTCCTAGGTATCAGACGAAGTTTTAGATGCTGTTCTCTATGTAGATGCTGGTTGTTTAGAGGCCTTTCAGTTTCTTGGTGTGCTCCCACTTTTACTGGAACTTGGGGCTCGTTCTGTTTGTAGTTTGGAAGATGTGTCATCTCTTGATACTGTAAGTCAATGATGCAAGATTAAACAGATGCTTGTTGCATATATGATGTCAAATTTGTCAAATCATTCAACTTACTGACAATGTTACTTGACAAGAAAGCTATTTTATTTTTTACTTTAAGTGTTGATAGGCAAAGTCTTGTTAGTTTTTCATTATCATTATAGTTTTAAGCATGTCAAATTATTTCAATTTCATCCCTACCTTAAAGGTTACAGCTCAGGAAAACCAACACTGATTAGAAAATGTTTCAGATCCTGGCTAGATTACTAGTTGAAAACTTTCTGTCCTAGACTAGATTGGAATGTCTGTATTCTCTTGTGCGGTGGCCGATGGGCTGCCCTTGGGTTTAACAAGTGCTATTGTGTTCTGATCTGGAGGAATTGGAGGGATATTTATTTCTCTCTATAATCTCTTCTCAACCACATACTGCATGGGATCCCCTTCCTGTTGATTCTTTGAAGTTGAAATTGTTGGGTGTTCGTGGCAGCCCAGTCCTGCGGGTATGGTGTCAGGAATATCCTGTGTCCTTCTTGGCCCCCCTTACTGAAGCTGATAATGTGGCCTTGCTTCATGTTGTGGGATCTAGAAAAGTAATATCAGCAACTCCCTGATTGTTTAAGGTGAGTCTTAAATAGTGTTGGTGTAAGGATAGCAGATATCCTCCAGGACATTATCTTGGATCATTTAAGGTAAACCAGGACATTGTTCAATCTCTATTTCTCTGTTTGGAGGTGCATTTCCACTCTGTGAACAAGGCTGTGGATTCTATTGCTAGAGGGGATGGAACATTTACACTTGCTTTCTGTAAACCTTTTTCTTTTCTTCTGGTTTTGCAGCCACTTTTATGGATGTGTTCTTGCGATCTGGCAGCGCTTCTGTTGTATCCTCTTTTATTTCTAATAAAATTGCTTGCTATTTCTCAAAAATTTAGACCTCTCAAACTACAAATGCTTTCCCTCTCTTGTGATCATGCACTGTGAATTAAGATTTTTATGCACACTGTATCAACATCTTTGTAACAGCTTGACTTTGTTTTAGGTTCTTTTTTAGGTCAAATCATTTGAGCGTTGTTTGAATTAACTAGTTAGAGACCTTAAGTTAATGAAATTTAAATTTAAGGATAGATGTTCAGTTTGCTGTGTCAAAAAACACAACAAATTGAAAAGTGCTTCCTGAATGTAATTCCCTGGCACTTCAACATCTCATGTAGTTCACAGTCAACTCCCAATTCCAGACAAGTGAAAGGAAATGAACTGCATAACACTACCACGACAGATTCAGAGATCAGGTTCAAATACTGTTGTAAGAACGGGATAAGAGTGGCCAATGAAACCGGTTCTAACTATAAAAAGGGTTTTATTTGGTTCATAGAATGGGCAGAACTCTTTTCTGTAGAAAACTGGCTTAAATGGTTGGCCGGATTAATTGGAAACCAGTCCAAATCTGGTTAGCAAATGTTCACTCTTTTATCTGAACTTTAAATTTAAAAAATATTGAAGTGTAGCATAAAAGTGAGGTGCTAATTAAAAAATAATAAAGTAAAAGTCAGAGGAGCAGACTTGAACTTGTGGTTCTCACAAGAAAGTCAAGGTTTTTACAGTCAGGCTATGAAAAATAAGTATAAGCATACAAATATTTTAAGTAAGATTCATAGAAAAGCATTAGCTAGATATTATCATATCCTACTGGTTCAACCTATGGCCTAATCTGGTTGAACCAGAACTGGCCATGTCACTGTTTCCATAGCAGCCAGCCATGTTGAACTGGGTCAAATTGGAGCTGGGTCTTAAACATGTAGAGCAGTTTTTCTGCTGAAAACAAGTTAACCTGGTGAGATGGTCTGACTCTACCAATTACTGAGCCTGGTTCCCCCTTCTTTTGGCAGTATCACAATACTGAAGGTGCTTCCTGGAGCAGGTACTCTTACCAATCTGAGAGGATGTTACCGACAGAGGTTGCATGCAAATAGAAGAAGAGCCAAAGCAGAATTTGGGACTAAAAAGGGATGGGGCCTTGGCTCAAGTCACATGGGTGGGTTTCTAGTGTGAGATATTGGGTTCAAGTCTTACAAGTGGTATTGAGTGTATTGTGCATGTGTAATGTACATTGAAAAAAAAAAGACTTGAAAAAAGCAGAAACCAAAAAGAGAAAGCAGACAGTTGGATTCTATTGCTGACAGAGGGTGGTCTGTGTATGGTTGAGATGGTTGGCTGTTTGGCCAGGAGTAAAGTTGTACTAAGAAGAATACAACTGCCTAGGGTGTTGCTGTGTCATGGGCATCACTGATTGGGAAAGGTGAGGAATAAAAGAAGATGATGGTAATAAAGTTACCATTTTTCTCTTACTTACAGTCACACAAGTTATGATTTCTCTAGGAAATCTACTGTTTAGATCAAGTTTATAATCTTGTTGTCCTTCGGAATACCTTGGAATTGAAGACTTGAGTTGCCAAAGTTCTGCATTTAATCATGAGGAGATTCTATCATTTTTTACTTTACTAGTCTTCTCTCATCACTTTCTATGCATACTATTTCATTAATCTACTATCTGTTGTGGTTGTTTGTCAGGTTTGGAATATAATTTAAATGGTGTTACTCTTTCTACTCAAATGATTGTTGCCTTTCTGTTTTTACTGGATATAGGTTGGCACCAGGAACTCCACTACTATGCTTCCAGCTACAAAGATCGTAGTCTTTACATCACGTCTTCTAAGTGATGCACATCGGTATATTTTACGTTGCCTGACCACGAATCGAAATGTTCTTTGTTGCACCATATTTACTTCTATCTCTGAGGTACTTGCTTTTTTTTAAAAAAAATTCTTGTCCCCTATTGGTCCTTGCTTGATTAATCAGTTTTGTTTATAGTATAATTGATGCTTTTGCAATATATATATATATATATATATATATATATATATATATATATATATATATTTGTATATATAGATACATATACATATTATTTATTTAAATGGTACGATATGATCAAAAGAGAAAACTCTGAATGCTTCCTCTTCATATCCTGCTTCCTTGAAACCTTTCAGAGTATTTTTCTCTGACTCGTAATTCCTGTAATGGAAAACATATGGGAACAATATTAGTAATTATTGTTACTTGAGTCTTGTCACCATACTTGCTCTTGTGAAATCACAGATAGCACATTCTGCATATATTGATTCACCTCTTGGTCCTGATGCATTTCATGAGTACAAGTCCCTCCTCCTCCAAGATTATGAAGAGCTTATTAAAAAATATGAATGTAAGGATCATGGTTCTTTGCAACCTGACAAACCTCAAGAATCTGAGGAATACAAAGATCACCAGAAGAGGTCAGTGATGGATGAAGCAGGTTGGTCTCACCTGGCTACAAGAGAAGATGAGATTTATGGTCCTGGTTCCCCATCTGTGGGAAGATATCTTGAAGAGGCTAATATGGGTCATAGAGCACAAGGGATGGTTGTATCTGTCCAGCATTTCCCAATGATCTTGTCTCCTCTTTCACGAAATGTCTTTGTTTTACCTTCAGAGGGGGCAATCTCCGAAGCTTGTTTATCAAATGTACATGATACTTCAATTAGTCCTGGGCTTCCTCCTGTTCTTACAAGCATGCAGTCTGAAAGTGAAGATAGTTCTCCTGGTGCAATTTTAACAGCACATTTTCTCTATCATCTGGCTGCGAAGGTAATTCTACTCCAACTAAGTCTTTCCCTTTTTAGGGTGGTGATATACATTGGGCTACATGTGCACATGGACTCGTTTCTTTTTCTTGCTCTTGCATGCTATCTGGCTTTAACAATGAGAATTTGCATATTGGGAGAATGTGCAGTTTATCACATGTTAGGCTATTATTTAAGAGTAGCCACTTCAAATTCACGATTTGACCTATTCATCTAGGACTAGAGATGCAAATGAGTGGACCACATCAATCTGGCATTATTTGAACTATTAATTAATGATCAATAACCACCATTAAAACGTGGTAAACTAAAAATACGATGTAATTAATGAATGAAAATTATATTCATTAGGCACTGATGTCATTCTGATATTGTTCGAGGAAAATTGTCATTCTTAGTTCTCATGTTTTGTGGATCAAAATTGAGCACAATCTTTTTTGTCCAAATTTTTGGACCTTGCATATGAGGCAATGATTCTAAAATTAGTTTAACCCTCAATTTTGGTTTTGTAGGTTAATAGACTATTGACTGTTGGATTGACATAATCATTGGCACATACGGAATTCACAAGCTCCTTATATACTAGGTGTAAATAGGTTGAGAAAAAAAAATCCAGTGGTCTTTTTACTATGTTTTGCATCATTGTTTTATTTTTTTGTGAGTGTTATACATCTTAAAGAACTTAATACTTATTTTGTTTCTTTAATTAATGTATATGTTATCTTTCAAAAACATATAGATGGATTTGAAGTTGGAGATTTTCTCTTTGGGTGTTCTGTCAAAAAGCATCGGCAAGATCATGATGGACATGTCAACTCTCTATGACGTTGGTCGCCGTAATAAAAGATCAGCTGGTTTGTTACTAATTGATCGCACACTTGATCTCATGACTCCATGCTCCCATGGAGACTCCCTTGTTGATCGGATCCTATCATCTTTGCCACGCAGGGAAAGATCCACGCCTTCTGCCCGCTCGAAATCACCACTCCCAAAAAAACATGCCCCCCCTGATAATCTGCAGCGAACCCCACTCGATGTCCATATACCTCTTGACAATATTTTTAATAAGGAACCTGCAAGTCTATTGGATAGCATGTCAGCTTTTGTGTCTGGCTGGGTTTCTACAAAGTCAGATACTGGATCAGATAAATGCAAAAAAATTGGCAGCACTGCTTTAGGCTCAGTAAGTGGTTCCCTTGTTTGCACTGACCACTATCTTGGAGCACCTTATTTGGAAGCTATACTTGATAGGAACACAAAAGATGGGGCTCTGCTGATAAAAAAGTGGCTCCAGGAAACTCTAAGAAAGGAGGAAATGACTATGGATGTGAAATCTCGACTTGGTTCAGTTCATACTTCAGAGTTGCATGCGATGGTTAAAATGTTGTCTTCAAGTGAAACCTCTTTGATGAGGAACAAAGGGATATTTCAGCTGGCATCGGCTGCAGTAGTCGCTCTTAGTGACCCTCATTCTTCCCGCTGGGATGCATTTGTTAGTGCGGAGAGGATGCTGCGGTTAAGTGCTGGAGACACCAGTCAAAGTCTTTTGGGTCAAATTCATGATCTCATCAATAAGAGCATTTTAATGGGACCTTACACCTGCAAGAACAGAGGTGAATCTCCTCAAGGAGGTCTCCTTTCATTTCAGGATGCACTTATTCTAGCAGCTATAGGATATATTTTGGCTGGTGAAAGTTTTCCAACCTCTGGTTCTGGTGGGCCCTTCTCTTGGGAAGAAGAGCATGCTCTGAAAGAAGCTATGGTTGATGCCCTAATTGAAAATCCCCCAGTGACAAAGTTTAGATTTCTAAATGGCATAGAGGAGGAACTTGAAGTCAATTTTAAGAAGAAGTGCAAGGAGACATCCTCTGATCAATTGACAAACGAAGACTTTGACGATCAGTGGGGTAGCTGGGATGATGAAGAGGCAGATTTCAACAACACCCAAGTGTATGGAGATGCGCAGCTGAAGTTGGAACTACGCGATAGGGTAGATCACCTTTTCAAGTTCTTTCACAAATTGTCCTGTATAAGAAGGAGAATCCCAGCTTTCAGAGAAGGGATACTCTCTTCAGATAGTAGCATGCTGAACAACACTTACCTAAATAAGGGATTTCTATTCAAACTTCTCACAATGTTGTTGGGAGACTATGAGATTCCTGGATTGGAGTACCATTCTTCAGCAGTAGGGCGGTTTTTTAAAAGTGGTTTTGGAAGATTTGGGATTGGACAGGTTAGATGGAAAATTAATTAGCTTTTTAATGTTATACTTAGTTTTTAGCATATGCTTTATCAGGAATATCATAAAATTTTCAGGCTAAACCAAAGTTGGCTGATCAAAATGTTCTCCTGGTTTTCGTTGTGGGAGGAATCAATTGCCTAGAGGTCTGAACTTCTCAACATTTTACAGTTTTCAGTACTAAGCTAGTCTCTCTTGTTGGAGAAGAACATTTCTATTGTTCAGACATAAAAACATGCTTATTTTACATTCTATGTCTGTGTTTTCTATTTAGTCATTAAGTAAATGATCCCAGAGTTTGCTAACCTCATATTGACATTTGAAGGCCATATTTTTTTACAGGTACGGGAAGCTATGGAGTCAGTGACACAAAGTGAAAGGCAAGATATTGAGTTGATTCTAGGTGGTACAACTCTTCTTACTTCACTTGACATGTTTAATTTAATGTTAGATTCCTCTAGTTTCTTCTAATATAATAGACCATTTTTTTTGTAAATTTTCATGTACTATATGATTAGTGGAAAGCTTATCATGTTTAGATGTCATCAAAGACCCTGATGAAATCTTTCCATTTCAAGCACTGCTTTAGAACCGACTTTCATTTGGGTTTTAAAGCTAGCTAAAGATGAGACGTTATTAGTGTTTAAAAAAGCTCTTGGGTCTTGATATATCCACGAATATATTCCTTTTTGTCTCGATGCGAGATTAAAGACCTTATTTTATTCCTTCGTGACTTCATCAAAGATGTAGACAATTTATGTTCCAGCCACTTAAGGATCGTCATAATCTAATCCCTGATAAGCACCTGAGTTTCATTCATCTTTGTCTTATAACCGGATACAGCCAAGCTTTCTGCAAATATGAGAAAGAAATGTTAGGGGTGGGACCTCCCCCCTCCTTGCCATAACTGACATGTCCTCGAACAAGTAACAAGAGCATGTGAGCACCCATCAATCAGTTCACAATCCTTCTAGAAGGACAGGCCATCGGCTTCATGCTTTTTCTAAATTGAAAAACACAACCAGTTCTATATACATTTTCGTGTAAAAGCTAAGTTAATAATTATGGCAAAGGAAACAGCCAAGAGAATAAAAGAAAATGGAAAGCAGCAGGGGCCAGTCACGAATGAACAGACTCGTCTGCTTTCTGCAAGTGTAAGAGATAATTGAAGCCCGTGAAACTGCCTCAATTGACGTTAAAATTTTAAAATGTCTCCGTAGATTGTTTTGGTTCTGTATTAAAATGGAGATGAAGGCGAGACTGTGATACTCAGTGATCTATAAATACCACTCTCCCCTTGCTCTTCTCTCATCAAAACCCACTGAGTCTTCTTCTTCGAGTCTACTTCCAGTTTTTCTCATCACACCCAGTTTGAGAAAATGGTTGCTGGCAGCTACACTGCGGTGTCCGTCTCTCCGGTCGCCCCCGCCAGGTTATGGAAGGCTTCTGCTGAGGCGCCGAACTTGCTTCCTAAGCTCATGCCCGATGTCGTGACCAGTATTGAGCTCCTGGAAGGAGACGGTGGAGTCGGTAGTGTCAAGCAATTCAACTTCGGTGAAGGTAATCATGGGTTTAATTGGTTTTGATTTGTAGTGTTCAGTTATCATCATCATAGTTTAACATGCGGAGCAGCTAATGATATCCTGTTTCTGGGCTTCGACAAATGCAGCTCTGAAAGATGTTAAATATGTGAAGGATCGGATCGATGTGTTGGATCATGAGAACTACATCTACAAGTATACCATCTTGGAAGGAGGGCAACTGGGGACCAAACTGAAATCAACAGCCATTGAGGTTAAAATGGAGCCTACCAGTGAGGGCGGCACGAAGACCATACTGAAGTTGGACTATGAAACCCTTGGCAACACCCCTCTGAGCGACGAAGAGCTTAAGAAGATGGTTGCAAACGTTCAAGGCATGTCCAAGGCGATTGAGGACCATCTCCAGGCAAACCCGGATCTATTTGCTTAAGAAGTTGGGACCAGCAGAGCGATTGCACGAGAGCTGATATATGGTGCATCCCTCTTTGATGTTCTGTGTCTGTCTGAGTGGAGAGCTTTTGTAAATGCTTTATCTTGCAAGGGGTTTGCTGAGAAGATATAGGATCGAAATAATGTAATATCTGCTCTTCCCTACTGGATTTGACATCAATAAAGATGTTTTTATGAGTAAAAAAACCAATGACAGTATTGAAGTCAAGAAAACTGTCCGTTAATGGAGACTGGGGAGGGGAAGATTAATGGTCACAATCTTTTAATTTCCCTTAACAAACCCTTCATAGAGAGGCAGCTGCTTGTAGTTCATTAACCAAACCAAAATTTATAGTTCAGAAAAGAAAATAAATCAAACCCAAATTTAAGCAACTCCATCTGCAATATGGCAAGGATATGATCTTGAGCAGCTCCAGGAAACATTTGATAATGACGATGACTCAAGTAGAGACATCTGCTCCAAATTTTTACTACTGCAAGTTGATGCCCAGTTACTTGACTGAGGCCAATCCTTCCCAATAAAGGTTTCTGGCTCTCGAAATAGTAAATCAGAATAGTTTAGATGTGCTTTTTGGCAGTATGAAAAACTATCTTTTATCTGTCAACTATGAGTCTACAAGGATGCATACAAGTTTCTTAAGGGTCTGCTGCCAATGCTGAAATCAGGGTTACCAGCTCTGGTATATCTCAGTTCATGTAGTTATGCTACCACGATTTAGTCAAAGATTGATAATGTGTCAAACAAATACTAATGTTTACTCATGGACCTCAGCTTAAATGTATCACCACAAGAAAAAAGCTGTATGAAAACATTATTGTAGTTCCAAAATAGTACATTGTGCTTCATTGCAACATAAATGTTGCTGCTAAGTATTTACCTGTTTGTGAAAAGCTGAGACTCGAACAGAAGTAATATTAAAGGAGTATCTTCTGCAAAACCAAGTTGATTTACCGTTTGGACAGCAAGCTAACAAACTGGGAAAAGATAAAGATTATTGTGAATAACCCACTTGACCCAAACACAGACAGGTACCTGAGCACAGGGGTACTGAACTGCAGAACACCGTTTACCTGTTGCCATTCTGTTTAACCGAAGATTTTACATGTAAATCTTTGTACAGGTAGGAAATTTAAATCTCATACCTTTATTGTAAAGCCATAGTTGAAGTAATCAAGTGAAGATGTTAATCCCATTTGTGATCTCCAAAATTTGTGGACCCACATGTGACGAGCTGCTAAAGCATCAAAGAATTGATGTTTTATTACAAACTACTAAAATTTAGTCACAGCTCTACCAAAGTGGTCACAAGGATTGTAAGTTCTTTGTTACATGCAAACATATAGGATGTGAGAGGCTGAAACAGTATAAAGATCCCAGGCACCTGTTAAAATACCATCCATGAGAAACACACCTGCTCAAATCAAAGTAATAAGAGAAAACCAAAGTTAAGTATCATCCATGAGCAAAGTCTACTGTCCAAAAGCAACTGTTGTCCTAAGAATCCCCCATAAAAAAAACAGAGCATCCAATATCAAAATTAATGTTCTATTGCAGCTAAAGACAAGCAAGGTGATAAAGCCGATCCTTTCAGAGTCTTAATGACACCAACACAAAATTCATTTTTTACAGAAAAGCTCACTACTCTTATAAGCTGTCATGTTGACCTCAATGTCAGAAATCCACTTGCAAGCTGATTAATCATGGATAAATGGATAACGAGCTTTTATCTTTAGGCATCTACATAATAAGCTAAAGTTTGATAAACACGCCTTTTATTTAGTCTGTATTGTTGATTAATTGATTATACAACATAAAGTGAAATTTACAAGTGAAAACTATAACATAAGTAGGAATAGTTACACAATCAAAATGCAAAAAATTGATCAAGGACAGGTGATGTGTCATTCGACCAAGATCTTTACTCAGATCACCTGAGTTTATACCTCATTTAAGGAACTTGATTTTCAAGAACACATGAGGATTTTCAAGACATTCTGAACAGATTCAAACAGGTGGTGTTTCTCATGGATATTTATCTCCAATATAAGCTATTATTAATGAAGAAACAGTAGTCCAAGAGATCAACTTGTAGAAGTTGCAACCGCTTCTCAGCCACTTGTAATAAAACATCAATCCTTTGGCGCTCAGAAGCTCCATATGTGGTCTAAACTGAGCTTTAAATTTATGAGACACCGATCCAAAGATGGGGAAGTAACAACTTTGGAGAAGTGTCTACCTGATAGAGTGTGGAAGCAGACTGCCCGGTAGTCCCACCTGATTAGAAATATAGTGTCAGGCAGTCAGCTAAATAAAATGTAATGTTTCTAAAAAGCCAAAGCAAATATAGGCCAACTTATCTAGGATTGGGAGTCGCTGTTAAACCCTAAACCCCAAATCTTCTAGTGCCTCTAAAACAAAGGCTAGTGAGTTGTTCCTTTCATGTGATCCACTTAACCCATGTGAATAGGTCCATTCAGGGGTCCCATTCACAGTCCTTTGTTTCAGAGGCACCATCTTTTCTACTCCAGCAAATCCCAACCTATTTGTCTTGGTCTATGGTACCATATGTACCAAACCAGTCACTTGAAACTAGCCATTATTGCCAATACAATCTACTCGACCAAAAAAGAAATTTTGATCTAAATTTACAATGTATTTACAACATCAGTTTCATACTGACATACCTAGTGACTAGATTACCATATTCTATGAGACAGAGAAAACACGTAGTTCTGAAAGGTTGTAGATATCCTATATATGGGGTGCCAGTATGGTTCCAATCCAACCTCTAGTGGGTAGGCATGGAAACTGAAAATATAGAAAATAAAACCAAGCTATTCACTCATCTTCCTATCTTATTGGTTGTAATTCCAAATAACTTGTACCAGGCAACAGGCATCCAACTTGCTGGCAGGACACCTCAGACCATGCACATTAGACTCCATATGATTTTGACCATCCCCAAAAAGTCTGGAATGCATCTCGGCATCAGAATCGCAATCACTCTATGAATCCCTGAGTGATTTGGCATCAATTTCAT
Source organism: Aristolochia californica (assembly GCF_029961685.1). Lineage (NCBI taxonomy): Eukaryota > Viridiplantae > Streptophyta > Magnoliopsida > Piperales > Aristolochiaceae > Aristolochia > Aristolochia californica. The sequence continues at coordinate 45,005,462 of NW_027181992.1, read as the reverse complement.
CTCCTAATTGCCTGTAAGCCATTCCAAAATCCACAACAAACACATTATTTTCCACCTGTAAATACTGAAAATATTAAATAATCACATAATGTAGCCTGTCTATATGACAGATTGAATTTTGTCCACTGAAAGGAAACAATAAGATGAAGCTTCACTTGTGTAGAATTTGAACCTATGTGAAGGGCTTGTTTAGTTCTGTCTAACCAGGTTCAATTGCCAATTGAACTGTTATAATATTAGTTAATAAAAAATGATATGGTATCTTTTAGTGAATTTACTAACTTTAGCATCTTAAAAGCGAAAAGACTTCGTGAAAAACATCTAATAGGTTCAAGAGCATAAAAATAAAACCAATAGCTTTTCCAGTCAACATCAAAATAGTGATTATGAAACCACAACAAAGTCCCCACATGAATTTGATGCAACCTTAGAGAGAAATTAACGAACCATAGAATTCAAAGGAAAATTTCAAGAAACCATACGTTAACGATCACAAGATCACAAGAAAGCCCTTCATGCACTAGGATTTCTGTAAGTTCCACTAGAAATGTTTAACATGGGTATCCAACTGATAGGAACTCTCAAATTTCCAAAAAATCAAGGAAGAAGGAAGAAGAAGCAAGAGAAAAGGTGGCACATGTGGACCCATGCACGCGCATGGGGGCGTAGGAGCTCGAGGGCAAAAGAGGAAAATGATAATCGAGGGCAAAAGTGGTAATAAAGTTAAAAGTCAAGGGTCGAAATGGAAGTCCCACCTTCCTTCTTTTGATGGATTCCTAGAATTTCTACTTTCCTTTGTTAAAATATCTCTAGAAGATAAGATTGTAATTGATTTAGAAGTTTCCTAGATTTTCTCCTTTGATTTTGTATTCTCCCTTTGATTGATGTAATTAGGGAGCCTAATTGTTCAAGGAGTTTCCCTAAACATGTAATGGAAAAGTATAAGTAGGGGTCTTGGTTGAAGGAAAAATCAATCAAGCATATTCCTCAAGTCTCTCTTGCCTTGCTCTCCTCTCCCTCTCTCCCCTTCTCTCCCACTTTCTCTTTCTCTCTCTCTCTCTCTTTCTCTCTCTATCTCTTTCTCTCCCTTGCCTAGAAGAACCTTAATTCTTTATTTGGAAGCTAAGTAGATAAGACCTTGAAGAAGTTCTTATCAAAGTGGTATCAGAGCAGGACCATTCCTTGAGGCCTCTATCATCAACATGGTCAATACAAGAAGTATAGAGCTCCAATTACAAGAGGTGGTTGCTACCCAAGAGCCCAACCAAGAAAACTGCAGTGAAGAAATCTCTAGTTAGAAAGATCAAGTACAACAATTGACCACCATGTTTTAAACTTTTTTGGAAGAGAGGAATGCAAGACCTTCTTCTCCTCCTCGACAAGCCATGGATCATGAAGCTTCAAGAAAACCTATTTTTGGTAAGTTATCCTCCCCTTCACCACCAATCCTCTACCCCTTCACTTCCAAATATTCCTCCTCATCATAACTCTTCTACCTTCCATCTTCCTCCCCATTACATGACCACTCCAACCGCATCCCTACCCACTTACCCTCAGCCACCATATCCCACTTCCTATCCTCTTGATCACCCTCATGCTACACAATCTATGCCCCATAGACATTTCTCCTATTTCTCCAACTCACCTTCCTTTGACCACCACTCTCCCCCACATGAAAACATGAATATAAAAGGAGGATCAGTACAAGCTTGCATGGCCTGAATAGATTTTCCAAAATATAAACCTGAAGATGACCCAATGGAGTGGGCTTATATGGTTGAACAATTTTTTGCTTTTCAACAAACCGATGAAAACCAAATAGTGCTTCTAGCTTTGTTCCATCTAGAAGGAGATGCAAGACATTGGTTCCAATGGCACAACTGCACTAGCCCTCTTCTCACTTGGTACGAGTTTGTACAAGCACTTTGCATACGATTTGGGCCAACCCAATATCAAGATTTTGATTATCTTCTTGCAAAGCTCAAACAAATTGGCTCTATCAAAGAGTACCAAACAGAGTTTGAACACATTGCCAACCGAGTCCATTGGCCAGAGCATATTCAAGTTGGTAGCTTCATTGGCGGCCTTAAACCAAAAATAGCAACTGAGGTAAGGTTATTCCATCCAAAAACTCTTATTTAAACAATTTACCAAGCTCATGTACAAGCAGAAAAATTGTTCCTCCTACGGTTCTGACCTAAGGGATCTCTCCCTCAATCCATCCAAACCACAATTCCTCATGCTCGGAGTAACACTTCTTTTGGGGATAGTCAAACTCGAAGGCCATTCAAGAGGCTCTCCCTTGAAGAAATTGATTGAAAGCAAAGCAAAGGTCGATGTTTCAACTATGACAAAAAATTCACTCCGGGTCACAGATGCAAAAAATTCCAGTTGTAATTACTTGAGGATGAAGAAAACAACTCAAGTCCTCCGTTTGAGATCATAGAAGAAAAGATCACAAAATCCGAAGTATCCTTCCATGCCCTCTTTGGGGTTCTACAACCTCAAACCATGCAATTTGACGGGCGGATCAAAGGCCATAAGGAATGCATCTCGGTTGATAGTGGAAGCATTCATAATTTTATGTGTGGAAAAATTTCAAAACACCTTGGGTTTCCTCTATATCAAATTTCAATTTTTTTGGTTATGGTGAGAGAAGGGACCAAAATCCAATGTTCATCTAAAGTGATGAATGTATCAATTGAAGTCCAAGGATCTCGCATTCATAAATATTTCTTTGTCCTTTTGATAAAAGGAGCGGATTTGGTACTAGGAATGCAATAGTTTCACACCTTAGGGGAAGTTATTTGGGATTTCAAACACATGACCATAGAATTCTAAATCAAAGATGCTCGAATTAAGTAGGGGGGCATAACATAAGGTGAACATGACTTGGTCTAGTTAGAATCCTTACCAAAAGTGGCATCTTCCCAAGATCAGGCCATCCTATTCCAAATGGTCAAGCCAACATATCGCAAGGTGAACCTACTCTAGTGCTAGCTCTTCCAAATTTTTTGAAGTTGTTCCTTATTGAATGTGATGCTTGGAGAATCGGTATTGGAGCAATCTTGATACAGGATGGACAGCCAATTGCTTACTATAGCCGACCTCTCAAAGGTAGGATGCTCTCTTGGACAACTTATGAGAAAGAGATCTATGCCCTGGTCCAAGTTGTACAACATTAGCAACCTTATCTAATTGGCAGAAGGTTCACAGTTCGATTGTTCAGTGGATTTCATCGAAAGACTTCCTCTTTCAAAAGGCAAGACGGTGATTTTAGTCGTCATGGATAGGCTAAGCAAATATGTTCATTTTTGTGCCCTCGAGCACCCATACAATGCAAAGACTATTGCCGAAGCCTATGCCACTCATAGCCAAACTACTTGGCATGCATACCACAAACTATCACTTCAGACAAAGACAATTTTCTTAAGCTCCTTTTGGAGAGAATTTTTCTTATTGCAGGGCACAACTCTACAAAGGAGTACGACTTATCATGCTCAAATGGATGGTCAAACCGAAGTGGTCAAACGATGTTTGGAGACCTACTTGCGCAGGTTCGTAGGCGACAAATCATCTTCTTGGAGCCTCTATCTTCCTTGGGCAGAATACTCTTACAACTCTTCATATCATTATTCCTTGAAGATGTCTCCTTTTGTGTATATGGCAAACCTCTCCCGATCATTTCATCATATGTGAAAGGCACCACACATATCACTGCTCTAGAAGAAGCCTTTCTAAATAGAGATCAGACCTTGAAACTAGCCAAACACCATCTTGCCTTCGCGCAACAACACATGAAGAGTCAACATGATCACAAACACAAGGAAGTCGAGTTTTCCATAGGCGATTGGGTCTATCTCAAGCTTCAACCATATCGGCGACAATCACTTGGCCACTAGACGGAATAAAAAACTTGCTCCAATTTTTTTGGACCCTTCAAGTACTCCAACGAATTGGCAAAGTGGCATACCATTTTGCAGCTACCAAATGAATCTACCATCCATCCAATATTCCACGTCTCTCAAATAAAGAAGCACAAACCATTTCTACCATTCTACCATCCATCAAAGCCAAAACAACCACTCTTCCATTGGTGATATTGAAGAAACGTCGAGTACGACATGACTCTCGCTTACACACAGAGGTCCTAGTCCAATGGGATTAAACCCCACTCGGAGAAGCCACATGGGAACGTGAGGATGACTTCCTTCTTCGCGTTCTGAATTTCCAACCTTGAGGGTAAGGTTGATCTTCAGGAGGAGTGGAATGATAGGAACCCACAAATTTCAAAAAAATCAAGGAAGAATGAAGAAGAAGCAAGAGAAAAGGTGGTACATGGAGGGGTAGAATGATAGGAACCTACAAATTTCAAAAAAATCAAGGAAGAATGAAGAAGAAGCAAGAGAAAAGGTGGCACACATGTGGACGCATGCACATGCATGGGGGGCGTAGGAGCTTAAGGGAAAAAAGGAAAATGATAATCAAGGGAAAAAGTAGAAATAAGGTTAAAAGTCAAAGGTAAAAATAGGAGTCCTACTTCCTTCTTTTGATGGATTCCTAGAATTTCTACTTTCCTTTATTAAAGAATCTCTAGAAGATAAGATTATAATTGGTTTAAAAATTGCCTAGATTTTCTCGTTGGATTTTGTAATCTCTCATTGATTGGTGTAATTAGGGAACCTAATTGATTGAGGAGTTTCCCTAAACATGTAATGAAAAAGTATAATTAGGGGTCTTGGTTGAAGGAAAAATCAATCAAGCTCCCTCTCTCTCCTTCTCTCCCACTTTGTCTCTCTCTCTTTCTCTCCCTATCTCTATCTTTCCCTTGCCTAGAAGAGCTTTAATTTCTTCTTTTGAAGCTGAGAAGATAAGACCTTGAAGAAGTTCTTATCACCAGCCAGCCAAAATTCAAAAAAATTATGCTCTCATAACCATCAAAAGAAAAGATAGCTAGGACTCATAGCAATCAAAAGACTGCATGAAGACTCGAATAAGAAAATCTTTATATGTTAAAAAACGTCGGGCAACAAGATAACAAAATAACGGAAAGGTGTGTCTCTACAAAGGAATATTAGTTGACTTTAGGAACTCAATAGAAGAAATTTAACAGGAAAAGAAAAAAATGAAATCAACAGCATTCCTCTAAAAGTATAAAATTATAATAACCTCTAGTTCCACCAACCAATTGTTTACTGCATCGATTCATAACCAAGCGTGCGACATCCTCAAAAGAAGAACCGCCAAGATAAAAAAAACTAAGCAGCGGAGCTCAGCAATTTGTAGCGCAAGAACTCGGATCCTAGCGCGTGGGTTTCTTTCTTTGCATTCTCACGGACGGGAAGAGTCGGGACGCTCCCGAGTAAAGGAGGCTTTGTGTATATAATTTACAACCGCGCGATGGGATGCTGGGCGTGATGCCCTCTTGCTTCATGCTCGCTCGTCCTTTTCACCTTGCAACATGTTGGTCTCTGGATCCTTATTAAAATAATTTGAACATAAATTATAATTTAAATGATAAATATTATTAAAAATAGAATTAACCAAATTATAGATGCACAATATACATGAAAAATATATAAAAAATACATCTCAAAATGAACTCCTCATCTCAAACAACTAAGACAATGGAATTTAACTCTTAAGTAGGCATTTCCTTATTCTTAGATTTTGGAGTCCCCAATCACAATAGACCTCTCTAATAGTAACCAAAGTTGACAAAATCCCGTATTTTGATGATAAAAAAAACTTATGCTAGTGAACTAATGCTTGCAATTCAAGTATTTTACAATGTGTTAGCTTCAAGTGACACAAATACAAGATATACGATGAAGAACCAACATATTCACACAAAAGACCTTCAGTTAAATAGCAAATCGAGTTATATTGAAGAAACAACTAAGAGAAAGAATGAAGATTGGAGTATCTAGAATCTAAGTCAAATAGAAAATTTCATGAAACTTTAGATTTGTACAAAGTTAGCCAACCAAATTCAAACTCTTATGCAAAAGTATGTTTAAGAGCATTAGGGCATACAATGTTTTCAAAGCCATATTTTTCAAGGTTGTACAAATATTTTAGAATCAATAAATCACTTAGTTTTGGCCTAAGTCATGCTTATAACTTAATTTGTAATTTAATCACTCTTATGCATGATCGATCATCCTCTTAGCTATATAATCAAACATCTAAAATAGAACAGACCTTCAACATAAAACACGATCAATCATCTTGTATGACATGATCAATCATCTAGTGTGTTGAAAGGCAAGACTACTAATAAATGATCAATCAACCTTTATAGGCATGATCAATTATCCAAAAGTTTGTCAGCAAGTGTATATAGTCATTGGGGTGATTGATCGATCAATTAAAAGGTATGATCAATCAACATCCTTGAGCAATTTTTTATACAACGGTCCAAAACGACTAGTTTCACCAAGAAACTTATAACTAGAGATCCAAACTCACCTTAAGCATTGAATTAACATTTATTGGCATACCAAAGCTTTCAACAAGTATTTTTTTATTTTACTCTTCGAGTGAGGAAAAAGCTTTAATCTAACCAAATCTTCCAATTTCTCTGCATTTTCTTGATATTTTTAATTTTATCAAGCTCTACACACTTCATTGCACGTGCATAAAGGATTGAAAGCTTGAAATCTCTCCAAAAGTAAGGTATAAGTTTTTACTTTTCTTTTATATTCTTTTTTTAAGAGGTTTTTTAGAACCATAAATCTAGTAGGGTAGTGCCTTAATAGTTTTTACTAGTAGAGCAAAATAGTGAATTTTTCTCAAGGGCTCTTGAGCGGTGATTACCACTAGGGGAACATCGAGAACAAAATGTTTTTGCTTCTTTGTAGCTATGTGCATGTGCTGACAATTTTTCTTCCTTAGTTTTAGTTACACTTTAAGCAATTGATTTTTTTATTTTTATACTCAATTAAACAAATTTAAGATTTTTCATATTATAACTCAATTCATTTCATGTTATATCAAGAAGATATTATGTTCCAAGAGGGTTGTGATACCAATTCTACACCCATGTTTGATTGTTTAAAATTAGGATGAAAATTTTCTAACAAACAATTAGGTATGAATTATGGAAAGAAATCACATATTGATCCTTCCCATTCCTGAATATAAAAGGAAGAATTATCCCGAAACTAGCGTGTGATTAATGACCTTGTCATTGTAAAAGTAGATGACAATGCTAAGGTTTTTGAACTCTTATTTAAGTTTCTTAAGTAAAGAAATGTTAGATTGTTTTTCTTCTTGTACTGCCAAGGATTTATGGGAGAAACTTTAAGTGCACTACATTTGGAGATAATGTAAATCCTCATGCTTCTTGGAGAAATTATCTCAGATAGATATGAGACATCTGAGAGTGATAACCTTAAGGAAATGGGTAAGGAAGAATTAGTGTTGCTACTAGATAAATCTATATCCTCCTTTAAAAGCAAATAAAAAGAAACTAGAAAGTTGAGTGGGTAACTTTTGAAATTACAAACGATGAATGAATCCTTACATTAGAATCTAGGCTTCCATTAACCAAACTTCAAGTTTCTCTTAGAGTGACTTGTTGGAAAGGAAGGACGGAGGTGAAGATGTGATGAGAAGAAGGAGAAGAAGGAAGAAAGTTAAACAAGAAAACAAAAGTAGTGATGAGAAGGAAGGAGAGTTAGGGTTTGTGTACACCTTCTCCCTTAAAAAGTATTATTTATATCTCTCACTAGAAAGATAATTACAAAGTTACCAATTTACGTAAGCTAATAAAGAAGAGTAACACAAAGTTAAGAACATAAGAAAATTATCTTAATCTTCCATAGTTTTAAGTTCTCCAAGATCCTGAAAGTTGATACGTCCTCCAAACTAGAAGTGTTTAGGAGAAAAAAAATGAAAGACACATCTCAAAATGTGAAAGACTCAAAGTCCATTCTTCAAAACATTCATGAATGGAGACACAAAAATGACAATCTTTGCGCTAGGATTTTAAGACTCCAAGAAGACAACAAATATTAAAATCCCACGAATGTGTAGCAAAAAAAGTCTCTGAATTATCCTATGCCATAAAGATACTAGCAACTCATAATAAATCATATTAGGGAATAAGAAATGTGAGAAAGAGGAACTGTGAACTTGAAAAATATGATACAAGCAACAAAAGAAATTTAGGAGCTTTGGTAGGACTGATATAGCAAAGGTCACAATAGTTTCCTTGCTTAATGATGCATGTTATAAATGTAGACAGTTAAGCCATTATGCATTTGAGTACTTACTAGTAGATCTAAACCGAATGAGGTCAAACAATTTGGATACCCAAGGGAAATCTGATTTTACCTTCAAATGATAGGACTATGGGACCCAAAAAAATTTGGGTACCCAAGGCTACTTGATCTCCAAGCAAAGAGTATTGTTTATGAGCCAAGCCATATGCCAAATAAAAATGATCCCAATAGCTTGTGGGACATGAATTGTGTAAATCAAACTCCAAATTTGATGTCCATATCATTTCAGATGTTTGTCGATAAGACAATTTTGAGGATTGACTTAATAATAATTTCATCATTTTACCACATATACTAGTCCTTTTCTAGTTTATGTGGACTTGGAATTAAATTGAATATTAAAGTTCATATAGATTAGTGTTTTAAGCAATCATTGGCTTAAGAAGCATTAGGTAATCATCTACCAGTGACTTATCAAGGAAAGATTGTGTTAGACATCAACCCAATTTAAAATTAGTTGATACAAATTGGAAATAATACAAGTTGTTCTAAGTAAGGCCATGAACATTAAGTTGAAATAGACTTGATCTATTTCCAACTATCCTTTGGAATGTGTTACAATGAGTGGTTCAAGTAGATGATGACTCATGAACGTCTAAAGTTTTTTAAGAATTTCATGTCCAAGAGATTCATATCAATCTATTTTGCCCAACTAGAACAACTAGCCTTAAAGGGAAAAAGGTTTACTCACTAAGACTCATTGTTGAATAACTCCTTAAAATCAAATATCTTTTCTTGCTTGTGTGTTGATGCATTTCCTACTTTCTCAAAGTTTCAAAAAGAGATGTCACAATTGAGAAATGATTTTGCATCTTGTCTATTGGAGTATCTAGAGTAAGCATAACAATTCACTATTAGACATTACATATTAATTGCAAGTATCTATTTCCATTAATCCATTAGTGACGCTTTGGAACCCTAATTTATTTTTTGGCATGCTTAGGAGCAAATCAGCCTGGTATTTTCTCTTAATCTTATAAATCTTTAAATGGATTCAATTAGAGGTTGCTAAATGAAATGAAGAAGGTCATTGTTACCTAAGGTTTCAATTAAAATTAATGAAATGAACCCTATCGAGAGTCATGTTTGACATAATTGGGTAAACTATAAGTGTACGTTAGGTATTTCCCAAAAATTAGAGTTGCTACACATTGAGAGAAAGATTTAGTTTGATGGATAAATGAAACTCATGAAATTATTTGTCTCTCTACTAAAACTAAATAAGCCTAATGTGATTGAAATAGATTAGGTTCAATTAGAAGATAATTATAAAATCTTCAAGTCCTACTTGAATTAGAACGTTTGTAGCCCAAAATTAGATTAAATGTGAAATCTTAGGTGTAGCTACTTAGGATGCCTTTTTGCCTAGAATATGAGATTTAATTAAATTTTCATAAGATAAGAATATGAAAAGATTACTGACATCACTCGGTATAGGCAAATTAGGCTTACATTGTTTTAGCCCTTACTTGGATAGTAAGAGCTAATGATTTGGGTGAATTAGAAAGGATAAAAATTGCTTAAATGGACAATAGGCATCAATATTTAGATATTTTGTACTTTTAAAATTAATGGGCTTGTGTTTTAGATCTTTTTCAAGATTTTGAGAATCTCATGTCATGGCTATGAATTAATTTTCACCTTAGAATCCGATTCTATACATGTCTTTTATGTTTAATTTTCATACTTAGGTGGAGAACTAGACATGATCTTTGTCTAATTCACTATAGTACTTTAAAAATTGTTATGAGTTTGCTGATTGCAAATTCAAATTTGCATGCTTATGTTAAAATTTGACTCACACCCTTCCTACAATTGTGAAGATCCTAAATTGTGTAGATGTATGAAAAGATCTTCACAAAGTACATAAGTCTACAAGAAGATAATGAAATTCATAATCTTTACCCCTCTTTGAATTTTTGATCAATTTAATAGGGTTCGGTCTTCATTTTAAACATTCAAAAAACACTTTTCAGAGCCTTAGACCCCCGAAAACCTTCAAACCTAAATTTGACCTTTAGGGCACCTAGAACTTCTTTTGCAACCATGGATCGAACCACACGCAATTCAAGGCGAGATGGGGAAGGTGAATCCTCAAAAGTTCCTTATTGGAGGTATCAATTTCACTAAAAAGCCTAGAAGAGAAAATATATGGAGCTTTTCCTAGATAGAAGTATGGTTAATGTGCCTATAAAACTCGACATGAGTATTTTTAGGAGAGAGTATAAAGGTTTGATACTATCAATTGGGCATATGAGTCTATATTTATAACTAATTGTAAGATCTACCCAAAATGGGTGAAAGTATTTTATTCAAAGCTTTGTTTGGTGGAAGAGGAAGGAGAAAATAGCTCAATCTCATATCGTATGTAAAGCAAAACTGAGATTTCTGTGAGCATAAGTAATCTAAATGACATGTAGAGGATACCCAAAGATGGTTTACAACATTACACAAAAGAGAGGTGGCCCTCAAACTTGCATTAATGCCATTAGTTGTGTGTTTGATAAGACAATCAAGAAATCCTATATGATTAAGATTAAGGACATTAGCATAGAACTACGAGTATTTATGAAGATCATGATCCATATTTTGAATGCCAAAAAAGGCACTTATTCACACCTTTGGACGATTGATATTTTGTGGATGTGGGCCCTAACCTAGAGATTGAAGATAGACTATGGCTTATTTGTAATGCATCACATGATAGAGTGTAATGAATAAGATTTGGACGGATGGTTTGCCCTTCAAGGAAATCATTACCTTGATCATTTAGCACCACACATTCTAGTTTGAGCATGAGGTCCCTTTGGTGACCTCAAAGAAGATGGTCATTGGCAAAGTCAATGTAAATTTGGGTTTGAGAAAGTTAGGGACACCAGATCTCAAGCATACCAAGGGAAGAGAGCCCCAAGAGGCTGAGTGCTCGCTGATGAGTCTAGTCCTGACCGGAAGCAAGCTAAGCTTTCTTTTTTCATGAAGAGGAAGAGAGGTGAAGGTTTCAGACTACATGACCCGCTTAGAGAAGGATTTGACTGAGCTTAAAGAAGGGTAGAAGGAAATTAAGAAATCTTAGATTGAGATCAAGGTTGCCCAAGCTAGGATGGAAGAGTTTTTCTACACCATCTTTACTTGTGTTATACCTACTCCACCACCTCTATCCCCATCTCCAACCAAGGAGTAGAGTCTAAACCTCTAGCTTCATGACTCTTTAGTTTTATCATAGGTTGACATCTATTGCACTTTTTTTTTTTTTTTTTATGATTTGGATGTTTCATCTTATGTAAATCCAATTGATGTCTCAATTGTAATGCACCCATTTTGATAATCAATGCAATGACTATTTTCTTTTTATCTCTATTCGTGCTTAAATTGCTTATTATATATTTTTTTATGAATGATAAAAAGAGGGAAGAAGTGTTTAACATAAATTAGATGGGAGTAATTAAAATGAATGAATACGTAAAATACACAATTTTATTCATGCATAAATTGAGTAATATTCCATGATGATTAGAACTAAGGGGAAACTTTTCATTTTCCATACGTTACGTTTTGTCATCATAAAAAGGATGAGTTTTTTTTACCTAGATTGACTCATTATCGGGTTTTGATGACAACAAAACATAAGCTTGTGAGTTGATGTTTGCAATGCATTACCTTCAAGTAACACAAATACAAGGTCTATGTGGAAGAACATGCAAGTTCATACAACAAACCTCAAGCTAAATGGTGAATCAAACACCTATGAGGAAGAATGAAGACCTTCAATTTAAGTCAAATATAAAATCTCAAGAATTCCAGTTTTGTAAGAAGATAGGCTGCCAAATTTGAATTCTTAGATAAAAGTATGTTTTTGGAGCTTTAGGGCTTCAATTGTTTTCTAAAACCATCTTTTCCAAGCTCATATAAATCTTGTAAAATCATTAAATAATTTATTTTTGGCATAAATCATGCTTAGATCTTAATTCTATAAACAACCAATACGCATGATCAATCACTACTTAGTAGTATGATCGATCATCCACAATACAACAAACCTTAAACATAAAGTATGATTGATCATCCCATGTGTTGGAAAGCAAGGTTGATAATGAATGATCGAGCAACCCTTATGGGCATATGATCGATAATACATAATGTTACTAGGTAGAAGTTATAAGTATGATTGATCATCCTTTGTAGGCATGATCAATCATCTAGAATCTTGCCAGACTTGTGTAAAACATGGTCAATGGATATATAGTCATTCTGCTTTTGCAAAAAAAATTAAATCAATTGATGGATGGTTAAATCAATAATAAGGCTAGAGGAACCTTAAAAAAGCTGTTGGAGGTGATTGATGGATCAATGAAAAAACAGCTGTTGGAGGTGATTGATCGAATCAATGAAAAAACAGCTGTTGGAGGTGATTGATCCATCAATGAAAAGGCATGATCAAATCAACCTCATTGTATAACTTTTTGTACAACGGTCTGAAATGAAGCTCACACAAGCATGACCAGAGATATTCATCCTTAATCCAAGCTTTCATCATTTTTTATATATTTCTAATAAAGACGAGTTCAATTTCCTTGTGCACAACGCAGTAGGTGAAGAGTTAATTATTCGTTCAATGAGCACAGTGACGCAGATGGCATCTCTGGATCTTTACTTTATGTGTATTCAAACCTTGAAAGCCGTCTTAATTGACCAAATCCTTGATCAACGTTTGTTGCATCTGCGAACAAAATCCTTGACATTATCTGGCTCGTTGAAAAACAAAGTTTCAGTTCTTTTGAAAATGGATAATAGCCAGATAATGTTCCCCAAGTGGCCTATAAATGAACGTATCTCAACGAAGCTCACACAACTTACCTCCTCAAGTCTTCTTCCAGTTTCTCATCACACCCACAAGCCCCAAACATGGTTGCCGGTAGCCATTCTCAGGTATCAATCGCTCCAGTCGCTCTTGCTAGGCTATGGAAGGCCTCCGCCGACTCCCGGAACTTGATTCCGAAGCTCATTCCCGACCAGATAGAAAGCGTAGATCTCTTGGAAGGCAATGGTGGAAACGGCACTGTGATACAAATCAACTTCGGCCCAGGTTGGTGCCTCTATATTATAACAGTGTGCACCTTTAGAATCTGATCATGGAAGGTAACCGTATTTTGTTGTTTCTTGTTTCTTGTCGATAAATGCAGCTTTGAAGGGCCTTAAATATGTGAAGAACAAGGCAGTGGCGGTGGATAACGAGAATTACGTCGTTAAGTTCAGTGTCGTGGAAGGAGGGGACATAGGAACCAAACTCAAGTCCTGCAACTTCGAGGTTAAAATGGAAGCAACGAAAGAAGGGGGTACCAAGACGACTGTGAAAGTTGATTATGACACCCTTGGCGATAGCCCACTGAGCCAAGAAGATGCGGATAACATCGTCGGAGGAGTTCTGGGTCAGACCAAGGCAATCGAAGGCCATCTCCAAGCCAACCTAGATGCCTATGCGTAATCACTGAGAGAGAGAGAGAGAGAGATGTAAAGTGTAAGAGATCTTGATGTTTGCGAGTGTGTGAGAGAGAATGAGTGAGAGAGGACGAGGACTGTGTTTCTTTATCTCGTCAAGTGGGTTTGCTGGTAATAAAGAGTGCCGTATTCGATGGTATTTGACGTTTGCAAGATGTAAAAGTCCACTAATGGCGGTTGGGAGTGATAAGTAAGGTTACTGGGTTTTTTTGTCTCTTCGTATTTTGAGTGAGAGAGGACGAGGACTGTTTTTCTTTATCTCGTCAATTGGGTTTGCAGGTAATAAAGAGTGCCGTATTCGACGGTATTTGACGTTTGCAAGATGTAAAAGTCCACTAATGGCGGTTGGGAGTGATAAGTGAGGTCACTGGGTTTTTTTGTCTCTTCGTATTTTGGCAAAGTAAAACACGTCATGTAGCTTCTGTTGGATGGGATGAATTATTTATAAGGAGACAAATTGAGTTGATAGTTATCCTAATCCAGTTGCAGACATCGTTGTTTTTAATGCGGTGCTTTCGGTGAAGAGTAGTTTCAGTGTTGAACCAGCTGGTTCTCTAGAAGGCGGTCAAACTTAATTGATCTGAAATGGACCTGGTCACTCTTTGGAGCTGTAAATTCATGGAGTGAAATGGACCTGGTCAATCTTTGGAGCAGTAAATTCATGGAGTCTTGTAAATTTCTTTGCTTGATTGTAGGAAACTAATTATTTTCGTGATTTTTTTTTAATTTTAGGATCTAAATTAGACCTAAAATTAGAATGCAATGTTAAATATTGACATGGTATCAGAGAAATTCGGCGACTGGAAGGGGAAGAGATGTCGCTGGAAAAAAAATAGAGCAGAACTCGATTTTTCTGCTGTGGTTCGACGATCTCCGCACAACTATCTCGTAGCCGAAGAACGTTGCCGACAACCGCACCACCAACCCTGTTGTCACCGACGATGATACCACGAAACTGAAGATGCTCTGCCGTTGCCGAAGAGTTTTTCGTTCGTCGTCGTAACACTGAGCCGTTGCCCGAACTTTAGCTTTGTTAGATAGGAAATGAAGTTAGACTTTAATTTATCTAAAATAAATTAATTTAACTTCAACTCATCCTTGTGTTATAGTGTAAACGAGTTCAAGTGAACTGGAAAACATATTCTAGTATTAGTATTTTAAAATGAAAAACATAATATAAACAAGAGAATGAGTAAAATTTTATAATATATTTAAATAGAATATATATCTAAACAAATAATTAAGCAAAATAAATATGGTTACTACAAATAAGTGATTTAATGTGTAGTATAAAAATATATTAATAAACTAATTAATAAAAGACTATATTTAATTGCTTAATGATTATATTTTATTATAAATTAATATAATAATTACATGTGACAAGAATAATTTATAAAAAATAAATAAATAATAAAAAATAACGAATATAATAAATTAATTAATTCATTAATTGAACTGAATAAATAAAAAATTATTTTACTAATAATAGAAGATGGATTTTTTACGTACTATTAATTAATAATATATTTTTATAAAATAATAATTATTAGTTTAATTAATTATAAAAATGAGATCATTAAACCAAAATAATTGATCAAATGCTCTCTTTAACAATATTTTAATTACCAGTCTTAAATTTATAAATTAATATAGTAATAAAATTAATATAATAAATAACTAAATAAATAAATATATTATTTTATTAATAAACTAGTATAAAATTAATTAACTTAAAAAAATGCTTAAAAATGAACCGAGTTACTCGTAATAGTTCACAATTTATAGCATAAAAGTAAACGTTTATGCCTTGGAATATAACAACGAGTTCATACATTTAATATTAAAATCATCAACTTACTAGTTTAGTACATACGAACGACAAAATACATGTTAAAAGACAATAAGATACAACCATCAATGATCATTCCACACGCTAGTCGCCATGGCATATCGAAATTGTGCGGCTTTTGTGGATTTTAATGCACACCCCCACCGCATGTTTGTTGATAGGCTAACTTCATCCACAAGATCATCGCTATCATATGATCAAGGAGTTTGGTGTCTTTCCTTAGCCATTTGTAATCTAAATCCGAGAAGGTCCTCATGAAATTTTTTTTATCTGACAACCTTTACCCATCATAGGGACACATGGAAACACAAACAATAACAAAAAAAAATACCATGTGGTGGATATTTATAACACTCAAATCTCCTCACCACATGGCAAGATCATTCCTTAGCACTTCAAAAATATTCAACAATATTCCAAAATATTTCAAAATTAATTAAACTAATTCCATTGCAGATGCACTAAACAATGCAAAAACACACTCATCAAGTTCTAATTCACTAAACACCCCTGGTAGAGACCCATATGACTTCGTAGTCACTACGAACCGTACCACGTGAGTGATGGGGGCCGGGTTTCGTTTTCTAATGGACGCCCGTGTAGGTGACTCAGACTTGTTTGAACTCGACTACACACCCCAAACCCTAAACCCTAAACCCTATCACCCCAAACCCTAAACCCAAACCGATAACCCTAAAAAAATAAAAAGAAAAAACAAACCAAACTGCTAAACCCTAATTCCAGAACCTGAACCCTAAACCCTAGACCTTAAAA
This sequence comes from Aristolochia californica, assembly GCF_029961685.1. Classification (NCBI taxonomy): domain Eukaryota; kingdom Viridiplantae; phylum Streptophyta; class Magnoliopsida; order Piperales; family Aristolochiaceae; genus Aristolochia; species Aristolochia californica. The sequence goes on along the minus strand of NW_027181992.1, from coordinate 44,989,052 downwards.
CCACTAAAAGCCCCAAACCCAATCACCCCAAAAATCGAGAACCGTAATTTTTTTGAAAAAACCCTAAACCCTAAACCCTAATCCTAGACCTAAACCCTAGACCTTAAAAACCCTAAAATCCCCAAACCCTAAACCCTAAACCCTATCACCCCAAAAACCGAGAACTCTATTTTTTAAAAAAAATCCTAAGCCCTAAAAAAACCATAGACAATAAACCCTAAACCCTTAAATACCTTGAACTATACCCTAAATACACTAAAGCCTAAATCTAATCCCAAAATTAAATGAAACCTAAATACCATAAACCCTGACCCTAAATCCCACAATTATGCAACAATCAATACAAATTATACACATAAATTAATTAAATCAAATACAACACTAAATCAATTGAAAAAAATTAGGGTTTAGGCTTACCTTATAAAATTCAGGGAAAATCGAAGCCGAATGGAGAAATCGAAGTAAAATCGAAGAAATCGACACTGAAATGTCGATAATAAAAAATGAATGGGTTAAATCAAAAGAAATCGGGAGGATTTTTAGGGGAAAAGAAAAGAGCAAGAGGGAAAAGGGAGATGGAGGCCGAGAGGGAGAGGAGAGAGGGAGAGGGAGGGGAGATGCAAAGACGATGAAGGGAGAATAGATGCGAAGACGATAAGAAGGGAGAAGAAGCCGAAGGGAGTGCGAAGATGAGAGGAAGAAGAGAGCGGACAAAAAAAATCGTTGGGAGAGGAAGACAGAGAGAGAGGGAGAGCAGAGCGAATGAGGAAAAAAAATTCATCAGGGGAGGGAGAAACGTGTCCCGTGCGACGATTCATGTGAATGATTTGCAAAATCAGGCTAAAACTTGATTCCCCGATTTTTGCCTGAGAAGATTACCTGCATGATTCAAATGAAGAAGCACTCATTCACCACTAACAACCTAATCGAATGAACAGAATAATGCGCTTGAACTTCATCTCTGTTTCATTTTGGACTAACCCCCCCCCCCCGATAAGGAGATGACAAATTGAGTTGATACGTATCGTAATCGAGTTGTAGACATCGTTGTTTTTAATGCGGTGCTTTCAGTGTTGAATCAACTAGTTCTCTAGCAAGTGGTCAAACTTAATTGACCTAAAATGGACCTGGTCACTCTTTGGAGTCAAAGATTGGGTTGGTTTTGATAATATTGGTTTCAGTTATATTTCAAAGGGTATGTAGAAATTTATTCAATTACTCTCACATATAATCGGTAATCGGGTAAATCTATCCAACGCCTAATTCGATTAGAACTTTGTTTCAGTTTTTTTCCATTTAATAAATGGTAGACAAAAACTCAAGTAAATTGGTAAAATTGACAACCTTAGGGTTAACCACCTAGAGACTTTTTTATCATCAGCCAAATGCCTAAGGGTTGGTTAAACTTGATAAGGTTCGCTAAAGTTAAATAAAAGTTTTGTTTTTTAATTGAAATCGAATGATTACAAGGCTCGAAGAACTTAAAATGTATAGACTAAAGACAAAAGCAACTTTTACTATTCCCTCTCTTTGGGACTAAGAGTTGGATGTCCCTTTGATTGTACTCTAAGCAATACATATAACCTAGACGCTTTTAGAGTCTTCCTTTGAGAGGGCCTTTCTTATGCAGTTTTCTTAGACAATTCTGCTCATGGGGGAGTTGGTGACTCCTCTTCTAAAGTCTTTCTTGACTCGGTGGTGCCTCTTTTCTTGGGCATCTTCTACTAATTTTGCCCTCATCTAATTTGGTACCACTTGTCTCCACTTCTTTGTTGGCCTTTTGCTCCATCTTGAACTCTTTTATTGGACATAAGTAGAATTTTAAGGAGTACTAAGTTATGACTCGATCCTACTAATCTCACATAAGAGTATAATCTTATTATTATTCTATCCATTGTTTCCAACCTGGCCTAACCCGTGTCACAACTAGGGTTCGTAACAGAAGATCATGTTGTTGGCCCAAGTGGTATCTCAAGAGCAAGGGTGGAGGCCAATTAAAAATCTAAAACATTTTGGTGTGTGTGAATGAAACAAGTAGCGATTCATACAACGAACACAAAACCACAATTGAACACAATTTTTTGTTATTGATGTTTCCTTAGTGGTAGTCACCTCCCAAGAACTTTTGCTTGAGAAATTTCTACTAATCTAGTTCCTTGTAGAAAAGTACAAAGAGATTTTGATTCTCTCATGCCAAGTGTAATACCTGATTACACTATTCTCAATCTCTCCCCAAGAGATCCAATACAATTAGATTCCGATACTAGTCAACATCATTTTCTAGATTCATAGCTCTAAAATGTCTTCCTTCTAGAATTCAAGGCTATAGGATAGCCTCTCAAATAAAATTAAAATACAAAAAGGGAAACAAAAATTTACACCTTTTGCTCTTGGAGAAACAAGATTCTTTTATTGAGGCCAAGCATCCAAACTTTGAAAACGAAGTGCATTTGGAGCTTCCAATAGGATAGGCAATTCATATGTAATTGAGAAGGTTAAAAGGAATTTGGAAAAATAGAGCTTAGAGCCTCTCGTTTTTCAAAGAACACTCGAAACAATTTTTTCCAAAATTGAAAAGGATTTTCATGTAAAGAAGGGCTCGTAGATTGCAATTGATGCTCAAGGATAAACTCAAAACACCTACTTAAAGGTTCTCATATCCCAACTACCTATTTTTGAAAGTTGGACAATAGTCAAAACTTTCTGTGTTTGGATTGATAGATCATGCTTCTAGCATTGATTGATCAATTAACTGACACGACTTTATTTTTTGAATTTTCTTGATATGTTGATAGATCCTACCTATATCATTTATTGATCAATTGAATCCAACAACTTTATTTTTTTAATTTATTAGCCTATTTATTGATCATTCATGTAGATCAATCATACTTTATAAAAAAAATTACTGCAACATCCTGATTGATTGATCAATCAGTTTGGGGTTGATTGACCACAAATTTTAAACCACAACTTCTGTATTCAGGTTGATCAATCATACCTTGTTTAAGAAGCTTGCTACTCTTTGATTGATTGTTCCTACATGTAGTTATGCTCCTTCCATAATGAAAGTTTAAGCTTGAAAAGGCTAAAAACATATTCAATACATTTGAATGATGAGTTAAAATAAGGTTTTAGGAAAACATGATGTCCTAAAGCTCCAAAATATAATAGTACTAGCCTTTGACTCTAGTCCTCAAAATCTTCAAGCTTGAGTCTTCTTAGGTGTTTTTTTCTTCAAGTGACTTATCCTTCATTTTGTGCTTGAGGTCTTCTTGTGCTGATTTTATTGGTTCTTCCTCATAGACTTTGAATGATGTCTCTGAAAGGTAAGTGCATTTTCCTCTCCTAAAATTATTAACATCTTATTAGTGTACTAGTTTAACCATTGTTATCATCATAAGTAAAGTGAATATCAACCTAAATCAAAACTTATGAGGAAGAGTTGTTTGGTATAAGGCGAAAGCACCATCGAATGTAGGAGAGAGTGTATCTCTAGCAATCATAAATTGTCTCATCTGAGTGAACTCAATCACAAGCCATTGAATCATCTCAACCTATTGACTCATACGGCATTTCATCATTCCTAGTTCTTCATTTGTCTTGTCTAAGTTTGTTGTCGTGGCTACAAAACTGTGTGAACTTGAACCCCAAGATGTGGGAGCGTGCAGTGCACCTAAACGCATCCCCCTCTAAGAGCCAACTCTAATGACCAATATCACTATCTCAGCATAGCTCAACTGAGCAACCTACCTTTTAAGCCTCTACCACCTTCTCCAATTTGGTCTTGTTAAATTCGGACATAGTAAGCCTTCTTAAGCCCATCCTTGTGTGTCCCATTGACTTGTCTTCTGTCTCTTGCCGGTTGAAAGAATGAGTTTGTTTTATCCAAATGGATGGACTTACTTGCTTGCTGTTCTAATCATCCTTCTTAGTCATTCAAACACCACCTTGTAAAGAGGCTTCTTGTGACTTCTCTCTCTCTCTCTCTCTCTCTCTGTCTTACGTAATTAAATGGCTGTTGTTAAGATATTTTGATGGTGTGCTTTCTTGCATGAGTTGCTTCTTCCCTTTTTAATGGGTGTTTGGATGGTCTTTTGTCGATTGAATGGATATGTTACTAGAAATTCTATTTGGGGCTTTTGCATAGTTCAAAGCAGACTAATGTCTACCATTAGTAACTTAAGTGTTTGTTGTCATAAAAATCATCTCAATGGGGATCTTGAGACCAATATATTATGCATACCATCTCACAAAAAATCTAAACAAATGACTTCGAGCCACACGAATGTCCAATAGATTGTTTCTTTGCATTTTTGGAGTTTTGCTTTGATATTTTGATTCATTTTGGAATGAATAAAAATTTTGCACTAAATGTATCAAATAAAGAAGAAAAACACTATTCTATGGTGTTTACCCAATTTACCCAATTCTATGGTGTCACTCTTTGGAGCTGTAAATTCATGGAGTCTTGTAAATTTCTTTGCTTAATTGTAGGTTACGAATTATTTTCGTGATTTTTTCCTGATTTTAGGATCTAAATTAGACCTAAAATTAGAATGCAATGTTAAATATTAACATGGTATCAAAGCAATTCGGCGACAAGAAGGATAAAAGAAGTCGTTGGAAAAAAAAAATAGAGCAGAAACCCGGTTTTTCTGCTGTGGTTCAACGGTCTCCGCACAACTATCCCATAGCCGAAAAACATTGCCGACAACCACACCACCAACGCCATTGTCGCCGATAATCATACCACAAAACTGAATTGCTTTGCCGTCGCTAAAGAGTTTTTCGTTCGACGTCGTAACACTGAGCCGCCGCCCGAACTTTAGCTTTGTTAGATAGGAAATGAAGTTAGATTTTAATTTATCTTAAATAAATAAATTTAACTTCAACCCATCCTTGTGTTATAATGTAAACGAGTTCAAGTGAACTGGAAAACTAATTCTAGTATTAATATTTTAAAATGAAAAATATAATATAAACAAGAGAATAAGTAAATTTTTATAATATATTTAAATAGAATATATATCTAAACAAATAATTAAGCAAAATAAATATGGTTATTACAGATAAGTGATTTAATGTATAGTATAAAAATATATTAATAAACTAATTAATAAAAGACTATATTATATTGCTTAATGATAACAATTTATATAAATTAATATAATAATTACGTGTGACAAGAATAATTTATAAAAAATAAATAAATAATAAAAAATAACGAATATAATAAATTAATTAATTCATTAATTGAACTGAATAAATAAAAAAAATTATTTTACTAATAATAGAAGATGGATTTTTTACGTACTATTAATTAATAATATATTTTTATAAAATAATAATAATTAGTTTAATTAATTATAAAAATGAGATAATTAAACCCAAATAAATGATCAAATGCTCTCTTTAACAATATTTTAATTACCAGTCTTAAATTTATAATTTAATATAGTAATAAAATTAATAAATAAATATATTATTTTATTAATAAACTAGGATAAAATTAATTAACTTAAAAAAATGCTTGAAAATGAACCGAGTTACGCGTAATAGTTCACAATTTATAGCATAAAAGTAAACGTTTATGCCTTCAAAAATAACAACGAGTTCATGCATTTAATATTAAAATCATCAACTTACTAGTTTAATACATACGAACAACAAAATACATGTTCAAAAACAATAAGATACAACCATCAATGATCATTCTACACGCTAATCGCCATGGCATATCGAAATTGTGCGGCTCTTGTGGATTTTAATGCACGCCGCCTCCGCATGTTTGTTGATAGGCTATCTTCATCCACAAGATCATCGCTATCATATGATCAAGGAGTTTGGTGTCTTTCCCCAACCATTTGTAATCTAAATCCGAGATGGTCCTCATGAATTTTTTTTATCAGACAACCTTTACCCGTCATAGGGACACATGGAAACACAAACAATAACAAAAAAAAAAAAAAAAACCATCTGGTGGATATTTATAACACTAAAATCTCCTCACCACGTGGCCAGATCATTCCTTAGCACATCAAAAATATTCAACAATATTCCAAATTATTTAAAAATTAATCAAACTAATTCCATTGCAGATGCACTAAACAATGCAAAAACACACTCATCATGTCCTAATTCACTAAACACCCCTGGTAGAGACCCATATGACTTCGTAATCACTACGAACCGTACCACGTGAGTGATGAGGGCCGGGTTTCGTTTGCTAATGGACGCCCGTGTAGGTGACTCAGACTTGTTTGAATTGGACTAAACACCCCAAACCCTAAACCCTAAACCCTAAACCCAAACCGATAACCCTAAAAAAATAAAAGGAACAAAAAATCCAAACTACTAAACCCTAACCCTAAACCCTATCACCCCAAAAATCGAGAACCGTAATTTTTTTTTTGAAAAAACCCTAAACCCTAATCCTAGACCTAAACCTTAAACCCTAGACCTTAAAAACCCTAAAATCCCCAAACCCTAAACCCTAAACCCTATCACCCCAAAAATCGAGAACCCTATTTTTTTTTAAAAAGGCCTAAGCCCTAAAAAAACCCTAAACCCTTAAATACCTTGAACTATACCCTAAATACACTAAAGCCTAACTCTAATCCCGAAATTAAATGAACCCTAAATACCATAAACCCTAACCCTAAATCCCACAATTATGCAACAATCAAAACAAATTACGCACATAAATTAATTAAATCAAATACAACACTAAATCAATTGAAAAAAAATTAGGGTTTAGGCTTACCTTATGAAATTTTGGGAAAACCGAAGCTGAATGGAGAAATTGAAGTAAAATCGCAGAAATCGAAGCCGAAATGTCAAAATCGAAGAAAATCAAAACTGAATGGGTTAAATCGAAGGAAATCGGAAGGCCGAGAGAGGGAGAGGGAGGGGAGATGCAAAGATGATGAAGGGAGAATAGATGTGAAAACGATAAGAACGGAGAAGAAGCCGAAGGGAGTGCGAAGATGAGAGGAAGTAGAGAGCGATGACGAGAGGAAGAAGAGAGCGGGCGAAAAAAATCGTTGGGAGAGGAAGACCGAGAGAGAGGGAGAACAGAGCGAAATGAGGGAAAATAATTCATCAGGGGAGAAGAAATGTGTCCCGTGCGACGATTCATGTGAATGATTTTTAAAATCAGGCTAAAACTTGATTCCCCGATTTTTGCCTGAGAAGATTACCTGCGTGATTCAAATGAAGAGGCACTCATTCACCACTAACAGCCTAATCAAATGAACAGAATAATGCGCTTGAACTTCATCTTTGTTTCATCTTTTTACTAACCCCCCCTTATAAGGAGATGACAAATTGAGTTGACACTTATCGTAATCGAGTTGCAGACATCGTTGTTTTTAATGTGGTGCTTTCATTGTTGAATCAACTGGTTCTCTAACAGGCGGTCAAACTTAATTGACCTAAAATGGACCTGGTCACTCTTTGGAGTCAAAGATTGGGTTGGTTATGATAATATTGGTTTCAATTATATTTCAAAGGGTATGTAGAAATTTATTCAATTATTCTTACATATAATCGGTAATCGGGTAAATCAATCCAATGCCTAATTCGATAAGAACTTTGTTTCATTTTTATTCCATTTAATAAATGGTAAACAAAAACTCAAGTAAATTGGTAAATTGACTACCCTAGGGTTAACCACCTAGAGACTTTTTTTATCATCAGTCAAATGCCTAAGGGTTGGTTAAAGCTGATAAGGTTAGCTAAAGTTAGATAAAAGGGTTTTTGTTTTTAATTGAAATCGAATGATTACAAGGCTCGAAGAACTTAAAATTTATAGACTTGAGACAAAAACAACTTTTACTATTTCCTCTCTCTGGGACTAAGAGTTGGATGTCCCTTCGATTGTACTCTAAGCAATACATAGAACCTAGACGTTTTTAGAGTTTTCCTTTGAGAGGGCCTTTCTTATGCAGTTATCTTAGACAATTCTGCTCATGGGGGAGTTGGTGCCTCCTCTTCTAAAGTCTTTCTTGACTCTTTTGCCGTTGGCTAGGTGGTGCCACTTTTCTTGGGCATCTTCTACTAATTGTGCCCTCAACCAATTTGGTACCACTTGTCTCCACTTCTTGGTTAGCCTTTTGCTCCATCTTGAACTCTTCTATTGGACAGAAGTTGAATTTTAAGGAGTACTAACTTATGACTGATCCTACTAGTCTCACATAAGAGTATAATCTTATTATTATTCTATCCATTTTTGCCAACCTGGCCTAACCCATGTCACAACTAGGGTTCGTAATAGAAGATCATGTTGTTGGCCCAAGTGGTATCTCAAGAGCAAGGGTGGAGGTTAATTTAAAATTTAAAACATTTTGGTGTGTGTGAATGAAACACGTAGCAATTCATAGAACGAACACAAAACCACAATTGAACACAATTTTTTCTTATTGATGTTTCCTTAGTGGTAATCACCTCCCAAGAACCTTTGCTTGAGAAATTTCTACTAATCTAGTTCCTTGTAGAAAAATACAAAGAGATTTTGATTCTCTCATGCCAAGTGTAATACCTGATTACACTATTCTCAATTTCTCCCCAAGAGATCCAATACAATTAGATTCCGATACTAGTCAACATCACTTTCTAGATTCATAGCTCTAAAATGTCTTCCTTCTAGAATTCAAGGCTATAGAATAGCCCCTCAAATAAAATTAAAATACAAAAAAGTTAACAAAAATTTACACCTTTTGCTCTTAGAGAAACAAGCTTCTTTTGTTGAGGCCAAGCATCCAAACTTTGACCACGAAGTGCATTTGGAGCTTCCAATAGGATAGGCAATTCATATGTAATTGAGAAGGTTAAAAGGAATTTGGAAAAATAGAGCTTAGAGCCTCTCGTTTTTCAAAAAACACTCGAAACAATTTTTTTCAAAATTGAAAAGGATTTTCATGTAAAGATTGCAATTAATGCTCAAGGATAAACTCAAAACACCTACTTAAAGGTTCTCATAGCCCAACTAGCAATTTTAGAAAGTTGGAGAACAGTCAAAACTTTCTGTGTTTGGATTAATAGATCTTGCTTCTAGCATTGATTGATCAATTAACTCACATGACTTTATTTTTTGAATTTTCTTGATCTGTTGATAGATCCTACCTATATCATTTATTGATCAATTGAATCCAACAACTTTATTATTTTAATTGTTTTTAGCCTATTTATTGATCATTCATGTAAAACAATCATACTTTATAAAAAAAAATCCTGCAACATCCTGATTGATTGATCAATCAGTTTGGGGTTGATTGACCATAAATTTTAAACCACAACTTTTGTATTCTAGTTGATCAATCATACCTTGTTCACGAAGCCTTGCTACTCTTTGATTGATAGTTCATACATGTAGTTATGCTCCTTCCATAATGAAAGTTTAAGCTTGAAAAGGCTAAAAACATATTCAAAACATTTGAATGATTAGTTAAAAAAAGGTTTTAAGAAAACATGATGTCCTAAAGCTCCAAAATATAATAGTACTAGCCTTATGACTCTAGTCCTCAAAATCTTCAAGCTTGAGTCTTCTTAGGTGTTTTTTTCTTCAAGTGACTTATCCTTCTTTTTGTGCTTGAGGTCTTCTTGTGTTGATTTTATTGGTTCTTCCTCATAGACCTTGAATGATGTCTTTGAAAGGTAAGTGCATTTTCCTTTCCTAAAATTATTAACATCGTATTAGTGTACTAGTTTAAGCTTTGTTATCATCAAAATTATTGTGAATATCAACCTAAATCAAACATGTGAGGAGGAGTTGTTCGGTATAAGGGGAAAGCACCATCAAATGTAGGAGAGAGTGTATCTCTAGCAATCATAAATTGTCTCATCTGAGTGAACTCAATCACAAGCCATTGAATCATCTCATCCTGCTGACTCATTGACATTTCATCATTCCTAGTTCTTCATTTGTCTTGTCTAAGTTTGTTGTCGTGGCTACAAAACTGTGTGAACTTGAACCCCAAGATGTGGGAGGGTGGAGTGCACCTATACCCATCCCCCTCTAAGAGCCAACTCTAATGACCAATATCACTATCTCATCATAGCTCAACTGAGTAACCTACCTTTTAAGCCTCTACCACCTTCTCCAATATTTGGTCTTGTTAAATTTGGACATAGTAAGCCCGCTTAAGCCCATCCATGTGTGTCCCATTGACATGTCTTCTGTCTCTTGCTGGTTGAAAGAATGAAATTGTTTTGTCCAAATGGATGGACTTACTTGCTTGTTGTACTAAGCTTCCTTCTTACTCATTCAAACACCACCTTGTACAGAGGCTTCTTGTGAGTTCTCTCTCTCTCTCTCTTATGTAATTAAATGGTTGTTGTTGAGATATTTTGATGATGTGCTTTCTTGCTTGAATTACTTCTTCCCTTTTTAATGGGTGTTTGGATGGTCTTCTGTCGATTAAATGGATATGTTACCAGAAATTCTATTTGGGGCTTTTGCATATTTCAAAGCATACTAATGCCTACCATTAGTAACTTAAGTGTTTGTTGTCATAAATATCATCTCAATGGGGATCTTGAGACCAATATGTTATGCATACCATCTCACAAAAAATCTAAACAAATGACTTCGAGCCACATGAATGTTCAATAGGTTGTTTCTTTGCGTTTTGGAGTTTTGCTTTGATATTTTGATTCATTTTGGAATGAATAAAAACCTTGCACTAAATGTATCAAAGAAAGAAGAAAAACACTATTCTATGGTGTTTACCCAATTTACAAAATTCACAAGGTAAACTTATAGTCGACTTTAAAGAAGGAACGAAAAATTGTAGAGTTTGACAAGGGATGACCAAGTCAATTATGCCACTGCAAGCATGTTTGTTGGATGAAGCCACAATTGAGATGATGTAATTTCCCAAGAAATAATGGTCTCCTTTCTCTTGGCCTCGACCGATCACCCATTTTGTCTAGGTGTACTGGAAAGAATAGTTAGACGGGTAAAGAGTCACAATTTTTTTTTTATTAACTGGTTAACAAACATGTGACTTAATGAAAATTGAGGAAAAATTAAAACATTTCACAATGATAAAGAAGGCAATACAATGGATGTACCCAAAACTTGAACTTTGGTTTGAGATCCATCAACAAATTTCCATTTTTTTATCAGGAGATGTTTAAAGTCTCCAAAGTCAATGATCCAAGATAAAGGCTAGCACATGAGAAAAAATAGACATACTTATAATGGCAATTGTCGTATTAGGAGCACTATTGAATGAGGTCATTATACTTTTAAGTTTTTGTAGGAGATCATATTCTTCTTCTATTAGGGTTACATTACCCTTCAAAGATTCAAGAGGGTTTTCTTTTTCTTATTCAATTGCATTGATGGTTGCATGATTTGTCGTGGTTGTATGATTTAAAAAAAATTGGTTTCCCATGTAGCTTCCAACATCTTTCTACCGCATGGTTAGATAAACCAATATAAGTTCATGACCTAAAGGGTGTCGATTTGAAATTACTTCTTCCTCTTCCTCGGCGACTTCTACTACCTTGTCCTTAGCCTCATCTAATAATGCCACTTCCTCTCCCTTGGGAGAACATGGTAGAATATTTTTATGCTATGGGTTATGAATCTATTGCCTTTGCTGAAATTCTGAGCACACTAGCACAAATGTCATCAAATGAAGGCCTAACAATAGAATTGAGGACTTATGATCTTGGTAGGGCTTAAATTTGTATGGCAGATGGCTGAAACAAGTAATTCTCATTGTTTTATTCGACTACAACGTTGGTTGCATATGGTTGTGCAAGCTTCCAATCTTGAAGAAGTCCTTTGAACCAAGCAAAATATTAGAATTTGCATTTTGTAGATTCAGATTCTCTTGTCATAGGCATGGAGCTAGCAGCCAAGAGAAAAGTAGATCTGGACTGCATGGCTTGAAGATGTGATAGGTTTAGAGGTCGGACTCAACTAACCCCAGGCAAGGCTATGAGAACTTTCAAACAAGCCTGGACCAATTGGGGATGAAGGAGGCCATAAAAAACAAGACTAAAAGATGAGAGGACTCATGAGATGGACCAAAAGGCATAAGTTTGAGGGGAGGAGGAGGATCTACTAACAAGGAAAGGGGTCTGCTTGCTCGGGCTCAAGAGTGATCTCTTCAAGGGTGAAGCGGTGGTTGAATCTAGCCTCATTAAGATTATCTCCTTGCTTGGTAGTATACATCTCCAAAAAAATATTTTAAATATTGTAAAGAGTGCCAGGAGTAGAGTATATTTTAGCACAAGTATCCCAGACATGTTGGGCTCTTCCATGTTATTTATTAACCAACTTATAAGCAAAGTATCCTCTTTTAACCATTTTTGGTATGATGGATCTTCTTCATTAATATGTGGAGATGGTTTGGTTCAAATGTCCAACATGATCTCTTGGAACTAAAAGATATTTCACAAACTATGACCACGAAGGATAATTAGATGGACCTTTAAAGGATATGGTTGTGATATTTAAGAAATCATTTTTTCTCAATTCAGCAAAAAAAATAAGAGACTTACTTGAATTGTTAGCCATGTTTGTCAAGTAAACGAGGAATTTATATTGCAAAACTTGGAGAACTTCAGAAAATAATTGATGAAGAAATGGAAGCAAGCAAACAATTGGAGTACACTTTTAACAACAAGAGTGCAGCAATAGTTCTCCTATAATTTACATGATTTAAAAAAAATCTAATTATTTGCCAAGAGTTCCATAGCATGACCAGAGATATTCATCCTTGACCCAAGCTTTCATCATTTTTTATATATTTCAAATAAAGACGAGTTCATTTTCCTTGTGCACAACACAGTAGGTGAAGATCTAATTATTCGTTCCATGAGCATAGTGACACATATGGCATCTTCGGATCTTTATTTAATGTGTCTTGAAACTTGAAAACCATCTTAATTGACCATGATAGAGATAAATATAAACATAGTGATAGATTAAAGATAATGATAGAGATAAAGATAACTAGATATTGAATTAGAGATAGACTCAAATTGTAGAGTCCTAATCACCTACAATCTCTGTTTAATTCTATAAATAGTTTACACCTGATCAATAATAATCATGACAATATTATTCTTCATTCCTAAGCACAATATGGTATCAGATCTTTCGATCGATTAATCAGAACTTGTCTGTCGTCGTTGGAAATCTTTATCAGAAGCATTCTCCATAGCAGCAGCCCATTGCCGCCGCCCATACTTGATATTTTCTTTTACCTTTCTCAATGCAATCTCTCCGGAGGTATTTTAGAAAAAAAAAAGAACAAAAGAATAATTTCCCCCATCGCTTCCTCCGACATCCTCGTTGTCATCACCCTGCTGCCACCGCCGTCTACTCGGCCGAAAACTCCCTCGCAAGCGCCCCACCATAATCTCTCTCGACCGCCCTATTTTATCCCCCTCCCCCTGAAGCCACCGTCGTCTCCGCCATTCACCCCGAAGGCCACAGTGCCGAACGCCCAGAGTTCTTCCTCCTCCCCCCCCTTCCTACCCGCGCTGAACCCCTCGTCTCTCCAACTCATCTCTCCCGACGTTGTCGCCACCTCTGTCGTTGTCCTGATTCTGTCTTGCCATCACCGTCGACCCTCCGACCACAGTTTCGACCGCCCCCCAGCCAGCCGGCGCCGCACAGATCCTCCCCCCCGCTTGATCTTCTGTCTCTTTTCTCTGGTCGCCGATTTCCCTCCGAAATCGTTCGACCCCACTATCGCATCCCGCTAGCTGTCGCAACCGTTCGCCCCTCCGGCCACAGCACCGTCTGCCCCCAGCCTACTGGCGCCACTCGTCTCTGCAGCACCGAGATGACCAAAGTTCAAGGGGAAAAATTATTTCTCCCTTGGACGCGTTGTCCCACACACGTACGTGAGCAACATGCTAACTCGCACTTGGGCTTTCACACATGTGAGTTTCGCATGTGCGGCATTTTTTTTATTATAAAAAAAAAACTCTATTCGGATGATGTGATTCCATCCGCCCCACCTCTAGTGCCACTGCTCTTCCACCGGACAATGCAATTCTGTTTGCTCCAGCCGCCTCCAGTGCCGTTGCTCTTCCATTGGACGATGCAATTCTGTTCGCACCAACCGCCTCCAGTGCCGCTACTCTTCTATCGGACGATGCAATTTCGTCCACACCAGCTGCCACCAGTGCTTCTACTCTCCCACCAGATGATGAAATTCCGACCGCACCAGCCACCTCCAGTGCAATTGCTCTTCCACCAGACGATGCGATTCCGTTCTCCCCAGCCGCCTCCAATGCCACTGCTCTTCCTCCGGATGATGCGATTTCGTCTGTCCTAACCGCTTCCAGTGCCATAGCTCTACTCAGTCGCTACCAGTGTCGCTGCTCTCTCAAAACCACTTCTAAGAATATTCTGCTCTTTTTTAAGATCAAGATTGGACTCTCCTCTTGGAACTCCATCTTGCAGGGGCATGATAGAGATAAAGATAAACATAGTGATAGATATAAAAATAATGATAGAGATAAAGATAATTAGTGATTGAGTTAGAGATAAACTCAAATTGTAGAGTCCTAATCACCTACAATCTCTGTGTAATTCTATAAATAATTTACACCTGATCAATAATAATCACGACAAAATTATTCTTCATTCCTAAGCTCAATAGACCAAGTCCTTGATCAACGTTTGTTGCATCTGCGAACAAAATCTTTGACATTATCTACTCATTGAAAAACAAAGTTTCAGTTCTTTTGAAAATGGATAATAGCCAGATATTGTTCCCCAAGTGGCTTATAAATAGTCTTCTCACTTCGTTCTTCTCTCAACGAAGCTCACACAACCTGCCTCCTCGAGTCTTCTTCCAGTTTCTCATCACACCCACAAGCTTCAAACATGGTTGCCGGTAGCCATTCTCAGGTATCAGTCGCTCCAGTCGCTCCTGCTAGGCTATGGAAGGCCTCCGTCGACACCCGGAACTTGATTCCGAAGCTCATCCCCGACCAGGTAGAAAGCATAGTTCTCCCGGAAGGCGATGGTGGAGTCGGCTCTGTGACACAACTCAACTTTGGCCCAGGTTGGTTCCTCTATATTATAACAGTGTGCACCTTTAGAATCTGATCATGGAAGGTAAACGTATTTTGTTGTTTCTTGATTCTTGTCGATAAATGCAGCTTTGAAGGACATTAAATATGTGAAGCACAAGGGAGAGCAGGTGGATAACGAGAATTACGTCTTTAAATTCTGTGTCGTGGAAGGGAAGGGACATAGGAACCAAACTCAAGTCCTGCAACTTCGAGGTTAAAATGGAAGCAACGAGTGAAAGGGGTACCAAGACGACTGTGAAAATTGATTATGACACCCTTGGCGATAGCCCACTGAGCCAAGAAGATGCGGATAACATCGTCGGAGGAGTTCTGGGTCAGACCAAGGCCATCGAAGGCCATCTCCAAGCCAACCCAGATGCATATGCGTAATCACTGAGAGAGAGAGAGAGAGAGAAATGTACTGTGTAAGAGATCTTGATGTTTGCCAGTGTGTGAGAGAGAATGAGTGAGAGAGGACGAGGACTGTGTTTCTTTATCTCGTCAAAGTGGGTTTGCTGGTAATAAAGAGTCTGCTGTATTCGATGGTATTTGACGTTTGCAAGATGTAAAAGTCCATTAATGGCGGTTGGGAGTGATAAAGTGATGTTACTGGTTTTTTTGACAAAGCAAAACACGTCATTTAGCTTCTGTTGGATGGGATGAATTATTTATAAGGAGATGACAAATTGAGTTGATACTTGTCCTAATCGAGTTGCAGACATAGTTGTTTTTAATGCGGTGTTTTCGGTGAAGAGCAGTTTCAGTGTTGAACCAGCTGGTTCTCTAGAAGGCAGTCAAATTCCTAAGGGTTGGTTAAAGCTGATAAGGTTAGCTAAAGTTAGATAAAATGGGTTTTTTTTTTTTAATTGAAATCGAATGATTACGAGGCTCGAAGAACTTAAAATTTATAGACTTGAGACAAGAGCAACTTTTACTATTTCCCGTCTCTGGGAGTAAGAGTTGGATGTCCCTTCGATTGTACTCCAAGCAATACATAGAACCTAGACGCTTTTAGAGTCTTCCTCTGAGAGGGCCTTTCTTATGCAGTTATCTTAGACAATTCTGCTCATGGGGGAGTTGGTGCCTCCTCTTCTAAAGTCTTTCTTGACTCTTTTGCCGTTGGATAGGTGGTGCCACTTTTCTTGGGCATCTTCTACTAATTTTGCCCTCAACTAATTTGGTAGCACTTGTCACCACTTCTTTGTTGGCCTTTTGCTCCACCTTGAACTCTTCTATTGGACATAAGTAGAATTTGAAGGAGTACTAACTTATGACTCGATCCTACTAGGCTCACATAAGAGTATCATCTTATTATTATTCTATCCATTGTTGCCAACATGGCCTAACCCGTCTCACAACTAGGGTTCGTAACAGAGGATCATGTTGTTGGCCCAAGTGGTATCTCAAGAGCAAGGGGGGAGGTTAATTAAAACTTTAAAACATTTTGGTGTGTGCGAATGAAACAAGTAGCAATTCAAAGAACAGAGACATAACCATGATTGAATACAATTTTTTGTTATCGATGTTTTCCTAGTGGTAGTCACCTCCCAATAACCATTGCTTGAGAAATTTCCACTAATTTAGTTCCTTGTAGAAAAGTACAAAGAGATTTTGGTTTTCTCATGCCAAGTGTAATACCTGATTACACTATTCTCAATCTCTCCCCAAGAGATCCAATACAATTAGATTCCGACACTAGTCAACATTCACTTTCTAGATTCATTGCTCTACAATGTCTTCCTTCTAGAATTCAAGGCTATAGAATAGCCTCTCAAATAAAATTAAAAACGATTTACACCTTTTGCTCTTGGAGAAACATGCTTCTTCTGTTGAGGCCAAGCATCCAAACTTTGAGCATGAAGTGCATTTGGAGCTTCCAATAGGATAAGCAATTCATATGTAATTGAGAAGGTTAAAAGGAATTTGAAAAATAAGAGCTTAGAGCCTCTCGCTTTTCATAGAACACTCCGAAATTTTTTTTCTCAAAATTGTGAAGGATTCTCATGTAAAGAAGGGCTCATAGATTGCAATTAATGCTCAAGGATAAACTCAAAGCCCAACTAGCTACTTTAGAAAGTTGGGGAATAGTCAAAACTTTCTGTGTTTGGATTGATAGATCATGCTTCTAGCATTGATTGATCAATCTACTCCAACCAACTTTATTTTTTGAATTTTCTTGATTCGTTGATAGATCCTACTTATAGAATTTATTGATCAATTGAATCCAACAACTTTATTTTTTTAATTTTTTAGCCTATTTATTGACCTTCAATTTTAAAACACAAATTCTGTATTCTAGTTGATCAATCATACCTTGTGCAAGAAGCCTTACTAATCTTTGATTAATCGATCATACATGTAGTTATGTTCCTTCTATAATAAAAGTTTAAGAGTGAAAAGGCTAAAAACATATTTCAAAAACATTTGAATGATGAGTTAAAATAAGGTTATAGGAAAACAATATGTTCTAAAGCTCCAAAATATAATAGCACTAGCCTTTTGACTCTAGTCCTCAAAATCTTCAAGCTTGAGTCTTCTCATGTGTTTTTTTCTTCAAGTGACTTATCCTTCATTTTGTGCTTGAGGTCTTCTTGTATTGATTTTATTGGTTCTTCCTTATAGACCTTGAATGATGTCTCTGAAAGGTAAGTGCATTTTCCTTTCCTAAAATTCTTAATATCTTATTAGTGTACTAGTTTAAGCTTTGTTATCATCAAAATTACTGTGAATATCAACCTAAATCAACAAATATGAGGAAGAGTTGTTTCGTATAAGGTAAAAGCACCATCAAATGTAGGAGGGAGTGTATCTCTAGCAATCATAAACTGTCTCATCTTAGTGAACTCAATCACAAGCCATTGAATCATCTCATCCTGTTAACTGATACGACCTTTCATCATTGCTAGTTCTTCATTTATCTTGTCTAAGTTTGTTGTCGTGGCTACAAAAATGTGTGAACTTGAACCCCAAGATGTTGGAGGGTGGAGTGCACCTAAACCCATCCCCCTCTAAGAGCCAACTCTAATGACCAATATCACTATCTCATCATAGCTCAACTGAGCAACCTACCTTTTAAGCCTCTACCACCTTCTCCAATATTTGGTCTTGTTAAATTTGGACATAGTAAGCCCTCTTAAGCCCATCCATGTGTGTCCCATTGATAAGTCTTCTCTCTCTTGCTGGTTGAAAGAATGAGTTTGTTTTGTCCAAATGGATGGATGGACTTGCTTGTTGTACTAAGCATCCTTCTTAGACATTCAAACACCACCTTGTATAGAGGCTTCTCTCTCTCTCTCTCTCTCTCTCTCTCTCTCTCTCTCTCTCTCTCTCTCTTGTGTAATTAAATGGTTGTTATTGAGATATTTTGATGGTGTGCTTTCTTGCATGAGTTGCTTCTTCCCTTTTTAATGGGTGTTTGGATGGTGTTATGTCGATTGAATGGATATGTTGCCAGAAATTCTATTTGGGGCTTTTGCATAGTTCAAAGCATACTAATGCCTACCATTAGTAACTTAAGTGTTTGTAGTCATAAAAATCATCTCAATTTGGATCTTGACACCAATATATTATGCATACTATCTCACAAAAATCTAAACAAATGACTTTGAGCCACATAAATGTCCAATAGGTTTTTTCTTTGCATTTTTGGAGTTTTGCTTTGATATTTTTATTCATTTTGGGACAAATAAAAAACTTGCACTAAATGTATCAAATAAAGAATAAAAACACTATTCTATGGTGTTTTCCCAATTAACAAAATTCACAAGGTAAACTTATAGTCGACTTTTGTTGGAAGATAGGGCCCAAGCCCACACGACCAAGGAAGGCCCACATATACAAGTGTGTTAGAAGATGGGCCAAAGCCCATAAGACCATTCAAGATATGTTGAAAACGGGCTCAAGGCCCACAAATCAAGGAGAAGGCCTGTAGGCCCACATACAATGATGGCAGGATGGTAAATAAAGAGTCATCTCATAAAGATGGCATTGATGTAATTAAGTTAAAGACCTAGGAGTAAAACCCTAAACCCTAAACAATAAGTTCAGGGGTATTATTGTAATACAATAGTTTCATAAATCTATAAATTGTGCTTCAGGGAAAGGGTTAGGCGATCAAGTCCATAACTTCTTCTTCAATAATAATGTTTCATCCAAAGAGACACAACAGCAGCATCTGACATAGGTTTGGGCCCATATAACACGAACCAAAATAATCCTTCTAAAATAACCTATGAAATAATCTAATGCAAATATCTGTACCAAATAATATACTGACCAAAGAATAATCTGTCAATACTTCAAAAAATAGTAATACAACCAGAGAAAAATCTATCGAGTCGTGTCAAGTCAAATAGTATACCAATATATCTGAGTTGAGGTAGAAATATGTATAAGCTTTGGTCCAGACATGTATACCGAGGTAGAAAATAAGTGGTCCGAGTCAAGTTGACCCGAACCTGAGTTGACTCGGTCTGAGTTGGTCTAGGTTGACTCAGTCTGGCTGATGCAACACTCCATATCTTCATCAATAGATTATTTCATGGGTCATTTTACAATGATTATTTTGGTTCATGGTAAATGGACCCAAGCCCATGTTAGATGTTGCTATTATGTCTCTTTGGATGAGAGATTATTATTGAAGAAGAGGTTATGGACTTGATCTCCTAACCTTTCCCCTGAAACTCAATTTATAGATTTATAAAAATATTATATTACAATAATACCCCTAAACTTATGGTTTAGGGTTTTACCCCTGGAATTTTAACCTAATTACATTAGTACCATTTCTATGAGATGACTATTTATTTACCATCCTATTATCATTGTATGTGGGCCTATGGGCCTTCTCCTTGATATGTGGGCCTTGAGTCTGTCTTCTACATCTCTTGGATGTATGGACCTTCCTTGGTCGTGTGGGCTTGGGCCCTATTTTCCAACACTCCCCCTCAAACTGGGGGTGAGAGAACATCATGAACTCCCAGTTTGCCACAAATAGTGTATAATTTTTTTTCTGTATAAAATGCCAGTCCTCCATATTTTCCAATACACTTGGATATGTAGGTCTTCCTTGGTCGTGTGGGTTTGGGCCCTATCTTCCAACAACTTTAAAGAAGGAACGAAAGATTGTAGAGTTTGACAAGGGATGACTAAGTCTATTATGCCACTACAAGCAATTTTGTTGGATGAAGCCACAATTTAGATGACGTAATTTCCCAAGAAATAAAGGTCTCCTTTCTCTTGGCCTCTACCGATCACCCATTTTGTCTAGGTGTACTAGAAAGAATAATAAGATGAGTAAAGAGTCACAAAATAATTTTTTTATAACTGGTTAGCAGACATGCGACTTAATGAAAATTGAGGAAAAATTAAAACATTTCACAAAGATAAAGAAGGAGATACAGTGGATGTACCCAAACCTTGAAATTTGGTTTGAGATCCATCAACAAATTTCCATTTTTTTCTCCCTAGTTGTTTAAAGGCTCTAGTCAATGATCCAAGATGAAGGCTAGCACATGAGTAAAAAGAAGACATACTTATAATGGCAATTGTTGTTGTAGGAGCACTATTGAATGAGGTCATCATACTTTTAAGTTTTTGCTAGAGATCATATTCTTTTTCTATTAGGGTTACATTACCCTTCAAAGATTCAAGAGGGTTTTCTTTTTTCTTATCCAATTGCATTGATGGTTGCATGATTTGTTGTGGTTGTGTGATTTAAAAAAATTGGCTTCCCATGTAGCTTCCAACATCTTTCTACCACATGGTTAGATAAACCACAATAAGTTCATGACCTAAAGGGTGTCGATTTGCAATTACTGCTTCCTCTTCCTCGGCCACTTCTACTACCTTGTCCTTAGCCTCATCCAATAATGCTACTTCCTCTCCATTGGGAGAACATGGTAGAATTTTTTTATGCGATGGGTCATGAATCTATTGCCTTTGATGAAATTCTGAGCACACTAGCACAAATGCCATCAAATGAAGGCCTAACAATAGAATTGAGGACTTATGATTTTGGTAGGACTTAAATTTGTATGGTAGATGGCTGAAACAAGTAATTCTCATTGTTTTATTCGACTGCAATGTTGGTTGCATATGGTTGTGCAAGCTTCCAATCATGAAGAAGTCCTTTGAACCAAGCAAAATATTAGAATTTGCATTTTGTAGATTCAGATTCTCTTGTCATAGGCATTGAGCTAGCAGCCAAGAGAAAAGTAGATTTGAACGGCATGGCTTGAAGATGTGACAGGTTCAACTAACCCCAGGCTAGGCTATGAGAACTTTCAAACAAGCCTGGGCCAATTTGGGGATGAAGGAGGCAATCGAAAACAAGACTAAAAGATGAGAGGCCTGAGGAGATGGACCAAAAGGCATAAGTTGGAGGATCTACTAACAAGGAAAGGGGCTTGCTTGCTCGGGATCAACAGTGATCTCTTCAAGGTTGAAGCAGTAGTTGAATCTAGCCTCATTAAGATTATCACCTTGCTTGGTAGTATACATCTCCCAAAAAATATTGTAAAAATAGTAAAGAGTGCTAAGAGTAGAGTATAATTTAGCACAAGTATCCCAGACATGTTTGGTTATATCTACTGATCAACATTATTAGCAATGGGCTCTTCCATGCTATTTATTAACCAGCTTATAAGCAAAGTATCCTCTTTTAACCATTTTTGGTATGAGGGATCTTCTTCATTAATTTGTGGAGATGGTTTGGTTCAAATGTCCAACAAGATCTCTTGAAACTAAAAGATATTTCACAGACTATGACCATGAAGGATAATTAGATGGACCTTTTAAGGATATGGTTGTGATATTTAAGAAATCATTTTTTTCTCAATTCAGCCAAAAAACAAGAGACTTGCTTGAATTGTTAGCCATGTTTGTCAAGTAAACAAGGAATTTATAATGCAAAACCATGGAGAACTTCAGAAAATAATTGATGAAGAAATGGAAGATGGCAGCAAGCAAACAATTGGAGTACACGTTTAACAACTAGAGACTGCAACAATAGTTCTCCTATAATTTACATGATTTAAAAAAAAAATCTAATTAGTTGCCAAGAGTTCTATAGCATGACCAGAGATATTCATCCTTGGGTCCTGAACCCATATGCTTTCATCATTTTTTATATATTTCTAATAAAGACGAGTTCATTTTCCCTGTGCACGATGCAGTAGGTGAAGATCGAATTATTCATTCCATGTGCACAGTGACGCAGATGGCATCTCCGGATCTTTATTTTATGTGTTTTGAAACTTGAAAGCCGTCTCAATTGACCAAGTCCTTGATCAACGTTTGCTGCATCTGCGAACAAAATCCTTGACCATTATCTGGCTCATTGAAAAAACAAAGTTTCAGTTCTTTTGAAAATGGATAATAGCCAGATAATGTTCCCCAAGTGGCCTATAAATAGTCGTCTCACTTCGTTCTTCTCTCAACGAAGCTCACACAACCAGCCTTCTCGAGTCTTCTTCCAGTTTGTCGTCAGACCCACAAGCCTCAAACATGGTTGCCGGTAGTCATTCTCAGGTATCAGTCGCTCCAGTCGCTCCTGCTAGGCTATGGAAGGCCTCCGCCGACACCCGGAACTTGATTCCGAAGCTCATCCCCGACCAGGTAGAAAGCATAGTTCTCCTGGAAGGCGATGGTGGAGTCGGCTCTGTGACACAACTCAACTTCGGCCCAGGTTGGTTCCTCTATATTATAACAGTGTACACCTTTAGAATCTGATCATGGAAGGTAACCGTATTTTGTTGTTTCTTGTTTGTTGTGGATAAATACAGCTTTGCAGGGCATTAAATACGTGAAGAACAAGGTAGAGGCGTTGGATAACGAGAATTACGTCTTTAAGTTCAGTGTGGTGGAAGGAAGGGACATAGGAACCAAACTCAAGTCCTGCAACTTCGAGATTAAAATGGAAGCAACGAGTGAAGGGGGTACCAAGACGACTGTGAAAATTGATTATGACACCCTTGGCGACAGCCCACTGAGCCAAGAAGATGCGGATAAGATCGTCGGAGGAGTTCTGGGTCAGACCAAGGCCATCGAAGGCCATCTCCAAGCAAACCCAGATGCCTATGTGTAATCACTGAGAGAGACAGAGAGAGATGTAATAAAGTTCAAAGTAATTTGAAGTCTGCTTGAAAGTATTGAAGGCCACCATGGATGTACAGAGTAAGAGATCATAATGTTTGCGAGTGTGTGAGAGAAAGAATGAGAGATTTAGGACATGGACGAGGACTGTGTATCTTTATCTCCTCAAGTGGGTTTGCTGGTAATAAAGAGTTTGCTGTATTCGATGGTATTTGACGTTTGCAAGATGTAAAAGTCTATTAATGGCGTTTGGTATTGATAAAGTGATGTCACTGGTTTTTTTGTCTCTTCGTATTTTGACAAAGCTAAACACGTCCTTTAGCTTCTATTATAAGGGATGAATTATTTATAAGGAGATGACCAATTGAGTTGATAGTTATCCTAATCGCGTTGCCGACATCGTTGTTTTTAATGCGATGCTTTCGTTGAAGTGCAGTTTCAGTGCTGAACCAGCTGGTTCTCTAGAAGGCGGTCATACTTAATTGACCTGAAATGGACCTGATCACTCTTTGCAGTCAAAAGATTGGGTTACTTTTGATAATATTGGGTTCAATTATATTTCAAGAACCTGGCCAAGTGTCATCCTCCTTGGGGAACCGGTTGACTTGGTGAGATTCGATACGTCACTAGTAACCCTTGAGTTGATGGTTAGCCACCTAGAGACTGTTTTATAATGAGCCATGGCCAAGTGTCATCCTCCTTGGGGAACCAGTTGACTTGGAGAGATTCGATACGTCAGTAGTAACCCTTGAGTTGATGGTTAGCCACCTAGAGACTTTTTTATCATGAGCCAAATCCCTAAGGGTTGGTTGAAGCTCATAAGGTTACCCAAAGTTAGATAAAAGGGTTTTTTTTTTAATGAAATTGAATGATTACAAGGCTCAAAGAACTTAAAATTCTTATGCAGTTATCTTAGATAATTCTGCTCCTAGGGGAGTTGGTGCCTCCTCTTCTAAAGTTTCAATTTGGCATAAGCAGAATTTTAAGGACTCCTAAATTATTACTCGATCCTGCTAGGCTAACATAAGAGTATAATCTTATTATTCTCCTATCCAATGTGGCCAGCATGGCCTAACCCATGTCACAACTAGGGTTCGTAACAAAGGATCCTGTTGTTGGCCCAAGTGGTGTCTCAAGAGCAAGGGGGAGGTCAATTACAAATTTAAAACATTTTGGTGTGTGTGAATGAAACAAGTAAGCAATTCAAAGAACAAACACACAACCACAATGGAACACAATTTTTTTGTTTATCCATGTTCCCCTAGTGGTAATCGCCTCCCGATAACCTTTGATTGAGAAATTTCCACTAATCTTGTCCCTAGTAGAAAAGTACAAAGAGATTTTGGTTCTCTCATGCCAAGTGTAATACCTGATTACACTATTCTCAATCTCTCCCCAAAAGATCCAATACAATTAGATTCCGACTCTAGTCAATTCATAGCTCTAAAATGTCTAACTCCTAGAATTAAAGGTTGTAGAATAGCCTTTCAAATAAAATTAAAATACAAGAAGGTAAACAAAAATTTACGCCTTTTCCTCTTGGAAAAATAGGCTCTCCTGTTGAGGCCAAGCATCCAAACTTTGAGCATGAAGAGCATTTGGAGCTTCTAATAGGATAGGCAATTCATATGTAATTGAGAAGGTTAAAAGGAATTTGGAAAACAAAAAGTTGGACCTCTCACTTTTCAAAGAATACTCGAAACAATTTTTCTGAAAATTGCAAAAACTTTCCAAGTAAAGATGGGCTCGTAGATTGAAATTAATACTCGAGGATAAGCTCAAAACAACTACTTAAAGGATCTCAAAGCCCAACTAGCTATTTTTGAAAGTTGGAGAACAGTCAAAACTTTCTGTGTTTGGATTGATAGATCATGCTTCTAACATTGATTGATCAATCGACTCCAACGACTTTATTTTTTGAATTTTCTTAATCTCTTGATAAATCACACCTATAGCATTTATTGATCAATTGCATCCAACTACGTTATTTTTTGAATTTTTTAGCCTATTTATTTATCATTCATGTAGAAATGATCTATCATACTTTATAATTTTTTCCTTCAACATTCTAGTTGATTGAACAATCAGATTGGGGTTGATTGACCGTACATTTTAAAACACAAATTTTGCATTCTGGTTGATCAATCAGTCCTTCAAAGGTTGATCAATCAGTCCTTGTGCAAGAAGCCTTACTACTCTTTGATTGATTGTCACACATGCAGTCATGATCGACAATTTAGTTGGGTAATGTTCCATAATGAAAGTTTTAGTGTGAAAAGGATAAAAACATATTTCAAAAACATTTCAATGATGAGTTAAAACATGGTTTTTAGGAAAACTCGATGTCCAAAGCTCCAAAATAATATAGTACTAGCTTTTTTATTGTAATCTTCAAAATCTTCAAGCTTGAGTCTGCACGGGTGTTTTTTCTTCAAGTGAATTATCCTTCCTTTTAGTGCTTGAGGTCGTCTTGTGTTGATTTTATTGATTTTTCTTCATAGACCTTGAATAATTTATCTAAAAGGTAACTTGAATAATGTATCTAAAAGGTAAGTGTATGTTCATTTTCTAAAATGCTTAATATCTCATTACTGCACCAGTTTAAGTTTTGTTATTATCAAAATTAAAGTGAATATCAACTCAAGTCAACACATGTGAGGAAGAGTTGTTTGGTATAAGGCTAAAGCACCATCAAATGTAGGAGGGAGTGTATCTCTAGCAATCATAAATTGTCTCATATAAGTGAACTCAATCACAAGCCATTGAATTATCTCATCCTGCTGAGTCATACGAACTTTCATCATTGCTAGTTCTTCATTTGTCTTGTCTAAGTTTGTTATGTTGGCTACAAAATTGTGTAAACTTGAACCCCAAGATGTTGGAGAGTGGAGTGCACCTAAACCCGTCCCCCTCTAAGAGCCAACTCTAATGACCAATATCACTATCTCGTCATAGCTCAACTGAGCAACCTACCTTCTAAGCCTCTACCACCTTCTCCAATATTTGGTCTTGTTAAATTTGGACATAGTTAGTCCTCTGAAGCCCATCCATGTGTCTAGCATTGTTAAGTTTTCTCTCTCTTGCTGGTTGAAAGGATGACTTCGTTTTGTCCAAATGAATGGATTTACTTGCTTGTTGTACTTAGCATTCTTATGAGTCGTTCAAACACCACCCCGTATGGAGGCTTCTTGTGAACTCTCTCTCTCTCTCTCTCCCTTTCTCTTGTATAATTAAATGGTTGTTGTTGAGATATTTTGATGGTGTGCTTGAGTTGCTTCTTCCTTTTTTAATGGGTGTTTAGATGGTGTTATGTCCATTGAATGGTTATGTTGCCAACAAGAAGATGCGGCAACTAAGAGTGTGGTAAAAGAAGTGTGGCAATTGAAAAGATGAGGCTAGTAAGAGTGTGGATCAAACTAAGTATAGAGGTATGATTGGAAGCCTTCTCTATTTGAACGCAAGTAGAGTTGAAATTTAGTATGATGTGTGACTATGAGTTAAGCTTTCAATAATACCCTAAGGAATCTCATGTAGTGGCTATATTTTTTTAGATACATTAACGGAACCCTTATTGTGGCCTATTTCATTCTAAAACTGATGACTTTTCTCATGTAGGATATTCAGATTTTGATTTTGTAGGTAGTCTTATTGATAGAAAAAACACCATTGGCACATGTTATTTTTGGAAGCGGCTAAGTGTCATGGTTTTCAAAGCAAAATTTTGTACCTCATTCAACCACCAAGGCTGAATACATGTTGAGTGCTATATGTTGCACTTAAATCCTTTGGTTAAAGCGAACTCTACAAGACTATAATGTTGAGTTTGATTTTGTCCCCATTTATTGTGATAATACATCTAGTATAAATCTATCATTAGAACAAAGCATATAGAAATCAAACATCATTTTCTTAGGTATTGTGTTCAAAAGGGGGTCACAACCCTAAGATCACTTGCTACAAACAATTGATATCTTCACAAAAACCCTTTATTCTAAAAATTTTACAAAAATTAGAAGTGATTTAGGGATGATAAATATGGGTTTTTTTTTTTTGTAAAAAAGGCCAATTTTTTGGCTAAGGGATTCGAATCCAAAAATTGGAGTGGTATCCTCTTGGAAGAAAAAGAGGAGTGGAATCCTTATTGAATATGAGTTGAATCCTCTCTAAAAATAATAAAGTAGATTGTTGAAGATATTTTTTTTTTTTTGAAAATCCTCTCTCGAAACCCTCTCCTTCCCCTGATTTCTTTCCTCAGTGTCAAATCCGATCTCACCCTTTGCCTCACATAAAGACACTATTTTTCGCCCTGCCAAAGCTCCAACGACTACCAAATGTTTAATCTGAGGCTTCAATCATCTCAAGCCTCTCAAGCACCTCCTCAGCCTTCCACACAACCTAATAAACCTCCCACAACCTTAGAAGAACCAGAGGCATCTTGTTCCAAGCATCCATTTCAAAAATATGAGGCGAGGAAGAAGATAGTCATGCCTCCCCATGCCTTAGACAGACTTCTTCATCCCAGGATGGCTCTCGTTCTGCCCCAACTCCACCATGCCCACTAAAATTTGACCCAAATCAATGGCTTGGATTGGTATCTAAAATTTCGGATTTTCCAAAGCAATCCAAGCATTTACTGGGCATGTCAGCACGTAAGTCATCTTTCTCCTATGGGTACTTTGAATTTATGTTCACTTTGGCATATGGAAAGAAAAGAGACGATCTAGAGAGGCTAGTTGAGCCTGAACTCTTAAATAAACTTCATAAGCTAAGAAGGATGCGAGTGACTCAACAAAAGATAGATGCTCTAGACGTGAAACTCACTATTTTAGATGGACCCATAGTTGGGTTAGAGTCCAGGATGCTCTCTCTTCAATGATACTTTGGAATCCTTCCACAACCAAAGGAAGTTCCATGTCCTCCATGTCGCCCTCAAGTGAAGGAGCATTTAGGAGAGAGTCTTGAGAGCATGATAAGGAAGAGCGCATAATAGGCATCGACTACATGAGGATGAGTTGACCCATCTAAGGAAAAGCAACAAAAAGGAGTTGATCCCAAATAACAGTTAATTTTGGAATTGAGATAGGAGTCAACCTTGTACAGAGAAAAAGCCAATACAATCGAGCCCAAAAGAGGATTTGACTATAGAAGGATCCATTGAAAGCATAAAGGAGTCGACCCCAAGCACAGGAGTCAAACCCCTAACAGCAAAAATTTAACTTTTGAGAATGTCAGAGGTACATTCAAGAGCTATAGATCTTCAAATTTATAAGTGTGACCTACTAACATGTTCAACAACAAAAATGTGATTTGCTGATTAATTTTTCAGAATTTTTGAACTGAATTCATCTATTTTCGTTGAAAGCTAAAAATAATCTTATCCATTCATAACGACTATTTTTTTTAACATTGGAATTGTGCTATATCAAACTCATCTCAAATTTCAAGATATCCATGATAACACGAATTCCAAGGCTCCCAAGTTCATTCTAAATTCCTACCCTATATAGTTGTTAAGTTGGTGGTAGATTCATTCTAGGATTGGGTATAATATTATTTATAGGCTTGATTGTAATATTTACCTATCAAGAGGGTTAATTGTACTTAAACTAGAAAAACAAGTTGTATGTGTAAAACAATCAAGACTTGTATAAGCTGACAAGAAGTTGTTGAAAAATCCTTTCATTGGGACTAGGTATGTATGCCTAGTAGTTGTTGGTCATCAGTCCCAAAGTGTTGAGTAGGTGTTGTAATTGAACCTTGTAAGGTTCTTTGCGGTAAATGTCATTTGGTTGATCATAGTGGAGATTTTAATTCCAGGGCAGGGCTCCCTGGGAGTGGAGTAGTAATTTGAAATATTGATTGTGAACCACTATAAAAATTCGTATTGCGGTCATTGATTGCTTGCTTATTCTATTTTTAATTTTCTTGAGTACAATCAAATTAAAATTAGTTGTAAAAAGTTGATAAACCTATTAACTCCCACTAGTTTTATTCTTGTATGACATTTCAAAAGGGTCTAAACATCCTTATATAGCCATGTAATACTTAGTGCTTAAATTATATAAAATTATAGTTATACCATACATGAGTTCTGTGGAATTTAGGATTTCATGGTGGAAGGCCTCGATCAAGGTGGTGGAGAAAGAGAGGAGAAAGAAGAAGAGAAGAAAGGAAGAAGAGAAGTGGAAGAGAGGGATGACCGGCTGAGAAAGAGAGAGAGAGAGAGAGAGAGAGAGAGAGAGAGAGAGAGAGAGAGAGAGAGAGCTCTTGGGAGAAGAGAGAATAGGGTAGGGACAAATTTGAGAAGAGAATAGGAATGATGCTCTACCTCATGCCTGGAGGGTCTTATTTATAGTTGTGGAAGAGGTTTATAATGATTACAATGCCCTTAGGGCTACAAGCTTTATGAAAGAATAAACCTTTTCCTGGAGCACTCTTTAAGTATCTCAAGATCTGGTAGACCGCTTTCATATGTTCTTCACTTGGTGCATGCATGAACTGACTCACAACACTCACCGCATGTGCTACATCTAGCCTTGTGTGTGATAGGTAGATTAATCTTCCAACCAACCGTTGATAACACCCCTTGTCTGTTGGGGTTTGATCTGGGAGAATTATGAGCTTATGATTCATTTCTATAGGCGTCTCTACTGGTTTACAATCAAGCATTCTGGTTTCGGCAAGAAGATCTTACACATATTTTCGTTGTTAAAGGAAGACTCCATGTTTCAATCTTGCTACCTCAATTCCAAAAAAATATTTAACCTGTCCGATATCCTTCATTTCGAATTTAGTGGTTAAATACTCCTTTAAAGCTTACATTTCACCTGGGTCATCTCCTGTCAAGACCATATCAACAACATACACAATTAAAGTTGTGACTTTACCTTCTTTGTGTTTAATAAACAAAGTATAATCTGAGTTCCTTTGCTTATAGCCAAACTCCTTCATTGTAGCCGAGAATCTCCCAAACCATGCTCTAGGTGAATGTTTCAACCCGTACAATGACTTCTTCATTTTACAGGTTTCACCTTGACACAAAGAAATACTTGTAACTCCGGGTGGTAGCTCCATGTAGACTTCTTCTTCTAAGTCTCTATTGAGAAAGACATTTTTAACATCAAATTGTTGCAGAGGTCAGTCTCGATTTGCTACTATAGATATAAGAATGCGAATTGTATTGATCTTAGCTACTGGTGCAAAAGTATCCTGGTAGTCTACCCCATACCTTTGCGTATATCCCTTCGTAACTAATCGAGCTTTATATCTTTCAATACTTCCATCCAGTTTGAGTTTCACTGTGAACACCCATCGACATCCAACTATCTTCACTAATTTAGGTTGTGGAACAAGTTCCCAAGTGGCATTTTTTTGTAGAACCTCCATCTCTTCGTTCATCACTTTTCTCCATTTTGGATAAGCTAAAGCATCCTGCACGTTACTAGGAATAGAAACCCTAGATAATTGATCAACAGTAAATGCATACGATTTAGTCAACCTATGAGAGGACACATAGTTGTTGATAGAGTATTTGGTCTTGGCTTCAGGATCAGGTTCATATTGTTTTTTTTTCTGGTCCCGTCTGGAAAATTGGTTTGATCCACAGGGTTGACTCGGGTTTGGGTCCGATCCGGTTTAGTTTGGTCTGGTCCAGTCCAGTTTGGACCGGGCTGGTTCGATTCAGTTCGGTTCGGTCTGGTCCGGATCCGCTGGTTTGACCCGCCAGTCCTATCAGATCTCCTTCGGTGACGGCAATGGTCGGCGGCTTAGGTGGCGGTTCGTCAGCTTTCGAGAGTCCGAGTCCCGCTGGAGTTTGGGTGGCAGCTCAGTGTTACGACGACGAACAAAAGGAACACGACGATGAACGAAAGCTCTTCGGTGATGGCAGAGCGTCTTCAGTTTTGTGGTATGGTCATCGGTGACAACGGGGTTGGTGGTGCAGTCGTCAGTGACGTTCTTCGGCTACGGGACATAATTGTGCAGAGACCATTAGGCCACAACAAAAAAACAGAGTTTTGCTCTGTTTTTTTTTTTTCTACGACTTCCTTCGGCAATGGGGACGACTACGGGAGCACTAGCTCTGATCTTCGGCGACCGGAAGGATAAGAGAATTCTTCTGCATTGATACCATGTAAAACATAGGTTTCAAATAATACTTTTTCGATGCATATTCTTCTCTCAAACATAGGTATTTAACATACAATTACACCCTAAAGATATATCCAAATCAGATCGTAAAATTAGAGAACAAAACGTTTAGATCCTACAATTACGGCAACTCTACAAATTTTACAGCTGATTTCAACGGTGAACCTTGAGGGCCAGGTTGTTCTCGAGGAGGGTGGAATGATATAGTTATTTTATGCTTTACACGGATAACACAAAGGGAAGGTGAGGCTCCACCCTCCCCCTCCTATCCCTATTTTGAAATGCTCAGTTGGATTGGCTGCATCGAGGAATATAATATCCTACAATTTAAAAGAACTACCAAAAATAATTATTGTAGAAATTGTTTTGCAGCAAGTCCTGACTCGAGCCCGCGAAGGGTGATCTCAGCAGCTTTATTTTATGTGCCTTGAAACTTGAAAAGCCATCTCAATTGACCAAGTCGGTGATCAAAGTTTCTGCACCTGGACCTGACCATTTTCTATTGTCATAAAAAAACAAAGCGAACAGTTTTCAATTCTTTTGAAAATGCACAAAGGACGGTTAATGGATTCCCCGACCGATCTATAAATACCACGTCTCAGCTCTTTTTTCTCTCAACAAAGCCCATACAACCTCCCTCCTCGAGTCCCCTTCCATTTTTTCTCGTCACTCCTGCAAGTCTTCAACATGGTTGCTGGTACCTATTCTCTGGTATCCGTCGCTCCAGTCTCTACTGCTAGGCTATGGAAGGCCTCCTCCGACACCCGGAACTTGGTTCCGAAACTCATTCCCGACCAGATAGCAAGTGTTGTGCTCTTGGAAGGAGATGGTGGAGTCGGCTCAGTGTCACAATTCAACTTCGGCGAAGGTTAGTTCGTTTCAGAACAGTTCTTATTATCCACCTGCAACATCAAATGCAGGAGATGATGTGTAGTTATTTACTGTGTTTTTGTCGACAAATGCAGCTTTAAAGGACCTTAAATATGTGAAGAACAGGGTAGAGGCGGTGGATAACGAGAACTATGTCTTTAGGTTCAGCGTCGTGGAAGGAGGGAGCATTGGAACCAAACTGAAGTCCTCCACAATTGAGATTAAAATGGAGGCAACGAGTGGAGGAGGTACCAAGACGACTGTGAAGATGGATTATGACACACTTGGCGATAGTCCATTGAGCCTAGAAGAAGCTGAGAGCATCGTTGGAGGAGTCCTGGGCCAGACCAAGGCTATCGAGGGCCATCTCCAAGCCAACCCAGATGCCTATGTTTAATTATATTTGAAGCTGGAGATGATCCTGGTGTGTGTCTGAGAGAAGTGAGTTTGCTGGTAATAAAGGTGATGTAGAGTTTGCTGGTAATAAAGGTAATGTAGAGTCTGCTGTATTACATGTTATCTGATGTTTGCAAGGTGTAAAAGTCTTGAAGACCTTTTATTAATGGGTGTTGAGAGAGATAAGGTGATGTTACTGGTATTTGTCTCTTCGTATTTTGGACAAAAATAATCTCAGAAGGGTCCCAGACGAAATTGACTATGCAAGACAAATTAACTTGATAGTTATCGAGACTGGGTTCTAGAAAGAATCGAGGATATATAAGCAGGGGTGGCATCGATCCAAACCCAGCTGGAACCCAAAAATTTTAACCCAGTTTGAGCTAGAGCTCGAGTCGGTTCGAGCTTTAACTTATATCTAAAACTATAAAAATATAAAAAAAATATTGTGATGAACGTAATACCATTGAACTGCAAGCTATCGCAGATAAGTCGAAGACATTGCAATGAAACAAACTAATGTATAATAACAAGCTTAATAGACCTAAAAGAAGAAGTAAATACCTCTATCCAATGTTAGATGTTGAGGGACCCAAAAGGGTTTAACTATCGATCGTCTTTGACGTTTGAGGAACCCAAAAGGGTTCAGTTGCCTCTGCTAAACTTTGGAAATCAAGCCTTTAGCTCCCTTCTTGTCCAACTTAACCTTAGGATGTAGAATCCAAGGATAACCCAAGCATAACTATGAATCCAATATCGATGCTAGTAGAAAAAAAAGGCCTAATTTCCCAAACAAGTCTCCTTAATTATCAGCCCTGCAAAGTAATCTGAAGATGGAAGCTTTTGTTCTTAAGATTTTTCAACCACGTATGAGTTCGAGGTAGATTATCAACATGTGACCAGGGCAGACACCTTTTGGCTAGATCGAATTTAATATGACTCTTAATCGATATTTGCCTTACAGATTAAGTCCCAAATTGACAATAAACAAGTAGATAGTGAGTCTTGGAAGAAGTCAAGTCTGAGTACTGTGCATTTACATAATTGAGTCGGTTCGGAATCAACATTAAATAACCAATCTTGATTCATAAGCAAACACATCTGGCTTCATTTATGTCATCGAGGGAAAGTAAAATAATAGAAAAACAAACAAATTCCCTTGGATTTGTTTGCTTGTTTTCTATTGCTTTAGACCCTTTCAAGTTGATTTTTTTTTTTCGCCAGAGAGAATTTTTTTTCACTTTTATTTACAGACGTAGAGTTCGATCAAGGATAAGGTTAGATTAAGGAGATGTCACCAAGTTGTCTATCCTTTGATGGAATAAAAAAAAAAAAAAAAAAAAAAGCCTTCCTGTAACATCTTCTTCAACTACATTCACACTTGGAAAGATGCAGACGGCAGCTATAAAACGGATCAAAGATGACATAAACATGTAAATATTATTTAGTTTTTTTTTTTTAATCTGAGAAATCAACATCAGATTGATATTCCAGCAATTAACAATCTAGTTTCTAGTAAAACTCTTCCTTCTTGGTCTTTCATTTAATTCGAAACTTGGACTTGGAGCAATCAAGGGAAAACAATAGATGTTAACTTATTATAATCACTTGAATTACATACCAAGGAGGATTTTCAATCTTGTTAAGTTACGGAGCATAGTTTAGAGCCTAAAACTTGACCTGTTTGACCTAAAAATCAATGTTTTCTTTCTCATTAATTCTTACCCCTTAAATAGGGTTCACCCTTACTAGGTTTAAAATAAAATATTACAAAAATACCCCTATGACTTAAAACTGAGATAAAATAAAGTAAATTAAATAAAAATATTTAAAATAATAATGTTATTGTGTGCATGACATTACACCCCCTGGAAGAAAGAGTTTGTCCTCAAACTCGAAGGTAGGTTTGCTCGCTTGTGCCGACGTCTCCATCCATTCTCAACTATCAACCGCGATATGTGTGTCCGCCCTCTGGACTACAAAACTGGAACAACCAACAAGAGAAG
The DNA here is from genome assembly GCF_029961685.1 of Aristolochia californica. NCBI lineage: Eukaryota > Viridiplantae > Streptophyta > Magnoliopsida > Piperales > Aristolochiaceae > Aristolochia > Aristolochia californica. Next base: position 44,954,484 of record NW_027181992.1, on the reverse strand, counting down.
CAATTTTTTTTCTACGGCCGAATGTAGGGATGTGTGCCAAAAGTTGCTACATCTCCCCAAACAACATCTCTGCCCTCCCACAGTCCTAGATTGCCCGACCTATACTTTGCCAGCATGGTAGCAACAACATCATGACCAGCCTCCTGGGATTGAGAAGAGTCAGCAGCAAGAACCCCCTCCATTTGCTACACGTTGAAACACTCAAAGGCACTCGTAGAACGAGTCAGGCCACATGTTTCGTGTAATTCAGACGAGCAGGCAGGTAATTGAACAACACTAGGAAGCCCACTGCATGCTTTGTCCTCATCACCATCAGCAACAGAAAACCCAGCTTGGCAAGAATCCAACCGGTTGTTCATTCTAAAAAATCCAGACATCACCAGCTATTGTTCACTGTCCTGGAGTACAGCTAACACTTCACCATACGTACATTCCATGTTATTTGAGATCGCTACCGGTTCTATTTGATTCCATTTCGGATGAAATTGGTCTTTAAGTTCCAAATTCAAAGAGAACCGATGAAAGGAGACCACTATGCTGACTGCAACAGGAACTATCAGCACTGTTTTCAACAGTGCCACTATTGGCAGTGCTGGTTGCAACAGTGCTACAGCAGCAGAACTTATACTCTGGGCAGATGTCGCCCAGAATTTAATATTTTGCTTGTCAACAACCAGAAAAATCATTCCCCACAGCATAACATTCAAATTCTGGTCAATAGAACCTTCATCAGTGAGAGACTCCCTATCTGCCAACAACTTCACAAAAGCAATGGGATGAAGACAATCTTTAGCAAAGACAACCCCTCTGCCACATTATTTCATCTGGGATGAGAGCAATGGCAGGTAAGTCATTAAATACACCATGAACAACATCAATGTTCCCCCCATGCACAAGCATTTGGCCAAAGTCAGAATTTTCCGGGTGGTGCGTAGCTGCAATATATTTTTTTGGTTGTAGTTGCTGCTGGGGTGCTCTTATCTTCACTGCAATATCAGCACCCTCTTGGACGCAAGAGCTCCTAGACATGCAATCATAACAGAAATTATTTGTGTTGCTATCCCTGTCCGGCTAGAAATAGTTACCTCCTGTAGAAGAGTATCTGTTGTGCCTACAACCACAGATAATTTTGCACCAGAAGTTATTGTTGCTACTACTCACAGAATTAGCACTGTTTGCAGCAGTGGCACTGTTGGCAGCACTGTGTTCTGTCGTGTCAAAACAACACCGTACAATCAAGTTATGCATTGGATTGAGCTGGAACAAAAGGTAGAACTTCCATTCTTCCAATAAACACTGCTACGCTGCTGGCCTAAAGATGGACCTAACAGTTTTCTATTAGCCAACTTGTTTGCACAGATCTGAACAACAGTAAGTACTACAGCATGCCCTTGATTCCCATGAGCTATAGATGCAACATGTGATACATTTTTATTTTCTACATATGCTAGGTATTGCTCATCTTCATCACTTTTAACCGGTTTTATTTTTTTCTGTTGAATTTGCTGCATTGCCACAACAGTAGCAACTAAAGTCCAGACTGATAATCCAACCAATTGATCTACTTGAGCCCCTACCCTTAACCCTTTCTCTCTCAACCTCTGAAGGACACATTGAGCTTCTTCTGAACTCTTTGCACCCAACCCAATATAAGTAGCAACAATTGGTGAATGCCCAACCTCCAACATCTCAATGCAAAAACCAATCTCATCTTCTAGTTGCTTCCCTTTACACAATCCTTGAACAAAAACTGTAAAGCTGAAAGCATTAGAAGATATACCATTGTTCTGCATTTTCCTGAACAAACCTTTTCTCACCTCCTTAAAACAACAAACCAGCATGCTTTCACCATTTGCAACTTCATCCTTGCATTCTAACTCAACACCATGATTGCCAAATGCAACCTGTGATTCCAAGCCATCACCAGGATTTACAGACAATGTGCTTTGTTTTCACAAAAATGAAGACGAACTGCACCTTCTATTTGGACATCTTGTTGAACCGAAGTTGCACTGTTTTGCCCATTTTTACCAAATTCAATTACAGGTTCTGTTGCAGGTTTGACATCTTCAACAGAACTAGACTTTATTTCTACAATCTCAACTGAGTCACTTCTAATAGCAGAATCATGCAACACTAATTCACCTTTCTCAGCATAATCAGTCAGCATGAATGCATTCTTATCATTAGATACAGCACTAATGCATACTTCTGCATTCTCAAAGTTAACAAAGCCAAAATATTTGGAATTCTCATCTTCTGCTCTCAAGACTAAAGACATGGAACCCCAAAAATAAAGCCCCACATTTTCAATTTGCCAACGAACCCACGCACAGTGACTGTGCTCATCAACAGCAAAACATAGCCCCCCAAAAAAAATATTCAGTAGTCCCCATAAAAATATTTCTATGAATCCCGGCATCCCAATAAAAATTTCATCTCGAAATTCATACACCCAAACCGGAATTCCAATACAACAATCTACAACTGCAACATTCAGATTCTTCTCTGCTATACTTTTAAGATTTGAAAAAACCATTCCTAAAACTTGTGTTGGGCTAAAAGTTCTCATTTTCCCCAGATATCTATCATGAATAAGAAGGAATCCATCGGGGCCTTCTGTTATTGAGAAAAACAAAGAATGAAGATCAGACTGGAGCTTAGGATCAGAGAACTTTCTGCCAATAAGGCGTTTGATTTGAGAAATAGAATACTTTGGATTCATGATAGAAGAGGCAGCTCTAGTCGTGCCTACAAAACATTGTTTCTCTCCAAAACAACCCACAACAAGGGTTTCTCGCTTAGATTCATCATTGAGAACCACATCTATACCCCATTGTCTCGCAACAGCTACAATGCAGCTTTCATTACCAAAGTCGAAACCAACCACGCTCATCTTCTTCGCTAAAATAAAACTCAAGAGATACAAGCGTTGATGTTTTTCTTTTCGCTCATCAACTTCGCTCCAATCATCGAGATGATCATCGAGCGTCACAACCCCAGATCTGAAATTCGCTTGAATTTGAGCATTCGAATTCGAAGTTCGTGGCCAAGTAGCCATTTCCAGAAAACCCAAAAAATTTCCATCTCACATTGTAGACAGAAAAACCTACATTCCTTCAAAATTGCTCTGTTGCTCTCCATCACGGAAACGAAAACCCCCGATCCAAAAATTCGAGCAGCGTTGCTGCTTCTCAACCCCTTGGAGCCCCTTCACCCCCATGGAAAAATCGTTTATACATATCAATTGAAGGCATGTCAGAAACTTACCCCGAAATATGTTGATGTTGGTTCCCCGTTGGACTGCCAAGGGAGAGATTGAGAGTGAGAGGTGGTGGCCGGAAGTCAAATCCCACCAGAGTTATTTTTGACAGCGTCGACGGAGCCTCCTCAGTTTCCAATGGCGAATAGCAGCAAATCGCTGTGTCACTTTTTTCTAATGGTGAATTGCCAGACATCGTTGCCGAAATTGAGAATAGGGTTGGTCCGAAGAACCTTGAGGTGGGACAACGAACAGGCCTCTTGGTTCCTCTACAGCAGACTCCGACTTCGGATTTGAGGTCACCCCCAAATCAGTCATTACCGACGAGGTTGTGACATAATACCCCTCCAATTTCAGCTTTCCAAGGTCCTTCTTGGAGATTTTGGCAAAAAACCCTTCCGATTTCCCCGTTGTTCGACTTTAGATCTCCTTGCGCAGAAATATTGAAATTTTTTGAAGCATGGCCTTTCTGCCCTTTTGGATTAGAGGTCGCACCCAAATCTTCCACAGGGACTTCAACAGATGAATTTTTTTACGAAATTTTTAATTTTTCTGGCCTATGGCCTATTTTCCTGTCCGAGACAGCATCTACTTCCTCTCGTTCGGTGCTTATTTTGTGCTCAAAGACGTAAAATTTTCTATGACGTCAAAATTCTCCCTTGCACAATGTTCACTCGAAGAGTCATACCATATGGAAAATTCATACCATGCGCGTTTTTCTCCCACGTTTACATACTTTTTCCAATAAATTGAATATCTCGTACATAACAATCCGATTCTTTTTGGGATATAGAATAACCCATTGTATTCCCGCTCTGATACCAATTGTTACGGTCCCAAATCTGACTCAAAGATTCGTAAAAAAAAAAAAGAGAAAGATTAAGCCAAAAAGAAACTTAAAAACCCTAAACTCATCAAGAAGAGCTCTAAGCATGTTAAATCTAAAAATCAACGTTTTCTTTCTCATTAATTCTTATCCCTTTAATAGGATTCCCCCTTACAATGTTTTAAATTAAATATTACAAAAATACCCCTATAAATAAAATATTCAAAAAAACCCCTTTTAACTTACAACTGAGATAAAATAAAATAAATTAAAAAATAATTAAAATAATAATATTATTACATATATAACACTATCAAGAAAATTTTGGAAGAGATACTATAGATAAGTTTAACAATAATTTTAATTTCATCAAATGAATTATCTTCATAATTATCTTAATAAATAAAAACTATTAATTTCTATGTGATTTTATAAAACTCATAAATAATTATTTTTAAAATATTTATGTATATAAAAAACAAATAAATTAAATTTTAAGTACAATCCGTAAATAAATAAATAAATATAAACGAATTCGAGAAGTATATAAATAACAAAGGATTTTAATAGCAATAAGTATAAATCATAAAAAAACTATAAATAATATATCAAACAGATAACATAATTAAAAAAAAACATACATAGGCCTCTACAATTTTTCCTACTAAAAAAATACTAAAAACCCTATATGTAATTTCAAAAGCGAGCCAATCACCCCATACTGATTTAATGTCAGCCATACATGCACATAATGAAAAATAATCTTCCTTGCATCTCGTTTTTATAGGCCGAGTAAAGAACAGAGCAGCAGGCAAAAACTACTAAAGACCCAAGGGAAGTAAGGGTCTACTTTGAGAGGCTAAAGCTACAGTGTTTGTTCATAAAACCCAAACATCACCTACGAAGGCTTCTTTTAACCTACGGCATCAGTCAAAATTTAGTGCACCCTACAATGACCACAAATGGAAACTACCTGGACATTGCTTTAACTGAATAAACTAAACGAGCTCCAACTTTGAAAACAAGCAACAAACTACAAAAGCGTAAATAGAATACTCTTAACATGCTTGTGGTGCTTTTCATCACTAATCCCAGCCTGAAGGTGCAGGAGTTTGAGTAACTTCCGCCACCGGAGTGCTGATGGCAGGCTCAGTAGCTGCAGCCCATCCATCAGTAGCAGGAACTGCAAGTAAAATGAGAAAAGTGCGTTACTGGAAGATATCTTTTTTTAATCAAATTTTAAGGGTTACAGATTTATGCAACCAATGAAATGGACTACAGATAAAACTGGCAGGAATCTAGTTCTTAATCTGTCACTCTAACAACAAAGAAAAGCACAGGGCAGAAAACCCTCTTTATCTTTCAAGTTTGATAATTGCTAAAATATAAGATTGTTTGGAAGTCAAAATATAAGAACTTTTGGGTCTGAGTCACACCCAACACGTAGAAGCTTATAGTTCTGAACATCTTTTCAATGTGTGAATAGGTTTCATGTTTGGTGTAACACAGTCCATTGCATAAAAAAACAGAAACTGGATTTCAAAGTAAGTACGCAATGTAAATCCAAAGAGAAACGCTACTGTTAGCCTTTTTTCTTTAGAAAAGGATGTTAACAAAAAATCTGACCTGGAGCAGCAGTCCAGTCAACAGCAGGTGCAGCAGGAATGGCAGCCGGAGCAGTTATTTCTGCTGGCCATTGGTCAGCAATCTGGCTAGGCCACTGATCTGTTGATTGGACAAGGGCAGCAGCAGAAAAATCAGGAAGTCCATATTCAGGAGCTGGAGCAACCTCCTCCTCCTCTTGTTCCTTAGCTTCCTCAGGGTCTCGGTAGAAAAAGAGATCCACCTGGATGTAGATGCACATATCAGCAGTGTCATAGAAAGCCTAATCATCAAAAGAGTTTTTGAAACAGAGGCACAGTGCATGGCAATCAAGAACTAACTACAACTGATTCCTACCATCACATCCCATTTCTGTCCTGGAAGAATGGTACTCCGCATCTGCAAAACCATCCTTGCCAGCAACCAGAATAAGCAGCCAATGCTGTGTTTCCCCTTGTTGTTGGCAGGAATACCAATATCAACATATCGCATTGGTGAATCCGTGTCACAGAAAGCAATTGTTGGAATGTTACCAAGTGCAGCTTCTTTGATGGGCTGCAGAAGTTTTAATGGAAAACAGTGAGCAAGAAAAAGTTCCAGCAAAAGTACTAGATCCATACATATAACCCCATGTAAAACAGCAAAGAATTTTACCTGATGATCAGTTCTAGGGTCAGTGAGGATAAGCAGACGAGGCTCACTGAATGAAGTTTGGAGCTGGTTAGTGAAGGTACCAGGAGTGTGTCTCCCAGCAATTGGATGAGCCCCCGTGTACTGTGCAAACTTAAGAACTGCTCTCTGACCATATGGTCTCGCAGACTGAACAATAATGTCCTGAGGGTTTTCAATAGCAACTATAACTCTTGCTGCCAACTGAAGCTTTTCCCAAGTTCTCCCCAGGTTGATAATAAAAATACCTGATTAACATAAATAAAAATAAAAAATAAAAAGCTCATAGCATACATGTAAATTGCATCTTTCACAAACACCGTTACATTGTCTAAATTATTTCCATCAACAGAAAAAACCACCTGTAAAATTGCACATCAATAAGAGCTAGAATGTCTCTCATCTATCCATGCTGCCAAAAATCCATCTTTCATCAAAATCATCTTAAATTTTTCAAATTAATTTACATTTTGAATATAGTAGAAGACATATATATTCATTTCTTTAAGAACAAGTAAAAGAAAATTATTTGGCTGATCAAAATTGACTTTCCAGTTTCCCATATACCCTCAAGTCAAATGAGGTAAAGAATTTCCACCCAATAGAATCATCATCATAAAGGAAGGATGGTAGTTTACTAAAGATCAGGAGTGAATAAAATAAAAGGTAAAATATCATCAATAGGATCAGGTTTGTTAAGGTAGATAATGGGTGTGACTGCTCCCAAAATTGGAAGGACTCAAATGATACATGTTATTCAACTTCCACAGATGCAAAAGTTACAACCACATTCCTTTTTTTTTAAATAAAATTCAACCATAATCCATTGTTCTGATATTCGACACATACTCCATCTATGGATTTGCTAAAACCACCACTACTTTTTGTATTGTTAGAAAACCAAAAAATACCTTTACAAAAAACTCAATCTACAGACATGACAACAGGCATATGACGGTTGCTACTAAAACCACTGCCGTCAACCAACTTCCAATACAAATTCACTTGCAAGCGTCTGAAGATTAAATCCATTTTCCATACCTTTAAAAACCTAAGCAGCACAATCTTGTTGCTACGAAACACACAAGCAGTATAAACCAAACTACCCCTTCAGATGTAAAAACGATTTTCCCATCTCAAAAAAAAAAAAAAAAAAAACAGAAAGTACTTCAAAAAGCTTTTTAATACACTTATGTCTCAGAATACCATAACCAACGAAAAAAAAAAACTAATTTGGTTTACATAAGAATCAGCATTGTTTCAACATTGTTCCAATAAAACTGAATAAAATATAGAATTATTCATTCTTTACTTCCAGCACGGCACCATTTTCGCCAAAACTCCTCGCGACATCTATTAACTCCTTCAGTCCACCAAAAAAGTCATAAGATCTAACACCACAAAGTGAAAACAACCACGGACGACACATCACACGAAGGAAAATGATGAGCAGAAAACACCGATAAGAACACGCAACGAGATTTATTTTATGAAAAGCGATGAGGGTCATTACCATCGGATCTTCTTTTGAAGACATAACGCTCCATCTGGAAATCGCAGTTTTTGGTGCCGAGATGGACATCGGCAGCAAGCATCATCTGAATATCAGCTTCTTTCTGCGAAAGCTCCCTGGTCGCCATGGCTAGGGCTTTGGAGTAGCTTGAAGAACCCTAACTCCGGCAAATATGACGAGCTGAATGTCTTATCGTATTAGCGTTAGGGTTCTTATAGTATTGGCGTCAGTGTGTCTTATAGTATCTGATTTATTTTTTAAAATAAATTATTTTTTCTAAAATTGCCAGAGCGAATAATATTTAGTAATTTTCTTAAATTTTGAAATTAAACTCACCTTAATTTTTGGTTTATTTTCTTTACTTATTCGGACTTTTATAATAATAAGCACAATAATTTATTTTTAATTAATCATATGATAATATTAAGATAATAACTATAACAATATACTAAGTTAAAATTAATTTAACTATATTTAACTATATTCACTTAAAGGGAATATATTTAAATTAATGCAATTATTTAATTTAATCTAATCTAATAGATATAATTTTAAATTCTTTTATATTATTAAATATAATTTAATTATTTTATTTAAATCAATAAATCTTACATATTATTATATTTTTTAAATATAATAAATTAGAATCGCTATCTAGCGCATCCAATAAAAAACAATTATCTCAACCGTCCAAGATCAACAACTATTTCAGCCATTCGATCAATAGTAATTCAAGATAACCGTATATTTTATACCAAATAAATTTTCATATTAAATAAGCCGTGTAATCTACGTTGTTCCTTCGCTGGAACCTGTCGTGAATTGAAACGAGTTCTCGGCAAATTCGTTCGCCGTATTCTCTTCATTAAACACTGGTTAAGACTACTTTTTGTTCTTTGGGTAGAGAATCGGATTCTGTAGTAAAAGAAACTTAACCAAGTCTGAATTACTAAACTTCCTAGCCAACAAATGACCCTTCCACTACCGATTGATGTGTCCCCTGCTTACAAAGATGATATTGAGTTGAGTCCCCTTGGATCATTTTGAATATGAAAAAATTTTACCTGTCCTCAGATTTTATTGATACACCCTTGAATAGTTCTACCCTTTCCTTCAAGGCATCTCGGCGAGGCCGAGCGACTCTGTTGTTTGGGTCAAAAAGAAGAACCTCTTCAAAAGCTTTTAGAGCAGCTCTGAGATCCTTTTTCTTCTCATATGCGTCTCCTAAATTGTTCCAAGCTGTAACATAGCCTGGTTGAAGCTTCACAGCATTCTCGAACTGAGCAATCCCTTTTTCGAGCTTCCCTTCTCGCACATAGCTGACGCCAAGAGCATTATATACCTGAAAAAAAATTAAAGGGAAAATTCAAGACTTAAAAGAGTGAGTTAAACTCCTTTGAACCAGAAAGGGTAAATCCAGTAAAAGCTGGCTGTAGCATTTAGATGTGAATCGTAATCATAGAGGTGCTACATAAGAGAATAATGCACTATCTAACAAGGGACTGTTGCCAAAGCTTTTATCAGTTCTACCATCTCATTTATTGATTCTCTGGTAATATATATAATATAAAGAGAGAGAGATAGAGAGAGGGAAAACTTGCAAAATCTAGAAATAAAACAGAAATCTGTAGTGTGAGAAAAGCACCACTATCATTGAGCTTCTATGGCTGAACTCTTTGCCCATTGGCTACATTCACTGTTGATTTCAAAAAAAAAAACCATTCACTGTTGAACTTGGATCAATATTAACTACTCAAAAAGCCTCATGATGTGCAAGGCAGAACTCAAATTTTGAATAGCTTAGAACCGACTCTTTAGCTAACAGTGATATATTTGGGAATAGGAATAATTTGATGTGTAAATAGACAACCAACTAGAACTAAAAAGACAAAATACAGATGCATACTAGAGAATTACATGTAGACGTGTAATAATCCTATATCTGATAGTAAGTATTTAAGAAATAACATATAGCAGCAAGGCTAACAAACCTGTGCAAGATCCTGATCATCTCCATCCCATTTCTCAATGGCCTGCTGCATGTATTTAATGGCAGCCGGGTAGAATTTCCTCCTTAACATTACAGCACCTAGCTCAAAGTACCCGGTAGCACTGGCATCACCACTGCGGACTTGCTCCTGAAAAAAAAAAAAAAAAAAAAAAGGAGAGAAAATGAAAAGAATCAGAACCCTGGGTCCACAAAAAAACCAGTATAAAGCATATAGTAAAGACTTCATAAAAGCATTGCATATCTAGGATAAAGAACAGAAGGAAATAATGCACAAAATTATGATATAAAGACAGGGAAGAGGAAAACTAATTATAGTACTCTCCCGTATTCCTTGTCTAAGTAATAAATTTATGTAAGTTCGTTTGAGCTGAAAATGTTTGAGAAGAAAAACTCAAAATAAAACCAAACAGGATTCACTGGGCACTTTTCTACTGAGAAAAGTTTGAGTAGTTCTTCCACCTTTTTATAGGCCAACTCTTCCAACAGACAGCATTTTCAAATATGGTTTAAGTCTCAGGAAAGAAATAGGTTATGTTTTGCACATTGTTCCCGTTTGCTGAATTACCTCTAATTGGCTGTAATAAGTGAGGGGCTAAGTGTATTTGTTACTTAGAGTCTATTGGAAGATGGGGTCAAGCCCACATGACCAAGGAAGGCCCACATGTTTAAGAGAGGTGTGTTAGAAGATGGGCTCAAGCCCACAGACCAAAGAAGGCCCACAAATCTAAGAGTGGTGGCATAATGGTAAATAAAAAGTCATCTCATAAAAATAGCACTAATGTAATTAGTTTAAGTTTCAAGGGCACAATTATAATATTGTAGTTTTACTCATCTATAAATAGAGCTTCAGGGGGAGGGTTAGGACACAAGTCCATAACCTCATTCTTCCTCCTCTCTTCTCCCCAATATGTCGTCTCTCCTTTTCTTTATGAGCTAATCTATGGAGTCCTAAAAATCAACATGGTATCAGAGTATTGATTTTCAGGCCTGGTAGGTATGGTTTTCAAGATTCTAGAAACCCATTTTTTTTTCTTTTGCTCATATTGCTCATATTTCGTTTATAACCTTCACATCCAAATAGTTTCCTCCGCCTGCCACATTACTCAACAACAGCGCAGTCTGCTTCCTGCTCCAATAATGGATTGCCTCTCTTCCGCATGCAATTCGCGAGTCTTGCTATAGATGCCCTCTAGTCCTTCTGAAACCCATCTAACTTGTGTAACGGTGAGTTGCGGTTCCAAAATCCGAAGCCCATCAGATATGTCCTCCATTTTTATTTATTACCTCCACAATCCGTCCCTGATCCAATCGAGGAGGAGGAGGAGAGTGCATGGAGAACGAATTGGATCCCCTCCAGGATTCATTGTCCTTGAAGCCTCCCATCATCAAAAGGTCAGATCCGATAACACTCTCCCTTCTCCGTAGAACTCAAGGACCAGATCGTGTCCCCGCCCTCTAATCAGCTTGACAGGATGAAGCAACATGGAAGGCAAGAATCCCTCTCAGAGAAGATTCATCGTTATCGTGGCGCCCTGTGATTTTATTACGACTGATTTAACCTGGTTCTCTGAGCATCCAACCCGACACACCAAGCATCACTCTACTCTCTAGTTCTCAATGAGGCTTTCAACTCCAGCAAGTTTCAGCTCCAGTAATATATTTCAGGAAAATCTTGATCTGATTATTCCTGCTTTTGGCAACTAGGACCAAGTTCCAAACAGAGCCCATCGCTGGCATATCTACCAATATTGCTCTCTATTTCGCTAGCTCGTCAATTCGAAAAATAGTTCCGAGTTTATGATGATTTTGCTGTTTTATTGCCATCTTTGAAAGCTTTGTTTTTGTTTCTACTTCTCCGAGGTATTACGGCTGATAATCCGGAAGATATCTCCTCATCTGCTGGTTTTCGGAAACTCCCATAATCTTGCCATAATTGTCGTCCGAAGTCATTATTCTATTTCCGGAAGTTTCCTTTGTCTGCTAGCAACTTCCAGTTTCTTGTTGTTGTCGATGCTGCTGATTTCTCGTCTTCTCCATTGCTGCATTGCTATTTTTCGGAAACTCCTGATTATCTCCAGAGCTGCCTCTCCAAGATATAAGAGTTGTTAATCCGTTTTTGTTTCTAGCGTAAGAAACCAGCTGGCTTCTTCCCATAATTGACGATTGTTATCTTCGAAAGTTTATTTTCATAGCTATCATCGTTATCTGCCAGAGAAGACGACTCTGCTGTGAGATTTTGCCAAGTTTCTATTTCTGCTCGTTGGGAGAGAAGAAGTGTTGTTATTTACCAGGTAAGGTTTAATCTACCTTGGATCTATGAGCGTCTCTTTAATTTGCCGAGTCAACCCAGCGAACCAGGTTGCCCACCTCGTTGTTGTCAAGCCATACCAAACTCTGCCGAGTAAACTCGGACCGAGTAAGCCACTATTAAATTTATAGAAACGAGAAATACTTCATTGACTTCATTAACTTACTATAATCAGAGTACAAGAACCTCTATTTATAATAGAGGAAGGTAGTAAAGTCCAATTACAATAAAACTACATTTGTCCCAATTACACCCAAACTCTAACACTTAAAGATAAGTCCTAGCATAATTAAATAACTCAATATAGATAAAAGACAAACATAAATCAAACTAGAACTCTTCTAGCATGTGACCATAAGATAAAGATGCTTTTGTGAGTCCTTCTTGATCTTCCAACTTATGTGATAAGGATGCTAGCTCGTGGTAATCATGGTGGGTCCTACTTCTTATGTGTTTGGGCCCATCTTGTGGGCTTTTCTTGGTTGTGTGGCCCATCTTAGAATACTCTTAGATATGTGGGCCTTCCTTGGTCGTGTAGGCTGGAGCCCATCTTCCAACAGCCACCATACTGTTTGATGTTATACCAAGTGTAACGAAGTCAACTCGGTCTGGGTCTACCTGACTCCGCCATCTCAACCCAGTCTCCTGACTCGGCATGACTCATTTATTGACTCATATTATTATCTTGGATAATTGACAACTTATTACTCAGTTTCAGCGTATTACTTAGTGCACAACTTTCTAATGGACTCTCTGCAGATTATTTCATGTGTCCTCAAGACTTTCATAATTTGGTACGTGTTATTTGGGCCTAGGCCCATATCCACTGCTGCTATTATGTCTCTCTAACTGAGACATTATTATTGAAGGACTTCTCGGTTGCTAACTTTTGTCAACATTGGTTATTCTGATGGAAAAAAAAAACACATGGTGGCCCTAGCATATTATCTTCCAATGATTCCCCATTACCTTCTTATTATCACTTTTGAAAAATGCCTATAGTCACACTACTTACAAGTCTGTTATTCATCCAAGAGGTGTGTTTTTTAGCTACCTTTAGAAAGTAGTAGACTCTGTGCCCTACAATTGGGCTACTTTTTTGCCTTTGAAATTGGGCAGAGAGTATTTCTGACCATGACCATTTGACTGGAGTAAGGAGCTTTGTCATACGGCTAGGAGTAATTTTTGTTCTCTCACCATTATATTGTGCACATTGGTATCACTAGTTTGAGGGGGAGTGTTGGAAGATATGATGGACTGTCATTTTATACGGGAAGATCATATCCACCATTTGTAGCAAGTTGGGTGTTTATCATGTTCTCTCACCCCCAACTTGAGGGGGAGTGTTGGAAGATGGTCCCAAGCCCACATGACCAAGGAAGGCCCACACGTCCAAGAGACGTGTGTTAGAAGATGGGTTCAAGCCCACAGGACCAAAGAAGACCATAAGTCCAAGAGTGGTGGCATGATGGTAAATAAAGAGTCATCTCATAAAGATGGCACTGATGTAATTAGTTTAAGTTACAGGGACATACTTATAATATTTTAGTTTTACTCATTTATAAATAGAGCTTCAGGGGGAGGGTTAGGACACAAGTCCACAACCTCATTCTTCCTCCTGTTTTCTCACCAATATGCCGTCTCTCCTTTTCACCGTGAGGTAACCCATGGAGTCCTGAAAATCAACAGAGTCTATTCAAAATAAAGAGCAAGAGGTCCAGTGGTGCATCCTTCCAAAGCCCCTTCTTTCTCTCTTTTCTTCTTTTGCTAGGGTAAATCTCTCCGTCTTTTTCTTCTCTCTCTTTCACCTTTCCTCTTTACTTCTTCTCTTACCTCTTTCTACATACTTCCTCTTCTAACTTACTTTCTCCTTTTGGTTTTGGTCCATCTACAGTATATAGTACAAGTTTTATCATATTAACACTGACTGACCATCTGTGTAGGCTAAGTTGTACACCTACAATGTCAGACATCTACTGAAAGAACTCATCCTCTTGCCATTCAAAAAAGAAAAACACAAAAACAACAGAAAACTTTTCCTCCCATTCCATAATGAATTTAGGATTTTAAATTTTGATAAATTAACTTTCAAATTCCTGAAAAATAAATCCATTAGCATCATAATTTGAAGGAAACAGGAACACTGCTTGGTCACCTGCAATTCTTTAGCAGACATGTCAAGCTCTCTGCGAACAAGAACTTGTCGAATGACAAAGAAGGTTCCTACTCCCAGAAACCCCAACAATATCAGCAGATAAGAGAGCTGGATTCCCAATTCAAATAGTTCCCCAATCTCGTAAACCATATTATCTCTCACTTGTTCTCTTGCATATGCATCTGGTATAGAACCCAGTGATGTCGTTACTCCACATAAGAGAGAAGATATTCTCACAAGTAACTTAGGACCGCAGCTAACATCATCATTGCTCTGTAGCTTCCATTTGAATACTGCACCTACGTAAAGAGATGGATGAGACTAAATGTAGTGCAAACCAAACGAGATTACGTACAGTTGAATCAAGTATGGGAATGTGACAAAAGACTATCATACTATTATTTCCTTCAAGAGAAGAAGAAAGTAAATGCAGCAAACTGAATTGCTGGCCAACCAAGCGGATTGGGAGAATTTCAAGAATGACATGGTAAAAATTATGTAGTGTTTTGATATAACATATTAATGTCATTCAAGCAAATTGAAAATGAGTCCAGAAAATGGGTTTTGGTGCCCCAATTATGATAGAATTGACTATTCATAAGCGATGTGTTTGGAAATTTAATCTGATAGACTCTAGATTGCTAAAAATCTGAGCTTATATTCCAAACAAGCATGCAACAGAAAACAAGTAAGTTTGGGTACTCTTGTCCATATTCACCCACAAATATAGGTACTGATTTTCTAGATCAACCAACATTCTCCAACATTAAAAATATTAAGTATAAAAAATTAAGACATGATGCTGATAAATGTTTAAAAGGAAGATGAAGATGATATTGGATGTTTTGCATTTCATTCTGACTTCTTTTTGAGGATATGGGAATCGGCAGTCCCCTGCTTTCCATCATGTTTTTATAAACTAGAAGCACAAGTCATTTTTGAGATCATCATCATGTTCAGAACCTTAACCAGACTACATTGGGCAAGGCCAGCTACATGCATGATTCCTCCTGTATTCAGTTAGTTGGGAAAGGAAATAAGTTATGCATCATTTTTGCAACATCAGACTGTATGAAACACATTTCCTTCAAAAAGTATATTGGATTTCGTCCAAAAAAGATTTTCAATATAGCTATCTATAGAAATTATATAAACATTTATGGAGATGGAAACACTTCTCCTGGAAATGTGACTTCAGATGACAAGCTTCAAGAAATATGATTGCAGTAGGAAAACGTCGTTAAAAAAGATAATTCGAAATATATCTTCCCAATATATAATTCCAAATATGCATTTCCTAATGTGGCGACCACACACATGAAACATAATCCCTTTTAGTGTCACTTCTCTTAGAATAGTCTTCCATCCATCCAGGATTAGAAAGATCCTATGCTTAGCAGTTGGAAAAAGGCTTTATAACTTCAGCTAGCCATTTTGGGTTGGACATTCACCAAACTTTAATGTGGTATCAGATTGGGTACATATATGTGGCCCTCCACCCAAAAATTATCCGCACGAACCACAAAATAGGTGAGTAAAGGGGAGTGTAAGAATAGTCCCATATACATCCAATATTAGAAATATCTTATACTTACTACTTGTGAAGAGGCAATATAACTTCAGCTAGCTATTGAGGAAGGACATAGAACCAACTTCACCAATTCTCAAATATGGCCTTCAAATTTAGACTAATTTTTAATTAATAAGGATTTAACTTTTAATGGTCAATCTGCTTCGTAACTTTTCAAAGAATGGGATTAGTTATAAAAAATGCATTTATACTGTCCCTGCAAAAAATTCTGCAGCCAAAATCCTAATATAGCAAGTCTTAGAAATACATCACACCCTATGGTGACTTTCGGAATTAAACCCAGTTTTAGAGCCTTATTAGTAATTACCTTTTTCAGTTCAACTTAACTTCTGTATAGTTTACCCAATGAATTGTAGGAATTTTCTCAATCGTTTCCATGCGCTGCTTCCTTTATAGGCCTTTTGGAAATCCAACTTACTAGAATTGTCAAGGGTTAGTGAGATCACGACTGCAAGGATTTCCATTCTCAAGAAGAAGAGAGTGGAAATAGTTTTCTTTTTCTTTCTTCCTGTTACAAGATGGGATCAAACCCACCATGACCACACGAGCTGGCATGATGAGTCATCACACAAGGTGTAATCCTCATCACGTGAGTTAGAAGATTAGGCAATCTTCCTTGATTAATGTAATTGATTTATCTTCCCTTGATTAATGTAATTTAGTTAATCATGATTGATGTAATTAGGGATATTAGGGATCCTAATTGATTAAGGAGTTTCCCTAAATATGTAATAGAAATAGTATAAATAGGGGTCTTGGTTGAAGGATTCAATCAAGCTCTCTTCTCAATTCATGGAAGAATCTCTCTCTAGCCTAGAGTCTCTTTTCTCTCTTTTCTCTTCTCTCCTCTCTCTCTCTCTCTCTCTCTCTCTCTCTCTCTCTCTCTCTCTCTTTGCTCTTTTTCTCTTCTCCCTCCCTTCCCTTCTCCCTCTCTCATCTTGCTCGAGGTTTCTAGCATGGGGGCCTAAATTCAACATGGTACTCGTAGAAGGATCCTCACGTCAAAATAATGCTTTAAGAAGTTATGATCAAAGCTACTCGTAGAATGCTATTTGTGAAACAAGATTGAAACTTGTAAACTTATGAACTTGTAACCCACAAGATTGTAAACTTGTAAACTTGTAACCCACAACATAGTAAACTTGATCCAAAATCTGTCAAGTGTATCTTTTTATGATACTCTCGCACGCAAAAGGGCTATATTTACTACAATCCCACTCTCCAAAGTTTACTTGTGTCCAGGGATGTAACCTTTTTTTAAGACTCTTCAAACTACTCTGATAATGCCCCTCCAGGTCTCTCTTCTGTATCAACCTCTCCTTGACCAGTTGTGCCCCGTGCTACGGAAACTGTTCAACCCCCTGAAGCACTGGCTGACACCACGCCTACTAGGTTTACGAATCCCATCGAGGTAAGTCCATCCTCTCCTGTTCCTTTTGAACCACAATATGATACTCGACCTATCGCCTTAAAAAAGAACCCAGAACTTGCATTAAGCCCTCTACTTCTTACCCCATATCCAATTTTGTGTCTTACCATTGTTTATCCTCTTCATGTTGTCAATTTCTTGCGTCTATCTTCTCCATCTCTGTCCCACAGTCCTATCGGGAGGCTCTGAAACATCCAAGGTGGAAAGCGGCAATGGAAGAAGAAATGCAAGCACTCTATGAGAATCAAACATGGGCTCTAGTTCCTCTTCCATCAGGAAAAAAATTTGTCGGCTATAAGTGGGTCTATACAGTTAAACACAATTTGGATGGGTCAGTTGCTCACCTTAAGGCCCGCCTCATTGCCAAAGGCTATACGCAGTGTTATGGGATAGATTATGAGGAAACATTCTCTTCGGCGGTCAAAATGAACTCAGTATGTATTTTATTATCTCTTGCTACTAATTCTTCCTGGTCGTCGGTCTATCAGTTTGATGTGAAAAATGTTTTTTTCTCAATAGGGATATAAAGGAAGAAATTTATATGTAACAACCACCCGGATTTGTGGTTGAGAGGGAGTTGGTAAGTCGATTGAAGAAATCCCTTTATGGTCTGAAACAGTCTCCTCATGAATGGTTTGATAAATTTAGCCACGCACTTATATGGGCCGAATTTCACAGATGTTCTGTAGATCACTTCGTGTTTCTTAAAGACACACCTAAAGGGAAAGTGATTTTGGTCGTATATGTTGATGATATTGTCTTAACCGGCAGTGATCTCGAGGGCATTCAAGAAACCAAGGAAAAGATATGTGAAAAATTTAAGATAAAAGATCTTGGACTACTTAAATACTTTCTGGGTATTGAAGTATTACAGTCCAAACAAGGGATTATACTATTTCAAATGAAGTATGTCCTTGATCTACTAGAGGAGACAGGAATGATGGGGTGTAGACCAACAGAAACCCCTATGGATTCAAATACAAAATTATCTGCAAGCACTGGAGAAAATGTGGATATTGGAAAATATCAAAGACTTGTGGGAAAACTCTTTTATCTCTGTGTAACAAGGTCGGATATATCATATGCAGTAATTGCGGTAAGTCAATACATGCACAAACCACAACTTACTCATTGGCAAGCACTAGAAAGAATATTGTGATATTAGAACGGAGCTCCAGGAAGATGGTTTCTCTATAAGAACCATGGTCACTTCAACATAGAAGGGTTCTCAGATGCAGACTGAGCCGGATCCCCGGATGACAGAAAATCTACTTCAAGATATTGTACAATGGTTGGAGGGAACTTGATTACATGGAGAAGCAAGAAACAGAATGTAATTGCAAGGTCCAGTGCAAAAGCAGAATACAAGGTCATGGCACACACAGTTAGTGAACTTCTATAGATCAGATCTCATTCTCACTGAACTGGCATTCTATAAAGAAACTCCTATGGATCTACATTGCAATAATCAGGCGGCGATATATATCACCTCAAATCCAGTCTTCCAAGAGAGAACAAAGCACATTGAGATAGACTGCCATTTTATATGAGAGAAATTCCAAGCCGGCATATTATCTCTCAAACATATCTCCTCACAAGGGCAAGTTGCAGACATTCTCACCAAACCAGTCACCCATAAGATTTTGTCCACCATCTATAGCAAGCTAGGCATTTACGATGTTTTCTCACCCCCAGCTTGAGGGGGAGTGTTACAAGGTGGGACCAAACCCACCATGACCACACGAGCTGGCATGATGAGTCACCACATGAGGTGGCATGATGAATCATCACACGAGGTGGAATCCTCATCACATGAGTTAGAATATTTGGTAGTCTTCCTTGATTAATATAATTGATTTATCTTCCCTTGATTGATGTAATTTAGTTAATCATGATTGATGTAATTAGGGATATTAGGGATCCTAATTGATTGAGAAGTTTCCCTAAATATGTAATGGAAATAGTATAAACAGGGGTCTTGGTTGAAGGATTCAATCAAGTTCTCCTCTTCTCAATTAGTGGAAGCATCTCTCTCTAGCCTAAAGTATCTTTTCCCTCTTTTCTCTTCTCTCCTCTCTACCCGAGCTCTCTCTCTCTCTTTGCTCTTTTTCTCTTCTCTTCTCCCTCTCTCATCTTACTCGAGGTTTCAAGCATGAAGTCCTAAATTCAACACTTCCTGAGAAATTATAAGAAAATAAATACTCTAGTGAGTTCCAGACAAAATGATACTCTTTTTAGTGGGTATGCAATAGGAACAACAAGCTGACATCCCATGTTCAGCAGCCAGGACATTGGACTCTGTATCCAGTAAGCTGAGTTCAAATCTTGGTGAAACCTTTTCTTTTTCCAACTTTTGTCTTGCCTTTTTATTTTTTTCCGTCTTTCGGGTATCAAACAAAACAGGGGTAGATGTCCCAGTTTCACCTATCAGAATTAAGTTTCAATACATATCAGCTGATATGTATCTAATACTGAGGTGTATCAGCCAACTCGATCTAAAAAGATTATTAAACTAGAAAACATGTATCAAGCCATATTGGCCTGTTTCACTTTAAGCCTGCATCATGTATGTACTATGTATCATATTGACACCTCCAAAATCAGAAACATATCAGACTATACGTGAGATGTGATATGCCCACCACTGTTCTTATGTACATTGATAGTATTAATTTTTTTAATTTTTTGCCATATGCATGTTACTTACATACTCATCTTAATTTGAGATGTAAGGATCAGTAAACCTGAGTTCTAGGGTTGTAAGTTGTGCATAAGTGAGCATATATGCAGCTCTTCGGAAGTAAATTAAGATTACAGAATGAGTAGTGAATAATTCACTTCAACCAGCAGTTGCAAAACAATTCTGAAAAAAAAAAAAAACTATGAAGAGAACCAGTATGAAGAATTTACCTTGCCTAATTTTAGAGTTTCCTATTTTCTTTGATATTTCTCCAAAAAGTATCTGCCTTCCTCAACAAAAGAAAAGTAGACGCAACTTGTTAACGGGTGTAACTGAAAGTAAAGTAAATAACTGAATTTAACGGTACCTTGCTGCACTACAATTCATATAAATAAGAGTGCAACACTTTGAATAGTAGGTCTTTGACATATGTACCAAAAAATTAAAGAGAACAGATAGAAAGTCCTTGCTATATGCTACTAACCCAGGACAGTTGCAGATATTTCAAGGAAAGGAAACACATCATGAAGTTTACAGAGAGGTTCATCAATGGATCTTTATCAAAAAAAAAAAAAAAAAAAGGTTCATCAATGGATGAGTTGTCTGAATTTACAAAAATTTCACAAGACCTAAACTAATTGACCCAAAATCTGAATACAGTTACTTTCCTTCTTGGTACTAGATTCAATCTGTAATACTTCTTTTCCAACCATCTTAACTGATTTATTAAAGATCGAGAATGTCAAAAAACTTGATTTATTCCATGAAGTAATTAAAAAAAAAAAAAACGACCACTCTAAAAAGACAAAAAAGTTCTTCCAATACCCTTTTATTCTTTTGAACTTCAAAAAATCATGCTATTTCCAGGGGAGACGCTAACTAGCTCAAAAAGCCCAGAATCAACACTGACCTGGACATAGTTAAGTTTCAAGATGATTGAGTTACCGTAGAGTACTTAATTATTTTTTTAAAATTCACAAAAGCCCCTGTTACAATGTTAAGCACATGAAATAACATGTTCTATCCTCTTACAGATCTCATACTTGTGAATTACAGTAATTGAAAAACGCATCGCCGCCCTTAGAGCAAAACCCAATGCACCATCCCTTACAACAAAAGCATAACCAGCTACCACCGAGGAATTCAATCCCAGAATCAACACTGAAATACAAATATCACGGAAAGCGGAACAGGCCATCAACCAATCAGACCTGAACGAGGTTGGAAGAATCCAAACCATCCACCTCACCCCCAGCAGCGACTCGAGCGAGCCCTCTTCTTCTTTCCTTATGCAAAAACTCTGTCGCAAAAAACGCCACTCTCCAAGACCCAAATCCCATGGTCATCGAATTGTGACTGGTTCTACTTGCATTCAAAAATTTAAAGTGGGGTGTTCCGAGCGCTGCTGTTCTGGCGCAACGAGGTGAAGAGGAGGGAACGAAGAGAGATGGGTAATGGCGGAGAGTCGCCATAAGGGTGTGAAAGAGTTTCAGAGTTTTCCCGCGAAGATGAAGGATAGGGTGAAGTAATGACACGTGTAAGGGAGCTGGTGGAGAAGAGGCCTGAAAAATGGTAAAAAAATGATTGACAAGGACGGAAGCAGAGTTTACAGCTCGCGGGGAAGATGAAAAGAGCACACAAGCAGCCTGCAGTGGAAGGTTGCAGTTTTTGTGAGTTGATATTAGATTGAGAAAACATATAATTTCTTGGTTAATGAAACTAAACATATAATTTTTTGCAGTGGAAGGATAGTGTTTCTTGGTTTATTTTTCTTATAATTTCTTATTGGAACAATATGAAACTTATTTTTCTACCATTTTTAATATTTTTGTAAGGGGAGAAGAATCAGGTGGAAAATTTTTCTGACCCCAAAATATCACAAATACGAAAAAAAATTGGTTAATGAAGAAACTTTTTGTAATAATTTTCCTACACTTCTGAATTAACCAGAGTTCATCCAAAGTCCATTGATCGGAAGTAGAAACAGATTAGGTAAGAGACACTGGAGATGCTACAAACAGACAGGTTAGAACTTGCGAAGCTGGTTCACTGAGAATCAATGGCGTTGCCGGATGCTACCGCATGAAGGACCTTCTCAACCACCCTATAAAACGCCATTGAACAAGTCTTTCTTTCTTAATCACTCCCATTAACGTTTTCAATTAAATACAGGAATCATGGTAGCAGGAAGTGTTACAGGAGAGTTTTCCTCTCCGATTGCACCAGCAAGGATATGGAAGGCCGGCATTCGAGATGCCCATGTTTTGATGCCAGAAACTCCTACCTCAAGTCATAGCAAGCCTCGAAACGCTTACCGTTTCCACAGTTGCTAAAGGGCGGCTAATACGTAAAGCGAGCCCGATTCTTCCTGCCGAAGGGCCAAAGCAGTTACTGGGCCCACAGATCACTATCACGGCCAGATAGTGGGCTTGAGATTCTGAAGGAGAGACCGATGCCGCAGGGCGGTCAACATTCTACTGAACAAAAGTAGCAACCAATGGCGCCAGCGCCGTTAGTCAAGCTCGCCGTCTCTGTTATTGGTGCCGCGGTTTCACTGTAATTCCCGTCCATAAACAAGGGCGTTTTCGTGCTGGAGAAAATATCTAAGCCAGCGTAAAACCTCTGGAAGCTTCAGTTCGGAAGATATTTTGCAGGAGTTGACGTTAAAGTAAAGTTCTTTAATTACCCAAACCCTTTTTATAAGATTTAAAAACGTAAGACGCCATTGCACTCAGTCTCAGGCTTCTTTATATCTCCGGTGGTTGGTTCTGTTCTATTTTCCTATCGCGCCTTCTCCCGGAGATGGATCCCGGGGCCTTGTGTTACTACTCCGTCCTCGGGATTCGACGGGAGGCCTCCTGCGCTGAAGTCCGAGGCGCTTTTCGAAAACTCGCCCTGGTAAGTTTTTTCTTCTTTTTTCCTTCTTCCTGGTTTTTTATCCTGTTCGCTAAATTCCGTTTTGTGGTTAGAAATGGCACCCGGACAAATGGACGAAGAGCCCGATGGTGGCCGCGGAAGCGAAACGGCGTTTCCAGCAAATTCAGGAGGCTTACTCTGGTAAGGATTAGAAGTCGGAAGCGAATCCTTTTTTTGTCTGAAGGTTCATGGAGGAAGGCGGCGAGAATAACCTTGATGTGCGATTTTCAGTTCTGTCAGACGAAGGAAAGCGGGTAATGTACGATGCTGGATTCTACGATCCCCTCGAAGAAGAGGACGAAGTGGGTATTTTCTCTCCTCCCTCTCCCCTCCTCTGTTTCGGTGTTTTCCACCTTTCGTCTGTCTTATTAGCTTCCTTGTTCCTTTGACGTATAGGGATTCTCTGATTTCATGCAAGAGATGCTGTCGATGATGGATTCTGTCGGTTCTGAGGTATGGCTTCAATTCTCATCCACCCTTAAAATTCTTCTCGTTTTATACCCCGTAGAATTCTTGTGTTCTAAGCCTTTTGAGTTCATCTCCATCTTGCCGTTCCCTTTTCATTTTTTATGTAATCATGTAACTCGATCGACAAAGATGTAAATTTTGATTCCTCACAGCGTTTCTATAGCGGTCTCATTTTATGTTATCCCGAAATATCAAAACGCCAAGCGGCAGTTGGACGCCAGACTAATACGCCGTCGGCACCGTTAATCCACCCGATGGGCACGTTCCATCAGTCCCAGCCGCGGAATCTTTGATGTTGTGAATTCCGAGGATTCCAGTCCGTTGGCTTTATTTGACGAGGACGAAGATTTTATTTTATTTTATTTCAGTTCTGACGACGTCCGTTTCGGAAATGAGAATCCAAACAAAAAACGCTTACTGATGCCTGATGATTTGTTGCGTAGAACGAAAGCTTCGAGGATCTTCAGAAGATGTTCGTGGAGATGGTCGGAAACGAAAGCTTAGAGTTCAGTGATTCGTCGGGTACGTCAAGGAAGGCGAACGGATCAGCTTCCAGGGCCAAAGCTTCGAAGAGGAACGAGCCTCGGTTCGACATCCCGGTCGCGGATTGGAGGGTCTCGTGACTCCTTCCTAACTCAACTAACCTCTATACTCGCGTACACAATTGTTACTCATTTTCCTCTTTGTTCACCGGGATTATTTTCTAGTTTCGGAGGGGAAGAAACACTCGAACAGAGGAGGGGCAAGGGAAGAGATCTAATTTTAATTTGTTGGAAGATGATGTAGTGGATTGTTTAGTTTCACTTTTGGCGTCTGTTCCGAAATTACGGTGTTTGTCTTTGCGTAGTTTGGTCAAAGAGTTCTGAAATTTGATTCGTGTTTATCTTTGTATTCGTTTCCGTTTGAAGTGGCTCCGACGTTTCGACCTGCGCGACTGCGACTGCGACTGCTAACATGCCGGCTACCCAAAATGTTTGTTGGAAATCGGAGAATTCTGGGCAATATTCGAATGACCCACAGGTTCACGCTGATCTATGCACCAGATAATGTTACGGAGAAGCCGGAGCCGCCGTGGAGTTCTAGAGTGTTCGCTTAATAAAAACTGCAAGTTGCAGTTCGCGGTTTTGGCACCGGAGAGTTCTCCCAATAAAAAACGCTTACTGGTTTTGTCGATTTGATCTTTTGTTTGGTATGTCGTTGCGTGAGCATCCAGAAATTGGCGAACTCGAAACGAGGGAATGGATAGGGAAGATGGTTTCGAGTTTCATGTTCATCAAGGCCATCATGGACTCTCCATGCTGTTGTTTTTCTAACTAAAATATTATTTAAAAAAATTAGTTTCTAAAAACCTTATTTGTCAGTACATGTTTTATTTCCTACTTTTTTATTATATAAAATATATTAATTATATATTAATTAATTAAAAATTATATTCTAACTTATTTAACACCTTTTATTATCAATTTAAGATAATTTTTAATTTTAAAATATTATTTATCGGTATGTGTTTTATTACCTTCTATTTATTGTAATAAAATATCAAATTTGTATATTAATTATTCAAAAATCCTTTTCTAATGTAATAAATACCTTTTATT
This sequence comes from Aristolochia californica, assembly GCF_029961685.1. Classification (NCBI taxonomy): domain Eukaryota; kingdom Viridiplantae; phylum Streptophyta; class Magnoliopsida; order Piperales; family Aristolochiaceae; genus Aristolochia; species Aristolochia californica. Next base: position 44,929,456 of record NW_027181992.1, on the reverse strand, counting down.
ATTGATTTAAGATATTTTATAATTTTGAAAAATATATAATAAAAACTATTTTAGTTTTCAAAGATCTTATTTCTTGGTACACATTTTATTACCTTCAATTTATTGAAATAAAATATAAAATTTGTATATTAACTATAAAAAAAGCATCATCAAATCTGATTAACACCTCCGATTACCGATTTAAAATATTTTAAAATTTTAATAATATTAAGAAAAACTTAATTTAGTTTTTAAAATTTTACCTGTGGTACATGGTTTATTACCTTCTATTTCTTAAAATAAAGTATAAAACTTATAAAATAATTAATTAAAAATCATATTTTAATCTATTTAACACCTTTCATTATCAATTTAAGATATTTTCAAAATTAAAAAATATTTTAAAAAATATCATTTATTTTAAAAATCTTATTTATGCGTGTTTTATTAGCATCTATTTATTGAAAAAAATAAAAAAATATTAATTAATTAAAAATAATATTTTAATCTATTTAATACCTTTCGTTATTTATTTAAGATATTTTCAATTTTTAAAAATATTTTAGTTTTTAAAAATCATATTTATTGGCACGTGTTTCATTACCTTCTATTTATTGTAATAAAATATAAAAATTATATATTATTGAGTAAAAAAATCTTCTTATTTAATTAACACCATTCATTATTGATTGAATGAATAATCAAGTATAAAACATATACAAAGGTATCTTGGTCATGGAACTCAAAGACAACTCTTAAATAGAACATATACTTAAATATGATATAAATAAGAGAATGAATAATATTTTATAATATACTTAAATAGAACATATATCTAAGCAAATAATTAACCAAAATAAACATGGTTACTACATTTATAAGTTATTTAACGTGTAATATTAGAATATATTAATATCCTAATTAATAAAAAACTATATTATATTACTTAATTATTATATTTTATTAAAAATTAATACAATAATTACGTGTGACTAGAATAAATTATTTAAAATAAAAAATAACATAAGCGAATATAATAAATAAATAAATTATTTTTTAATAACATAAGATGTGTTTTAACATTAAAAATCACTAATTTAATACAAAAATAATATATATATATATATATTTATCAATAACATAATATATATGTTTATGTATTATTAATTAATAATATATTATCACAAAATTTAAAACCATTGGTTTAATTAATTATAGCAATGGGATAATTGAACTAAAATAATTTATCAAATATTTATTTTAACAATATTTTAATTATGACTATTAAATCACTAATTTAATATAATAATTATAAAATAAATATATTAAATAAATAAAATAATTATTTTATAAAAATAAAATATAAATTATTATTTTATTGACGATGGTTTAATTTTTCCGAACTTAGGAAAAATTTAACCATCGTCTTCCTCAGTGGCAGGCCAGCGGGCAACAACGACGAGCCACGGCGACGGAGGCGGAGCTCCGACAAAACACCGAGAGTGAGAAGAGAGGGAGGCCGAGAGGCTTTGCGATAGAGGCTTGGCCTACCATGCTCTGCGACAGAGGTCGAGAGGGAGAGGAGAGGGAGAAAGGCCGAGGGGGGAGGGGGAAATAGGGAGGCTAAGAGAGAAGAGAAGTCGGGAGGGCGAGAGGCTCTGATACAGAGGCTTGACCTCCCATAATCTGCGATGGAGGATGAGAGGGAGGAAGGCTGACGGGAGGGAAGGAGGGAGAAAGAAAAAAAAAATTGGCAGAAGGATTGGGAGGAGGAGCAACGCGCGACGCGCGCTTCAATTGGTTGATTCGCAAAATAGGTGTGAATCCAAATTCCCCGATTTTGGCCAGAGAGAATGAAGTAACATAATTCACTTGAAGAGTAATTTATTCTAAACTAACCCATTTATCTAATGGACTAGGTAATGCGGAGGGAATTCATTCCACTTCATTGTGGACAAACCCCTCCACCCCCTAGTCATTACATGTATTTATTAGCGCTATTGTCTATGAACAAATGCATCTAGATAAGTAACCTAAGGAATTCATCCTACTTTACACATACCATGAGAGAGAGTACCTTGACAACACTGACCATAATCTAAGCAAACTATACAATGCCTTTGCAAGCAGAGATGGGAAACCTACAACAACTAACATAAAACATAAGTTGCATAAAGTTCAACTCCCGATTACATAATACCAATAGAGGACCCAAAACATTTGGTCAACCATAATCCAAACAAAGATTTGTGATTCAAACACTAATATTTGTGACAACTACATAAATCTTTGTAAAAGATCAGAGGTAACAAAACTTACCGCCTTGATTGGGATCATAATGGGATTCTGTTTTTTTTTCATAAGACATGTATTCTGTCATTTGAACAGTACAGATCATACACTAGACCTTTGTCACTAGAAACATATCAGCCAAAATTGAAAACAAAGAAAAATATAGTACGATACAAAACAATTATGGTGTGCAACAAACAATCACCTTTCCAAATCTCAACTGCTAATCAATCCCCTATCCCTGCCCTCAAATGTTGCTCTTCTTCTATCATCACCCCTACTCCTCTATCTCAGCTCTGGAATTCATCATTACAAAGATTGACACCATCACCCAATATTCCAACACAATTAGATCCACAACTCAAAGTTTAATAGTGGTTCACAATCACTATTTCAGATTGCTACTCCACTCCCAAGGATCTCTTGCCCTCTAGATAAATGATCCACTATGTAAAGCCAAAAGATATTTACAAATTCAAGCTACACAAGTAAAATTACAACAATTGCTCCAAACACTTATAGACTTACGATGAGTAAACACTACATAAAAAACTTCGAACACTCTTGCCCACACATGGACTTATAGAAAATACAACACTTGCCTACACATGGACATATAGAAACCACACTACTATCCCACATAGGGATTTATGGTAACAACAACAATTGTCCACATAGGGAGTGATGGTAACACTAAGTACAATAATTGATCAACAAATAACCAAATGGCAAGGAACACCATGCAGAATTTGCTTCTTCATAGGTTTAGAAGAATAAAGTAGTAGAGTAGAATCTCACAAAAACTTAAGTAGTTCTACCAACATGATTAGTAGCACCATGTATAAAAGATTAAAAATTTATGCAAATCTTTTCAAAGAATATTGTTATTGAAATTCAAAGCTCAGACAAAACGATTGATCAAAACTCAAATCAATTAAACCAAGTATTGAAGTAAGTATGAAAGTAAAAACAAATATTGAGCTTGCTTGAAAACCCAAGTTGAAGACCTCAATTATTCAATTTCAGAGTTTGGGACAAGAGGATCACTAAGTATGGATAGGAGGCACTTCAAATTTCATGACTCATGTTGTTTGCAATGACTTTTGAACTTCTTTTTCAACCATTGTTGACTGTGTTCAGGTCCAAGGACGTGGGCTTGACTCCCTCCATCATGTGTTTGACTCCATCAACTTGAGATTGAGTTAAGCAATGCAATTTTGAATGTCGTGACCTTCTGTTGCTTCATGTACCCGACTCCTTTCTTGTGGAGTCGATCCCTTTTGAAGAGTTTATACTTTGTGCACACTTAGAACCTAAATATCAATAATCTATGTTTGTTATCATCAAAATTTGGGTTTAAAAAAGAAGACTTTGAGCTATTTCTTCCTCATTTGCATTGACATCCAACATTTGCCATCAATAGACAAATATAAAACTCCCAAGTCTTACATTGAAGAAAAACAATCATATCTTCATCCATATCATACTTCCATTTATTGTTGACCAAATTATGAGAGGCTGAACTGAACTACCTTTTTGCATTAATAATGAGAGTGGTATTTATACACAATTTACAATAGAAATTCAAAGGTATAAATACAATCAAGATCTCCTAATCTGACGAGATAAATACAATTTAAAATAGAGATAAATCGTATCTCCTAAACTAATAAGATAATCTCTTTATGCCCGCTTAAGATAGGCCGCGGTTGGAGAGGCCAATATTGTCTATTAGTAATTGAAATTGTGAACGTGGTAATAATTTTTTAAGGAGATCAACCAGTTGGTCAATAGAAGCAATATGAGCAATATGAAGTAGACCTAATTGAACCTAATCACGGATGAAGTGATAATCAACTGCTACAAATTTTATTTTGGTATGAAACACGAGATTAGAGTTTAACTGAGTGGCACCAATATTATCACAATAGACTACAGGAGAGAACTACAAGATCACACCAAGTTCAGTAAGTAGAGAGCACACCTATCAAAGTTCAACAACATTAGTAGCAATTGATCGATACTCAACCTTAGTAGAAGAACGAGCAACATTGTGTTGCTTCTTTGAACTCAAGGAAATGAAATTACGCCCAAGAAAGATAAGGTAGGCACTAGTGGACGAGTAATCATCTTTATTGTCAACCCAATTGGCATCCGAGAACCCATGTGGAGATATAGGACACTGACGATGTAGAAGAAGCCATTTATCCAATGTGCCACATAAATACCTTAAAATTCGTTTGACAAGTACACAATGCTCTTAAGTCGAATGATGCATAAACTATGACATCTTATTAATAACAAAGGAAATATCAGGCCGAGTGAGAGAGAGATATTGCAGGTTGCCAACTACTTCACGAAACTGAGATGGATTAGAAAGTAGAGAGCATGAGGTCATGGTGAGTGGTAAAGATTTCATCGGCAATGGGGTGAGCATAGGTTTAACATCTTCCATATGAGTCTTTTTTAGCAGGTCTTGGATGTATCTGTGTTGAAAGAGTAGTATGCCATTGTGATGTAGAACAACCTCAATTCCAAGGAAGTAAGAAAGAGAGCCAAGATCTTTAAGAGATAAACGATGAACGAGGTAATCAACAAATTGATAAATAGGGTCTTCACTATTACGAGCAATAATAATTTCATCAACATTCATCATTAGAAACAGAACATGTTTGCCATTATTGAGAGTAAATAGGGAAGTATTAAAGTGAGAATTATTAAAACTTGAACCCACAAGAAATTGACGCAATTCATGATACCAATCCTATGGAGCACGTTTGAGACCATAGATAGTTTTATGAAGTTTTTAGACATAAGTTGGATGTTCTGAATCAACAAAGCCTGGAGGTTGTGCCATATAAACATTTTTTGAGAGCCAACCTTGAAGAAATGCATTGTAGATATCGAGTTGACGAAGAGACCAACCATTGCTAACTATTACTAAGTACAAGTCTCACGGTGGTGAACTTAATAATCGGGCTAAAATTCTCATAGTAATCCACACCTGACTGTTGATGAAATCCTTTGGACACAAGACGAGCTTTGAATATGTCAATGGACCCATCAGAATGCCTTTTGATTCAAAACATCCACTTACAACCAAAAAAATTAGTGATACCATAAGAAGGAACTAGCTTACACGTCCTATTATGAGCAAAAGCATCATATTCTTTAGATATAGCTTGATACCAATTTTGATCTTTGAGGGCTTGAGTCATGGAGGTGGGTTCAAGGTCGGGTTGGGATGGTAGGTGGGTGTGAAGGTTGAGTTTTTGAATGGGTTTATAGAAATTATTTTTGGTCTGAGTGGTCATGTGATGTTGGGTGAGTTGTTTAGTGGTAGATTGGGTTTCGATGGATGGATGTGTAGCATTTGGTGATGGTTGGATGGGTCGTGGTAGGTGATTATTGTGGGAGGTGTATGGGAAGACTGACTCTACAAACTTTTCATGACAAGAAACAAATATTTTTGAAGTAGATGGGTCAAAACACAAGTAAGCACTTTGAGATAAAGAGCAACCAATAAATACACATGGTTTAGACCTTTGATCAAGTTTGTGAGATGTATATAAACGAAGCCAATGATAACATAGACAACCAAAAATCTTTAGTTTAGAATAATTTGACATTTGGTGGAAAATTAACTCATATGGAGATGATAAATTGAGCTTAGGGGTTGGCATCCTATTTATTAAATAGACATCAGTGGCAAAGGCATGGAACCAAAAACGTAATTGGAAGGGAGGTATGAGAAAGTAAAGTGAGACCAGTTTCAACTATATGACGATGTCGTCTTTTTGAGTAGCCATTGTGTTCAAGTGTATGGGGTGGAGTGGTTAGCTGAGAGATGTCATTTAAAGAAAGGTAATCTTTGAGGCCCATATAATCTCCTCCATTGTCTGAATAGAGTGTAATAATTTTTCTTTTAAAGTGATTTTTCACAATGGCTTTGTAACGGTGAAAAACTTCCTGAACTTCAATTTTTTGTTTGAGTGGGTAAAACCATATGTATTTAGTATAGTGATCGACGAAAATGACATAGTATTTGAAACTATCTTGTGACAAAATCAAGTGGTTGTGTAGAGATAGGAGATGAAGTTGAGAAAACATCTTATGACTTTTATTGCAAAGACATGCATGACATGAAAAATCTTTTGGCATAGGAGTAGAAAATTTTTAATGATAACTAGAAAAAATGTGTATCAAAATGGGAAGAGCGGGATAACCTAATCGATGATGTCAATTGGATAATGTGGTTTTGACTTGAGAGAAGGCAAGAATTGGAGAAGACATAGATTTACCAGCCGGCCGCTCATACACTTCATCTCTAGTGTTGAATGTCAAAATTATTGCCCCTGTTAAAAAATCCTTCACATGAAAGAAGATGGGAAAAAATTCAGTGGAAGCATTATCGGTAGTGCAAAATTGAGAGCTAGAAATTAAGTTCTTTTACATGGTTGGTACACAAAGGACATCATTCAAAGTAAATGTAGTAGTGGGAGTTGGAAGAGATATAGAATCGGTGTAGATGATGGAGAGACCAGTGTCATTGCCAATCATAACATCATCAAAGCCAGTATAGGGTGTATGAAAAGATAAATTGTTCAAGTCTTTTGTGACATGGTAAGATGTTCTACTGTTCAGTAACCAAGTCAAATTGTTAGAGGTGATGTTAGCAGCATAGTGAGCTCGCGGTTACCATGGTGTTGCCAAAGTATGAGAAGGTTGAAATCCTGTGTTGGTTGGTTGGATTTGTACGAGCTAAAATGATGGACATCGCTTAGTTGTGTGCCCTTGGATGCCACAAATCTGACAAAACTCCAAATTTGGACGAGGTTGAGGACGACTAGTGTAAGTTGGAGCACCTAATTAGTAGTCATGGTTGGTCGGCCAGGGTTGTGAGGCGATATGTGTCAACCCACATGACCAGACATAGTGATTGATTTGGCTGAGTCGACGTGCGTAAAATAGGCAATGAATTGGAACTAAAAAATAGTGAGTAGGCAGTCTTCGATTGTGATTTTTTTTTCTCTCTCACACTTGTGGCTCACTTATGTAGAAGAGAAAGGGAAGAGGAAGACCAAGCTGTCAGCGGCAGACCCAGGATTCTGGTAATCGAAGAGGTCCCAAAGGAATTGTACAATATGCTTGTTTTCGTTCTTCAAGTATCTTGAGGTGTGTGTGTGTGTGTGTGTGTGGAGGAGATTTGAGGAATGAAGGCGGCAGGCTCGGTAAGGAGGCAACAGCGACATCAGATGAAGTGAGAGGAGTGGTGAGATTTGAGGGAATGAAGGCGAGAGGCTCGGGAAGGAGGCAATGGCGACGGGAGATTAGTTAGATGGATGAGGGGTGAGGCGGAGATGCAAGTAGGTCTACTTGCGGTTTTTGGCGCTCTCGCTAAAGATGGAGTGATCAATTTTGGGTATGACGAGATCATCAATGCGGCATAGATCAAAGACGATGAATGAGTAGACGAGAAAAGGAAGAGGAAGAGATAGAGGGGATTCTGTAGACGGAGAGGCAGAGGAAGTGATTTCAAAGTTCAAAATAATTCAGAAGAAGATTAATCGATCTGCTCTGATACCATATGAGAGGTTGGACTCAACCACCTCTTTGCCTTGATTTAAAAGTGGTACTTATACACAATTTACAATAGAAATCCGAAGGGATAAATACAATCGAAATCTCTTAATCCAATGGGATAAATACAATTTGAAACAGAGATAAATCTTATGTCCTAAACTGATAAGATAATCTCTTTACAAACTTCCCTTCCATATGCGTTCCTGACACGTCTAAGTGAGATGAAAACTATCTGACTTCTTGCCTTACTCTCAGGTTCCTGGAATTATGATTCATAATTTTGCTACGATCGTACGAAGCAGTAACTAGAAATCGAGTGGGGGAGATAGCAATATTAGCGTATCCGACTTTAACCATTAAATTGCACATAGGAGCAGGCGTGCATTAGGGAGTATGGGAGACGTCCCGTTCACTTTTTCATTTTCTATTTATTTAGCAATCCAGAGCGTACACAGGAAAAGTTAAACATTTAATCTACAAACTTGAGTAAGCAGAAATGGTTCAAGGCTCGGTGATCTTCCTATATCCCTTATTACTGCTACTGCGCGAGGATTGTTAACCTTTTGAGATTGAAACTGCATTTATTCTAGCCAAAGAAAAGCAAAGACTCTTTCCCATGGCAACCACGAAGAAGCACTAAGAAGAACAAACTAATCAACCTGGAACGAAAGAGAGCAATGGAGAAGAAGACGATCCATATCAGCTGGGAGACGACCACTGCAGTTCGATCCCATAATTCCACGTCTCTGGCGAATCTGGAAAATGAAGATTCACGATGGAAGTGTACGCAGAGCACCCTCCCGGTCTTATCCTGATGCGGTGTGCCGTTATCGAAGCATCCTTAAGATACGAACAACAAAGCGTATTCCTGCATGCACTCCCCTCGGGGACCTTCTCAAACAGCCTGCAGGGACTGTTTGCAGAACAGTTCAATGGGGAGAGAAGAATGTTCTCGGAGCAGTTGAACAGCATGACGGTGTTGCGGTTAGATATGTTGAATGGCAAGCTCTCGTCAAGCTTCAGCCCTCCCTCTGTCAGGTCCGACGAGGAGCACATCTCTTTCTGGATCTCCGGCGTGCCGATAACCAGCTTGTTCGCAACCGCATCAATGCTGAGGATCCGGTAGTAGGCCTCTACTTGTGATTTGAACTCGAGTGAGTGGTCATTGCAGTAGAGTCTGTAGTTGGGGTCCCCACATCCCTCCTGAGTGCTCAGTGGGTAAGGAACCTCCATTTCCCCGCAGTTAGGGCACACAGTGATGCTTAATGCTGATGCCGAACCAGTGAGGAGCAGAACGACATGAATCACTATCACTATCATTTGATCTAACTAAATTTAACAAAGAGACAAGCAAAAGAGCATGGGGAAGGGAGGACATATCAAGGGAAGGAGAACCGAGAGCCTATTTATAGACAATTTTACATGGGTTTAGAGAGAAAAAAAAAAGAGATTATGGCCTTGACGGGTAAAAGGTAATCCATGTAACCAAATCTTCCCACGCTGCCAATTATTAAAAGCGTTCTGGGGGAAAAGAATGGTGCAGAGAGGCTTGTTTGCTGTCTGCTGTCTGCTGCAAAACACAACACCTGGCAAGTGGCCTGATAACATAGTTTAATTAGGTCACTAATGCCCACTTACCTAGTTTAGAATTTAAAGCACTTTCAGTTTCCGTAAAAGGAATCTCATTGCGGTACAGCCTCTCCAATTAAAATATAGGATGGGCATTAATCTCTGGTTTTCGAGAGATGAACTGGGATTGGAGATTGTGGAGAGTTGGGGCTATTGCCCAGATTAGGCATTTGCAGTCTCTGGCTCTTGCGGACGAGTGCTTCTTCCGGGTTCGTAGAGAAAATATATAATAGATAGATGGAAAAAGCAGATCTGATGGAGCTATGAAGCAAGGTTTTTACTGGACAGACACAACAAACCAACGAAATTCCCACTTGCTGTTTTAAAAAGCTGAAAAGCTTTGCTGCCTTCACTTAATTTGCTACTGTAGGTGAGCAAAGGCTGTTATAAACCGTAGTAATAGAGGAAAGGTCCAATAATTCCATCTTAAGTCCATCACTTCGGGAGGTTTCTGGAGCTGATTTGTTCTCCGCCCATTTGTTGAACAAGACCCAGATCACCAGTGACTTAATTTTTCTTGGCACTATTGAAGAAACCACGCATTCAGGAAACTAAATATATGTTCAGCACCTCAGTGGGTTGCAGTTGCAGTGATGGTAAACCCAACACTTGATAATGTGGAAAGTTTTAGTATTTATTAGTCTAGCTCCAAAATTTTAGTTTGTAGTAAACATAATCGTCAAAGTATGATTGAGAGTGGCTGAATAATTATGAGGTTTTATTTTGGATAAGGGTGGCATCTAGTCAAGCCAAAGCTTTAACCTGTACAGGTTTGATCTTGGCTTGATCTTGAAGATTTCAAACTCGAGCTTAGCCTTAAACCTTAAATTGAACTTGAGCTCGAGCTCAAAATTTTTAAATGAGTTCAAGCTTGAGCTCTATGTACATTTAAAGCTACAAGAAAAATTCACAAAAATGAATAGAGATGATTTGGTGATGAGATTAATATCATTGAACTGCATGTTATTGGAGAGGAGTTCAAAACTTTGTAACGGAGTATACTAATGTACAATAGCCAACTTATTATACCTAATAGAAAGAACACATTTTTATATTTATAGTGTTCATTTCATTGGCAAGAAGCAACATCGGATGTTGAGGGACCCGAAAGGGCTGAACAATCGATCATCTTTAAGGTTTGAGGTAAATAAAAGCAACCATCAACCAATTAAAGAGAAAATTGACAAGAGCGATTAGAGTAAAGGGTATTTTTGTAAAGAATTATATGCTAAGGAGTTGGCTCACGAGCCTATGAGCCGAGTTTGGAAAATCTCGAATTCGATTTATTATACTTAACAAGCCTCATTCTGAGTTTGAGTCTGAGCCAAGTTCAAGTAATAATTGAATTGAGCTGAGTTTTTTCTTAGCCGAGCTCGAGCGCTCAGTGTCACCCCTAATTTTAGACTGTCAATGGGTTGGTTTATCCAAAGTCCATACCCTTATAAAACATGAGTGTCGATTAAGAACCCCATAAGCATATTGGTTTTATATATTCTTAATAGACACCTAATAAACTTATTGGGTTCTTAAAAGAAATCGTTAACAAATATAATTTCAATTAAACACATATCATACAAAAATACTTTTATATGCACTTTTAAGTAAATATTATCTTATAAAATAATAAATATATTATTTTATATATTCTATATATTTGATATATTATAAAATAAAATAAAAAAGCCTTGTACACACGCACATGGATGTGTAATGTGGGCATAATGAGGTCCATATGATGTGAGTGGGAACATAAGCATACATGAGAGTGTGCATGAGCGAGCCCACATGTATATACATGTGTAGTCTCACATGTTTGTGTGCAATGTGCATGAGCCCACGTGCATGCATGTGGTGTGTAACCACATATATGTGTTTATGAATGTGAAAATGTGCTCCTAGACACAAATGTATATGTATTGGCCCATACATCTGTATGAGTGTGAGTGTCTGAGCTCATACATGTGTATAAGTGAGAGGAGTTGAAATATGCAAAAACAACATAATGGTGCAATATTCAACAATGAATTGAGCATTGATACATAAAAAAAAAATCTATTAGTGGACAAACTTTTAATCCATATGATCCACTATCTATCTTTTTATGTGTGACCAACGTTTATTGGTCATTGCAATGCTATGCCCTTATATTGTATCAATAGGTCCGTGAGAGTGAGAGTGTATGTGGGTCTATACATGTGTGAGAACAAGAGCATGCATGTAGGTTCACAATGTATGTGTGGACGTAAGTGCCTAAGGAGGCACATACATGTGATTTTGAGTGTATGAGCCCAGATACTTATGATTGTCTATAGGCCTTTGTTTATGTAAGTCACATGTGTGTGTTTGTGTTTGTGTGTGTGTGCATGGAAGGGGGGGAGGGGATTGAGCCAAATCGAAACACAAGCCGCTCATGTTTGGCTGGAAAAAGCTTGACTCAATTTGGTTTTTACTTGAGTTTGGCTCAAACTCATACTTGGAATAAGACTCATTAAGTATAACAAATTGAACATGAAATTTTCCTAGCTCAAATTATCAACTCATGAGCCAACTCGATAGCATAGATTTTCTTATGAAAATACCTTTTGACCACTCTAATTGCTCTCTTCAGTTATCTCTTTAGTTGGTTGATGATTGTTTTTATTTATATCAAACCTCAAAGATGATCGATTGCTCAACCCATCTAGGCCCCTCAACATTTGAGGTGGCTGCTTGTCAATTAAATAAACGCTATTGATGGAGAAATTTGCTCTTTTTATTCGATATATTAAGTTTACTATTTTACATTAGTATACTCCATTAAAAAAGTCTTGGACTCCTTTGTAATATCGTTTAGTTAATGATACTAAGCTAATCACCAAATATTTTATTAGTTTTTTAGTTTTAGTTGTATATTGAGCTTGAACTCATTTAAATTTTCGAGCTCGAACTCGAAGTCTTATGGCCAAACCAAGTTCAATTTAATATATCAAATAAAAAGAGAAAACTTCTCTATCAATAGCGTTTATTCCATTGACAAACAGCAACCTCGGATGTTGAGGGGCCTGGAAGGGCTGAGCAATCGATCATCTTTGAGGTTTAACTATTTTATATTAGTATACTCCATTAAAAAGTCTTGTACTCCTTTGTAATATCGTTTAATGGTACTAAGCTCATCACCAAATTCTTTATTAGTTTTGTAGTTTTAACTGTATATTGAGCTTGAACTCATTTAAAATTTTTGAGCTCGAACTCGAAGTCTTATGGTCAAACCAAGTTCAAACTTGCACAAGTTCGAGCTTGACTCGACTAAATGCCACCACTAATGTGAAATAATTCTACAGAAATATGTACAATTTATATAAAAAAATGCTTTGTGTACTTTCTAGTCATCTCGGATAGTTTAGTTGTTAATCCATGGTTAGGTTCCAGTCTCCATACTGATGAGGATAATCACATTGTTGAACACTTAAATTGTTTTTTTTTTCTGAAAGGTCTGTCCAGTAAACATAAACATCGTTCATCTTGTAAAGGATTTGGGACAAATATAACGAACGCATGTTCATCTGTGTCGAATTAATCAAAAGCGTCGCAATCCGATCAACCTGGTTTTTGCAGTCTAAAAACTAGATATATGCATCTGGATTTTGCCGGAGATAAGCTTCAACTGCCTTGTACATCCCCATTAACCCCTGTTTTCCGATTTCAATATCCTCCTCCGTGAAACTCGAATCGTGATGGGCACTGTACCGTCCGGTCATCTTGCAGACACTCCCTCCATCACCGGTGGGTTCAAAGCGAACTTCGTAATTTGCTGCGTCGTACTTTTTTCCGAGAAAACCACCCTCAAGCATGGTGTACTTGTACACGAATTTCTCTTCATCTTGTTCGTCAATCCGATCTGTGACATAGCTGAAAGGAATCACTGCAAAATCGAATAAAGATGTCTGTGACAAACAGAAATTAAGCAGTGAAATATTATTATCACAAGTCCTCGAACGAGAGAAGCTAAACTGAAATGTTTTGATTCCTGGTAAGCTCACCATCAGTGAAGTCAGTTCGCTTAACACTCCCGAGTGCTCCATCTCCTTGTAAGATCGTCATTCCTGTTACAACACCGGGGATGAGCTTGGGGACTAGGTTGTGGGCGTCGACAATTCCAGCCTTGAACATCCGGCTGGCCGAGACCGGAGAAACAAAGTCCTGGCTGAAACCCTTCACCACCATGTTCGCTGCTACTAAGATATGTAAAAGTTCAGAGAAAGAATAGAGGATGATTGAGATGATCAAACGACGAGTCTTTATACAACTATGGTGAAGGGTCGTCCGATCATAAATATTTGTGTTTCAGGTCGTCAAATATGTACAGGTGAGTTAAAGAAACAGCATGGAAGAGATCAAACTAACGTAGAAATTCAAATCCGCCTGCTTTAGTAGACTTGACCACCTCAAATTTTATCAGAAAATTTCTGGTGGAGAGCTGACCAAGTCCCTTGAAGGTGCAGAGTAATCGTAATAGGGACGATTAAGTTTGGATGTTTAATTGAAGCCTATCGCATTGATTCTTTAAATTGGTAATGATCTGTTCCGCAACACATCTATACTCTTGTAATCATTCAAAATAATCGTTGCAGGAACTTTCCTCGAAGATGATGTTTGATCAGCGGAGGCTTTCTTTCTCCCGACTTTGAACGAGCCCTCCATGATTGCTGCTATTCCTTTCCCATATTTCTCCCTTAAAAAAAGCCATTAACGTTGTACGTAAACTCTTAACATGATTAAAAAAAACAACAGGATAAGATGCTGGGGAGGGTGGTTATTTGATCAATATTTTTTTCTAAAATTTCGGTCAATGTTGACAAGGGTTTAAAATTAGACTTGGTTCTCGAGTGAACTCCGAGGCACGCTAGTCTCAACGCTTACATTAGATTTTTCCCTGGTCAAGAGTCCTAAGGCTCGTGGAAATATTTGCATGAACTTCTAAGACTCCTTCAAATGGCGATTGGTTTCTACCAGGACTCATCAAATACTTACATGAGGGTTTATTTGGAATCCCATGGAAAAGAAAAAAAAAAGAATTTAATCAATATTATTCTAAAAAATAGCTAATTAAAAGAAAATTTTGATCGTTATCTCATTTTCACTAACTATTTGTGGGACTAATAATGATCAAATTCTTTTTTTTTCTTTTTTAGGGGTTCCAAACAGACCCTAAATGAATCCCTAATAGGAAACGGACTTCATATTTCCATGGGATAGAATAATTCAAATGACTCTTCTATATAAGTTGTTTATCTTCATCACCACTTTTCACAAGCTTAGGCATCATCTTGATGAAGTTCTTAAACCTCATATTCTAATTAGACATTCGTCTCCTAGTTTCTCTTATACTTCAAAGAGGCCCTGAAAAAGCATGTAAACTTGGAGATTATGGAAATCCATCGCAAATGGTCTTTCATGTAGCAAAATGTGGACATGTAAGTGAATCCATAAGAGCCTTAGTCTTACATAAAGAACATTGTTTAAGGCTTTAATGAAAATTTACAGCTTCATTCTCAAAGGAGAAAATCTTTGTTGTGGTTTTATCCACCGATGGATGCGAAGACGAAAAGCCAGTCACTCGTAAGGTCAACTATGAACTACAATTATAAGTAAACGATATTTTACCTAATAAACAGCCAATTAATAGATTATATAGGACAACTTAGGGAATGTTTGGAAGTTGTAGAAAAGACAAGAAAATAGGAGAGAAAACTTTTTTTCGTTGTTTGGCAACAAAGAATTATTGAGAAAAAAGAAAATAAGAGAGAAAATCACTCTTAGTTAACAAATTTTCTCTCACAAAATGATGGAATTTGGCGAGAAAAAAAAAAGAAATAGAAACTTGAGAGAAAATTTTAAAATATTACTAATTTTATTTTATTTTTTATTTTCCACATATATCCAAACAAGAGAAACTATATTTTTCTTCCATTTTCTCTCTCATTTTCCATGGGCATCCAAACAAGATAAAATAATCTTTGTTCTTTTATTTTCTTTTCTCTTTCTCTTTCTCTTCTTTTCTTTTCTTTTCTCTCCACTTTCTGTGTTCCAAACACAGCCGTAAGGTCCTCTCAAACTTCCTTTTCATGCTTTAATAAAGAAAAAGACTAGCACCTGCCTATGTCTAATTTCTTCATAACCACCATGTAGCTTCATAACATCAGTTAAAAATGGATTATTATAAAAAATATGGGGATTATTATCACCCCCTCTATAATAGTTAAAAATTTAAAATAATTAGCATTTTTTAAAATTGATATGGAAAACTAATAATATAGTACTACTACTAACAATAGTATTTAAACACTATATAGTAAATAAAAGGTTGGTCCAATAGTACCTCATCCAAGTCCATTTAGTCTAGATTCTCTTACAGTAGTATTAATAATAATATTTAAAAAATCATCTAATCTAAAGTTTATCCAATAATACAGCTAGTTCATGTAGTAAGCTAAATCAGTTCATCAATAGTGGGCAAGCTAACTTAAAGAGTTGAAAAGTGACCTTCATGTATAGATAAAATATCATATTTAATATTACAAAAAATACAAATAATAAAAATAAAAT
The DNA here is from genome assembly GCF_029961685.1 of Aristolochia californica. Lineage (NCBI taxonomy): Eukaryota > Viridiplantae > Streptophyta > Magnoliopsida > Piperales > Aristolochiaceae > Aristolochia > Aristolochia californica. The sequence continues at coordinate 44,913,388 of NW_027181992.1, read as the reverse complement.
ATTTTGCGTAACGTCTCTGGCAATTTGGAGGAGGAGGTCCTATTTGAGTCAAACTAGTTGATATCGATGCACTTCACTGTGCATGTATGACATTACTATCACTCCCAGGTATCAATTTAACACTTTCCCAGCATTGATTATTACCACCTCCTCTATAATAGTTAAATTTTAAACTTTTAAACTTTTATAAAAAGGGATATAAAAAATATATTCTACAATATTATCAAAATTATGTAAAAACACACATATATCAAGCTAAGAGAGGGGTACAAATTATAATTTTTGGGTATTTCTTTTTAAAAAGTCTATGGGGTACCACCTTAAGGGTAAAAGTGATAATTTAATTTTATTTTCTAGAAAATCTAGGGGGTATCATTTTGGACACGTGAAGATGAATTCTTTCTACGATCCTTTGATTTTCAACCTTGAGGACAAGGTTGACACTCAAGACGAGTGGAATAATATAAACAAAAAATTACCCACCAAATATATGAGAAAATAAGAGAAGTAGACAAGTAGAAGAGAAGTAGACAAGAAGAAGAACAATAGAAAGATGAAGTATCACAATAAAATAGAAAGTGGAAGTGGTGCCACCTCCAAGAAACAAGCAGTGTGAGGCATAAGGGCAAAAAGGTAAAAATGCCCCCTCAAGGGCTGATCAAATTGGAGTCAAATTTGCCTCTCTTGAAGAAAATAGAATATTTTTAGAATAGAAATAATTTTTCTTTGATTGATGTAATATTTTAAATTCATAGAATCTTTCATACATTGATGCAATCTCTCAATCTCCTAGGATCTCTTCTTAAATTTTATAATTAAGGAACCCTAATTGATTGAGGAGTTTTCGAAAGAATGCATTAAAAAAAGTATAAACAGGTGTGTTGAGTGAAGGAAAAATCAGTCAAGCATACTCCAAAATCTCTCTTACCTCTCAAATTCGTGCTCTAACACTTCTCCTCTCGTCTTCTCTTTTTTGCTTCTAGCCCTCTCTATCTCCCTCTTGTACTCTACTTCTCTCTTCTTCTCTTATCTGTTATCCTAACCCTCTTAACTTTTCTTTTTCAACTCTTCCTTCAAATTTGAGAAAAGATAAGGACCTTGCACAAGTGGGGTTCTTATCAATTGGTATCAGAGTCGTCCTTGTTTAGGACCTTCTCCATCTTAACTGTTAACAGAACTGAAGTCAGTTCAACCAGACTGTAGATACAAAGACTTATTAGATTATCTACTTCACAAAAAGCATATTTTATGATACTTGAATGAACGATACTCAAGTCTAGTTTCAGATGTCAGAGCTAGGTGGTTCTGTCCACCTGGGTGGTTCCATCCACCACTGATGGGTTAGGTACTTGGCTTTCCGCTCCCTAACAGGTCGGCCTTTTCGGGAGTATTGGCTAGGCATTTAACATGGTATCAGAGCTGGGCACCATGTTCCGCGTTCAAATCCTGGGTGAAGCGGTAGGGAACGGGAACGGTGGGTGTCAGAGCTAGGTGGTTTTGTCCACCACTGATGAGTTAGGTACTTGGCTTTCCGTTCCCTACTAGGTCGGCCTTTTCGGGAGTATTGGCTAGAAGTTTGACATCAGAAACAATAGGTTTCAAGTCAATTTGATCTTTCTATAAATAGATATCCCCATCGGAATTGACAAGGGTCCTACTGCAAAACAATGCAAATCAAACAACCAAAAAGATTCAGGGTGAGTGTTTTACATATCACATTATATACCACATTAAAGATCTTCGAGTCTACTTCCTAGAGAACAAGCCTTTTGGTATTTTGAGTTATATTCTGTGAGATATAACCATCGGAAGCCATAAAGGTCAGTCATGCCAAAGCTTATTTTTTTCTTCCTTAAGCTCATTTGACCAAACCCTCCCTTTCCTTTCCCCTATCACCTAAAAATTATTTTTTCACCATAATCCATGTGTTTAACCTCATTATATAGTACCATTATTTCTATACTCATCCACACACAAAAATCCATAGTTCTACATCTTAAGAAAAATAAACTCCTCCCCTTATTTTCTCTTCCAACCTCCCTAACTTTTCTTTCTATTTATTTTCAACCAAATCCACGACCCTAGACCTTATTGAATTACATACCAACTCCCTAAACACTCTCTCCCTTCTCCAAGATCACCTCTATAAAAAAATTTAAAAAAAATTGTTGTAAACACAAAATACATGGAAAATAACAAAAACATAAGGTTGTTACTACTCATAAGTGTGCTCAAGAAAATTTGTACAAAAAGATCACTAGTTTGGAAGGACAAATGCAACATCTAATAAGCATGCTTCAATCCTTCATGGAAAGAATGGTTGCAAGATCTTCTTCACCTCCACAACAAACACTGGATCCTAAAACACAACAAAAACTATTTTTGGTAAGTTTTCTTGTTCACCATCACCATTTTTTTCCAAATCAACTTTCCCCATCTTTTTCCCCCACCAAAAGTTTTCTTCAATATGTTACCCCACTCGCACTCCTCAACCCACCTCTCCTCAATCTACCTCTCCCCTAACCTTCTTTATATTCCTCCATTCCAATCACTACACCTCTTACCCTCCAAATTTAGACTTTTGCATCCAACCATGAAACTTCACCCTTTCCATCTACTATTTCACCGTATTAACGTAATCAATTCCCAATACCAGCCATATACTCCACCACTACCCACCTTAATGCCGCAATAGCTAAAACCTTTTCCACACAACAAAACACTTACTCCCACTTTCACTCTCAATTTAAGCTTCCCCTGAATAAAACTACAAATCCAATCATTCACAACACATCTAAAGAAAACAACCTTCACTATTTTCCTCATCAACCCAACCATACGGATCACCAATCTCCTATCTGCATACAATTCATCTAACTCTCTCATATTCTCCATCTATCTCAATCGCTCCCTCTCCACCAAGCTACTCATTCAGTTACCTACCCCCATGACGATCCCCACCTTTATTCCTTCCATAAACCACACCACACAGTATATCCCTATTTCCCAATTTTACCCAACTGAAATCACTTTCTTAAAACAATCCCTAACCCGCCCCAACAAGAACATTCTCACTCCTACCAACAACCACACTTCACCCCCACATGCACTGCCTACATATCACCCACCCTCCTATTCAGCACACTAATCATTGTCCAAGACCAAAATGTTGCCACTCTAAAAGACATGTGGTTTCTCCAAGATCTGGCTCTTAAACTCAAGAAGCACAAACTCAGCATAACAAAAAAAATAGTACTAAAATGAGCTTAACAAGAGATACACAACTTGGGAGATCGAATACAAATTTTTACAAAAAAAAAAAAAATTGTACTTCAACAAGGTTGAGCTTCCAAGATAGGTCAAATAATAAAACCTAAATTTATGTAAAAACACACGTGTACAAGCTAAGGGGGGGGGGGGGGGGGGGGGGGGGGGGGGGGGGGGGGGGTACAAATTGTACTTTGGGGACATTTTATTTTAAAAAGTCTAAGGGGTGCCACCTTAAGGGTAAAAGTGACAATTTGATTTTGTAATCTAGAAAATCTAAAGGGTGTCACTTTGAACATGTGAGGATGAATTCCTTCTACGGTTCTTCAATTTTCAACCTTAAGGACATGGTTGATACTCAAGATGGGTAGAATGATAGAAACCCAAAATTACTCTCAAAGTACCCAAAAAAGAAGATAAGTACAAGAGAGCAAGAGAAGAAGAAACGTGAGGCATGAGAGCAAAAAGGCAAAAATGTCCCCTCAAGGGGTTGGTCAAACTGGAGTCAAATTTGCCTCTCTTGAAGAACATAGAATCTTGTTAGAATAGAAAGAATTTTATTTTCATTAATGTAATGTTTTAAATTTCTAGAATTTCTCCTAGATTGATGCAATATCTCAATCTCCTGGGATCTCTTCTTAAATTATGTAATTAGGGAACCATATTTAATTGAAGAGTTTCCCAAAGAATGCATTGAAAAAACTATAAATATGGGTGTTGGCTGAAGAAAAAATCAATCAAGTTTATTCCAACATCTCTCTTGCCCCTCTTTCCCCCCCTCAAATTTGTTCCCTAGTACCTCTCCTCTCATGTATTCTCTTTCTTCTCCCTTTGCATTCTAGCTCTCTTTCTTCTCCCTTTGCGAATCTCTCTTTCTTCTCCCTTTGATAAGGCCAAGAGCATGAACAAAGCATGTTTACCCAAACACATGAGGCAAATGAAACAATGGTTGAGAGTCATATGAAAACATGCAATTAAGACAACAAGAACCCAAGACTTTTTTGGTACATGCATATGAAACAACAAGGCTTGAGTAATGTCCAAAAGAAGGCTATTTTTATGTTCGGCTATACCATTTTGTTGTGGGGATGCATACTAGATCTTTGATGTGCAATACCATTGGAGTGGCAAAATTGAGTAAAGAAGGCACTCATCTATTCCTGTGCATTATCAATCCATAGAATTTGAATGAATAAACCAAACTGACTTTTTATTTAGCAAAATACCCATGTTACTCCAATAAAATTATCAATAAAGGTAAAAAAAAAAAAATTGAAACAAACTTGAACTACTAAAACTCTTTTTCAATAAAAGGTGCTTCTATGTTGCTTCCCCAACTCACAAGACTCACATCAAAGTCGTAAACTACTCTTCAAGGAAGGAACCATAACTCATAGCATATCTAATGAAAGATGATCTAGCTTCACATGCCAATCCCCTTGTTGAACTTATAGTTGTCATTGCCTTTGGAATTGGATATTTATGTTCAGCCAAGTAATATAGCTCTCCTCATTCAGGCCCTACACTAATCATCATCTTCATCTAAATGTCCTAAAAATACACATAGAAGAATAAAAAGTCATTGAGCAATTTGACTATTTTGTGTGTAGGCTAACAAACAGAATATTGGGAGGAAACTTTGGAACATATACCAAGTGAAAATGTACAGAAGAAGATGTTTGAATGTATCCCTCACCATGAACCATGGAAGGTGTCCTCTTAGCCAAAGTAACATGCCCAAGTGAATTAGATTTATGCAAAGACTGGAACAGGTTGGAATTACCCAAGATATGATGGAGGTTCTAGAATCAGGGAATAGAACATATGTACCTAGAGTAACAAGAGCAGAGGTATTTACAACCATACATTGTTGCATGAGTTAATTCAGATCTTCTTTACTTCCCACCACCATGTTTGGTCCTATTGTGGACGAAGAAGCACTTTGTTCTTGTCCAACATCATGAGCCTGCCCTCAGTGGTTTAGCAAATGTCTCCCTTCACTTCTCAAAAGGATGATTATTCTTACCAAGTGAATACATGGTTTCCTCCACTAGCCTCTCCCTTGACCCCTTGTCCACCTTGATTTCTTTCATTGTTTCTTTGGTTCAAAGTAGTAATAGAGGTTAGATAGATATCAAGGCCAAAGACTAACCTTTAGGTTTGGAAGATTGAATTGTCAGTTAAGGTGTCACCACTTGTGACAATGCATCTTCAAACGTGGCTTTCTTTTTACTAGCTAAGATCTTACCATGAATGGTTTTATATTCAAATCCTAACCTATGTAAAAACCTTATGACTTGGTATCCTCCCTTGGGCGTTTTTTTGCAGCCTATTTGATGTTAAAGGATGATAATTAACAATTTCTTGCTATGCAACATCTAACTCTCCAACATAGTCCACGACATCCTATCACCTCTCTGAATTGTAAACTGTCGACTATAGACATCATAAAGCTTTGACATATTTTGCTCTTGAGATCATAAAATCAGAGATCATAAGCTGTTTTGCAATATAGAATCTGGCATTGCATAGTAGGCTCCATGTTGTTTATGAACCAAGACATGACTAAGAAATTATTAGCCTTCCAGCGTACCATTTTGAAGCATCAACATTGTCATCGAATTCGTAAAGATGATACAATAATGAAGAAACTAAGAATTCTGCTTTTACTGTCTTATTTTAAAAAAAATGAAACGGAAATATGCTAAGTGTCCTATTACTCTTGCACAAGTTACATGAAATTTTGCAAAGGCTTAAATTAAAGGACACAAAGTCATTCCAAAATAATTACAAAAAATACACAAAAAAAAAAAACAAACAAACTGTCCCCCTCGTATGCATCTGATCTGCATTTCGTAGGCCTTATGTTTTGTATTTGTTTCTTCACTTGCCACCTGAACTACATGTTTTTATAGCAAGAACAGCAAGAGTACGATATCCTTTTTAGTGATCCTATGGTTTGTCACACCTCAACACTCTTCGGCTAGCATAAGGGCCCTCAGATGTGTCTTGGACTGTAGACCTCCATCCCATGGCATTTGTAATCACATGGATGTCTTCAATGACAGATTTCGAGTCGCGAATGTAGGCACGCCCACCAGGTCTAAGTATTCGATCCATCTCAAGCAGGATAAATGTGATGTTACACCTGGAGGATAACACCAATAGAACAGGCAAGAACTAAGGAGCTATCTCTTAAAATTAAAGATTATATCCAACAATGTGCGAAAGGTGAAAGAGAATTTCTTCCACAATTAAGGTCACACAGAACATTTAACTGACATAAAATGAAAGAAAAGAGCATAGAAGAAATCTGAACAATGCTTAACAAATGGGAAAGATCAGTAGAGCTCACCTCTTTCGTTCGACAGAGAAAAGGCCAGACGCGTGCAATAAATCATAAGTTCTTGGGTATGTATCAAAAGGCTCGCACCTAGAGAAAGAAATTTAGCTCATATTATTGTGGAAAAACCTGAAGAAGTTCATGTATAAAAAACTAGACAAAGCCACATAAAATAATGGAATCCGAAATAAAAAAATCTAAATCAACAATTCTTCAGATGAAATTTGTAAACAATGATTTTCTAGAGAACTTTTCTCGCTTGCAATAATATGATTTTGGCCAGTACATGAAAGTAATTAGCTTCCATCCTAAAATTACAAGTTAGTAGATAGCTTCATGAGCTCACCGTGGACAGGAAACAAACAACAAATAAATTTTATTTGACATCCAAAACCAGAATGTAGAACAGAACATACCAATCATGGAGCACGCCAATCAGACCACGGTCATATATTACAGGCAGGGTGTTGGGCCCGCTGGTAGGAACAACATTCATCACCCACGCATTAACATCAAGATCAATAATTGCGGCTGCAAACCTGTCATTAAAGCCACACTCATTCAAATGCAAAAGGAAATACCAAAAATTGTTTGTGACATGAAAGATTGTAGCATATTAACAATAAAGTAAATAAAAGCTAACACTCATCATGCTACAAAGATTTATAATGTTAATCTCTATAAGGTTCAGAGCTATGATGTGCTTTTCTTTACCATATTTGAGAACCTTGAACATTCAGTTACTAATACTATGCTCTAATGTTCAAATATATCAATGTGTAGAAACACATCCTTATCCATTGCAGACCATGTAATCTGCCATTGAACTGGCTATTTGCGATGTACAAACTGTTACTCTTATAGAAAAAGGTGATGTAACAATCAACAGAATGAACTGAGACGGGTTCCATTGCTTTCAATTGATAGGACTAAAAAGCATACACAATACCATAAAGACATCTGGTATATGATTGAATAGAGAAAGGATACATACAGCGGGGTAAAGCTTTATGTGAACTATTGAGAAGAAGAGAGTTGAGAGAGAGGGGAGATGAGGAGAAGAGGAGGAAACGATTTTGGAGAAGAAAGTAAGCTCTGGATTGGGGGGAAACAGGAGCCCCCTTATCCCTCTCATTCACATAAGTGAGTTGAGAGGAAAAGACCTCTCTATCCCTCATACATGTACACCTTATGTCTCTCCATATATACAAGTCCAAAAATCGTGAAAATTGGACCATAAATACTCCTACACATCCTGAAACTATTAGTACTCTCCTTGATACAATCAGACCTATGTGAAATGACCAAACTACCATTTTCAGTATATTTAACACCCCCCCCCCCCCCCCCCCCCCCCCCCCCCCCCTCCTCTAATCTGGAGTGTATATCTAGTAGTCCTAGCTTTTTACAAAGGTCTCAAACTCTCTCCTACCCAAGGCTTTAGTGAAGACATCACCAAGCTGATCACCTGATCGAACATAAGAAGTATCCACTTCCTTCTTTTTAAGTGCATCTCAAACGAAATGATTGTCCACTTCAATGTGTTTGGTCCTTTCATAAAACATTAGGTTGCTAGCAATCAAATCGTAGCCTGATTATCACAATACATTATCATTGATACATGAGCCTGTAAATTCAGCTCTGGCAACAGTGATCTCACCCACTTCATCTCACTAACTATACAAGTCATAGCATTTTATACCGCTTCAGTATTAGACCAGACCACTACATTCTATTTCTCACTTTTTTAGCTTACTAGGTTACTGCCCATAAATAACATAGTACCCCGTAGTAGATTTTTTGTCTAACTTAGAACCAACATAATCAACATCTGAGAAAACTTCTATTTTCAGATGATTGTGAGACTTAAAGAATAACTAGGTGATACCTCAGTATCCTTTGAGCAGCCTCTAAGTGAACCTTGCATGGGTGTTCCATGTACTAGCTTCGCACACTAACTGAGAAGGATATATTTGGTTTTGTGATAGTGGCATAGATCAATTATCCAACTAATCTACGAAATACATTTTTATCCATGAGTTCTTCACTACACTCATTATGAAGGTCATTTCCAACTTCCATGAATGTCTCTACAGGCTTTGCACCTGGTAAACCATACTTTTGTAGCATGTCAATAATATACTTTCTCTGTGTTAACACAATGCCAGTTTTATTTCTTGCAACCTCTATCCCAAGGAAGTATTTCAAGGAACCCAAATCTTTTGTCTGGAAATATTTAGCCAGTTTCTACTTTTCTTCTTCAATACCTCCAGTTTCTACTTTTCTTCTTCAATACCTTGAACATTGCTTCCTGAGAAAACAATATCATCAATTATACAAGAAGAATTATAATTCTAAATGATCTCTTTTTGAAAAATAATAAATGACCGTAATGACTCCGTGAGAAACCGAAGGATAGTACTACTAGGCTGAATTTTTCAAACCACGCCCTCGGGCTTTGTTTAAGCCCATAAATTGCCTTCTTCGGTTTCGTACCTTGTAAATCTCTCCCTAAACAACATACCCCAAAGGTTGATCGATATATATTTCTTCTACTAAGTCACCATACAACAAGGCTTTCTTAATGTCAAGCTAAAAGAATGGCCAATTCTGATTAACAACAAGTACACGAACATATGTCAATCGTGCAACTGAGGAGAATGTCTCAAACACATCAATACAATACATCTGAGCAAACCCTTTGGCAACTGACCGAGCTTTGCACCACCCAATAGATCCACCTGCTCTGTATTTAACTATGTCGACCCAACAACACCCCAATTTGTTGACTACAAGGAACATCACACAAACTCCACCTCTCTATCAGTCAATGCATCCATCTCAACATCCATAGCATGCTTCCACTAAGGAGGCAAAAGAGCATTCTGCATAGAAGAAGGAATAGTACAGGAGGACAAAGATAAAGCAAATTGTCTATACCTAGTAGATAAGAAATCAAAGGACACATAATGAGATAATGGATGATGAGTTGATGAACGAACACCTTTGTGAAGAGCAATCGGGATATGTCAGTTATCTCAGGATCCAGTGATGAAGAAGGTGTTGGAACCTAAGAGAGAGGGAACCATAGCTTGTTGTTGACCCTCTTGCCTACGTAGGTAAACCTGCAAGGGTTATTCTAGAATAATAGATTGTGACAGATTAAAGACATCTTCCAAGGGTGCAATAACAACAACTCCTAGAACTATTACTAAAGATGGAGCTACTGTATCAGAAGGAGAAAAGAAAGGTATATACACAAAGAAAGTCACATCAGCCTGAAGATGGAGCTATTGTATCAAAAGGAGAAAGAAAGGTACATACACAAAGAAAGTCACATCAGTAGATACAAATGTTCTCCGAAGAGAAGGACAAAAATATTTGTAACCCTTCCGTGTCCTAGAATACCCAAGAAACACACATAGGACTGCACGTGATGATAATTTATCCGTAGAAACACTAAAAACATGGGCAAAGCACACAACCAAAAATACTAGGAAGCAACAAATAAAGTATCAAATGATTCAACACCTAAAGAGGAATTTGATCCCCAAGCACAAACGAAAGTATTTTATTAATAAGATAGCATGCAGTAAGCATGTCCCCTCCCCAAAATGATTTGGGTACATGCATATGAATGAGCATTGTCCGAGCAATTTCCAATAAATGCCCATTTTTATGCTCTGTTAGTCTATTCTTTTGTGGGGTAAAAACACAAGAATGGCTAATGAAGTATACCATGATTGTGACAAAATGTAGTATACTTATGATTAATGAATTCTAATCCATTGTTAATACGAAGAATCTGCATAGATGCACCAAATTAGTTTTTTTATTTCATTATAAAAAGTTTGGAATACATCAAACACATCAGATTTCTCCATAGGAGATGTGCGACTGAAATCATCAATAAAGAAGCAACAAGTTTGTACCCAAACATACAAGACATGGTCCCCATACATCAGAATGAATGAGTTCAAACACCCTTTTACTTTTCTTCTGACTCAATGGAAAAATACTCTGACTATGTTTGCCTAGTTGACACGACTCACATTGAAAAGACAAACTTGACGAAAATGTAGGAAAAAGACGAACCAACTTCTTGGGAGAAGGATGGCCAAGTCATAAATGGCACAAGAAGGGTGAAACTGCAGTATGAAGGATAGATTTAGATATTTGTGATGAGCCTTCCTAGTGGTATAGTCCTCCTCTCTCATGCGCAGAACCAATCATCTTCCTCATTGTAAGATACTAAAACATACAATGAGAAGAACTGAAAGTTGCAGAACATTTCAAGGACTTAATAAGTTGACTAGCAAATAATAGATTATGAGAAAATTTGGGAACAAATTCATCAGTCAGTGTAACATGCATAATCAATGAAGACTCCTTCAGACTAGTGAACAAAGACAACATACTTGACATATGAGTGGACGATCCTGAGTCAATTACCCAGGAAGATCCAGGACGCACATGTAAAGCTAACATCCCTCAGCTGGCAAGAATAGCTATAGGACGTGGAGGTTGTGTAACCGATGCTGAGGAGGAAGGGCTGCAGAGGAAGGGACTGAGATAGATGCAAGTTGAGCCATACGTTGAGCCAACTGCTGCATTTCATAAGGTAAGATACCAACAATATGTCCAATCAAGGGCTCAGTATTCTCATGAGTTAGTGAGTTTGCCCATGTAGGATCGCCAAAGTTAATCTAGCACTAATCAGAAAAATGGATAGTGTATCCACAATGAACACACTTTCTATCATTTTTACCATTAGTCTAACCTCGGCCTCTACCAAACCCATTTGTACCTCTACCTAGACTACTACCTCCACGGCCTCAAGTAGACTTTGACTGACAAAAGAAATTCAATGCTAAACACATTTACATTCTTATTATCCTTAATTCCTCTGGTCATAACTACATTCTCTACCCTCATAACTCTATTAAATGTTATGGAGAGTGATGACACATCTGATGCTAATAATTGAGCCCTGACTACAACAAAGTCTAATCCCAACCCATCTAGGAATTTTGTAGGAAGAAGTTGTTTTTGTTGCTTTCTATGTTCTTTCTCGTCAGTAGTAAATAGATAGTACATGTGGATCTCCTGCACAATACCTTTCAGTTCACAGTAATAGTTTATGACTGCTCTCTTCCCCTCTTAAAGTTGAAGAGTCTAGCATATGGTTCATAAACTCGAGACAAATTACTTTCCTGGGCATATAAAGATGCCAAGGACACCCACTTCTCCTTGGCTGTTTCAAATTGATAATATAATATCTCAGCCTCGAACCCAAACTATTCAGTAGCCAAGTCATTACTTGACTGTGTTCTGCTTCCCAATCATATGTAAGGGGGGTAGAAGGATCATCTCGGATAAATATGGACTTTCTTTTGACCTAAGATAGATTCAAACAGATTTGCACCAACTCAGATAGTTGTGTCCGTTTAATCTCTCTTATGTAATCAATATGGAAGCTTATCCATCTGAGCTCACAACATCCCTTGAGGGTGTGATAATTTCACCAAAATCAGCCATTGGAATCAAATAGTCTTCAATTTTTGTTACAATTTCACTTTATTACGCAAATATACCAGCAATAGCTATGTGGACCCCACTTCAAAAAATTAGGATTAGGTAAAAAAACTCAATGTGTGCAACCCTAAACCCTAAAACCTAATACCAGAAACTTGATAAAATTTTCAATCAAGCCAACCTATGCAACAAAACTCTAAAGATAAAAGCTGACATCAGCGTAGTGGGTGATGACATAAGCAAAGGAGCAGAGATTAGGTTGAGCACAGTAGGGAATGGGTCAAATCCCAAGTCAGCAAACCCTCAAGGGGCAGAAAACAAGCATAGGTTGGCTTAATCTGCAATAAGGACCATCAATCCTAAATTATGGCAGGAAAGAAACACAAAAAATAAGATTTTTTTTACCAACCAGACCACAGCAGACCTGAAATTCCCTTCGTTATGAGATAGTTGACATCAAGAGAGAGGAGGAGAGAGGCTTCACACGCTGGTGCTATGGACCTGTCGTATGATGCCATGTGAAATATTGAGAAGAAGAGAGTTGAGAGAGAGAGGAGATGAAGAGAAGAAGAGGAGACGAGAAGAGCATAAGCTCTGGATTGGGGGAAAAACACGAGCCCCTATCATCCCTCTTAACACTTTAGTGAGTTGAGAGGAAAAGACCTCTCTACCCCCTCATTCATGTACATCTAATATCTCCATATATACAAGTCCAAAAATCATGAAAATTGAACCATAAACACTCCTATACTTCCTGAAACTATTAATGCTCTCCTTGATACAACCAGATCTGTGTGAAAATGACCAAACTACCCTTTTCGTATATTTAACACTTTTTTTAGGAAGAAATGTGGTAGGGCAATACTTTGACAATGATGAAAAAGGATAATTGAAAAGAGTGTGTATCCATAAAAAGAACCAACAAACAGACCACATAAATGCCCATTTATACTATGTTTTATAAGGTACTTGTCAGGTAAAGCAGCCAATCCCTAAAATTCAGAGAAGCATCTTACAGTTTTTCTCTTTTCCCAGTGTTACAAGAAAAGCCACAAGGTACATAAGAGCTTTCTTTTCACAAACCATAAAATATTATTTTCAACAGACATTTCGTTAATCAGTCTCCTGCTTGAATGTAAGAGTATTTGAACCAAATATCATTTAAAAACGTGGCACAGACCCTGACAGAGAAGAGGACCATTAAAATGAACAACCAGATGAAATCAAGAAACAAGTACAATAAATCATTTCACATGAGACAATGAAGCAGAAATGCAAACCAAGTTGTTTTCACAACTTAACAAAATTCTTATCCATTATAAAGATTAACAAAGACTTAAGCTTACCCTCCGAAACTAGCCCTCATGTCCATGACATTTCGCAACCTCAATTTTTTCCAATGATAAGCACGAACATAGCTCCCCACTATATCATTCCAGAATTTTGATTCTGCCTTGAAAAGCTCCCTTTTTGCCAGGTAGGCATCCATCTCAACGGTCTGGAGCCTATCTGGTGGGTAATGAAGACGCTCAGGCCATTTAGTAAGATTTGCTCCCAATCCATTCTCAGGCAGTCGAGTAATACATGGCTTGAGATCAACATACCTGAAGAAGGAAGAAAACTAACTTATGATTTTTGGTGAATGCCAACAGATTTAAAAGAGAGACTGGTATGCTGATGCGGAAGGTAACTAAATAATATTTCCTTAAGATAGTTGTTTTGCACATGAAGATTATGGACTTCAGCATTGTTCAATAAAGCAGCTCATACATGAATGCATATTGACATTCACTAATTCACAAGGCAAACAGCCGGATAACTGAAAGTACAAGGAGAGTTTGATAAGATGATGAACAAAAGAGGTTGCTCTTCCATGATCCATTCAAAGTAACAAAACCATTCTGTGTACCAATCAGACCGAAGCAAACCATGAAAAATTGAAAATTTATGCATGTGAGGAACACTATAGTGGTAAAAAACCTAACATGTATCCAGCTGCTGGTTGGCTGATAGTGATAAGACCTATCGCATCTCTCAAAGCAATTCCCTTTTAACAGTTCTGATCTGCTTAATGCAGCTTTTTATTAAAGCTGAAGCACTGGCAAGACTAAAAAAAATCATACCAAACATTATCAGGGTCATCTTCTGGTTCACATAATAGAGGTCTAATCCCAGTATCTCGGCTCAGATAGCAGTTGTTGTCCAAAGGCTTCTTCCAAATAGCAAGATATCCCTCCTTTTTTACAAGCTTCCAGCACATACGATCTGTAAGGTCTTCCATCTCTACAAACAGACAAAACCATGCCAAGTATCCCCGGCATAGTAAATCAGAATACACCACAACCATGCCAAATTGAAAGCTCTGAGACAAGTAAAAAAGGGGGTTGAAGGGACAACCTTTCCATGCTTCTTGTTGTGCCTCCTCATGTTTATAAACAGGTTGAGCTGCCCAAGCAAAATATCCACCAGCCCTCAGCATCCTGTTAACCTCTAGAAGTAATATCCCATCTTCACCACAGGAAAAAAAAAAGGAAAAAAAAAAAAAATCCAACACTATCATCAGACTAGAGTTATCATAGCTAAAGAATTTGGTGTCAGAAAATATCAGCAGAGTATATACCATCACGGGTCCAATTAATTCGACACCTTGAACAATGTATCAAGTCAAAAGCTTGGCTTGGGTATAACAAACGACGTGTGGCAAAGGCAGCAACCATAGCTGGGACACCACGTTCAAGAGCAAATTGGATCTGGTTCTCATGAACATCTTTTGGTGCTATAGATAGTGGAGCTACTTTCCGTGAAAGCAGGAATGCTCCAAAGCTTGCCACCCCACATCCAATGTCCAGGACAACTCTTGTGTGACGACCAAAGGCAATATCTGGAATCATCTGCATATTTGACATCAGATAAAAATATAAGTTGCCAAAGTAAAGATAACAGCATTCTAGCTCAATATAGTTTCAGTTTTGAGAAGCAAGAGACCTGTGAAATTTGGTCTATATATTGATCTGCCCCGTGGATGAATTGTGTTCCACCTCCAGGAAACCTAAATTTATCTTTAACTCTAGTAATCCAGTTTTGACCTCCTTTGTCTTCAACCAAACGAGGATGTGGAACATTGCTGAACCAAACCTGTGACGGTACTGATATTTATGAAAAAGGATGCTAACATAAAATAAAAAACAAATCTGCATATCTATATGCTCATACTTGTACAATGTAGAATGACAAGGATTTAGAATGAGAAGCATCAAGAACAGTACACCAAAAATTTTCAAAAACTTCAAGAATTTATAACTTTTAAAATGGTTTTAGTTGTTTTTCTTTGATCAGCTGGTACTCTGCAGTTTAGGCAAACTTGGAACTTGAATACCAACATTTTCTTTCCAGTTTTCCACCTTCTAAGAACCAAGCACATATGACGACGCTGACACAAATAGAAGTTACTACCTTTTAAGATAATGCAAGGAACAAAAAGGTACATAGTTTATTGTAAGGCCAAAACCATTGAAGCGGCCTTAAGTAGAAGCTCTACTTGGTCTTTCTTTAATTAACTAAAGCAGTAAATACATAATTGAGAAGTACAGTGGCATGACTGTCTCAATGTATAAGTGCAGATCTATCATGGATAAGTTCAGAGGACATTGTAGAAGATGACAAGTTTTTACAAAGTAAATTTCATTTTGACTAGTTATCACCTTGCATTCAGATATGAGACGAATAACCTGCGCACGGGCAATGATATACTTATTTTAAAAGAAATGAGCAGAAAAAGGAAGAAAGAAACCTCATCTCTGCTTCGGGGCCAAGGGATAGGCTGCTTGTAGTCCTTAGGCGCCGGAACCAAGCAGTCCAATCGCCTTCCTTGCTCAGGACAGTGTCGCTCGAATTTCTCGCCCTTTTCAGTAGACTTCAGTTTCTGAATAGCTTCAACATTATCCAAGCACGGGATAAACTCTCTCATGGTCTCGGGACAGATAGGGAACTTCTTAACCTTGAAGCCTCCACCAGAACTAGAAGCGACCGATGCTGGACCGGAGGTGTCATTATCATCTCCCAAAGCGTCATTGGCCAGATCGGAGTCGTACCCATCAAGAACAAAATCCCCTCTCATTGTCCCATTCTCATCGACGATCCCGAGTCGGGAAATGGGCGGCGGCGGAGGAGGAGGAGGAGGAGACAGAAGAGGAGGTTCAAACACTGGAGGAGGCAACGTTGGGAGCGGATCAACCGGCGAGGGAGACAGAGGAGGGTCCGCAACGAGGACCGTTTGTGAGTCATTGGAAGTAATAAACGAGGAGATATCGAAATTCTTGTTCAAATTCGGAGAAGGGCCAACGGAGGGCAAATCAGTCTGTCTGGAGAAGAAGAGGAGCTGATCGAACCCATCCGACTCCGACCAGTGTTTACCGAGGTAGAAGAAAGCGAAACCGATGAGAAAGAATATGCAGAGCTTCATGAGAAGAGGGGACGTGAGGATGTCACCGTTTCTAAAACCCTTCATCCTGCAAATTTCTCAATTCCCTCGCTCCCTCTCTCTCTCTCCGTAGTTAAAGAGAGTGTCCGGCCAGTGCAGGAGAATTATTGTTGGGGAAATGAAAATTCAGAACAAGATGCGGTTCCTGCAGCCAGACTTCCAAGACTAGTAATTTGGTTTTTAAAGAAAGCTGTCTTCCAATATATATATATATATATATATATATATATATATATATTACCTTTCAGTTCAATAAGACATGAACGAACAGCTTCAGAGGTCCATAACCGTCGGCATGAATTTGCTCTTACAGGCATCGGCAGGCGGCTCGAGCAATTCCCCAGCTGCTACTTGTCTACAGACAACGGATCCCACCACCTGTCCGGACGTTAGATCAATCTTCAGCGAAGGCTGAAACTTGTTATTTAGGTTTATACATAGTGACTGAAACATTTTGATAATATACCATTAATTAACATAGTATTTCTTTATTGCTTAATATAGTATTAATATGTATCTAGGCAAAATAACAATTTATTAAAAATATAGAGTAGAATCTCTTATTGGTTTATTAAATGAAGTATTATGAAGGTTAAGAGTATAGTTAGCAAAATTTATGTGGGTAATGTTTGTTCATAGGCTATCATTCTATTTAAACATTGTCCTAATAGCTGGCTACCAATTGTATGTTATGGACCTACACAATAATATGATACACTATGTTTACTAAACTAAGTAATATAATTTTTGTCCATGGGCATAGCTGGCTACCAATTGTATGTTATGGACCTACACAATAATATGATACACTATGTTTACTAAACTAAGTAATATAATTTTTGTCCATGGGCAAATGATGCCAATAATAATATATTATATCTGACTAGATCTTTAGTATTTTATTTTTGGTTGGCATGTTAGCAATCTATTGTTAGAATAGGTCATGGTGTGACAATTTATGTACAAAATTTTAATGGTTGAATAAAATGAGTAAGTTCTTCTTCTTCCTATAGACGATTTCCTATCGGTGAAGGAGAAGGCAAACGAATGTTCTTGTTGTCAACTTACTTGTTGTTCCCCCCATAACATAGTCGATATAAAATAACATGGTATCATGGTAGTGTATAACATGGTATTCTATTACAAAATAATTTACGAAATAAACATATTCTTTATCGTTTAACATAATACTATTTTTTATTTACACATGGTATCATTTGCCAATAAATAAAAACTATACTACTAAGTCCATAGTGACACAATGTTAGTACAATGTTATTTAGGTGGACAACATACTATTTTGTATCCAATGACACAATGTTTAGCTAAGACATGAGCAGTAAACATTGTTCACTTAATGTAGGATTATTCCTTTTATGCAATAAACATTGTTCTTTTTACCCGTAATATAGTGTTAAACTAGAATGTATCATACACTTGTGAACTGAAACAATCTGATAATATAGTGTTATGATGGTTCATAACATAGTAACATAGTTGTTACAGTGTAACAAGTTATTGCTATGTACGTGTAACTAATTATCTTTGTACTTAAAAAACTAGCAACATTCTATATAACCCAATATCTCGTATAATTATAAGCAGTTATGCTTAGTATAGCTAGTTATCCTCCATAAAAAAAATACCAATTAAAGGTTACAAGGATAATAGGTGCTAGGTTAAGAGGATAACAAGTACTTGGTTTCAAGGATAACAGGTACTAGGTTACAAAAAATATATTTTGAGTTTCAAATTGTGTTTAAACTTGGTGAAACTTATGGTGTACTTCGAAATATTTCTATGATGATTTTGAGTATGTTATGGACCTACATAACACTTCATATAATAAACCAATAGGATATTTTTCTCTTGATTTTAATAAATTAATGTGGTATCTCTTATTTTGTTGATGTACACATACACATTGGTACCATGGTTACCAACTCGTACAGTCCACTCAACTTAACTGAGTCTGATTAGATTTGGGACTTGGCAAGCTAAGTCCAAGAGTAGGACTCAACCCTTTTTGTACCAATTGAGTCCCCTTCAACTTGCCTTGAGTTCGACCACCTGTTCTATGAGTCTTGATCTGATCCGAATTTTCATGTGTCTGAGTCAGGTCCCAAGTCTAAGTCAACAAACCCTAGTTACTATTGTGTTAAACAATAAAGAAATGCTATGTTGCCTTACAATGATATACAATGTTATTAACTACTATAATACTATGCTACCAACAAGTTACAATTCAATAATATATGTTCCTAAACTCTCATTATAGTTAAACATTGTGTTAATGGGTATCAATTAGTAGACCTACATAACATCGTGCTCCTTCTAGAGTTAGTGGTATAACTTTTATCCATTGGCATATAAACATTATTAGGTACAAATACAGAATAGTACTATGTTAATTAATAAAAATATTGTTTTAGCGGCTATGAAATTGTATGTTATGGACTTAAATAATACTATAATTAATTGTTAAATCCTAGGATGTAATTCATTGTTGCACTTAGTGGTAAAAAGAGGAGAGGAAAAGAAGAAAGAAGAAGAAGAAGAGACAAGGAGGAGAACTAAGTAAAGACAGGAGGAGATGTCGAAGGAGAAAGAGAAGAGAATGACCGGAAAGAGATCCTCCCCACCCCCCTTGGGGCTCAATTGTGGCTAGCTACTCTTACTTGTATTTGTTAAAAGGTAAATAGATTAATAGCATTCTTGTAATACAGTTGAATTTTTTTTACCTTTACCTATAACTTTTAGTGTAAAGGGTAAATATGTAATATATACACCTTGAGATAATTTATATAAAGTATAGAGGGGAGAACCAGGGATCATCAACGTACCCTAATTCTCCGGCCTCTTCTCTCCTCCTCCAAGTTCATCACTCTCCTTCCAGTTTTTATTTCTTCTCGGTTGATTACAGTAAGTGTTTAATACCTGCTATGCATTGATCATCAAATTGTTGCTTCTTCCCTTGAGTCATTGAGAAGCCAAGACTCACTACAAGGCGTGTTTTTTCCTTTACTGAAACTATCATGAACTGAGATTAATTGAGGAAAGGTTTGTTATGAAAAACGACAATAAAAGAGACAGGTAATCACACGACACAAAATTTTACGTGGTTCGGAAAGTTGCTTACGTCCACGGAAGCTGTAGAGGATTTTTATTTCTTCAATCAGAGGAATCACAATACAAATGGGACCAGTATCTTTCTCTGTCGCGTTGATCGAAAAACACCTTTTACACAGCGTCGACCAGCAAAGACCCTTCTCTGCACTGTTACGCGCTCTCTCTATTTTTTGTCGCTCTATTTTTCCGTCTTTCACTATAGCTTACTGTTTGTCCTGAAGATGAGATAAAAATAGCATAGAGAAAAAAAAATCATGTTTCCCTTGTGTGCAATACATGCTATTGAATATGGGAATGGGAAATATCCTCAATGCCCCTCGTGGACCAGACTCCACAATACTCAACAATTCTCCCACTTGGAGACTGGTAGACCCACTGCATCGCCCTCTTCCTCAAACATGATATCCTCCACCTCTTCAACTCACTGCTCCTGTCTTCATGCAAGAAGACCAACTGAAGTTGCGCACAACTTCAGTTTCTCAAGTGTAACACCGTTTGTCAACATATCAGCAGGGTTCTTACTTCCACATTTTTTCTCAAGTACTAATTGTCCATCATCTAACAATGATCATATAAAATGATACTTGATCTAAATGTGTTTTGTCCTGGAATGAAGTGTTGGGTTCTTGGCAAGGAATATGGCACTCTGACTATTGCTGTAGAGAGTGCCCTTCTGATTCTTCTTGCCCAATTCCTCCAAGAAGCCCTGTAGCCAGATCATCTCCTTTGCAGCTTCTGATACTGCAATGTACTTAGCTTCTGTGGTAGACAAAGAAACTGTCTTTTGTAGATTTGAACCCCATGAAATTACAGTACCACCCAGAGTGTAAACAAACCCTGTCGTACTTTTTCTGCTATCAATATCTCCAGCTAGATCAACATCAACATAGCCCCTCACCTCTAAGCTCTTTCCTGAGAAACACAAGCACGTTTCTGAGGAGTCTTTAAGATACCTCAGAATCCACTTCACAGCTTCCCAGTGTTGTTTTCCTGGGTTACTCATGTATCTACTCACAACTCCCACTGCATGGGCAATATCCGGTCTAGCGCAAACCATAACATACATAAGTGAACCAATAGCTGATGCATCAAGAACCTTACTCATGTAATCTTGTTCCTCCTCTGACTTGGGTGATTGATCTTTGCTGAGTCTGAAGTGACTGCCCAAGGGTGTACCAACTGGTTTGGCCTTGTCCATATTGAACCTATTGGGTACCTTTTTCACATACTCAGCCTGCGAGAGTCTCAACGTGCCTCTGACTCTGTCTCTGACAATTCTCATACCAAGGATTTGCTTAGCAGCTCCCAAATCCTTTATTGCAAAGTGCTCTGACATCTGCTTCTTCATATTATTGATCTCATCAATACTAGCCCCTGTAATAAGCATGTCATCCACATACAGTAACAGAATGATGTAAGAATTGTCAAAATACCTGACATAGCAACAGTGATTTGCCTGACATCTGATGTAACCAGCACTGGACATAAAGCTGTCAAATTTCTTGTACCACTATCTAGGAGCTTGCTTCAGGCCATACAAGCTCTTCTTCAGTCTGCAAACTGAACATTCCTTTCCCAGTACTGCAAACCCCTCAGGTTGGTGCATGTAGATGTCTTCTTCAAGGTCTCCATGAAGAAAAGTTATTTTCACATCGAACTGCTCAAGAAATAAATCTTCAGTGGCAACCATGGACAGTACTAACCTGATGGTTGTAATCTTCACCACAGGAGAGAAAATCTCAGAGTAATCAATACCCTACTTCTGCTGAAAGCCCTTTACAACAAGTCTAGCCTTGTACCTCTTACTGCCATCATATTTAGTTTTCACCCGGTACACCCACTTGTCGTGTAATGCCTTCTTCCCTGGTGGAAGTTCTGTCAACTCCCATGTCTGATTCTCTAACAGGGAATCCATCTCATCCTTCATTGCCAACTCCCACTTGCTAGAATTTTTATCTTGCAAGGTTTATTCATAACTCTGCGGTTGTCCACCATCTGTCAAGCAGAATATAATTCAAAATAGGTGAGAAACGTTGTGGAGACCGAATAGTCCTGACTGACCTGCGAACTGCAACTATAGGAGTGGATGGCTCTAGATCTGACTGCGGAATAATAGGAGTTGGTGTACTAGACCCACTCTCCCCGTCACTCGCATCTCTGCACTACACTATGGCCTCTGGTAGGTCATCCAATCTCATGAACTCGGACTCCTAAGGAGCTGCTTCAGCAACTGTACTGGACTTGTCCTTGTATACAATCTTCTCATTGAAAATCACATTCCTACTTCTTATAATCTTCCGACCCTGATCATCCCAGAAACGATAGCCAAATGCCTCGTCTCCATAACATTTCTTTGACTTGGCCTCAAGTTTACTACAAGCATCAGAATCAACAAGAATATAAGAAAGACAACCAAAAAGTTTAAGATGAGAAAATTTGACCTCTTTCCCGCTCCAGGCCTCCTCTGGCAATCCACAATCCAATGGAACTAATGGTCCTTTGTTGACCAAGTAAACTGCAGTACTGACTGCATCTGTCTATAAAGTAGGTGGTAATCTAACGTGCAACCTCATGCTTCTAGCACGCTCATTGATGGTTCTGTTCATACGTTCAGCAACTCCATTTTGCTGTGGTGTCCCAGGGATGATCTTCTCTATTCTGATACCCAGAGTTGCATAGTATTCCTTGAACCCGCCATCAATATACTCACCACCATTATCAGACCTCAAACATTTCAGTTTCAAGCCTGTCTCTGTCTCAACCATGGCCTTCCAGATTTTGAACACATTGAATACATCAGATTTATGCTTCAAAAATATAGACCCATACTTTCCTGTTGTGATCATCAATGAACGTAGCATAGTAATGAGAACCTCCAAGGGATGCCACTGGGGAAGGTCCCCACACATCTGTGTGCACAAGGTCCAGTTTTTCTTTCTTCAGTGTTCTGCCACTCTTCAAGAAACTGACCTTCTTCTGTTTTCCCATAATGCAACTCTCCTACATACTGAAATCAACTAATTTCAGTTTTGGTAGCTTGCCTCTAGACAACAGTTCTGTCATGCCCCTCTGACTCATATGGCCAAGCCTATAATGCCACAAATCTGTTGTGCTTTCTGCAACGGTAGTAGCAATAGTGTTAATCAAAGTCGAATAGAGTGTACCAGTTTTCTTACCCCGAGCCAATACCAATGCCCCTTTGGTGACCTTCCAGGTGTTATCTGCGAACACCGCAAAATGGCCACAATCATCAAGTTGCCCAACCGAAATGAGGTTCTTCTTCAACTCAGGAATGTGTCTGACCTTTTGCAAGGTCCATATGTTCTTGTTGGGGAGTGCAATGTCAATGTCTCCCATCCCCACCATGTTCAAAGCCTCTCCATCAGCCAGGTACACATTCCCAAAGTCACCTGTAACATAGTTTTGCATTATCTCCCGATGGTAAGATGTATAGAAGGAAGCCCCTGAATCCACTATCCAGTCATCAACTGGACTATGAACTACAAGCAATAGTGCATCCGGTACTTCTTTAATTACTGCATTGGCACTATCATTCTCGGTCTTCTTAGGGTTTTTACAGTTTCTTTTTATGTGGCCAGCTTTGCCACAATTCCAGCAAGTTGCCTGCTGACCAGGCCTTGACTTGCTCTTGCCCCTGCTGTTTGATTTTGATCTGTTTCTGTTTGAGTTCCTGTCATGTGATCTCCCCCGATAATCAACATTCAATGATGAACTTGAACCCGAGGTCTCACCTGAATCTCTCCTGCGCACCTCCTCAGCCAAAATCAAATCACGAATATCATCATATTTCAACTTTGATTTACCGACAGAATTACTCACAGCCATTCTCATGGCTTCCCAACTATTTGGCATTGAAGCCAATAGTATCAGTGAACGTATCTCATCATCAAATTCAATTTCAATAGATGACAATTGATTTGTGATAGTATTAAAAACATTCAGATGTTGTGTAACAGATGTACCTTCTACCATCTTCAAATTGAATAACGTTTTCATCAACTGAAGGTTTTTCATACATACCTGACAAAGTCTCTTTGAGACCCACAGTCGTCTTCACCTTACTGACGTTGTGTGCAACGGATCTCGACAGGGTTAGCAAAATAATCCCTAGAACCTTTCGATCCAACTGATTCTAATCGTCTTCCTCCATTTTTTCTGGTTTCTTCCCCAATAGTGGAAGATGGAGTTTCCTCCCATAGAGGTAGTCCTCTATCTGCATCCTCCATCAAATTTCTCGATCCCCGATACCTTCACTTCGTCTCCAGCCATCATTTTTCCCTTAGACCCGAGCCTGGGGTCTGATACCAGTTGTTATGAAAAACGACAATAAAAGAGACAGGTAATCACACGACACAAAATTTTATGTGCTTCGGCAAATTGCCTACGTCCACGGGAGCTGCAAAGGATTTTTATTTCTTCAATCAGAGAAATTACAATACAAATGGGACCCGTATCTTTCTCTGTAGTATCGACCAAAAACACCTTTACACAACGTCGACCAGCAGAGACCCTTCTCTGCACTGTCATGCACTGTCTTTGTTTTTCGTCGCTCTGTTTTTCCGTCTTTCTCTGTAGCTTACTGTTTGTCCCGATGATGAGATAAAAACAACATAAAGAAAAAAATCATGTTTCCCTTGTGTGCAATACACACTATTGAATATGGGAATGGGAAATGTCCTCCAGAGGACTCAACAAGGTTCATATATCTAAGTATCACATATGCTAGTCTGCTCTTCTCCTTCATAAGAATCAAGTTTAAGTTCTGGAATCTATTGTTCCTACCATCCAGAAACTCTTGTTGGTGAGATCTTGATTCAAGTTGTAGGATCTATCTAAGAGGAATTGGTGGTCAAATAAAATGATCACCTGTTTCCAAAGCTCCTCTTCAATGAAAATGCAAATTAATTTATGAAACTAAGAACGTGCAGAATTTTAATCAGACTCTCGATAAAAGCCTAAATTTTCATTGTACTCCTTCCTCCAGTGGGTTGTATTACCAGATTCAGTAACAAAATTCAAGGTTGGTTTTTTCAGTGGTTTCAGGATAGTAAAACTCTGAAATCACCTGATAGAGGTAGGTGTTTATCTTTAGAAAGAGTTCCAACGTTGTAGGATTCCTCAAAGATCAACAAGCTATCAAGATAGCTCTCGAGTTCTAAAAGGTGAACTCAATTTCTGTTGAGTTCTTCTGTCGAAGGACTTTTAACTAATATCAACAGAAAAAAAAAATGTTTCTGAAGTTGATAAGTTACTGCTTGGTTACGTTATTCAATCTATAAGTGTTTATTTTTCTTATGCATACTGCTGGTAGTGCTTTACAAAGTCACTTGCATGCGGCTAAAAGGTGTTTTGAATACCTTGCAATAAATAAAGAGGGTGATTATCTTTTAATTGAGCCAGAACCCTTTATTTTTCTTGGCTGAAGACAATCCTTCCAACATGTTTGGCAAAAGTGACCTACTTAAAATTACCACTATACCACTCAAAGGATTGTCGAGTTATTTGAGCTGGTCTCAATCAGATAAACGATTTTTTATCACTTGTCATTTGTTTGATCATTTAGTTAAGCCTCCTCCTGTTATTGACGACGAAGATGCTATATATAAGAAATGGCTTAAAAAGGATACATTGGTCGTTAGTTGCTTGATTAACATTATGGAAGAAAATGTTGCTAAAAATGTGTTTCATCTTGAGACTACAAAATTAGTATGAGATACTTGTGCAAACTTATATTCGAGTGTTGAAAGACAAAAATTATATGATGTATTTAAAACAATGTATAATACTAAAAAAGGGGAGAATTTACACGATTACTTTGCCAGATGCAAAGGTCTTATTCAAGAATAGGAGAGCGCACAACTATATTCTACAAATATTGTTGTTTAAGAGAAGCAAAGTGAAGCATTAGCGGTGTCTATTTGTCTTGTCAATCCGAAATCGTTCCTTGAGGTGTCTAAAACTCAAATTCTAAGTTCCACTACGTTACCATCATTCGATGACATTTGTGCCACGATACTACGTATACTTAACTCATCATCAAGTACTTCTACATATGTGTCATCCACTATATACTCTTGCATAGGGGAGAAAATATAAGTAACAAAGGATGAGGCAAGAATAATAAGAATGGTAGGGGTGGCAAAGTAAGTCAAGTATCTTAGAGAGTTGATAATCACAATTGTATGTGTACCAACTGTGGGGGGCTTAATCACTTAGTTAATACACGTGGGAAAATTTATGGCAAACCCGAGTGAATTACTGGTAATCAAGCCTTTGCTAATGCTGCAACTAAACTTGAAGGGAATGTAGAAACATCAAAGGGTAAACAAGCTTTAACCGATGAAGATTTTGAGTTACTCCAAAAACTCAAGGCTATGTTCCAAACTCTCTCCACCACTGGCTCTTCTTCTTCTACTACTATTGCCACTACCATCATAGGTATGTTTTCGGGTGCCTCACACCCTCCATCTCCCTGGATCATTGACTTTAGAGCCTTTGAACATTTGACCGGTAATGTTAATCTATTGCATTGTTTATCTCCTTGTCTAACAGACAAATTTGTGTCTATAATAGATGGATTCCAAACCAAGGTCCAAGGGATGGAATCCACTTCTGCTACACCCTCACTGCACTTGAATGATATCATGTTTGTTCTTGAATTTCCATTGAGTTTATTGTCTATTAGTCAGTTCATTAAAAGGTTTAATTGTTCTATAACATTTTATCTTACTCATTGTACATTTCAAGATCTACAAAACAAACAAGTGATTAGTGGTGACCATGAAAAATGGGGTCTTTATTTCCTAGACACACCAATGGTTTCTACAACAACAAGTTCACAAGCATAGGCGCTTTAGTGGTATCTATTTAGACCTTATTTCCATCCTTCCAATCTATTTTAGAAGTACACTGATTAGCAATGAGATATGAAGTAGCGTTAATTTGACAATAAATCCAACCTAGTCCATCTTTCTCCTCAAAAAAAGGATCAAAGAAAAAAATGGGACAAGTAACCTACAGAACCTTATAGAAAGCATTGCCTATTGGCAAGAGGACTTGCATCAAATAATTATGGTTGAGACAAGCATAAACTTCGTAAAAGAAAACAAAAACTTTTCACGAAAAAAAAGAAAAAAGAAAAACAGAAGCACAAAAAGCCTTGCTTCTAAATCACATTTTACTCAAAGTACAAACACATACTCTTCACATGAGGCGATAGAAACAAGCACAATGGATTACTAGATTATCAGGACAAAACACAACACAAAATGAGTTTTTTCAAAACACAACATTATGTCTTCCTTCTTAGTGCTCTAGGTAGGAGGTGTATATTCACACGAGCAAGATGGACCAGATTCCTCTTTTTTCTACACCATCAACTTGATTTCTCTTTTGTGTGCTTTTACCAACTGGTGGCTTGGCAATGAAATCCTTGGGAAGTTGACTTTTCTTTGTCTTCTTCTTGAATAATCTAGTACATTAGTATAAAAGAATATGCAATATAGATTGAATAACGCACACCCATGACAACATAACTAAGAAGCATGACGTTGATAAAATTTGAGTATTGACATGCAATTGTTTATAAAGGAAAAATCCATCATTTGTGGGAGTAGTTACAAATTGATAATAACAAGAATGATCAATCAGATATTTCTAACTGAATAAGGCTTTTAAACACATTCATATATCAAATTGATCATGAATCCATGTTTGGTGATTGTTAATCTTATTTTCTTGTAACTAATGAAACTTGTCAATCTAAAGAAAACAAGTCTTGAGTGATTTCACAACACTAGGTCGATCCTGGCTTAATGTCAGCCATTGAGCATACAATTGACAAGATAAAAATTTATATCTTGAGTTTTGAGCACCATCAAAACCCAAATTGTGAGAGGAAATTATAGCTCGAGTAAAAATAAAACTAACGTCTAAGCGCTATTAAGGGATAAAAAAGTTCCAGTTCTAGCACATTCATTTTTAGTATTTTTGTCCATACTATCAGAAAGAGAAGCATATATAAAGGGCTTTCTAAAGCTGGTTACAACTGTTCTAATAATCTTAAAAATACAAGCCTAGCATGGGATTTGACCATAAAAAAAACAAAGTAATGAAATTGATGCAAAAACACTAAAAAGTCGGACTATTACATGAGTAATATATGTAAATGGTAAGAGAACACCAACGCACTAACCTATTTGAAAGCAAGACTAAAATTAATCTAGCAAAAAAAAAAAAAAAGACTTGAGACCTAAGAACCATGCAACTAAAGAAAATGTCTAGAATAGGGAAATTGACATAATCAAAAACATCTTTTATCAAGTATGCAAGAGCTCAAATTCAAAAGCAAAAAGATAAAAAACGGCAAAGTAGATATAACCAATCAAAAAAGTGCTACAACTTTTACATCCACTACAAAGGACACATGATTGAGTAACAAGTCATAAACAATGTCGCAATGAACTGGCCTAAAAAACAAACCCATAACTCATTTAATGCTTGATCAACTAAATCGCCTTAATTCAACTAAATAGAGAAAATAGTACTTAAAAGTGAGGTAGCTTCTCATATTAAGGCAGAGAAGCTGAGAGACAAACATCTGATCTTCAGATAACTCCGAGGAGGGGAGTTTCCCATGCAAGACAAGCGTGTCTGTATAATATATAACACATTAACTCCTAATATTGAAGACTTCACTATAGAATATATGAAGAGATGGTGGAGTTTATGAAAATTATTGCTAAGACATTAAAGAAACCCTCATAAAAAGAAATTATCAAAATAAAGAACATCACAACATCAAATTGAGGCAAAAAAAAAAGACTAGGGAAAAAGCCAAAAGGGAAATCATAGACGAAACGAATAATAAAATGGAGGAGAAGGACTTAAAATTATGGAATTTGCTAGGCGTTTATAACAATGGATGGAAGTGTCACCCTTCAAGTAAATCTCTGGTTTGATAATGTTGCCATGATTGACATTTTCAAGCGAGAGAAGAGTGTCTCGTTCCTGGTATTATTTAGTTTGAACCTAGTAGTAATCTTGTCATCTTAGTCTCCTACAACACGCAACTCTGGTTTTCGATTCTCTATTTTTTGGAGTGTTGTTGGGTTGGGTGGTGGCCAAAACTTGAAAAAGGAGAAGGGTCAATGGGTTGGGAATGGCTAGGCTTGGGAGTATAGGTGGCACCAATCCAAATTAGCTCGCAACACAGTTCAAGTTGGGCTAGAAAAAAACTCTGCTTAGTTTATTTTTTACTTGAGTTTGACTCGAACTCAAACTTGTAATAAGATTTGTTAAGTATAATAAGCTAAACTCAAGATTTTCCAATCTTGGCTTGTTAGCTCGTGAGCCGACTCGTTAGTATAATTTTTTTAGAAAAATACTCTTTACTCTAATTGCTCTTATCAATTCTCTCTCTAGTTGGTTGATAATTACTCTTTTTTACCTTAAACCTAAAAAATGATCGATTGTTTCAACCCTTTTAGGTCCCTCAACATCAAATGTTGTTGTTTGCGAATAGAATAAATATTATTGATGAAGGTGTTTTTTTTTTTTAGGTTTATTAAGCTGATTATTATACATTAATATGCTCTATTGTAAAGTCTTGGATTCTCCAGTAATAACTTACAGTTCAATGGTATTAAGTTTATCATATTATTCTCTTTATTTATTTTATTTATTTTTATAATTTTAAATATAAGTTAGAACTCTAACCCAATTTTGAGTTCAAAGTATTCAGATTAAACTAAACTCTATAGGTTTGAATTTGGTTCGGTTCAATGCCACACCCTCGTGGTTGGGTTTTGGGAGGCCTACAATGGACAAAGATGGGTGAAGGGACGGACAATTTCATCGAATTGATCGAAGAATAGTAAGTTAGTCGATAATCCGTGAATTTACCCTAAAAATCATGCCGTCTAATCAAAATTACAGAAAAACCGCAAGTAGAGTATGGCGCAGCTTAATTTCTTTTCCGGTTAACGTAAACGGTAAACCACGAAGCAGAGAACTCTGATAGACGCGGTTACTCGGCGGAGTCCACTCTCTGTCCCCACAAGCCACATGATCCAATCATGCTCTCTCTCTCTCTCTCTCTCTCTCTCTCTCTCTCTCTCTCTCTCTCTCTCATCTTCCATTTCAAAACAGAGTGGCGACTTTCGTGATTGTTACCAAAACCATGCCCTCTTTGATTTCGCATTCTACTTAAATTAAGCGCTCTCTCTATGAGGTCTCTCCTCGCAAACCCTTCCCAAACACAAAAAAGAAAAACGAAAAACCCTCTGTCGGCCTCCCCTTCCCTTACCTGTTACTCGTTTTTTCATCCACAGCTTCAGTTCCTTGTGCAAGGTGTTTCTGTCGCTTCTTTCTCTTCCGTTTAAACAGTAAGTTAGGTTGTCTTGTGCTTTTTCGGTTGTTTTTTTTTGTTTTTTGTTTTGTATCTAGGGTTTTGTTTTGTTACTTTTGAAATTGGTTTATTGTGATTTAACTGTGCTGGTTTGGCCAAATTTTTGTACCTTTAGGTGTATAGGGTTCTTCAATCGTTGCAGCTATGTCTCTCAGGCCGAACGCCAGGACGGAGGTTCGCCGGAACCGATACAAGGTGGCCGTCGATGCGGAAGAAGGGCGTAGGAGGAGAGAAGATAACATGGTCGAGATCCGAAAGAACAGAAGAGAAGAAAGTCTTCAGAAGAAGAGGAGGGAAGGCATGCAGGCTCAGCAATTCCCTAGTTCGATCCATGCGTCAGCTGTTGAGAAGAAGGTAGCTAGATCCGATTCTATTATATATTTGATCTGAAGTTTATGGGTTTTGTAATTTTGGTACTTTGTGTATCCCGATCTGCACGATTGGCCGAGTTACTACAGAGCAGAACTTTCTGATTTAAGAGTTACTTTTGAATAACGCTAGTATAGTTCCATGTTTACTTCATTATTTTTATTGTTTTTGTATCTCTTAAATGCAGTTAGAAAGTCTTCCGGCCATGGTGAATGGCGTTTGGTCGGACGACAGTAATTTGCAGCTTGAGGCGACTACACAATTTAGGAAGCTGCTTTCCATTGGTACTCTCTTATTCAGTTTGCTCAATTTGGTTATTTTATGCGTCATTTTCTGTTTTTCATAATTTATTTGATACCATTTAACCTTGCATTTGAGTATTTCCATCCGAACGCTTTCCATCGGCATAGGTTTACTGAGTTGGTTTAATATTGTTACTTTCTTCAACGTCTCTATGTTTGTAGTCAAATTTACATTCTCTTTTCTTCTGAAACCTATATTTTATATGTTTCAATCAGAACGAAGTCCTCCTATCGAAGAAGTTATCCAAGCTGGTGTTGTTCCGCGTTTTGTGGAGTTTCTTTTGAGGGAGGATTTTCCCCAGCTTCAGGTCTTACTGGAGAGCCTTTTTTTTGTGTTTATTGTTGGTTTTTATTGGTGATTTAGTAATACACAGCTTCCAAAACCTGGTTTTTAATACTTATGTTTCTGTAGTTTGAGGCAGCCTGGGCTCTCACAAATATTGCTTCAGGAACCTCTGAGAATACTAAGGTTGTTATTGATCATGGGGCTGTGCCCATATTTGTGAAGCTTCTTGGTTCTCCCAGTGATGATGTTAGGGAGCAGGTATATCTTCCCTAACCTAACTTGTTTTGCTTTTCTTTTTTACCATAGAATTTTCTTTTATTTATTTAGACTAAAATGCATGGTCAATTATAGGCGGTATGGGCCTTGGGAAATGTTGCTGGTGATTCCCCAAGATGCCGAGATCTTGTCCTTGGCCACGGTGCCTTGATTCCACTGCTGGCACAGTTGAATGAACATGCCAAGCTTTCCATGCTGAGAAATGCCACCTGGACTCTCTCCAATTTCTGCAGAGGCAAGCCTCAACCACCTTTTGAGCAGGTTAGTCTCAAGTTTCTCTGTTGGCTTTAATTTATTTATGGTTTTGTGTGTAAATTTTTAACTTATGTAAGTTGCACAGACAAAACCTGCTCTTCCGGCGCTCGAGCGTCTTATCCATTCAAATGATGAAGAAGTCCTTACAGATGCATGCTGGGCGCTTTCTTATCTCTCAGATGGTACAAATGACAAAATTCAGGCTGTTATAGAAGCAGGTGTCTGCCCTAGGCTTGTTGAACTGCTTATGTAAGTATTTATGTTTTGTCTTTCTCATTACTTCTAGTGCATTTTATTGGATGTTGTATGTAGATTTTAAATATTTTTGGCAATATGAATACATTTTCCCTGCATGGTTTTGCAGGCACCCTTCTCCTTCAGTGCTTATCCCAGCTCTCCGTACAGTTGGCAATATTGTCACTGGAGACGATATGCAAACTCAGGTACTGTGGAACTTGTAATTCATGATTTTAGCTTCTCATGCTGTGCTTGCTCACTGATTGACTTTGATTGTTATTTTTGTTAGTTTGAGAATTCTATATCTTCTTCGTTTTATTAAAGTCCACTATTTGGAAGAGCAAAATATGTTTCTATGACTTAATCGAGTCATTCTTGTGCAAGTATGTGTGTACCTTAGTCTTGGGGTTGTGTTTGATTGCGAGAAACATTGTTATGTGCATGTAATCAGCATTCACAAAAAAAAGTCCTTGAAGGACCTGATGGATCTCCTATTTTACTCTTGATGGAGAGATGTCAAACCAATATTTTTTCTTTGTTAATTTTGGTATAAAGTTCATCAATTCGAAAATTGCCATTACCAAGATTTGTAAGATCATTTTCTGGCATATAAATTCTTATAACAGCTCCTATAAAAGGAAGAATTTACAAATACACTCTGTACTCTGAATTTAAATACATAATGGTCAATTTGTGATATATATTGGGGGGGAGGGGAGTTCTATTGTGTGTTTAGGTTGCGTTTCATTGGGAGAAAGAGTCGTGTGTGTAATCAGCATTCACAAAAAAAAAAGGTCTGTGGGTGGCCCAAGGAGTACTTGTCTTGATGCAGGGATATCAACCACTATTTTTTTTTTTGTTAAATTGGTATAAAATAATAAATTTGAAAATGGAAATTACAAAGGTTTGTAGGATGATTATCTAGTGTATAAATTCTTATAAATAGCAGCTCCTATAATCTGGATTCACAATAAAAAGGTTCTTGAGGGGCCCTAGGAGCACCTGTTCTTCTCTTGATGGAGGAATGTCAACCACTATATTTTCTTTGTTAATTATGGTATAAAATTCATCAATTTGAAAATTGTCAGTACAAAGATTTGTAGGATGATTATCTGGTGAAAATTGCCATTACAAAGATTTGTAGGATGATTATCTGGTGTATAAATTCGTATAAGTATCAGCTCCTATAAATCCAAGAAATCACAGATACACACCATGTTCTTCCGAGTTTCAATACATATTGGTCAGTATGTGATGTGTCTGCAAGTTGGCTAATTATGGGTGTTTCAAACTGTCTTATGTTCGTGTCATCTTTTTTTATTGCATCATAGGCTATGCAGTTTATATGGCACTATCTACAGTATCTTTAATTGTTAAGCTTTGTAGGGGTCATCTAATCATATAGAGATATCTTTCTCTTAAGATTGAGAGCTTGAGCTGAAGTGTCCACTCTTTATGCCTTCCCTTTATTGTTTGTTGCCTTGTGCCATATTGTTGAACGGGATCAATCATGATTTTTTCTTGCTCAAGTTTGATGGTACGAGTAGGAATTTGAGATGTGGTTCTCCTGCTGTTCTGCACGGGCATTCTTGTGCATGACAGATGGGTATTGTGCTCCTTGCTACGCTAGAGTTTGATAAGTGTTATGACTGTTAGGGACTTTTAGAATAGAATAAAGTCAGCTCTGCATTTCCTGTCGGCTGCTTGAGTTCTAGTCCACCTTGTGAGCAGGAAGTCTCTTTGCACCTAGAAAAATTGTCAAAATGTTTGTATCTGGTTAAGCATGTAGAGATATCTTTCTCTTAAGATTGAGAGCTTGAGCTGAAGTGTCCACTCTTTATGCCTTTCCCTTTATTGCATATTTTGAGATATTTGAACTCGTGAAATGTTTGTTGCCTTGTGCCATATTGTTGAACGGGATCAATCATGATTTTTTCTTGCTCAAGTTTGATGGTATGAGTAGGAATTTGAGATGTGGTTCTCCTGCTGTTCTGCATGGGCATTCTTGTGCATGACAGATGGGTATTGTGCTCCTTTGTTCGTGGTACACTAGAGTTTGATAAGTGTTATGACTGTTAGGGACTTTTAGAATAGAATAAAGTCAGCTCTGCATTTCCTGTCGGCTGCTTGAGTTCTAGTCCACCTTGTGAGCAGGAAGTCTCTCTGCACCTAGAAAAATTGTCAAAATGTTCGTATCTGGTTAAGCATGTAGTTCATGCTCAGATGGTGGTTTTTAGAATACTTAGTATCTGCATGTTCACCATGAATCCGTCCCTTCATAATCAGTGAACTCATGTTGAGATATTTGCTGTTTTGGTGAGGGAAGAAAATCATTTTGCTGCATGGCTTCCTGAGTGCTGTTTTGATTGATAGCTCTCATTTGTTTCAGTTTGCTGCATCAGACATGCATTGCTGAAACCTAGGAATAATTTACCTCAAGCTGGTTATGTAGCAGTAACATGTGCTTAACTGGAGAATGTTTATGGTAGAAGGAATGAACAGTTTAATGAATAAAATGGTGATGTTTACAGATTTGCAGAGTTACAAAATTGGGTCTGCAATATTCTTTTCTTGAAAATAATCAAAAAGAGATTTTATTTAAAAATAAGGGTCTAGAAAAATCAAATTTGTAATTCCCTTATTTGCCAACTAACATCTGAATCGTGACTAAAATTTGATTTGAACAAGAAAAAAAGGTTGATTTGAACAAGAAAAAAAGGTTGGTGGGATTGCCTTGCAGAAACCTCCACCTCTTTCATGATGGCGTAATTTAGTAAAACTGTTGGTTTTAAATGCTTCTTACTTCCATCATGTATTATATTGTTTCATCGTATCTGTAATTGTAGATGATACTTCGACTTGATGTTGATCCCTGTGATATAGTATACCTGCCACTGATGCATATTAATAATTTTAAGTTACCTTAAAGTGTACTTGTTTGTTTTTTTATTTCATTTTTTATTATGGCTCTTTAGCTCATTGATTACTAATGTTTTTGTTGAGGGAATTAATTTTATATGAGATATTTACTTTTTTTTTTCTCATTTATGTTTTGGGTTTGCAGTGTATTATTAACCATCAAGCACTTCCCTGCCTTCTGAATCTTCTGACACACAATCACAAGAAGAGTATAAAGAAGGAAGCTTGCTGGACCATTTCAAACATCACTGCTGGCAACAAGGAGCAGATACAGGTATACCGGGAAAACTACATCCTATTCTCTGTTTTATTTTTTTATTTTTTTGGGTAGAACTAGGTTGTTTGTCCCATTTTTATATTTTTTTGATTGACAGTCATGAAGGATGTCTTAGTTGACTTTTTGGTTTTTTTTGTGTGTATATGTTCAATTAAGCAGTTAAGAGTTATGGTTTGGGTATTGGCTGATGCTGTGTATGCCCTCTTGCAACCTAAATCTAATGCTTCTGCAAGCATACAAAAATGCTAACATATTTGTTTGTTAACTTAATGAGTGTAGGCTGTGATTAATGCGGATCTTATTGGTCCTTTGGTCAATTTACTTCAAACTGCTGAGTTTGATATCAAGAAGGAGGCTGCATGGGCTATCTCAAATGCCACTTCTGGTGGTACACACGATCAGATTAAGTACTCCCTCTCCCTCTCCCTCTCTCTCTCTCTCTCTCTCTCTCTGCATGGAAACAGATGCTATCATGATCTCCTGGTAATAAGCACCTTATTTTGTAGGTATCTAGTGAGCCAAGGTTGCATTAAGCCTCTTTGTGATCTGCTGGTCTGTCCTGACCCAAGGATTGTAACGGTTTGTTTGGAAGGGCTGGAGAATATTTTGAAAGTTGGAGAAGCAGAGAAGAATGTGGGTAACACTGGAGGAGTGAACCTCTATGCTCAGCTGATTGATGAGGCCGAGGGATTGGAGAAGATTGAAAATCTTCAAAGCCATGATAACACTGAGATTTATGAAAAAGCAGTGAAAATTCTTGAAACATACTGGTTAGAGGAGGAAGATGAAGCCTTGCCTCCAGGAGATGCTGCTGCTGCAGCTGCTGCTCAAACTGGTGGATTCCGCTTTGGAGGAGAGCTACCTGTACCTTCTGGCGGATTCAACTTCAATTGAAGGTTGGAACTTCTAGTTTGATAATTGTTTGTGATTTAGCTTCTAGTTTTCAGTGATGCGATATCACCGAATGCGTATCTGCTATACCGATACACTCCGTATTAGCTGATACAAGCTGATACAGGAGGAGCATATTGGCCAGTACACCCAATACGTATCAGATTTTGAGGTCTCCTATACATATTGGAGATCCTATACTCCCAGTACTGGTGCATTTATTTTTCTCCCTAGAGCTTATAAGTTATTTTTCACTTACAGAGCTGTGTTGTCCAAAGCTGCTGTTGCATGAATGCCCAGATGGCGAAGGGCTGGTCTTGGGTCTGGTCGGTCAGTTGGGGAGTCTCGTCGAGTCTGTGTTGTCCAGTCTTGAAGTGTGGTCGGGCTGTTGAATAAAAATGGATAAAGATGAAGGTGGGGTATTGGAAGGATGGACGATCGTGAAACAAGAAGTGGGTTTGCCTTTTTTGTCGCGAGGATGTGGTGGGAGCGAAACTATACGTATCCTGTATCGCATATATTTGTCTTGAAGGCGATGGGATGTTTGTCTTCATTCTAGATTTGTTATTAAGAAGTAGCATAGTGTTAGCAACTCCAAGATTAAGGTTTTGTTGTTGCAGGGGTGGTACAGAGTCGATGTCTGGTTTTTCCTCCACTGTATAGCGCGAGAGCAGAAGAGTTTTTCTATTTGAAATTCGGTTTTGATTGGTGGTGATTCAAGCGTCTTTTTTATTCAATTTGCAGCTCCTATCACTTCCTCTGAAGGTGGAGCATTGTAGTCGTTACTTTTTATATGTTTTAGAATCAGTGCATTAAAAAAAGGGAATATGTTTAATCGTCCTGCTCTCTCTCTGCTCTTGTGCGCTTCTTTTCATCAATAGCCTACCCTGATCCTGACACATTATGGAGTTGATTTTTATCATGAAATTATCTTCCCTACTACTAAGAAAATAGTCATTGGTGAAGTGAATTTGTGAAGGTTAGAGGTGAATGGGATTTTAAGCATCAGAAAAAAAGTAAAATAACTTGCAACTGTTGGATCGACAACGGATGAGGAGAGTGAAAGTGAAGAACAATCAAATAGCTGTGCCTTTGTAAAAAGAAAATGGACTCGAGAGTCTTCAGTTTAGATCGTCTTACAGAACGCAAAGTTAGTGTGGAAGAATCCAATTGGAGAATTGAAGAAGATACAAGTTGCTCAAGGATGGACATAAGTGATTATCTCTGTAGTGAAGGCCCTTCTCTATATCATGCTTGAACACTCAAATAGGGGCGGCTTCGAATTGAGCCGGCTCGCGAGCGGTTTGAGTTTGGTTCGGTATCGGCTCAGTTCGATTTGTTATCTATCGAGTTTGAGCCAAGCTCGAGCACCGAAATCGGCTTGTTTACCTGAACGAGCCGAGCTCGATCGAAGTCAGGTTCGGTTCGTCGGCTTGCAAGTCGGTTTGAAGTGAGTTGGATCGGTCGGGATCGGGAGCGGGGGAGGAGTAGCGAGATCGAGAGGGGGGGAAAATTTTTTCCTCCCCTCATCACCGTCGAGCCCCTCCTCTTGGCTGTTGTCGCCGCCTCTACCGCCGTCGCGGCTGTTCATCGGCCGTCTCTATCGTCGTCGCAACTGCTCGTCGGCCGCTTATGTGGCCATCCGTTCGATTTCTTTCTCTCCTCGTCATCGCCTCTGTTTCTGTTGTCGCCACTTCCGTCACCACTGCTTCCGTCGCCGTCGCAGTCGTCATCCCCGACGATACGTCCTCTCCAGCGCCGTAACCCCCTTCCCTCCGTGTTGTCTCGGCGGAAAACCTGAACCTAAGTTCAGGGGAGAAATAATCTCCCCCCTCCCCCACGCGAAGTTGATCTCGCACGTGCGAGATTATAAAGTAAACACAAAATTTTTTTTTCCTCTAAAAAAATTTAAAATAAATTTTATAGAAATAAGTTTCTATAAACTATTAGTGTCTCATGTTTTTTTAAATATTTTTTTAATTGAAATTTTTTATTAAAAATTATATAATTTTCTAAGTAAGATTTTTTGTACCAAGATGGGGTAGAAAACTGTATAGAAAATTTTTGAATAAGTATTTAACAGTTGATGCTGTAATAATTTTAGCATGAAGCAATTTTCATTGCAATTTTGTGTTTGATATTTTATTTAATTAAAATTTTATCAATAAGTATAATAATATATTATATTGATTATTAATTTTTATTTATTTCCCTAGAAGAGACAATAAAAGGTCCATTTAACTTTCCTAAGAAAATTTTAAAATATTTCTTGTAATTTTCTAATAAGTCACTAATAGTAATAAGATTTTATTTAAAGGTTTTTTCAATAAATGTTGAAAAGACATTTTTAGTAGAAATTTAGGGAACATTAGTGGTTCATGTTTTTTCAAAATATTTTTCTCATTATAAATTATTTTTAAAAATCATATAATTTTCTAAGTAAGATTTGCTTGCCAAGATGGGTTAGAAAACCATACAGAATATTTTTGAATAAGTATTTGACAGTTGATGATATAATACTTTGAGCATGAGGCAATTGTCATAAAAAATTTGTGTTTGATATTTTATGTGATTAAAAATTTATCGATAAATATAATAATATATTAGATTAATTATTAATTTTTATTTATTTCCTTAGAAAAGGCAATAAAAGGTCCATTTAACTTTCCTAAGAAAAATTTAAAATATTTCTTGTAATTTTCTAGTAAGTCTCTAATAGTAATAAAATTTTATTTAAAGGATTTATAGTTTTTATTTGGGTGACTGTAAATTGATAGTGATTTTTCATTTAATTTTGTTGTATTTGATTATTGTATGGAGTTTATTGATAATGTTATGCAGTGTATGGAGTGTTTAGACTATTTTATGGAGTGTATAAACAATTTCATGGAGTGTTTATGGAATGTATCGACAATTTTATGGAGTGTTTATGCAGGTATTATGTATATTGATTATGACCAATTTTAGGTAGAGGTCATGTTGAATTTTATACAAATATTATATATATATAGATTATGCTCAATTTTAAGTAGAGGTTATGCCCAATCTTATACACGTATTATATATATAAGTTATGCCCAATTTTATCCAATCTTATACACGTATTATATATATAAGTTATGCCCAATTTTATATAGAGGTCATGCCCAATTTTATGTAAAATATATGCATAATTTTATATACATTTTATTCGATATATATTTTTTGAAAAATTTTAAATGTATGTTGAGGCTCGAGCTCGGCTTGAACTCGTTGAGCTCGAACTCAATAACAATTTTAGGCTCGAGAATCGGCTTGGCTCGAAGCTCGGCTCGAACATAAGCAGGTTCGGGTTCGGCTCGACTCGATGCCACCCCTACTTGCAAATAGTTCCCCCATCAATTGCATTTACAAAAACTTCAAAAACAAAAAAAAATTTAGAACAAAATCTACTTAATTGTAAGATTTTTTTTTTTTTGAGAGGAATTGACTGAGTATAATTGGAAATTGCAACTTATTTGGGTACGACAAAGTGCTACAATTAAAAAACGGAGCTTTGCTAACAGTGTCATCGTTTAATTCAGCCATTTTCGTTCCATCCAAATAAGGCTATGGCGTCCTAGAAGTGCCGTAGGTTGGACAGTTAGTGTCCCGGTTCTTTCGCGGGAAGCTTCAAGTGACCCCATTGACATGGCAGAGAGTCCTGCAGCTCTGGGTGACGATGAACGACAGATGTAGTACACTGGAATCGAATGGTAGGATCATCCAAATGTGTTTCCATGTTGTTTCGTCTGAAAGTTCAGGGGACCCCATTTAAGAAGACGGGTGAATTGACGAGCAGAGGGGGACACGTCGCGTCAATGGAAATAAAGGAGAGTTCTACAGAGGCACACCCTTTTTCTATTTCAGCAAATCTAACTTCGTAAATCAACTGTCGTCCTGCGTGAAATAAAGCCAGCAATCTGGCTCTGACTTCGACTCACGTGAATGCATATATATTTCAAACGCCGGCTTCCTTCTTTGTGGAGACAAGGAGAAACCCAAGGAGAGTGCCAGGATGCGGAGCGTGATCTCTCTCGACGACGAGAAAGAAGACGAAACGAAGTCGGTCTTTTTGTGGTGGAGGTCGGCAAAGGAGTTCGATCTGGAAGGCCATCTCAAAATTGACAATGGCTCCAATCTCACTCCTCGCGTCAAGGTCCTCCGGGAGATGGAGAGGCTGGCTCTCATTGCCCCCGATTCCCTGGACGAGCTCCGCCATAAGCTCCTCAGTTACCGTCCTGGTGATTTGTGGCTCCCCACTGGCGGAATCAAGAAGGAAGAATTCGATATCCCGCCGGCGATCACTATTCTCTTGGTGGGTTTCTCGGGATCCGGCAAGAGCTCGCTCATAAATCTCATGTACAGTGTATTGGGTCGCGCCGGTTTGATTCCTTTTGCTCAAACCTCCGGTAATTTCCAAACCCATGCCAAACGCTTTAAGCTTCGTTTTTTCCCCTGTTACCAAAAAACTGAAATTTCTTTTTCTAAACCATTTCAGTGAATTCGTTGGGTCCAAGGACCATGTATCTGGAGGAGCATAACGTGCTGAGGTCGACGAGAAGCGGGCTTTGCCTTTACGATTCGAGGGGTTTGGATTATCAGAACAAGAAAGAGAGCTTTGCAGGAGTGACGGATTGGCTTGAGGATGGCGTACAACATTGTCAGTTGTGCTCGAGGGCGAGCGACGTGGGGATCGAACCTCCATCGCTGGTTTCAGCTTCAAGGTTTGTGAAGAGGCGTGTGAACTGTCCGTTGGTGGTGGCTAATATCGCAGAGATTTACCGAGCCTTACTGGCTGGAGATTCAAAGCCGCTGGACGCAACCAGGGAGCTGGTCTACCTGCCTGCCCTTTGGAACAAAGGTAAGTCATGTTTATTCTTCGTTGACGCATTTCGTCGAACAATGCTTAATTAGAATTACCGAAGCCCTTTTAATTAACGTGGATTGCTTTACCAGAAAAGAGTTAAAGGGGACAACCAGCTATTGATTCTGTCTTTTCTATCGGTTCTGGTGTCGAGTCTCGACCCTGTATCTGATGGGCGATTCTTCTGCTGATATTCTGACCCTGTATCGGTTGTGGCCAAGAATCGTAATTGGTTTTTAAAAAAAATGTCGTTGCTTGATTTTACTATTTATTTCTTCTATCGAGTGTGTGATTAAATAAGAACTCAATAAAAAACAGAAATAACACCGAGAAAGGTGGATGCAGATGAGGCCCCGCTCTTGATTCTGACGCACGGGGATTTGTTATCAATGGAAGAAAGACTGGAGGGGCGAGTGAAGATCTGTCAATTCCTCGGCATCTCGGAGACGACCGGAGCTTACGATATCGCCTGCATTACTGAGAACGGGTTCTTGGCCGAGGAGTTGGACCCAGTCACAGCCTACTCAGTGATGGAAGCCATCTTCAGAGCGTTGATCATCTCTGACAGGACGCATCGTCCGAAGAAGAATTACAAGGATATCTTGCTTCTTTGGTTGTCTGTCGTCTTGCTTGCGTTTTCAAGTTTCTTTGCGTGTCTCTCCGATTGCTTCTCCAAGCTGGGTTCCAAGGGTGGCAACAAGCTCAAGAAGTGATTTTCAACTTTCAAGCCTAAACGACTGGGATTAGAAACTGTTGTTGTTGTTAGAATGTTTCGTTGGCGACCCTGTTCTATCTGTGTCTTCTAATCCAGACTTCCATTGGGACAAATTCTGCAGTTGTTGCTTCTGTTGTATGTTGTAACGTGTAAATGAAGCTTGTATTGTTTGTTTGCCCCTTGTGGGTAAAAGCTATGTGATGCCTTAATCTTCTTTTTGTTATCTTGTTTGAGGTCTTATGGGGTGTGGATTAGGGATGACAATGGCTAATGGAGGGAACAGGTAAAGGGTAATTATCCTAATAATTCTTTATCCAGAATGGCTAAAAAATTATTTTACTACTTATTTTACCTTATTATTCATGGTAAAGAGTAAACCAGCAATAAATTTTTTTAAATACAATAAATAAAAATATGATATTTATTAAATTTATAATATAAAAATATAAAAAATATTTATATCATAATTAACTAATTATCTTTTAATTAAATTTTCTCTAAATTAAATCATCTTCTATATATATATATACACACACACACACAACTGATCTATTAAGAAAAGCAATTTGGTGTATATATATATATACACACACACACACACACAACTGATCTATTACGAAAAGCAATTTGGTGTGAAACGGCTATTTCAGTTGTCTGATTATGATCCGATGACTGAGATAGCCGTTGATCGAACGACTGAGATAGTCGTCGATCAGACGGTTGAGATAGTCGTTGATCGGACGGCTGAGATAACCGTTGATCGGATGACTAAGATAGTATTATGCATGTTTCACACCAAATGACATTTCGTATTAGATCAGCCTAATATAACGGTTGAGATAGTCGTTGATCGGACGACTGAGATAACCGTTGATCGGATAACTAAGATAGTATTATGTATGTTTCACACCAAATGTAATTTCGTATTAGATCAGCCCAATATATATATATATATATATATATATATATATATATATATGACTACTTTTTCTTTACACATAAGAAAGAGGAGCTAAAAATTTAGAGTCATCCTAATCTTCTTTTTAGGTAATTTGGTCAGAAGTTAATAAATATTTATATAGGCGTCGGGGTACAAAAGTGATCCAACTCAAGAAGTGGCATGACCATGAGTAGAACAACTGAATGAAAATTATAAAATTCCAAGCGTGTAGGTTCATATCTTTGAAATTGCTCCTCTAATTGATCTCAAACATGGTCTAACAAATGAATTGGAGCTTCCTTGGTTGACTACCTTCGACTTTAAGCTAGCCCCCACTTGGTATTAGACTAGAAAATTTGATCTCATATTTCGTGTGGAGGATCCAAGAATTATGGTAAAATAACGGTAATGATGATTACTATTAATTTTCAAGACTCCTTGGATTATGCCATGGAGAAAAGGAGAGAAGGCATGTTGGGAAAAAAACCGGAGGAAGGATGAGGTTATGAACTTGTGTCCTAACCCTCTCCCTAAAGCTTTATTTATAGATGAATAAAACTACAATACTATAATTATCCCCTTCACCCTAGAAGAGTGAAGAAGAGAATAAACTTAAACTAATTACATTTGTGTCATCTTTATGAAATAATTCTTTATTTACCATCATGACACCACTCTTGGACTCCTTGGTCTGTGGGCTTGAGCCCGTCTTCTACCTCTCTTTGATGTGAGGGCCTTCTTTGGTCACGTGGGCTTGAACCCATCTTCTAACACACCTTTCTTGGAAGTGTGGGTCTTCCTTGGTTGTGTGAGATTGAGCCCATCTTCCAACACTCCCCTCAAGTTGGTAGTGAGAGAACATCATAAATGCCCAGTTTGCTGCAAATGGTGGATACGATATTCTTGTATAACATGACAGTCCATCATATCTTCCAACTCTTCTCCTCAGTTTGTGATATCTTTTACCAAGAGACCCTGGCATAATATAAGAGTGAGAGAAGAAAAATACTCTTAACCATATAACAATGCTCCGTACTCAATTTCAAAGGCAAAAAAGTAGCCCAATTGTGGGGCATAGAGTCTATTCACTTTCTAAGGGTAGCTCAAAAAACACCTATTGGGTGAATAATAGACTTGACTAACGCTGGATGTTGGGCACACTTCTATCCTTTGTAAGCATTGTTCAGAAGTGATTTAAACAAATACTAAGACGGTAATGAGGAATCATTGGAAGCTAATATGTTGGGGCTACTATGTGCTTTAGTTTCTTTATCAGAATAACCAATCCTGACAATAGTCAGCAATTGAGAAATCCTTCTTCATTAATAATGTCTCAGTCAAAGAGACACAATAACAACAGAGCATATGGGCCAATGCCCGAATAAAGCTTACCAAATAATGCAAGTCCTTAATAAGGACATATGAAATAATCTGCAGAAAGTCCATCAAGAAGTCGTGCACTAAATAATACACTGATTGAGTAATAAATTGTTAATTATCTAAGATAATAATTAGAGTCAAGAGACCGGGTTGAGATGCCTGAGTCAGTTATCAGACCAATATAGTTGAATTGTGAGAGGAATCAATATAAATATGGTACCCAAAATAATATAACAAAAGCAAAAAGCAAACGGGCCGAGTCCGAGTTGACTCGACCCAAGTTGACCCAGGTTAACCTGAGCAGAACAAAACGAAATCGTTGGTTCACTTGGTGGACTCGGCTGATTAAATACT
Source organism: Aristolochia californica (assembly GCF_029961685.1). Taxonomy (NCBI): domain Eukaryota; kingdom Viridiplantae; phylum Streptophyta; class Magnoliopsida; order Piperales; family Aristolochiaceae; genus Aristolochia; species Aristolochia californica. Next base: position 44,869,119 of record NW_027181992.1, on the reverse strand, counting down.
AGATTCTAGAACCATGGTAGTGTTAGAAATTAGACACCCTAATTCCAAACTAACGAGAACAATAATAATAATGGCGAAAGAAAGGAAAAACAAGCACGAAAATAACAAGATTTATACACGTTTGCCTCAAGGTGAGACTATGTCATGTCTTCTGCTGCTAGAGTAATCCACTTTAAAGATGAAATACTTTACAAGAAAAATCTCACACACTTACAGGTATTTTATCTATCCTTTCTCGGGCTACAATTCTAGCTCCTTAGTGATGATAAAACCCTAATAGTAGCGCCCGTCAATTATAAAGAAAAAATTAGGGCAACCATGATACAAGAGTAAAATTTCCAAAATGCCCTTAATGAAACAATAGTTAATATATCATGGATCGAGCAGGGGCTCCGCCCCCACACCCCCGGGAGGGGGACTTCTTATCCCCTTTCCAACCCCCATGGCAACCTTACTGTGAAGGTTGATCCGCGTTTCGACTCAACGTAGGACGTTGATTAGGCTCCACAACTTAACAATTTCCCACTTGGAGACTAATCCATCATCAATATCTCCTCTACAACGGCAACAACTTCTCAATACGTAGAGAGAAGTCCAACTAAAGTTGCACACAACTTCAATTCCTCAATTGTAAATCTTTGTCAACATATCAGCCAGATTTTGACTTCCTTGAATCTTCTCAAGTGCTAAAACTCCATCCTCTAGAGCCAATCTGATGAAGTGATAACACACTTGTATGTGCTTTGTTCTAGCATGATAAACGAGTTTCTTTGCTAAATGAATAACACTCTTGACTGTTAGAATACAACAAATTCTTCCCATGCTTGAGACCTAATTCTTCCTAGAAAGACTGCAACCATACCATCTCTTTCCTGACTTTGGTCACAATAACATATTCTACCTCATTAGTGAAAAGAACAACTATCTTCTGCAACTTAGAGACTCAACTAACTTTTGTACCACCCAATGCGTATATATATCCAGTGGTACTCTTTATACCATCAATGTCTTTAGCCATGTCAGCATCTACATAACCTGATAATCCCAAGTCTAACTTTCTGAAATATAAGGCTGAGTATGTAGTGCCTCTCAAATACTTGAGAATCCACTTCACTGATTTCCAATGTTGCTTACCTGGATTACTCATATATTTTCTCACAACTCCCATTGCATGAGCTATGTCTGGTCTAGTGCACACCGGAATACATCACATTGCCAATAGCAGAAGCATAAGGCACATTGGCCATGCTGGCTCACTCCTACTCTGTAGAAGGTGACTGCTTAGATAACCTAAAGTGACTAGCCAAAGGAGTACTTACTAGTTTTGCATAATTCATGTAGAATTTGTTCAACACCTTCTTCACATATTCTTCTTGTGATAGTTTTAAGATATCAATGTCCCTAGTAATCCTCATTCCAAGGATTTGTTTTGCAGCACTTAAATCCTTCATTGCAAACCTCTTGGACAACTCCCTTTTTAATTTTTCTATTTATTGTTTACAAGCACCTGCTATCAACATGTCATCAACATGTAGCAGTAGAATGATATAGAAGTCATCAAGCTTCTTCACATAACAACAATAATCTGCATGACACCTCAAGAAACCTTTACTACTCATAAAGGTGTCAAACTTTTTATACCACTGTCTTGGAGCTTATTTAAGACCATACAAGCTCTTTCGAAGTTTGCACACCATTTTCTCCTTTCCTTGTGCTTTGAAGCCTTGTGGTTGCATCATGTAAATTTCTTCCTCCAAATCACCTTTACATCCAACTGCTCTAAGTGCAAGTCTTCATTTCCCACTAGTCCAAGCATTGTTCTAAAAGTAGTCAATTTCACTACTGGAGAGAAAATCTTAGTGTAACCAATGTCTTTTTTTTGTTGAAAGTATTTTACCACCATTCTTTCCTTGTATCGCTTGTTGCTATCATATTCGTCTTTTATTCGGTACACCCATTTATTATGCAAGGCCTTCTTCCCTTTTGGTAACTCGGTTAACTGTCATGTCTGATTGGATAACATTGAATCCATTTCGTCCTTCATGATCAACTCCCACTTGGTTAATTCATCAACTTGAATGACTTCCCTATAACTCTCTGGTTCACCTTTATCAGTCAATAAAATATAATTCAGTGCAGGGGAGTACCTTTATGGTGGTCTACTAGTTCTGGCAAATCTTCTGAGTTCAATCACAAGAATGTCTTGATTTTCTTCTGAGGGTATGCTTTCCTGGTCTTCCTGACCGATATTCTCCATCTCAATAACTGGAAGATCTCTCAATTGAATCACTTTTAGACTTCTTGGCTTCATCACTTGAGCTCTCAAACTCTGTTCTCAACCTGTCTTTATACATGACACCTTCATTGAAGTTCACGTCCTTGCTTCTGAAAATCTTACGACATTGGTCATCCCAGAAGCGATAACCAAACTCGATACCACCATAGCCAATAAAGAAACATATTTTAGATTAGCATCAAGTTTATTTCTAACAACAGAATCAATATGAATATAAGAAACACAACCAAAAACTTTCAAGAAAGAAAGGTTTACCTCTTTGCTCCTCTAGACCACTTTTGGTTTTGCAATCCAGTAGTGTTGAGGGACCTCTTTTGATCAAATAGGCAATGATGCTAATAGCCTAAGACCAGAATATCTTTGACATTTCTGCATGTAATCTCATGCTCCTAGCACTCTCATTCAAAGTTTTGTTCATCCTCTCAGCCACACCATTCTATTGAGGTTTTCTAGGAATGATTTTCTTCATCTTGATTCCATTATCAACACAGTACCGCTTGAAATCATCATCTATGTATTCTCCCCCATTATCAGACTGCAGACACTTCACCTTCAAATTGTCTCATTCTCAACCATTGCTCTCCATCTCTTGAAAGTATCAAAGACATCAAATTTCCTTTTTAGGAAATAAACACATACCTTTTTGCTTGCATCATCAATAAATATCACATAGTAATTATAACCACCAAGGGAAGTAATAGTTGAAGGGCCCCACACATCTATGTGACCAACTCCAATTTTGTTGTCTTTTGGTCCTTTCCAACCTTAGAAAAGCTTACCCTTTTTTGTTTACCAAAAATACAACCTTGACACAAACTATTGTTTATAGTTTTCAACCTTAGTAACTTCCCTTTGGACTGAAGCACATTTGTACCCTTCTCACTCATGTAACCAAACCTATAATGCCACAAGTCAGAATCAGTAACAATATCAACAACTACAGTCGTGTCTTTCCAATTAGGAGTGATGTAAAGAGTTTCAGTTTTAACTCCTCATGCAACAACCATGGCTCCCTTAGTGAATTTTCAGGCAGCACCATAAAAAGTTACATTATGACCTTCATCGTCAAGTTGTCCTACTAAAATCAGATTAAACATAAGTTTTGGTACATGTCTCACCTTGTGAATTTTCTACATTGACCCGGTTGAAATCCTCACACAAACATTACCAATACCGACAATATCTAAAGGTTCTCCATCAACAAAATACACCTTCTTGTGAGCTCCAACAACATAATTCTCCATGATCTCATGATGTGCGCTGGTGTGAAAATAAACTCCTGAATATAACACCCTTGAGTTAATAGGGCTGTCAACCGACAAGAATAAAACATCTTGTACTTCTTCAATCATCGCATTTGCAACATCATTTTTTTTCATCCTTTTTTGGTGCTCGGTAGTTCTTTTTTATGTGACCAGACTTGCCACAATTCCAACACTCCACATTCCTTCTAAATATGGATTTGCTTCTTCCATTCCTTGACTTCCCTCTACCATTTGCCTTGTTGGAATTCTTCTCGAAGTTCCTGCCCCTAGTATCGACAATCATGGCAGAATTAGATGTCAAAGATTCTCCGAAGTCCTTTCTACGAACTTCCTCCACAAGAATGGTATCCCGAACATCATTAAAAATCAACTTCCCGTTGCCTATAGAGTTGTTGACAGCAACCCTCATAGGCTTTCAACAATTTGGCAGGGACACCAAAAGAATTAAAGCACAAACCTCATCATCAAATTTAATTTGAACGAAGGTCAATTGATTGACTATCATGCTAAACTCATTTAGATGCAATGCAATTGATGTATTTTCTATCATCTTTAAATTGAAGAGTTTTTATAATGAGATGTACCTTATTATTTGAGGAGGGCTTCTCATATATGTTGGACAAAATCTTCATCATCCCCGTTGTGGTTTTCTCCGGTGCCACGTTGTAAGCAACGTTCTTTGACAGTGTTAACCGGATTACTCCCAACACCTGTCTATCGAGGAGATTCTACTCATCATCTTTCATACCTTATGGTTTAATATCCAGTAGTGGTGTGTGCAGTTTTTTACTGTACAGATAATCTTCGATTTGCATCCTCCAGAATGCAAAATCCATACCATCCAACTTGTTTATTACAAGTGTCGATCCTTCTCCTCCAACCATTGCTCTCAATCATGAACCAAAGCTCTGATACCACTTGTTAGGAATTAGACGTTTTAATTCCAAACTTACGAGTACAACAATAATAATCGTGGAAGAAAGGAAAAACAAAGCACGAAAAACAACAAGATTTATACAGGTTCGCCTCAAGGTGAGACTACGCCTTGTCTTTCGTCATTGCAATAATCCACGATAAAGATGAAATAGTTTACAAGAGGAATCGCACATATTTACATGTGTTTTTTCTAACCTCTCTCGGGCTATAACTCCACCTCCTTCTCAACGACGATAAAACCCTAATATCGGTGCCCCTCAATTATAAAGAAAAAATTAGGGCAACCGCGATACAAGAGTTAAATTCCAAAATTACCCTTAATGAAACAATAGTTAATATATCCGCGTACCAACTTAGCATTGGGCATTGATTAGGCTCCACAACTTAACAAATAGATTAATCATACTCGGTAATAACAACACCTCTCTTCTCTCCTAGTGATCATAAATAGAAAACTAGAAACGTAACTTGACTGAGTCTCATAATAGAGTTGTCTTCTCCAGCAACGTAACAGAGCTGGCGATCAAGAAATAACTAGTGAGATAATCAACAAGATGACCAACGAAGGATTAGTTGTTCCAACCGTAACATAGAAGATCAATCTCAAGAGAACATTTTGAATAAAGTTGTGATCTTTCCGAATAGAGGAGGATCAAATATATTTTCGGAAGCTAAGATCAAACCAAGTTATCAGAAATAATTAGATATCTTCCCAAATAGAGCAAATATATTCTCGACTATTAGAGTAAACATGGAATGTTGATCAATGATGAAGATTTGAAGATACCAAAAGATCAATCAAGATGTTGGCAGCATTGAAGCCAACTAATCAAGTAGAGATAGCAATCATCAATTATGGGAAATCTGCAGCAATTAGACAACAACTTTGGGCAAAAAATTTCTCACACCACCCCATCATTCTGAAGATTAACAACTAGACGATAGGATTAACAACAACAAGAATCTTTTGAAGATAAATGGCATGGAAACAACACATAATCAACAATAGTAATGGCAGATAACCTGGCGAGATCAGTGTATCAAAGTCTTAGTCCTCCGCCATAAATAGAATCAAAGTTGGCGCAATGAGATGAGCTAACGAAGGAGGAGTTGTCTTCCGGATTAACAATAATAAGCTGAGACAAGCCAGAGTAAAATGAGGATAAACTAGCGAACAACAACTCTTCCACTCTGTGTGGTCGATCGCTACAATCAAATGAAGACAAGGCAAAAGAGGAATTGGTGGGTCACATGATTGATTGCTTGTTGAATCCTCTCGGAGCAATACAACAGTCATTCGAAAATGCTGCGAGTGCTTCAAACCATAGATGTCTTTCAAAAGTATTTGTTTGATGAATGTGGTCTTTCTCAGGTCCCTTTTCTAGACACGAAAACTAGCAATGGGTTCAGCCAAATTCTCTGGTGTAGTTCAGGGGAATGGTTCAGGATATGCTCGATAGTGAGCTCTATGTTGTCGCCTTCAAGGATGGCCCAACTTAGTGGACTAACAAATTTCATGATGTCTCGTTCATTGATATGGGTTTGAGTCCAGAAATGCAAATATGGGAACAATGCCTCCTATATTGCTTTCCAGTTCCATGCCAACCATGTTGTCGACATTTTTTTTGGTGACAATGAGGGTGAAGAGGGTGAACACAGTGAGCCTCATAATAGAAGTGAATAATATGAACTGGTAGATAAACGAGAACAAGGTCACTAGCAAAGTGATAAAAAAATAGTAAGGAGATGATGCAGAGGCACGTGCCATATATCATAACTGGGAATTGGATGAAATTAAAAAAACCACAATATGGTTAGGCCAACTCGGAATTAGCAGCGGAGACAACAAAATGGGAATTCTAAAAAACCATAGCTACGAGTCCTAAAAATCAATGCTCTGATACCATGTTGATTTTTAAGACTCCATGGAGAAAAGTAGAGAATGCATGTTGGAGAGAAAACATGAGTAAGAATGAGGTTATGGAATAATGTCCTAACCCTCCCCTTGAAGCTCTATTTATAGAAGAATAAAACTATAATATTATAATTATGCCCTTCACCCTAGAAGAGTGAAGAAGACACAAGAGACTTAAACTAATTATATCAGTGCCATCTTTATGAGATGACTATTTATTTACCATCATGCCACCACTCTTAGACATGTGGGCCTTATTTGGTCGTGTGGGCTTTAGCCCAACTCATAACACACCCCACTTGGACATATGGGCTTGAACCCATCTTCAAACAATTACTTGTTTCTACCTTTATTGCAGAATTTTGACAGAGCTTCAAGTAAGATTTAAAGTTTTAAATTTTCTTTTTTTCAAATGGACAGAGTTTTCCTACATAGATTTTTCTAAAATGTCCCAGTAGTTACCTTCTTTCTCTCTCAAAGTGAAGTTCTTTCCTCCTGTTGAATTTAGGACCCCATGAATAATACCTCGAGCAAGGGGAGAGAGAAAGAAAAAAAGGGAAAAAGAGAAAGACTCTCGGATAGAGAGAGAAGAGAAGGAAAATAAAGAAGATTAGTGAGAGAACACTTCACACAAGAGAGACTTGCTAGATATTTCCGAGTTACAATCACCCCTATTTATAGTTGAGGAGATGATAGAGTACATGTACAACTAACCTTAGGACTCCTAATTACATTTCAACTAGAACTCTCTAGGGTAAGCCTATTATGATAAAATTACATTATCTATTTAAGAGACTAATTTAACTCAACTACAAACACCTTCTTTAAGCACGTGAATAAAGATAGAGAGCTAGCTCGTGGTATCTTTGTGGGTCCCACTTGATCTTCTAATCTTCTATACTATTTCAGCACATGTTTCTTATCTCTTAGCTCGAGCCGCTTTGTATGAGGGCTCTTGTTGACACCTCTCGAACTCATGTGGGTCCCATATTGTAACACTTCCCCTCAAGATGGGGGTGAGAAAATATCATAGATGCCCAACTTGCTACCGATGTTGGACAAAATTTTGTGAGTGACTGATTTGGTGAGAATGTCTGCAACCTGGTTCTGTGAAGATACATGCTGGAGAGATAAGATGCCAGTAGTGAATTTTTCTCATATGAAGTGGCAGTCTATTTTTATATGCTTTTTACTCTCATGGAAGACTGGATTTGACGTGATATGAATTGCAACCTAATTATCACAATATTGGTTCATAGGAGCTTCTTTATAAAAACCCTGTTCATTGAGAAAAGATCTGATCCATAGGAGTTCACAGACTGTGTGTCCCATGGCTCTATACTTTGCTTCTATACTAGACTGAGCAACTACATTTTATTTCTTGCTTCTCCATGTAACCAATTTTCCTCCAACCATCGTATAATATTCCGAAGTAGATTTTTTGTCATCTAGGGATCCAATGCAGTCTGCATCTGAGAATCCTTTGATGTTGAAGTGTCCATGATTTTTATAGAGGTTCCTGGTGCTCCTTTTAGATACCGTAATATCCATTCTAGTGCTTGCCAATGACTGAGTTGTAGTTTGTGTATATATTGACTTACCACACCGATTACGTATAAAATATTTGCCCTCAATACACAGAGATAAATAAGTCTTTCCACCAATTTTTCATATTTTCTGGCATCTACTTCTCTAGTACCTACATATAATTTTGTATTCGAATCCATAGGAGTTTCTGCTGGTTTATATCCCAACATTTCGGTCTCCTCCAGTAGGTCAAAAGCATACTTCCTTTGAGATAATATAATTATATGTCTAGATTGTAGTACTTCAATACCCAAAAAATATTTGAGCGGTCCGAGATCCTTTGTCTTGAATTCAGCACATATATTTTCTTTTGTCTGCTGGATATCATTGGGATCACTGCAATTATAATAATGTCATCAACATATTTGGCTAGAATTACCTTGCCCTTCGGTGTGTCTTTAATAAAGACAGAGTGATCTCCAGTGCATCTGTGAAATCCGGCCCATATGAGTGTTTGGTTAAAATTTTCAAACCATGCATGAGGCGACTGTTTGAGACCATAAAGAGATTTTTGTAGTCGACATAAGGACTACCCCACAACCACATACCCAGGTGGTTGTTGCATGTTGGAAGATAGGGCCCAAACTCACACGACCAAGGAAGGGCCACATATCTAAGAGCATTATATGAAGGGTCACACGAACAAGGAAGGTCCATAAGATGGGCCCAAACCCATAAGAAGTAGGACCCACCATAATTACCACGAGCTGACATCCTTATCACATAAGTTGGAAGATCAAGAAGGACTCACAAAGCATAAAGGCATCTTTATCTTATGGTCACGTCCTAGAAGAGTTCTAGTTTGAGTTTTATTTGTTTTTTATCAATATTGAGTTATTTAATTATGATAAGATTTATCTTTAAGTGTTAGAGTTTGGGTGTAATTGGGACATGTAGTTTTATTGTAATTGGACTCTACTACCTTCCTCTATTATAAATAGAGGTTCATATACTCTAAGTTATTGAAGTTAATGAAGTATTTTTATGTTTTATAAATTTAACATGGTATCAGAGCAGGTTCTGTGAGTTGACTTGGTCAACCCACAAAGGTAATGAGATCCTTTTCTCTAAACCCTAAACCCTAAGCCTAGGTTCATAGTTATTTTTTTCTTTAGTCCCTACACCATTAGGTTACGTTGCATTTTTTAACTCTATATTGAGTTTTTCATAATAAAAATTATATATTTAAGGAAAGATATTTGAGTCTAATTTCCAAGGAAAAATGAATTTTTCCAATCGGAGTTATCAACAAAGAGATATCGATATTTGAATGAGTGAAGGTCAAATTGCAAAAAGGTTCGAGCAACTGCAGAAAACTTCAGATTTTGAAGTATTTTTTTCTATCAAGAACTAGACTTTATATGGAGAAATATATATCAAAATAAATATTTTTAAGTCTATTCTTTTACCTATTCAACCAATTTTTTGTTTGAGTTATTTACAAAGAGAAATCGATATTTGAACTAGCAAAGGTCAGATTGAAAAAGAGGTTCGAGCAGCAGTAGAAAGCTTCAACTTTCGAGGTATTTTATGCTATCAAGAAAGAGACTTTATATGGATAATTATATATAAAAATAAAGACATGCAAGTCTATTCAACCAATTCTCGGTATGATTTTTTATAAGAAGATATTGATCTTGGAAGAGTCAATGGTCATTCAGGAAAAAAAGGAGATATAGTATTTAGTTCGGCCAGATGATAGAGACCGAAATCTATCAGATTATTTATCTTTTGATAATTATATTTTATGAAGAGAAGTTATACTTGGATGAAAGGTATTTAAGTCTATTTTCAGAATAAGAAAATTTTATTTCAATCTGATCTATATTTAAAGATATATTCGTACTGGAAGAATCAAATGTCATGTTGGTATCCTGTTACATTGAAAAATCCGAATTTAAGCCGATTGTTTTGTGTCACTTTTTGAGTTGCTATATCAGGAAAATATCTCACTTTTCTCTGGCTTGAGGGCTTATTACTACATATATGTTATTTAGACTTATTTTTGCATCTATGATGTTTGGTTTAAGCTAGGATCACTGCTATTACCTCCCAACTTGAGGGGGAGAAGTATAAGAAGTACAAGAAAGAGATATTTTATTCCAGATGTTGTGAATAGTTTATTTGACCAAAATAATCAAGAGAGGGGGAGCACAAATGAAATTTGTGCATCTGAGAAGAAATTTTTGTATCAGATTATTTCATAGGTTCTTTTACAAAGTTTATTATTTGGTTCGTATTATATGTGTTAGAAGATGGTCGTGTTATATTCAGCTGCGACTATTATGTTTCTTTACGGACATTATTATTGAAGAAGAGGTGGCCTCATACCATTATTTATTTTTCCCCATAAAAAATATAAAAAATGTCAATGGTTGAGATTCTATGACGGAGGAACTTAATACCCTGTAAAAAAATATCAAGAGTCAATGGTTGGGATTCCATGACAGTGGAACTTAATAGCACGTCAAAAATATCAAGTGTCAATGGTTGAGATTTCATGACTGAGGAACTTAATACCCATAAAAAATATCAAGTGTCAACGGTTGGGACACCATGACAGATGAACTTATTATTACATCTATGTTATACCCCCCTGAATTGGCCAACTGGACCTCATGGAAGAGAGCGTCAGCGTGAGGGGGAGTGTTGGAAGATTGGAGGACTGCCATTTTATACAAAAAGATTCTATACATCATTTGCAACAAGTTGGGAGTTCTTGATGTTCTCTCACCCCTAGCTTGAGGGGGAGTGTTGGAAGATAGGGTCCAAGCTCACACAACCAAGGAAGACCCACATATCTAAGAGTATTATAAGATGGGTCACATGACCAAGGAAGGTCCAGAAGATGGGCCCAAGCCCATAAGAAGTAGGACCCACCATGATTACCACGAGCGCATCCTTATCACATAAGTTGGAAGATCAAGAAGGACTCACAAAGGTATCCTTATCTTATGGTCACGTCCTAGAAGAGTTCTTGTTTGAGTTATATTTTTCTTTTATTAATATTGAGTTATTTAATTATGATAAGACTTATCTTTAAGTGTTAGAGTTTGGGTGTAATTGGGATAAAGGTAGTTTTATTGTAATTGGACTCTACTACCTTCCTCTATTATAAATAGAGGTTCATGTAATCTAAGTTATTGAAGTCAATGAAGTATTTTTCTTTTTCATAAATTCAACATTGCATATAAATTTCTTCCTTTATATCCCCATTCAGAAAAACAATTTTGGCATTAAATTGATAGACCTGCTAGGAAGAGTTAGCTGCTAGAGATAATAACAAACATACCGAGTTTAATTTAGCCACTAGAAAGAAGGTTTCTTCATAATCAATGTCATAACATTGTGTATAGCCTTTAGCAACAAAGCAAGCTTTCAACCAAGCCATGGACCCATCCGGATTTTGTTTCATCGTAATACCATTTGCAACTGACGTGTTTCTTATCTAAAGGAAGAGGGACTAGAGCCCATATCTAATTTTCATAAAGGGCCTATATTTCTTCATCCATAGTTGCTTTCCACCCTTGATGTTTGAGAGCCTCTTGATAGGATTGTAGTACTAGTACAGAGGAAATAGCCGATAAAAATTTACAACAAACAGGGGCTTGACAATGATGAGACACAAAATTTGTTATGGGAAGAGAAGTAGAAGGCACGGTGCATGATTTGGGCTCTTTCCTAACTGCAATATGACGAGTATCATATTCTAGGCAAAAAATAATCGGACAAGAAGGACTTACCTTGATAGGATCCAAAAACTCAACAGGTGTGGTGTCAGCTAGTGTTTCTGGGGGATGAGTAGTTTCTGCAGCACGGGGCACAACTGGTCGTGGAGAATCTGGCTCTGAAGATAAACCTGGAGGGGCATTATTAGAATAATATGGAAAGTCTTCAAAAAATGTGACATCCCTAGACACAAGTAAACGCTGAAAAGAGGGATTATAACAAACATAACCCTTTTGTGTGTGAGAGTATCCTAAGAAGATACACTTCACAGATTTGGGATCAAGTTTACTATTTTTTGGGGAGGAAATATGGTCAAAACATTGACAGCTGAAGACTCTCAAGGGCAGTGAAAAAGGATCACCATCAAGTCATAATAGAGAGTACAAAGTTTTTTTACCAAGAATGGAAGTCGGTAACCGGTTTATAAGAAAACATGCGGTAAGAACTGCATGCAGCCAATAAAAGTATGGAACTTTCATGGCATATAGTAAACCGCGAGCTACCCCAAGAATATGACGATTCTTCCGTTCAACAACATCATTTTGTTGAGGGGTGTAGGCACACGATGTTTGATAAATAATGCCATTTTCTTGACAAAATGAGGCAAAATCTTTGGATGTGTATTCTTTGGCATTATCCGACCAAAGGACTTTAATTTTCTGCCCAAACTGAGTGAGTACCATTGCATGAAATGATTTAAATATCAATGGTATTTCAAAATGCTTTTTAAACAAACATAACCAAGTGGTACGAGTGAAGTCATCAATGAATGTAATAAAATATTTCACTTGAGAAATGTTGGAGGCACTCAAGGGTCCCCATACATCAGTATGATTTAACGAAAAAGGAGAGACCTCTGATGTTTACTCATTTGACATACTTCACAATGAAGGTCCGACTGCACTTTAAGAAAAATATGATGAAGAGATTGGGCGGACGGATGTCCCAACCGGTTGTGCCATAATCTGGTTTCAGTGTCACAGGTGGATGCAATATTTATTTGTAGCACATCCAGGTAGTAGAGTCCCCCTTGTTCATGACCTCCACCAATCACCCGCTTCGTTGTAAGATCCTAAAACACACATGAAGTGGGTGAGAAAGTGATAGAGCAATTAAAATGTTTGGTAAGCTGACTAACCGATAAATGATTCAAAGGGAAAGTAGAAACGAAAATGATATCAGTGAGTGGAAGTGATGGTGTAACAGAAGTGGATCCTTTCCCTTGAACTTTAGTTTGTGAACCATCAGCAGTGGTAACAAATTTATGTAAAAGACATGGAGAAACTGAGTATAGTAGATGTCTGTTACCTGTAAGATGCTCGGAGGCTCCTAAGTCAATTATCTAGGATGAAGAGGAGGCAGAAAGCATACCTGAAGCGATGGTGGCAACGGTTGGTGAAGAAGTACTTGGGGAGGACCTCATCATAGTCTTCATTTTTTGGAATAGTTCATAGTCTTCATCAGTAAATGTATTCTTTGTAGTTGTTGTGGGAGACTACTCTACTTTTGTATCACTCAGTAAGGCTTGGTTAGCCTTATTCGCATTAGGTTTATAATATCTTTCTCGAGAGTGACCCAATCTACCACATATAGAGCATTCTTTCAGGTGAAAGCATGTGTTTCTAGTGTGGCCATATCCCTTACAATGGGTGCATTCCTTCCCATCTGTTCGGTCAAAACTAATACTTTCACCTCTTCCTCTTCCTCCTCTATAAAATCTGCCTCGGCCTCGGCCTTTGTCAGATGGTGTTCCCCTATGTCCAGAGTACATAGTGGATGATATTTCAGTAGTAGAGGGAAAAGTATTGTAGCACATACATCATCAAAAGTGGGAACCACGAAAGAGCTAAGAAGGTGAGTCTTAGCAACTTCAAGATGCGGTTTAATGTTAGCATGATATATGGCTGTTATCAATGCCTCTTTATATTCATCTTGGATAGATATATCTATAGAGGTTGGCTGGGCAAGTTTCCATTCTTGAAGAAAGCCTCGAAAGCAGGCCAAATATTCATGTACATTGTTTCCTTGTTTGGTGGTAAGCATCCTTTGTAAAATATCATATGACCTTTGTAAGTTGTCGAAGCTTGAATACAACTTGGTGCATGTCTCCCAAATTTGTTTAGCCGTCTTTAGGTGAATGACATTATTGGAGACATGTTCTTCCATACTGTTGATAAGCCAACTAATAACCAATGTATCCTTCTTTAACCATTTGGTATAGTATACATCATCTTCATCAATATGTGGTCCACAGTTGATGAGATGACCAACTAGGTCATTTGTGATAAGAAACCGTCAAAACGATGGGGACTAATTCATAAAATTTGATACCACCCGTAATGGTACTGTGATGATTTTGAGTATGTCACTCTTGTGACTCATATTATCTTCAACCATAGTAGGGAAATCAAGTAAAATAGTTCTCTAATCAAGTAATCAATATATCACCAAGTGGAAGGCTTTAACCAACCCAGTTAATAGAGATGCTTAGCATAAAAATTAAGTAATTAATTTTAATGGACAATGACTCATAAAAGGCTCAACATCATCCTTCTTTATTCGGGAATCTTGCTCCCACAGATTTATAAAAAAATTCAATATGCTCTAGTCTCGGTCAAAGTATTGTGCAAACTGACAAAAGAACTGCCTTGATAATCTCTTCTAATCAAAGATAATCCAAGATGCATATATTCTCATAATTTCATAAGATGAAAACATAGATAAGGATATCTGTAAACCACCTCTTAATACCGAAAACCAATAGCATAAAATTAATAATATCATAAATAAATACTTATCACATGAACTTCAATCTTGCTTCATAAGGAGCCTTGTATGAGCAACTTTTAATCATATCTTCATAGAGCATAATAGGGATCCTAAATTGGTAGATATGATACCATGTTGAATTTGGGACCCCATGAATAATACCTCAAGCAAGGGGAGAGAGAAAAAAAAAGGAAAAAAGAGAAAGGCTCTCGGGTAGAGAGAGAAGAGAAGGAAAATAAAGGATATTAGAGAGAGAGAGAGTACTTCACACGAGAGAGGAGAAAAAAAAGAAGAGACTTGCTTGATATTTCCGAGTTATAATCACCCCCATTTATAGTTGAGGAAGTGATAGAGTCTATGTACAACTAACCTTAGGACTCCTAATTACATTCCAACTAGAACTCTCTAAGATAAACTTATTATGATAAAATTACATTATTTATTTAAGAAACTAATTTAACTCAACTACAAACACCTTCTTTAAGCACATGAATCAAGATACAGAGCCAACATGTGATCTTATCTTGTGGGTCCCACATGATCTTTCAACTCATGTTGATAGAAGTACCAACTCATGGTATCTTTGTGGGTCCTACTTGATCTTCTAATCTTCTATTCTATTTCAGCACATGTTCCTTATCTCTTAACTCGAACCACTTTGTATGAGGGCTCTTGTTGACACCTCTCAAGCTCATGGTGGATCCCACATTGTAACAACTCCAAAGTCAAACCTTATGGGAGTTCTCCATTTATAGAGGGTAAATGTAGTTCAACCACCTCCCCCTTCTCTACCATTTCATGAAATCGCAACACATAATGAAGCCAGGTTCATACTTTGTGAGATCGTGCCACATGGAGAGGGCAAGTCTCCCTTTCATAAAATTACTACATATAACAATGCCAAGTCAGATGACATGGAATCTATGTTGTGTCACACGGGACTCTTGTTAGTGCCATGTGTTGCCTACTAGTGTGATTTATGCGTTATATCACATTAAAATGATTTGGACCACCAATATTTGATCGAAAGGCTTCAATAGATTATTTATGTGTTTGATTTGACTTTGGTAGTGGTCTTACCTCAATCAATTAACATTTCTAACTTTTAGGTTGATCATGTTTACTAGGGGTTGGTCCCAAGGTTAATCCAACTATGTGATTGGAAGGATACAGTTCCAATGTTAATCCATAAACTAGCAATTAACCCTTAACCCACCAAAAACCTAGGTGGATTAGCTACCTCTGATAAACATTTGAAGCAATGGAGGGGAAGATTAGAGATTGAAACGATGCTTCGCAATAGAGGATGCAAACCACCATGGGAAGATTAGAAGTGAGGACTGTCGTCTGTCTGACATGATGATCGCTCAATCTGCCGACTGCGAATGGAAGCGAACCTCCTATGTGCGACAGCAGCGAGGTGAACGGGGTTACTGAACTGCAGAGTCCGACAAATCCGAACTCAACAGAGACAGAACTCGCTTCTGACATTCTACGGAGTCGGTATAGCTAAGGCTCTCTGGCGGTTCTAGTTGAGCTACAGATCAGTGATGTCTGAATTCTGATCGATTAGCGCAGGTTAAACCGAGGGAAATGGCCTATAATCTCTTGAGAAAATCGGTATTGGTAAAATTTTTAAATCCCTTCAAGGTCATCTTCAGTAACCGGAGCCGGAGGGACGGCCTGATGCACGGCAGCGTGTATAAAAAATATAAACTCCATCGGAAAAACTGATTTAATAGGGCAACTTGTAAGATGGTTTCAAATAGAAGGATTAGGCGGAGCCAAAGAACAACTGGAGGCTCGAATTTCCCTAGTACTTCTTTCCAGAATTCCATTTCACAACTCCATTGCGGGGCTCGAGGCGCTTGACACAACCAGGCAACACATTGAACTCTTCAATGGGCATGACTTGTTGGAACAATCCATTCCAGCAAAAATACTTTAGTCTTCAGAGAGCTCAGATATCACTGGAACCTATTCAAGTCCATGAGAGAATCGAATCAAGGCTGATACTTAATGAATAAACTCGTTAAAGACTCGGAATCAAGTAAAAAGAAACTGTTGTCATTTACCAAACAGCGTTTTCAGATTGGTAATAGTTGGCTGCAAGAGACAAGCTAGGCAAACAGAATGGCCAGACCATCTACTTGGACGTGTTGTTCAAGAGTGTAGACGAAGACGAAGGCTGGTCAGTGAGTGTCTTCTTTCCTTGCCTCTCCCATTAAAGTAATCAGAATACAATTGCACGCGTGGGTTGCAGATCTTTACTACAAACTGCACGCATGTGAATTAGAGTGACCGTTGCTGTGATCAGACCCTTTAATGGATTCTTCGGTTCAGATTTCTTGCAAGGGAGAGGCTATAATATAGTTGACAATGGAGGCAGTAAAGAATAAAAAAGAAAGGCGAGTTGTTGGGGGCTTCGCTTTCTAACTAAATTTTGTGTTGGAGAAGAGAAGCTGGCAACCTCTAGCGGGTCCGCATTTCAATGTCGCCTTCTCCGGCGAACATCCCATCCCTTGAATGCAGTTTACAGAGGTGATGGCCGGAGTACGGAGTCCTTTCGCCGTCTCACGTGCGCGGCTGCCCGAGGAAAAAAAGCAGCGAGCATCTTCTTACAGCGCTGTAATAAGAAGCTGGGGACTAGTTGTAGCAGTGTTGAGTATGACATTATGCACGGAGACCAGAGCAAAGACTAAAAGAGGAGAAGAAGAGTTTTAGTTTTATGTTACCGAGGAAGGCAGAAAGTCATCTGGGTGTTTATTTTTAACCATTTTCTGAGTAAAAAATGAGGAACAGGGCTCTATTTTTCACAAATTTGGCTGCCTTGTTTTGCTCTTTCTGGAGCGTCGTCTCGCCATTATTCTAATATCATACAAGCAGGTGCGGCAGGTAAAACAGCTGCACGCCCTCCTCCCTTCGCGCCACCTTTCTGTGTTTCCAATTTCAACTCTCCTCTCTCTCTCTCGATGTTTGACCGCTTCAAGAAGAAACGACCAAGTTACACAAGAAAGGCAGTAGGATAAAAGGCTTGGAGAGACCAAGCCAGCGTTCCCTCCTCCATTTAAAAAAAAGACAGAAATTATTTCTAATTTCCTCTGTTGTTGGCTGTGGCTCGTCGTCTGTTATGGGATCTCTTTTCTTTCTGTTTGGGTGTGAAGACAGATTTGGGGCGCTCGAGCTTTCGTTATCTGTCTGCCATGAGAGTATCTGGCCGGATTTGTCTCTTCAGCTGTATTTATGGGCCACTGCCACCTCTTTCCTTTTCCCTTTTCTCTCATTTTAAATCTTAAATAATGTTGCCCAACTTGTTCTCTCTCCTCTCTTTCCTTTCACTCTCATCCCTCCATTCTCACCTCTGCCTCTCCTATCTTCTCTTCGCTACCTCTCATCATCTTTAACCCTTTCACAAATCTCTGTAATTCAACCACCTTCAATCCCTTACAGGAGACGAGTCCTCACTCTTCAGTGTCTGAAAATGGATTTGATTTTAATGAACAGTCACAGGGTAAACAAGAAAAGAGCAACCACGTGTCAGTAACGCTTCAGCCCTGCTCTTTAATCTTTCCCGACATGCAAAATGAGCTCTTTTTGGCTATCTCCTTTCATCTCAAGCTCTGTAAATGTTCATATCTGGCTTTCAAAGACAAATGGTCTGGCTTTCGGAGGGCTTGTCGCCCACTAAATGCAGTCCTTCATAGTTTTTAACTCATGGAATTGTGGCTTATACGAGTCCCCCTTGTCTATTTGTCTTCCTACCCACCTTTTACTAAAGAATCGTGTTCACTCTTTGCAGACCTTTTTTCTTTCTATATAATAAGAGGAACGGTTATGGGGAAAAATAATGAGAAAGGCACGAGGACCCTTATTTTTTTCTTCAAATCTCTCAATCCACATCAACTGTGTACAAACAAATTTGATCAAAATTTCAGGGCAGAACCAGTTTGAGCATATCCAGTAGAGAGAAATGACTG
Source organism: Aristolochia californica (assembly GCF_029961685.1). Lineage (NCBI taxonomy): Eukaryota > Viridiplantae > Streptophyta > Magnoliopsida > Piperales > Aristolochiaceae > Aristolochia > Aristolochia californica. The sequence continues at coordinate 44,850,645 of NW_027181992.1, read as the reverse complement.
TTTGGGATCCAATACGAAAAGTCATTTGGTGTAAAACATACGAAACGGTTATCTCAGGTTCAATCACTCTTGATCATAATTGGATGATTAGATGACTGAGATAGTTATTGATCGAACGATTAAGATAACTGTTAATCGGATGGTTGAGATAGTATTTTGTTGTTGATCATGATCAGATGATCATTGACTGAGATAGTTGTTGATTGATTGAGATAATTGTTGATCAGGTTGAGATAGTAATTGATACATTATCATATGGTTGAGATAATGTTTGGCATATTTAGGATCAGCCCTTTGTGACAAATAATATTTTTTTAGAATTTGCCATCAATAGCAAGAGGCAACCGCTGCCGAGGGGTTAGTTAAGACCATCAGGAATCCACTTCGTGTATAGCAACACCCACTGCCGAGGGAAGAGAAGGGAAAGGTCTCAAAAGACGAGGGTAGTTAAGTCATTTCAAATAGGGCTAGGGTTTCGCGTCTAGGCCCCGGTTTCCTACTTTTTGGTTAGTGGTATGTGTCTTCGCAGTGTGTCGTTTCGTCTTCGCAAATTTTCCTCTTTCATTTTTCCCTCTCTTTTCTCTCTCTAGATCTCTCCTGCATGTGAGCTCCTCTGCTCCGCCTCACTGAATTATAAACACCTGGTGAAGAAACTTGGAGATCAGGTTCTCGTTGGACACTTCGCCTCTCTCCGTTATAAGTTTCTTTACAGATTCCATTACTGTCTTTGCTGTCTTTTCCCCTCCTGGCAATCTGATTTTCCTTTTTTTTCTCATACAGTTCAGTTCGGCTGCATCGCTCTTTTATCCTATGCTGTCTTCCTATTCTGTTGCTTCGATCTGCTGAGGTCCTTTATTAATCGCTATTTTCGTTTCACCAAAGTTGTGTTTGATCTGCTGTGCTTCTGGGACTGTTTCCCCTCCCCCTATTCTGAAAAAGGGCATGGTATTTCTTTAAGTTTCCCTACACCTTCTGGGTTCTATTGATCTCCCCGAAAGGCGAATAGGGTCGATGGATTCCAATGAGAAGGTGAGTTGATCACTGGAACTGGTTTCTACGGATTATTAATTTTTTAATCTTTTTTTTTATTCAAGTACACGCCTGGTTTCTTTTGAAACGCGGTTGATCTTTCTACTCTTCTCATCCTGCAGAAATCGGACTCTTCAGCAGTTGATCTCGAATATCCTAATGCTCGTCCGGCGGCGGAAAATCAGTGCAGTGGAATTCAGAAAACTTGTGCTGATTGCAACACCACCAAAACCCCTCTCTGGAGAGGCGGGCCTGCTGGGCCTAAAGTAAGTGAACAAAATAAGAAGCGTGAATTTTTTTTCTTTTTCTTTTTCTTTTTCATTCATGCATAAATTCTCTCTCGATCTGGGTCTTCTCTAACTTTCAAAATCTCATATATACATTAATTTTTGCAGTCCCTTTGCAATGCCTGTGGGATCAGATACAGAAAGAGGAGAAGGGCTCTTCTTGGTTTGAACACCGGTGTAGAGAAAGAGAAGGAGAAGAAAAAGAGAAAGAAAAACAAGCTCGGAGTTTCTTATAAGCTGAGATTGTTGGCCCAAGGAAGTGATGTTCTCTTGCATAGATCTCTGCTTCACAAACGGGCGAAGTTGGCTGAGGAAGAAGAAGCGGCCGTTCTGTTAATGGCCCTTTCGTGCGGTTTAGTGCACGCCTAATATACCCAGCTTCAATCCTCTGTTCGGGTTCCTTTTCTTTTTGTTCAGAGAGAGAAGATAGGGAGAGTGATTATGGTAAACAAAACTAAAGCATGGACTCTCTCCCTCTCTTCCTCTCTTAAAGAAGATGAATGTGGTTTTGCCCATATATTACTAGTATTTCTTTTCTTTCATGTTTTTTCCTGGTAAGGGATGATGATCCGAAAAGAGAAGGCTCACCCTCCTACTGTATAATGTTACCTTTTTGAGCATAATGAAGGAATTTCGCTTTTTTGCTTCTGCTCGGACTTCATCTGCAGGTTGTCGGTTCAACTTTCTGTTGATTGTCGCAGTTCTACAATTTTATCGCTTGATTACCCAAATCAAAATTCCTCTTCTCTATGCCCCAATCCTCAGTTACTAATTTTCTTGGCCAACGGATATGCTGTTCTGTAAAGTGTTTAAGGTAGAGACGAAATGAACCTCATCCATTCATTGCGCGACAAAAATATCATGGACATGATCAACGAGATGTTCGTTCTTCTGGTGCTCACAAGTAACAATCAGAAGCACTAAACAAAGATAGATACCCTTTCGAGATTCTTGCCATTATTTGAGAGCAGAGTGGTTTAGAGAAACATGTGATCAATGTCTGCTGATTATTTTTGTAGGTTTGGTGGGAAAATGAATAGAACCCGAGCAGCTCATGAGTTTGGTGCGCAAATTATTGAAAAGCAGAAGCCAAGAAGTACGGGTGGCTTCAAACCGAGCAGGCTCCCCAGGCTCGGTTCGATTCTTGAGCCGAGTTCGTGATCCGGGATGACTCGTTTAAATTAACAAACAGAGTTCAATCGAATAAGGTTTGGCTCGGAAGCTTGTGAACCGGCTCGTTAATTTAACGAGCGGCACGGGATTTAGGAGAGTCGGGACTGGTGAGTGGGACCAAGAGCTGGAGTGCGAGTGGAGCAAGAGCTGAGGGGGAAAAAAATCTTCCTCCCCTTATTACCGTCGAACCCCTCCCTTTCGTTGTTGTGGCCGCCTTCTGGCTTTCCGTCGTCGCCGATTTTGTGGCCACCGCTCGATTTATTCTTCATCGTCAGCCTTCACCTTTGTTTCCGTCACCGCCGCCTCCATCGTAGCCGTCATCCCGGACGAAAGTTCCTCGTCAGCACCATTGGAAGCTTTTCCCTTCGTGTAGTTCCTTGTCCTCGACGGAAACTAGAAGACCTAAGTTAGAAGGGAAAAATAATTTCCACGTGCAAGAACATAAACAAGTGAAAAAAAAAAATTCTAGGGGCTATTAGTAGTTTTTTTAATAAATATTGAAAAAATATTTTTAGTAGAAATATGTTTTTAGGGACTATTAGTGCCTTATTTTTTTTGAAATATTTTTCTAATTGGAAATTTTTATTAAAAAATTATTTAATTTTCTTAGTAAGATTTTCTTATAAAAACCATATAGAAATTTTTTGAATAAGTATTTGACAGTTGATACTGTATTACTCTTAGCATGAGGCAATTTTCATAGCAATTTTGTGTTTGACATTTTATTTGATTAAAAATTTATCTATAAGTATAGTAATATATTAGATTAATTATTATTTTTTATTGATTTTCCTAGAAGAGGCAATAAGAGGTCCATTTAACATTCCTAAGAAAATTTTAAAATATTTCTTGTAATTTTCTACTAAGTCACTAATAGTAATAGGATTTTATTTAAAGTTCTTTTTAGAAATATGTATCCTAGGAAAAATATTTTCTAGTTTTTCCTAAAATATAAATTTTCAACCAGGGGCATTAAGGAGGTCATAATAAATTTATGGCCGGATTTAAAATTTACAAAATAAGTTAAACAACATTTGCTGTAAAATAAATTAATAGTGCATTCTAATCCATTATCGAGATTCAATCCCGAACCTCCCCTATCATTATTTTTATAAAATGTATGCATAATTTTATATATAATTTATTTGACACATTTTTTATGTAGAGTATTAAATGTAGGTCGAGTTTGAACTCGGTTAAAATTATTAGGCCCGAGACTAGGGTCGGCTTGAGCTTAGAGTTTGAAATATTTAAATCAAACTTGACTCGAACATAGAAAGGTTCGGGCTCAGCTCAATTCGATGTCACCCTTATGCCTAATTTTAAATAGAGTTCATGCCCAATTTTATGTAAAATGTATGCATAATTTTATATATAATTTATTTAACATGTATTTTTTGAAAAATTTTAAATGTATATTGGAACTCGAACTCGAGACATGTATTTTTTTAAAAATTTTAAATAAATATTGAAGTTCGAGTTCGGCTCGAACTCTGTTAAAATTATTGGGGTCGAGCTCGATAACAATTTTAACCTCAGGCTGGCGTCGGCTCAAACTCAAGTTTAAAATATTTAAATCAAAACTCCGGTGGTGACAGTGCAAGCTCGGCTTCATGCCACACCTAGCCGAAGCATCATCTTCATGGACGACTTCAATGGTTTGCTTCGTCTGCAAGCTTGGTTTATGTGATTTGTTTATCTTTTCCGTGGGCAGCGATGCATCGATCGCTTATGTAAGAAGATCCCCAAGAGAAACTGTTGAGAGTCACCTCTGAAAATTTATGTTGAGCGGCTGCTCCTTTCCGAAACAGTAAGAAAGGCGGGAATCCGGCAATTTTGGGTGGCGGAATCTTGTAAATCGGTTAAATGCTATGCGCCCCTTGCTGCTGTCGCCTATCTGTCATGTCATCCCCGTAAGGTCCGACAGCAATTCTGAGGTTTTTCCGGCCTGCGCGAACTTGCATGGATCAACTTGGTTTCTTATTCTGTTCAAATGTTCCTCTCCTTTCCTATGTTTTACTGTTCGATATTTTTTTACTGTCTGTGCGGAGATCAAGAATATCGTCTCCAGCTCCTCGCATTAGCCTAACCAACACTCTAGTAATCTTTGGTGAGACGCCATTAGAGGGCCGTTTTGAAGGTCAATAACTTCGATCTTTCTGTTGACAAATTGACGGTTCTTGAGATAGAAATTTGGTTGTCGGTGTGAGCTCCGTTGACGTACGAGTGCGCCGTAACGGGCATGTATCACCTGGCCGTGTGTAATCTTGTCTTAGTTTTTTGGTGTTTTAAGTAGGGGCCGGCTGAAAGTATTGATCGGAATTATCAACGAATTCATGTAAGTGTTTTGAATTGCAAGTTACAAAAATGTATATAATAAACCTTAATTGTTATATATCTCTTTAATTACACATCTTATGTGTAAGAAAATTTAACCATTGATATAATTTAACATTTAGAATAGAATTATATAAAGAAAATTAACCACGGAAGTGGTAAAATAACCAAAATACCTCTTGGATATATTTTCTAACACTCCCCCCTCAAGCAGGAGTATATATATCCATAAGTCACAATGATATAAATTCCCGCTTGCTAAGAAGTGCCTTGGTGAAGAGTACCACCATTTTTTTTCATCACTACTATCCACTTCTATATGTTTAGTCATTTTATGAAAAATTGGGTTACTTGCAATAAAGATTGCAACCTGATAATCATGAGACTGACCTAACCCACATCAACTCGCTCACTGTGTGAGCCATCACCTTGTATGCAACTATTGCACAAGAACGGGCCACAACATTTTAGTTTTTACTTCTCCAACAAACCAAATTTCCTCATCGGAAGACACAATATCCATAAGTTGACTTTTTGTCCAATTTGGACCCTGCATAGTCGGCATCAAATAAAGCCTCTATCTTCAAATGATTGTTAGGTCAAAAGAAAAAACTTTTTCCTGGTGCTCCCTTTAAATACCTCAAAATTCTTTGTGTAGCTTTTAAGTGTACTTTCTGAGGATGTTTCATAAACTGGCTCACTATACTTATTACAAAAGAAATGTCAGGTCTAGTAACTATTGCATAAATTAAATTTTCCACTAACCTTTGATACAATGTTCTATAATTTAATTCATCACTTTGTTCATCATGGAGATCATGTCCCACTTCCATTGGGGTATCAATTTGCTTAGCTCACAAAAAACCATACTCTTGAAGCATATCTGTGACATACTTTTCACCACTTCAATGCCCATAAAGTATTTCAACGGTCTCAAGTGACAAAACAAGATCAAGGGACTGATGGAACAGTCCAAACATCCACAAGAGAGAGCGTAGCTCTCTGGTTCCACAGCGAAACGAAACACACGACAAAATCCAGAATTCTGTCCGTTGGAGATTTTCCCCCTTTCATTAAATATATATCCTTTAGGTTTTCCTGTTACAAAATGGCCCGTGGGCCCAAGACAATACCCCCTCATCCCATTAAGCCTAATCAAATAACCCTATATACATATCCCAAATTATACAACAATTATGAATATAAATTACATTGAATATACATTTTAACATATCGTAACATCCCCCCTCAAATTGATGATGGTGAGTCAACCAGCAACAATTTGCCAACCAAAAATTTATGTCGGGATTGAGACAATGCTTTGGTGAAGACATCGGCCACTTGAAGATCCGAAGAAATGTACGGTAGAGATATTACCCGGCGCTCCAAAGTATCACGGATGGAGTGACAGTCAACCTCAATATGCTTGGTACGCTCATGAAAAACCGGATTGGCTGCAATCTGTATAGCACTTGTATTATCTGCATGAAGCGGTGTAGAGGAGGGCTGAGAAAACTGGAGCTCAGCAAGAAGACCACGGAGCCAAATAACTTCCGAACACGCAGTAGACATAGCACGATACTCGGCCTCGGTAGATGACTTGGACACTCGATCTTGTTTCTTACATTTCCAAGAAATTAGTGCATCGCCTAAAAACATACACCAGCCTGTAGTAGATCGACGGGTATCGGGGCACCCTGCCCAATCAGCATCACTGTAGGCAACCAGATGTAGCGCAGAGCCAGTAGGAAAGAATAAACCACGAGCAGGGGAACCGCGCAGATAGCGGATGATGCGCTGAACAGCCGCAAGATGAAGATGTCGAGGAGATGCCATAAACTGACTGACCTTATGAACATCATAGGAAATGTCCGGGCGAGTAGTAATCAAGTAGATGAGACTCCCGACTAGTCGTCGATATATAGTCGGATCATCAAGGAGAGTCCCTTCATCTTTCCGATATTTGACATTGACCTCCATAGGGGTAGCCACCGAAGATGTGTCCTCCAACCCAGCGAGTGTGATAAGATCTTGAATATACTTATGTTGGTTTAAGAAAATACCTTTAAGTGTGTGATGGACCTCCAACCCTAAGAAGTAGGTGAGGCGTCCAAGATCCTTCATATGAAAAGTGGCATGCAACACCTTTTGAAGCGTGGGAATCAGTCCAGAGTCAGTGCCAGTAATGATGATGTCATCCACATAAACCAAGAGAATGACCATGCCTGCAACAGACTTATGATAAAAGAGGGAGGAATCATACTGACTCTGGGTAAACCGGTGGAGAATAAGAGTGCTACGGAATTTCTCAAACCAAGCCCGGGGGGCTTGTTTAAGCCCATACAAAGGACGTCATAGCTTGCAGACGTGATCGGGAGAGGATGTAGACATACCCGAGGGAAGCTTCATATAGACATCTTCCTGCAGATTACCGTGGAGAAAAGCATTCTTCACATCCATCTGATGCAATGGCCAAGATTGAGAGGCTGCAATGGCTAAGATAGTACGGACTGTGGTCATCTTGGCAACTGGGGCAAAAGTTTCCTCATAATCAATCCCATATTCCTGCCTGTTCCCCAGGGCCACAAGGCGGGCTTTGTACCGATCCAATGATCCATCGGAACGCAGCTTGACAAAGAAGACCCACTTACTTCCAAGAGGCCGAATAGTGGGAGGTCAAGCCACAATGTCCCAGGTGTGATTCTCCTCTAGCGCTTGTAGTTCAGTTTGGATGGCCTTTTGCCAACACGCATGTGCTATGGCCTGTTTATATCCAGAAGGAATGGAAATAGAAGACAAAGTAGCTACCAGAGATACAGGGGAGGGAAAACCATACCGGTCAGGAGGGTGAGAACTATGTGTGGATCGACGAAGATGGAGGGGAGCAGAAGTAGAGGGAGGATCAGGAGCAAGCGCTAGGTCAGAAGGGGAAGAGGGCAGCGAAGCAGTGGATTGAGGCTCATCAAAGCTCGGCAAACTAGACAAAGAGGTAGACGGAAGTGTAACTTGAGATGGAAAGAAATATTGGTTTCCAAAGCCACATTCCGAGAAACACGGACTCGACGTGCCTGAGGATCATAGCAAACATAGCCCTTTCGAACACCGGCATACCCAAGAAATGCACACATAACGGATTGAGCTGTAAGTTTATGTCGTTCATGATCAGGTAAATGCACAAAACAAACACAACCGAACGTCCGAAGAGCTGTGTAGGACGGAGAATAACCGAATAATTTAACAAAGGGAGAGACATGATGCAAGACAGGCGGTTAATTAAATGGACGGAGGTAGAGAGAGCTTCACACCAAAACCTAGGAGGAACGGATTATTCAATGAGAAGGGTGCGGACCATATCAAGAAGGTGACGATTTTTGCGCTCAGCAACACCATTTTGTTGGGGTGTCGAGGGACAAGAACGTTGAGAGATAATGCCTTTGTTTTGAAGAAATTCTTGAAATTCTGCCGACATGTACTCGCCCCCAGAGTCAGAGCGGAGTACTTTAAGGTGAGCGGAGAACTGGGTTTCAATGAGTGTAAGAAACCTCTTAAAAACGATAAAAACGTCAGACTTAGCTCGTAGGAAGTAGACCTAGGTAAATCGACTAAAGTCATCAATATAGGTGACAAAGTACTTAAAGTGTGCATGTGAGATAACAGGAGCAATTCCCCAAACATCACTATGAATAAGGTCAAAGCAGTGGGAAGCATGCGAGGCATGATGCGGAAATGATAGAGTTTTACTTTTGCCAAGTTTACATGATGAACAGTCAAATGACGTGTCACGAGACATACAATCTTGATTGCCTAATAAACCTGATTTAAATAATGTACGAAGTACAGCCGAGTTTGGGTGGCCTAGACGTTTATGCCACAACTTAGGGCCAGATCCAACAACATGACAAGCGAAAGAAAGTACAGGAGAATGTGGAATAACAGTGGATAGAAAGACTTTAAGTGGAAATAGCCTGCCCACTTCAGGCCCCTTCGCGATCACCTTCCCCGACGCTTGATCCTGCACAACACAGCCAAAGCGAAAAAATTGAACATTACAGTTTTTATCAACCAATTGACCAACAGACAAAAGGTTTGTCGACAGGTCAGGAGACACAAAGACATCAGCTAAAGATGGAGAGAGATCACCAACAGCACTGATAGGTAGAGTGCTGCCATCAGCAGTGTTGATGTGCAGATTGCCATCATACTTTTGGACATTCGAAAGAGATACCACATTGTTGGTCATGTGGTTAGAGGCACCAGAATCAAAATACCATGGGTGAGTAGAAAAGTTCTGTTTACCTGAGATACCAAAAGTAGAAAAGGCAGAAATGATCATCTGTTGTACCATTTCAGGAGTGAGAGTGGTGGAACTGGCAGGTGTTGGTGGAACAGGAATGATAGGGATTGAAACAGCAGGTGGCAATGTGGTAGAACTAGATGTACCAATGGATGCATGATAAGCTGTAGGCTTCCTCCGTGGAGGTCGTGTAGGGCAAACGGTGATGTGATGACCCGGCTTCTTACAGTAGCTACAGAATAGAACCGAGTTCTTGGGGCAGTCCCGAACAAAGTGACCATAAGCCTTACAGTGGAAGCACTGAACAGAACTGGTGTCCCGACCCTGAGGCCTTCCTTGTGCTACATAAGCTACAGGAGCCGAGAGATCATCCTGAACGCGAGGTGTCATGCTAGCCTGAGTAGTAAGGCGCTGCTCCTCCCGGAGAAGTTCACTCAAACAGGCATCTAGGGACGGCACCGGATGACGATTCATCAGATGTGATCGAGCAATCTCAAACTCGGGACGAAGCTTCATCAAGAATTGATCCCGTTTACTGGTGTCATGGACAGCTTGCACAACAGAGAGAGCAGCAACAGGTACATCCTCGTAAACAATGTCAGTGTAGTCAGCCCATAGATTTTGGAAGCCTGAGAAATATTCTTCAATCGAACGACTGCCTTGGGTGAAATTTGCAAGTTCATATTCAACTTGAAATCGACGGGCCGTGCTGGTTTGACGATAAACTTTGTGGAGGTAACTCCACATATCGACGGCAGTTTTGTAGGGCCTCAGATTTGGGACAAGGTGAGGCTCAAGAGATCCAAGTATCCAAGTCATGACTCTAGCATCCATGATGATCCATTTTGTTTCCCCTTCCGGCGAGAGCCTCTACGGGTCGTTTCCCTTTCCGGCGAGAACCCCCTTTCCGGTAACGGAACCCCCGTAACTCGTCCGGCAATGAAACCACCCCACAAGTATTTCTAACAGCGCCCGAAATCAATGCCGAAAGTGAAGAGAAAAAAAATTGGTCGGACAACACAGGTCGTCGGATGAGAAATACGTCGGGGTTACTCTTCAGAGCTCTGATACCATGACAAAACAAGATCAAGGGACTGATGGAACAGTCCAAACATCCACAAGAGAGAGCGTAGCTCTCTGGTTTCACAGCGAAACGAAACACACGACGAAATCCAGAATTCTGTCCGTTGGAGATTTTCCCCCTTTCATTAAATATATATCCTTTAGGTTTTCCTGTTACAAAATGGCCCATGGGCCCAAGACAATACCCCCTCATCCCATTAAGCCTAATCAAATAACCCTATATACATATCCCAAATTATACAACAATTATGAATATAAATTACATTGAATATACATTTTAACATATCGTAACATCAAGTTTTTAGTTTGAAAATGTGTAGATAAACGAGACTTGGTATCCTATATACTAGAAATATCACTCCCAGATAATATAATGTCATCTACAAAATCGAAAGCACTACAATTTCAAAGGACCTCTTCATCACAAACAAGGAGTAATCACAATGACTCCTCGAGAACCCCATAGATACCACAACCGTGTGTAAAATTTCAAATTGACCATGTGGACTTTGCTTCAACCCAAAACCACCTTTATAAGTTTGCATACTTTATTTGTCTCCCTCAGAGCAATATATCCTGGAGGTTTCTTCATATATGCATCTTCTTCTAGATCACCATATAAAAAGACATTTTTAATGTCCAATTGACATAGGGACGACCCTTGATTCATTGCAAGTGAGAGCAAAATATGAACATATGACAAACGAGCAACACGCAAAAAGGTTTCAATCACATCAAGAGTGTTGAAGAGAAGATATGAAAGGTTCTTATAAGACTCTCACAGTAAGAAGTCTCACATAACGAGAATTTATATGGTTGAGTTTTACAGGAGTCTCACATAATGAGGTCTCACAGAAGAGTTTCAGTTTCAATGTATTTTAGTTATGTTAGTTTTCTATTTATGTTGAGTTATTTAATTATGCTATGACTTATCTTTAAATATTATAGTTTGGGTATAATTGGGACAAGGGTAGTTTATTCGTAATTGGACTATATTACTTTCCTCTATTATAAATAGTGGCTCATGTACTTTGATTACATCAAGTCAATGAAGTTTTTCTCTTTTCCATAAATTCAACGTGGTATCAAAGCAAGTTCAATGAGTTGACTTGGTCAACCCACCCACAAAGTTAATGTGATTCTTTTCTGATCTATGATCTCTAGCAGTTTAGGTTCATATCTACTTTTCTTCTTGCTCTTTTCAGTCCCATTTTTTTTAAATTTTGGAAAGTTATTTCTCTCGATTCTCGCTGCTAACTTCTCTGGCTGGAATTGCTTCTCCGTTGGCAAGAAGAAACTATTTTGGCTAGCTTTTTGTTTTGTCATTGCGTTGCTGATCATCTGAAACTATCTCTACTGGATCGTTACTGCATCGTGGGGAAGAAGAAGACGTCGGTTCCTCTATTTACTGGCTGATTTGTGTTTTTTCGATATTTCTGATCCTATCTTTCTAGTATTACTATTGTCCGAGTTGACTATGGATCATATCTCTACGACTGTTGTCCATCAGGACACTCTGGTTTTCTTTATTTCCTAGTCGTAACCTCTATCGGATGGGAGTTGATTACTGTCGAGTTATCTGACTGGTTGATTACTTTGCTACACTACTTCAGCATCAACCCACTCAAGTTAATTACTGCCAAGTTGATTACTCTGTTGGACCTATTGGATAAGATCTTATTTCTATCGTTGCTTCTATTTTTTTGAATAAGATCTTACTCTGCAGTCTTTGCAAATCCAAAATTTTTTGCTATCTTCGAAAGTTATTCTCGTCGCTTGATCAACATTCCATTCCGATTCTTGATGTTGTAGATGTTGTTGATTTATCATCTTCTACGTTGTTGTTTTGACGTTTCTGGACAATGAATCAATCTAGCCGAAAGTACTCTACGACATCATCCTAATTGCAGGCTTCCGTAAACTTGCTCTGTTATTCAGTATCCAACCTGTTGTCTCTAATCCTTCGCTCGTTGCTGCCTCTCCAGGATACTATTGCTGGAAGAAATTTTCTCCTTCGCTCTCGCTGGTTCATTGCCGTCTATCCTCTTTGGTTCTGATTTTGCTCCGTTCGATGCTGCAGGGAAGAAGAAGATACACTGTTGAACAATTAATGTTTCACTAAGTTAGGAAATTGGGTTTAATCGAGCGTTGATTTTTATCAAGACCCGGTGCAGTCCAAGTTGAGCAAAAAACCAGAGACCCGAGCTTACTACTTCTGCACCAGTCTATCGAGTTAACTCGGGCCTACTCGGTTCGAGTCAACTCAGTGAGTCAACTCGGGTCCGAGTCAACCTGACTCGGCCCACTTATTTTTCTGCCTCGATTATACGTGTTCATGACCCGAGTTCTATACATATTTCTTCTGCGACTCAGTTATATTAGTCTACTATTTGACTCGATTCGATTTAGTTCTCTATCTCCGGTTGGATTATTATCTTGCATTATTACTCAGTTCCAACATACTATTTGGTGCAACGTCCTTATTTACTGATGGAATCGTTGTGAATTATTTTATGTGTTATTATTACTCTTAAGGACTTCTATTATTTACCAATTATCCGCTACTATACAATTGCACATGTGGTGCATGTTATTTGGGTATTAGCCCCATTTCCGCTACTACTATTGTGTCTCTTTGATTGAGACATTATTTTTGAAGAAGAACTCATCGGTTGCTTGCCGTGGGTTCATTATTTATTGACTGTTGTCGGCATTGGTTCGTCTGATACAAAATTTGAATTTCTTAGAAAAATAAAGCACATGGAGGCCTCAACATCTTATCTTCCTCTTTACCCATTGGTTATTTGGCTGTCTTTCTCCTACCATCCTTTGTTTGATTCTCACTTACCCTTATTAGCCAACTATTTTAAAGCATTGCTTTGGTTGGTAGCTTTTATTTATATGGGTGTTTTAAGTCCATTGAGACTTTTTATATGTACCCGTGGGTCTTTTATCATCATCTTGTGAATGACAGACATTACCCACTTTAGTGATTATTATTACTATATTTCTTCGAAATCCATTGAGTTTGATTTTGACTTATGTTTTATCACCTATTTCTACCCTTTGAGATTTTGTACATGGGGTTGTACTTATACTTGGTATACCGTGATAGATGAGCTTATTATTACATCTCTATGTTATTTGGTTAACGCTGGGATCAGTACCATTACCTCTTGGCTTGATGGGGAGAAGTAGAAGAAGAAGTACAAGAAAGAGGTATTTTCTTCCATATATTGTGGTAATTTTAATGTGACAAAAATATTCAAGAAAAGGGGAGCACAAAAGATGAAGTTTTTACATCTAAGAAGAAATTTTTGCAACAAAGAAAATTGAAGACCAAGATACATTTTCATTGCAAGCTGAAGTTATAAACTCTAGTTTGAGGGGAAATGTTGAAGAGAAGAAATGAAAGGCTCTTACAGGACTCTCACAGTAAGAAATCTCATATAGCCAAAACTTATATGGTGGAGTTTTATAGGAGTCTCATAGAATGAGGTCTCACAGAAGAGTCTCAGCTTAAGGTGTTTTAGTTATGTTAGTCTTCTATTTATGTTGAGTTATTTAATTATTCTAGGATTTATCTTTAAGTCTTCGAGTTTGGTGTAATTGGGACAAGGGTAATTTAATTATAATTGGACTCTACTACTTTTCTCTATTATAAATAGGGGTTCAAGTACTCTGATTACATCAAGTCAATGAAATTTTTCTCTTTTCCATAAATTCAAAAAATACCAATGGTTTGATATCACATAGTTGCCAAGTGTCCCGATCAATCAAAACATCCATTTTAACATTCATAACTTGCTTGCAATGAGGAGACGAGAAAGCATCATGCACTGAAGAAGGGATAATGTAGGTAGAAATGTACAGAGCAAAATTTTATAGGAGTCAGATAACGAACAAAAAGACACAAATTGAGATAATGGATACCATGTACCTTTACTTTTTTGGATACCTTTCCTGTGCGCAATAGAAAGATGTAGATCATTACCTCTAGAATCTTGAGACGAAGTAGAGTCATGATCCTGTGAGAGAGTCGATGGTGATACTTCTTTCCCGCGTTTATATATCTGTATTGGTTTCTCAACAATGACAACTTGTGATGGTACAATGGGCTCATCAACTGGTACATAGATAACTAGTGCCGGTTCAGGTGAGACAACATGATCAGAAGGAAAATAACAGTACATCCTCAAAGAAAGTAACACTAGTAGATACAAGTGTTTTTCAGTGGCCAAACAAAAATATTTGCACTCCTTTTGTGTGCGAGAGTACCCCAAAAATACATACTTAATTTCTTGAGGACACAACTTATCCCTGGAAGACCTAAATACACGAGCAAAACAGACAGATTCAAACACATGGGAGAAAAAACAAATAATACCACAAACGACAAAAGAACCTGCATAGGAATTTTTCCTTCTAACATAGACGAAGACATTTTATTAACAAGAAATAAGTTGTAAGAATAAGCATTACCATAATAAAACTTTGGGCACATGCATATGTATCATCATTGTCCTAGCTACCTCTAGTAAATGGCGATTACTACGTTTAACTATGCCATTTTGTTGAAGGGTAAAGACACACGATGTCTGATGAATAATTACCTAATCTTGACTAAAGACTTGGAATTTATTACTCATGAACTAGAGGTCATTATCAGTACGCTAGATATGAAATAAAATAGCAAACTGATTTTTTATTTCATTGAAGAAAAGTTTGAATACATCAAAAGCCTCAAATTTTTCTTAAGGAAGGTAAATCCAAGTACAACTACTAAAATCATCAATAAAGGAAATACAATATCTATGACCAAACTGACTAGTCACAGGACAAGGACCCCTTGTCTGAGTGTACACTCGCAAATAGAAGGTTGGTTTTATGAGACATGACTGGAAATGAACTTCTATGATACTTGCCCAGTTGACATGACTCGCATTGACAAGAAGAACACAAAGGAAAGTCTGGAAATAATTGAGCCAGTTTCACTGTAGATGGATGTTTTAATTGTAAGTGCCACGGTAGAGGAGGATCTGAAATATGTAACATCTGAATACTATTATGTTGATGGTCCTCCAAGTACTATAGCCAATCCCTCTCACAAGTGGAACCAATCGTCCTCCTCGTTGCAAGATCATGAAAAACACAATGAGTAGGATAAAATATGAGAGAACAACTCATTGACTTGGCTAGCCAACTAACCGATAACAAATTTAGAGGAAACTTGGGAACAAAAAACGCTGACCGAGTAGACAAAAAATAAGTTGCAGTAACATTGCCTACTCCTTCAATATGAGAAGTAGAATCTTCTATAAGATTAATATGTTTGACCCACAGAGACTCTTTAAATAGGAAAACAATGACAACATACCTCACATGTGTCTGGAGGCTCTTGAATCAAGAACCCTGGAAGGTGACAAGTGAACATGATAAGTTGTCATACCTAAGTCAACACTGGTTGAATTAGGAACTAGGATGGAAGCATGAGCTATAAATGCTGAGGTCGACGCAATAGATATTTGGGCCATGCACTGAGGAATCTACTGTTGTTGTTGTATCAATTACTGTATCTCATCTGGAGCACCTAGTGTAATCAACATAGAAGAATCTAAAGTCCCATTTTCACTATCAGGAGTTGTTTAATTAGCCTATGCAGGTTCCCAAACTTAACCCACTGTCTGTCAGAATAATGATCATTTCTGCCACAATGAACACATTTCTTTTCTAATGTACCATCACCACGTCCATTACCTTTGCTTGAACCCTCTCTAACTCGAGCTCTACCTCTACCTATAGAGGAATCTGTAGGGGCTGATGTAGTGTTGGAAACATTAAGAGCAGTGGTTTCCATTTTCTTACCTCCTTTACCTATTCTTGGTATAATAGTCTTCTCAACCCTTATAATCCGATTAAAAGTGGTAGAGAGAGTAGAGATTTCATATGAAGCTAACACTTCACCTTTAATAGCATCAAATACAACACCTAAACCATCCATTTTTTTTGCAGCAAACAACTAATTTTGTTGTTTTCTCAACTCATTATCATCCGTAGTAAACAAATAATATACATTGATCTCCTGCCATATGCTAAGGAATGCACTATAATATTCTGTAACAATTCAATTTCCTCTTTTCAACCCAAAAAAATTTGTATATAGCCCATAAACTCGAGAGTGATTTCTCTCCTTTGCATATAAAGATTCTAGAGACAACCACATAGTCTTTGTTGTCTCACAATTCATGGCATGATTTCTAAGAGTAAAATCAATGCTATTGATAATCTAGGTCATAACTTGATTGTCTTTTGCCTCCCAATCATCATCTGGAAGCACTAGGGAATTGTCTCAAATAAACTTCAACTTCTTTCCACCCTTAGGAACATTTTTGATAGACTTAGCCCAATGAAAATAATTAGGCTCAATCAATTTTTTTTTTCAAAGTAATCATGATGGTATCATTTCCATCAAACCTAGAATTTTCTCTGGTCGGGGTATAAACTTCTCCTATCTCAGCCAAAATACGGATATATGATCACAAAATAACCAATTTAAGCTTCCAGACAATTTTCAGATTTATCACATGGTGGGCCCCACTAACAAAATTATGGGTAGGGCACGAAAATAGGATATGTGTACTTCAACATTCCAATAACTAACAATTCACAACTATTTTAACCAATATCATGCAAAAACAGTTGCAATTAGGGTTGATGTCATCAATTGAGTGATGATGATGGCATCCAACACTGGGTTGGATGATATAGATCTCGAAAAACCCAATTAGGACAATGAATGTGTTGAAAATCCTTCAGTGATTCATAAATATCATTAACCATAAGGTTATGGCAGAGAAAAGAAAAAATAACTTAACTTTGATGAACCAACATAAATAACTTAGTTTTTCTCTGACCACCTGGTCGTCCTCTTAAAAATTGCAATACTTTGTAGTAGAATACTCCCAACAAGGATTTACTACTCTGATACCATGTAAAAATCTAGATATGGTGAAGGAAGATAAGAAAATTGAGAAAAAAACGAGAAAGAAGAAGAAGAACTATATGAAGAGCTTGAAAGGCTTGGTTGGGAACTCTGCACAAATTCCTAGACTTCTTAAATTAGTGTTTTGAGTTACAATTATAAAAATACCTTTATACACTTGATACACCTTAATCTCCTTATATCTATCTAACTACTCATCCTATGTACATGAAAATTTAACCACTGATATAATTTAACATGTAAAATAAGATTACATAAAGAAACTTAACCATTGAAGTCGTAACATGACCAAAATACTCTTAGATTTATTTTATAATATCACTCTTCTTCATTAATATGAATTTTAGACTTGGAGGTTGGCAGTCGGTCTTCAGCTTGTCGTTCAAACGCTACCCTACTACACCCTGACCTGAAGGGCTTCTTCACACTGTAACTCAAATCTTTTGTAGGGATGCACATGTACATGTGTATGTACTAATCAGTAACAAGTGAGTTCTATATTGCAAACCTTGGTTTTCCAATTTGGATTTGGGAATACATTTACATCCCAGTTTTATGAGTTAGTTCAGGTAAATCAAATCGAAAATCGCAAGTTCGGTGGGCCCAAGTGGAAGGAGAGTCACTCATTTTAGAAGGCTCTTAGTTTGATAAACCATGTCGCAAATTGAGGCTCAAATACTGAAAACTATCAAGTTTCGAACTCAATTGTAGGAAACATCTTGTAGCCTGGAACAACCAAGGTAAGGTATATCAGACTTCTTCTGGCTTGAACAATGGGTTCTTGAACTTTCTTTATCTAATCTTTTCGATTGCAAAAACACATCTTATGGCACAAGTTCCATTAGCCACTTAGATTTTTCTCTTGAAACATTCTAAGAGAGAGACATGAGAAGTGGAGGATAACCCATTGCCTAGATCAAAAAAGAACTTGCAGGACTCGTTCTCATTAAGAAACCTTACTTAGCAAACACATCGTATGAGGAGGTATCACCCCTTGGGGGCTTCTTCCTCAATAAAACAAGTTTCTAAACTGCGTTCTTAGTTTCAAGAAGGACCTCTATAGATCCGATGGTTGTTCGGATCTAAACAGAAATTAGTAAAAGAAATTGAATTAGATATCTAATATTAAAGACTGCACTTTACAGTCAAGTTTGTAACTTTTTCATAGGAGCTTGTGAAGGTGATGTCCGACAAGACTAGTTCAAATGGAGATCTGTAGTGTTCGTTACTCGTCAAAGCAACCATTATCCTTCCATGGAAACTATTTGCTAAAAGAAACAAACCAGTAGCAGGTTCTTTAGCGTCAAGACTTGAACATCTTCGAAGTTTTCTAGAAAATTGAGTGGCTGCTTCATTTGCCTTTGTTCCCATCTTTGAGGAGAAGACCCGGTCAGTGAAGGAGCACCTTTGTTCTCGTCTTTGAGAAGAAGACCCGATCAGTGAAGGAGCATTCCAAAAGGTGCTTACGAAGCTTTACCTGTCAGAGGAGGAACAACCAACGAGAGGCCCCCTTCACACAGAGAAGACAAAAAACAACAATGGCAAGCAAATAATTGTTGAACAAATTCCTTAATAGTGAAATCCCAAAACGATCTCACATCTTGGAACCTTTCTAGGAAAGCATGGAATCTAATCCAAGATGGGGAAAAGAGTTCTTCACCTCCAAAAACGATATCGTGTTAGACGGCAACCTTGTTAAAGAGTCTCCATGTGTTGCATGGGGCAGCTAATATTTGACTGGAACACTGTGAGTGAGTCATGGTGCACATGATTGGTTCATTCGCTTGGACCCATTCATGTAAAGATTCGTGGGTCCCACTTTTAGGGGTTCTCCTAAGGCTTGCAAGTTTTGAGATGGTGCCTGTGATCAAATCTCCAAATTGAGGAGGTAACCGTAATTTATAACAATTTTCGTAACTTTGTGACGGGTGGGGGAGTGCCAATCAATCCGACAAAATGTGTAGCTATTAGGCTTTGTTCTAACCGAATGGGTCCCTTAATTAAGGCACCTAGCGAAGTGGGGGCACGCTGGTCAAGCCTGCGGCTCAGAGCCACCTTGTATGATGGGGACCAGTTTGAACCGTTACGGAAATGAGACAAGCCGTCCAAGTCAACAAATTGATCGTTTGTGCATCAAGTTTTAAATGCTGATGTTAATGTTTACAAACATCCCGGCAATGTTCGATCTTTCTCAGGATCACAAATAGAATTACGAGAGGCAACGTTCTAATGCGAATGCTTTTAGACTTGGTGATAGAGAGAACATCATAACGGATAACACTTATCTTGTATGATAGATATATAATCTTAGTGATAACGTTTATATTATAAAATCTTATCTCTTTGTAACATATAAATACCTATATTGATGAATATAAACATGGTGAAATATTTCTTCTGATTCTTCAATATGGTATCAGAGCAGAGGTAGACGATCCTCTCTATCGTCAAAAACAAAAATCTGGTTTAATCATTTCAAACAAAAATCCCATGTGTTTGATACATTTGTCCGGTTCAAATCTCATGTCGAAAACTTCTTTGGTAAATGAATTAAAACACTTTTTTTTTATAATGGAGGGGAATAGAAAGTAATGTCCTCTTTTCTGGCTACCAATGACATTTCTCATCCAACGTCACTACCACATACACCTGAATACAATGGGTATTTCAAACGACAACATCGTCATATTGTCGAAACAAATTTGTCTCGTCTCTTTCATGCATTCATACCTCTATCTTTCTGGTCATATACTTTCTCCATTGTTGTCTATCTCATCAACCATCTACCTACTCCCACGTTTAATCTTCTTTCACCGTATGCCAGACTGTGGTTTGCTCCTCGACTGAGGCGGAATATCGCTCCGTTGCAACCGTTGTAGCTGAAATCCGTTGGATCTGCTATTTTCTTACTAAACTTGATGTTTTTCTTCCACAACAATCAGTGTTTTATTGTAATAATATCGGTGTTATAAATTTGTGCTCCAATCCAGTATTTCACTTTCGTATAAAATATGTTGCTTTGGGAACAAGTTCAAAGTCGCGTTCTTCAAGTTACCCATATCTCCTCTACTAATCAATTGGCTTATGCTCTCACCAAACTGTTTCTGCAAACATGCTTCATCCTCTTGAAGACCAAGATTGAACTTTCCTCTCATAGTTCCATCTTGCGGGAGTTTGATAGAGATAACATGATAACGGATAAATATGTAATCTTAATAATAACGCTTACCATGTAAAATCTTATTTCTTTGTAACCTAGAAATACCTGTATTGATGAATATTTCTTTTGATTCTTCGATACTTGGCAGACTTCTACTACTTTGTTTGGGAGACGGATCAAGACAAATTGGTGGGGCATCCCGGCAATGTTAATTGTTCTCGAGTGTGGCAAACAATGGGGCATGTCCTGGGAGGAGCCTGAACCCACGGGAAACTCGGACGTGTCTAAACCATTCAATAAAGGTATGAATGAGTGAGTGACTCTCAACTGATTCACGAGGGAGAAGAAGCTACAGATTATATAAAGATTGAAGGGATTCTCATTGGGAATTTTCTCGAGTTAAAATTTCTGCGTAATCTTGAAAATTTCCTGACGACCCATTCTTCGGGACGAAGACACACGTTTGCTGGATGTCAAATGCACGCCATGGTGCATTTATGATCATGGCATCTGCTTTTGAGTGGGGCCAGATGATGGGAACCAATCACTTGTGAGAAGACAACCGAGGGCAGAAAGTACTTTCCACCTAATAAACAGCTGGGTACTTTTAATCCTTCTCTTTTTCACTCTCAAGTGGCGAGGCCGAGGACTACTTTGGATCGGAGTTGCGAGTACGGCTAGTAATTACTATGTGAATGACGTGTTTCTGCTTGAATCCAACTCTTGCTTGGCCTTTGCCCATCGCCATGGATGCTTTTCAAGAACAGAGGAAGCTTTTTCCAGTCTGTTCGCCATGTGACCGATCAAAATCAGTCAATCTCCTTTTTTTCTTTCCCCCTCCTTCCACTGCTTTCTTTTCTGAATTTCTCCTTTTGAGGCTATTATATTCGAGAAATTCGCGTTTCTTTGGCACAACGCGACCACGATAGGAATCGGATAGCACTTCCCGGGTCGCTGCCTTCCCAACAGTAAACATCATAGACTTATAATCTAGAAAGAGGGAAGAGAGAAAGATGGCTTTTTCAATCAATTTTGTAGAAAATGAACGACAGAAAGAAGTTAATATTGCTATTTCCCACCATTTATTTGGATAAAATCACTACAAGTTATCAGAAAATTACAGATCAGTCTACAACAGACAGATGATACTGAGAATTTGCCGGCACTCAGCCGACCTTCTCACCTTTTGGAACGTAATTCTATCTTCGAGATGGGTATTTGAGGAAAGCCCTCTATCAATTTCTTCACCGGCTAATTAGAAAAAGGAGAGAAAGAGCAACAAGAATAACGAAAAACAAGAAGCAAGTGGCTTGAACTGAGAGGAACCAGATGCGTGAGCCGCTGGGGGAGGATTATAGAAATAGAAAGGGAAGTAAGGCACAATGGGGTTGGGCGGAGGCGGC
The DNA here is from genome assembly GCF_029961685.1 of Aristolochia californica. Lineage (NCBI taxonomy): Eukaryota > Viridiplantae > Streptophyta > Magnoliopsida > Piperales > Aristolochiaceae > Aristolochia > Aristolochia californica. The sequence goes on along the minus strand of NW_027181992.1, from coordinate 44,828,876 downwards.
CAAGGGTACTGACCTCCGCCGCCGCCACCTCCTCCACTGCTCCCACCACTCCCACTACCTCCTCCTCCGCAGTTACCTGACGAACAACCTCCTCCACCAGAGGGAGGAGGAGGCGAATAGTAGACAATTGGAGGCGGCGGAGAAGCCTTGTCAATTGGAGGCGGCGGAGAAGCATACGCAATTGGAGGCGGCGGACATTCTACTTCAGCCGGAGGCGGCGGAGATGGAGGTGGCGGCGACGGCGTCGGTGGTGGAAGAGAGGGCGCTGGTTGGCAAGGATTATCGCAAACCGAGCACATTTGACAAAATATCTGGTCTTTAATTTTCACCGGCGACGACGTCACTGACAGTACTAGCGAGAGAAAGAGGAACAGAGAAAGAAGCCCCATTGTTGCAGAAGCAGACAATGAAGCGCCGCTCGTCTTTGAGAATTTGAGAGAGAAACAGAAATGCGACGCTGAGTGAAGCATTATATTTCTAGGTTCACAGAGGCGCTATTGCACGACAGAGTGGAAATGCAAGTAGGTTTTCCACTTCTGGCTTTATAATCATTTCGTTTGTGAGAAGTACGTAAGACGCAACAGAAACATGAAAAAGTGCTAAAAACTGCCGAGCCCCAGTCTATTCTAGGTCCAGATTCACTCTAATGTGACTCTCAGTTTAGTAGTTCTTATTTTAGTCTCTACCAGTTTTCAAGTTCACAAATTACACTGGGGATTCGGGAGCGAGAGACAAACGAATGAACCATTATCAACGTTTAGGACACGTGGTAGGTGGTGGTTGGTATACTTCTGTGACGTGGCAGAGTAAACCATTGTCGACGTCCAGAAGCCGCAATAGGCACGTTGGGCTTTATTCCGGTGATTATGATTGATCCGTTCGAGGCAGGATGGCACGTGTGAAAAAGGTTTAAGAGCTCGCTTTTGACTTTTTTTACGTGTCGTTCGTGTGGCGTGCGTGTCGGTGACTTTGTCGGGGATCGGCGCTCCCGATCCCCTTTCTCGCCCCCTTCAGTTCAGTCGTATGAATTCACATAACAGAAAATTAAGGTAATTGATCTGGACTCTGGAGGAAGCTTCATCGGTAGTTTTGATGTTCTTGAGCTTCGTTCCCCGTTTTTATTCTTTTTCAGTTCGTTAATGAAGAGCTCCGGCATTGACGGATGTCGGTGGTTTGTCGTCACTTTCGGTCACTTTAATCGTCGCTAGGAAGCGCATACTGCTTTTCTTTTTCCAGAATAGACAATCGTCGTCCCTAAGGTTCAACGAAGCAGAATTTTAAATATCTGCTCGGAGAAAATAAAATTTACTACAATTCACTATGATTCCATATGCCAGATCTCAGATGATCAAATCGTATTTCTTCTTTTGCTCACCTGTTGATTTTATACTACTAATTCATGAATCAAACTCCACTTTGTTTTGATTCGGATGCTTCGAAGAATACTCAACTTTCGATACTCCACCTTTCCAGCCTGTACTGACCTGAATTATAATAATGCAGGTTGTGCGAAAGAGGGATAAAGAGCTGTTCGATCTTCATAACACAAGCATCAGAAACTAGAGACAGGTTTTCCGTCTTTCAGCTGAAGTTTTCTATTTAATTTGCATAATCTGAAACATAGTTTCTTTAACTCGTCGAGTTGACTCATAACTCAATCATGTGATTTGTCATTCATCAAGTTGATTTGCGACATAATTGTGTTAGAGACTCCATTCTTCTTTATTAGCTGAATCCTTTTCTTATTAACTCGGATTTTATGTATACAAGTTTGAGTCCAAATCCAAGGAAAAAAACCCCGATACGTAAGAAAGGGGATCCAATGCAGAAGCCTTTTGTGAAGCTTTAGTATTCATGGATTTACTTGGAATTTGAGTCTTGGGCTTTACTCTTTTACCGTCCTTGTCAACGACAACCACGACAGGGGAAATGATAGAGGATTTGAGTAAGAGAGAGAGAAGAGAAGGGGCATAGGGCACAAGGTGTTTGGTTGGGGAGTGACAGTGCGGTGAAACGAAGGAGATCATTTTGTGCTTTGCCACTTGGCTTTCATCTGCTTTTGGTAATTTGGCATTGGGGGTTTGGTACCACAACGTTTGATACGTAGAAAACGGACAGAAGTTATTCGGCTGGCGAGAGGATGGGCAAGCAGAGAATCTTGAAGGAATTATGAATGCATCTATGACGTGGTGAAGATCAAGTACAGCCATACAATTAGCCCTATCTTCTCCTCTACACATCAACTTCTTCTTCTTATCAGGATAGGTGATTCTGCATTCAATCTTCATTGGGCACGTGGCACAGCTGTAGTAGCTTGCTGGGGTGGTCCAATGTAAAAAGAAAATTGATATAGTTGGTGCCAGAACTGTGAATAAAAAAAATCTAAAAGCCATGAAGATGATGAAAACGAATTTATATGTGTCAGACTTGATAGATGCCAATTTGAAAGGGAAAGAGGGATTTGGATTATTAGTTTTCTAATGAGCCGCCTGAATTTCAAAGAAAGCGATGCTTGACGAAAGGAGCTGATACTAATGTCTAACCTTAAACACATCGCAGCAAAATCTCTGAAGTAGCTAATTATATGTCATTCGACTCTTCGAGATTCTACTGAACCAACTTTATGTCTCTCTCTTTCCTGTCAAGACTGGCGTTAGACAGTCTCTTGGTTGCTTTATAGCCCATTCTAGTTTTCCCATGTCGCTGTGGTGCCGGTGTTCAGCGACATGGGAAACTAAAACATTGATAGTTAAATCATCGATCAACATGGTCGGTGTTGCTTCATTGGTAATGAATAATTATGGCTTTTGATGCTATAATGGCTATAATGGCTGGTGTCATCTTAAAGTTTACGTTTCTGCTCTTGCAGTTCTGTCTCTATTTCTTTTTGTATATTTACTTTCTCTGAAGCGGTTTTAGACCTGGATAAGTAACTCAAGAGTTTGGGATGCTATTTGATCTCACTTGATCCAAGAGAAGTGTCTTTGGGATGCTATTTGATCTTACTTGAGCCAAGAGAAGTGTCTGTAATTAGTGCTTCTCTAATTTGCTTACTGTTAGTATTATATTGAAGACACTAGTCCTAAGGACCATTCGATTCTAATCCCGGTCCCAAATGTGCTACTATGGTTGTGTTTGGAACATAGAAAGTGGAGAGAAAAGAAAAAGAAAGAGAAATAAAGAAAAAATAAAAGAGGTTTATTTTCTCATATTTGGATGCCCATGAAAAATGAGAGAGAAAATGGAAGAGAAATATAGTTTCTCTTGTTTGGATACACATGGAGAAAAAATTAGTAATATCTTAAAATTTTAATGATAAAAATTTTCTCTCTAAAGTTCATCATTTTGTGAGAACAATATATTAACTAAGATTTTCTTTTCTCTCAATAATCCTCTGCTATTAAACAATAGAAAATAATTTCCTCTCTCCTTTTCTTTTCTTTTCTATGGGTTCCAAATAGGCCCTAAGTTTGTAACAAACCAAATCATACAACCTTGGAATGTTGGCATCACTCAGCTATCCCTCTCTATTAGAAAAACAACCCACTATCCTAGAGGGTCTACCTCCTGCAGAATCTCTTGATCAACAATGGTACCCCTACTCAAGTGACCATTCATCTTACCTCCCACTCAAAAGGTAACATTTCATCTTACATGTCCTCATCAGGTACTAGACATGCGAAAGTTGGCAATGGTGTGTTGCTGCCTATTGTTGGCCATGGCATGGTAACCCTACACCACTCCTGTCTTACTCTTAGCTTGCTCATTTCTCTTTACATATTTGCAAAAGCTTAGTCTTTTTAAGGTTGTGTTTGGAACACAGAAAGTGGAAACAAAAGAAAAGGAAGAAAAGAGAAAGAGAAAAAGAAAAGAAAATCAGTTTTTTTTCTCCTATTTGGATGCCCATTGAAAATGAGAGAGAAAATGGAAGAGACATGTGGTTTCTCTTGTTTAGATACACATGGAAAATAAAAAAGAAAAGAAAATTAGTCATATTTTTAAATTTTGATGATTAAAGTTTTCTCTCAAGTTTTTTATTTTATTTTCTTTTCTCCTCAAATTCCATCATTTTGTGAGAAAAAAAATTATTTATTCCATGATTTTTACTAGAAATGCATATGAAATACTTGGGTTAAATTTATGAAAAATAGAAATACTTCATTGACTTGATGTTTTAGAGTATATGAATTCCTATTTATAATAGAGAAAAGTAGTAGTGTCCAATTACAATTAAACTACTTTTGTCCCAATTACACCCAAACTCTAACACTTAAAGATAAGTCCTAGCATAATTAAATAACTCAATATAAATAAAATACTAACATAACTAAAAACTAAAACTCTTCTGTGATACCACATTCTATAATAATTTTTGCTCTATAATACTTCTTATTGTAAGAGTCATGTAAGACTTTTCCATATTTGCTCTTCAACAACTTGGTTTTGCAAATTGTCACTTCAATTAAGTTTTGTTATTTTCAAAAGAAATATGAGAGTCAACCTATAGTCAACAAGTGATGTCAAGAAACATGAGGCATTAATGGTCCCTGAAAACATACTTTTACGAAAAAAAAGGTAGTAAGAGGGCCTTAATGAAACTATTTTTCCTTCCTCCAAACTACTTTCTCTACTTTCCCCTCTTCCTCCCAACCCTCTTTAGCTATCACCTCTTTCGTTCCCACTACCTTATCCCCTACCACCCCTTCCAACACTAGTCCACCCCCCTTGTGCTACTTCTCCCTCACTCTCTTTACCTCCACCCCTCGTCCATCCACCTCGTCAACTCCTATACCTCCGACCATCCTATGGTTATTGCTCTAAAAGTCAAACCAACATTATCTCCTTTTTATCTGTTTTCCAAACATTTTCTTTAAACAAGCTCTCACTCTTCCTCATATAGGAAGGCTGCAATTGGCATTGAAATCAAAGCCCTTCATTTGAATAACAAATGGGACTGTCCTTTGTTGCTTGTTTATGCATGTTATTGGAAGTGAATGAATTTTTGGAACTATACTAAAGTCGGATGGTTCCATTGATAAATACAAGACCAGGCTTGTCACCCCAAGGATTCACTCAAAAACTTTGACACAACTACACCTAGACCTTTAGTCCTATTGTCAAAGCCCCTATCATTTGTATTTTGCTCACCATGGTTATCTAAAAAAGTTAGTCTATCTTTCAATATGATGTAAATATTGCTTCTTAAATGGGTATTTATGCGAATTTTCTTATGACAACCACCTGGTGGTTATAAAAAACCTGTTTTTTTTGCATGTTTGTAAACTTGTAAACACACTCAATGGCCTTCAACAAGCTCCTAGATCCTGATTTGAATGTTTTACCTCATTTTAAGCAAATTCGATGCATCTCTCTTCGTTTTTTTAATCCACCCATCGTATTATGTATCTTCTACTGTATGTTCATGACATTTTACTTGCAAGTAGTAGTGCCACTTTGTGAAAACATTTTCATGCAGAACTACATAAAGAATTTGCTTTGAAAGACTTCAGAGTACTAGATTATTTCCTCGGTATTACAATACTATGTGATGCATCACCAAAATGTCTTTTTTTAATACCCTCCTCTGTCCCTCTTTTTATTGGTGACATGCTGCGGAAGGGAAATTGCCGCTCGTTAAAATTCAAAAAATGAGGCATTGACGGACTTTCTCTCGCGACCGATGAGAATAAAAAGAGGTCGACCGGACTTATGCAGCAGCAGGAGCCGTTCGATTAATCTAGTCGCTTCCTCGTAAAATCTTCATCTGTCTCGATCCGCTCCTCTTCGTTTTGACCAATCAGAACTCAGTAGCGTCTGAGTTCTTGATCTCTTATAAATTGCAGTTAACCCGGTTTAAAATTTTTGAGAATCGAGACGAAATCTATAACGCGACAGCTTCTTCGTTGAGGATAAAAAATGGCGAGAAACCCCCTTTCCACCGCCAAAGCCGTTCCAACAAAGAAAGTGGAGCAGAAGCAGAAGTCGGCAAAGCTTCCGTCGCCCCTCCACCCTCCATACTTGCAGGTTCTTGTCTTTTTCGCTGTTTCGTGGATTGCATCTTTTTTGGGTTTTTAACTTTTCTGATCGTTTGACGTTTCCTTCGTGTTGTAGCAGATGATTAAGGAAGCTATCTGTGCTCTGAAAGAACGGACTGGTTCGAGCCAACCGGCGATAGCCAAGTACATTGAGGAGAAGTATAGCACAAATCTTTCCCCCAATTTCAAGAAGATTTTGTCCGTCCAACTGAAGAAATTTGCCAAGTCGGAGAAACTTGTAAAGGTTAAAAATTCATTCAAGATCAGTGCGCCTGAGAAGACGAAGAAAGTCGTTTCCTCTACCAAGGAGGAGAAGCCAGCGAAGAAAGAGGAGAAAACAAAGGCGCCCAGAAAGGTTGCCGGAGAGAAGAAGCAGAATACTGTGACTGGCGCTGGAGTAAAAGACAAAATCAAAACAAAGAGGTTGAGTCAAGTGTCTACCCCGAAAGAACTGAAGAAGAAGAAGAAGTCTTTGACTCCAAAGAAGGCGACCAAATCTATCAAAAAATCGCCTAAGCCTAAACCGGTGACAAAGAGAGGGAAGAAGGCATGATGTTCTGTTAGAAATTTGCAAGATGGTGGTGGAGTCTATCTTTTATACTGTATTTTCTGGTTTTCTGACTGTAATTATGTTTCTTCCTTTTGCTGAAGCTATTATAAATGAAAATTTGTAAGATGGGCTTGGTTAAGACTTTTAAAAACTTCTCTTCTCTACTGTTACTCTTTGAACATCACATTGAGTAGGCAGAGTATCGGAGCTAATGATTCATTAACCTTTTTTAACCACAGATGGGTGTATAGAGTTTCGATTGGCTAAAAATTTCAGGTATGAAGTTGACTCGTATCAGGCTAAAACAGAATCTGAAGAGCACCAGGAAAGAAAGAGCACCAGGAAAGAAAGGCCACCATTATTGAGCAAAGATGACATAAGGGTTTATTAAGGGCATTGAATTGAGTATGAGCCCAAATTTATTGATGTTTGAGCTTGATTTAAATATTTTGAACTTTGAGTTTAAGTAAGTCTAGCTTTGAGTTTAAAATTGTAATCTGAGTTCTAATATATTGTTGGAAGATTGGTTTAAGGTTAGAAGCCCATATGTTAAAAAAGTGGTAAAGTGGTTATTTATGGTTTATTCCATACGGATGACATAAAGATGTAAATATATTATTTTATTATCTTTTAATCTATTGAGTTGTAACTCTCAAAACTTTGTAATACTATAAATAAGAGCATTAGCTAAGAGGTAAGACATTCAAGCTTTATCCTCTCTTTGAGAAAACGTCCAGCCACCCTCTCTTCTCCCTTGACGTATTCTCTCATTCCCTTAATCCAAACTCTCCTCTCTAACGTCTTTCTCCTTCTCCTTTTTCTCTCTCTTTTCTCTTTCTTCTTCCATGTTAACTTAGAGTCATTCTCATGGGGTCTTAACTTCTACATAGTATCAGAGCTTGGAGGTTAGGATCTTTATTCAAGTAGTTATGTTATTCGTTCAAGAAGTTGTGTATAGGAGTTCAGCCATGAAGAGATAAGTAAAATCTGTTTTTTGTTTTTTTTCCTCTTTAAGGTTTCAATTTTTTTTCCCTCTTCTTGAATTTTTTATTTACGTCAAGGCAAGATAATCTTCATAAACATTGTGAAGATCTATCTTGTATGACTAAAAGGATATTATAGTGTTAATCATCTTGTAGCAAAATTACATGATTGATCAAAAGTTATTTTTTTTGTTTGTTATTTGGATTCATTTACCTTTATGTAACAAAAAACAAACATTGTTGATTTGGATTCCAGCATATGTTGCTGTCAATTCTATAATTTAACATTACTCATGGGAGTGTGTTATGTTATTGGATGACCGTTATATATTTGATGAAATTCCAACACTCACTTATCCCTATTATTTTTACGTTTGAACTTCAACAATTGAATCTTTTTTTTTTTTTTTTTTTTGTGTTAAAGCATTCCCATGAGTTGGAATTTATTTTGCCAAGAAATTGCTCTAGGTTTGCCAAGAAAGGCCTTATCTAAAGTTGTTCTCGATTTTGTGGTTGAGTTTGGATTAAGGATAAAAGTTGCATCTATTCTCTTCTCTTTATTTTCTTTTATAAGTATAAGAGAAGTTGAGTAGTAGCTGGTTCTTGTTATCACTTGACAAAAGCACTAATTTTTCCATGATTTGGTGCTTATTCTCGCGAAAATATTCTCTACTTATTTTTTGTGGCTAATTTGGTCTACGGGTGCTTCAAATTACATTGTGTAATTGTTATTTGAGCCCCTTTGACAATTGACTTTTCTAGTTGATTTGCGTTAATATGGAGAGTGGACATATGATTAATAAGAGTGACATACTCCGAATTACTACAATTCCACTAAGAGGTCTTTCCAATTACCTTAGCTGGTCACAATCGGTACAGAGAGTTCTCATCACTTATGACCTTCTAGGTCATGTTATCAAAATCCCTCATCTGATTGATGAACAAGATGAAGTCTATCGTAAATGGGTAAAAAATGATAACATGGTTATCAGTTGACTTATTAACAACATGGAAGAGCATGTCGCTAACGATGTGGTCCACTTGGAAACTTCCAAGGATATTTGGGACACATGTGCTAAGCTCTATTCCAGTACCGCCTTCTTGCAAAGGGTATATGATGTTTTCCAAAGTATGTTGGCTACTAAACAAGGAGATAATATTCATGAGTTTCTGACCAGGTTTCGTGGCCTTCTCCAAGAATAGAAAATTGTTCAACCATACTCTATCGACATTGTTGTTCAAGAAAAACAGCACGAGGCATTAACAACGGTTATTTGTCTTACCAATATTAAGCCATATCTAGAGGTGGTTAAGACTCACATTCTTAGTTCCTCTGCCTTTCCCTCTTTTGATGACATCAGTGCTACGTTGTTACAAATTCCTGATCCATCTCCTCATTTTTCGATTGATGCTCCATTAGCTATGTTCTCTGGTAATCGGGGTACATCATCCCCATTTCAAGGACGCGGTAGAAATACAAGAGGAGGCAGTAATAGAGGTGGTCAAACAGGTCCGACCCATTCCCGCACTAAGCCCCGATTGTGCACTTACCGTGGTGGTCAGAACCACCTTGTGGATTCATGCTAGAAACTCAATGGCAACCCTGATTGGGCAACAAGCCAATCCAGCCTCAGTTACTGTTGAGAAAAAGGAGGATATGACTGATTCTCATTCCAGGAATGTGACTATTTCTGCGGAAGACTATGCTGCAATTCTGAAGCTAAAATCCTTATTGGATCAATTCTCTACTCCACTAGGCCCTACTGCTGCCACTACCATTGCCTCAGGTGTGTTTTCTTCTACCTCTTGGATCATTAACTTCGAGGCTTCTGAACACTTGTCAGGTAACAAACACATGCTTCATTCATTGTCTCCATGTCTTCCTCATAAATTTGTCACTATTGCTAATGGTACCCAAACCAAGGTGGTTGGCAAGGGTTCCTCCTCTCTTACCGTGTCTAGTCCTCTCCAAAATGTGTTATTCATTCCTCAATTTCCGTTAAATTTGTTCTCCGTTAGTCAATTAACCAAACAATTGAATTGTTTTGTCACCTTCTCACCATCTTCGTGTCTATTTCAGGATCTAACTATGAAACAGGTAATTGGTGACGACCATAAAAAAAGGGGGTTTAAACTATTTTATTCTTCCACCAGTTGCTGCTATTTCATCCACTACATCTAAGGCTCAACTATGGCACAACCGGCTTGGTCATCCATCTACCTCATCACTTCATTCTATAGTTCTATCTCTTAAATCTTTGTCTAATTTCAACTGTGAAGCATGTCAATTAAGTAAGCATATTAGGAGTACATATTTTTCTCATCTTACAACTACTAGTACTGCTTCATTTGCATTAATACATTCTTAAGTATGAAGCCCTTTAAAGGTCTCTAACATTTCTCAAGTTCAATATTTTGTTACTTTTGTGGATGATTTTACTCGAGTGACTTGGTTGTTTTTTTTAAAGAATGATCAGAAATTCTTTCTATTTTTAAAAACTTTCATGCAATGGTTCTAACACAATTTGGAAAAATAATTCAAATCCTTAGATCAGATAACGCTAAGGAATATTTGTCTCATGAGTTTAAATCGTTTTGTGAGGGTAATGGACTTATTCATCAAACATCATATGCCTATACCCTTCAACAAAATGGTGTTGTTGAAAGAAAAAATCGTCTACCCCTTGAAGTTGCTCAGGGCCTCCTCTACTCCAAGAAGGTACCCTGCTTTTATTAGTCTCATGCTATTCTTACACCATGCTTTCTCATTAATAGGTTACCTTCATCAGTACTTAGAAATCAAACTCCGTATTCTGTTTTGTTTCATGGTGAAGATCCATTTTCTCTTCCTCATAAAGTATTTGGTTGTACATGTTTTGTTCATGATACTTTACCACATAAAAGTAAACTTGATCTTCGGTCTTTGAGGTGTATTTTTTTGGGATATTCTCGAACTCAGAAAGGATATATTTTTTATAATCCGACACTTCGGAGGTTGATGGTATCTCGCTCGGGATGTGACTTTCTTTGAAGACACATCTTTTTACTCATCACATGAGGCTACTCCATGGTTTACATTTCCTCCTACCACTCCATGCCCGCTTGTGCCGTTTAATGAAGATATTACTCAACCCCCTGAAGCACTGGCCGTCCCTCACTTGTGGAAGTGTCCGATCCACATGAGGTAAGTCTTTCTCCTCCTCCTATGTTTGGAGCTGAATTTGATACTCGGCCTATTCCATTACAAAAGGAAACCCATTCTTGTACAACGTCTCATCCAATTGCCAGTTTTATGTCTTTTCATTGCTTATCTTCTGAGTGTGTTCAGTTTCTTGCTTCTCTTTCGTTTGTTTCCATTCCACAATCCTATCAGAAGGCCCTCAAACATCTAGGATGGAAGACAACTATGGATGAAGAAATGCATGCATTATATGAAAATCAAACATGGACATTAGCATCTCTCCCAAAAGGGAAAAGACCGGTTGGTTGCAGATGGGTTCTTTCGGTGAAACACTACCCAGATGAGTCGGTTGCTCACCTTAAAGCATGCATGGTTGCAAAAGGTTATACTCAGTGTTATGGGATAGATTATGAAGAGACTTTCTCTCTTGTTTCAAAACTAAACTCGATACGTATCATTCTCTCTATTATTGCTAACTCATCCTGGCCAGTATATCAGCTCGATGTAAAAAATACATTTTTAAATGGTGATGTACGCGAAGAAATTTATATGGTCCAACCACCAGGATATGTGGTTGAGGGGGAGTCCATATGCCGGTAAAAAAAAATCTTTATGTGGGTAAGCAATCCCCTTGGGCCTAGTTTGATAAATTCAGTCAAGCGCTTCTATGATTTGGCTTTCCTAGATGTTTGGTTGAGTGAGTGTTCGGTTGATCACTCAGTATATGTTAAAAATACTATCAAAGGGAAGGTATTATTGGTCGTGTATGTTGATGATATTATCTTTACTAGGAATGATGCTCATAGTATACAAGAAGTGAAAAATATGATATGTCAAGAGTTCAAAACTAAAGATGTGAGTAAGCTCAAATATTTTATGGGTATAGAAGTCCTTCAATCAAACCTTGGAATAGTAGTGTGTCAATGAAAATACGTCTTGGATCTTTTTGAAGAAACCTGAATGAAGGGTGTTAGACCAGTTGATACACCTATGGATGCGAATGAAAAATTGTGTGCCACAAATGGAGAAGATGTTGACACTTGTAAATATCAAAGACTGGTGGAAAGATTGATCTATCTCACGGTAACCAAGTCAGATATATCATATGTTGTGAATGTGGTAAGTCAATTCATGCACAAACCACAAATTACTCACTGGCAAGCGTTGGAGAGAATTCTACGATACTTAAAAGGTACTCCAGGAAGAGGATTGCTATATAAAAAACATGGTCACTTTAATATAGAAGGCTTCTTAAATGTAGATTGGGCTGGATCACCCGATGATAGAAAATCTACTTCTGGGTATTGTACCCTTGTTGGGGAGAACTTGATCACATGGAAAAGAAAAAAACAAAACGTGGTTGCAAGATCTAGTGCTGAAGCAGAATACTGAGCTATGACCTACACTGTAAGTGAACTTTTATGGATAAAAACTCTTCTTACCGAATTGGGATTTTATAAAGGTGGCTTTATGGGCCTACATTGTGATAATCAAGCAACTATTCACATTACATCAAATCCAGTCTTCCACGAAAGAACTAAACATATTGAAGTGGATTGTCATTTTATATGGGAAAAGTGTTGGAAGATGGGCTCATACCCACAAGCTCAAGGCTAGAAACCCACACGTCAAAGGAGTGGTAAAGTGGTTATTTATGGTATATTCCACAAGGATGACATGAAGATGTAAGTACATTGTGTTAGTTTGTCTATTAATCTATTGAGTTGTAACCCTAAGGGTTTTGTAACACTATAAATAAGAGCATTGGCTAAGAGGTAAGACATTCAAGCTTTCTCCTGTCTTTGAGAAGACATCATGCCACCCTCTCTTCTCCCTTCACGCATTCTCTCCTTTCCTTAATCTAAACTCTCCTCTCTAACGTCCTTCTCATTTCTCCCTCATCTCTCTCTTCTCTCCTTCTTTTTCCAAGTTAACCTAGAATTATTCTCATGGGGTCCTAACTTTTACACATACATTTAAAATTTCACAAAAAATACATATCAAATAAATTGTATATAAAATTGTGCATACATTTTACATAAAATTGGGCATAACCTCTACTTAAAATTGGCATGACTACTACATAGAATTGGGCATAATATATGTACATAATACCTACATAAAATGTCTATACACTCTACATAAAATTATTCATAAACACCACATAATATTCTGAATAAACTTTATTCAATACACAAACACACAAAAAAAAAATTGAATATCAATATACAATCACCCATATAAAAATAATATAAATCCAATATTAATTTATAAACTATAGTTCTTTATCTTGTGCATATATTTTTAGACTCTGAAGAAGTTTTGTCAGTATCTATTCTTCAACAAATATGCTTTCTTTTTAGGAATTTTTGTCTGTGTTTTCATTTTTTTCTGGTCTACCATGGCTACAAAGGATTTTCAGAAGCTGTAAAATCTCTATTCCTCTCGACTACCATGGGACACTTACAACACCCAACTGCACATGCAGTTGATAATGTACGTTGAACAAACAATAGCTGCAATTTCCTAGATGACAACCACAAGCCCAATTGAAACACTACAACTTGATTTGATACTTAGAAGTTAACAAATTGTAGTATCTGATGACTCTCATGGTCCTCAAACAATTTAGCATCGGAACTAATGAAATGCTTATTCAAAAAATATATTGACCATTGCACTTTGGACTTTTTGAACTAGTCCGTTCAGAATGTGGACACTTCAATGTAGGCCCACAGATTGTTTTTATGAACAAAGCACACTTACCTAGCCGGTAATGGCCATTTCAAATGGCAAAAAATTATAGAAATAGAATTGACCATTTTGGTACAGTTGAGATCTATTGAAAACGGCCATTTCAATAGAATATAAACATTTTACTAAGCAATGTCTAAAAAACAGAATTTGAACTCTAAAACCACCATTAAAACTAAAAAAATGGCAATAATTCACATTAAAAAGGGGCGGGCTGATCTGACCTGCAAGATGCGCTTGCCAAAAATAACTTCTTGTTGGTCAAGCCCGAATAAATCCAGAACAACTTCCTACTGGCTACAAGCACTTCTAGCCGTGAGAGAGAAATGGGTGAGAGGGGGCAGATGAGGTTCCTTCTCTTCAATAACTTTTCAACAGGCTCTACTCACCTTTGTGATTTGTTCCTCACCGAGAAGACGAAGAACGAAGAGATTGAGTAAGAAATTGTAGAAGATGAAGAATGAAGAGATTGTTCCTCTGTAATCCTTGGTTACAAAAAAATTGATTGAAGGCGAAGAATGAAGAGATTGAGGAAGAAATCGTAGAAATAGAGGTAGCAATCAAATAAAAATGAAAACTAACCTAAAGGGGCAAATTACAGACCTCTTCTTTCTCTGTTTAGACTTGGGGAAGATCCGGTTGAGTGAACTTCTCATTGCCATCACTGATTTATTTCCCATTTTCTACTGATTTTCCTTTAATTTTGCAATTGATTCCACAAAATCGAAACTAAAGACAGAAAGTCAACAGTTGAAATCGAGCCCGAAGAGGAAGAGGGGAAATCGTTGAAGACAGAAAACCCTTATTCGCTCGAGCTCGGCTCATTTAATTAAACGAGCCTAAACCTGAACTCGAATTCAGTTCGAGTTTAGGATTTATCAAGCCGATCTCGAGCCGTTCGCAAACCGGCATGATTCTATGCCACCCCTAGTGGTGCTTTTACTCTCGCAATGAGCAAAGTCAGCAAGAAAAAGGTGAGACCTGATTTCATGATAAATTATGAAGGTTACACTTACAGGGTTATAACTTCTTCTATGAGTTCATGCTCATCGTCACGTTGTGGAAATCGAATGGACAATAAATTTACTAACAAAAATATTTCATTTATTTTGTCTCAAAAATATTTGTAAATAAATCAAGATAATGTAAAACTATTCTGTTTTATTTTTACAAATTAAGTGTTCAATAGTACTTTACCTCCTTCCACGATAGAAATTTTGGTTTTTGGTAGTGCCAAAGTAAGGGTCCTCACTTTTTTACATGTTACACTTCCGTGTTAATTTGATTTGATGACGATTTAGGGTGTGGTATTTAATTGATGCTTGGGCAGAAATTTTTAGATTTCATAGGAATGAAATTTCTTGCAAATGCTAAATGGATTTTATGTAGATTATGAGGGAAGAAGTCTTGACTTAATTAGATGGACATTGGGGTATTAGTATTTAATCATATCCTTCCATCTAGACAATGGAATGGTGTCAATCTATGTGAATTTTTTCTTTTTAAGTTGCTTAAAGTGAAAGTTTCTGGTTGTCAAATTGATCGTATTGGTTTTTGCAAGAAGAAATTTCATTTTGTTTCAATCAAGTTTGGGTTGAGTTAAAGTTGAGACTTGATTCTAATTGAATTAATATTTTCAATATTAAGAAATTATCTAATTGGAGTTTGCTAATGTTGTATTTGTTTAACTTGCAAGGCAAAAGGGGTTCTAAAAAAGTGTAACCGCTACACAAACTTTGTTGCTGCTTTACCTTTGTTGCTTCAGATGTCTATTTCTCTTTCTAGAAAAATTTTATTCGAACGATTCTTTTTGAATTGGAAACTAGATGAAAAGATATTTCCAATGGTATGCAATTTGATATAAGAAACATACGATAAAAGAGTAAAACATCCAATGAAACAAAGAATTGAGAATGAAGACTAAAGAAACTCTTCTTTTTTCTTTTTCTTTTTATTTTTCTTCTTTTTCTTCTTCCTTATTTTTTTTCTCTTTTTTCATCTCAGATCTTTGCCTACTCTAATACCATGTTGTTTTCTAGGGACAATACATAAACACAAGAGATCTCATGGGAAGAAGAGAAGAGAGGAACTCTAGCTTTTGGGAGAGAGAAGAGAAGAAACCAAGGGAGAGAAAGAAGAAGAAAAGAGAGAGGTGTATGAATGAATTTGAGCCTAGTGGAAGATGCTTGAATGTTTTACCTCATGCCTTGAGGTTGTATTTGTAGTTGTGATAATATTTTTACAATGATTATATTACATACACCAACTTGCATAATTATAATTATATATCATCTCTATGAAAGTTCTCCTTATTTTATAGCCATGCCACCCCTCTCATATGGGTGTCTATTAACAATCAGGATTCAGACCCAACAAGAACTGAAATAGTCTCCCTCTTCAAAATATCTTTTATTTCTTTTATGTCCGTAACTGAGTCCATTTCCACATGTTGATACACATTTATCTTTGTAAACATCTATCGCAATTTGTTATAGTAGTGTGTAACACATGAGGACCTGGAAGTAGTAGATATGCTAGAAGAGAAAGTCGACAGGAAAGAGAAATCCATCTCTACATATTTCTACATAGTCAAATCTGGCAATGAAGACTGGTGAAAAGATTTTAGCGTATGGAAGTAGGTAAAGGGGTGAATTTTTTTATTTTTATTTTATAATGAAAACCATAACCAATGGTGACTTACAACAATTAAGGCTGATGAAAAAAAAAGAATTTACATGCTAGGCTTATACCATGAAGAAAACGAAGAATAAAAACTTCTTTTTAAATTGTTATTATTTAATCACAAATACAATGACTACAATATATATAACAGAGGAGAATGAATCTAGATATATTTTAACATACTATGAATTTGGACATAATTCAATAGACAAAGAATCTTAGACAATAAGAGAATGAATTTGAACATATTTCAACATAATCAAATCATATATCAAAACTATAAACTCAATAATATTGTACTCAAGAGGAAAAAAAAAGTTGAAGGGATCAATCAATCAATTCAGTGTATGTAATACTCAAAAGCAATAAAAAATTATGCAACTAAACTATACTACCATAACTAAATAAAAAGATCACAAAATTACAATACATTATAAACATGAACCAATGCCAAAAAAAAAAAAAAAACAACATAAGGAATAGTAATAGAAACAATTAAAACTTTTCTAACAACACCAAATAATAACATATCAATATAAAGTCCTGAAAATTGAAACTCTCAAATGACGCAAATTTATCAACACATATCAAAAAGGGAATTTTAAGGAGATGCAATTGCTTACAAAAACAAAAATCATAAATCATAAATTTTTTTATATATTTTTTCACAATAAAATAAATGAGTTGGTTTATTGGGAATCTCTATTTGCATATGTTGGGAATTCAACTGACTGTTCTCATAATTTAAGAATTAAATAAGCAGATTATAGAAATAGAGAATGATGACACCATTTCACATATGGGAACCGAATTTTGAAATAGAAGGTAATGGGTTTGTTTTCATTAAACTTGGGAATATGGATTGGAAAGAACAACTACCTGAACTTCCATAACAGAGTTGGTCGGAAAAAGTTGAATCATGGCCCCGTCTCTGTCTGGTCGATAAGGAAGAAAAGTTCTCAAATATGAAATATCATTGAAGATGGAAGAATGGAAGAGAACGAAAAGAAATACTTAACAATCTTCAACGTCTTTCAAGAGTTGTCTGAGATTCTTATAAAACCTCTATTTAGTTCAAATTGGTTTCAATTCAAAAGCTTTGGCGCCCTTGGAATAAGTGACGAAAATAGATAATAGGAGAATTCCCATAGAGGGAAGTTAGGGCAAAAATAAGGACAAAAAGAGAAGGGAGAGAAATCTATCATAAGAAACCTAAAAAATGAAACAGAGTAGAAAGTAAAAGGATGAAGACAAAAAATCTAAGAGAGAAACACTTAGACAAAGAAACGAAAACACAAACATCCAAGAGAAGAATAAGAAGGAGAGAAGAACAATGATCACTAGAAGAAGGAATATTACTTCAGTTTATGCAGTAGTTTGATTGATGACAGAATCCGGTGGAGAAAAGAAGCATGAAAGAAGAAGGCATGAAGAAAAATGAGAAATAGTATTAAATAAGAGTTTGGGGTGTTAGAGGATGAACTGAACCAAACCTTGACAATTGACTAAGGGTAATATTTATACAATTTAGAATAGAAAATATAAGCTTTACATGAGAAGATAAATACAACGTGGGATAAATCTAGTGGAATCTTATCCGATAACTGAAGGGATTATGTTTATCTCTTATAATGCCCCCTCAAGAAAGGCCACTGTTAGAGAAATCAATCTTGTCTCGTAGCAATTGAAACTATGAACTTGGCACTAGATATGTAAGGAGATTTGTTTCAAGGGTTCTTGGAATCAAAAGGACTGGAAGAGCAGTTGCATTGGTAGTGACTGAGGTGGACGGAATCGGAGGGAGCGCATCGTCCAATGAAGAGATGTGAAAGAGCAACGGTAGTGGCAGCGGTTGAGGTGGACGGAATTGGAGAGAGTGCATCATTCGGTGAAGAGAAGTGGATGATCAGCAACACTGGTAGCAGCTAGGGCGAATGAAATCTAAGAGAATGCATTGTCCGGTGAATGTTGATGGCGGTGGAGGCGACGGCAAAGAGTGGTTGGCGATGATAGCTCCTGGAAGGTAAAAAGAGAGGAGCAAGATGGAGTTCTAGGTTGTCGTCGGCAAGACCGAACGTAAACACTCAATGCAAATGGCCAACGAAGGCTGATGATAGGAGATTCGACAGTGATGACTCATGGAAGATCAAAATAGAGAAGGAGTAAGAAGGGGTTCTGGGTTGGCACTGGCAAGACAGAATGGCGACACTCAATGTGGATAACTGGCAAAGGCTGACAACAACATGAACAACGATGGTGGCCACAAATGCTATGGCTCGGTTGGGGGAAAGTCCTGTGCGGTGTGACACAAGTGTGTGGCGTCAGGCGACATGAGTGGAATAGGACCAGGGATGGTAGTGAGAGAGGATGAGATGGACGAAATCGGCGCGAATCTGACGAGGGTCAAGAAAGCTGAGAAGGTTGTTGTTGCATTCGGTGATTTGACGGAAGGAAGAACGACTAAGAGTTTCAGAGCTGGTGGGAGGGAAAGACGGAGAATGGGAAGAGAAGT
Organism: Aristolochia californica; assembly: GCF_029961685.1. Taxonomy (NCBI): domain Eukaryota; kingdom Viridiplantae; phylum Streptophyta; class Magnoliopsida; order Piperales; family Aristolochiaceae; genus Aristolochia; species Aristolochia californica. The sequence continues at coordinate 44,810,179 of NW_027181992.1, read as the reverse complement.
TTTTTTTAATTATTTTCTTAATATCAGTGGCGAAGGGGTAGAGGGAGAGGCGGACGGAATCGAGAATGCATCGTCCGGGTGGTTCAAATTGGGAGGGTGTGGCAAAGAGTGGAGAGACAGAGGAAGCGGAAAAAAAAAGATGGCAAATGCAAAAGTTCAATATGCTCTGATACCATGTTAGATATTGAACTAAACTATATTAGTGGATGAACTAAATCACACCTTTATAATTGATTAAGTGTGGTATGTATACAATTTAGAATATAAAATATAATATTTACATAAGAAGATAAATACAACATGGGATAAATCCAATAGGATCTTATCCAATAACTGAAGGGATTACATTTATCCCTTATCATGGGGAACACAATGAAAGTTAAACAAATTTGAAGAGTGGCCTATGGAGAGACGAGGGCAAGTCGTCCTCTCCAATCAAACTTCTTTGCTTATTATTATATGTTGTCTATAAGATGGATGCTGCAAGTTAGATATCCTTTTACACCGGTAATGACTAATAAACCGTCTCTAAAGTGTGAAGGCCCACTCGTTTCGATATCCATGAAAAATGAGAGAGAAAATATAAGATAAATATAGTTTTTCTTGTTTAGATACATGTATAAAATAAAAATAAAATAAAACGGGTCAAAGTCATCACATATCTCTGCTTCTCATCGTGATCTGATCCTGTGCTCATCACATGTATACCCAATACGCTTAGGATTCACCTGGCCACTTTGGCCATCAGTTTCCGTCGCCACTTTGAAGAGCTGAGGCATCAGTTTCCGTATTTCTCAGAGTTGTCTTTGTTTTTTGCGTTTTTGTACTCTTCTTTGGTGAAAACGACACAAGATACGACCCTTGGTGAGAATACCTACGTTATTCTTCCTTCTTCGCCTCCTCTTAATATTGGACTCCTCTGCCGCATTTCTGGCCTGCTCAGCTCTCCACCCGCTTATGGAAAGTCTCAGGGGATACTGGCGCCGTTCAAGGTACGTCCGCCTGGACGGTGAACCCGGTCGCCGCCTCAAGACCCGCAAGAGCCGGCCCCAGATCGCCATCTCTACCCGCCGCCCCCGCTTCTGGCGAATCAGGATCACACCGCGCCTCAGGTTGCTCAAGATCGGCTCTCCCAAACGGTTCTTCTTTCGCCTCAGGGACGCCTACGTTAGAATGATGCTCAGCTTCTCCAACTCCGGCGTCTTCAGCGGCGGTTACGCTTTCGGCGGCGACGTGCCCGCGAGAGTAGGGTTTGGCAAAGGTCCTTTGAAGGAGTACGACGAGAAAGTTATCGTCGAGATTTACAGAACTCTGGTGGCTCAGGGGCAACTGATGGCCCAACAAGGAGGAACAAAACTGCCTGATATCGCTGTTCAACCTGCTTAAGGAAATCCAGGAATCACTAGTAATCTCTCTAAACATATAAAACGGTGTATGAATTTCATCTTTATTTATTTATTTTCTTTTTATCTCTTTTATGAATCGCTTTCTTAATAATTACTCCCTGTATAATATCATCGCCATTCCTCTTTCGACCTGAAGAAAGGATTTTCGTTTCTGGTACCACTGTGCCTTGTTCTACAATTTCTTATTGTTTTTCTAAGATCTGGTTTGGCTATCCAAGCTTGGGATGTTTTTGTGTTGAGTATTAAGAAAGAAACGGAGAAGCCGTTCACTTGGGGGAGACTATCCGTTTCTTACTCAGATATTCGACCAACCTCGCTGCATCTCTTGCTTCATCAATCCAAGTTAAATTGGTTGAGGGATGGAAAAAACCCTTCCGTTCGCGAACAAGTTGGAGTGCTCTCCGTTCTCTTCATGTTGTCATCTCCTTCAAGAATCACGATTTTGTTTGGATGCTTGACGACTTCACGTGTTGGCACATGCTTGCAGAAATAGCAATTTACAGAGATCAACAACGCCTGCCGAGGATAACCACTAAACCTTTAGGAGGGTTTCATTTAGTGTTTAAAGATTTTTTTTTTCCGTTTCAGATTTCAGAAACAAAAATCAATAAAAAGAAAAGTGTGAATCTATATTTTTGCAGCTTTGCAGCTTTCCTCACTTGCAACCTGTAGAGCTTCATCTTGCGCAGAATGCTTCTAAGTAAATCATATTTAACAATTCTAATTCAATATTTTCCGTTCTTATCACTTGCCAATCCTTTAGTTTTATTCATTCGGGACAACATGAGTTAAAGATTCACGTTTCCGTGATTGTCTTAAACTGTGGGAAGTAATTCTGTAAAAGCTGCTACCAAAGAAGAAGAAGAAGAAGACAGTCTAGCAAAAAGCCATCCGAAGAGACTCAAATAAATGGGTTCCAAGTTAGCCGAATGATCTCATTCAGCATCTGGTAAAAAAAAACTGAAACAGTAGAAGAGGGCATTCGTTAATGGACATGATCACATGGGTGGTGGGTGTAAATGTGGGATGATGACGTGGGTGAGTGTCAGTTGGATAAAGAAGTTGGTGGGAGAAATATGCGGGCGGCAATGCTTACAGGAGTTGACCCATAGAGAAACTGATAATGCAAGGAGAGAAAATGGGGATTGACAAGGAAAGGTAGGGATCAGGGACTCTTACCTCCGGTAGAGGTGGATCGTTGGCATCGCTGCTGAAAAACGGAAATTAGAAATAAAACCATTGTGGAATCACCACTGGTAGACGCCTGTTGGCTGCTTTAATGGTAACGTTTTTTAGTATCTTCTTTCTCGAATGCGCCTATTGGCTGCTTTAATGGAGACGTTTTTTTTTATCTTCTTTCTCGAATGCCGCTTTAATGGAGACGAGCCGTTATCCGTTACATCTGATATGATGAATTCAGAGTTCGACTCCTAAAAAGAAAAAAAAAAAAAAGCCAGGGGGTCATCTTCTTGCTTCTGTACTATTCCCTTTCGTTGTTTTAATCTTTCTGCTTAACCAGAAAAGACTCCATTTCTGGAATCCAAAAAAGCCAGGGGGTCATCTTCTTGCTTCTGTACTATTCTCTTGACTACATTTGCAGCGAAACAGTCTGCCTTTCTAGTTTCTGGAAATCCAAAAAAGGAACCGAAATGAGGACCACGATCTCTATCTAAAATAATAGTTCGGCAGTTAGACTACCTTTAATTGTGAGAGAAGCATCAGCAATTGGCCATTGAAGTCTGACTGGAATTACTTCTTTACAGATCCATTAGTTTCTGTATCAAATCTCGACGTTTATATACATCATTTCTGGGAACTTCTGACGTGAATTAATAGTTTTCTCTTCGTTTTTTTTCTTCAATGTAAGTGAGGAAGTCGAATCAGAATCGAGGAAGAAGAAACTCTTAAGGGGAAAAATCATCGAACTAAAGCAATTATGGATCATTATTTTTACCCTTTTATAATTCAATTATCAATTGCATGACAGACCCAGAGAAACTTGATTTTCGTAACAAGCGATTTGGGATTTTAAATATACGAGCTAGTCGCAAAAACGAACAGAAATCAGAGATTAAGACCATCTATCGTTTTCATTCTCTCTCCCGTTTGATCTACAAACAGAACGGACAGCACGTCGGAATTTATTGATTTTATTAAAGAACTAAGTGCATGACGAGTAGTAACCTTTCTCGAAAATCTTCAAATGGTTGAATTCATCAGTTTTTATTTTATTTTTTTTATTCTGGAGTAATTGGATGCACTTGACTGCGTTCTGCATTCATTACTTAGAAAATGAAGTTTTAGAAGCTTCGCTCATCGATGACGCTGTAGTTGATAAACAACATAGCCATGAACAAGCAGTCTCCATTACTTAAACATAATTTATAGGTTTTGTGATCGTGGAAAGATGAGGACCATCTCCTTGGAAGATTTCTTCTGGAACGAGGAGATGGCTAGAAATTCGAGACGAAATCTAGATAATAGGCTCCCGATTCCTTTTTATCAGCTGGAGTCAACCCAAAGTGGAGTGTTGGTGGTCATAAACAGCTCTTAATCCGTAAAATAATCGATTGGAAGATAACAAGAAAAGAAGCTCCCATCGTCTACTCTCCCTGCTTGCTTCATGCCACATTTCATTCATTCGATTTATCTTTTTTCTTCTAAATTTAGCCTTGTTTGTTAATGGCGTCATCCAAACAGATTAATAAATGGGAAATTGACAGAAAATAATGGGTTATTCCATGATTTGATTTTGTTTACCCTTACCCTTATGTCCATGAAGGTAGGACGTATCTCCTAACCTATTTGTTTTCCCATTCACTTGCTGAAATTTTCTTAGCTGTAGAAAATGACAATAGAGGATAACAAGATTGGGTTTGAGACATTGAACTTGGTTAACTCAGTCCCGAATTTTTATGATAACAAAACTTAAACTAATGAGTCGATCTTTGCAATTCAAGCATTTCAAGATTTATTATCTTCACGTGACACAAATATAAGGTTTATGAGGAAGCACCTATGAAGAAATGAAGATTCGAAGACCTAGAGCCGTAAGTCAAGCGGAAAAGCTTAAGAACTCTAAATTTGTAAGTAGAATAGATAAAAGTATGCTTTGGAGTATTAAGGAATGCAATGTTTTCTAAAACCATATTTTCCACATATAATGTTTAAGAATCATTAAATATCTTAGTTTTGGCTTTTGTCATGCATAAAACTTAATTATATACATTGCTAATATGTATGATATATCATTAACTTAGCAATATGATCAATCGTCCAAAATGTAGTAGACCTTTAGCATAAAGCATGATTCATCATCCTATATGGCATGATCTAACATCGAGTATGTTAGAAGACAAGGCTTATACTGCATGATCAACAACATTTATGGGTATGATTGATTATAACAAAATGTTGCTAAGCAAAAGTTACAAAGCATAATCGATCATCCTCTTTTTTAAGGTATGATCAATTATTCATAATCTTATCAGGTTAGTGTGTAAAGCATGGTCAATCATGGTACTTTAGCCAAAATTTGCGAATTGGTTGGTCGATAATAGAATCAACCATAAGATCATAGGAAATCAAAAGTATAGTCATTTAGAGCGATTGATATCAAAAGTATAATCAATCAATCTCCTTGTGTAGTTTTCTATGCAACGAACTAAAATAAGTTAGTTTCACCAAGAAACTTATAAATAGGGAGTCAAATTCATCCTTATGCATTGAATGGATATTTGTTGGCATACCAAAGCTTTCAGAAAAAGGAATTTTGAGTCAAATATTTCGATTTTTCCCTTTGTGAGAGAAAAACCTGAAGTTGGCCAAATCTTTCGATTTATCTACATTTTATAGGCATTCATAGTTCCTTCAAACTCTACATACTTTATTATACATATACTCTAAGAAAATGGACTTCCACCGGTGATTTTTTTGCTAGCAGGAGTCTAAAATTCGTTGGGCGATGTTCTCCCACCAAAAAATCCTTAACTCATTCACTTGCACGATTTCACTAGTGTCATATTTGCTCGCGAATTTTAGAGAGTACCATCTCTGCCAGTGAATTTTCAAATTTATTGGTAGAGGGTATTTTATTAATTTTTATATTATGTGCACCTTTTCCAATGAAATTTGAATTTCATTGGGAAAGCATAAAAATTATAGTTTTTAAATTTACATGTTAAAATTGAAATTTTTTGTTTAAAATATAATAAAAATATAAAAGTAATCAATTGATTATAAGATCAATTTTATATATTAAAAAATTATATAATAATGTTCCAAAATTTTAAAAAAATTACCAATAATTTAACAAGTCATATAAAAAATTTATAAATTATACAAAAGTAAATAATTATTCACCATCTGCGGGAGGATGACTTTGACCTTGCATCTACCCCCTTCATCTTCCTCAAGGATGAAAGAAACTACAAACATTCATCTTCAAAATAAGTTCAAAACTTTGTGAATGCCTCATTTGTCCTTCGTCATCATCATCATCAATCCTGAAAAATTAACAATCGATTTAGTATGAATACTTGAAAATAAATAAAGTTGACTTATAAAACCTATTGGATCCTAATCATTTATTGTTCTAGTTTTCAAATATATATATATATATAATCAATAAACTACTCTTTGAATGCGAAAAAAAAAAAAAAATCGTCATAGGGAAAAAGAAAGAAAGAAAGAAGACAAAGAATAAAAAAAAATGACAAAAGGAGAGAAAAAGAAGGAAAATGGTAGAAAGACGAAGAGAGAGAGAAAGAAAAAAAAGAAAAAAGAAGAAAGAAATAATCGATGAATGAACGAAAAAGAAAAATAAAGAGAAAGAAAGAAATAAGAAAGAATGAAAAATAATAAATAAATAAAGAAATGAGAAAGAAAAAGCAGGAGAACGGAAGAAGAAGAAGAGAGAAAAAATGAAAGAAAAATGAAAGGAAAAAAGAAAGAATGAAGAAGCAAAAAGAAAGAAATAAAAAAACAGGAAAAAGAAACAAAGAAAGGGAAAGAAAAAAGAAAGAAGAAAGAATGAATGAATGAAGAGGAAAAAAAGAAAGAAAAAAAATATAAAAAAGAAAAAGAAGGAGAAAGGAAGAAGCAATAAGAGAAGGAAATAGTAAAAGAAGACAAAATGAAGGAATAAAAAAGAAAAAAGAAAGAGAAAGAAATAAGAAAGTGTGAGAAAAGAAGAAAGAAAGAAAAACGAATGAATAAAAATAAGAAAGGAAAAAGAAAGAATGAATGAAGAAGAAAAAAGAAAGAGAAATCAATAAAAAGGAAACAAGAAAAAACCAAATGAGGAAGGGGGAAAGAAGATAGAAAGAAAACACGGAAGAAAGAAGAAGAAAAAAAAAGAAAAAAAACGAAGGAGCAGAGAAGAAATGAGAAGAAAAAAAAAACAATAAAAGAAATAAAAAAGAAAAATAAATAAAGAAATATAGAAGAAATAGTGATAAAAACAAGAAAGACAGAAAAAACGAAATATGAAAGAAGAAAGTATGAAGTTGGGTCAAAGGCCGATCCTAAAATGGCTAATCACTTAGGAAACCTTTTCTTCAAACTAATCTATATGTAACTATTCTTTAACACTCCCCTTCATGTGTAGGCCCTCTGGGCTCTTACATGTGGATAATTTGGGTGGAGGGTCATATATGAGTACCTCTTCTGATACCATATGAAGTTGGATCCAACTAATCTATGTGAGACTATTCTTTAATAACATGGATTAATGAGATAAAAGTTCTTAAGTTTATTAGTTGGAAAATAGGTTTCATAAGGTGGTTAGTCATTTTGGGATAGGCCTTGGATCCAATTTAATATGGTATCAGAGTAAACACTTAGTATGTGGCCTTCCACTCAAATTATCCACTTACCTACACGTGGGGGCCTCTATCCAAATTATCCACGTACATATATGTGAGGGGAAGCGTTAAAGAATAGTCTCATATAGATTAGTAAGATAAAAAATTTTAAATTTATTAGTTGGAAAAAAGGTTTTCTAAGGTAGTTATTTATTTTGGAATGAGTCTTTTGATCCAATTTAATTTAAAAAAATTGAATTTATTAGTTAAAAAAAAAGTTTTGTACGGTGGTTATTCACTTTGGGACGAGCCTTTTACCCAATTTAACTAGTAGTTTGAATTGTACCGTGGTACGTACGTCAGAGCGAGGCCCTTCAGGGTATTCAATTTAATGGGTAACTGATTAAGGGGGAAGGGAAGCAGGTTTTCCCTAATCTTTTGCTATATGCGCTTGCTACTGATTTCCGTCGGTTCAGTGCTAGATTGAGAGGAGTTGTGGCGCTTTTTGATAACTAGTCGGAAGGGAAGAGAAAACTAAGAATTGTCACTTGCAGCGATGGCAAGAATTAATCCCCGTGTCGGAGCTAATATTCTGGGCCAACACTCAGCTGAGAGAAATGAAGACGCCACTGCTTATGTTGGTAACCTCCGACGCTCAGGTATCCATTTTTGTTAACTTTTCCGGCTTAACCTGTCTTCTGGGAGGAAGGAGTCGAGGCACTGTCATCGATTTTTGACTGTTTACTGTGCATCCGCTGAAGCCACAGAAAAAAAAGAAGAAGCAAAAACTGTCTTCTGTGGTTATTGAGATTGTAAAGCTCTTCTACTGTAGGATTTTAATGTCTATAGATGCCTGATAGAAGCAGTCCAGCGGTAGGTAGGTACATATGATCACTAGTAGTGATTAATATTTGTTGATGTCTGATAGAAGCAGTCCAAGTGTAGATGGGTTCTATGATCACTAGTAGGGATTTTAATGCTTGCGGATGCTTAACTGAAGCAGTCCAAGTGTAGGTGGGTTATATGATCACGTGTAGGGTTTTCTTTCAACGTCACTGGGAACAATATCTCCATTGTGATGTGACTGTTAGCAAACTCGTTTGTGTAACTTTTGTATCAGCTTGAGATTTTCTGTCATCCAGCGGAAATTTAAGTTTTAAGGTTTTTTATGTCGTGAATGGATCTTAATACAGTATTTAGCTGTGTTGTTCGAGATTTCAAACTCCACTCAACGTTTCATAATTCTTTCAGTTTAATACAGAGGAGTTACTGGAGGAAGCTGTTTGTTCCAAGCAAGGTCTGTTGGTAGGTTTCTGTGTTTGTTCTCTATATTAAAGTTTTGAAGTGGATTGTGGGGTATTTTTAATTTTGTACTGAGGTTTTTAATGCTTTCAGAAAGGTTTTTCGCATTGAGAAAACTAAATATATCAGGAAGTCTTTTTAACCGTAGTTGCATGTATCCAGTTTGTTGCATTATGCATTTCCTTTTTGCTGGTTCTCTTCTGCATACTGAGAAATATCATCCTATTCTTTTTAGTGTTTCCGATGAAAGCTTACCAATATATAGCAGGTACTTGTTTTGTCTTACCAGTTGTATCTCCATACTTATTGTAATACTATACACTTGTTTAGCTTAAATTTTTTTGTTGTATTTGTAAGTTTTGCAGTTAATCTTATTTTCCAAAAGATATATTGACAACCCTCATCAAGGATATGGCTTTGTAGAGTTTCATAGTGAAGAAGATACTAAGTTTATTAGCAGCTGCTCTTCATTTTGCTGCTCCTATTACAAAATAAGGCACATAAAAATTCAATTTGCATTTCTGACTTTAGGGCAATATATATAGTCCCTTTTAATTCAACACATTTCTTCTCTGATTCACTTAACCTGAATTTATGTGACATTTGCTGTACTGCCATTGATGATGACATTTTGTGTTATACTTCTATTTGGCGATATGAATAAGGTTTGTGGTTTTTTGAAGCTTGTCATTTTAGATCTCCAGGAAAGGGAAATACTTCAAGAAACTCAAGGAAGCAACATGAAAATGATAGAAGCTAATTGGTTACTCAAGAAATTAGGAGGTATAGTACATACAACAGTTTGTCTTATAAATCTTGAAATGCTTATATCATCACAAGAAAACCATCATAATTATGTCCATTTTATTTGCCAAACATGAGTTTCCACAACTTTTAAAATCATGTAATATTGTCTATATATAATACAAAATACACTAGAAATTGAAGTCATAGCAAGGCATCAAGAATTTGAGGGCAATTTTAAAAGAAGAAAGCAACTTAAACAAATCCCTTAGGTTTCATACAAGTGGAACTCTATAGTGAGTTTGTAGGTGGACAGTTGGGCAGGGGAGGAACCTCTATTTCAAATATTTCTGAAATTGTATAGATAGAAAAGAAGCCAAAGAATCACAATAAAAGAATCAAGGAATGAAGCAGAAAGGCAAGGAGCTCAGAACTTGATTTTAGAAGAAACCTATATGAAGAGGAAATGGTAGAATTGTCCAGCTTATTGCAGCTGCTAGAGTCTTTATATATCTTGGAGGTTGGTGAAGATGACCCTATTTGGAGCCCTTGCACTTGTAAATCTTTCTCAGTTGCATCAATCTACATCTAGATCAGCTGCAACCCCCTTCCACCTTGGCAATTGTGGCCAATAGTGCATGGAAGTTAGTTGCATCACGAAAGGTTCTCCAATTCCTATGGACAGTAGTGCATAGAAAGATACTTTTGAATGAGTTAGTAAAAAGAGGCTAGATAATATAATAAACAACATTTGAAAATTATATGGGGACATAGAAGAGACCAACAACTGTCTTATTTTACTTTGTAGCTTCAGCAATGAAGTATGGGGAGTCATTTTCTCAAAGTTTGACATCCCCATATACGTGGCTAACACATTCTTATGCTCTGCTCAACTCTGCTGCATCTACATTGTTGGAGAAAGTGCTTACTACTTTCCACAATATCTTCACACAACTTGCACATGTTATTGATTATTATCTCTCCTCTTCTAGTTAGCTCCTCATAGGTAAGTATTTTTTTCATGGGCTGCTATCCATAGGAACCAGTAATGGACATATTAGATTGCAGACATTTATTGGGGACTGCAAAATCCGACATCTAATGGGTGTATTGGCTGATATGCTCCACCTGCATTGGCCTGTTGCAGCTGATACACTTCCCCTGTATCTGCCCATATCAGACAATATGGGTGTATTTGGTAAGGGCAAATCTGATACCTATTGACTGACACATGATACTTATCTTGATACACTCATCTCTGATAAGAACTGCAATACTTTCTTTGGGGCAATTATTTCCTTGACATATTAACTCCCATAGCAAGTTTGGAAGGGGGTTACCACTGTTTCATGTTGTAGAATGATGCAACCGAGGATGAACCTGTTTTTAAACTAGTTCATCAATCCGATCATCCGAGAGATAGACAGACTCAATTAGCTTTAGGGGGGGGTTAATCAACAATAAAGTTGAAATGAAGTTCACGCGCATTACATAGTTCATTCGATTAGGCCGTTAGTGGTAAATGAGCGCCATCATCATCTGAAAAACGTAAGTAATTGTCTTAGGCTAAAATCGTGGAATCGTTATTCAACCCAATTTTGCGAATCATCCACTTGAAGTGTTGCTTGGGACGCGTTGTTCCCTCCCCTGACGAATTTTTTTTTCTCTCTGGTGCTCTCTTCTCCCTCTCAATCTTCCTCCCCCGATTTTTTTTTCTCCCGCTCTCTTCTTCCTCTCGCCTTCGCACTCCCTTCGTCTTCTTCTCCCTCTCGGCCTTCTTCCCCCAAAATTTTTTTTTCTCCCTCTCGGCCTCCGTCGCAGAGCCGCCATCGCCGAACCTCCGTAATAGAGCCACCATCGCCGAGCTTCCGTCGCAGTTGCCTGCCGTCGCTTCGTCGCAGAGCCTCTCGGCCTCCCTCTCTTCTCCCTCTCAGACTCCCTCTCTTCTCCCTCTCGGCGTACCGTCGGAGGGCTGCCTCTGTCACCGTTGCTTGCTGGCCCGCCGTTGTCTCCCTGCCATTTTCGGCACCGTGAGGAAGATGACGTTGTTGATTTAATTTTTCCTAAATTAGGAAAAATTAAACCAACGTTATTTTAATACTATAGTATTTCATTAATTAGTATAATATAGTATAGTCACACGTAATTATTATATTATTTTATAATAAACTGTAATAATTAATTAATACAATATAGTATTTAGTATATTAATATATTTTAATACTACATTAAATTACTTATCAGTGTAGGAAGCATGTTTATCTTGGTTCATTATTTGTTTAGGTATATGTTCTATTTAAGTATATTATAAAAAGTTACTCATTCTCTTGTTTACATCATATTTTTCATTTTGGGGCACTAACATTGGAATCTGTTTTCTAGTGCACTTGAACTCGTCTACACTAACACCCAAGGACCCTCCTTAGTTAGTTGGACAATTCAGTCTCTTCGTCATTTAGATTTCTTTTGAAGTCCAAATTTCAGCTCACTTTTTACTCTCCAACTTTCATTGCATATATTGTGACTTTTTGGTTTCTTGACAAGAAAGTGCTTGATATAGTAGTTTATTACCTGCCTAACTATTTACCCAGAACTTCACGGATGTACCTCCCCTTCCATGAAAGTTGAGGTCTTTTCTGAATTTTTTGTTCTCCTTTGAAACTGTTCTCCCTATGTATGACATTCTCCTAGATTGACTATTGTTAGAAAATCACCTGAAGGGTATTTTCGTCATTTTATTTTAGCTGTAATCTCCAGAGTAGACATTATATAGTTCAATATGTTTAGATCTACTTCTAGTTCAAATTCGGTGTAATTTGAGTATGTATATTGGGAGATATGAGGGTTTAAGTGAAGTGTAAGTGAATAGGGGCATATTTGTAGTTGTCTTTTACTAAGTGAATAAAAGAAGATGGGGATTGAGCACGATCCCTAATGAGAGCAATTTCAGACTCTTTTCTCTCTTTATTTTTCCCCTTCTTCTCTTCTGCAATCTCTCTATAATCTTCAATATTTTTCCTTTTTCATGGTATCAGAGTAGTAGATCTTGGATACAAGCCTTCATCTTCCATCTTCTTTCTTCATTGAAGCCTGAAAATTCAAAAAAGGGGATTTTTTTTGAGGTTTGTGCGTGACTGCTTAACAAAAATGAGTCTTTTCTTATTCTTTTACACCATAACCCTTGGGTTTTTGGCTTCTATTGCATGTAAGTGTAGTCTAATGCTGAAATAGAGTCATAGAGGGATTCTTTGACTTGGGAAAGTCCCATTTTCTGGTGTGCAGCCCAATACTGAGCTTTTCTGAGTGTGTCATCCTCTAGTTAGGTGGACTTCAGCATATTTTTGTTGACTTGCTATATTAGTCTGTTGAAATCATACATATTGGTTGACATTAGATTGAATTTGGTTTTTTGCGTAAATGTGTGTAAAACCTAATTTCTGAGAAGTGGGGCTCACCTACCTTGTGCAACTATCTTATGATTGAAACTTTATTTGCTTGATTGTGATGGTTGGGTAATACTTATGGCTGATTCTGGTGAAGTAATCATTGAGTCAAAGGAATTTGGAAATTCTAAGAGAAAGGTTAGAATCCTAATTACATTTGAAAGACTAAATGGCCAGATCTCTCTTAGCTGGTCAAAGTTAATTCGGATATATTTGAAGGCTAAGAGGAAGTCCAAATTCATTAAGGAAGACCTGCTTGTCCCGCTGAATGATGACGGGGAAGTTGAGGATAGTTAGGTGATGACTTAACTGATTAACAACATTAATTCCAGGTCGAGGAATCTAATAATGAATTGTGACATTGCTAAGCAGATGTGACTATTGTTATAATCTATTTATGTTCAGGAGAGCAACTTGTCACTAGTGTATGATCTATATGCTAAACTGTTTAGTCTCAAGAGACGTCAGAGGTCTGTCACAGAGTACTACAGTGAGGTGATTGGTATACATATAGGAGATCAATTTTTTCTATCCCTTTATTACTAATGAAAGGGAGTCTAGAAAACAGCATGGACAGTTACATACTGCAAAATTTCTGAATGGCTTGGGGCAACCTCTAGGCATGTTGCTCAGGAGGAGACACATAAAGTATGCAAACTTAAGAAGCCGATTTATGAGTTGAAGTAGAGTCCACGTGCTTGGTTTGAAAAATTCAGCCAGGTTGTGGTATCTATGGGGTTCTCGAGGAATCCTTGTTTGTGATGAAGAGGTCCTCTAGAATTGTGGTATTTTTGGTTTATATAGATGACATGATATTATCTGGGAGTGATATTTCTGGTATAGAGAATATCAAGTCTCATTTGTCTGCACATTTTCAAACTAAAGACTTGGGACCGTTGAAATACTTTTTGGGCATTAAAGTGGTGAAAATTAAAGAAGGCATTGTGATGACACACATAAGTATGTCACAAATATGTTTCAAGAGTATGGTTCGTCGGGAGCCAAGCTAGTTGATGTTAGGAATTAGACGCCCTAATTCAATACTAACGAGAGCAATAAAAAAAATTGCAAAAGAAAAACTAATCAAGCACGAAAAACACAAGATTTATACATTCAATGAACTGAAGAACTTTCTTGGGTCCTACAATGTTTTCAAGCCAGACCGGCTCTCTGCAGTGCTGGGTGATGAGCGTGTGGTTTGGATGTTGTAGTGAGGTGCTCATACTGTTTAAGAATGTACTGAAGTATCTTTTCAAAAACAAGGTAGGAAAATAATGCTAAAGTGTACTATGGGTCAAAGTATCAAAGCAATGGCCCCACATGTACTGTCAGTTACCAAGTAGACACTTTGGTCGTTAGGTATCTTTGATAATTTGATGAGTCGAAACATGGTTCATTTAATAGTGAAGTTGTAGCTGTGCTTCTCACCTTAATGATTCTTTATCTTAAGTTATTCTCTTGCAAAGTTGCAAAACCTCTTCCTTTGTGCAATGCAAAGCAATGCACAAAAAAATAAATAAATAATCCTTTTGAAGTTTTTTTTATGTGCTTCATATGTGCTGTCAACTGCTCATAGAAAATGACTGATGACCAGTCAATGCTTGTGGAAACTGACTCAAGGTCACAGAAATGTTCTTTTGTTTCACAAATCTAATACTTAGAACAATTTTTGCATCCATTTACACAAAGATGGAGAGATGTTGGATGACAGTTGCTGATATTAATTTTTTCAAAAGATAAAGAAAAGACGGGTGCGTATTGGAGTTGTTAAGTGTGATTAGGAGATCAGTTCTACTTTTTTTTTTTTTCAAAAATTGCGAGTAGCTTTTATTAATGAAGCAATTGAGGCTTAAGGTACAACAGAAGCTATAGTTTTGGGAAAACTACTCTAGAGATCAAGAGAAGTTCCAGACAATAGGGAAGCTTTAGATATTCTAGCTTTAGCAAGCCTATCAGCTGCTGAGTTGGCTGATTTGGGGACTTTACTCCAAGCCATGTGCCATTCTGAAGATAGGTCAGAAATCTCATCAAGTACTCTTTTAAGACCCAAAGGGGCTCAGCCTTTCTTACTCCTCCAGCCCATGACCAATACAGAATCCCCTTCTATGATTAGACAATCCGCAAAATTTTGCTTGAAGAGCTTGATTCTGCTTCATTCAATAGACAACAGCCTGTTGGTCAAAAACAAGCTAGCATAATTTGCTAAAACTATCCTGAAAGACTCCCCTAGTCCAGCAGGGATTGGATTGTCAAGAGAGGAGCTGTAAAAATTGAGTTTGAGCCAACTTGGAGGAGGGACTAACATTTGATCACCACTTGAGCCTTGGGGCACTAAATAGCATTACTTTCCTCCAGAACTTACAAATAATGGAGCATGGAAACAAGTGGTAGGTCATGCAAGCTACTTGCCGACAGCAGGATGCTATGAGTTACTTTATCTACTACACCTCCAATCAAGCTACTTTTGCCTTCAATGGTTCTGCTATTTCTTTCCACCCATAGATGCCAGGAACAGCTGACATGGCTGCATTTCATAAGGCCTGCACATGGAATGGTAATGGGCGTGAGCGCCATTGCTGGAATAGCGGGTTGAGGGCACTGCACATGCAGATGAGTATGCCAAATTTAAGGAACATGGCATTCCAGACTGATCTGCTGAATTTACAATGGAGCAAGACATGATTGCAGCTTTCTTTCACATCTCCAATATCTTGCACATGAAAATTCACAATCATTTTTCCCTTTTCGGTTAGGTCATTGCAGGTGAGATTTTCTCCCGGGTGGCTGTCCATAAGAAATGGACTCTTGGGGTTTCCACACCGAGCTGGCATCTAAAAGGTTGGCTGGAGGGGGGGAATTTTGCTGGCATTTATAGAAGAAGCAACTGAAAATTTTCCTGAAGAGCATGGGCTTCAGATTATTTCATCCTGTCTCTGCTCTGAAGTATGAAATGAGTCTAAAGAAAACTAGCTGACTCTGCTGCTTCCTGGTCATTTAAGTTCCTCATTACTTTCAGATTTGAGTCCAGTTTTGGGCTGGTGCTTTGGAGTTAAGCACTGAGATCTGCTGGTTTCTAGCTAGGTTAAACAACCTTGGGAAGGCTACCCAAAAGGGCTTGATTCCTGCCCAGCAGTCTGCTCAGAAACTGATTAAGGAAACACAATCTAGCATGGTATTTGAGGTGCTGCACTGGCTGAGGTTTTGGCTGCATTACTGACCTTTCACAGTTTGAATAGCCTGTTGGGTGAGCTGCTCAGGGGTAGCGAGCCATGTGACTCACCACCATATTTAGGATTAATTACTTGCCTTCGTAGGGAGCCTTTCTCTATAGCGTATCTCTATACCCATTTGACTAAGAGAGCTGCATTCATATTTTTTATTCTTTTGACATCCTGTCCACCTTACTCATTTGATGTGCAAACTGTATCACACTTAACTAAGGAATATTTAAATTTGTTTGAAATAAGTTTGGAATGGCTTGAAATGCGGCTGATGGGCCTAAAGTAAGATGGGTGACAGGCACCCTCCTTAGGGACCAACATGGTAAAGGATAAAACTATACTTCTTGCTATCATACCTTGTTCATAGAATTCTTACAAACATGCTTAAAATGTCCCCCTTCAAGAATTCCCAACCTGCCTTGTAAAATTTAGCCATTAACTCATCTAGGCCAGGTGCTTTGTTACTCGGCATGGTATTTATGGTATCCTCTTTTCCCATGTAAAGTGGCTTTCTAAGCCTTGGGCCTCCACGTTTGATATGGATTTCAAGTGGAGATCTTCAGGGAAAGGCCTTCGGATCCCTTCATCTTGATATAGCCATGATATAGCCATGAGTAGAATTTAATCAACTCGCTGATTATTTCCTTTTTCTTTTGTATGGTCTGGTCATTCATGTTTAGCGCTGTGATACTGTTTCTTATCTTGTTATCTCAGGCTATAGAGTAGAAGAATTTTGTGTTTCCATCTCCCTTACACTGCCGCTTCAGTAGCACAGTACAGGGTGTCATTTTCAGGAAATTCAACATCTTTATCTGCCTTCCCATCTCTTGTTCACAGTTTATAACAAAATGCTATATCTGGCCCCCGATCAAATGTAGTAAAGCTCTTTGGAAAGCAACCATTGCAGCTGTCCTATGGAACCTCTGGTTAAAAAGAAACAGGTGAACATTTAACAATAAGCACACTCCCTTGGGTTAGTAATAGGGCGCTCACTTCTTAGTTCTTTGCATGGAGACAAGCTTCCTCCAGAGAATATCACTTCCCTCCCCCCCCCCCCCTCCCTTCTCTTGCTGTGTCTGAAGCTCAATTTCAAGGTGCCTTCAATGGGCAAATCCAGGCCTTGCTGGTGTGGAAGTGGCTATGAAATACAGTAATTGTGTTATGCTCTTTGTTATGGTCCGGCTGCTCGCTAATGTGATTGAGTGGATAAGTGGAACCATGGGTATGCAAATACATCCTTGACCTGTTGTCAATGGTGAGCTTGTTGCTTCTCCACCTGTGCCTTCGTTGCAGCCACCTCCCACAGAACTGGAGTACAGCCATGTTGGCCTTATCAGCAGCGACAGCAACAGCTTCAGGGAATGCCACTGTAAGTTATGCCTGCCTTCACAACTTCACAATGAGACCTCCCCCACCAAACAAGCCTCCTCCAGAACCACCAGTGATGGGGAGGCCTCCACCTCGTGGGGAAAGGGTTGTCACCTGTGGCATCCCTCTCCACCACCTGAGCAAGTAGCTGGAAGGCCAATGGCTCTCCGCCTGTGTCTATGCAAGCATTCCCATAATATGTAAGGAAATGTAACAGGGTATTGTCTTGTTATTTTGTATCCGTTATAATTTGAGAGAGAGTCAATGATTTCCAATAAAGGGGAAATTAATTACTTGAATATGAAACCGCCTTGCAGGAACGCGGAATCAGGTGACTGCAACACGGTTATTATCATCACAAAAATGGTGGACACAATCATGGTAGCGAGATGTCTATTATTAGCCTTAATGTCCTCGTTTACTTGTAGTTGAGAGGTCACAACTCACAAGCACTTCCTGTGTTAATGACTTTTTTGACGGCTATTTATCCATCAGGTTGTTAGATAAAAGAATATTTTTATCCAGTAAAGGTCAGAAGAAAACAATTGCAAGTAATCTCGTGGAACATGTTGTTTGAGGCAGGAAGCGTGGCGCCTGGAACGGCGACGCTCCATCTACCGTCTTCCATTTGACAATCCGCCTTACAGAGGCCTAAGCAATCTCTATCTTCTCGACTGGGTCAAGTCGATTCCATTCAATTCATTATCGTCAACGGTTGAGGCCTTCGTCTCTGTGACGACTGCCATCACGGCTCACGGGCATCAACCAGTAACTTTTACTCGGGAACAAGAAACTCGTCACAGTAACTTTATTCGGACCTTCTGAGTGTTGTCGGCGATGGGGTGGTCTTACAGCTGGGGACGGGAATCCGTGCAAAAAAGGGTGGCCGGACGGCAGATGTGGGGTCGCCCTCGGCAGCAGCGGAGTACGCGAAAGATTCGGAAGGCGGAGTGGGCCTTCTTGTGCTGTCGTGGCAGTTCCGGGGACAACAAGATACGTGTGGTGCCGTTCACTTTGGAAAATGACATGTGCATCCTTGGATTAAACGCATGACAATAGACGACAAATTGACCGACGAGGAGGGGTGTTTTAGTCAAGAGAATTCTCACTCTCCCACCTCCGCCCCGGACCAGTCGCCGGTGTTTCCCTGCATATGTTGGGCCCGTCATTCCGGAGACGATGATTTTGATCCAAGCGTCCGGATCGTATCCAAATCCAAGGAGGCAGCCAAGGAAAGAGGAGCCAAGATCGGTTTCCGTTTCTTCCCAAAAATAAAATGGGAACTTTTTAAGTTTTTAACCCTATCCACATTCTCCATTGGGAATTTCGTGAACTGAAAATTGAATACCTAAAAAGTACTCGTCGTGCTTCAGGCGTACGGAGAGGATGGGATACGGAGGTAGGGGCCGGATTGTATTTTCGCTGATACGGGGTGCACTTGTCATTTAAGAAAAGGGCGGACAGCTGGTGCTGCCATTTTCTATTTTTCTTCTACATAGAGCTCTGTCATTATGCGGTGTGCGCAGGGCTTCGTGGATCTCTTTTTCCCATTTCTGCTCTCTGTGTATACAGTCTAGTACTGCCCTTCTGTTTTCAATTTCCAGTGCGGTAATGAGACGGAGAAAAAAAAATATGATTATCGCAGTTGTGTTAGGAAATACAGGTTATTATTCCCTTTGATGCCGGGCATTTCAATGGTGCTATGCTTTAAGCAGAAGGAGCAAAAACAAGAGAGGGTTCTTCGATTTATTGTTGCTGCGCTGCGGCATCTGCTGCTGCAGTCGCTACCGCTGCCGCCGAGTGAGAGGAGAGAGAAAGCGAGGGACGCAGCAGCAATTCTATGGATTCTCTACTCCGCTCTTTTCATGGTCCTTTTTCTAGATAAGGTCCCTTCGTCTCCACGATATCCGAGCCTTGAACGAGACACCGACCCGCCCGAATCGTCTCATCTTCTTTTCGAGTGTGGCAGACCTCAAATCGTCGCTCCTCTTCTTTTTCTTGTCTCTCTCTTCCCGCTTCGCTGATCTTTTTGACTTCAAGACGACGAAGAAGAAGAGAAAGAAGGGCAGCTTGGGAGGGAAAACCATGCTGTGGGTCATGAGACTTTCCGGTTGTTTCTCCGTTGCCATGGTAATGATCATCTTATCTCCGTCTTTTCAGTCTTTTCCACCGGCAGAGGCCATAAGATCCTCCAATATTGATGGATATCTAAGATTTCCGGGCCAGATTACTTCCGTCGGTTCGCCCAATCGCATTTCTTTTAGGAAATCCCCCGCATTCCGCAATGCGGTGGAATGTAGCTCCGGAGATGGGGATGTGCAAGGGGAACCGACAGTGTGCGACCCGTCCCTCGTCCACATCGCGATCACGCTCGACGTCGAGTATCTCCGTGGATCAATCGCAGCAGTTCATTCCGTCCTCCAGCATTCCCCCTGTCCAGAGAGCGTCTTCTTCCACTTTCTTGTTTCGGAAACCGGTTTGGAATCCCTAGTGAGGTCAACTTTCCCGCATCTGAAATTCAAGGTTTATTACTTTAATCCGGAGATTGTCAAGAATCTGATATCGAGTTCGGTGAGGCAAGCGCTGGAGCAGCCCCTAAATTACGCGAGAAATTACCTCGCCGACATTCTAGAGCCGTGCGTCCGGCGAGTGATTTACCTGGACTCGGATCTCGTGTTGGTGGACGACGTCTCGAAACTGTGGCGCACAAGCTTGGGTTCCAGAACCGTGGGGGCGCCGGAGTACTGCCACGCCAACTTCTCCAAGTACTTCACATCCAGGTTCTGGTCGAACGAGAGATTCTCCGGGGCGTTTTCCGGCCGGAGACCGTGCTATTTTAACACGGGAGTGATGGTGATGGATTTGGTGAAATGGAGGCGGTTCGGGTACACGAAGAAGATCGAGAGATGGATGGAGATTCAGAAGCACGAACGGATTTACGAGCTGGGATCGCTGCCGCCGTTTCTGCTGGTGTTCGCAGGACGCGTGGCACCGATAGAACACAGATGGAACCAGCACGGTTTGGGAGGGGATAACGTTCGAGGCAGCTGTCGAGATCTACACCCGGGTCCGGTGAGTCTCCTCCACTGGAGCGGCAGCGGGAAGCCCTGGCTCCGGCTCGACGCCAACCGCCCCTGCCCTCTCGACGCCATTTGGGCACCATACGACTTGTACGGCCCGTCACCGTGACCCCGTGGCGCTGGTAAATTCGTCTCACACACACTATTTTTTTTTTTTCTTTATTTCCAGGAATCCGTTACGGCTTCGTTTTTTTCTTTTTTTGGTATCATTTTCCTCGATTTTCTTTCCCGCTGGCACACGTAACTGTTCCTTCCGCTTCCATTTTTTGTTTTTCCCCGGGCGATTTGTATTCTATTCTGCTATTCGTGCCTTTGAAAATAAGAAGAAGAGAAAAGGAATATCGAATTTGTTTTCACTTTTCACTTTACAGTTTGCAATTTGCATAGAAATGAACTTGGATTCTCCGCTCCATAGATTTTGCTAGTCTGGCAGAGATGTCAGTGAAAGAAAAAGCTGAAGGCCTGAACCCTCATCGTGTGAGAGGGTATGTAAGTCATTTGGTTAGACTGAGTGGCGCCGGCTGAAGACCATGATGTGGCGCGGCATAGCTCCCAACGGCGGACATGTGAACCACCGCCGGTTTCATTTTCTAGTGGGAGGCGTGGCGGCTAAAAAATATTTATCTTTTTTCCAAATATCTTTTTAAGAGTCAATAGCAAGGGAAGGGAGGGGGGGACCCACGTCACTGTGATTGTTGCGTGCTGAAAGACAAAAGCATGCAAGGGAACATATTCTTTTCCCTCTCTCCACACGTGGCATAGCTACGTGTCTCATATATTGAGGAACTCGTCGGTCTTCTTCTTCCTTCTTCTGCCTTAGTTTTGTCTCCCTTCCTTTGTCCCAACCTTAAATCTCATAAAGTTATCGTCTTTGGGTGAGCTGTTGTTGCTTTACTTCCTTTACATCCGCCACATGAACGGTTGGGAGATTTTGACTTAATTGTTACGCAATTCAATTGTTGCGCGTTCGCGCTTTTTGTTCGTCACTAGAGATTTATTTATATTGATGGTGCTGCTTTGATGGTACTCCTCCAGAATGGTAATAGAAGAAGACACAGTTTTAGGTTGTAAATTTTTAAAAGGAATCCTGAATCCAAACAGGGACGACGAGACGGGGGTTTCAGGTGGGTGGGAAATTCCACCTGTCCAGAATAAAAGTTGTTTTCGTCTAGATGATCACTGATTGATAGGTTCCAGAGTTTCTTACTTTGAAGAGTGCTTTATTTTGATCCGATTGATTACTAGCTGGAAAGTCCAGACGGATGGAGTGAGGTCCCTCTCTGTTCAACTGCCTTCGTTTAGAGAAAGGGGTCTTATCTTCTTGTAAGGCTTTCCTTCTGTCATTGTGCCTGTGTGTTAAAAGAAAGGAATCTCAGCTTTTCCTTCTTTAGTTATATGAAATCCAAAAGGTTTAGAAACTTCTTATGTTAAATTACCGAGGAATAGGAAATTTAGGTTAGATTTTATATCATTTGATGCGATCTTCTTTGGAGCGCTGATCTATTAAAGATGTGAAGAAGAACCTCATCTCTAACTTTAGTCATAAAATAATCCTTCTTTTGTCCACATTCGTCTATAAAAATGGTAATAGATGTACAGAGGAGTAATCTCTCTTTCATAGAACATGGGGGGTCAAATGCGTCGGTGGCTCGGGATTAGGGATGAGTTCTTCTGAGTTCTCTGAATCGGCAAGAGAATTTGACACGCAGAAGACATCCTTCATCGTTAATTGGTAAAATTTCAGAGGAGAAAGGGTAAGTATCTGGAATGGTTTCTCTTGGTTTCTTGCAGGCTAAAGAAAGAGAAAACAGGCTCATTTCATGCAGAGCAGGGGAAGAATAGGTAGGTAAGTCATGTTGAAGTTGGATTTTCCTACTTCATACTTTCTTTCATCAGATATCTCCAGTGAATTGCATTTATTTCTTAGAGATTTCATCTTAGAATGGTAAAATCAAAATTCTAGTAAATAAAACTTTTTAAAGTATATGAACTTATTTGAAATCACGATATCATCCGTTGGAAATTCTGTTGTCCCACGGGAGTTTGCCCACCCCTCAAACAGAACAGGAGAGAGTAACAATTATGTTGCAAACATTAAGCGATAAGTGTAATGTGTTAAATTAATTAGTAAGATTACATTAGTTTTTATTATATTAGTAAATTATATTATATAACAATGTAGTCCTCATAAGATACATGAATTGAAAAAAAAAAGAAATTTTTATAGTCTTCAAACACTGGCATGCAATGTCATCTCTCATTTTTTTAGTTGTTATCTGCACTATATGTGAACATAGTGTGCTATTTGACGAGATCTATGGTCTCAAAACTATTCAAAGAACAAGTTTGAATTATTCAAATTGGGCATCAAAAGATGAGGGTGTTGGATACCACTCTTTGAACCATGTCAGTTACATCTATTATATGGTAAATTGTTTTGTTCTATTTCGAAATTTTTTATTAATTTCTCTAATATTATTTTGTGACTATCATTATTGAGGTTGTGTGATCTTGGATGGTAATCAACATAGCTAAATATCATATGGCAGAAAGAGGTAAGCAACAGTGAAGAATTCTACGTGTTGTCAGTAATCAAATTTTAAGTGACTAGAATATCCAAGTAAAGGGGGGAACAAGATGAGAACAATATGAAAATTACTAGAAATAAGAGAAAATATGAAAATCACAAGAAATATGTGCACAATAACAAGATGAATCAAGACAATAAAAAAAAATCTTTTTCAGCCACACGAAGTTTCATGACCAAGATTGTTAACAGCAAACTCTAGCTTGAGGGGGGAGAAATCATATTGAGGAGTCTAAGACCAGCTGAATCATATTCCACAAGTTTCATTGAGTCGAAGGTAAATCTCATATTAGACAAGTTTCACAAAGAAAGATAGTACAAAGGAAAAAGTTGGAATAAAAGGAGCATGTTTCTTAGTTATGTTTTGTCTCTTTATGTCATTGACCAAGTTGTATTTTGGGTGTAACTTGAAACTTTGGGAAAGTTTTTTTTGAGTAAGTTTCAAGTTGTTTTGGTTTATAAAAAGACATGATGCAGGAGAACATAACATGTCTCTCAAACAAGACTTTAAATGGACTATGGACTAGATTCTGACTTGATACTGTACTTCTGAATCTAATTGGTTGACATGCTTCCGGATACCTCAAATTTGAATATTCGACAATTATCCAAAGTCAAATATCCATCAGATATTTTTGGATTTGAAATCCAATCCCATTGTGGAAATAATAAAGCATAAATAAAATTGTAAAAATCTAAAATAAGAGAAATTAAAAAATTCCAACAATAACTCTTTCTCTTACAATGCTCGTTATTTCCATCACCTTCTAAAACTATGAAAGAGAGAGAGAGAGAGAGAGAGAGTCCTTCTCCTTCTCCTTTTCATCGCTGAAGAACTGAGTGAAAGCTCTGTTCCTTAGTCTCTCCCATAGCCGAAGAACAGAGTTGCAACTTTGTTGCCAAAAAAAAAAATAGACCAAGTCTGCTTCGTGAACGAAGAAGACGCTGTTTGCGGTTCTCTTTGGCCGTCGTTGTAACACAAAATCGCTGCCACCTGAACTCCCGAAATCCGTCAACGAACCACTACCGAACCATCTTCTAGTGATCGGCACCAGTGTCACCGACGCAGGAGACGAAGAGCCACACCAATGTCTCGAGCTCAATTTATCTTCGTCGTCGCCCCCACTCTGGTGGACCGTTCGGACAATGCCGACAACTGAAGTCGAGCCATCGCTCGGCCTTCTAGTATACCGCCAGCCCGAACGTCGTCGGCGAAGAAGAAGCCGCACCATCGACGAAGAAGACAAAAGTAGGAAAAAAACAAAAAAAAATTGCTTCCGTTAACTTAGGTCCCTCATTTTATTTTTCTGGTGGGTCGCGATAATTTCTTGAACCGGACCGAAAACAAAGACCCGGATCACTCTTCGGACTGGACCGAAAAACAGATACCCAACCCCGGTCAACCCATTTGGTAGACCAGACCTAACCAATTTTCGGACTGGACCGGACCGAAAAAATTTATTCAAAAAGAGGACTAGACCACAATCGGAGACCCAAACCAGGTCAACCCAACGAACAGAAAATGGATCGGACCAGTATTTTTGGGTTATCATCACCAGTCTACCGATCTTTTTTTTTCATCATGTTGAAGGAATCAACATCGATTATTCATGTGTAATCCGAAAACTCTGGTTTTACAACCAGCGTCACTCTTACCGCAGTCAACTATGATGTATGGTCCCAGATCATGGATATGCAAATTGCGGAACGAGAAAAGCTCGAATATATTATGGGAAAGACACCATTTTCACAAGAAACGGATGACTCTTATGCAAAATGGTATGATGAAAATCAAAAAGTCAAGGGGTGGTTGTTAACCTCTATGTCACCAGATATTATGAAGCGCTATATTCGGCTGCATACCGCATGCGAAATATAGAATGCTCTGGAAAAAGGTTTCTATGATGGGTCAGATGAATCACAATTATTTTCATTGAATCAAAGAGCTTTCTCCACCAAACAAACTGGTCGCCCTTTATCAACGTATTATGCTGATCTTGTGAAAAAATTTCAAGAACTTGATCATCGTGAGAGGATTATAATGAAAGATCCTGATGATGTTATCGCTTATAGAAAATCCGTTGAAAGATTGCGTGTTCATATTTTCTTAAACGGATTGGATGCAGAATTCGAACAAGTCCATGGCAAAATTCTCAGAAAAGACCCGATATTAGATCTTAAAGAAGCCTATGCTTATGTACGTCGTGACTTTGTTCGTAGAACCATTTTAAATAGTAAAGTTGATCATGTTGAGACATCTGCAATGGTAGCACGTCAAGCTAAGCCTAAAACAGCTCGACCAAATGGTCCTAACAGTGATCAAAATCGAACATCAGGATCTCAGAATCATAGCTATGAGGTTGGAACAACTAAACCAGAGCACATCTGTACTCACTGTGGTGAGACAGGGCATACAAAGTCACGATGTTATGAACTTATCGGGTATCCAGAATGGTGGGATCCTACCAAAGCGCCTCACAAATGGAACTCCAAATCAAATAATCATGCTTCTGTTGTAGTAGCAGAACCTTCCACCTCTCACATAACTGAGGATGCATCAGTCTTAATCGCTACATCTGGTAAGGTTTTTAATACCTCCGCTCCTAGTAGAAATAGTGAATGGATAATTGATTCTGGTGCTACTGATCATATGACCTTTGACAGTCATCATGTTAAAAGTATGAAACCATTTGCACTACATATCGTATCTACAGCAAATGGTACTCCATCTCACGTTATTGGAAAAAGTTCTATTAGTCTCACTAAAAATATGAGTCTTGATTCTGTATTAGTTGTTCCAATCCTCAATCATAATCTATTATCAGTTGCTCAAATAACTCGTACTTTGCATTGTATTGTGGGTTTTTGGCCTAACCTTTGTGTTTTTAAGGACATTCGAACTCAGAAGACAATTGGGTATGGTACTAGAAGGGGGAAACTCTATTACCTTGATTTGCAGCCAGAGAGTGTTCATCAGTTAGCCCAAGCGTTCTCAACGAAGAATAAATCTGCAGATTCTGACATTTGGTGATGGCATAAACTGTTGGGTCATTCATCCTTTGGTTATTTAAAGAAATCGTTTCCTACACTTTTTGCAAAATTATCTATTTCAGATTTTAAGTGTGATGTATGTGAATTAGCGAAAAGCCATCGTGTTCCATTCCAAATAAGCATGAATAGGAGTCCAGCACCTTTTATGATTATTCACTCTGATGTGTGGGGTCTAGCAAATATAGCCTCTCTTAGTGATAAACGATGGTTTATTTCTGTTATTGATGATCACACCCGTATAACTTGGGTTTGTTTAATGAAGTCAAAAAGTGAAGTTAGTTCGTTGTTCAAACAATTTCACAGAATGATAGTCACTCAGTATCATTTTACAATAAGAACTCTTCAAAGTGACAATGGTGGAGAATTTGTGAATCAAAGTTTCAAATAATATCTAGATGAATATGGTATTATTCATCAAACTACCTGTCCGTACACCCCTCAGCAAAATGGGATTGCAGAGTGAAAGAACCGCCACCTTCTTGAGGTTGTTCGTGCTTCCTTGTTTGAGGCTCATATGTCGGCTAGTTACTTGGGTGAAGCCATCACAACTGCAGTTTACCTTATCAATCGAATACCCTCGAGTGTGTTACAATTTAAGACTCCCTTGAGTGTTCTTCATAAAACCATAAGTCACCTGTTGTGCCGAATCTGCCACCTAAAGTTCTTGGGTGTGTAGTCTTTGTTCACCTCCATAAGTCATTGAGACATAAATTAGAACCCCGAGCTCTCAAGTGTGTTTTTGTTGGTTATGTTCAACATCAGAAAGGTTATCGTTGTTATCATCCTCCCTCTGGCAAATTGTATATCACTCTTGATATGGTATTTCACGAAGAAAACATGTATTATTCTACTCCCGAGTCTTTAATACAGGGGGAGAAAATGATTGAATTGAAAACCCTTAATCATCATTTGGATATCTTGGTTACTACAAGTGGTCAATATTCAAATTACAACTGTGGACATCAAAATGATACAAATGAGCATGATTCATAGGATGGAGAAAGACAAGACCAAATCGAAGTAATGCAACCAAAGTCTCAGCCGCCATCTTCCCCCCTTCATAATGTATCAATGGATCAATTGCCTTCTGAGTCCGAGTCCATGTCTAAGCCTTATGTAAGTTCCAAAACTCAACTAAGAGTGCTACCTCATCGAACAGCAAGAGGAAAACCTAGAGTCAATTATGAACCTTTTCTCACCTCTAAATCTCAGTATCCCATGCATAATTTTGTGTCTTATCATAGATTGTCAAAGGAAAATGAAGTATTTGTGAATCAATTATCTGCTATATTTATTTCTAATAGTGTGCAGGACGCCTTGAAAGATCCTAAATGGAAAGAAGCCATGAATGAAGAAATGAGGTCCCTCCAAAAAAATTCAACATGAGAAGTGGTTAACCTACTTGTAGGAAAGACACCAGTTGGATGCAGGTGGGTATTTACCATTAAATATAAAGTCGATGGCACCATTAAAAGGTTCAAAGCAAGGGTTGTTGCCAAAGGATATACTCAAACCTACGGGATCGATTATATGGAGACATTCGCACCAGTGGCCAAAATCAACACTATTCGGATTCTACTATCTCTGGTTGTGAATCTTGATTGACCCTTATATCAGTTTAATGTAAAAAATGCATTTTTGCACGGAGATCTCCAAGAAGAAGTATATATGGAATTACCTCCTGGATTTATTATGTAAAACAAAGGATGCAAACAAGTATGTAAACTGAGGAAATCCCTATATGGTTTGAAGCAGTCCTCGAGAGCGTGGTTTGGAAGGTTCACAAATTTTATGAAATCTATTGGATACAACCAAAGCAACTCAGATCATACTCTCTTCTTGAAATATAACAAGGAGGCCATTACAACTCTTATTGTATATGTTGATGATATGATAGTAAATAGGAATGATCCAAAAGAAAAGAAATCATTGGAAAGTCGTCTTGCTAGATAATTTGAAATGAAAGATCTTGGCTACTTAAAATATTTTTTTAGTATTAAAGTGTCCAGATCCAAGGAAGAAATTTTTCTATCTCAACAAAATATGCTTTGGATTTATTGAAGGAAACCGGTATGACAGCATGTAGTCCAATCAGTTCTCCTATGGAAGAAAATCTAAAACTGGGAACACATTCAGATCAAGTCCCTGCTAACAAGGAGCATTATCAGAGACTAGTTGGGAGGTTAATGTATCTTGCACATACCAGACCAGACTTAGCTTATGTACTAAGTGTGGTTAGTCAATTTATGCACTCTCCAAGTGAAGAACATATGAATGCCATCAACCGTATCTTGCGCTATTTGAAATCATTTTTAGGGAAAGGAATTTTATTTAAAAAGGGAGGTGACTTGAAAATTGAAAGGTATACCGATGCCGATTGGGCTGGATCAATAGAAGATTGACGGTCTACATCTAGATACTTTACATTTGTAGGTGGAAATTTGGTCACTTGGAGAAGTAAGAAACAAGAGGTGGTGGCTAGATCGTCAGCTGAAGCTGAATACAGGGGAATGGCCAAGGTAATATGTGAATTATTATGAATCAAAAATCTGATACAAGAACTACATATTGAACAGACAAGTCCTATGAAATTATATTGTGACAATAAGGCAACATGTGATATTGCCACAACCCAGTCCAAAATGATAGAACTAAATATGTTGAAGTTGATAGACACTTTATTAAAGAAAAGTTAGAAGCAAGAATCATTGAAGTCCCTCATGTTCGATCTGAGGATCAACTTGCCGATGTGCTAACCAAAGCAGTGTCTTACCGAGCTTTTAACAAATGTCTTGACAAGTTGGGCATGAGTGATATCTATGCACCAACTTGAGGGGGAGTGTTAAGATTCACTCTGAGATTTCTTCCCTTAAGGAGAAATCATGTAAATATTCTGTAAATTCGGTGATTGGGTAATCCCGTTAATCACTCATAATTCTTCTATGTATATTTTTTAAAACGGTTATTTAAGCCGATGATGTGAATGAAAAATTAAGATTGTAATTGAAGTATTATTTTTACTAAAGATTGTCCCTAGAAGGTTGTTTGACTCGAAAAAAATGGTGGATGCATTGATATTGATAGATGAAGAAGAGAAAAGAAGAAGTTTCTCCGTAGATGCCTAATGGTGCTCAAATGAAGGAGATTAGGCCCCATTAATTTACATCATATGCTAACAACTATTAGATAATTTAAAAATCATTTTGCAAAGTAGAATTTGCATAAAAAAGTGAGAACATACAAAGCCCAAGTTAAGTTAAAATTTGTCACTAGAGTTCAGAAGCCTATTTACCCCTCGGGGTTTTACTTCATTGGACCTAATACTGTTAAATTGTAAACCTGTGTCTACACCAATTGCATTG
The DNA here is from genome assembly GCF_029961685.1 of Aristolochia californica. Lineage (NCBI taxonomy): Eukaryota > Viridiplantae > Streptophyta > Magnoliopsida > Piperales > Aristolochiaceae > Aristolochia > Aristolochia californica. The sequence continues at coordinate 44,780,811 of NW_027181992.1, read as the reverse complement.
TGTGGTTGTGAAATTTTTGGGAATGAGAGTGCAAGAGATGGAAAAAAACAGAGATTGATGAAAGGGAAAAGAGAAGCATTAAGTTAACCCTCTTCCATGAGACTACTTAAGACTCCATGAGTTAATTTTTCCATACTCCCCCTTAAACTAGAGTTTAGGGTTTAGGGACTCACTACATTGATGATCAACAACCATTTCTTAGTTCTCAAATCTCCCCTTGCTTGGTTGTGTTGAGAAAACTATAGGCTTTACCACCACTATAGAATTCTCTTTGTCTCCCCCTTAAGCTAGGGAACCATGACATAAAGAAACACGTCTTGAATTGATAGAATATGAGATGGAAGAAATCATCACCCCTGTCCAATAACAAAACTCCATAGACCTGTCAAACTAAGTCTTAGATGAGTTAAGAGAGACCATAAAAGTGGAACCACCTACTTAAGGACAATAGTAAGAGTCTACTCATTTTTAAGGGTAGTACGCTTTAAGGGTGAAGAAGAAACTAACTCAACTCTGAGTTAGATTACAACACACACCTACTCCGTCAGGTAGTGGGTCTACAAGCATTGTTCCGAAGTGATGAAAACAATTTACTAGTAAGTTGTTCAATGGAATTTAGGAAGTCAAGCATTTGTGAATGGCATGACTTAACCCACTCACATATGCGAGGACTTGCAAGGGAGGGAAAGATCAAGTTGACTCAATTCAAGGCATTTACACTTCAACAACTGAAATTTTTAATGAACAGAAACGAAATAATCAACTTAAGTTCTACTCATTAAGACAAAGCTTGACCACTTTGAACATAAGAGACATGTAATAGCTTTAAATAAAGCCAACAAAAAAATTGTCTAAGAGTGTAAAAACTAGACCAAAATGGTCAGATTCAATATATTTAAATTGGACCACACACATTGTTCTTGAGTTTTTAAAACTTAAAACATCTTAGTTACTAATAAAATTTATGTCATTTAATTTTAAATAATTACATACAATTTTTTAATTTATTTTATAATATTTAAAGGGTTGAACCCAAACCCAACCTGAACCGGAATGGGTCACGTACGGGTCTATATTTAAACCCAAAACGGTAATGGCATTTCGAGTAATTATAACGGATTTGGTGTCATTGGCTAAGAAGAGTGCAGCTTATGGGATCAACGGATACCAGATCGCTGCCGCTTCGAATTTAAACAAGAAGACGTTGGAGAAGTCTTACACTCGTGAGAAGCATATGAGAAGCCTCTGTTTCCAAACGAACCAGTGGTTAACGCTTTAACTGCGAAATCCTTCCTCTCCGAGTCCGTCTAGTCTGGATTCACTAGCAGCGTGAAAAACCCTTGAACGAGCAAAACCAAAACACTCTTGCTCTGCCCATTTAACAAACCTCAGAAGCAGAAAAAAAAATATGATAGAAGAGGAAGAAGAGATGCTCGATTCTCCCTCCCTCTTCTGGTTCTGAAGACGTGTTCCCTTCCTTTTTTCCCCCATTCCCCGTACGAAAAGAAAAGAAATTGGAGTTAAGGCATTTTGAGTCGAAGAAAACTAAAGAAGTGAAAGTAGCTCCCAGCTTTCTCTAAGCTGTTCTGCACGCGCTTGCATCCTTCTTCTTCTCTCTTCCTTTCATTGAACGATTCTCATCCTTTCTTCTGATAAACCTCTGTTTGTTACTACTACTCAAAAGGGTTTCTTTCTTCTTTGGTCATGGCTTTCAATTTGCATCTTTTTCTTCTCATCTTCTCCGTCTTTATCCCTATTTGCCTCACGCAAGCCCCAGCTCCAGCACAAGACCTGTGCAATGGCATCTTCTTGTCTTATCTACACAAAGAAGGCGCCAGGATACGCCCTTTTCTCTCCGACCCCAAGCGCCAACCTTACTCCTTCAAATCCACTGCCACCATCCTCAACGCCGGTGACGTCCCTCTCAAATCTTGGAATCTCTTCATTGGGTTCCAAAATAACGAAATTTTGGTCTCGTCGTCCCCTGCGATACTCACTGATGGTACCACTCTTCCGGCACAGGTAGGAAATGGGACATTCTTCTCCGGATTCCCCAATCCCGATCTTAAAACGGCCATCGAGACCGCCGGAGACATCAATCAGATTCAAGTCGAGATCGAACTCGTCGGGACCCAGTTCGGAGTGCGACCGCCTAATGCCCCCTTGCCTTCTAACATCTCCCTCGCTAACGATGGTTACCGGTGCCAGATCCCCACAAAATAAGGTAGTTTTTTTTTCTCTTTTCTTATTTATCGTGAGAGTCTGACTTTTTGTCTCCGTTGTTCAATTCTAACTTTTTTTCTAAGGATCCAGTTTATTATTTTGTGGCTTTTGGTTGTAATCATCTTCCTTGTCTTGCCGTGCTTTGCTTCGCAGTTTTCTCATATGGGTATTTTGGATTTGTCCTCTAGGAACGAATTTTATGTATGTGTGCTGTACCAGAGATCCAAATTTTAAAGCGAACCTCACTGAAGAAGATGGGTTTTTACCCCGCCTTGACGGTGATTTAATCATGTATTATGATGTGCTCCAATCATTCGACTCAAATTATCTGGCTTCAGTCACAATTTCTAACAACAACCCGTTGGGACGACTGGATAACTGGAAACTGAATTGGGAGTGGATGAGAGGGGAATTTATAGATGATATGAAGGGAGCGTACACATCAAAAACTGATTTCTCTGAGTGTATTTTTGGGGAGCAAGGCAGTTTCTACAAGGACTTAGATTTTACGAAAGTCATGAATTGTCAGAAATCTCCAACGATTTTGGACCTTCCATTGAGCAAAGCAAACGACACAGAGGTTGGACTGATCCCATTTTGCTGTAGGAATGGGACTCTTTTACCACCATCCATGGATCCAAGCAAGTCTGTATCAGCTTTCAAACTCCAAGTGTTTAAGATGCCACCGGAATGTGAATCGTACAGAGCTTTTTGCTCCCCAGAACTGGAAGATTAGTGGGATTCTTAATCCAGATTACCAATGTGGCCCTCCAGTGCGCGTCAGTCCGACTCAATTCCCTGACCCAAGTGGTCTACAGACTACCACATCTGCAATTGCTACATGGCAAGTTGTCTGCAACATCACACAACCCAAAGGAGGAAAGCCCCGGTGCTGTGTTTCATTCTCTGCGTTTTACAATGATTCTGTGATTCCATGCCAGACTTGTGCCTGTGGATGCCCATCCAGTGCGGCTTCCACTTGTAGTACTAGACAGCCTGCTCTGCTACTTCCTGTGGATGCCCTTCTCGTTCCCTTTGCCAACAGAACACAGAAAGCTCTGGCATGGGCTGATCTGAAACACTTTCAGGTACCCAAACAGTTGCCTTGCGGAGACTTGTGTGGTGTCAGCATCAATTGGCATGTAGCAACTGACTACAGACGGGGTTGGACTGCAAGAATTACACTTTTCAACTGGGGGGATAACAGTTTTGGAGATTGGTTCACAGCCGTCCAGTTGGATAAAGGATTTCCAGGTTTTGAGGCCTCGTATTCATTCAATGGAAGCACTCTTTCTGATGTGAACAACACCATCTTCATGCAAGGGCTTCCTGGGTTGAACTTCCTTATTGCTGAGACTGATGGGACTGATCCATCGAGGGATCCACCAATACCTGGTAAACAGCAGACAGTTATATCCTTTAAGAAGAAGGCAACGCCTGGAATTAGTGTAGTTGGTGGGGATGGATTTCCCAGTAAAGTGTTCTTCAATGGGGAGGAATGTTCACTTCCATCAACCTTACCTATGTCCGAGAGTCACAGACCCAGGATCCAGGGCCGTTTCTCTCTGCTTTTGATCTTAGCTGGTGCGCTTCTTGTGCTGTTGGAGCAGTAAACTTAGTGGACTAAATATGATTCTTTGATTTTTCTTACGGATTGTTCAATGATTTATAGTGTTTGACATGTTGTGTTTATGACGGCGCTGTAATCAACAAGCAGAGTAGACAGGATTTTTGGCTAGGCGGTGACGATTGAGGGTGGGATGGGATGTGAAGGGGATAGGTTTAACTGTATCAAGAGGGCATAAGGATGGACAGGTTTAAGCTGGGAGATGTTGTTTCAGCAGAGCCTAACGCAGCCTTGCTTGATTAATATTGGGACACCAGAGGCGGGCTACCAACCTTGGCGAAAAACCTTGCTTGCAAGTGATGGCGGTGTTGAATCGATCCATCACGAGAAAACTCGCTTAACAAACATTTCCTTATCCATCCATAGTTGATGAGGTTCGGATGAACATCACCTGTAAAAACGCCTCCAAACCAAGTAGATTAAAAAAAAGGAAGATAATGACTATAAAAAAACCCTGCCTGTTGGGTAGAACTTAAAGAGAATGGGACCAAAAATGCAGAGATGAGGGGTGAAGACGTCTGGATGAAGCTGCTAATCGAATCAGATCACAGTGATGAAGGAATTGAAGAAAAAAAAAAACGATAAAAGTTACTGGGCATGATGTAGAGTTTGAATAAGGTTAAGAAGAAGATACGATGATTTGGAGGAAAATATTAATCACCCTTATGGTGAGAAATAAACTAACTATATCAACTCAAATTTTGGATGATTTATACAGTGGAATAATTGATTTGTTGACATTTTATTTTACTAAAAAATAATGAGATAAATATGACAATGTATTAGAGTTATTTATAGTTTTCATCTATTTCATTTGAAAATACATTGATAGCTATAAGAATTTTAAAAAATAAAAAATCAAGTACTTTCTTAGTTAGACACTAATAGGATTTTATATCAAGGCCATATTATTGGTGTCTTTTCTAGGAAACGATAGAAAATCATTTCTAGTAGAAATATGTTTTCAATGACTAATAGTGCCTCATATTTGTTGGAAACATTTTTCTAGTTGAAAATTCTTATCAAGAAAATCATATTACTTTTAAGGTAAGATTTTCCATCCAAGATGGACTGGAAAACCATATAAAATCTTTTTGAATAAGTATTTGACAATTGATATTGATGTTGTAATACTTTTAACACAAGGTAACTTTTTAGGGTAATTTTGTATTTGACATTTTATTTCATGTAAATTTATCAGATACATTATAAATTTCTATTTATTTAAAAAAAAAACACTTGACTGGGGCTTAAAGGTTATTTTTAATTTATTTAATAAACTTAAATAAAAACATTTTTATGAACTAGAATTTAAAACTATCACGTCTACATAATTTAAATTTTCAGATGTAGTTATTGGAATACTCAAACCACCTACAATTTATTTTTGTACGTTTTCAAGGATTTTGTAATATTTTAAATGATTTTATTCTACGTTAAATTGACATTGCCCTAAGTTTTGTGCATATGAATGTGATTTTTCCAATTTTATTAATTTTATATACTTTTTTTTAAAAGTTAACTTTTGTTATTATTCTGTTTATCTGTCCAATTAAACCATTTATCCTTCAGTAAATTCACAAAGCAAACAATATACTCGGATTTTGTTAGTCCCTACACTAGGAATCAGGTATAGTTTATCTAACAAGAATACTTTTTCCACTTTCCACGGGCGTCTTGTGGCAATTCAGAGAATACAGCAGAAAATTCCCAATCAGGGTTGGGGTTCACATAATAAACCAATGGAACAGAGCCTTAAAAAATGCCCAAGTCAACAATAGTTAAAAAATGCCACATCTGTCTTCAGCAAGCAAACCAAACCTCTGTACAAGCCTATCTACATCTAATAAGAATAGTAGACGCGACTGTTTTTATAAGTAAGGAATGCTTCCACCTCTGCAAACTAAGCAGTTTTTGTGCCACCTCCCTCCTCTACACTAAACTACGGAAGCAACATCAACAGACCTCCACAACCAGCCCAGTTAGATCTTCTTACCATTCCAAACTAAAAGCAGTCAAAACTTTGCATGTTACACCTTCGGGTAGCATGCAGATATCTTTACAAAGTTCTCTCTTCCCACATTGACCTCTGAAGGCATGAGTTTCTTGTTCATGAGATGTCAGAAACTGAAATACCCTCTCTACAGTCACACTTCATTCTTAATAAAGAAAAAGGAAGCACATGGAGAGTACCCATGCAATATCTGAAGTTGAATGCCTTGCACAGCATTGAGTATATTAAGTCCCATATAATGAGCTAAAAATCTGTGTGCATCTCATTAACTGAGAAACAGTCTATGCTGAAATGTTATCCATGTGAAATCCATCAAAGCTGAATTCTGTTTCAACTGGCCCAATACCCTCTTGTTGTTGCTGCACCCAAAATAAAAAACCAAAAGGAAGAGAAATATTTAATAATGATCAGCAAGTAGTTACAGAAAGAAAACATGAGACCAGTCACTTAAACCATCCACGCTCTCTCCAAATTCCAATCCAGTGTAAGAAAATGAAGAGTTCTTTGTGCATGGTCAAATCAGAAGTTGCATTGTTCAGAGAGATTTGTTTCACTTTTTGAGCATGCCCATTTTATAGACATAAATTACCTAAGACCTTTATGATTCTCTAGAGATATAATTCCTGAATAAATATAAGAAGGTAGAAGGAAACCAAAAAGTGCCTATACTATGATTGAAGAAAACTGACCTGTTTATATGGTGTCAGAACATCATCTTGAACAAATTGATCATTAAGAAGCATATTATCACCACCCAAATTTGGTATCCCTTCTGCTTTTATTGTGAAAGAATCATCACCTGAGAGATTGTTCTGAAGTGGAGCAACACCCTCTTGGCTTGCACATTCGTTTATATTCAGCCCATTTTTCTTTGTGCCTGCGAAACCTTGATTCCCCAATCCAAAATCAGGATTGCTTGACAAGCTTACATTTTGGGTTGTGTTGTAAGTCAGATTTGCACTTGGCAACTCCCAACTCTGGCTCTTGTTTTGAAGTTCATTAAATATATCGTAGCTTGGAATAACTCTCCTACTGATTTTAACGTGATTTCCATTCTCCAATCCGTCTAAATTTTCAGTCTGTATAGATTCTTGAAATAATCCGGTTGTACCGGCTATGGAAAAACCATTTCCGGGCAATTCTGTACCATGTGCGACAGGAAAACTAATAGAAGGTTGGGAAGCTGAGATATAGGAAGAATTATTGTTGAAGTCAGCTTCCCATGTGGATGGACTTCTTCCACTGATGACAGAATCATTCCTGCTAAGAACCCGACCTGCTATATCGTAAGATAGCATTTGCTGCCCAATGGAAGAAGGAAGACTAGATGCATGCCCTCCTGCGATTTCATTCAGTAATTGCCCCCTTGAAGTTTGTTGTCGCAACATATCAATCTGAATTTCATTTTGATTGACAGGGCCCTGTTGTCTGTGCTGGGCTGCCTGCATAGCTAGTGAACTACTCCCTGGAACACCCTGGATGTGGTCCATGTGAGATGTACCCGTTCTTTGAGGCAGTAAACTAAGAAAACCATTTGATCCACCCCCACTAACTTGAATACCCATACTTCCAAATGTTTGTATGGGTTGACCCAAATGCATAAGCTGCTTTGGTTCCATCGCAGTTGGAAGACCATGAAGTAAGTTCACTTGTTTGTTGCTTAGTTGCTGCTGTGTAGCCCCATATCTCAGTTTTGAGGAGTTTGTGATTTGTGACTCAGGATTAAGTAGGTTCATTTGATCAACAAGAGTCATGCCCACACCAGTAGTAGCATTTGGTCTTCCAATCCCTTGCAGGGTCATGAGATTCTCTGATTGAAGTTGGTTTGAGACAGCAATAGTTTGAATATCCAGTCCATCAAATGAACCAAGTGAACCAAAATGTGCATCTGAGGGACTGACAAAAGGAGCACTAAGTCCAGATTGATGTTGTGAGACCCCACTGAGCCTTTTAAGATATAGACGGTACTTCTGCAGCATCAAATTGAGGTTTTAGCTCTTACAGATCACACCCAAAAGGACCCAAACAATTAGTATCTCCATTTCAATTATCTTATAAATAAACAAATCTCTATTTGTATTATATCAAGAGTGACATCAAAGAGACGTTCTTAGCAAGATTACAAGCTAACCTAAATATAAACTGATGAGAACAGTTAGAGTATATCATGCATGGTAAAACAGAAATTAGAGTAAAAAGCAGAGCATTTCCATGTTGTCTTGCACGCATCATCAAAATCTACATGTAGATGAGCAGGAAAATTTCATGTGAGTTAAAGATGATGATAACATACCAAGTTGTGTCCATTTGTTAGTTGTCATTATCCAATCAAAAGAAACTCTCGAGCATGATTTAAAAAAAAAAAAAAAAAACTTTTTGTTTAGTCCTTGAGCAGTATCAAAGCATTAACAGTATTATTTATTTGCTGCCTCTCAGGGATGATAGATACACAGAAATAGTCAAGATTATCTTTAAAAGCTGAGTCTTTTACATACAGAAAAGATAATTATTCACAAAAATAATTGGTTTGTGAACACAAAAGCAGTAGCAAGTGAATCAGAAGACACGAATTCAACTAGTGTAGATGACCATCTTTTTCTCTGACCAAGTAATCTAGCTAGGCCATCTCAAGTGTCAAAAAAAAAAAAATGTTTCCACTGTTACATACCAATTTTTATAAGAAGTCAAATATCACTTATAAGTGAGGACATAAGACCATTTGTTGATGAGGAAAAATGTCAACAGTTCCAATCTTCAGAAACTCACACACATTGTTAGACTCAACAATGGACAAACGCACGCGAGTATCTTTTCATAAATAAGTGGCATGATAGGAATGTCTACATTTCAGGAAATCCTTGAGTCCAACTCCAAGAAAATGAGGATTTGTGACCTTAACAATCAGATTGCTGTGTCAGAGAACCCATATTGGAGAACCAATAGGGTAACATTACTCACAGAAGCTAAGAGATTTCATATTAGAATCAACTTTTAGCATTAAAAGAATTTGCAATTTACAGACTTCAAAGAGATAAAAGCACTACCTGCAAGTGACTTGCAACATTTTCTCTTGTAAGCCCTGGAACATTCATTAGCTCCAAAATTTTCTTAGGGACAGCCTCTGAAATTAAAACAATATCAGGAAAATGGCACGAAAAAAAAGGGGGCCATCTGTGTTGAACAACTCTCAACAAATCAAAGCGGCAACTTACTATCAATTCCCAGTTGATTGACAGCAGCAACAAATTGTTGATGGAGATCAACCGACCAAACCACCCTTGGCTTCTTCAAGGTTGATGAGTCCTCATGTTCCTCCCCTTCATCTTCCTCATCTTTAACATCCTTCCTTCTCTTTGAATTTCTCCAACTCCCTTCATTCACTGAAGATGCATAGTCTCCCTCATCAGATGCCTTCTTGATTTTATCACTATCTTCCACACTTCCAGAGTGCTCCAGATCCTTCAATTCATTTTGCCTCTTCCTAAGCACATGCTGCCATATATTCTTTATGGCCTCCATCCTTACAGGCTTTATAAGATAGTCACAAGCCCCATGAGTGACACCTTTCATAACTACATCTTTCCCACCATCGGCAGACATCACTGTTTTTTGGAGATAAATATCAGGACTGGGACAAAGATTGTTATAAGTGAGTTATTTGTTGTTTGTGCATTCTCTTTTTATGAAATGATTTCTACTTACTGATAACAGGTAAGTCCATCTCAAGGCCAATCTGCTCCAAGAGCTTAAATCCATCCATATCAGGCATGTAAACATCACTAAGAACAAGATCAAATCCACTTTTCCGCTCTCGAAGCATTGATAAGGCCACAACAGCACGAGAACAAGTGGTAACTGCACAAACATAGGGACAATTAACCTCACCTACATATTTGAGAAGTACCGACAAAAACTTTGAAAAGATCGTCTCTCAAGTGGTTCATGCACAGCCAAAAGAAAATATAGGAAAAGGCTCAAATCAAAGGGGTAATAGCACACTTATGAAAAAGGGATATGAAGCAGTGAAAGTATATGATTCCTGACAGAATAACAAAGAAAAAGTCTTAACAGTAGTAACAGTGAGGAAGGTCTGCGGTTTAAAAGGTCACTCAAATAAAGTCTGAAGAGTTACGTTATGGTAAGGAAAGTCATAAATTAGTCAGACTTTGAGACAAATATCGGATGCAACAATAATATCAAAGATGCAAGAATCATCCAAGAATACAAACAAGAAAGACTACAAACACACGAGAGACATTTAAGAAAAATAAAAACCGAATTACACGAAAGCACGAATTTCTACCCAGAACAATCCATACCTTCATACAAGCACTTCTGCAGCATCTTCTCCAAAATCTTGAGGCAAATAGGATCATCATCAACAACCAAAACCCGAAGTCCCGCCGGAAACTGATCCGGAATACCATCGACCCCCTTCCGGCTACCTGTAGAACTCGCCGTCGAGACAGCAGCCCTCGCGTTACTGTCCGTATTCATCTCAATCGGAAATCGATTCAACAGACGAATTCAAAGAATTACACCATCCACCCGCATCTGAAACTTGGAAAACGCGATCAACTAGGACCGCGTCTCATGACAGAGACGCCATAATTCCAACACTGCGGACTGCGGAGGTCACTAGAAGAGGAGAGAAGCGGAAGCAGAAACCAAAGGAGAAGGAAAAGATCACATTTCTTGCTTCCCGTGGTCTCGACTATCAGTTTTCCTGCCGTTACTAGTGAAGTGAGAGACTCGTGAGAGACGCGAGACAAGAGGGAAGACTCGGTTAGATCTGGAGAAGATTTGGGAGTGAAGACTGTTTTTGAGCTCCAGTTCTCTCCAATGTCGTTCGGGTTCTTCTTTGGTTACTCTCCGATAAAAGTGGATCCAGCTCACAGCTAACAAACCACGCCAGCCAACCAATTCCCGCCTCCCATCTAACGCCGTCAACCCACGCAGTAAAAATCCAAAATCTCTCTTTCTAAAGTCATCTCGAACAGTAAAAACAAAAACAAAAAAAGGGTAACCCTCGAAGTGACTCGCGGGTTCCCGTGACGCCTGCCCCAACAAACGATATCCGTCAAAGATTTTTTCCGCCCTTGCGGTCTCCCGCCCGTCAGTCAGCCACCGCCACGTCATCCCCCACAAAAGCTCCCTTCCACCGGCACGCCCCGTAAACCCGCGGCTGCCTCCGAGATGCGGGGTAATTCGGGTATATTCTCCCTCTCCAGGTTTACACGTGTCGCGACAGTCCACGTCGGCTGACTTTGAGAGTCCTATACGTACAAGCTAGGCAACGGTTTCCGTCGTCCCCGGTCTGATGTGAAAAGCGTTTTTACAGAGCCGGGGGAGCTTTTAAGGGAAAAGGAATATGTGTAACCGCGAGCTCTATTTCACGCGTGAATTAAACAAATGCGTTTGGTGGTCCAACTTTCTCTGGGGGCTTGACAAGTGTCATCTTCATTGGTCTTGCAGAAAGCGGCTTTTAAGTGTTTGAATTAATTCAGGCTTGAAATAGTTAATAATCTCGACGTCCAAATTCAGTTAAATTAATGTGTTTCTCGTCTCAGACCTAACGCAACTCCTACTCACAAACATGTGAAATCGGATGGCTAGTATAGAGTAACCCCATAGATCTTATACAAGGATTGACCTAATTGATACAGACAAATATTCCAATACTTGCCCGCATAGAGAAAATCCATAGACAAACTCACAAAAAAAATCTATGATAAATTCACCAAAAATACCTTGTACAAATTCGGTGGGAGCGGGACTTGAACACGGGACCAAACTACTCTAATACCGTGTTGAAACTAGTGAGCTAAAAGGCTAAAATCTATTAGGAAAGTAACCCTATGGATCTTATACAAGGATTGACCCGATCGATACAAACAAATATTCCAACATAGTGGTAACTGTTTGTAGTTTACAAGTGCTCTGCTACTGAACTTTGAGTGGTCTTGTTGGGTGTTTAACTCTGAAGTCTTTCCTTTGGTCCTCTCTCGGAACATTTTATACGACAAGTAATAAGGGGCAAGAGGAGAAGCATTAGTCGAGGAGTGGCCGGGTTGATGGAAAGATCAACGTAGAGGAAAGAGGCTAATTGAATTAATTAAACCAAGTGGGGAGAAGTGAAGGAAGAGGCCACCCTGGACACAGCAAACAACAGAAAAGGTGATATGATGTTAATCACATTTCAATCTAAAACAGAGTTTGAAGCTGTTTTTCCCTTTTTAAACTCTTCTTATGGGTGGGGCCAACAGAGTTCTTTCGGTCCAAATCAGTGAGTGGGTAAGGGCCCCACCGTAAAAGAAACTTTTTCGCCCCATGTACTCAGTGGGTTGGCCAAATTTTGATACATATAAACCAATATAAGTTACTTATATTTAGGTCTAGTGAAAGTGAATTAGATTACATTATCACGTGACCTGGATGCATTAGTGTACACACACCATTGCCCATGAGTAAAGTGGGTGAATCGGGATGCCTCTCAGCTCGTGAAAGTTCTCGCTCATTATTAATTCGGTTCATTATCAAATATTTTAGTTTAATTATTTTATTTTAAAATTAATAAAACTAATAATTTTAACAAATTTGGAAGTATATTATTAATTTATATAATGTAAAAATCTATCTTCTTTTATTTTAAAAAATATTATATTATATTTATTTATTATATTCTTTATTTTTATTACTATATTAAATTAATGATTTAAGAGTGTTAATTAAAATATTATTAAAGTAAGTTTCTCTCATATTTCTTTTTCTCTCGAAGAATTGTATTGTCAAAGGACATTCTTTCGTCTTTTCTTTTCTTTTATGTGGGTTCCAAACATGCCCTAAAGGTTACAACATAGAAAATTAAAAATTTAAAAGGATTATCAAAATTTAATTGACTTTGTTTGATTTAAATAAATATAAATTTTATTAAAAATATATAAGAATAAGAAAATATCTCCATTTTTAAAAGGATTATCTAAACATTTTGAATATTTACTATAAATGTTATCATAATACAGTAGCATTTGTATAAAATTAATTACGTTTAAGTAATAAATTTTAAGTTGAATTATTATTGACATGTAATACTTATAAATTATATATATTTAAAATTTTAAGTTTAATATCTTTTTTATTTTTTAATATGTTCTTTAATATTTAATGTTTTCTTTTATTTTTATACCTTGTACCTACAATTAAACAATAATTTTACTATAAGTTGCATTATTATTCTTTATTTTTATAGGTTTTTCATAATTATAATGTGGTTTAATATTTATTCCTAATATATGATAATCTATGTCATTATCTATTTTTTATAATGCTAATTAAATTTAAATATTTTATAATAATTTCATTACAAAACATTACATATTTATTGTTATACTTTTTCCATAATATGAAGTTATAAAACAAGTAATATTAAAAACAAATATAATTACAAGTCTAGTTCTAAACTTTAGGATAAGAGACCATATTAAATAATATATTATTTATCATTATAAATTATAATATTTTTAAATACAAAGTAATTATTAATCAACTAAAAAAACACATAAAATTGATTAAATATCATTTATTGAAAAATAAGGCACAAAATTAATACTAGTAGGTACCTATTCGAATCAGAGAACCTCTATTTAGAAGATCCTTTGTGAGACCATTGAGTTACCATCCCAATCTTGAAAGTTAAGAATTCTTGTCGATTTTTTAAGAAGTGAATCAAACATTTTTAAAAAAAGTTATTCTTCAAACACTTTATGTAAATATATTATTAATTTATACTACGTAAAAATCTATCTTATTTTATTAATAAAATAAAATATTATATTTATTTATTATATTATTACTATATTAAATTAATGATTTAAGAGCGGTAATTAAAATATTGTTAAAGTCATCATTTGATCAAGTATTTTTGTTTTATTATTTGTTTTTATAATTAATCAAACTAATGATTTTTAATTTTGTGCAAATATATTACTAATTTATACTATGTAACAATCTATTTTATGTTATTAATAAAATATTATATTATAATTTATTATTTATTATACTTATTAATATATTAAATTAGTGATTTAAGAGTGGTAATTAATATAGTTAAAGTCAGCATTTGATCAAGTATTTTAGTTTAATTATTTATTTTTTTATAATTAATTGAACTAATGATTATATTTATTTATATTATTTTTATTACTATAAAAAAGTAATGATTTAAGAGTGGTAATTAAAATATTATTAAAGTAAACAATTGATCAAATATTTTTGTTTAATTATTATATTCTTATCATTAATTAAACTAATAATTTTTTATTTTGTGACAATATATTATTAATTTATACTACATAAAATATATCTTATGTTATTAATAAAATATTATTTATTTATTTATTTATTATATTCACTATTTTTATTACTATATTAAATTAGTGATTTAAGAGTGGTAATTAAAATATTATTAAAGTATACAATTGATCAAATATTTTTGTTTAATTATTATATTTTTATCATTAATTAAACTAATAATTTATTTATTTTGTGAAAATATATTATTAATTTATACTACATAAAATATATCTTATGTTAATAATAAAATATTATATTTATTTATTTATTTATTACATTCATTACTGTTATTTTTTTATTTTAATTTATATTTTTATATAATTTATACCTTGGTAATAATCATGTTTGTTTAATTTAATTATCTGTTTAAGTATATGATCTATTTATATATATTATAAAAAGTAACTCGTTCTTTTATTTATATATTGTTTTTATTATCCGATATTTCGATCGAATATTCTTTTCAGAATATTCCCAGAGTAGAGGATGTAATGAATGCCACGTGACGCGTACACGGACAGTATGGTACCGAGACCCAGAGAATTTGGTGCTTTCTGAAACGTGTAAAGATCTCTGGGCCTATCTCTAATTGGGCCCACAGATAGATTGCGTTTGCGTGTTGGGCACCGGAGAGGAGGATCCATGATCCGCTGCAAGTATCTCAGACCTCATTTTTACACGTGTTATTTCCGCAATATCCTCTTCGTATTCCTTCCTTCCCTTCCCCTTTTACTTCACTCAAACCGTTTTTTCGTTTATAAAGCCGGAGGGTCTTTCTTCCACTGATGCAGTTCCTCCCGTTCTATCACCATTCACCAGGTACTTTCTTTTCTCATTTTGATTTCGTTTCTTCTCAGTTTATATGGGTCGAGCTGTTCCTGTTCTTTTTTCTTAGTCATTGGAGAAGTCACGATTTTAAATTTGGGGAAGATTGCCATCTCTTTGCATGATTTTGTGATCTTCTGTCAGTTGACATCCTGTGTCATCTCTGGAGGGGCGGTACTTTTGGATTTTGTAACTTTTTAAAACATTTTCGTGGATACGGAGGTTTTGCGGCATTGCTATTCAAACAAGTGGCACATGTTATTTGATGGTTATATGTCTGCTGTGTTGTGTAAGGAAATTTAAAAAAAAAAAATGAAAAAAAAATTCATGAAGGAGACATAATAAAGTACATGAAGCGCGGGAATGGTTATTGATCGAGTTGCTGGATTGGTGACTTCGAGCTTGATATGCTACATTTAAGCTGAAAGATCTTTTTTCTTTTCTCTGTTGCATGTTTTAGATCACAGTCTTGCGAAGTAATTTCTGATTTATTTATTTTTTGTTGAAAAGGAGTTTTTGTTTTCTTGTTGCTCCATCTTCTTGTTGATTAAAGAATATTATTGCATGTTCTACCATTTCCAAAGCTTGATGTGGGTTTTGTTGTTATAGTGGTTTACAAGGTTTCAATTTGATATATGCTCGTCTTGACTGGTCTGTATTCTCTGTACTTTTTAGATTGGGATCACACAGAGTTATAATTGTGAGGTATGGTCCAGGCATGCTCTCCTTCCAAATTGCCAAATTGATGCAAAGTCTAGGTTTTCTTGAGAAGATATCTGTTGCCTGGAACAATGCAGTTTGCGAGTATATGGTGTAGTAATCTAAGAAACACTCTTGTGAGCTCCCAAAATCATAATTTGCTTAGAATCGGCACGTCCGGAGGATGGGAAATTCTGGATGCTGGGAGATGGACATTTCAATCTCTGACGATGAAAGTAAAAGCAAGGGACCAGAAGCTGGAGAATGATAAACCATGCAATATTAGATTGGAACTACTGGATGGAACGGTTAAGAGAAGATCAAGAGCAAATGTGAATAAATCAGAGCTTCAAAATTTTAAATCAATTCAACAATGTGATGTTCAACAATCGGTTACAGAAAGAACGGAGTTGAGCCAGCTGATCACAGTCCTGGTTTTTGACATCGAAACTACAGGATTTAGAAGAAGTCATGATAGGATTATTGAATTTGCTCTTCAAGATTTATTTGGGGGAAGGAATAGTACGTTTCAGACTCTAGTCAATCCTCAAAGGTTTGTTGCAAATACTGATATTCATGGTATTAGCACTAATATGGTCAATCGGCATGATGTTCCAAGGTATGCTTGTTCTGAATTATGTGGACTAATATTTTCTATTGTCAAGACATATCTTCTCACTGGCCTAGTTTTGACCAAATTAAGGTCTAAAATGAAAGTAATGTTGGACAAACTGCAAATATCTTGCTTCACCATCAGCTGAGCTTTAACATAATTTTAATTTTACTAAAATAAATAAAATTATCTTTAATTTTCCTTTGTCTTTAGAAATTCAAGCTTGCATGAGTTCTAGTTTCATTCAACCTGATTTTGCATCTGCCATTATGACATCCTATGCTTCCTCTATAGTAAGGTGTAGGTGATGCAAGAACCTTTCTTTTTATTCCTGGTTTTCAGATTTATTTTTTAATATTATGTTAGGTGGAAAGAACTGGCCCCAATTTTGGTGCGGTATGTACAAAGCCGCCAAAAGCCAGGAGGTATTGTTCTTTGGGTGGCCCATAATGGACGTCGATTTGATGTGCCCTTTCTTATCAAGGAATTCAGTCGCTGTTCCATGGATATTCCTTCTGATTGGTTTTTTGTGGACACTCTTCCTCTCGCCCGCCTGTTGGTGAAGCCTGATGGTTTGTTTATTTTTCCCTGTTTCTTTGTAGTATTTAATTCTTGAGTTTTCACCTATGTTCCAGCATGCCTCTGGATCTGTTCTGCTTCCTCTTCCAGCATAATACAAACATGTCAAATTCAACTTTGTAAATCCTTCTCCTGCATTATTTATCTTTATATACTCTCTCTGTCATAATGGCCTTCCTCTTCTGTCAACCAGAAGATACTTAACTTCATTTTAATCAACTGATCTTCATGCATATATCGTTATCATGTTCATTTTCATAAACAATTTTCTTCAGCACACAGGCAGATTTATTTACAAACAACCAAAACCATATACTTCTAATTTTCAGTTTTGTTGTGACGAGATGTATTTCTCATGTCTTTGAAATCTTATAATTTTGACTGCCACATATTTCATTGGTCCTAAAGTTAATTTGAAAGGATCGGATTTTCCAATTTGATAATTTCATGTACCATACTGTTCTCCTCAAGATCCAAATGCTACTACCAACTTGCTTGAAATGAATCTCGTCTGAAAAGAGTAGATAGAAAATTGTGTTTGACCCAATGGATGAAATTGTTGAATCTATTGATATAATATGTTGATTAGAGCAGTTGTGTTTTTCTTTGGCAGGATCAAAGCTCTCCTCCTTTTCTCTAAAATCGCTTCGGGAGCATTATGAAATTCCATTACTAGGGGAAGCTCACAGAGCCATGTCAGATGTAAATATGTTGTCTTTGGTATTACAGAAAATGACCTTTGAACTGAAAATTCCAATCTCAGGACTCGTTGAAAGATCTTTCAAGGCCTCAGACTTGGCTTTGTGACTAAAGTGGGGTTCCTGATTTGGGGCAGGACATGATTCATGTATTGGAATTTATTCTTTTCAGAGTGATCCCGGTCATTGCCCGACCATGGGTTCTCTCTCTATAGATTAACGAAGCTGATTTCTTCAATATCATCAACAAAATGATGTAATTTATGTATCCATAATACATTTCTTAACCCGGCCAAATATTGGTGGAACTGCTGTCTTCAGTGATCATCTCCTGTCCGGTTCTTAAATATAGAAACATAAAAGTTAAAGACCATCAATGGCACTGACAAGAGAGTGCATTTTATTGCATATAATATTTGCATAAAAGAATCGGCCTTACAAGCAAGAATCGTGT
Source organism: Aristolochia californica (assembly GCF_029961685.1). Classification (NCBI taxonomy): domain Eukaryota; kingdom Viridiplantae; phylum Streptophyta; class Magnoliopsida; order Piperales; family Aristolochiaceae; genus Aristolochia; species Aristolochia californica. The sequence goes on along the minus strand of NW_027181992.1, from coordinate 44,762,727 downwards.
TCCCCAGAAAACAAGAAGGAAAAAAAAATGTTATAGAATATCCAAAAACAAGGGGCGTAAGAATTTCCAACCTCTCTGCTATAAGGTAATGAACAAATATAACTCCTGCCATCCCCTCTGCAATAACCCTTGCACTAAAGTGCAGTTCCCTGACTATATAAAGATCATCAGATTTTCTAACCCCCAAAATTGTCAGCTGGCTCGAATATGTAAATGTTACAGGGGTGGCAGTAGCCAAGACTTCCTAAAAAATCCCATGTTGACAGCAGCAGGTGAGAATCACAAGAATATCTCCTTGAGAATAAGAAGGATCAGCATAATGAAACACATGATAATAAGTGTAGTGGCGCACATAACCATCCCCCCCTTCCTCTGAGTTCTCTCCGCCTGCATTTGGATACAATAAGAAAAGCTATCTAAAGCATAATTAGATTGATGGATAGATTGGAGAAGCGAGAGAGAACCTTTTCCAGCTGTTTGAAACCTTCTTTCACAGTTGCAGCGACATTTTGGATGTTGTAGTCGATCCGGTCTACTATGGTGCCCTGCACATGAAAATCAGCTCAGTTGGCATTTGGGAAAAACAAAGAAGTATGATGCTTCAGAGAGATTCTCGCTTCTAACCTGATCCACAACGAGGACCGACAGGTCCTTCATGATTTGTGCGAGATCATTCACTGATTCCACAACCTAATAAAGAAACACAGGTTAAACAGGATAAATTTATATCTCTAAGAAGCATAAGTCATAGTTAATGGTATTCAACCTGTGCAATCTCTCTCTCCCTTTCTGCTGTAAATGCCTCACTTATTTTCAGCTTTGACATTTGGAGGACACTGAAACCCTGAACAGATATAAAAACCCATCAAATCACGTAAGAGAACCCAGTCTCCACCAAATAGAAATTCGGTACACGAACAATAGTACAAATTAATTCTTTCTCCCGAATCTAGGTCAAAAAGAAAAAAAGAAGGAGATGCTGTCATGATAATCAACTTCTTTTTGAATAATGATCAACAAATTTATATGATTAAGGATAGAGAATATCATCATCATACCTCATCACCAAAGTCATCATCTTCCTGTTTAAATTTACTGCCATTCAAATTCATCTCCAAATCAACTCCATCTGGATCCTGAAAGACATTGAACAGTTAATAGACAAACATCACTACAACAATACAGGAGACAACCTTCAAGGATGAACAAACAAACTAGACTCTGCCACTGATTTGTCTTAAGGTGTTAAATTTTTTTTTTCTTTTTTCTTTCTTTTTCCCCTGGAATAATGGTAAAGCAGGGATTGGTTTATGGAAGGTTGCAAGGCACTTTACCAGTAGAGCTGCAGGCTGTCCTATAGATATATAACCACTAAGAGGAAAATAAATCAACAGATACAAATATATAAACATAAACTATAGCATGAGCATCGTACGTCTTTTTGTTGCTGGAGTCGCTTCAAATAAGCAGACTGCTTTCTCCTGAGTTCCATTGAAAGGTCCTGAAGGTCCTTAGCAAGTGATCGCTGTAAAAGAAACCCAACAGTTTTATCAGCACAACTTTCCAAAAAAGAACAATCTGAGTTAAAAAAAAAGGTTCGACGGGTATCTTTAAAGAGACTGGGTAGACTCAGTCCTGGTTGACAAGTTTCGAAGCAAATAGCTGCCCAGACTTGGAAATATCAGGTCTGCTTCAGCTCAGGATGTTGGATCAGGTTAAGTGAAAAGGTAAATAATTTTTTTCTTTAGGCAAACTACGTTGTTGGCTCAATACTACAGGATAAACATCGTGCAAATGTAACAGAAATAGGAATAGCGAGACAGCTAGTATGAAATTAGGATTCGAGGAAAAAAATACAGAAATATACCACAATCTATTGTAACTGTACCTGCACATTTCGTCTAACAGTTGAATCCTCAGATGGGCCAGTAGCAGAAAGTCTCTGTAATCTCTTTTCGGACCTCTTCAATAGATCTGTTATCTCTTGTGTAAGCATTTCAATCACATGTTGATCTTCTTCACCATCTCCAAAAGAAGGCATTATAGCCTTGGTATGAGCCTTGACTAGCTCTGCCATTTTGGCCCGTGCACGTTGCATATCAGCAGATATTTCTTCTGCAACATCTACCCAAGCAGGAGGTAGCCCGACTGCAAGAGGACCTCTACTGCTCACAACCGTTTTCAATTAGTCAGATTACTATTAGAGTGATCAATTGTTTAACAAAAAAAAGAATATTGTCTGTGAAGCAAACATATAAGTATCTAAGTAACCAACCCACTTAGAAAGTCTGCAAACAGAAAATTCACATTCAATTGAGATCCAGCCACACGTGTCTAGGTTATAAAAGCAACATAAACAGAGATGGACAACCAAAGGAGGAAGCAGAATCTGTCTCATTTTGGATAGCACACAGATAAGTTTCTAAGCAACCATCACACTTAGAAAGTCTGGAAATAGCAAATTTGCATTCAATTGAGATATAGCCACACGTGTCTAGGTTATAAAAGCAATATAAACAGAGATGGACAATCAATAAGGGAAGAAGGAAGCAGAATCCATCTTATTTTGGATATTTAGCACAAACAAAGAGACTCCTCCTTTCTACACATTGAAAACATAATTAGATGCCATAGAAACTCCTTAGGCAACAAAATAATCGCTGTAACACAAGTGCCACTGATGTCGATTATGTGGAAACCCAACAAGTATAAGCAACAATTTTCTTCTTCTCACATTTTTCTTTTTCATTTCACCAACCAAAAAGATTTTCTCATAACTTGATGTTTTCAAAAATAAATAAATTTTCTTAATTTTGTTTTGGACCAAGCATTTTTTTTTTTTTTTTTGGAATGCAGCCTGATGAACCCAAGAACTCACACTAGAACCCCTACATGAGGCCTTTCAACAAAAGGCCCAATCAATCCAATCAAGTTACTGATAAGTAACACAGATAACTCAATTATTGAGTCCATAAAAAATTTACATGTTTTAACTAATATGTAGCAAATCCGTTAGTTGACAGAAAATTAAATATACATATCATGTTAAATGGTCTTATTGTTCGCAATATCCATGTTAAAAAATGTGATTAGGGGTATTTTTGTCATTTTATGTATGTAATACGTACTCCTAGTAGACTGACAGCATGGTAGAAAGTTAGCCTAAAAGCTTGTGTACTAGGGGCATTCTTGTCTATTTGTCCTTTCTTTCACTTTAGCAATATAAAAACCTGTAAGGGGTCAAGTTCCACCCCTACAGTGTGCAGCCCCTCATGCAATTTTCTTATTCTCTTCTTCTCTTCTCACTTCTTCCTTTATTACCTCAATTTCTTGTTTTTCTACATGGAATTAGAGCCAGGTTCCAATCTTGGGACCTGTGGGTCATGGGCCCACCATGCTTCCACTGCCATCATATATTCTACAAGGAAAATTTCCCATACACGTGTTAAAACCTCATTTCAAATTTTTTTATAATCAACCATGGGTGTTTGGATCTACTTGTTTTGTTCACTTGTTCACTTGTTCAGTTACTCTACTGATGAGTTATCTCCCCATTTTGTAAAGTGTGTTTTCTATAGCTATCCTTGTCATCAAAAGGGATAAAAGTGTTATGACCCCATCACTCACAAAACATGTGTCAGTAGATGAGACAATCTTTTAAATACTCCATACTTTGTGTCATTTGATCAGTTTCCGTCTTTGTCTAATTTACATTTGGATAGCCTTTTTACCTATAGATGTTATGGATGCTCCAAGTACAGGTACCTTAAGTCCATAAGAAAAGCCACTACAGGTGCATAGACGACAACGTGCCTTGCCACCAACATCAGATGTTTCTCTCTCACTTAATGTCCAGACTCATGACCTTCTTCTCTAACTATCATTCTCTTTACCTACAGATCGTGTTCTCTCTGATTTAGATTTACTTGTTGCCATCAAATGAGCTAAAATATCATGTACCTCTCATCCCATTTCAAAATATGCGTCTTGAGCTCCTTTGTCACCTTCCTACAAGTCATTCCCCATGTCCTTGTCTACGTATTCTCTATGTAATTCAAAGAATGATTTTTTGCTTTGCCTCAGTTGAAAGGTGCTATGGATGAGGAAATGAATGTTTTGGCTATCTCAAGGAACATGGAATCTTTGTGATCCACCTGTAGGTGCAGCTATTGTGGGTTATCGTTGGGTGCACACATTCAAGTATAAAGTATATGGGAGTATTGTCCGATACAAAGCTTGGTTGGTTGCAAAAGGGTATACTCAAACTTTTGGAATAGATGTACTTGAAACATTCTCCCTAGTTGCTAGACTTCCTTCTATTCGGATTTTGATCTCAATGGTTGTAAATAAAGGATGATGAGTCGGAAGAAGAATATATGGAGCAACCTCCTAGGTATGTTGCTCAAGGGAAGTAAGGAAAAATGTGCTGGTTGAAGAAGGCTATTTACGGTCTTCCATAGAGTCCCACAACGTGGTTTGAAAATTTTAGCAAAGAGGTTATGGAGTTTGGATTTTCTATGAGCCATTAAGCTCACTCTATGTTTGTACCTCGTAGGAAGTCAGGGGTTGTGATTCTAGTTGTGTATGTGGATGACATTGTATTATCTGGAAGTGATTATAAGGGATTCAGGAAGTTAAAGAATATTTAGCAAGACATTTCAAACAGAATTTTGGGCAGATATTCTTGGAATTGAAGTAGCTCAAAGTCAAAAGTATGTGATGGATAAGCTAAAGGAATGTGGAGTTTTGGGTGGCTATCCTCTAGAGACAGCCATGGAAGTTAATCTTGCCCTTCCTGACAACACGAGTTCAGAGCTTAGGGACAAAACACAGTATAGACATTTGGTTGGGAAGCTACTACATGCTACGGTTACAAGACCAAATACATCTAAAAGCTCTCTATAGAATTTTGAAGTATTTAAATGGTTGCTCCTGGAAAAGGATTGTGGTATAAGTCACATGCTAACATTGATGATATGAGATATTTTGATGTTGACTATATTGGGTCACAATCATATAGAAGGTGTACAACTGGATATTGTTGTTATGTGGGAAGTAATTTGATCAGTTGGAACAACAAGAAACAAGGCATGGTAGTTAGATAAAGTGAAGAAGCCGAATATAGAGCCATAGTACATATCGTGAGTGAACTCACGTGGATAAAATCAGTTTTAGTTGAGATGGTACTTCAAGTTAACGAGCATATGGTCATGAAATGTGATAATCAGACAACTATATTTATTGCAAACAACTCGGTGTTTTATAAGAAGGTGAAGCATATTGAAGTTGATTATCATTTTATCTAAAATGTCATTATGTAAGGAAAGGTAGTTATGAAATACGTAAGGTCTTTTGAGCAACCCCACTGGAAGAGAATTTTAGAAAATTTAATTAAGGGTATTTTGATCATTTTACCTATGTAATACCTACTCATAGTGATAGCATGGTAGGAAGTTAAGCTTATAAGTTTTATCTGAGATATCATTATGTAAGGAAAGCTAGTTATGCCATACGTAAGGTTTTTTTAGCAACCCCACTGGAAGGGGAATCATAAAAAATGTAATTAAGGGTATTTTGATCATTTTACCTATGTAATACCTACTCCAGTGACAACATTGTAGGAAGTTAGCTTATAAGTTTTTTTTGTTTTCTTTCACTTTGTTGGTCTTATAATGAGTGTATTATAAGCTCATGTATTAAGGGGCATTCTTGTCTTTTTATCCTTTCTTTCACTTCAGAAATATAAAAAACTGTGTGCTGCCTCTCACGCTGCTTTCTTATTCCTTTCTTTCTCTCTTCTTCTCTTTTCTCTTCTTCCCTTTATGACTTCAATTTCTTGTTTTTCTACAATCCAGTTATTAAATAAAATTAGTAAATGCACATGAAACAAAAATATGATGGATGCAAGTAAATAAGAGATTGATCTAAGACTTTGACAAGTTGCAGATATGCGGAGCAAGCCACTCTCCAATGAAACCTCATCAATTACCTAGGCTCAATTATTCGAGAGGAAAGGGAAAATTGAGGAGGATGTAGCATATAGGACAAACACCAGAGTACTAAAGTGGAGACTAGTGAGCAGAATGCCATGCGATAGGCACATGATGCAAAATAATATACTAAAGCCACATTCTAGGGAGTGGAGTGTTGGACAGTGAAGAGACACCTCTATAGAGGATGAGAGTGGCAGAAAAGAGAATGTTGGGGTGGCTGTCCAGCAAAATTAGGAAGCAAAATAGGAAATGACTTCACAGAACAGTCAAGAAAAAACACTTGGATAGTTTGAGGATGTTAGATGATTCCCCAATAGACCACCAATTAGAAAACTTTCTTTCCGTGAAGTGGAGAATAGTTTATTAAAAAAATAAAAAGGAAAAAAAGGTGAAGGAGATAATGAGCCTAAGCCTCAGAATTTTAGGGAAGAGAGTTGATCAGTTGACCATAACTATTATTGATGGATGACCTGTAAAATAGCTTCTCTCAAAATATAAAATAGCTACATGCATCCACAATGTCTTTAAACAAATGTTCAAGTCTCCGTGAGGACCACCATTTAAAAAGATTTTTTCAAATAAATGTCTCCTTGGGGTGAAGAGCTTTTTTTTTTTTTTCCTTCTGAAGATTGCATATGCAAACTACACCTAAGACCATTGGACCATTGATGAGACTTAAGCCCTGGAGCACTACACCCCCAATTCACCGGGGTTTAAGAGTTTTCTTCCATCAGACTGATCATAATTGCTTCAACAACTAGAGGAGCGGAGAAGTTTTTGGTGCAAATTTTGATTCCATGGAAGGGCTCGACTTCAGCTTTGGCAAAATCAAAGCTTTCCATCAGACCCGAAAAATAAAGCAAAACTATAAAATCATGATTTCTAATAACCCCTCCTACTCCAGCAGGCCCTTCAACTCCCTGTATTTTCCAACTCGAGCTGAATACTGATTAGAAGGTTATTGAGAAGGCCCTTCAAGTCACTCCTTCCCTCTCTCTGGGTGTGAGGTGTATGCACATCCACCTATGCACACACATATGTTCTTTCTGTCGAGCAATTGTATACACAGATATATGCTCTTACTATCTAGCAACTACGCATACATATATGCTCTTTCAATCTAGCAATTGCATCATGAAATATTAACAGGATGCAAGAGGTTATTAACAACTTTTTAAGTTGAAAAGCATTTGAATCCAGGCATATGCATATCAAAAAATTCTTAAGCTTAAAAGGGTTGTCCAGTTACAAATTCTTAGGCTTACCTTTACAAGATTGAAAAAAAGAAGGAAAACAGCAGATGCAACAATCGATTCTCTTTGTTGCAGACATGGGTGGGTTGCAGTCTTTTATTTCCGAAGATCAGATAACAATTTTACATATTCCACCTGCATTTTCAACTTGCTCATATTCTCCTCTTAACTTTTCATATTCAGTACATCTCACTTGATCATGGCAGCCACTTCAACCTCTTGAACATAAGTTGAACTCTGATCCATTTACATCCCTTTTTGACAATTAGGACTGGCAATATAGTCTGCCAAACTACATACATGTAGGCCTAGAATCAGATCAGATTTGGGTGGACCCCCTTAGGCTAGAGTTTGTCCAGATAAAATTCTAATGGATCATATTTGGATTCAGATAAGAATTCCGAATTGGATCCCTTCCATTCAATTCCAGTCAAAGTAGATCATGTTCAAGTCCGCCAATAACGGGTTCAGTTCAAATTCAGATCGGCTTTGGGTTTTATACTATTTTTATTTAAATCATGCATTTGAAACATAAAATTTCTTTAGACTAGGATGAACCATTGAAGTTATAATAACAATAACAAAATAAAATTAAATAATAATAAAGATAAAGTAAAGGTATATGTATTGTTATTGCTAATTCAAAGTATCTTGAATCATTAATGTTGAATTTCTAGAAAAGAGAAAAACTTAATTGGCTTGATGTAATTTGAGTACATGAGTCTCTATGTATAATAGAGGAAATAAGTAAAATCTAAGTACAATTAAACTACACTTATCTCAACTACACTTAAAGTTAAACACTAAAAGATAAGTCCCAGAACAATTAAAAAATTGAACATAAATAGAAGACTAACATAACTAAAACACCTTTTAACTACAACACTTCTCTGAGACTTCCTTCCATAATAATTTTGGCTCTGTAAGACTTCTTATTGTGAGAGCCATATAAGACTCTTCCATATGTACTCTTCAACAATTAAAACCTGGTTTTATATTAAAGGGATAAAGTTACAATTTTGGTTTTAGAAAGAACACAATAAAATTAAAATGTAACTGATGAAATCATAATATTCCAAACAGCCACCAATGCTTTGACATCAATATTGGACCTGGAGTAGGGCCGGATCCGGGTCAAAGCCCCCTATGTCTAGGTCCTATCCAAATAAATTTTCAACAGGTTAGATTCAAATTCAGACTCCTTTTTGGACAAGGTAGAGCATGTTCAAGCCTGCCGAAACAAATTCGAATCTCGAATCTAAGCCGGTTTTAGGCTTATTGCCAAGCATAACAATATGTGGAGTAAGGTGTGGGACTTTAAAATTTTCATTAAAAACTTATGAATAATGTAACAAGCATCAGGGAACAACGGCAAGGGGAAGAGATTTCCCATATACAAGAGAGGGCAGAGATATGCCTGCTTTGCTGGATCATTGGAAATGCTATTAGCAGCATAAGGTGTTGCATGTGGAGAGCTACATAAGGATGTTATCTCATCATATACGTGCCAGAGCAAGTGCCACATATTAAACACACGGAAAATTTTAATGAGAAAAACAGCCCCAGCTGGGTGTATTCATGGAAAATTATACCAGCTTTTACTCTAACAATCCATTGACTTCTTTAATCTACTCACTTGGATGGAATTATTTCGTTTTGTAGGCTGTACTAGACAGTGAACTGGAAAATCCAAGGTTCTCCTTGTTGAATTACTTTTTATTTCATTAAGTGTTTGACTTTTATTTTTGCAGATTAAGTCTCATTTCTTTTACTTATTTATTCCTTCCTTACATTTTTTACATCACTGGAACCTAGACACTCGTGAGACATCATATAAAGAAAAGCCTGATGTGCCAACGAGCAAGGGTCCAATACACTTGCTTATTGAGTCTGTTATTTCATACCTATAGTTAAGAAGTAGACAAAGTGTTCTTGTTGTATTTTCAGAGGTAAATTAAATCATTGGCACCGATGATTCTGAACTTTTGAAGCTGTGATCCTCCTAAACCACATTACTAATCCTTAGCAAGATCATTTTTAAGTTATCATAAAATTGTAAACAGTTTGAATTAGCTATCACAAAGGCGTTGCAATAACTGTTAAACTTTGTTGACATTATGAGTTACTAAAGTCATATCCAATTATCAGAGTAAATCATTTCTCGCAGCCGACATCCAATTATTCACAAGAAAACAAAGAATCACACACTGAAAGCTAAATGACGATCATAATGCATCTTAACACTAGATAGTGAAAAAGCGGCCCGACCAAGACGAAACTACGTCCTGATCCAAATTATCTACCTAGCAGCGGAAAATTTTTTAAAAAAAGGGTCAAAATAGGGTCTCTGCCTGATTTTTTTACAATGAAAATAAGGCATTCCTACCTCGAATTTCCGGGATCCTCTGTGCTGAGAGGAGTATATGACCGATTTTGGTGCAGAAGAGAAGCGCTAACCATTTCAATAACCGGACCGGCAGAGGACGAAGAAGCTGAAGTACTCGCCGGCGTGCGTACGTGCCGCAGAGCATCTCTATACTTTCTATATAACGGAGTACGGTTTCTAGTTGCCATGGGGATATCCAAAATAAAGAGAACGAATATATATAGAAGGTCAAACAGCTATAGATCTGAGACTGAAAATTCTGCACTAAGTTTTTGAATCATTGTGAAGCCAGGGTCGAGACGAATTGAGGGGAATTGAAGGGTTTGCAAAGCTAATGACGTAAGAGATCTGAAAGCCGAGGATTGGGAAGGCAACAAGGAAATCACAAACGCCTCGTTGATGATTCGCCGACAATGAACGACGCTGTTGGTACCGGTGGCGTTAAATTGCGCCGGCCGGGAAACGGCTTAAAAGTGCGGGTCTAGTCCCATGCTTTCGTGTATTTTACTTGGCTGTCAAGAGTAGAGACAGCCCGGAAAACAAAAGCGAAGACGGACCCGCCCAGTGTGTTGGACTCCGACAGTTAGAAACCAAACTCGGGACCCGACTTTGAAAATCTGGGTCGGATCGACCGAGTTGGATAAAGAAACAGGTCCGGTGATCAGAGTCAGAGCGAGTTGAAAGGAGTTGGAAAGAACAAAAGAATCCATTTCTAAATTGGACTATTTATTGTTAATGTTATCAAATTGGACCTCTATAAAATTGTAAAGATTGATGGGTTTTATTAAATTGTTGAATGATGTTTGTATTTAAATCTATATAAAATAAATTAAAAAAAATTATGACGAGGGAACTCTCTCTCTCTCTCTCTCTCTCCTTTATTTACGGAGACTCATTCTTCCCTATTAGTTTTTGTTGAAGAACAAGTATGGAAGAGTCTTACATGACTCTCATAATAAGAAGTATCGCAAAACTAGAATTAATATGGAAGATGTCTAAGAGTCTCATGGGAAAGAGTTCTCACAAAAGAGTTTCAATTTAATGGTGTTTTAGTTATATTAGTCAAGTGCAACTAAGATACGAGTAGTTTAATTATAATTTGATTCTACTCGTTTCTGTTATTATAAATAGAGACTCATTGTATTCACTAATAATTAAGTAAATGAATTAGTTCTCTTTTCTAGAAATTCAATATTTTTTTATAAAAAAAAAGAAGAAGCACCCCTTATCGAAGGTAAGTGTATTAGAATTGAGTTGGTCCTTTGAGTTTTATCCAATAACATGAAGAGGGTGGATGCGATTCCTTTATATACTAAAATGAGTCCAATTTATTCAAAAAACCATGGAAATGAGAGGTGAGAAAAGAGAAAACCCAGGGGTGCACGTGTAGATTAATATGTGAGGAAAAATATGAGAGAGATGTTATTCTCTCTTACATCATGTCCTTTTATAAAGGAATAAAACTTGAATCCTACTAAAAATAAACTTTCCCAAAGTTCTCAATCACACCCACAATATAACTTGCTAATTGAATCCTACTAAAGGGACAAAACATAACTAGGAAACATCCCCTTAAATTTCAAAATTTTCTTTTGAGCTTGCTTCTCTTGTGAGACTTGTCTTACATGAGATTTACCTTAGACTCAATGAAACTTGTGAGATATACTTTGTATGAGACTTGTTTTAGACTCGATATGACTTCTTCAACACATATGATTGAGTAGATTAAGCCTCATTACTGATACATGTACTATCAAAATTTGAATTTCTCCACATGCTAATTTCACCCATGCAAAAAAATATGTTTAGAAAATTTCCATCAATACACGAAGGTCGTATTTCCTTTTCGATATGTTTAAATTTCAATCATTTTTTTACCATGTATACGCCACATACTAACATGGGAAAATATCATCATTAAAGCCTATGTCTTATTTAGTAGGGGAACGGTAATTGGAGGTAAACAAAAGACATTTGTTCTTCATACCTAAGTAGCCTTTTACACTCGAGTTATGTTTTGGTCTCAAGATCCTCATGAAGATAATTTTGGTGATAATAAATATTTAAGTTACTAATGATATAAATTAGTCTAACAAAGAAAATTTCTCATCGTATATCAATTCAACTAGCCAAAGACAGTCATAATGGCCCAATGGAAAAAGGAAAGAAGCAACTCATGCTAGAAACCACACAGTCTGAATGGGCACACAACAAGCATTGATTGGATAAAAGGGAGAAAACACTTGGGAAATAATCATCCGGATAGCATTGGAATGGCCTAAACAAATGCTCAAAACAACAGGTAAGCAAAGCCCGACTATGTAAATAGCATAAGGCCAGGCGTCTGATGATGAAGAGAGAAACAAACTCTATTGAATCCCGTTCACTCAAACTTTCGAATGATTTGGCCATTGAAGGAAAAAAAAAGAAAGGGAAGAAAACAAACGTTGACAAGAAGCCTATATGATCAAACAAAGATTGTCTAATTGGAGATGAAAGAGAAAAGTCTTGAGAGGCATTTGTTTGATGAACCATACCAAACCATAGAAGTTGAAACATCTAAAAGAGAAGAATGTTGCATTCAATAAAAGACATTTGATCGGTTCACAACCTTCAGAATGACATGTTGTAGAATAGTTATATATCAAGATTGAAGCTTGTTAATTCTAGAAAAGAGAAATACTTCACTAACTTGATGTAATTTGAGTACAATGAATTTCTATTTATAATAGAAGAAACAAGTAGAATCCAATTACAATTAAATTATCCTTGTTCCAGTTATACCCAAAGTTAAATTCTAAAAGATAAGTCCTAGAACATAAATAGAAAACAAACATAACTAACATAACTCTACCATATTAATTCTGGCTTTGTGAGATTTTTTGCTGTGAGTGTCATGTAACTCTTCCATACCTACTCTTCAACAAAGCTTCAATCTAGCCAAGATAGGTTTAAAAAGTAGGTGATTTATCTATGGAATCATTAGCTTTAAAAAGAAAATGTTAAGTAATTTATCAAGATTTTTAGTCTAAGATTTGCAAACGAACGAAATGTCCCTTTTTATGCTCAACAACTCCATTTATTGCCAACGTTTCCATGTTCCCTCCTCAACTCACTCATACTTTGAGATCAATTTTGGAGTTAAAAAGTCTTCCCTCAAAAAGCTAAGTATTTTTTGATCTTTTACTTCAAAATTTCATTGAACTTAGCATTATCCTTGAACATAGCTTCTTAGGTGACTCTTTTTCTCTAATTTGATTTTGGAAATTACTCATACAATCGACTTCATCTTGACTTATTGATTGGGTTTTGATCTCAACCATCGATCCAAATCTTGGCAAAATATTTGACTTTGACTATTTACCGATATTAGAATTTTAACTTTGACTATTGGTCAATTGACGATTAAGTTTCTTCAATCTTGATTATTAATCAATGTCGGTGATCTGAACTGTTATTCGAGGTTCTAATTTATAATTAATTTTTATGCCTACATAAATATAAGTATATAAAAAAATAAAAAAAATTAAATAAAAATATTTTTTTATATAAATTTCATGTAAAAAATAAAATTTTTTTTTTTTAAAAAAAGGCAGTATTAAATACTCAACCTCTCCTGCTGTAGCCATCAATAATCAATCTCCGATGGCTCAACTAATGACATTCATTATCATAAAGATACATGAAGCTAAGCTGGTGTTAGGGGCATGTCACGAATTTTGTCCTTTCCGAGTTTCGCAACTCGTAACCTTTCCACGTTGACAAAATTTCTAAGCGCTAATGCTTTAAACTACCGTCAGCTTCTTTACTACCCAGCGTCTGACTCAGAGCCGCGTCAAGTCAATGTTGACTCGGGCCGGTTGGACATGAACCCGACTTCCCCGTAATTCTGTCTACGCGCACGTATGCCTGTCAACACTCCACGTGTTCGGATCGGACCTCGTGTTTCACGTGTTTAGAAATCGTTAATAAGTTACCGAAAACCGGGAGCCTCATCGTGTAGCTGGGCCTTTAACCAGATCAGATCTGGATTTGAAAGATTAAGGTTGGGATTCAGCGAAAAAGTAAGAAATTACAGAGCTGACATGACGGAGTAGGAAAATAAGGGGACTTCACCTGACCCGCGGGTCTGCGGCTGGCACTCGCATCGAATTTCCTCAAAACTGAAAAAGCCAAATGCGAGAGTCGGTGGGTGGCTCGCTCTAGCTGGATCGCTCGCAATTGCTTGGCTCCTTCGCTGTCCTTTTTTAGGGCACTTTCAGGGAAAGAAAGTCACCAGCTTTTTCTTTCTCCCATACCCCTTTTTTACGTGACTTTAGGTGCCTCTCTCAGTTCTCCACCCCATTGCAATCCGACGTTAGGGTTTGGGAAATTCTCCTAAGCTTTTAGCTCAGCACGATGGAGTCTGACTCGTGGACCGCTCGTTACTCTACTTCTTCAAAGCGCCACCAATCCACTCTCCAATCTCGGTCAGGTATGTCTTAGTCCTTAATTTCTTCTTGTGTATGGGGATTCTTTTTTTTTTTTTTTTTTTGTTGGATGATTGCATCTGTTTTCTTCAGTCAACGGAGGAGCTGAATCGGCGGGTCAGTTTCATCGTTGTTGATTCTTAACGATCGTTTCATTCTGTGCAGATCTATATCTTGGTTTTGAGGAAATTGAGGTTGATGATGATTTACGGGCTGAATTTGCCTGCCCGTTCTGTTCGGACGACTTCGATATTGTTGGTCTATGCTGCCATATCGATGAAGAGCATCCCGTTGAGGCAAAAAATGGGGTATTTTTTCATTTTCGCTCTTTTAGATGAGTTATTCTTTTCCAAAGCAGAAATGTCTCTATTCTGTAATTGTCTAAGCATTGGTGGCATTCAATTCCTCCAGTATTTTACACTAGGTCGATAGCTACATGGAGAGAGTTTAGGTTGCGTTCGTCTTGTCTCTTTCTTTCACTGGGGTTACTGAATATTATGTAATACCCCTCCCAACTGTGATAATTTCGCACGTTTACTTGACAGGAACCTCCTTAGATATTTGGGCAGATACAGGAAGCAGTTTTCAAATTTCACATTTAAAAAAAAAAAAAAACCCATATTTCAGTTGGAATCACCTTGAAGTGGTTTTGAAGATGCAGTGAAAAAGAAATGAAAAGAATGTGATACGGCTTCTGAATTGATTGCTTAGTGCAACTGTTCAATTAAACGAGCTTGATATTTTCCTGAAGGTCGTTTTGGTGTTGAAAGTAGGAGAATTTCATTTTTCTGCGGGTGTATAAGTCACGTTTTCCTCTGCTGCATATATTCTTTGTTGGTACACCGGAGGTGGGCTTTACCTTACTTGTAGTTTTTGTGCCACTTTTGTCTTCTTATCTGCTGCATTTGGTCTGTTGAGATTTTGCAATTTTGTTGTACTTAGTTGTTGACTTGAGTCTTTTAAAAAATGATCTTTTTTGTAAGTGTGTCTCTTGAACTCATGACGTGATTGTATTTTCAGGTCTGCCCCATTTGTGCAAATCGGGTGGGAGCGGACTTGGTTGGTCATATAACTATGCAGCATGGGAGTTTCTTCAAGATATCCTTTTTTTTTCTTTGTGTGGTTAATGTATGGTTTTATATGCTTATTTACTTATTTGAACTTTTTATGTTTTGCTGGTGCATGGGATGATGTGTGTTCGAATAGGGTTGGACTTGATTGGTCGTATAACTATGATCTTCAAGATATCATTTTTGTGTGTGTGTGTGCACGTGCGCATGCAAATGGAGAGTTTTATTTTCATATTTTCATGTTTGGACTTTTATTTCTTGCTGGCAAGTGTTTCATGCTTATACACATCCTGTCGTTGACCCATACCTGATTATAACATATAATGATTGTTGATATGGGGTCCTTGATTCTGTGCTTTCCCCTTATGTGACATGATATGACATGAGAGTCTCATCAGAATTCATTCATATGTTCTTTACTGACATCCTGGGATAATCTGCAATCAGGATGGTGCAGCTGTACTTGCTGACCCTATGAACCATAAGAAATTTTTTTTTTCACTAATTGGCGGCGTATTTTATCCTGCTGCTGAAAGAAGTTATCAACATTTTCCTACCCTGTTCCCCCCCTAAAAAAAATGAATCTTATTTTGTCACGTGTTCCTTGACCACTGATTACATGCAACGTCGGAGGAGATTTCGTAAAGGATCAAGTGGATCTCATTCAACACTATCCTTGTTGAGAAAGGAGCTGCGAGTTGGACATCTGCAGTCTCTACTTAAGGGTTCTTGTGTAGTTTCTAACACTGCAGCTCCTGATCCACTTCTATCATCTTTTATTTATAATAT
Organism: Aristolochia californica; assembly: GCF_029961685.1. Taxonomy (NCBI): domain Eukaryota; kingdom Viridiplantae; phylum Streptophyta; class Magnoliopsida; order Piperales; family Aristolochiaceae; genus Aristolochia; species Aristolochia californica. The sequence goes on along the minus strand of NW_027181992.1, from coordinate 44,746,767 downwards.
GCCCACTGTGGAAGACTCAAAAAATGTAGAGCCTCGTGCATTGGATGAAGGAAGCTTGTTAAAGAAAAATCATAATGAGAAAGCAGTGGAAAGGTACAAAGCTGAAACAATTGTATATTTCTCTTCTTTTTAATTCTATGGCATTTCTTGTCTGTTATGCTTCATTGTCTGCTAATCCACTTTTATACTTTAAATATGTAATTGGGTGATGAATCAAGGAGATATGGTGTCTTTGTTCTGATTCCTGCCATCTTTGAGCTGTTAGCCTCAACTTGGCACATGGTTTACCTTTGATGTGGAAGGAGGGCTGCACAGCCTATTGGTTTCTAGAAATTTTAGTAATAATTACAATATTTTTGCCTCATTATAATTACTCAGGTTGTTTGAAGAGGAATAACTGATCTACTAATTATTGGTGTATGGATTACTATATATGGATATATTAGTTGGCTGGTCCAAGTTTGACATTTGTCGTGCGCATGTCCATTCTTTTCCCCCCCCTTCCTGGGGAAAGCTGAACATTCTTGTACTGATCTTGTTTGGAAAAACTGTTAACCTTTGGTAGTTCTGTTACCCAGATTTTTCATGCTCGTCTCTGGTTGACAAATAAAGTTGACGTATTTGAATTTAGAAGAAAATGAAGGAAATTCTAATGAAGAACTCTTTTATCTGTTTGCTTCTGTTTAAGAAAAAAAGATCTGGGCGTCACCTTTTAGGTTTTTCTTGTTCTTGCTGTGTAGCACCTTTTGGTTTCTCTTATTTTTTATGTATAACAGGCTCCCCATACATATGATATTGGCATTTGATACTGATATTGATCAAACTGTGTTGCAGTGTGGTACCGCCTCTTTCAGACAAGGATCAGAAGGAGAGGGCTCAAAGGAGCATGTTTGTACAGGGTCTTTTGATGTCGACCATTTTTGATGATAATGGCTGGTGAGGACCTCGGAAAGCTAAAGGCCTTATCTTATCTTCTGCTCACAAGCCTTGGCTCATCCTGTAACCACGGTCTACATTGGAGAACTCATACGTGACATTGGAACTCGAGGAAGAAAGGAGCTAGAAGTGTGTTATATTCCTGGATTAGCCGTAGGTTAGGAACAAGCTCTTGTTACTCTCAATGGTGGGAGCATTGCTGTATATGTATAAGGCTGGCAAACTTAAATTATGAGATTACTGTGAAGCTTTCTCGGATTCTCCAGTTAATGCCATGTAGGTCAAAGGTATAAATGATCTTAAACGCTTAATGATGAAATCCTTACCCCCAATGTCTAGCTATTAATCCGGGGAAAAAAGGTTAATGAAAGGGCGTATGGCCTTCAATAGAGCCTACTACCCTGACAAGTAAAACGTACGAGATAAAAAAACAAGCATCTAAGTGAACTTACTGATTTCCATCTTAAAGACTTGGGAGCATGATTTTTCGATTCATTAAGTTGAGTTAAAACATATCAGAGATCCCGAACAGGGCAGTGGAAGGACTTCGCCTTCCAACAGGTGAAGCTCTGATTAACTTGCGTTGCCTCTTGTGGACAAGAACTGAGATAGATGCTTAATATTGGATTAACTTTAAATAAGCTGTAATACATTACAGATTGTTTTGTTTAATGATCTTATGCCTGCCGCTTTATTAGTATTTCCTTCAGAAGCTATATTGCTTTACAAAATACGGATCAATGTTTGAAACCGCAATTAATCTTATTTTTGGGAACTGAACCAGTGCCTGGAAAAGAATGAAGAGTACTGCTGGTCTAGCGTGATGGTTAAGAAAAACCTCGAGAAGGGCAATTCCAATTGAGCTTATCACATTACCAAGGAAATGGCCACGGGCAAAATTAAATAGAATAGACCATCTAGAACATAAAGAATCAGGTAATGCCCAAAATTGCGTCTACCACGGCCGTCCTCAGTGAATGAGATGATGCTTGACTAACGCTACTGCTTCTCAAACTAACTAATCCATCTCCTCCCACTTGAATGCTCCTACTTGACAATCCTCTATACGAGTATGTGAATTACCCTGACAGAATATGATTCTCTGATATCAATGTTGAGATTCCGGCATGAAAACATCAATTTCAGCCAAATTTCAACCTCTTTACTTTATTGAAAAGAGATCGCCACTCTGACAGTAGTAGGTGTAGAACTAATACGCTGGGATGGGGGTTCACATTGCCTATGGAATTATTTCTCAGCCTCCATAGCGGAACTTGAGTGCCTCTGGAGGTTCCTCTTCCATGATGCTGGAGCCAGTTGAAGCCAAGTATTTTCGAATACTAGTCTTCCGATCACCAAGGTAAGTATGGTCAAGAAAGTTATTGTAGGCTGCTTCACCAAGATTCTTGGCTGCCAATACACTGAAAAAGAAAACACATGATGTTAACTACCAAGTGTGCATGTGAAATACTATTGATGCTTCAATTTGCTTCTGTTTTCTTGTTGACGAATACTCTCAGAACAATAATACGAACACCATAGAGAAGATACTGTTTCTGTTGACACAAGACATGATGTAAACTCTAAGAGTGCATACGAAACTTTACCTGTGTTTCCATTTCCTTTGGTTTTATTTTTTACAAGTACTGTAAGACCAATAATAATAACATCATAGCGAAGATACTGTTTCTGTTGACACAACAACAAGAGAGGAGAACCAGAGAGAGAACAGAAGAGTAGTGTTTCTCTTCTCACCTTTGCCATAAAATTGGAGCCAGCAATTTCGTGGTTTTAAATTGAGTACATGCAAGTAAGTTTTCAACCAATGACATTGTCAATAGAACAGACACAAGAATGCCAGCTTTCAACCGGCAATAATCATCAGCTTGTACCCTAGTGGATTATATTTCTTACAAGCCAGATACAGAGGCTATATTACCATAACAGAATTAATAAATAAATGATCTCAGCATCAAATTTGAAGAGGCTGATCTTTCTTTACCCAGGTAGCACCCAGTTTTAGATTCCACCAAGAAGACATGCACTCCAGGACTTGTGAAACCAGAGAAACAGGATTCAGACATGTAATTCTTTGTCCATCAGGTTAGTCTGAACAAAACCCATGATACAATGCTTTCACAGGAATGGAAGCACCACAGACAAGTAAATTGTAGGACCATTTGATGAAATGACCCCACAATTTTCTTGTCAGTAGTGCTTCCATTCATGTGGAAGCTTCCATATCTTATGGTGGATCTAGTCTAAATCCTTTTCCCTTCAGCATATGATATCACCAATACTGGATATGGGGAGACTAGGGTTGAATATAAGAAACAAGTCACTCTATGATAACAGAACACAAATCGTAAACTGAAAATTTTCCCTAATCATTTTAGCAGTTAAAAAATTAGGGATCTGTAAGCTTTATAGAAAAGCTGTTTAGGATAAAATCTGATAGCTTCCAATTGCTTCACAAGCAATTCTAGGAGGTATGAATATATAACACTCTGGCCATTTGAAAATTAGTGATGGAAAATAGAAACTATATTAGAGGCATAAAAACAGCAACTCTCTTTTCACATTTCTTTCTCAACTGTTTTGCTTCTAGATACATATAATATCTGGTATAAGAGATGTTAGCATCTGTAACTACAAAAACAGAATAGAATAAAAACAAAATCAACATCACAGTCTTGCATCGGCAGTGTACTAAGAGAGTAATATTGAAACAAAAAGAAAAAACATAATTTCACCAAACCTTATCATTGACATTTGTGAGTAGTTTGCACAAATTGCTGTCTATGTGAGAAATAGTTCCAGGGAATTGTTTATTTACATAATCGTATCTCCAGAGTAAATGATGCAACTACTGCAAGGCAGGTGATATTATTAGCAAAGGCTAGGTCATATTATTGATGTCTAACCACCTTAGGCTTTTGACGTTCATGCAACAAGTAATGTCTCCATCCAACAATGTCAAACTTTGATATAACACTGTCTATAAAAAAATAAGTGATCAGTTACCAGTGTCGAAGATAAACACGGCATGGTAAGATATCATCCCTCCAGATCTTATAGATGTTATGGCGTCCGTAATGCTGAAAATAAAGTGCCTCATCTCCTAGAAAAGGAAGTTAGAAATAAAATTCGATACTTCGTCATGGCAAAAGCACCAAATAACAAACCATGATCAACAGCCAACTCTGGTCACTACCTCTGCATCTGACTTGGAAATATTCTTCATCGCTATAGCGAGCACAAAGCACCTGCATGTTGACATTAAAAGACAATGTACTCTCAGTTTAACCAAAAAAATAGGTCTACAAATATGCTGAGCTGAAACAATGAGTCCTCACAATGGACTTTTAGAAAGCAGAACTGCTATTGAATTTAAATTCAGTAGGATGGTAAAAGAATAAAATACATAAGATAAATAATAATAAATAAAAGTATAATATATATATATACTTATTTTATTTGTTATGTATAGTCCACATATAGATAATTAATGAATATCAAATATCACATATACATGTGTTTCTTCCATAAAGCAAACCATTCTTTATGCTGTTGAATCGGATTCTAGTCGAAGAATTGAGTCATGCTTCTAAACATACAAAGGAATTGATCTGTGGCCATTAGATTACATATAAAAAGAAGAGAAAATTTCATACAAATACGCCAGTAGGTGCAAATTGAGCCAATCTGATAATGACTGACTAAAGGAAAACATGATATACTCTGAAATCATTCTCCATAGGAGTTGACACTTACTGCTGGCCTAGCATAAATTTGTCCATCAACTTCCTCAGGCATCACCTGTACGACAAGGACCAGTATAAATTAACAGTTACATAAAGTGAGCATGCCACATATTTTCAAAGCATCAATGACCAAGTAAAGTTTAGCTACACACCACTAGAAAACGAAACTCATGTTCCCTCTCGATAAATGATGGAAGCTGCCAAAACTCAGCTACTTGTAATGGGCTAAAAAGGTAAAATCTTCATTAAGGAATATGACTGACACCGAGACTAAGATGAACATAATATGTACCTCAGACTTTTTAATTTCAAATACTGTAATAATAAGAGTTTCCCCTTCACAAGCTTCAACACTCAAACTTGAAACTTCCTGCAATATTGTACATAAATCTCCACTAGAATGGTTAGAAATTCATAGTAAACTACAGCAATGTAGATACCAAAATTTCGTTACAAGACGAGTTGCCTAGGTTGCCTGATCTTGATAAAAGGCATTCATTAATCTGAATCTTGCAAGCATGCTTCTTAAAAGGACATTCTAATCAATAGTCAAAATTGTATTCTTGAGAGAAATTTTTAGTTGATCTTGACCATTAACATGTTATCTTCATTAAGGTCACATGAGTTGACATTGATTCGATCAAGGAATTAGACATATCAACATCATAGAAGATATTTAACTACCACTAGAGAATTTTCAATCTTCTTATTTATCCTTTCTAAAGTAGTATAATATCGTTTTTCTTTGTCAGTGACATTTGTGCTCCCTTGAGTGAAAGGGAAGTGAATACATGTAACATTGGTTAAAAATATGTAAGACAGATTTTTCACATAACTATCCAATCTTGGCTGTTAATTGGGTAAACTGCTTTGCAAATTACTACCAAACTCGAGATTATGAATGGCCTTTATCATGATCATGTCATCGATCTTTACAAGCAAAATTGTTAAAGTTTCCTACTTGCCTTAGTTTCGTCATTTGCTATCCCACGATCAAAGAATATCGGTGCTACATGACCAAAGACTCGTCGAAACCCATATAACTTTGCCACCCTAAAGTTTCTTAAATCAGGAAATGTACTCCTCGCGCTTCTCTCTGGAACACGAAACGAAAAGGACTATAGCAACCCAAAAAATCAAAACTGTAATAGAAAAAAAAAAAACGTTTACTCAATTCTGAAAGAAGATAAATCACACAGAAAATCAAAAACATTTTCTGTAAAAGAGGTAATTATATGCAACATAGGATTTACCTGAAAGAAGAGAACCAAAGCCGCAAATGGATATAACTCCGTCAGGAGACAGAAGCGTCTCGAAATCGGACTCATCGTTGAGTTCAGGGTAACTAGCGAACTCAGTCGGCAGGTCGGCGGCGCACGTCATCGGAATGTTTGCGCGAGGAGGGAGAGAGCTTAAGCGACTTTGTTTAGCTCGATCTCCGAATGGGATTAGGCCACAGACCTTTGACGGGCAAACAGGCTCCGGCAGTGCTGGTTGAACGTGCACCTGTCTCCGAGGCAAGGAAGTGAACAGTGTCTGAGCTCGGAGAGGTGCGATGAAGCTTGCTATCATGTTCCTTCAATCGTGGTTGCTTACTGAATCCCAGATCTTTTATTTATCAGAGACGCGAGAAGACCGGTTTGTCAGTAGCTCGAGAGTGGCCTTTGGTCGGGTCCAGTGCGGGTTTGGACTTCGGATACAACCAAAGATGCATTTCCTGGACCAGGTGAGCCTTTTACAAAAAGAGCAAAGCTCCACTGCCGTTCTTGCGATCTCGGTTGTTCTTCCACGTCTCCACTGAACTGGAATGATATTATTCCGTCCGCTCCGGTCCGCAAATATTATTCTTAATTCTTAAATTCTATAGATATCTAGTGGATTTCATTATTGCGCAGTCTTCTTTATTTCTCTGACCATGACTTAGTTGATCAGGAAATTCCCACTTAATCCACACGAATCAGTCTTGATGATCTTGGGGCTATTTACAGTTACTAGCCGAATTACAGAGCTTGCGAGCTTGGGGATGTGCACACCCATTTCGAAACTGTTGCAGTAGTTTTGGCTCACGTAAAACTATCTTCTACCTGTGTGCTATCCGCCAGTCTTGATGCTTTTCCGGCTCACTCCAGAATTAGAACAATTAAGAATCCATGTACGGACCTTGATCAGAAGAGCTTGGAGGTCGATCAGGTGTTAAGCCGTTAACGCGCCCAGAAAGCTGTGGGCTTTACAGCTCTCTCGACAAATACGACATATTGAGAACTGCTGTATCTGAGTTTGGGAGCAAATTTCTGCTTTATCGAAACTTCCGCCTATGACCGAACCAGTTGGTCGAAGACTTGCCAAAGGAGACGGTTGCATCCAAAGCACCAATTCCGAAATTTTCCTTCTTTCAGTCCAATGGATCGCTGGAGTTCCCACACCGATGGTTATGCTGTTGTAGTTTGATATTTCCCAGTAGGGAGTGGAAGAAGATAGTGTGAGTATTAAACGAAGCTCGTCGATTCAGCCATACCACTAGCTTGAATAAGCTCTTCATTTAGATTCTTGTCGGGGAATCTGCTGCAACTCAAATTCTTGCCTGAGGAATCTTCTCAAATGAAACATCGGTTTTGAATTTGATGGTGGTTGCAATTATCACTTTTGATGCGCAAATAAATCAATTTTTTTTCAAGATTTGCTCATTTCCATGTTTCTGCCCATTGTAACTACCATCTGCATTGTTGTGTTCCAGATTATTCGACTAGGGGTGGCTTCGAACCGAGCCGGTTCTCGAGCCGACTCGGTTCAGTTCGGTTCGATTTGTCATTTATCGAGCTCGAGCCGAATTCGAGTACCGAAATCGGCTCATTTACCTTAACGAGCCGAGCTCGACCGAAGCTAGGTTCGGTTCGTCGGCTCGCGAGCTGGCTCGAAATGAGTCAGATCGGTATGAATCGATAACGGGATCGCGAGCAAGTGGGGGAGCGGGAGCAAGAGCTCACCGCCGACCCCTCCCATCGGTTGTTGTCGCCACCTCTACCGTCGTCGTAGCTGTTCACCGGCGTCTATACCGCCGTCGCAGCTGCTCGCCGGCCGCCTCTGTGGCTGTCTGTTCGATTTCTTCCTCTCCTCGCCGTCGCCTCTGTTTCCGTCGTCGCCGACTCCGCCGCGGCCGTCATCCCTGATGATAGGTCCTCTCCGGCAGTGTAACCCCTTTCCCTTCGTGTTGTCTAGGCGGAAACCAGAACAGGGGAGAAATAATCTCCCCCTTCTTCGCAAGAAGATGATCTCGCACGTGCGATATCATAAAATAAAAAAATAAAAAAAACTTTTTCCTCTGGAAAAAATTAAAAATAAATTTTATAGAAATAATTTTCTATAAACTATTAGTGTCTCATGTTTTTTTAAACGTTTTTCTAATTGAAATTTTTTATTAAAAATCATATAATTTTCTAAGTGAGATTTTTCGTACCAAGATGGGGTAAAAAACTGTATATAAATTTTTTGAATAAGTATTTAATAGTTGATGTTGTAATACTTTTAGCATGAAGCAATTTTCATTGCAATTTTGTGTTTGATATTTTATTTAATTAAAAATTTATCGATAAATATAATAATATATTAGATTGATTATTAATTTTTATTTATTTCCCTAGAAGAGACAATAAAAGATCCATTTAACTTTCCTAAGAAAATTTTAAAATATTTCCTGTAATTTTCTAATAAGTCACTAATAGTAATAAGATTTTATTTAAAGGTTTTTTTGGGAATATGTATCATAGGAAAAATATTTTTAGTTTTTCCTAGAATATAAATTTTTATCTAACGGCACTAAGGAGGCCATAATAAATTATGTCCAGATTCAAAAATTACAAAACAAGCTAGACAACAATTGGAGTAAAAAATATTAATATTGGTGTATTTTAATCCATTATTGAAATTCAATCCTAAACCTCTCCTATCATTATATTTTTTAAAAATGTATGCATAATTTTATATATAATTTATTCAAAACCACCCCTACGTGCGAGATAATAAACAAGGAAAAAAAAACTTTGTCCCTTCCTCATGGCTCTTAAATAAATTGAAAAGATATTTTAGTACAAATACGTTTCTAGAGACTATTAGTGGTTTTTTCAATAAATGTTGAAAAGATATTTTTAATAGAAATATAAGGACCATTAGTACCTATTTTTTCAAAATATTTTTCTAATTATAAATTCTTTTTAAAAAATCATATAATTTTCCAAGTAAGATTTTCTTGCCAAGATGAGTTAGAAAACCATATAGAAAAATTTTAAATAAGTATTTGACAGTTGATGATATAATACTTTGAGCATGAGACAATTTTAATAACAATTTTGTGTTTAACATTTTAAGTGTTTAAAAATTTATCGATAAGTATAATAATATATTAAATTAATTATTAATTTTTATTTATTTCCTTAGAAAAGACAATAAGAGGTCCATTTAACTTTCCTAAGAAAAATTTAAAATATTTCTTATAACTTTCTAGTAAGTTTCTAATAGTAATAAGATTTTATTTAAAGAATTTATAGTTTTTATTTAGGTGATTGTAAATTGATAGTGATATTTTATTTAATTTTGTTGTGTTTGATTATTGTATGGAGTTTATTTATAATATTATGCAGGTTAGATTATTTTATGGAATGTATAAACAATTTCATGAAATATTTATGGAATGTACAGATAATTTTATAAAATATTTATAAAATATTTATACAGATTATATATATTGATTATATCCAATTTTAAATAAAGGTCATACCAAATTTTATACAAATATTATATATATAGATTATACTTAATTTTAAGTAAAAATTATACCCAATCTTATACACATAATATATATATATATACTTTTTTTAAAAATTTTAAATATATCTTAGGACTTGAATTCAAGTCGAAACTCGGGGCGAAATATTTAAATCAAGGTCGAGTCTACCAGGTTCGGGCTCGGCTCAATGCCACCCCTACCCAAATCGACGTTGTATCTGAATTAGAAACTTGCTATAACGTTTTAATCCTATGCTTTATTCGTGCATCTTAACCTTAGGTTACCTGTTTTGGCAGCGATACAAGTTTGAGCAACAAACCCGTTTTTTCCTCACTGACACGGAGAGTCCAGTAAAGAAGAGAATAAACAGCCTGAAGGCAAAGCAATACTTGGAAAATATACTCGAGCGATAAAATTGCAACAAGATTTGCAACCTCAACGCAGCAGCTAGCTCTTCACACACGAAAACTCGATTGAAAAACAAAACAACGGTTAAGCGTAAGGTTTAAATCAGTGCAAGGGCTCAAAATGGGACAGAATATAATCGTCGGATGAGAATTAGGGAAATAAAATTTGATGTTTAAGATCAATGAACCTTGAGATTTTATGTTTATACGATTTCAAGCCCTTTTAGAGCAAATTTAAGACATAATCCTCAATTCCCATCATCGATCCTATAGGAAGAGCAAAAAGAGAAAAAAAGAAAAGAAAAAGAAACCAAAGATCCTTGTGACGACTGAAACCGCAAAAAAACGACGGGACAACGACGAAGGATTTCTCTCAGACAAATGCCTCATTTGACATCAAGGTTTATAGAATGGATTTTCGATCAGACTCGTCATCAATATTGACATCACCGAGAAATCCTTACAAGAGGAAAATATTTTCAGAAGAAAAGAGGTGCGAGAAAACAGACCTATTACTTAACGGAGCTTTCAACATACGAAGTGGCTCCGGCGACTCTCCGAGGGCCTCCCTCAGCAATGCGCTAGGGTGTTTTACAGAACTAATATTTATAGAAGGGAATTAGGGTTCCGTGGCTGCTGTATGCAGTTACGGAAGAACCCTAGCTTCAAAGTGAAATTTACTTTTGCACCCGCTGGGTTCAATATATCTTCATGTCGCCCCATCGAAAGGAGAATTGGATTAGGGTTCCATAGAGAATCGTTGTTATTGCCAACCTAAAGATATCTGCAAGTTGGTTCTTTGATAGAATGCATCATGATGTCTCGAGCTTGTAACTTTTCTCACAGGTAGTGACAATCGACTTCAATATATTTGATCCTTTCATGAAATACTAAATTTGTTGGTATTTGAATCGTTGATTGATTATCACAATAGAATTGAATTGGTTTATGGGAAAACCTAGTTCCAATAATTAGAATTTTAGCCAAATCATTTCACTGATTATATAAGCCATAGCTCGATATTTTGTTTTTACACTTGATTGGGCAAATTTTGATTATCTAAATTGTGAAATTGGATCCAAACTCCGTCCCAAAATGATTAGCCCACTTAGAAATATTTTTTTCTAATAAACTCCAAACAATCATCCATATAGGACTATTCATTAACACTCCCCTTCACGTGTATACCCTTTTTTGTGTGGATAATTTGGGTAAAAACGAATACCTACTCTGATACCATGTGAAGTTGGGTCTAAAACCCAACCCAAAGTGACTAGCTTACTTAAAAAACCTCTTTCGCAACTAATAAACTCAAGATATTTGTACAATCTAATCTATGTTGGACTATTCTTTAACATAAATAATATATAATCAAATCTAAACTAGACAGGTTGAGCTTATTGAAAGGAGCTAATTATTGAGTTATGGTACAAGTAAGAAGCAATTGGGCACAACCAACTGGACTTCTCTATTCAATCCTCTCAAATACAAGTTGTATCCGTGGCAACGAACAAAACGAATTTGACAATATATGATAGAGAAACCGGTGAGCAGTCAGCTAATGGAAGACCTGGGGTGATGCATAATACTCACTTTCATTGAATACCGGTCTCAGATCTTCATGACACATGAAATCCAAGGGAAAAGATACAAGATGACCTCGAATCGACTCTAATCTCTCCAATGGATCTGTCACTTTGATCTCCCCATTCTGATAGGACTCCAACCTATCAGGAGCTATGCCCAAATCAATCGTCGTGTGACCTATCTTCTCTTTCCAGTAGGACATGTTTTGTCTGATTGCCGTTCTGAAAAGAAAATATAAATAGCTAAGACTCCTTGAGGTGATTTTCGAAATGACTAGTCCAGAAATAAAAGGAGAAATTATTACCTTGTGTGAGTAAGATCATTTGGAATGCAAGCAAAGACATCCTGGTAGATCATTGTGTTAGTCTGTCAATGAAATTCAGAAGGGCAACCAGGTCAGAAAAACTTCAAATGAGCTCAATTGGATTTAATTCCTAAACAGAAGACATATTAGACCAAACTCATCCAACAACTACATGAGCCTTTCAGAGTTTCTCTTACCTTTGCAGTTGCCATCCAAATGTTTTTGTATGTTGCATCATCAATAGGATCACTTATTCGACCAACCTACAAAGGAATTAAAAGATGAGATGGTTTCAGTTCCACAAATATGAAGAAAAATACTAATTCAAAACTAGATTGTTTTTTTGAGTGAGAGTTCGAAGCTAGACATATGCCTAAAGATATAACAAAGATAACTAAGCAAGGACTATACAGAAAGTGATTATCCCTGTAAAGTTACAATCTCAGCAAAGCTAAAAATATGTCTTTTGAGGAGTAGAGAGGCTAAATAGAGGGGGAAAAAATGCACACTAACCTCTCCAGGATGAAGGCCAAGGTGTTCTAACCATAGGGAGATACGAAGACTAAAAGCAAACTTTCCTGCCTTCCATGACTTTCCACCCATGAATGAATCCAAAAAGTCTTTGTCTTCAATCAATACTCCAATCTGAGCAAAAAAAACGAAAACGAAAAAAAGAAATGGGAAAAAAGTAAGCCAAGTACATAAGATGACAAACATCATATCATGAAAAAAGAGTAATACTGGTTCACTGTTACTGGCTTCTCAAGGAATTATACACCCAAATAATCGCTAGAAAATTGATATTGGAAAACCTTAAAACAGGGGACTCATAACTTGACATTAATGTTAACAAGTCACTAGAAAACTGCCTGCAAATGAACTTGATTTTTCTAGTAGCTACCAACTCATGTGTGGTTCCAATTTGTTGCACATTTTTAGATCTTAATTTTGTGAGTTCAGCTTTATGAATCATCCGCCAATTTCCTCAATCTTAGCTAACTTTGTTGGACAACAATGCAACATGCTGCCTGCACTCCATTGCACTAATCACACCTTGGCCTCATCCACTTATTCATGGTAGCTCAACAGGTAGAAGGTAATCTGAGTGGGGAATGTTACAATGATGAGGGCCACAACTTGCTTGTATGTTTGGGACCTGTTGTGAAAGTTGACTCTTCTGAGACTGAGATCTCGATACCACCTTCAGGGGATTATGCTTTTACAAAAAATTCTCCAGTGCTCTATCTATTGAAGAAGACTCCAAGACAGTAATTTCATGGAGTAACTGATTATGAGATTTGACCACTTGCACTTAGAAACCCAGGACATTTCCAGCACACTCTCCATATTCTTAGTAACATACTCCCAAGATTTACAAACTTCATTTGGATTCACTAGCCCAGGAAGGTACAGCCTGTCAATGCCTTGTTGTGAGCACCTCTTCTCTGCTTTAGAATGTCACTTTCCATCTTTTTGTGTATATTATGTATTGCCTTGTCCTCTTATCTCTGTGACATAGAAAAAGCTGATCCACCACTAAGGGGGAAAAAAAAAAGGTACTACCCTTCAAACTCTTTAAACACCTTTCTAACCATTTGCTCTGGGCATTCAAATATTTCACAATTATAAAATAAAATCCAAACATAAGCTGCTTCAATTTCATTATTCATGAAGTAAAAAATTCAGAATAAATTTGAGCAGTAATATGTTGATGTCAGTTGATGATCAGAAGCAAACGAGAAGGAAATTTTTGATAACTTTATCTTTGAGAGAGCAAGATTCAGAAAAAAAATTAGCATCAATTTCCTAGTCAAGAAAAGTTAAGCTTACCTCAGAATCTCTCGACCCCAAAAGACTTCTATCATTTATGTTAGCTGATCCAATTAAGGCCATACGGTCATCAACAATCATCAATTTGCTATGCACATACACCTGACAAATAAAAAAAGTTAAAAATTTAGTGCAAATTACAGATCTTAATTGGAAAAAAAAATTATAAAGAAGGGGTAAATTTCCCAACCTGACTAGTAGCCACAGGACCACCATCACGAAGACAACCATATGTTCTGAGACCATAAAATGAGATATATTCATGTGCTTTGGGACCAATCAGATCGTAGAGGTTCTGCAATATAGAGTGTTGTCCTCTACAAATAGTTCGATACTGCCAATGCATGATTGCTCTCACAGATGCAGCCCCACCATCATCTAAACCACCCTGTAAATTCCAAAGTTACGAACAATGTCCCATGCGAAAGAACATGAAGAAAATAGTAATAACAGTACCTGGAACCCGGGTAAAAGTGGTATGACAATAATAACTCTGAAACATCTTTTTTCTCTTTCAGCTCGATTAATCCGTCTATATAATGCTTCTAAAACACGGTTACGCACAATCTCATCTCCAGAAAGGCCTGATATAAAGAATTGATTCTGGAAATCAAGTGACAAAATTACTTAGCACGTGCTCTTAATGTTACTTATAGCTTTGACACAAAAAACAAAACATAGAGAAAAAGTTAACACATGCATGATAAGAAAGAGGTGAACATTTCCATATCTCATTTTGCAACAAATGGTTGATGTCCAGTTTAAATCATGGTTTCCCATTGTCAAGTCAACTTGCGGCTCGACCAAGTCAGATCAGATTTAGGACTAGGCAAGCAGAGTCAAAGTCTGGGACTCGATCCTTCTGTTTTGGACAAGTCCCTTTGACTTGCCCTAAGTCCGGATATCGAACCGGCGAGTGTTGGGTCCCGAGTGTGAGTCAGAAAACCATGTTTTAAATAAAAGTCTAAAAAGCATTTCTGTGCACTCTCTCAGGGCAAGACAGAATATGAAAGGCAATCACACGTAAAAAATACCTTGGAATACCATTCAACAAGTGACACTAGCAACTTTTGTATTCCATTCACCCTCTACAACTATCAAGGTAGTATTTCATCTGTCAGCATCATTTAAAAAAAGAAGGTAGTATTTCATACCTTTCTCTTAATGTTTACAACATCATACAACTACTAAGGCTGTTCAAGGAGTTAATATAAGAAAGTTATAATTGTAGCTGCTATCGACTTAGTTTACCATTCACTTATCTGTCGATATTACTAATGGTAATTCTCAGAAAGAATGATAATTATGGTTTCATCATTGAATGTCCTAGTGTTTGACTCATAGGGAGATTGAGGAAGATGTAGCACATAAAATGTTGGATAGCCTAAGTGGAGATGAGTTGGGTATACAAATAAAAGAAAATAAAAGACGATAACTTGGAATTGTTTGGATTTTTCATTGAAGCTACAAGTACATAGGTTAGATAAGTGTGGTCAATATAGATAAAGAAACTGAAAAAAAATTAAGGGGGAGGTGAGCATGCCCCCCTGCCCCTCATTGTCCATGGGTGGCAGATTGAGCAACTAATTACAGGTTAGCAAAAATTTAACATATTTAAGGCCTTTTTGTCCTTTTTGCACAGAAGTGACCTTTTCTATTTCCACAGCTAAACCGCCCTATTGTTCTGACAACTCTAGCTTGAAGATGAAGGGTTTTACTCAAAACTACAGACCCACTGGATGCTTGGGGCTACCTACGCCCGCACGCTAGTGCACTGTGGGGCACCTGCATGCCCATGCGTTCCGCATGGGAGTCTAGCACCCGCCAGCCCCGGCACACCACAAGGGCCCAGCAAGGTCCTGCAGTCCAGCACAGGAGACGAAGAGACATTGTGGAAGACGAATGTGTGTGTGTGGGCGGGGGGTGTGGCGGAGTAATTTCAAAAGGCTGTTAAAAGTAATCAGCCCTTTCTGAGAGTGTTATATTGTAATTTTAGGTATTAGAGTGCTCATACGTTCATCCATATTTTTGTAATGCTATATGATATTTAACTTTAGTCCACATTTTCTTCAGTTATTACAAGTTAGTCCACTATCTGCATATTGTCTCTCTATTTGATTTAAGTCTTCAACTTATAGAAAATTTATACACTGCAGGAACTCCATTATCTTGTTTCTAAATCTAAAGCAATGAGTCTATTTATTCACCTAACGCTACTCTTTTTATCTGAAACTTCGTATTATCTGGGGAAATAAATTCACTGCTTCCTTTTACTTGCTTAAATCCTTTGCCTTGATTTCCTAGGTTTGATCTCATTGGGTTCAGAGGAGGTTCTTTTACAACTTCAATGAGTTATTGGTGAGACAATTACTGTAAAGTTTCACTCAGAAGAAAATACTGTCATGTTCTCAATTTAATGAATTGTGTCCACAAGCAGGTGTTTCAGTAACACGTCACATGTGACACCTGGTATGTCCCAGATTCTAGAGGCGCCCAAACAATGCATAATATGTAATGTCACACTTTCTTATTTTTTAATAATTGTTTTAGCCAGAGAGCAGATGTTAAGGTCCAATACCGGAACGTATCAGCCAATATGTGTCAACTTTTAAAGGGCCCAATATTGTACCTGGTACCGAGACATCCACCCCTGATTTTATCACTATCAGTCTTGGGTTTTACACTAGCTACTGCTTTATCTTAATTCCTTCACTTCTTGAACCTGTTAACCTGCTATGGGCTTGAGCCATTCAAATATTTCTTCTTATAAATTACTTCTTATTCAAAAGGGCAGAAAGAGGTGTTAATAATTTTTTAATAATTGTTCTAGCCAGAGAGCAGATGTTAAGGTCCAATACCGGAACGTATCAGCCAATATGTGTCAACATTTAAAGGGCCCAATATTGTACCTGGTACCGAGACATCCACCCCTGATTTTATCACTATCAGTCTTGGGTTTTACTAGCTACTGCTTTATCTTAATTCCTTCACTTCTTGAACCTTTTAACCTGCTATGGGCATGAGCCATTCAAATATTTCTTCTTATAAATTACTTTTGATATTCAAAAGGGGCAGAAAGAGGTGTTAAATAATAACAGCAACATTTTACATCAGTCGTCTCTTCATTCAAAAGAAGATTATGTATAAAGAGACCTCTCCATAAAATGCATCTTCTGTGCCATCTTTTAGACATCATGACAAAAGTTCTAGGACATGCTTCACTTATTTCTAATTGTTCCAAGTGAAACACCATGACATGAGCTCAGCAGAGGGAGTGTTGGAGATACAGAAGGACAACAACGGTAACAGTTAGTCAAAAGTGCTTGTTTTAATTAGTCCATGTTTTAACTTAGGAAGTGGTCTGCAGAGAACTCTAAGGAGGTGGACTGGTTGCTGAACCATCAAATCAACAGCTCCAATCTTCCCTTCCCTTCTTAATTTATCACCTCTATTTTTCTTATATTATTATTTCTTTATGGAGATAAAAGAGCAGAAGCGGAAGCAATATCTACAAACAAAAAGAGACAAGGAAACAGGCCAAACACATTATGAACATGAAAGAAATTAATATTTGTTACCTCAATGTAAACGAAGTGCTCAGCTTTTTCAATGAGTGAACAATACGCACTGTGGATGCTATCTTCTGTTAGACCTGTTCCAGCAGACCATTGGCCCACACTCCTAATAACCTGTAGAAGAGTAATAGAAGGGAAAGATAAAAGAAGAAAATAGACAGATTCAAATGAAACCCAACAAAACAAAAAAGAAGAGGGCAAACTAATAATGACAAACCCTTCCTTAAAAAAACTATTTTCTGACCTGGCAACGGCAAGGAGTGCAAGGACCAACTTGCCCCACTTCATCTGCAGAAACAACTTGACTCCCTCGTTCTTGGTTTTCCCACCACTCCTTGTCCAGTTGTTCTGGGACCGTAGTTGCCAACATATCGAAGTCTTTTTTCTTCTTCAGTTGTGAGGAATCGAGATCATCAACAAATCCCTTCAACTGCATATCAGGAACTCTGGATTTCCGGAAAGGGAAGGAGATTTTGTTTGGATGATCCATGAGATTGCGGCTTGTCTCTATACCATTTGGCTTTTGGGACGCACCTGTGAGGTCAAGCCTATCTGTCTCCTGAGGTAAAAGTAATGGGATGTCCTGAAAAGATGATCGGGAGGAATGGGAGTCCTGCCTTTTGATGTCCCTTTGACATTTTTCTTCTGCTTTTTTCCCAATGTCCATATCTCTGCTTTTACCCCTATAATGTGGGATAACCATGTGCTGTTGAGGCATAAGTAGAGGAATTGCTTGTTCATTTGGGGCCTTGTTTCTCTGGAAGAATCACACCCTTGTCAGTCTACTGAAGAGTTAAAACTGATTTTCTCATTAACTCATAAGTGAAAGTTCAAAATCAAAACCTTGGCAAAGTTCCACCGTTGAACAAAGTGTCTTGCAACATCACGGCAAGGTGGTCCATACAGAGCACAATGAACATCATGCCATGGCATACGAGGATATTTTCCACGATCTAATTCATCTTTCATTGTATCTTCCCAGGAGTTAGGTTCCGATTCTCTAATTTAGTAAAATTAAAAAGCCATCAGAAATATTATAGAAGAAACTATCAATTTTTGTAAAGAAAACATCTAAGAAGAAAATTTGAGCTTACCTAGGATTATAATAGTCCTTTCCAGGCCATATTAGTGGTGGGTAATCACCAACTTTGTGTTCAGGGGTGTCATAGCGTCCAAAACATAAATCCAGTCCTCCAATATAACAAACACGATAATCAACAATCACAATTTTTTCATGGTGGGACCTACATTGAAGCAAAAATATTCATCGGATCAGCAGCAGATGAAAGTTATGGAGTGCAGATTAACTAGAGACCCAATGGCTTTTTATCCAACACAAAAGCTTGAAAAGTTGCATGGCTTACCATAGATAAACACCAGTTGAGAAATGATCTGGATACCGTAGGACTCTAACATTCTCATGAATGCTAAGAAGTTTGCGCTTACTATACATGCTATTGATTTTCAAAGCAAGAGCAACTTCTTTGTAAATGAGGATGTATATCTGTAAACAGTCATTCATTAGTTGATGTCAAAAAGAAATGTAAGATAAAATTATAATTTTCTGAATCTTATTACATGCTTCAGAAACATATTATTCTGGACAACAACATACCAAGCATAATAAAGACATACTGTAAACTCTCTCCCTCTTGTTCTCACTCTCTCTAATAGACCCAGGGTTAACTGAACAAACCGCATTCCATCATTTTCAGACATTATCTTTATTGCTTCAACAAGTTATCAATTACCAACAAAATTTTTGGAATGCAAAAGATAATAAGCATTTGCTATGCAGTAGATTGAAGGAATAAGTAAAACCAATCAATCATTCTGTTAGTTGTACTAAAATATGGCCCAATCCTATCACCAACTGGTATCTATTACGTCCCAAATTGTTCCAAGTTTGCATGAATCTTGGATGTTAAGTAAAAGGTTAGAGATTGTCATCAACAGGGAGGGACTCTTCTAGCACCTCGGTGGCACCAAACAGATTCACAAAGTGCCTATAGCACCTTAGAACCTAAGGCTGCAAGTATGAATCAATGACAACCAAAATGAAGATTTAACGTAAAGTTCAATAACAATGGCCTGTGTAGAATGCACCTGAACTCCTTGTTTAGCTTTTGCTTCCAGCAGCGCATCAAGTCGAGAGGACCCATTGACAAGAAATGGTCGCCGAAGATAGAGTTCTGGGCACAACCACCAATCGGTTATGAATATCTGCAAGGAGCTTCAACCATCTCAGCATGTTATTGTATTGGCAAATGATCATAAAATAAAAATCTGTATAAAGAGCAAGCATTTAACACCTCTGATTTTGCTTCTTCAATGGATGAAGCAATTGCATCAAAAGCTGCCTGCCCATCCACAAACCACTGAGCCTGACTACCATCATCAGTTAAACCCCTCGGAGGAGCAAATGAACCATATCTATGGGGATGGCACCAACCCTCAGGTGGCCTTAAGCCCGCGTCATTAATTGATGCGACCCAATCCCTGACTTTGGAATTACTTTTTGCTCTAATCTTCACAGTGCGGCTTCCACAAGAAACCTTCACAAATTAAATGTTGCATAGAATAATTAATTCAAGACAACTGATTACTAAACCAATTGAAAAGAGTGAATAAAAAGTGTCATAATGTCTCACTGCAAATCCATAACGTAAAGGATTTCGCTCCTTTATCTCTTTTGCTAGAGATACGCGGCCATCTCCATTTCCATCTGAAGCTGGCAATACATCAAAGACAATTATGTCTAAAAGCTTGGTATCAAAGGGATCTTCAAGCAAGGCCAAGAATCCAGGTTTTAGTACAGCCCAGACCTGTAAAATAGTATGCATTTAGCCATGTGACACAAATTAGTAAAGTAAAAACAGAGGCAGTAAGGGGCATCAAAGACTTGGGCCTTTGGCTCAATGGTCACATGGGAGGTTTCTAGTGTGACGTCTCGGGTTCAAGTCTCACCAGGGTAAGGGGAGTGTGTGCATGGAGGCAGAAGCTGGAAGTAAAAAGTAAACTTCAAATCGTATACTCATAACGGATATTTCAACCTAAAAGATGAAAATTCAAAAAAAAAATTCTTATTGCAATTTCTCTGAAAGTCTTCATCGAATGCCAGGAACTAAAAATGAAAAAAAACTTTGACCATGATTTTTCCTTCTTCTCCATAATAGAATCTCTTGCTGTCAACACCAGGCATGAAATAATGACTTTTTAATTCTCTAAGACGTTTGAAAACAGTATGTCAATGTCGTTAAGAAGGGCACAAGGAGATGCTGGTAACGAATGCAAGACTGGCCATCACTACCGTGACTCTTTGCAAGTGGTTCTACAACATCAACAAACATCCTGGAAGCGATTTCACAATGAGTTGAGAAGCATAAATTCTGGATGATTAACGTCATTGTTACACGAAGCCTTGAGGTGTGTACTAAAAGGATGAAAAGAAAATGGCTAGATCATATTTGCGGTAGACTGGCCACAACAAGATATTGACAGAAAACTCCACTGCAGCCAAGGAGTCAGCAAGGTATTTAAACACTACTGTGGGTGAGACCCTCAAGAAATAACTAAAAGCCAGCATAAATCCTCAATCTCATCATGATTCCACAGGAAGCACCAAGAAGGAAACTTCTTGACTCGGCTAATGCAGCCATTCAGTTGCCATCCACAAGAAGGATTGGGTAATCTTCATACACTCTGAAGCTCCATAAGGAGGAAAAATTACTCCAACTCAGTGGAGTGCAGAGACCAAAGAAGGCAAAGTGCACTGGACAGATATTCTCCTCAATGTCGCAGATAGCACCATCTCCACCCGCAGGTCAAGGATTATCCTCATTGATCAGCCATCACATTCAAGCTTATGCCATCCACTTAAGTAGCTGTTCAAATTGGAGTAAGAGAATGAAGTGATAGATCTTCAGTTTCTTCTGATAACAGAACTAAGCAGATAACTAAACTATACAGCTCCAAAATAGAACATGACGGATCCAATTTTCAGTTACCCCATTTATAATGAGATTCTTCCCTCCTAAAGTTCAAACAATTTCTTTCTATCCCTGAGCACCAATAGACAGCAGCCAAAGACAAAAACAAAAAATCCCACCGAGCTTGCTCAAAGAGATTAAGGCAGAGTTCTTAAAGAGATCAGGAAAAGAGGGAGAAAAAAATTACAAAAAATTGCAATTACGATTTAAAATTTTTTCCCTCTTGGTTCAGCTGATCAACAGTGAACTATTCTTTCTTTTACCACACACTAGATGAAGTAATTAAGCTTGGGGACATTGGAATACTCCAAGTGTTACGGGCCCAGGTTGTGTCAAGAGCTGGGTCATGTTGGCCACATGGGATGGTAGTTGACTTGGAGATTTACCCCTGCATGGGGCCAGTTAGATAGGAAGAGTCTGCCCTACATGGGCCAAGAGTTGCAGTTGAAGACTAAGCTAAGAGTTTAAGTAGGAGTCTATGTTAAGAAGTCTAAGTAGGAGTCTAGAGAAAGAAGTTTATTGATGTTAGGAGTCTAAAGGACGACATACCCAAAGGAGCCCTACCATGAGTCTACTAGCTAGTTCTATAAATTTTAGGGTCTTGAAGTTATTTGCCTCCAACTTCAATAAAGTACAATCTTACGCTTATGCGAAGTCAACTGACCATCAATAATGGATCACTGGGTGGCTAACCCAAAAATTGAGGATTACTATCACCCCATAGCTTCGAGCTCCACAGTCATCTACTGTCGACCACGCTCTGAACACCCATATCTTTCAAGCTCCCCATGAGTTCTCTATTCACCACCATCCTCTGCAAGATTTCCTTCCTCTTACACCAACAACTCCCAACATCCAGCTCACACTCACCCCACTCAGCCAGCCACCACCACCCAGCTCCCTCACAGCCATTCACTAGTTCTTCTCTCTAGCAGACTCTCACCTCCACACTCGCAACATATATCCATGAGCTTCTACCACCATCTTCAGCTCACCCTACACAAGCTCTTACATCACTTCCATCATCCACGAGTTCTATCACTACTCGACCATCCTCATCACTTCGCTTACTAGTCCCAACCTGACTAGTTCAACCACTGCCACTTCCATCTACTTGTCTTACCATTCACATGCCCAAAGACACCAATGCGAGGGTCATCCCAATCTCTCTAGAACTCCTCAGCCAAGCCAACTTCGTGAGTCCTCCTTCTCTATCTCACTTGGCCTATGGCCCCCCTAAAGTTCTATAACCATTAGGACCATTAGGCCCCCCTTACTGTTTGTCCCCCAGTTCCACTAGAATCTCCTCCCTAAGGTCCAATAGTCCCACTTCCACTCAACCTCCTAAATCCCCTCCCATACACACTTCTTACACTCCTATAACCTTGCCTCCTTAGCTCTATTACCCCACACATCCAAGGAACTCCCCTCTCATCCTCACACATCCCTATCTTTTCACCACCGAGCTTTTTCAAGTCTCTCTTCTCCCGCCAACCTGCGCTAGAACCCAAAACCCTAGTTCTTCAACTTGCCATTTGAAGTTCCACATAAAAGACCCCCTTTTTCCCATTCACATGCACTAGAGGATCTCTCATCCTTGAGGATCTCAACCTGGAAAGTAACACCAAGTGATCGCTGCCTCATTGCCTTGGTTGAAGCCAACCAAGAAACAAAATGTGAAGGAACCATGTACGGATACTATGGATTGTGCATAGTTCATTCAATGTGCCTACTATTTTCTTTTTATTTTTGAAAGAATATGCTACAATATTCTATTTGAATAATTAGGTAGCAAAAACAAACTCAGGTCACAATGAGGCATTTCGTATTCCTAGAATCAAGGTTAAACCAGATTACTGTTTTTCCTTCTCTTTATTTTTGACAAAGTATATCACATTTTATGATAAGAGTGCATAACAGATACTGGCATTGAGAATGAAGTTGTTTGACTAACAAGAGGAATTAATCTAAGAAAAAAAAAAAGCATATCAAAATTTCCCTCCTTGAGATCCATTAGATAAAAATCAACAGTTCTGCCACCCAACTCAGTCATTTTTTAGTTCAGACAGGAAGAAGGGTGGTATTAACGGCCTTCATTAGGACACAATAAGCAAGCCCCCAAATTCAGAAATCCCAGCTGTAGCATGGAGGTCAATTACATGCCACGAGAGTAGAAGCCATTTACTGTTGAAGAAAAAAAAAATATGCAGTTTCTCAACTATTTGACAAACATTTAAAAAGTTCCAAAAGCTCTCTTCTACAGGACGTTTTAAACTGTGATAAAACATTACCTTTTGCCAATTGTTATTGCAGCAACTGAACCATGAGCATGAGCAACATTTCTGATCTTCATTTATTAGAATTTTTGGAAGATGCCTCACCATAACATAGTCCTCCTTCAACTTCGGTCCATACTCAGGAGAGAAAGATAACTTGGAAACTTCCAAAAACTTGCAAACCTGGACATATGCACAAAGTAGTGGTAATAAAATGCAACCCCACTAACTGTAAGACAGACATGAAAAACATAAGTACCATCAAATAAAAAAAATGGACACCAAGGTGACCATTATCATGTAAGCAGTTAATGCACAAATTGACAACAGAAAATGAAGCTAAATGAACAAAATCAAACAAGTGGAAACTAGTGGATGCATTGATAATTGCAGTTTTAGTAACATAAATTACAATAATTCACTTCCACCCTATAAAATATAGTTACAAAAAGGACTAGAATAAAGAGCTGCAATAATCATCAGTGTCCTCTCAATGATGTTCTTCACATCTTATATTCCACAAGACAAAGGATCTATCCATAATAAATGCATCTTATAACAACACATCCAATATACAGACCATAAGTTCCTTGACATTCAAACTTCAAAACAAATGATCACTTTTCTATCGCTCCTCTGATTTCGGTTTTTTATCCTGATAAATATATATCTTTCAGAGAAACATTATAACAGTTGACCAATCTACCAAACCTACAGCTTGTTGCACTTGGAGTTCCAGTTATTTTCTCTAACATACTGCAAGTGTGAAAATAGCCTTTGACAGAAGCAGAATGAGGAAGTACACCAGAACACCAAAACCGTAAGACAAGTATGATTCTCCAAACCATAGAGTTGCTCAGAAGGCCCATGGAATTGCAAATGGTTTAGTTAAGTTTTAAAATGAAAAGACCAAGCATGCGATATCTAACTAAACATGTTTTCTAACTATATCTTATGATGGTGAGTATATGTCCAAACCAGCTGGTGGCCTATATTTGTGCACAGCATATCAAGCTGATTGTATGAAAATGAGATTGTTGTTTGTGGGAAAACTCCAACATCTGTTATGTGCTTGGATGATCCTTAGGTCATAAGTTGGGAAAAGGCTTCTAACTTTGACCTGTTACTTTGAAATAGACCCTGGTCAACTTTAACATGGCATTAGAGTGATCCCAAACACCCGTCAATATATATTCTGTGTGTTCTTCTGGACCCATGTGTTGAAGAGCAAGTATGCAAGAATCTCACATGACTCTCGCAACAAGAAGTCTTACAAAGCCAGAATTATTATGAAAAAAGGTCTCATAAAAGAGTCTCAATTTAAAGGTGTTTTAGTTATGATAGTCTTCTATTTATATTTAGTTGTTCAATTATTCTAGAACTTATCTTCTAATGTTTAACTTTCAATGTAACTGGGATAAGGGTAGTTTAATTGTAACTGAATTCTACTTGTTTCCACTATTGTAAATAGAGGCTCATGTACTCAAATTACAAGAAGCTAATAAAGTTTTTTCTCTTTTCAAGAAATTCAACACCATGTATGTCTCTTTCTAGTGTCTTGGGTCGTTTGGGTATTTAGCACATGTCTGTTCAGGTTGTCTCTTTTTTTTTTGAGAGAATGGTGTGAATGTATTACTAAAAAAATAAAAACACATACCTTACTGTACAAAGTCTTCCTCTACAACAAGATGTTGAAGGAAAACACCTAATTTAACCCGATTATCCACTAAGTGATTAGCAGATCTAGGAATATTATTCCAACTACATTGCAATTCAGAAATTAAATTACACATATCCTCAAAAACATCCCAGTGCCGCCAAGGAGGTTTAGAAGACTTCTTGCAACAATTGTTGACAACTTTTGAATCACCTTCGACGCAAAGAGGACCCACCATCCAGTGATGAAAAAGATTTAATCCATTATATAAACCAGATAACTTGGCAGTTGTTGAGTCTGATTCACCAATTGGCCCGGAAAAAGAAAGGAGAAAGTTTCCTTTATCGTCATGGATGACCCCGCCATATCCAGTAGGCCCAAGATAACCCAAAGCGCTTCCATCGAAATTTAATTTGAAATGGCCAAACGGAGGAGGAGACCAAGTTTTCATGGCCAGAAGGCGAGGTAGGTGAGACATTTCTGCTACCAGTTGCCAATTTCCACGTAAGTTTACTCCTTTGAAATTTTTAAATTCTTTCCGCATGAGAATCCAAGAGATAACTTGCCCAACAATTCTGTTGCTTAGAATATTATTTGGAAGAGATTTTCTATTGAAATTCCTATTATTTCTTTATTTCCATAGAGCCCAAATGATGTGACCAATGCGACATGAGATTAATAGTTTTTCGAGCTTTGGGAGGTGGGCATTTGTGACCGTGTGTATAGTAGATGTGAGATTTTGAGAGGGATAATATTGCAGACCAATTTTGCTGATGAGTCCGGTCCAAACAGAATGAGCATAATCACAATGCAACAAAATATGGTCCGCAGTTTCAGGGGTGGTCCGACAAAACGGGCACAAGGGGCCTAGAACATGCGTTCCCTGACGAATTAACAAATCAGATGTCAGGATTTTGTTTTGACATGTTGTCCAGATGACGAACTTTGCTCTCAGAGGCACGAGTAAAGACCACACAATGGCAGATGGATGACTGGATTGAGAAGAGGGGGGAGAGAGTAGGGAGTTATAGGCAGTTGAAGTAGAAAACACACCTTGGGGACATAGAGTCCATATTAGTGTGTTTGGAGCATTTCTGACACGTACCGTCAATAAACTCGTGACGAGATTGGTAGCTTCAAGGGCTTCTTCATCCGTCAACACTCTACGGAGGTTTAAATTCCACTCACTAGAATTCAGCCCGACCATAGATATAGTCGCCTCTTTATTTCTAGCAAGAGAGGGCTGGTATTGAAACTATTTGGGCCCACCCACCAGTCTGTCCAAAATTTTGTTTGACTGTCGGAACCATTGTAACACTTGACGGCGTTTTTGAAAACAGGCAACAAATGTGCTATCTTTTTCCACACAGGAGATAATTTATTGTACCTTCCACCTTCTGTCCATCATCCAGAAATTTTTTCTGCTTTGGCCGCCACAATGTCTCGCCAAATCCAAGAGGGTGCATATTAAATTTCCAGATCCACTTCATATGCAAAGCAGAATTTGTTTTTGCAGTGTCCCGAATCCCAAGACCACCCACAACAAGAGGTTTACAAACATCAACCCATTTCACTAGGCAGTACTTTCTTTCCCCATTTTGCCCACCCCATAAAAATCTTCTTTTTAGGAACTCAATTCTATTTCTGACAGAAGCAAGGCATGGGTATAAAGACAGAAAATAAGACGGGATACCATGGAGACAAGACTTTTTAAGAATAAGCTTACAAGCTTCAGACAAAAAATTTCCTCTCCAGGAAGCAAGTTTGCCTTCAAGATGTTCAATGACTAGGTGCCAAGTAGATTTTGAAGGTAAAACAGGGGATAAAGGAAGGCCCAAATATGTGTCCAAAGGGGAGGCAAATTTACAACCCAAGTAATTAGCCATGGAATTTAAAACCGAAAGATCAATATTGAAGCCAAAAATAAATGATTTAGCCCAACTTACCTTTTGTCCGGAAGACAACTCAAAAAGGTTGAGCAGAGCTTTCATGTGGGAGATCTGACTCAAAGTACCTTCTCCGAAGATAATAGTATCATCAGCATATTGCAAAAGAGGAATATCTTGGTTTGGGTCGTCAGAGACAGGATTAAGCCAACCCGTGCTTTTACCAAACCAGACCATAGAGGCAAGATGTTCCCCGATGAGAGTGAAGAGGAAAGGGGACAGAGGGTCACCTTGTTTGATAACTCTCGTAGCTTTGAAGTAACCGCATTTACTAGGACAGAATATGATGTAGCAGAGATACAACTTCTTATCCAAAATTTTCACAGAGTCCCAAAACCCATTCAATATAAAAGGTAATCAATTAATTTCTAGTTTGCTCTATCAAAAGCCTTTTCAAAGTCAATTTTAAGGACGAATCTGGGCCGATTTTATTTTTTGAAGGAGTCGAGGAGTTCATGAGCAGCCATGGAGGAGTCCAAAATATTCCTATCACGGATAAAAGCACTTTGGCAAGGACTTATGATTTTGGAGACGTGGATCCTAAGACGGTTTGCTAGCAGACGGGCGATGATTTTATAGTAACTCGTGGTGAGACTGATTGGTATAAAGTCTTGGGGAAGGGAAGAGGAGGAAGTTTTTGGGATTAAAGCAATGAAAGGAAGCCCCTACAACTTTATGGGTGATACCGACTAGGTGAAAATTTTGGACAAATGCATATACATCTGATTTGATGGTATCCCAAAATTTGCGGGAAAACTCACCATTAAAACCATCCAGCCGAGGAGCTTTATCCTTTGGAAGTCCACAGGCTGCCAAATTGATTTCTTTTGTGCTGAAAGGCTTTTCCAGATCAGACACCTTTAAGGAAGAGACTCGCAGATAGTCGAGCTGAGGTAGCTTTGGCCGAATAAAGAGTTCTTCGGAATACATCTCTGAGAAAAACTTCACAAGAATATTAGAGATGGAGGGGCTATTCGTGATCACTTGGTCTCCGTGACAAAGAGAAGTGATACGGTTAACCCTCCTTCAAGCCGAGGCAATAGCATGGAAAAACTTCGTATTTTCATCCCCCTCAGCCATCCAGTGAAATCTAGCCCGCTGTTTCTAGCGGACAGTTTCACAGCGAAGTAGATTTGAAAGTTCTGAATTTAATTGACCTCTAAGAAGTAAATCAGAGGGAGAGAGACTTTTTGCTCTTCGAGTAGGTCGAGCTCCGAGATGCGACGACGAACCGAGTCTTTCTGAGAAGCAATAGCAACACAATGATTAATGGACCATGAGTGAATCTTCACCTTCAGAACTTTTAATTTGAGGGGAAGCTCCCAGCCCAGGTTGGGGTGATGCTCCAGTTCTTGCCACCAGACCAGAAGGGAAGAGTTGAAAACCTCCATAAAGGTCCAAGAATTTTCGAACCGAAAAAGAGAGCGCCCCCAAGCGGAGGGGGGGAAGGGTTAAGGACTTGGCCAGATGGGTTTGGGAAAAGATGGAGCCATTTATTGTTAGCTAAAAAATGATCCAACTTGGATTGTAGAGGATTGGCCATTTGACCAAGTATATTTTTTTCCAAGGAGGAAAATTTCGGGGAGATCGAGACTACCAATGAGATCAGAGAAAGCTCTCATTGATGAAGTAGTTCTGGGTGCGGGAGGGTCCAACCCATACCATAAATCACGAGCAATAGAATAATCAAAATTTTGCTGCTTCGTTTACAAGAATTACAATTTTTGGCTTACAATCCAAAAGGGCTGCTTTGATGATGACTCGCTTAGACTGTGAGCCGATTCCTCTGACATTCCAGGACATGATAATCATTTAGAAACAGGTAGGTTGAGATCCTTCTCCTGTCGGCGAGAAGCCTCGTGATAGTAAGAGCTGAAAATCCACGCAAGTTGGGTTATTCATTGTATTCTTCCAGCAGAAGATCTAGGTCTTGTTCTTCCAGGAATTGGAGGAGAGCATCCTGAGGCTAGGGCTGGTGAATTGGGTAAGAAGCAGGCATAAAATCTGTTATTCGATTGGGGGGGGGGGGTACTGATTTTCTGGGGGAAGGTAACTTTTCCTCTTTTTCCTGGAGTAAGTGTAGGCGAAAGGGGTAACTGATGTCTATTCAGGTTGTCTTAATACCACACAATTCTATGCCTTGTATAAGCTCAACATCTGAAACTGGTAGTCTGAGACTGAGAGGATAGTTAGTAGAAGAGTAGTCCTACATCTGCTATGGGCATGTATGATGGTGGGCTCATAGAAAAGGCTTCTTAACTTTGGGATAGGTCAGACTGCAATTTAATATCTTCTTGAACATCTAAGCCAAGTTTTAGGGGATAAAAAAAAAAATTTGTTGTCATGAAAAGAAGCCAATAGTTCAATTCGGTAAAAGTGATCTGCATAACATGATTTTAAGCTTCAAATCAACAAAAAATGATTTTGCTCTTCATTCCAATGCTAATTGCTAGAAAATAAACAACTTAAGCTAATTTGAACTGCATCCTAAAATTGATTCCACATAATCTCTGAGGAAGTTGAACCAAGAGATTCAACTGCAGGACTAGATTCAGAAAGTTCAGGATTGTGGACATATAGTTATATAGACAAAAACTAATAGAAATTTGCCTAAACAGCCTTACTCCAAATCCCAAATTGATTACCAAGGATAAAAAGTAAGCATGCTTTCATTTCAAGATAATCCATCCCTATATGAACCAAAAAGCATGGCTTCACTTCATGGATAAATAGAATAAGTTGCTTGTTCACTAAATTGAATAAAAAATCATGGTGGGCCACCTTTTGCCTATCAATATGGTCTCTTCTGTACTATAATTAAATGCACTCAAGAGTGAATCACGTCATCCATCTATTCAGTCATTTTGCACTGAGATCTTACAAATTATTTTAGTAGATAGACCTGACATCATATTCAAAAAATAAAGGACAGACCCAGTGTGGGATTTTTGGGTTGAGCTTGGTTCCATGCCAATATGACTAACCACTTAAGTGGCCTATTGCTCAACCTTATAACCTATTAAATTTTCTTCTTCAATGTGAGACTTTTTTCCACTCAAGACTCCCCTCTCAAGTTGGAGTTTATAACTTCAGCTTGCAATGAAAAAAATGTCTTCAAGAAAAAATTCTTCATATAGTTTTCTCCCCGACTTTGATATTCTGGTCGCATAAAATTTGATTACCACAACACGTAGAATTCTTCATGGTAGATTGTACTTATTCTTCTCAAATGATAGTAACACCCATACTTCAATTCCAAAAGGTTTCATCAAGGTGTCCCAAGGATAAGTACTAAATTAGAAACGGTTATCAAAAAATAAAAAATATGTGTGACAAAAAAAGAGTCGAAACCAACTTTATAAGATTTCGAACAAAATAGTGATAATAATCACTAAAATAGGTCATGCCTCTCTCTCTAAGGATGGTGATAAAAAACCCATTTAAAATTACTAATAAAAAAGTTTCAATGGACTTAAAAACACCTATATATAAAAAAAGAACCAACCGAAGCAACGAAACAAGAGGTTGGCCTAAAAGGATAAACAAAGGCAAAAATATGGATGGTAGGAGAAAGCTAACCGAGTAAAGGGTTATGGAGAGTGAAAGGAAGAGAAAATAATCACCACGGTAATAAAAATGATACTGTAACAGTAGAATTGAAATAACTTAACTGGCCAGTTGGACCAAGTATGACCTTAAGGGAATTTTTGGGGGGTGACCAAATTTTTCAGAGTTAATTATGCGGAAGATATGCAACTGATGCAAACAAGCATGTCAACACTAGAGAGGAGACCCTGAGCCAAATTACCTAATGCAATCTCCCCTTGAACCAAAAATATAATTTTATTAATAATAACATAACATACTAGAGTTGTGGGATGAAGTATTGCCTTTTGAGCATAATAGAAAACCTTAGGGACCTGAATTTGCTTCAAAGTTGAAGATGTAAATGCTGAAGCTGCTCCATCAGAAATTGCAATTTGGGTGCTCCTCCCTCTGGTCGAATTCAGGATTGAGTCCCAACAGAAACACTCTCTCATCTCCAACATGTCTGAAACTTTCAACATGGCTGGATAAGTTCCAAGGTGACAGTGGTAGAGAAGCTTGACAGGAAAGAGAAACCCATCATTGCTTTCCACACAGACAAGACAGGCGATGAAGGCCAGTGAATGGATTTTGGCAAATAGAGGCCGGTAAAGGGAAGAAAAAAAAAAGGGTAATGAGGATTAGAAAGAATGGTGACTGGTGACAGTGAAGGCAAGTGAAAAGGAAGCATTTAGAGCTTAGGCTCTGATACCATGATGAAAATAAAGAATACAAAATTCTCATTCCAGATCTGAACACCTAGCAAGCCTGATAACAAAGACTAGTTGATCATAAAAAAACCACTTTTGTCAATTGCTACCATCATGATGCAGAATTACCAGCTACTTCTGTCTTCAAATCTCTGTGCACCAACTCAGAACATTAATTCCAATTGCTGCATTCCCCAATCAACATCCATGTTGGCAGAGAAAAGAGGATAAACAACCAGAGCAACTTAGTGTAAAAAGTCCTTCCTTTTCACCACACACAACCCTGACCAATCATATCATCATGCAGTCACCACTTCTCCAATTAAAACACCATTTAGATGGAAAAACCATCTAAATGTTGGACATTAAGATTTGGCATTTCCTCCAACATTTTTTTTTCAGAAGATATCTTAATGCCCCTCTCCTTTCATGGAGGACAAAGTATCCGGAAGACACAAGGAGAGTGTGACTTAGAGCAAGTAACTTACAAGAGTAAAACTAAGGAAACTATATGCAAAAATATATTCTTTTTGCAACACATTTGAATTATTTCTTACAACTATAATCCTAGTGCAAGAAAAATAATCAATAATAATAGTTTAAAATTTTAAAACTTTAACAAAAGAAAAAGATTTTTTTTGTTGACAAATTTAGAAGAAAATAGAAGTGCATGACAATAATAATAATGATAGTAACAAAAAACTCACAAAAGGGAGATGAATTCTTAAGTCCAGAATGCCAAAATGAGAGATTTGTCAAATGTTCAGAGAGTCCTATTAGTTTCTACAAAGTATAACAGTACACCAAAAATGGACAGGAGTACCTCACGAGAGTTTGCAATGTCCATGTTGCCAAGGAAGTGATTTAAGTATCCTTGCATTGCTACTTTGGCTCTGTCTGAAATTGAATGTTGTCTTCCAAGCTGTGGCCGAATAATAGGCAAAGCAGCACTTGAAGGAACATCTCTACACAGAATATACAAATCACAATGATTTAGACACTTCTTATCCTTTTTATTTTCAAGACAAATGCTGACTGCAGTATCACAGCTACTCGTGCAACTGAGGAATAACAAAATTAGTGTACCAGCATGAAAGAACACACAGAATCTTATTATTTTTTCTAGTTTTTAAGGAAAGAGGAGTAAAAGATTATACAAAGAGAAATGACCGGAGGAGAGAATGACAAAGAGAACAAATGACAGATGATATCACCTGTTTTTAGCTGCATAACTGTCATCATGATGTATAGGTACAGCATCATCATCAGGTTCATCATCATCATGCACAACAGTTGTATGCTCCCCAATTCCAATGTTTTGGAGCCATTCTTTAACCTTTAACATTGATTGCAAAGAGTAAGAATGCATTAAACCAATATCTAAATAGAAACAGGGGGAATAAATTGATGTAATAAACAGAGTACCTGCTCCTGTTTCTCATGGAATTCCTCAATAATCAACCGTTTCTTTAATTGAAAATGAAGATAAAACACTTTAGCAGCATTCTTGATTAGTCTCCATTTGAACTGAAGGATCAAATGAAATTCAATGCATTATGAAATTCAGTTACTCACTGGTAAAAATCAATCAACTCAAAGCAATTTAAAAGGATCTATTACAAACAAAATATCATAATTTAAAACTTGTTGTACTATTCATGCAGCGAAATTGACGAGTAGCTTGTATATTCAAGCTTCACAAATCAAGTAAAAGAGGATCAAAAGTTCGTGCAGATACACGATTTTTCTGAGGTTTTACCAGTGAATGGTCGATGCAGCCAGACATTTCTAAAGACATCTATTACTATTTAAAAATAAATAAATAAGAATATCAGTTACCAGTCTAAGTACAGACCCTTCACTTAGGAAATAACCAAAAATCTCGAAGGTTTGTATTCCCAGTATCTGTAAAAGTTTCCTCTTGCTAACAAGTTGTGTTTTAATCTACTCAAAAAGTCACCTAATGATCAGCAAGTAAAGTGACCATTGGATATCAAAAGGTTCATATTTCGTTCAAGGGTTAACAGTAACATGACAAATTAGTCTATTTAATCGTAAATGAACCGGTAGCCCCTTCTCTACCCAATTGCCTTCTCCAAATGAATCTCAGTAAACCCTGCAGGAAAATAGCACACAAGATATTGCATGGAGATTAGGTCCTTCATAACTTATAATAGCTTTGGACTCATCCAATGCTTGAGATGATGTCAGACTCATGTATGACAAACGGAAAACTGGCGGGAAACGTAGACCGTATAGCCAACTCTATGACTTAAGAACTACCTATTCTGATTAATTTGAGAAATTGGTGAAACTGTAATCAAGTATTTCTATAAAGTTGATACTGTCTATCAATGAACAGAAAATGACAAACTCCAAAATGTCCTTCCCCACACATTGCAGGATTTGTTATCTGCAATTAATAGCCACGTTAACAGCAAATAAAACTTTTAGAAAACCCGTTTAGGATGCTATTCCATACGAACCGATAATGGAAAAAACTAGTATGGAGTCCTAAATTTGTGCTTGACTACCACTACGGCTGTTAAATTAACATATGCTAGCCTGCCAGATTCCAACTCATAAAACCTACAAGCCACTCAAGTTAATCTGCGGGTAACTAATAAGTTTGAATTCAGTTAGCAGGAGGAACCAAGTAGTTAGAATCCGCTGCAAGAGGACCAAAGTTCAACAGATCAATTAAGTCTCCTTAAAAGACCAAATTGCTAACTGCGGAGGTTTAGGCTGATAAGAGCCTCAACACTTCAATTGAACATATTTAAGGTTAGAAACTGGATATGGGAAAAAATAATTAGTGATAATGAATCAGTCTTGTCACCAGCAGTATCGAATAGTTTTCCAACTGTGCAAAGGAGGCTAATCAGATTGTATCATCAGTCCCGATTACGAATACCAAGGATCATATCGAATTCCAAATCAAGTCATGCATGAAAGGTAACAAACAGGATGTCCAGAAAGTCTACGTACTTGTTTATATCGAATTTCGATAGTATAAGTGAGGAGCACAGGGGTGATATCGCTTGCATCAGGGCGAGACACAGATACAATTGTAGCTTTGGGCAATTCTTCAAAAATCCAAGTATGTTCCGGACCTTGACGGAAGGACTGAGAAGACGACAAAGTCTGCTCCGACTGCATCTGGACGTAGCGAGGTAATTGCCCCGGGAAGAATTGCTCCGAAGCCTCGAGTGACATTATTATGCTTGCCCTTAAACCGGCAGAACGCCTGCCTTTCGGATCCGGAATTGACGGACGAGATCCGGGGCGAGTAACTGGCAGCGCGGCTTGGCATGTCCTTTCCTTTTCCTTACCTGTGTCGGACGGATCAAACGAAACGCAAGAATATTCGAATTTTCAATCGAGACGAGAGTCCTCTCCTCTGATTTCCCCGAGCGCAGGCGTTCGTGGTTCACCGGCCTCAACCGACCGGAACGTTGATTTGTCCTCTTTCAAACTTCTAAGACGGCCTCACAAATCAGGGTATATATTCAAAGACCTTTTAAACTTCAGCATTAATATTGACGTTAGCAGACTCGGGTGCTCCTTCAGAAACATGAATAAGCATCTGAGATTTCAATGCAATTTACGGATCTCCCATCAGGTCCCATCTCTGACCACGCTTTGCCCTTTGCTTGCTCCCCCTCTGACCGCCCTCTTCTTGGCTAAAATGCTAATTTACCTAAAGTCAGATTCATAATTCAATTGGATTTACAACTGTTATTGTTGTTCTGAGAAGCTCAGAGGGAATATTTGAGAAATCAAATCCAATCAAACCCGGTTCCCTAAAGGCATACAGCTGATAACCCTACTCCCTCTCTGGCTTTGGTTTCGCTGGTTGGTACAATATGCGGTCACTGGTGGCCGCACTCCCCATTATCTCAATTGCAGGGTGAAGTGACAAAGTAGAAAAAAAAATTAATCTTTGAATTCAATCAATTGAAGGCAACCGATAAACCCTATGGAAAAGGAGAGATTCGACTTTAAGATTGAATTTTATGGATCGAATTGCTCTACTACAATGTAAAGAAAGAAGACAAAAGGGAAATTGAAGAGAAAGGAGAGAGCAAACTTCAATGGACTTCTTGTTTGATGTTATTACTTGGATAATCTCCTCAATTGTTACTACAAGAGAATTATTGAGTATCAAAATTGGTTTTTTGTAACCCCTAAATGAATTTTTTAATCTGAAAAGAGTTTGTCACAAGGTATTGTGAAGTATTTTGGTTTAGTATTATTGCTATTTTGTGGCTATAAATAAGAATTACTATGGTAGATTCTGGAAAGGTTATTACTCCTACTAAAAACACTTAACTTATAGAACATAAGGATTATGTTCAAATGACTTCTATTAAACTTAATGGGGCAAATTACCTAAACCAGTCTTGAGTAGTCAATAAATTTTTATTAGAAAAAGAAACCTAAATATATAAGATATGATCCACCTTATCACATAATTGAAGATTGGGCTCACTAAATCCATACATGGATGTTAAATATGGTACTACGGAGGATATGTGGAAAACCAATGTCGGCTAATTCCTGTGTATCTAAAGGCACTGGCAATATACAAGAATTTACCAGTCCAACAATTTGACATCAATTGAGTGTTTAAAGACACCCAAGTGTGTAAGGAGAATTTCTATAGAGATGACATATAATTATAATTATGCAAGTTAGTGTCTGTCCTCTTATAACTTTTTCCTTTTCAGTCATGCAGCCCTTAAGGGCATTGTAATCATTATAAGCACCTTCCCACAACTGTAAAGACAACCTCAAGACATGGGGTAGAGGATTCAAACCTCTTATTCTTGGCTTAAATTCATCCTTACAACTCTCTCTTTCCTCTTATTTCTCTCCCTTGGTCTACTCTCTCCCAACACCTAGAGTTTTACTCTTATCTCATTCCCTTGAGATCTTTTGTGTTTATGTGTTGGTCCTAGAAATCAACTTGGTGTCAGAGCGGACAAAGATTTACATGGAAAAGGAGAAGAAAGAGAGGAAGAATAAGAAAAAGAAAAAAGAAAAAAATGGAGTTTCTCATTTTTCCTTTTTGTCTTATTTTATAATTCTTGTATTTCGTTGAATTTTTACTCTCTTAAAATATATTTTACATAGAAAATTATATACTTTTGGAAAAATATTTGAGTCTATTTTCTATATCAAAAAGAATTTTTTCAATCATAATTTTGTTCAAAGAGATGTCGACATCTGAAGTGCCAAAGGTCAAGTAGCAGAAAAGTTTTTAATAGTAGTAGAAAGCTTCAACTTTTTGAGTGGCTTGTACCAACATGACTGAGAATTTATATAGATAATTATATAAAAAAATAAATCTATACAAGTCTACTTTCAATCTCAATAAACTGTTTCTCAATCTGATCTCTCTAGAGAGAGATATCAATTTTGGAAGAATCAAAGGTCATGTTGGTAACCTGTTGCGTGTGAAAATTTGAATCTAAGCTGATTTTTGTGCTTCACTTTTGAGTTGATAATGTGGATTAAGTTTCCTATTTGTATTAAAATTCTAGTCAATATTTTACCACCGTGAGTATCTTTTCTTGCTTAAAAGTCTATTGTCTTTGATCTCACGTTACACTAGTTTCCTTAAGAGAAGTTTTTCCCTATATGAGTTTAGTTCCCTTTTTGACAAACTTTAAAATTTTTTATTTGGAAAGTCTTGTTTCCTCATTCTAAATTTCAAATTTTAATGTCCTAAACCTCCCTTATTCCATAAATTAGCTCTTGAATAATTTATTTTTAAATTAGTCAAGTCGTGTTAAAAAATAATTGCTTTATATGAGAAGTTATTTTAGAAAGTTTATATTATCATATTCCATGTCAAAAAATTTTATTAGAGATTTTTTTTAAAACTTCTCAATCATCATGTTCATAGAGGAATTACTTTTATCTCTCTCTTGAGTCAAACTTGGTCACCCCCCAAGGGTCATACTTGGTCAAATTTGTTAAGTTAATTTAGTTCTACCATTATAGTATCCCCTAAATATTTTTTTTTAAAAAAGGTCACATTCTAGATTCATTAGGAAGTATGAGTGTTGCACAATTGCTTTTTTTCCATTTAAAGTTGTTTGCCTCTAGTATTTTTTCAGTTTACCATCTTGTGTTTTTCATCACTTCAGAGCAATACATGGATCCACTACCTTAAAAGTGTAGGAGTGTGTCCAACATCCAATTTGAGTCAAGTCTTGTATTCTCACCCTAGAGGTGATTTGTGTTTGATCTACCTTTAAAAAGTGAGTAGTCTCTTTGTTGTGTCCTAAAGTTGGGTTATTTTTCTGCTTTTAAAATTAAGCGGAGTGTGTTTTAGAGTATGACCGTTTTGACTGGTGTATGGAACTTTGTCATATGGCTAGGAGTGATTTTTCTTCTCTCACCATTATGTTGAGCAAGAAGTCTCTTGATAAAGAATAAAGAGATCCTCAGTTTGAGAAGGAGAAGTATAAGAAAAGTACAAGAAAGAGACAATCGACAAATGAAGAATTTCACGTGGTGGTAATCAAATTTTATGTGACTAGAATATCCAAGTAAGGGGGAGACAAATTGAAAACAAGATAAAGATTGCAAGAAAGATGTAAACAAGAACAAGATGAATCAAATTAAGACAAATCAAAATTTCCTTTTCAAGCCATACAAGATTAGAATTTCTTTTCAAGCACACATGTTTCTTGACCAAGATTATTTACAAAGCGGAGTTACAAACACCAACTTGAGGGGGAGTGTTAAAATACGCCCACGTGTGTAAGGATGGCATGACTAGTAAATAAGGAGAACTTCTATAGCGATGGTATAGAATTATAATTATGCAAGCAGGTGTATGTCCTCTTATGTTTTTCAACTTTTCAACCATGTAACCCTAAGGGTATTGTAGTTATTTTAAGCACTTTCACATAACTATAAATACAACCTCAAGGCATGGGGTAGAGCATTCCAGCCTCTTATTCTTGGCTTAAATTTGTCCTTACAACTCTCTCTTTTTCTCTTTTTTCTCCCCCTTGGTTTCTGCTCCACTCTCTCCCAAGAGCCAGAGTTTCACTCTCATCTCTTTCCCTTGAGATATTTTGTGTTTATATGTTGGCCCTAGAAATCAACATTGAGACAACTCACAACTACTCTTATGTCTACTCCAACAATATCCAACACATCATCCTCGACTAATGCTACTCTAGCCACATCAGATACATCAGATACATCAGTATTACATGTGTCTTTTTAGTCCACCTTGGGCATTATTCTGGGGCATTGACTCATATTTCAGGTATGTTATCTTTATTCAAAAATTTATCTCCTTCTTCCTCGTGTAAGTTTGTGCAATTATCAAATAAGTCTTCTTCATCTATCACAAGTGAAGGGGTGGTTCACCACACAACTTATTATTATCTTTGGTGCTTTCATGAATCAATTCCTTAAATTGTTTTGTTAATTTTTTTTATCTTATTATGTGTTTGAAGATTTGCATACGAGGATGATGATTGGTTCCAAACATTAAAGAGGAGGCCTCTACAATTTGGAACGATGCTTGAACTAGTCCACAAATCGCATTTGGAGCTTCTACTATGACAACTTATTTGTAGCACTTGTGGTAGGGACATCCATCTCCATTAAAGTTTCGTCATTTTTTCTCTCTGCCTTTCAATTTATCTTTTCAGTATTGATCGGGTCAAAACCATAGGAGTTCATTTCTTTTGAGTGGTAACCATAGTAAAATTCCTTTTGAATTAGTGCATTCTTATGTCTAGGGTCATTGTAGGACTTCCAACTTGTTTAGTTGTCAATACTTTTTGACATTTATAGATGATTATAGTAGTTATAGCAAAGTTGCTTGAGGTGTGTCTCCTTCAGGACAAGAAAAAAGTTTTTTATGTATTTTTTTATTTTTAATAAATAAAAAACTCAATTTTGGTGTTTCAATTCATACATTCCATCCTGATAGTCTTGAGTTTATGGATCATTTTGCTTCATTTTGTGCTTCGTATGGGATTATTCATTAGTCCTCATACATATAAACTCCACAACAAAATAGGGTTGCAAAATGAAAGAATCATCATTTGTTGGAAGTAGTACGTACCCTTTTTATTTTAAATGAATGTCCCAAAATTGTATTAGGAGATGCCAATTTGACTTCATGTTACTTGATTGATAGGGATATTATCTTTAGTTTTGAAAGGAAAAATTCTTTTGCAAGTGTTTAAGCCAAAATGTTCTTTATTTGATGTCACACCTAGGGTATTCGGGTAACTAGGTTTTGTTCATTCTGTTGGTGTTCAAAATAACAAGTTCTCTCCTCGGGTGGTATAATGCATTTTTTTGGGTTATCCTCCTAATCTTCAGAGTGAGAAGTGTTATGATTCTATAAGAAAAGAACATATATTTCAGTGTATTAACATTTTTAAAAATTACATTTTTTAGTGCCACATCTGAGTGTAGTGGCTGCTAAGTCTCCTATCCATCTTCCTCGTATTAATAGCCTCACTATACTTTCTACTTCTATTCAACAAAAATTTTTGCACGTTTATCAACAAGCAAAGGTACACAACCAACAAACCAAGGGCGGAATACAACATACAAGCTTTTGATATGGCCCTTTCTGACATCGTTGGCTCATCTTCCCCTATGCTTGTGGATCCTATCTTTGATGATTTACATATTCTTGTTGTCATAAGAAAAGATACATGTTTTTCATTTCCAAGTATGTTTTGTTTTGTAGTTTACTCCTTCGTTCCGATCATTTGCTACTTCATTGTCCAATATTTCTATTCCAACAAAAGTATAAAATGTCTTGTGTTTACCTTAGTGGAAGAAAATTATGGATGATTAAATGAATCTTAAAGACTAAGAAGACTTGGGCCGTGGTTGAT
This sequence comes from Aristolochia californica, assembly GCF_029961685.1. Classification (NCBI taxonomy): domain Eukaryota; kingdom Viridiplantae; phylum Streptophyta; class Magnoliopsida; order Piperales; family Aristolochiaceae; genus Aristolochia; species Aristolochia californica. Next base: position 44,706,530 of record NW_027181992.1, on the reverse strand, counting down.
TCTCTTACTGATGCTACTATTGTTGGTTGTTGTTGGGTGTAAATAATAAAATATAATGCTAATGGGGCAGATGAAAGATATAAGAGACCTTTGGTGGCCAAAGGTCATCCACGAACAAATGGTGTGTATGTATTTAATGTTTTTTCCTCAATGACTCACATCAATATTGTTAGAACTTTAATTTTTGTTGCTACTACTAAGTGATAGTTTTTATTTCAACTTGATATTAAAAATATTTTCTTCTATGGTGATCGACAAGATGAGGTTTTATATGGAGCAATCTCTTGGTTATGTTGCTCAGAGGGAGAAAAAAAAGGTTTATAAACTATATAAATCTATTTTTGTTTTGAAGCAAAGTCTAAGTGTCTAGTTGATACATTTAGTGATATTATCATAATATCCGAGTTTGTGGCTTTGTGTTGAGTCATTGTGATCGATTTTTATTTGTTTTACATCGAGCATTGTGTAGCCCTTATGGTGTATTTAGATGCCATTGTACTATATAGAAATGATACCAAGTAAATTGAGGAAGTGAAAGTTTTTTTGAGTAGACACTTCCAAACAAATGATCTTAGATCTCTGACGTATTTTTTGGGGATTGAAGTTGCTAAAAGTAAGGAGTAGTACTTTCATAGAGGAAGTATATTATTGACATGTTATGTGATATGAGTTATTAGGAATTAAACCAGTGTATACTCGTTAGTCAAAATTTGTGGGATGAGAGTAGTCATTTATTGAAGGACAAGACTATGTATAGAAGATTAGTTGGACAATTGACAGATGCAACTATTATTAGACCTGGAAAGTTCATCTTAAAGTAGCACAAAGAGTCTTGTGAAATTTGAAGGAAATTCCAAGCAAAAGGCTACTATATACTCAAACATGGATTATATTGGTTCTCAACTTGACAAGAAATCCATCGTAAGTTTCTGTGTATTTGTTGGAGGAAATCTTAGTTAGAAAAGTAAAAAGCAAAACATTGCGGCATGTTCTAGTATAGAGGTGGAGTATCGAATAATGGCCCATTATGTATGTCAACTCACTTGGATACAATCAATATTAAAAGAGTTAAAAATTGCTTTTGAAGACCCTAAGGTGTTTAAGTGTGACAATTAGTCATATGTATTGCATGTAATTCTTTCTTCCATGAGAGAACAAAATATATAGAAGTTGATCTTCACTTTTGTGAGGGATGCATTGATCAGTGATAACTAATAAGGTATTTGCCTTGTATGTCAGGATTGTTGAGCAAATCGGTGATATATTCACAAAACCTCTTAGAAAGCAACACTTTAATAAGAACAAAGTTTCTTGGTTATGTTGCACATAGTGGAATTTCAAGACAATCAAAGTCTTTTATTTGTTGCACCTTGAGTTCCCAAGTGTAGTTTAATTTCCTGCATGCAAACTTTGTTGAAGCAATGTTCGTCGAAGAAGATAAAGTGGGAAGAACAGAAGAAAGAGTCCAAAATCAACCTTCAAAGGATTTGATGTTTATATGTGTTTCTATATGCTCTTCGATGTAATTCATATTCCACAACTGAATCAATTGTTTACATGGACTATTTATAGACCTTCACTTATAACTAATAGATCCAGAGCATATTAGCTCATAATAAAAAAATTCTACTTTAACTAAACAAAAAGATAAAAAATTAATTTCTTTGAACAATTTGTAAAAAAAATGATCAATTTTATGATATGTTATCAAAGAAAGTAATAAAAAATAATTATAATATTTTTTTGGTATATTTATATTTATATTAAAATAAAATATAAAATTGAAGTAAAAGATGAGTGATCAAGAACAATAAAAAGAAAGTGGAAAAAATTTCAAAAAAAAAAGTGGCTTAAACATGGAAAAATTGTAATCAAATAATTTTTGTAATTTTTTCTATAATTTCCTATTGGCAAGGAGGCAGCCAAAATTGTTTTAAGGTGCCTTATTACAATGTTGTCATTTATTTAAAAAGTAGGGTATCAGTGGAAGCTTAAAATCTTCATAAAACTATCTATCAAGTGTTAACCATTTTATCATGAGAAACGGTTTCTCATAATCGTGGTCTCAACTTTTGGTAGTTGCAGTTGCAACTCCCTCGGTAACACGAAGCCATGAAGAACCTTGATGGGTGGTTGACTTCAGATTGTTGTTTTTGGTCCCCAATCTTTTTTTTTTTTTCAGTTTAACCATTGCCGAGAGTGTTCAAAGATTGGAAACGCCAAATCAGAGAACAATAACCTTTTTCTTACGGAATCTGATCATATGGAGGGTTGTATGATCTTTGTTTCTGTTTAAATTTATATGATGAATTTCTTGTCGGTTAGAAATTCATGTGTAGGCTTACATCAAGGTGCAGTGAAGCACTAAACAGACAGGTTATACTTCGTCTTCAACCTTTTCTACTTGATGTTTGGACCAGCAAAGACGCGCACAGTCTGCAATGCAAGATTTCCTTCCAGCACTGTGAGATAGTAGAGACTAGGGGGTTCGGCCATAAATCCCATTCCTTTTGGAAGAAAAGCTTGAGGGATGATAACGCTGAAGTCTCTGCTTCCATCTTTCAGAAGATCTTGCCTAGGGTGATCTCTACGTTGGTCATCGGAGAGAAATGGAACCGGGACTTCACCGTCATGAAATATAGATGGTCAGACGCGACGGAACGATTTGTTGGAGCAGGTCAGTAAGACACCAAACGATCCACTGCAAAACTACTTTACTCCGAATCGGATATATCTAATCCAAATCTCCTTTACCCTGCTTCTCTTTTGTTCTTACATTTGTCCTTAAATTTATTGAGGACGAACTCATAATCATTTAGACAGAATTCATTTTAACTTCGCTTCAAAGCTGGTGTTTCTGGTATCTGGAATGACAAGGTAAGCAAACACAAACAGTGGAAACAATTCCGTAATTAAAGACGGTATAGATTGATTCTACCAAAGTGTTTTTAATTTTTGTCTCCATTCCCAATTTTGAGGATGGTCTGATAATAACATGACAATAGCAGCTAGCTTCCTGATTACTTACCGAAGAAGAGATGAATCCGTTCAACTCCAGCAGCAATTGGAGGAAGGAAAAACATGGGTAGTCCCACTGTTCATGTCTCCCTTCTTCTTCTTCTTCTTCTATTGTCGCCTTGACGCTGTACACCAACTTTCCCTTGCACAAACAGGTCCGGAAACTGTCTGAAATTAATCCTTGAAACTTGATTGTGTTTTCTTCTTTTCTCCAGATTTTGACATCTCGTGACGTGATATTTTTCCAGATGGATCTGGTCGTGATTTTGATTGATTACAACCAGGCGGTTTTCTAGATAAAACTGATTCAAGTTTTCGAATTTTCTATATTTATGAAAATATGATCCCCGGACATGACAAAACTCAGCGGGCAGATTTCTAGATAAAAACTGCCGCGATTTATGTCGAAATTACCGGGGAAGCTCAATTAAATGATACAAAAAAAGTCGATTAAGGAACGCAGGAACTCAGGTTCGAAGTTTCTGTGGCAAGAAATTGAAAAATACAGAACAACTCTTGTTTGGAAGTCAAAATCTCCATCCATTATCTCTGTATCCTGCCGCAATTCTTCCTGTCAAGCCTGCGCCTCTTTCTTACAGCCCAAACAGTCTCTAAATGCACTCTAACGCTAACCTAAATTCAAGACAAAGCAAAAAATTCCACCTAATTCAAACCGTAACGAGAATCAACAACTGGGAACTGGAAATTAATCCTTCAAAACACAGGAACCGTGTCTCAGACAAACCCTGTTATATATATATATATACACACACTCCATTATCCCAGAAGCATCACCCGTCACCAGAGACAATAAACAGAATGGCGTTTCCCCGTTCCCTTGTGTACTTTCTTCTTCAATTCTTCCTGCTCCTTTGCATCGAAAAATCGCAGGCGGTCGAATGTCACCCTCCACCAGGTGAGCCACTGATCCGCGAAGTCTGTGAGGATTCCCAACACTACGACCTCTGCGTTTCGTCACTTAAGGCCGACCCTCGAGCCTCTCAAGTGTGCTTCAATAGGATGGGTCCGGCGGTCGTGAGTATAGTCCGAAACAACGCGACTGATACGCGCAACTATGTCTACCTCCTGCTTCACCAGGCGACCAATCCTGCCGCAAAAGCCTGCCTGACCACATGTTACCAAAACTACAATCTCGCAGTGAGAGATCTGAGAACGGCCGTGAAGGAGTCGAAGGATTACGATCAGTTTGTATCCGTTTTGAACAGGTTGTCGCAAGCTAAAAGTAATGCTACGGAGTGCGAGAATGGGTTCAAAAAGGGCGTCGTCGTCTCGCCATTAACACGCAGGAATCGTAACGTGATTCAGCTCGCTGATATTGCCTTTGATATTATCAGTGATTTGATGGTTTGAACCTAAACAATAACGACAAGCGGTGTAACCATTCGCCGTCTTCGAGGAAGACAAGGACGAATTCGTCATCAGAATAAGATCCGGTTTCTACAATTAATTTTGTTGTTGTTTCCTATGCCTACAAAAACAACAACAAAATCTTGTATTAATACAGTATTTCCATAAGGACACAAACGCTCCCTAAATGATCTACTTTCTAGTTTAATAGCCAATTAGCTTTCACGAAAGAATTACTTCAATCTCCATGAAAGATACATCTTCAAAGTTCTTGGGGTGCTGGCCTGAATTAAACGGAGAGAGGTCACTGATTGCCTTCCCCTCTTTCTCCCTTCCAGTGTCAACAAACAGAGTTCCCCCTTCTCATGTTACTTGCAGCTTGAGATGAGGCCCTCCCTCATGTTTTCTTTGACTAGAGCTCCCATATTGACAGAAAAGGCAGGGATCCCTCCCCTTTGACAGATTAAGAGATCCACCGGCAGAGGGAAGAGTAGAAGGGAAGTGGGGAGGCTCCTGCTCTACCCTTTTTGTTGTGAAGCAGCTTGGAAAGGAAAGAGGCTCCCTCTTTTTCCTCCTCAAACTATCTGGATAGAACTGCATTCAGAAATAAAAAAATCTCTGTACTGTAAGTCGTGCAAACAAAAGCAGAACCTGTTGCTTAACCTGTACACATTGACACTAGGGCTACCAAGTCTCTCCACAAACCTCTGCACTATCAAGAACAAATGACAACTTCATCGTGACTGCATATAAGGGAAAGGCTAGGACTGAGCCAATTTTCTTGAGTTCTTGACTTCAGAGTTTCTTACAGCTGATCACACAAGTCCAACTTTCATTAGCCATACAAACTTAATCACAAACTCCCAGCTCCGATGACAGTCTCCCTCCTTGTATTTCCGTTGATCTGCTTCTCATCCTTTAGTTCTCCTAATGCAAGCTCAATATTTTCATGTTTGATCTCTCCTCTCTGGACCAAGCCTTCAAACTCACAATGGCTCAGTCGAAATCTTTTAGGAGAATTCAAGAGCTACCACTCAATTCCATAAGAGCTAAGCTGAAATTTTGTATAATAGAGAAGTTTAACATATTGACAAAGAAAAACCCACCTTTGCGATTGGAAAATTAATTTTGCATATTCATATCAACTGCATAACCCACTACTATGAAACTAACACAGAAAACAAATTGTGAAAACATGTACTAGTTCCAAATATACATCAAAATGGTCTCCTCTTAACATGTTTACCATGACTTGGTGGAAGCAGATATGCTCAAGTAATTATTAAAAGGCAAAGAAAAGGACTGCAACAAATACAACTGCTTGCTTAAACCAGAAAGATCGGAACGAGTTGTCTTAACCAATAAGGCCTATGAATTTCAAGGGATGATTGACAGAATTTGGGACTTCATTGATGATGATAACATTTATATACAAATGCATAGTCACAGCCAAGGGATGATAACCTTTATATACATATCCATATCCACTGACATGAAATTAACCAGAAATTAGAAATTCTCTAGCACCTAATCTGCACAAGTAGTAATAATCAAGGCACATTATTGCCAAGTCAGTATACCAATGGCACAGGAACCTTCTCCCTCGAGGGATCACCAATGCCATCTGTAAAATTTCTAACCAATTTTTTAAAAGCAAAATGCAAACAATTCGATAGAACAATCCAACAGAGCACCTCGTAGACGAAATCAAAAGCCGGATCACGCCAAGAGGACTCATCGGCTCCTTCGTCGCGATCATTATTCCATCCCCTACCGCTGCCCCCACCCCCAAAGGGACCATCGTCCCCATCCCCCAAAAACCCTCCAAATTCTTCACCGTCCTCAGACTCTCCGGCCAGAGGCTTACGCCTCGTACGCCGGGCTCTTCGGGCGAGCACGCGAGGCGGTGCTCGGAAAGAATTGAATTTGACGTTTGGAGGAGAAACTGCGTCGACGGGCAAAAATCCAGCGTAAATAGCAAAAATCCCAGAGGGCGAAAAGGCCTCCGGAACGGAAGAGATTTGATAAGATAGAGATAGGCAATTACTAGCAGCGGAAGAATGGCGACAGAGAATAAATCTTGCAAACCCTAGACCTCGCGTCGTGGCTTCAGCAACTGCGACCGCATCAGCGATCAAAGAAACCTCCATGTTTCAGAAATTGCAGAAATGAAGAACTATTCACAAATTTAACGAATGTGAGAAAGCCAGAGGCAATCAAGGTCGACGTCGGAGTCCGAATGAAAGGAAAGAACGAGGAAGACGTAAAAGCCGAATAGAACCGTACTCGCGTCTCCGCCTTCGATGTCAATCAGTGAAGCAAAGCACTTGGATTTCCACGAGCCTGGGCCACCAATGACATGGGCCAGGGCCCATGAAACGTGTGGGTTGGATGAACTACCGCAGACCCAATTCTTCGAACCGGATGAAGTTCTTTTACGACATTACCCTCTTCAATTATGTTTTTTTTTTTTAAATCAAAATAGATCCGAAACCCTAGCGATGCGACGTCTCCAGGTCTCCACTAGTTTTTGGAAATAAAGTCGTCTTTGTTCTAACTCTTCCGGTTTCCCCGAGGAGGCCGAGAGCGGAGATGGTGTCGCTGAAACTGCAGAAGCGGCTTGCTGCAAGCGTTCTCAAGTGTGGGAAGGGGAAAGTTTGGCTTGACCCCAATGAGGCCAGCGAGATCTCCATGGCCAACTCAAGTAACATTTTACCTCTAATTTATCTCCTTTTTCCCGGACTGTTTCTACTGAAATAGTGTTTGATTCAAGGTGTCAGAAGTTTCTTGTTTTTTCTTTTGCTGATAGTTGAATACTTTTTGTTTCCTTGTTGATTTTTCATCTAACGAAAATCATTTTTTTTTCAATTTGTACTCGAATTATCATTAGTTGTTTTTTTTCTCACCGGCCTTTGGTAACTGTTATAAGCTGTGGCCTAAAAATTTAGCCGCATTGGAATTGAGGAACCGAGGCCACTCGCTGTTTTTCTAGTCCCAGAGATCGATTCGTCAGTATCAAATCAATCTATAGGTAGCATTGCTGCTGTAACAAAAGGAATTAGAAAGGAGCTGAAACTTTGAGGATATCGCGAAAATGGAGAATGAGCTTTTACTGGCGCTTTGTTTTATTGGGGTTAGCCTGTTCTATACAAGAACGCGATTGTTTGCTAGCAAATCCTTAACTTTATTAGTGATTATTTTTTTGCTTATCTTGCACTGGTTTGAATTTCTGTCATTTTTTTTCCTGCAAGTGTTTCTCCCACGGGACAGTACGTTTTGGTATATTTTGGATACCTTCAACTTGTCCCCCAATTTGAGTATTTATTAGCGTCTTAGTTTGGTTCCAACAACTGTTTAAATCTGAAATGCAGGGCAAAATATTAGGAAGCTTGTCAAGGATGGTTTCGTTATCAAGAAGCCAACAAAGATCCACTCAAGGTCACGGGCTCGACGAGCTGCAGAGGCAAAGAGGAAGGGGCGGCACTCTGGCTACGGTATTCTTGCACCTGCTAACTGTGAAAGCTAAAAAAAGTTGCATAGTGATAACATAGCAATCTAAATGGTTTTTGAAATGTTGCAGGTAAACGTAAGGGTACCAGAGAGGCTAGGCTGCCTACTAAGATCCTCTGGATGAGGAGAATGCGAGTTTTGAGGAGGTTGCTTCGCAAATACAGGGAGTCCAAGAAGATTGATAAGCATATGTACCATGATATGTACATGAAAGTGAAGGGTAATGTTTTTAAGAACAAAAGGGTGTTGATGGAGAGCATTCACAAGTCAAAGGCAGAGAAGGCAAGAGAAAAGACACTGTCTGATCAGTTTGAAGCAAGGAGAGCTAAGAGCAAAGCAAGCAGAGAGAGGAAGATTGCTAGGAGGGAGGAACGTTTGGCCCAGGTGAGTTTTCTGGTTCATGTTGGTAGTTCAAGAGATACCACTCTTGTGTTTTGAAAGCATGATCTGTTGTATTTCTGACTCGTATTTTATCTTGACGAAATGTTGTGTTGATCATGTCTGAGGGAAGCTTTTATGTCAAGATTATATTGCTTCAATAACTTTAATCGTTAGCTCAATTGTATGATTGTCAAGAGTACCCTTGATTTTACTTTTAGGATTCCTAAAAACAAAAAGCATTACAATTTTGAATTTTTTTAAAACAGGACAGTCACACTATAATTTGGACATACTGCAAAAGTTGCTAAACTGACATAATGTAATAATGTCAATAAAGAAAGTGGGATCCACTATATTGTTTTTCTCTAGCATTTTGTCTCTGGTTTTATTCATTTAGTTGATTATGGGCAGGCTTTCTTTTCTTGGAGAAGTAAAACTACTACATTTTGTTTCTCACTTATTCTAATTCAATTCCTGTGGTTAAGTACTTGTGAGTTCACGTGAATTTGAAGAATCATCTGCCTCTCTGATGCATTTTAGTTGTTAGCTTGTTCCATTATGTATTCTTCATTTGAATCCACAAAAATGACTGTGATCATACTTGATCGAATAGAAGATTGGACGAGCTTGGAGTGGCTAGTAACTAAGGGAGTGATAAATTCCGAAAATCTGTGAAAATTTTGATCATTAACTATCATAGTACTGTTATCCTTTTCTAAAAGCATAAACAATTTATAAAGTTTTTTTTTTTTTTTTTTTTGAGATGGATGAGATTTATTAAGGTGAAAGCCAGAAAAACAAATTACAACCTAGGCAAACAGGGCCTTGAAACAATGAGGGATTGGAGGGCTACCCTTGCCTAGCAAAAGTGTCATCAAAATGTTAAAAAGTCCACCCCAACCTAATCCATCTTTGTTTGTGCCTTTTTTAGTTAAAAAACGTGGCTTCTTCCATGTCTTGCTCAAATGCTACTTTAGTCACCAAAAAAACGAAAATTCTCAAAAGCTTTATACTTGCACAAGAGCAATGTATCTTAAAGCTTATCCACCTTATCTTTTTTTTTTTTTTTTTTTGCTGTTCTATTTGTTCACACGTCCATCCTTGCCTGTTTAATAAATTTGACATGGATATTGCAGGGACCAGTAGAGCATGCTGCTTCCGTGCCAGCCGTGGCTCAGCCTCAAAAAACAGAGTAAGAACTATAACTTTGTGTGTTTAAGTTTCTGGTGTTTCTCGCATTGGTGTGGCTAAGAGTGTTTTTCTGATGGGCAGGGGAGCTAAAAAATCCAAGAAATGAGGTCAGTGTACCAAAAATTGGCTGAAATGGCAGTTTTGAGTGATTTCTATCATTGTAGCTTTTCTTTACCTAGCAGCCTAAAAGATTTTTGGACCAGTTTTTCTATGTTCAGCTTATTTCATCTGTGACTTATTGTAAGCGTTGGACTGAAGCGATTTTGAAGGCATTTGCCGATGATGATTACTTTCGTTTGCCGATCTTTTCTGCTCCAAAAACTAAAATTGTTTAGCCCAGATATGATAGTATTAAACAGCTCTTCTCCGAGGCAGTTGGAAGGTCTTTCGTCACCAGCACATTTGGATCTACTTGGCCATGCCGCATGAAGAGATGATCTTTTTTTGAGTCTTTCAGAATAATCTCATCGTTTTCTTGAAGCAAAAGTTTTTTCATGTCTAAATAAGCACACACACTCAAATTGCTAATAAATCTATTTACCACCCTTCTCCCCTTCTGCCCCTCCTCTTTAGATATTTACCGGATCCAAATCTATTGGTTTAGGAACATTAATCCTCCATGGAAGAAAATACTAATCAAATTAGTTTCTTATTTGTGATCGAAATAAAAAAAAATTACCAGTCGTTGCACAGAGAAACCGTCACATAATCAGATCAACAACAGATAAGGCGGCGCTCCGCAGTTGCTCAAAAATCGCATTCCTTTTGGTTAATGGCGATTGCTTCACTGGTTTGGATTTCTTGAAGAAATCCTCGCACTTGACGCCAGCATCAGCGCTGCCAATCAAGTTCTTCACTTGAACGTACGACTTGTTTTTCAGGCCCAGAAGCGCCTTGTTGAGAGTATAACTAGCAATCCCATAAACCGTCTGGCAAGAGTTCAAATCCGCCTTCAGTTCTTCATCCTTGGTTTCACTGACAAGTTCGTCGATTGCACGGAATGTGTCCGAGCCGATGGATGCGGCTAGCTCTATGACTCGCCTGGCGAATCCACTGAGGTCTGCCGAAGAGTTTGATCCCGCTGAGTCGTGAGAGGAGGATGGATGAGACAGGACGGCGACAGCGAAGGCTGCGAAGAGTGCGTAACGGGAGACGATCGCCATTTTCAAGGACGAAGAAGGAGAAAACGTAAGAGGAATAGGGCCATATACTCTCGACAGAAAGAATAAATTGAGGACGTTTTAAATTGACGGGGGAGCCCTTCCAAAGATGATTTCTGAATGGTGGGATCCGCATATCCTGCATAGATTAGAGAACACAATAGAAAATACTCAATATCTCTTGTTCATCCATCATTTTCGTACGAGTTTGTCAGCGACGGCGGGTACGTAACCTCCGTTCGATTATAAAAAGTCCTAAATTATCTGTCATCGGCACAGGAGGAAACAAATTGTGATGGATAAGTCAATAATTGAAATCTAAATGATTGCGCCAAGAAAGAATGTTATCCCTATCTCACAACCCCAAAAGCGTTGGATGGGAAACAATTGATGAACAAAATCAAACGAGGAAAGAATGGAAGAGAGAAACTACTTGGAATCATCTCTGCTTACATCCTCCCTCGACTCCAATTTCGTACATTTCGAGGTAGTAGATCAGAAGGGAGAGCAGCACGATTCAGTAGTCAGTAACCGGCTATCTTCGTAAGAAATCGGAACTACAGCAAGAACAGAGTCAGAACTACGGACTCCTTTCATCAACAGCGAATTTCTGGAGTTAGAAGCCGCTTGCATCATCGGACGCAATTTCCTCATCTTTCGACATTCTCCTCTTCTTATGCTCCGATTGCACGCTGCATTGATCGGAACGGGAGGACGCGCAGATAGTCTGTAAGTCAGGACCAGCTTTTACATTCTTCTCCGCTGCCAACCTTACGATCTGGAGAGTCTGAACTTCGCATTTTTGCCAACCTAGATTTGCAAGATCTTGTTTCACCTCCTCAATTGACAGGAAAGCGTCAGACGAGACATCGTCTTTCAGCGTAGATCGCCGCGAATGCATCAGATCAATCGAGCAGCATGCCTCTAGTATTTCCAACTGAGATAGGAACACACTGTCTAAAATCAATTAAGAAAACAAAAGCATAAAGCATCAAGATGGTGGCCGATAAATGGTCTTCAGTTTCACCTTCTTATGCCCGTGTAATTTGATGAATCCGTGCATCGTGATTATCTGGCAAAGGCCAAACTCTTGATTTTAGAAAAATGAACTTCACATTAAGGACTTCAGATAGAGGCAGAATGAAGTAGATCTAATCAAAACAGAATAACAGAGAGAATCTTCGAGTTACTATGCTAGATCAACAAAAACTTTATAGGAATATAGAAAAGAACCGGATCTAAATTATGCTGTCAACTTAGTCACGGAGACTTACCTCCTGCAGCTTACTGAGTGAGAATTCAGGGCGCCGTCCCGGAATTTGAGTAAAATCGTCGTAGTTCTCTAGCGAGAGCTTAACGGCTGTAGTAGCTGACCTCATCCTTTCACCTGATCTGCTTTCAGATTCAGAAATTTGGCGCTCACAAAAAGGTTTTGAAATGAATGAAAGCGCCATCTCGCTTTACCGATTTAAAAAAGAAAAGAGCAGCTAATAAAATGCCAATTTTACCCTCACACATTTGCAGAAACTTCAGTCTTTGTCTCCGTTCTGCTGCATCTTTACGATAACAAACAAAGGGCACAACGAGAAAGATAAATAAAAAAGTTCCGATCCGCCTCGTCTATTTCAAGCTCAACCTGACTGAAACTCTCCAAAAACCCTCTCCAAATACTCCCTCGAAACCATTGTAACTGTTGCCGACCCGACTCAGCCGTAAATTCATTCGTCACTTCCATCGCTTTCTTTCATGGTAAGCATGGCTCCTTCCGCTGCTGCAGCTTTGATGTTAGCTCTCTCCTTTTTCTCTCACCTTCCATTGCAATCGATAGACTAAAAGCAATCAATAGATAATGATTTTCACTCCCCGAGGTCTTTTCTGTCGCCATAACTTGCAGGGTTCGACATGGGTACACTCATGTTGTGAGCAATTTCTACCAAGGGTGGGGATCGTGTGCCATCGGAGGAAACATGAATCCCAGAATCAAAAGCCATTCAAATCTTTTGGTGCATAGTTTGGTAGTTTGTTTCATGGTTGCAATGGTGGAGGTGTAGAGGATTTGTTTGGGGAAGATATGGAGCAATCGAGATGAATCGAGAATATGCGAGAGTTGGGTGAGTTGTATGTGGATAGAACATTGGTGATCTGTATGAGTTGGGGTGAGGAGGTAAAAAGTGAAGGTTATTTTTTTTAGATGTAGTGGAGATGATTGGATTTGTGAGTTGGTTTAAATGTAGGTTGAATTGAGAGTGATGTTGGGGATAGGTTTGAGATATTGAGGTATCAAGGTGGACAGTGGTGGAGTATGTGGGTGGTGTTTGGAATTGGTGTTGTGAAATTGTAGATGGATAAGGTGAGATTTCATAGTTGAGTGTAAAAGGATGTCGTAAGGGGTGTGATGGATGGAGTGGAAGAATAGAAAGAAGGTTGGAGTGTTGGGTAGTAATTTTGGTTTAGTAGAGTGTTGGTTTGAGGATGATTAGTAGGATAATATGTGAAAGAAAAATTCTGGTGGGGAAAACAGATGGGGTGGTTGGTTTGGAAACATCTATAAGTGGTGAACAAGAAAAACTTACCAATAACAGATTTTGTTGAGGTTCAATGATCTATTGCTTGTTGAGGAGGGGAAGAAGGTTTTACCACCCTTGCTTCCATGTAGGATTGAAATATACTTGTCATGTGTTGCATTTGCCCTCCCAAATTAGTAATCTATGGGCTCAAACTTGTAACTAGCAACAACCTCATATTTTTTATGTTATTCCATGCATCCTTTGCTCACTATGCTCTTTTTTTTTTTTGGGTACAAGTGATTGTGGAGAAGAGGGAGAGTGTTTAGGGAGGTTGTATGTGATGTAGTAAGTTCTAGAGTGTGGATTTGATTGAAAATTTGGGAGAGAAAATAAGGGGGTTTATTTCTCCTAAGAAGTGGAGATATAGTTTTTTTTTTTTTTTTTTTTTTTTTTTTTTTTTGTGGTTGGGTGTAGACCTAATCACACTCTAGGATAAGGTGTGTCATATGGAGTATGATGAATAAGTAATTTTAGGATTTTAGGTAATAAGGGAAAGGAAAGGGAGAGCTAGGTTAATTAGGCTCAAGGAATAAGGAAGAAAGTTTATGTTGACAACGGCTAGCCAATACACCCAACAGACCGATCTGTTAGGTACGGAAAGCTACCGCTTACAAGAGTGGACGGAACCACTCTGACACCCACCCTGCCCATTTTTTACCGCCATTCACGGGATTCGAACGTCGGACGTGGCATGCCCAGCTCGGATACCATGACAACGGCTAACCAATACACCCAACAGACCGATCTATTAGGTGCGGAAAGCTACCGCCTACAAGAGTGGACGGAAACATTTTTTCTTCGACGCTCGTGTTCTTTGTGTTTGCCGTGAAACCAAAGAGTTCAACGTTCTCTCTCGTTGGTGTTTTGGTCTATTCCGTCAATCCCATGAGGTAGTAGTAGATTTGTCCACCACCGTGAGCATATAATTTGATACATAAAGCGCTTACCTTGAATCATTTATAGTTGTTTGAATTGATTTATTCAATAGTAGGACCCTAGTGGACTTCGATAGAGATATCTCTTTTTACAAAGATCCGATTGTGCTTCTTGTGAAGTTGATGTTCTGCTTAAACACCAAATCTATAGATTGGTCAAATTAAGTTTCTATTAGGTTAACGGTTAAGACGGAGTAGCTCCCAAATGAGTGCTCTAATACCACTTGTTAAAAACCCTATATGTGAGAGGTCTTTATTTTTTTCTAAAAGTGAAAAAGAATAATTAAAAATGAGAGGTTAAGAGGGTTGGAATAAGAGAGAAGGAAAGAAAGAAAGAAGTATAGGGAGATAGAGAGAGATCTTGAAGAACAAGAGAGAAGAAGAGAGGAGAAAGAGGGGAGAGGTACTAGGCACGAATTTTAGAGGGGAAAGAGAGATTTGGAGAAGGCTTGATTGATTCTTCCTACAACCAACAACCCTATTGATACTTTTTTTTATGCATTATTGGGAAACTCCTCAATAAATTAGAGTTCCCTAATTACATAATTTAATGAGAGATCCTACAAGAATGAAATATTACATCAATCTAAAAGGGCTTCTAGAAATTTAAAAGATTACATCAATCAAATTTTGAAAATTTTAATTTAAGAGACAAGTTTGACTCCAAATTTGATCAGCTCCTTTAGGGGTAATTTTACCTTTTTACCATTGAGTTCCTATTTTCTAGGATATGGCACCATTTTCTATCTTTTTTCCTCTTCTTCTCTTCTTCATAGAGATCAAAATGATCAGGATAAGAGTCTCAACTTCTAACTCTACATTCATGTAAATCTTTTTATCATTTTGTAACTATAAATAGATGTATCAATAAAAATAATACAATCGGGAAATATTTTTTTATCTTTTTCTATATGGTATCAGAGCTAAAGATCTAATTTCTTCTCTCTGCCCCATCGCCGACGACTGGCACCTGAGCCTCAACTTCTCGACACCGAGCTCAGCCTCTAGCGACCTTTGGTCCCTCTATGTCTATCTCTGCAGCCCCTCTGGTCTCGTTGCCGTAGACATTCCCGTGAGCCCCTCTGGTCCGGCTACCGCCGCCGTTACCACTCGTCGCCGCTCACTGTCGCCAAGCCACCGCCGCGGCGAGCCAGAGTTCCAACACTTTGTTTTGATCGTTCGTTCATTGACGATCCTACGCCCGTGTCGCCGTCGCCGTCGCCGCAAGCCACTGCACGCAGTTTAATTTTGGGTCTCTATCAATATTGCTTCCATCTCACCTCAATCCACTAATGTAAGACTACTTTCATTACCAACCGAATAGTGCATGATTTCATGGGATTAAGTATTGATGATGCTAATTTTTCATCTTAGAGTTGATTGTTTTGTCTTTCTTTTATTAATAAGTAGTATGATGCTGTCAATGTTGAAAATTTTTGAAGTAAAATTCATTCGTAAAGTACAAGCATCAAACCTTTCCGCCATACGAGGTAATACTGGTGTTTTTCCTTTAAAACCAGGTTTTTTTTTTTCTGTTTGGTCATTTTCTATTATTCAGTCATTTCTTTCTTGTTGTTCTATTTTATCAGTACTAGTAGGGCAAGTGAAGCAAAACCAGAAGGGGCAAAGAAAACCCTAACATGACAGTGATAAGGATTAGAAACTTGCAACCGAATCCTTCTCAGTTCCTACAACAGCGGGAACTCTGTTCATCCGGGGGGGGGGGGGGGCGCCAGGAGTTATTCATGTCCCGAACGGGCAGATTTCAGGAGTCAAGACCGGATCACAGTAATACTTATTCGTCAGTGACATCATAGAAGATTAAAAGACAATCTATTGGCTTTTCACGTTTCAATTTCATTATTTGAATTCATTTTTTACAAGTTTCTTCCATCTTTACTCGTTTACATCAACTTCATTCCACGGCGATTCAGCTTCTTGGTCTCTTAAGGCGGCTAGCCGCCGGAATCCAGTCGTTGCCTACTTGCGCTCCGAATAGGGCTACCGTTAATCGAGTCTGGTAGGACTATTCCGTGCGGCTTCGTGCTTTACCTCTGCAACTGAGCCCCGTGCTCTTCTTCTCCTTGTTCGATATCGATTCCGGGCCCGGAATTGCAAGACAACGCAGTCGGTGAAAATCTCATCTCTCTGTTCAGAATCCTCTTTAGCGAAAGAATCCGACTTCCTGGTGATTTCAGCCCCGGCCCGCCGGGGGAAACCAAACTTAGCTCCACACCCAAATTTGTGAAGCTTCCGTTCCTCATCGGCACCTCTAATCTTAGGCCACTAAACCCCTGAGCCTTCGTCTTAGACGAAGACGAATCCAGAGAGGGATAATTCGAATTCGAGGAAGAGGACGAAGGAGCCGTTCCCTCCGGATGGCGGCACGACTCGCAGAGGTTGGAACTCGGGGCCGTCTCTGAATCGGAAACACTCTCAACGGTAATTACAATTTCTTCGGGGGCTTCCAAGCTAATGGCGGCTCTGCATATTGGGCAAGTAGAGTGGGAATGAAACCACATATCTATGCACTCGATGTGGAAACTGTGGTTGCATTTTGGCAGGTTCCTTCCCTTCTCGTTCTCTTGGAACTGGCTCAGACAGACTGCACACTCCAGCGGCTCCTCGTTGGAGTTGGAAGAGTAGACGAAGACGGGGAGGGAGCGCAGGACAGTGGCATCAAGGCCACGAGAGGGGACGGGACCCATAACGGTACCCTCACTTACGAACACAAAGTGAGCCATTCGACGGCGGCGAAGCACATCATCCCGCCGGCGGCGGAGGAGAAAGCAGCGCGCATAAACGTGTAAACAGAGAATGAAGAGGAGGACGCTGAAGAGGACGATGACAGCACTTACCATAATCTTCCCACCGAGTGCATAGATAGAAGTGTCGTGTGTGTAGCTCCGGCCGTGGGCATCGTTGCCAGGGTCGTCCATCCCCGCAGCTTACACTCGGACAGGAGGGAAATTGAGGTGGCAAGCTCGCACTGCAACTTGAAGGCTTTTATTGTAGGAAGAAAAGTAGGACAAGGGAAGCTACTGAGTTGTTGGTTCTGTTGGCTCTTACTGACTCGACCACGCAGATGTCCCCCTCGTCGTCAAGTCAATTAGACCCACCCATGACGTTTCCTAATGGAGCCAGTGCGCCACAACTACTGCAAATTTGCCACTGCGACTGCGTGTAGTCGGCAGTATCGTACACCGAGTTCACGCCGGTGAGGTCGTTGATTGGACAGGACGCCGTTGCTGACTTCCCGTGAGGAAATGCCCGTGCCATGCCCCATGCTCAATCTTTGACTTGTTTGGTGGGAAGTTTGGGCGGCTACGCAACAAAAGCAGCGCAGAGGAACGTTCCCGGTATCCTTTTGTTTTTCCCTGTC
Organism: Aristolochia californica; assembly: GCF_029961685.1. Classification (NCBI taxonomy): domain Eukaryota; kingdom Viridiplantae; phylum Streptophyta; class Magnoliopsida; order Piperales; family Aristolochiaceae; genus Aristolochia; species Aristolochia californica. Next base: position 44,689,018 of record NW_027181992.1, on the reverse strand, counting down.
TCGCTGGAAAACAGACATGTAATGAGAAGATGACCTTCGCCGTCTATCTGTGTTTACCTGAGTTTATCCGGAGAGGTGACGTGAGAGAGAAGACGAGTTTTCTAGTGGATAAGGAATCAGAACGGAGTTACAGTTCAATTTATCCGAATCTGATTCCTTAATAAAATCTAAACAATCTTCGTCCATTTCTACTCCATCCCCATATTACTCCCAACTGATCGAGGTTTCAGCTTTGAATTAAATAATTGCAGCTTGAGCATAGGACTCGCAAATGCGTGATTCATTCCTGAGAGAGAGAGAAAGAGTTAAAGAGTCGGTAGATAGCTTCGTTCCAAGATTGATTATTGATTATTTGGGAGAAATTGTTTATTCTAAACCCATAATCTCATTCTAAACAAACAAGGAAATTTTACTAAAATAACCATTTAAAATAATTTATTTTGAAAAACAACTTTGACCGGTTCAGTGCATGTGTACAGTCTCAAAGGCGACACATAAACTTTGATTGCTTACATGTTACCATATCATCAATGCAGTAAAGTTAGATGAACATGTAGTTTGTCATGTTATTATTTCACCACGTCATTTGCCATGTCATTAAATAAAAAAATAAATATTTTTAAAAAATACACTTTTTATTACCTTATATATAAAATAATAAATTATTAACAAAATCTAATAAACAATTAAAAAGTTAATTCTTACTTATTTAATACCATTTAATATCAATAAAAATATTTATTAATTAAAAATATTTATCGTTACACTTTTTATTACTTTATATTTTAAAAAATAAAAAAAGTATACTAATTAGAAAAATAAAATATTTAGAAATTTAAAATATTTATAAATAGAAAAAATATACAAAAAAATTATTTTAGAAAAAATAAAATTTATTTGTATAATTTTTATCACATTATTTATAAAATAATAAATTATTAAAAATATATATTAGTTAATTAAAAATCTTACAACACCTTTTATTATCAATTAAAAATATTTATTAACTGAAAAAATATGAAAATTTTACTTGAGTTTAAAAAATAAATGTATCAGTACACTTTTTATTACCTTATATTTAAAATAATAAGTTATAAAAAATCTTACTCTTATCTATTTAACATTTTTTTTATTATCGATTTAAAAAATATTTTAATTAAAATTTTTGAAAACTTTAGTTTTAAGTTTAAAAAATCAAATTTATCAATATAATTTTTTCAAATTTATTGATAGAATTTTTGTTACCTTATATTTAAAATAATTAAAAACAAAATAAATATACTAATTAATTAAAAAATCTTACTCTTACTAATTTAATATATTTTATTATCGATTTAAAATATATTTTAATTTTTTAATTGAGAGGGGGGTGTGAGGGCCAGGGAGAGGGCGAGCGGTGGGGTGCGGCGGCAGCAGGCACCGCGAGAGGGGAGAGGAGAGAAGAGGAGGCCGATATTAAATATCGGCAATGTCCATATAAGGTAGATTACTCTCTTCTTTCCACCGGCAATGTCGGACGGCCGTGATCCAGCAAATTCGTATTTGACTCACTGCTTTCCGTTTCTCATATATTTTGATCAAATGCCACAGTGAAATAGACAACGGAAGCCTTGATAATATAGCAAAGCAACACACACCGAGTTTGACCTCTTGAGTGTCTTTTTATGGCACTGTTGAATCATCTCTTTCGGTTAATTAAGTGTTTGCTTCTGTGTTTCCTTCTTCTGTTCAGAGGGGAAAAAAGTGATGAGTTTGCTCTTTGCTCAATAAATAATTTCTTTTCTTTCTTCTGTATTTTGGAGTGTTTTTCTATGCGGAAAGACAGCTCAGTGATGATGCTCCGGCGACCCAATACTAGTTCCCCTAAATTATTGAATAATTAATCTCCTAATCACCTCGCCTTTTCCATCTCTTCCGCTCCCTCCGCCCCAACTCTAAAGAAAAACAGAAACAATTAAGCCGACACATGATGGAAAGTAAAAGTGATTTTCGACCCTAAACCCAGTTCATTTACTTTCACTTTTTCACTCGACACTCTCTGCATCCTCTTCTCTTTGGACACTTTTTGCTTCTCAACACTCATCTCTTGTTCTTTGCTTGCTCGTTGTCTCGCTCTTTCAACCCTCTCTACTTCCCAACTCTCATCTCCCTCGTCTCTCGCTCTTTGTCTTCTCGTTGTAATTGTTGTGCCTCTCGTTCTTCCCTCTTTTGGCTTCGATTTCTTTCTCACAACGACTAACCCTCTTTGATTTCCCTCACTCAGCCTCGATTTCCTTGAAAAATTTCTCCCCATTCAGCTTCGATTTCCCTCTCGCAACAACTCTGTTCCTTCTATTTCCCTCTCTTTCTTTGATTTTATTTTTTTAAATTATATTAATTAAACTAATATTTTTTTATTTTTTCTTAATTATATTAACTTATACTACACTAAAATCTATCATATGTTATTAATAAAATTCTATATTTATTTATATATTATATTTATTATTATTAATACTATATTCTATTAGTGATTTAAGAAAGACAATTAAGATATTATAAAAGTATATATTTTTGTTTATGTAATTTATTTTTAATAATTAATAATTTAATTTTACCTCTTATATTAATTTAGATTAAACTATAATCTATCTTAATTTATTAATAAAAATCTATTTAATTATTTATTATCTTAATATATTTTAATATTATATTAAATTATTTATGATTATTTAAATATATTAGAAAAAGTAACGACATTTTTTGGCCTGCGTCTTCTTTAACGTTCGCTCTCCCCCACCGATTCTCGTAAATATGAGTAGACACATCACGTTGTCTCGTTATGGAGCGTGGCCGCGTCTGTTTACCCCACCGATGGACACTGCATGTGCAACTCTCTCTCACCTCTCCTCCTCAGTCTCTGTCTCGGAACCCATTGGGTCTCAATTCCAGGGGACGCGCCATGATCCTTTTCGTGGAACGGAAACCATTTTGGGATTTATTTGAGCTGCAATCTCATGGCCGTGTTGGACAACGGAACCAGAATGAAACCAAGCGCCGCCAGCCCATTACCCTCGACAGTGCCGTTGTGTACGCTCCAGAAAAAGTTTGAAGAAAAGCCAAAAATTTTCAGATTGTGAAGTAACCGTTGGCTTCGTTGGGAACAGATGCGACAAAGAGCTCTGATGAGGGTGATTTCGTAATCTCAATCAGAGAAGCAGAGGCTCATAACTCCTACGTAGAATCCGTCAATGCAAAGGCCAGTGGAGCTTCTTTTTGTGTTTATTTTGTTTTACTTGCTGTTTTCTCCCGCGCCGCGCTCGGCCCTGGATGCTGAAAGCAGGGGTGAAGGAAACGAGAGGGAGAAAGGCGAGAGGGAAAGAGGTAGCGACAATGTCGATCAAATCTCCGATCTTTCCGATGCCAGAGCCGCAGCATTTCAGCGACTATGGTTTCGACCCGCGAATGGACTACTTTCAGGTATTCTTTTCGCCCATCTTGCGGCTGCATTTCTCTTTTAACTTCAGTCGTTTACCCTCATGTCACTTGTTTGCAGGTGCTGGAAGAAGCGAGGAAGCACAAGAGAGAGAATAGATCTGTCAACGCTCTCCATTTCAAGCTTCAAAAGCCCATTTCGAAGGAGGATTCCAAGAAGAACAAGAAGCGGAAATGGTGGAGAGATGCTCTTCTCTTCTGGAAATGGAAGAGAAACAAGGAAGCGCCCACTCTTGCGAGGAGATACCGAGCTGTATCTGGACCCATTTACGCGCTCGAGTGTGGCCTGAGCACGCCGTATCGAACCAGCAGGCCTAGCTCCGGCCCTCTGGCTGGCACGCTTAATCCCATGCGAAAAGGGGATTTTGAGATTCCTTATCTCAACCTCAGAGAGCTCAATCTGGACAGTCAGAGGATTTCCACCCCCTCCATGCCTATTTACTTGGTTACCTAAGCCAGCACCAGTAATCTCTGTTTGTTGGTTTTATTTTTTTCAGTGCCCATTTTGTAATCCATTTCTGGATCTGGCGTCTCGTCTTGTTCTTGCTTATTTAGAAGAAGCCAGCGGCCAAGGACAATAAACAGGATCGTTTTGTAAAACCTTCGGTTCTTAAGATCTAACAGGGTTACATTTCTTCTTTGCCTGGCAAATTTTTATCAAATTACCTCGTTTCGAACTCTGAAAAGTTCTGACGGATGGACTCTATTAAACGTTGAGAGGCGTTATTTATTTCAGAAATAACTAGGCTTTAATTTGGACTCCTCTGTCACACGTGAGGACCCCTTTCGGTTGTTTCAGGCTTTTTGCTACATACTCCTCCAATGTCATTAAAGTTACCATACTTTTTTTTATTAAATTCCCTTGTCTAACTTTAACACCTGGACTATTTTGGTATGAATGTGAATGTCCATGTCCTTAACCCTTAATGGCTTGAAAGTGGTCTTGATTCCCCACTTGGGGTTCCAAGGGAAGTCTCACGTCATCTTCCTTATCACTCAATTGGCCTGAAAGAGGTCATGAGTCTCTACTTGGGTCCCAAGAGAAATCCATATCATCTTATCATAAAAGGTCTGCCCTCATATGGCAAAATGTAAATATGTGGCAAGTAGAGAATTTTAGAAATTGACTATAATTATTCAAATAAATGTATTTGAGTTATAATATATGAGGGACATACAACTTCTCGAATATAAATTCATTCTTTGAAGTAGGTAGCACAGACTGTAAAATCCACCTCACAACCCTTAGGATGTGTTTGGAACACATAAAGTAGAGAGAATAGAAAAGAAAGAGAAGAAAAGAGATTTACTTTCTCTCGTTTAGATGCCCAAGAAAAATGAGAGAGAAAATGGAAGAGATATATAGTTTCTTTTGTTTGGATACATGAGTAAAATGAAGAAAAGAAAATATAATTAGTAATATTTTAAAATTTTGATGATTAAAATTTTCTTTCCAAAATCCTTCTTTTTCTTTTCTTCAATGATTCTCTGCTGTTAAACAATAGAAAACAACTTTCTCCCCCTTTTTTTTTTTTTTTTTTCTGTTGGTTCCAAACAAGCCCTTAAAGTTCCTAATTCATCTAAACTGTTTCCTGTAATGTTCAAGCGAGGACGAAACTCATTCTTTGAATGGCATAAAAACTAAACCCATTGTACACAACATCCACTCATCACTTGGCAGGTAATTAAAGGTCAAATATTACAAAACAAACTACTGGTAGAGATAAAGATAAGGATGAGAGAAGTTGAGATTGTCTCAAATTCTAATTCTAAACCCATGTAAACTCTCTTAGTGATAATATTTATCGTGTAAAACATTATCTCTTTTTAACTTATAAATACATGGTATCAAAGCTCCCGATCGATTAATCAGAACCAGTTTATCGTCGCTGGAAATACTTATTGGAAGCAGCCTCCATTGCCGCCGCTCATACCTGGTACTTTTCTCTTCCCCTTCTACGTGCAATCTTGTTGGAGATATTTTTGAAAAAAATAAATCCCTGGCAACCTCCCTCCTCTCTTTTTAAACTTCCCCTCGTCGTCACCGATGACCACCGTCGCCGCTACCGCTACCTCTCCCACCAAATCCGAACCCCGGACCCCACATCCATAGAACCCTAGGTTGATTCTTTGCCCGTGGCCTGCATGCTCGCCGTTGCTAGCCGTTCCTCCTGTCGCTGGAATAGCCACCTTCACCACCAAACCGCTTCCCCTAACATGCTTCCTCTTGTTGAAGACTAATCGATTGGGAGCCTCATCTTGCAGGGAATGATAGAGATAAAAATAAGGATGAGAGAAGTTGAGATTGTTTCAACTTGTAATCCTAAACCCATGTAAACTCTCTTAGTGATAATGTTTATCATGTAAAACCTTATCTCTTTGTAACTTATAAATACATGGTATCAGAGCTCCCGATCGATTAATCAGAACCAGCCTGTTGTCGCTGAAAATACTTATCGGAAGCAGCCTCTGTCGCCGCAGCCCACTACCGCCGCCCATACCTGGTGCTTTTCTCTTCCCCCTTCTCGATACAAGTTTTTCGGAGTATTCTTTTTTAAAAAAAAAAACATCCCTGTTGACGATCACCCTCGTCCCTGCCGTCCCATCTCACCGATGTCAATAAAAAAAAAATCTCTGAGCTTTCACAGTAGAGTCTCGTCGCTTGACACCACACACCTGTTTTGTGCCATCACCGTCGTTGCACCTAATCCCTCCCCTGACTCAAATTCAATCAACAATTGTCTTTATCTCTATCACTATCTTTATTTCTATCTCTATCAACTACTAAAACATCATGCACATAGTGTATGAGTAAAATATAGAAATATAATTTTTTGCCTTCCAAAACCCTACTTAACCTAGAAATCGAAAGATTCCCCATGATGAGGTCTTATCCGATAGAAATTTCTACTTCGAGGAAATGAATTACTTTCTATTCTCAAAATGGTATTGCATGCTTCTATTTTCCCACAATGGTGAAAGAAAAGTTCTAATTTTAACAAAATAAATGCCATTTAATCTAAGGAAAAAAACAAGATTTCATATTTCGAGAGCCGACCAGATGGATACAAAGCCAGAAGAGAGTCTAAGGGTAGAGGATGGGTTGGCACACTCTCTATTTTCCCACTCTTTCTCTCTCTCGTTTACTCCCAATTCTTCTTTAGTCTCTAGCGGGATAGTACACTTTCAAAGTATATTATCTAGTAAAAGTGCAAGAGAATTACATTGTAATTTACTTTACTTAGCAAAAATATTTTTTTTGTGTTAGTGTGCATAATAGAAAGTGCATAAGGAATTTATTTATAAAATACTCTGATAGATTTAAATTTTATAAGATATTTTTATTTAATTTTTTATTAATGAACAAAGATACATTTAAACTTGATTAAATTAATAAAAAATTTAAATAAAAAAATAAAATTATTTATTTAATTTAATAAAAAATTATTACTTTTATAATATCTAAAAACTTAATTAAATTTTTACTTTTAAAATATCTAAAAAATCATTCTTAAATTAGTAATTAATATAATATTAAAAACCATGAATTTATACAAAAAAGAGAATATTTTATTATATATACTTAGTAAGAATAACACTATGTTGGAATTCCAATTTAATTCTCATGTGACACTTATATTTTATATTCTAAAGTTTTATATATAAAATAAGAAACCACTTATTAGTAAAAGAGCACAATTCATATCAAATTTGATCAAAATTTGTTTACTATCAACATTAATATATTTATTATCTCCAAATTCTTGCAAATAATTAGAGCCCTCAGATAGAGAGCCAAAAATCTTGAAAGATTTGCATATCTATCATCTACTAAATAATATTTACCTACGATAAAATATAACTTTGATATAAATTAAATAAAAATAATAATAGATAAAAAAATCTGAAAAAAATCATTTACCTTCAAATACCCAGAGTTTATCTCGTCTTGTTAATGTTGACTTTAGTACACATAAATCAGCTATTGATTCCCCTTTCTTTATGCACAGTATGAACATGAGCAACTTACTCGAAATCGTTTCATCTTCTCTAAAATCTGCACCAAATTTCAAGCAACGAAACTCTCGTAAAGTATGTCTCTTACTGGTAACTTGTTTTTAAGCTTATGATAAATAACTTAGGGATTTCAGGCGGAAGCTTAAAAATGGTGTCCTAACTCTTGCTGCTAAATCATTATTAATCACTATTTTAGATCATCGTCACTCTGTGTCACTCGACTTCGATGAAGAATTAGTAATCCGTCGAATTGGTTTGATCTCACAACAAGAAAGCCAACAAAAACTAACAAGACCATCAAGGCATAAAATAAACTTAAGAACTTCCTTGTTCCAGGTCCAAAAACAAGAAACTGGTTTGAGTCCTAATAGAACGTAATTTTAGCTATAAATTAGCACCACTCTCCTTTACTTAGTCAATTGCAGATCGTGTATATTGTACATTATTATGTGGCTGTTAGTGTCCTGTTTTATCTTCGTATTTGTAGGCCACTATTGCTATCTCTTTGTATATATATTACTTGAGTTTGTTATGAATAATAAGAGCCTTTAATATTTATCTCTAATATTCATTATGGTATCAGAGCATTAGCTGTCACAAGAACAACCCTTCCTTTTCTTCTACTCGTTCAATTCCTATCTCATTCTTCAAAATTCCAATCACTCTAACTTATTTTTCTTTCTTCACCCAGATCTGCCTTGACTCCTTGTTATTTTCCATGTCCAATCCTTCTTCTCCACGCTCAGCCTCCTCATAGGAAAGTCAACTAGCTCCTCAGAACCCAGCTACCACACCAACCGTTGGGCACACCACCATGTCAGGTAACACTACTATTGTTGGTACTAATATGAAATCCTTCAATGCATCCTCTCAGATCCCCTTCAAATTAGCGAAAAATGGAGCCAACTATGCCTCATGGAAATCTGAGATGACTAACCTGTTGTTTGGCTACGATCTCCTTGGTTTTGTTGATGGCTCACATCCTTGTCCACCACCAGTCGATTATGCGTACCATCTATGGATCTGGCAAGATCAGCTTGTCCTCCTTGGTATACAAGCCACAGTCCACATCGCCATTGGTCCCACAATCAATAATTGTCAAACTTCAGCAGCTACCTGGGACAAGCTTCAAACAAGTTATGCCAACAAATCTGACACACCTAACGTTACTCACCTCTTTGATGCGAGCTATGAAAGCGGGTCTCACTGTATCAGACTATATGACTAAGATTAAAGGTGTGATTGATGACTTAGCCGTAATTGGTCATCCCATGAGCGATGAAGAAATCATAAGCCATACCCTCAATGGCCTTCAAGATGAGTTCAAAGAACTCACTGCTGTTGTTCGGGTTCGTGACTCTACCTTCTCTTTCGAAGACCTCTATGACCAGTGACTAGACGAAGAGATGATCCAGCAACAAAGTGAAACCAAGAAGCCAGAGGAGTCCATCACTGCTCAATTTACTCACAAAGGCAGTGGGCACAAGCCCAAAGGTGGACACAACAGAAACTTCACACCAACCAACAAAAGTTCTCATCCTTTCTCCTCCAACCAAAGCCAGTCCTATAGCTTTCTTCCTCCCGGTAACAACTATCCCTCTGGATCATTCTCTCCATCCACTAACTCTTGGCGGCCTACTACTCAGCAGGGCTCCCCTCATGTAATCTGTCAACTATGTGACAAGGTTGGTCACACAGCAAAGGTGTATCGCTCCCGCCCCAAACCAAACCATCCACAATTCTGGCCACAAGCTCATTTGACCACCGGTGCCCCTAGTGCTTCCAATGGTAATTGGGTGCTCGACTTGGGTGCGACTCATCACATTGCCTCTGACTTGCAAAACCTTTCTATGCACTCCAACTATGACGGGAATGAAGATGTCATTGTTGGTGATGGCACTGGTATTTCTATCTCTCATACTGGCTCCTCTACACTTACTGCACCTAATACCACCTTCACTTTGAATAATATTTTGTGTGCTCCATCTATTAAACAAAATCTCATATTTGTTTCTCAGTTTTCTAAACAAAATAACACCTTTGTTGAATTTTTTGCTAACCATTTTCTTGTGAAGGATTTGAGTACGGGGGCATCCTTGGCACGAGGACGGAATAAGAACAACTTATATGAATGGCCATCCTACTCTCCACCTCCCAACGTCTCACCCTCACCTCCTTCACCACAACATCTGTCTTATGGCATCAACGTCTCAACCATCTTTCTCACTCCATCCAACAAAAGCTCTTTGCCAACAAGCACATTACTTGTTCTGAGTCTCCCAAATTTTGGTCTCACTGTGATTCTTGTGCTTGTAATAAAAGTCATAAATTACCTTTTCAAGTTTCTTCACTAAATTGTCATGAACCGTTTCATGTTATTTATTCAGATGTTTGGGGTCCATCCCCAATTCTTTCCATTGACAAGTGTCGCTATTATGTCATATTTGTTGATTATTTTACAAAATATACTTTTTTCTATCCTCCTAAAGTCAAATCTGATGTTCTTGCTATTTTTGAGAAATTCAAAACTTTAATAAAAAATTTCTTCCATACAAATATTAAAACAGTTTACACTGATGGCGGTGGTGAATATCAAGCCTTAGCCCATACACTTTCTAAATTTGGCAACATCTCACATCCCCTCCCTATACACCCGAACATGTCGGCTCCGCCGAACAGAAACATTGTCATATCATTGAAACCGGTCTTACTCTTCTTCACCAAGCTTCATTACCTCTTCGTTTTTTGTCCTTTGCCTTTAAAACAGATACATATCTCATCAATCGCATGCCCTCCTCCACTATTGCTTTTGACACTCCCTTTCACAAATTATTTCATCACCATCCTCATTACACTTCTCTTCATGTTTTTGGTTGTCTCTGTTATCCCTGGCTTCGTCCCTATACTAACCATAAATTGGAACCTCGCTCTCACCCGTGTGTCTTTCTTGGCTACTCCATTGCTCATCACTCCTTTTACTATTTTGACCCACAAACTAGCAGAGTTTTTGTCTCTCGTCATGTTAATTTTGTAGAACATGCTTTCCCTTATCACAATCTTGATTCTTCAGCTTCTCGTGTGATTTCCACCACTCCTACATAATTTTACCACTTCATTGCTGGCCCACTTCAACCCCAGCCCACAGTCTCCAAGCCCAATCCACCCAGCCATACTTCCCCTTCTGCAACCACTTCACCGAATGCCACCCTGTTCCCTAGTCATCTTTCCCATTCTTTACCAACTTCCACTCCGTTCCACTCCTATTCTTCCACCTCCCCAGATAATTCGGCATCACTCTCACCCTCCCCTGTTCTGGCCGATTCCACCTCCTCTGATCCTGTTGTGCCCAACTCACCTAGTCTCTCGGCCCTGTTGGTTGTTCCTATCTCCACACCGTCACCACCTCCAGATGCCCACGCTACTCTCCTTCCTCAGGTATGTTTTCCTTCCTCTTCTCCCTCACCTAACCAACATTTTGATTTCCCCTCCACCACCCCTGTTTCTGCTCACCCCTCTCGTCCAACAACCCTCTCTCAAAATAACATTCACAAACCTAAGAAAATTCTTGATCTCCATACTACCTTCTCCGACTCTTCCCCCATCGAACCCACTACTTACACTCATACTCAAAAATCTTCTCATTGGCGTTGGGTCATGAGTGATGAATACACTGCCCTCATTAACAATCCCACATGGTACTTAGTCCCTTCTTTTCCCACCCAAAATGTTGTCGGTTGTAAATGGGTTTTTTGAATCAAAACCAATCCTGATGGAACCGTTGCTTGTTACAAGGCTCCCCTTGTTGCAAAAGGATTTCACCATCATCATGGTGTTGATTTCACTCAAACATTCAGCCCTGTTGTAAAACCTGCAACTATTCGTCTAATTCTTGGTATTGCAATATCTCGGGGCTGGTACTGGCGCCAATTGGATGTTAACAACGCCTTTTTACAAGGCACCTTGTCTGACAATTTTTTTATGCAGCAATCGCAAGGCTTTGTGCATCCTTAGTTTCCAAATCATGTGTGTAAATTGCAAAAAGCTATCTATGGTCTTCACCAAGCTCCTCGTGCCTGGTACAATGAGTTGTGCACATTCCTTCTTGCTACATGATTCTCTGCTTCCCGTTGTAACACTTCCTTGTTCATTCGCACATCTTCTTTCAGCACTCTGTATCTTCTTGTCTATGTCAACAATATCATAATCACTAGTTCCAGTAATGCACTTATCCAGCAGTTTATTGCCAATCTCTCTCATCGGTTCTCCTTGAAATATTTGGGTCCTCTGCACTTCTTCCTCGGTGTTGAAGCCTCTCGCAAATCCTTTGGCCTTCATCTCTCTCAACAAAAATATACTTGGGATTTGCTTGTCAAAACTAAAATGGATGAGGCAAAACCTATTAGCACTTCAATGTCGTCTACTGAGACTCTTCTCCTTCATGATGGTTCTCCTGCTTGTGATGCTACTGAATATAGGCAGGTGCTCAGCTCACTTCAATACTTGTCTCTTACCCGACGGGATGTTTTATTTGTTGTTAGCAGGCCCTCACAATACATGCATCAACCATCTACTGCTCATTGGGCTGATGTGAAACGTGTTCTTCGTTATCTCAAAGGTATTGTGGACTATGGCCTATTTCTCTGCTCTCACTCTTCCCTAGCACTACATACCTTCGCTGATGTTGATTATACTGGCAATAAGGATAAGTATTCCTCCACTTCCGCCTATGTTATCTTTCTTGGTCCTAATCTTGTCAATTGGAATTCCAAGAAACAATCAACAATTGCCAGGTCAACTACAAAAGCAAAATATCGTGCCATTCTTCAAAATATCTTTGCGTTTGGGGGGGCATGATAAAACCTAATTTTAGACTATATATTAACACGACTCTCCTTAGTAGTTGCAGATAGTGTATATTATGCATTAATATATAGTTGTTAGTGTCCTGTTGTATTGTTATTTACTTGAATATATATTACATGAGTTATGAATAATAATAACCTTTAATATTTATCTCTAATATTCATTAAATCCTAATTAGCAAGTGAATTTCGGCATTATTATTATATACAAAACAACACCCAACTTTGACATTACTACTGTTCTTCTTCAAAGCATTCCCTCCTCAACACGCGTAGAACCCTGGATTGGGGCCAATCCGGAACACCCTCCTCCGCTCTCTGTCTGAAAATCTTCTCTGCTCTCCTAAGCGCCTCTTCAGCTGAATCAATCTGCTCTTCCTTCCACCCGACCACATCGTAATTAATTTCATCCTCATAAACGCTACCATCCGTCGCTTGATTAATCGGCTTTCTCGTGTCCGCCACCTCGATCTCCGAAATAGGGGATGGCCCGTGGTCTTTGAAATACTCGCGGTAGTCATCTTCCGGCAGCTTTTCTGGACCAGAGAAAGGCGTTCCATCCACTCCCACACAAATCGCGTCTTCGATCGGTTCCGCGCTTCGGTGGCAGGGGCGTTTCTGTTGAAACGACGGGTCCACCTTGGAGCCCACGACGGTGCTCTCGAGTTTGGGTGAAGACGCATAAGGAGTAGTTGGATGGGGCGCGGTGGGCTGGTTATCTTCAATTGTTCTCGTTTTGAGTGGCTCTTTCTCAGCGGTAGCCGCTCTCTCCGCCTGTTCCAACTCTTCGTCCTGTTTACGAGAATGAAATCATCTCACTAAAATCAAAAGTAGCAGAAGAAAGAAGAAAGAGAAAAATGGAGTGGGGGAGATTACGGTGGGGTCATGAGAATGGATCGCCGGATCGGCAGTTCCTATTCTGGTACCGGTGCTTGCCGCACGCATCCATGGCAAGAATTGCTTGCGGATTACAGAGAGAGACGAGGATGACCCGACTGATACTAATCTGGACTGCATTTGAAGCTATCCGGCGCCGATCAGTTGGGTTCCGGTTGCACGACAGCGTCCTCCAATATTATCGACTTGGTTTCTAATACGTGTTATAAAGGGTGAAGTGGCTTCAACTTTATGTGACGTGTGTGCCTGCATTCTGGAATATTTTTCGACGTGTCACAGGCTAGAACGATATGGAAGCTTTTGGAAGCCGGGAGGATGGTCTGGAGGGTGAAAACTGTAGTTGGGATTTATGGTAATCAACATTAATGCCATGTGCTACATATTTTTTAAAAATTTTAGGATAAAATTTTATTAGTGTCTTTTTAAGAAATTATATGGAAAACTCTTAGTACCTAGGATATAAAAGAATTAAATATTTTAAAACTCCCAATTTTATTGGTTATTAGTGGCTTTTGAGTTATATTAGTTAGGCGTTTGATATGGTATTAGAGTTGGATACTACGTTCCGCGTTTGAATCCTGGCGGAAGCGGTAGGAACGGAAATAGTCGGTGTGAAAGTTACGTGTAATCCACCTAGGTTAGGTACTTGGCTTTCCGCACTTAATATACTAGTCTTTTGGATAATATTAACTAGGTTTTTGATAATATATCTTCTATGTAAATACGAAAAAGGTGAATGACTAATTTAAATGAACATACAAAGATAATACATATTTACTAACACATTTGACCCTCCCTAGGAAAGAGTGGCTCTCATTTCAAGGAACATATAAAGGAAGATATCTAGTGTTTTAAAATTGTAGTAATGAAAATGGCCTGAGTTATGTACTTATACAAATTAAAGAAAAAGAGGGGCAGCCCCACTTTTTTTGGTGGGTGACATGGGGAGGAGAGAGGAGGAACCTTTCATATACTAAAGACAATTGAATAGGGATTTTAGGGTTTAGAGTAATTAGAGTAATTATTATTTGAATATTTCAAAAGACTGTTGTTATGTGGATTTCAGTTGCACATTATGTTTGTTTTATAACTTAAAAGTAACTATTTTAATGTATCCTCTCAAAGACGAAAGAATAGGAGGGGTAGGAGTGAGCACGGGTTGGGTTAAATGGGGAACCTAACCTGGTTCGACTCGGTTTTTACAAAAATATGGTCAAGGCCCTTATTATGATACAAACATGATATCTGCTTTCAAACCTACTGAATTACTTGTCCACATTTTCAAATTTAAAAGCAAGAAAGGATTATCTTTGACAGCAAGATGGGGATAAAGAACTTTTCTATTTATACATGATATAAAAATTCATATTCAGTAATAACTAAACACTGGGCCATTACAGACTTACAGATAACTAAATACAGTTAAAAACTAGGCTTAGTTAACTTACACGAGCATTAAATTTACTGGTGAGGAAAGTGGTATGTTACAGTCAGCAATGCCGCTCAACCTGCCAAAATACATTTACAACAAGATCGGTTGAGATCGCAATCAACCGGGTTGAACCACTCGAGATCTTCGCCTCCTTTTGGCTTCTGGTGTACACCTGATTGAATTGCCTTTTGCTAGCTTCACAGATAGTTTCCCATTGGGTTGTTTTGAAGATTTTCCTGGTGAAGTAGATAATAACAAACTGACAGTAGGAACCTTTTCCCCTGCATTCTTGTTTAAGGTACTTCTTTTCAATGGAGATTTTAATCGCCTTTTGGCAGAAAACATCTGCACTTCCCCCTGCCGTCTACCAGGACTAAGAAGTTGCAGTGAGAAAGGATGTTCAGCTGTATAACAAACACATGCTCCATCAGACTCCCCTTTCCGGATGTCTACTGTTCTGTTGTTCACCTGGAAACCCCAAAAGATATCAACATGTTATAGAACCTAAAGTTGAATTGATTTTGTTTTTTAGCTCAACAGCTGAAATTTACGAAGCCACTATCAGAGATTGACAGCATAAGCTCTAAATCTATAGGGCCACAACAACAACAATTTGCAAAACATCTAAAAGAAGATGCAACAGGATTTGTTCAAATACTAGTTCAAAGGACTTACCAGCTGCAGAAGGGCACTGAAAGTCCTTGCAACATCATAATCTGCTTGACCACAAACAACATCCACAAAAGACATAATGCCAGAATTATCACTGCCTAAAGATAGTTTCTCCAAGACTTGCTCACCGTATTCATGGATGTCAAAAGGAGGATGTGAATCCTGTTGGAAGAAAAAAACATGAAACATAAAACACACTAAGGAAAAAAAAATATCATTATTTTTAAAAAATTACTGATCAAACATACTTGTTCTTCCATTGCATGCTCAATTCCTTGCTTCCACGTCAAAACTCGAGCAGCCAATTCTGTTTGTTTCTCAGTTTCAGCTATGCTTGCAAGCAGGGCATCCTGCTAGCCAATAAAGGTTTATAGTAACATCATGCAAATATTGAAGGAGAAGTTTTCATGTCATGACAAAATCCCACATCATGCATAGCTAAAGGAAAAACTACAATTCCAAAGCTAAAAATTTAATGACTTAATCCTGGGCAAAAAAAATGCATTGAGTAAATACAAGAGGGAATTTAGTCCAACATTTCAACACAAGATTCTGAAGCATGCAGCACACATATAGAAGGATAACTAAACAAATTAATCACCAGATAAGTTCCCATAATAAATAAATTAAAAATTGCAAGCAGAACTTTTAAAACAATTTAAATGGCAAATATCAAATTCACAAAAACAACAGCATTTCATGAAATTTTAAAGTTATTGTTCGGGATCAACTCATTCCAAAATAACAAGGGAACGAAATAACAATTGTTGAAAGATATAATTTGAGTATAGTGACAATGATGTAAAATGTCTTCCTTTCTTGTCCATTTCCTCCCTTCTTAGGGTAAAGGATATTATTGTAATTTTGACATTTTTACTATTATAAATAGATGTTAAGGGGGAGGATTAGGCATGTCAGTAAACCCTAATCTTTTTTCCTCCTTTGGAAACTCTCTCCAAGACTTTCGTCCTTCTCTCCTTCTCTTTCACTCTTCCTTCTCTCTTCTTCTTTCTCTTCTATTTTTTCTTTACTTTATTTGATGGGATTACATTAATTATCATGGGATCCTAAATCCAACATGATATTTGAGCTATCGGTTTAGGATCCCGAAGTTAAGGTGATGTTCAATTGATTTTTCATCAAGCTTCATGTGGGATTTTTGTTGGTGAAGCAAGGAGCAAGTTGAAGCACTTGGCTTATTCAAAGATAAGTGTTTTTTTTTCTCCCCCCTTTGTTGAGATGTTTACTAATCTTTGATCTCGACAAGAACGTTCATGAATAAGTTTTCTCGTCCTATTTGGATAGAAGATTAAGTGTTTCTATGTCTTATGTTTTAGCATAAGATTTTTGTACTCTGTTTGCTCAAACTCATGCAAGGTCGGTAAAGGAGCAGTTTATGCACTGTTATTGGATTGAATCCTTGGAAAATTATATTTTGGATCAAGCTATATCAGCTTTTTGCGGTAACTATGGATTATCATGGTCAAAAGCATGTTGAGATCGTTGGTTTTCCTAGAAAACTGCTGCATGTTGCTGGCTTTCTATAGAGCTCATTGATGGCTGCCAATAAATTGCCAAGAGGAAAGATTATTTTTTTTCTTAGGAAAGAAGTTGTTGGATTTAGCAACAATTAAGCCTTCTATGTTGAGTTATTCTCTAGAATTTCTTACCTAAAATATTCAAGGAAAAAAGGGAAGTCAAAGGTTGTGATTTTTTATACAAGTTGACGCATATAATCTAGAATGAAAGTTTACTTCTTTAGAGATGGAATCTATTCTAGATGGTATGACCAGCACATGGAGTAATTTACTCTTTGTTTAAGTGCATGATTAAGCTACATTATTGGTTGAGTTTTGGATTAACTTCCCTTCTCTCTCTTGTTTGATACTTTGCATGCAAAGATACTTTGTCACACGTTGGTTAGTGACTAGTTGATAAGTTTTATGGCTGAAGATATGTGAATATAGCTAGTAAAAGTGAGTTGCTTAAGATCAGTACTATACGCATAAGAAGGTTATCAAACTATTTGAGTTAATCCCAATCGGTTAAGAGATTCCTAATCACTAAAGATATCTTAGACACTTGACTAAACCATCTCCACCCGTAGATAAAGAAGATAACTCCTATACTAAATGGCTCAAAGATGACACATTTGTTATCAATTGGTTAATAAACAATATAGAAGAGCATGTGGCAAATAATATTGTCCACCTTGAAAAAATAAAGCAAATATGGGACACTTGTGCCAAATTATACTCTAATACTGAGAACTTACAAAAATTATATGTTGTCTTTCTAACTATGTTTAATACAAAACAAGAGGAGAATTTGCATGAATCCTTGGCTCAGTTTAGAGGACTTATTCAGGAGTGGAAAATCGTATATTATTCAGGAGTGGAAACTAAGTCTCCATATTCCTTAATATTTTCAGGTGAGGATATGTTTTCTCTTCACTTGAAGGTATTTGGTTGTACTAGTTTTGTCATATCACATCCCCACAAAAAAAGTAAGTTAAATATGAAGGCTATGAAGTGTATCTTTTTGGGTTATTCTACCCAAAAAAGATGTGTTTGTTATAATCCCACTCTTTATAAATTGTTTATATTCAAGGATGTGAACTTCTTTAAAGAAACCATTTTACTCCTCCAAAGATGCTTCTTTGAGTCTTTCTTTGATACCTACAACCCCTAAACCTATTGTGTCAATTGATGCAGACATCTCTCTTCAACCCGAAGCATCAACCAATACCACACCCGTGAAGTCTACAGATCCTTCCGAGGTAAGTCCTTCATCTTCTCCTCCTATATTTGGTCCACCTTTTGATACTAGGTCCATTGCTCTTTGTAAGGAACCTAAAACTTGTACTACGCCCTCTACCTCTCATCCTATATCTAATTTTGTTTTTCACCATCGATTGTTTCCTTCTTGTTTTTATTTCCCTGCGTCTATTTTTTATGTATCTGCCCCATAGTCAAATCAGGAGGCCCTGGGACATCTGAGAGGGAAGGTGGCGATGGAAGAGGAGTGGCAGAAATCATACTTGAGAGAGTAGTAGCCGCAATAAGAGGAAGATGTGAATATGGATACCATCAAAGTTTTTAACCCCTGCAATAGTTCAAAGTAATGATGAGACTATTTTCATTCCTTTCTATGACTCGGTTTTCTCTTTATTTTTTTCAGTATTATTAACTGAGGCCTGATTGGTAAATAGCCCAAATCGATTTGCCATGAAGTTTATAATAAGAATCAACCAAATGATTTAATCTTCCACAATAAGTGCATACTCAATATCAGTCCATGTAGAGCTTGAACCAGCTCTACCAGCCCTAGAATTTCTATGGCGCTTTCTGTTGGTTGAATTTGCACCCCTGTTACCAGAGTACATAACTGAAGATATATCAAACTAAAGAGTGGAAGAGGGGTCTGGAATCCAAAGTAATGTGGCACGTATATCATCAAAGATGGAAATGCAATATAACTAAGGAGCTACGATTTAGCCACCAATAGGTATGGCTTAATATTAGCCAAACATGTAGTAACTGTTAAATCTTCTCGTTGTTTTTCCTGCACTGAGATATCAATCGAATAAGGCTTAGCAATTTTCTGATCCTGAATAAGTCCTCTAAATCGGGCCATATACTCATGCAAATTCTCCCCCTGTTTCGTATTGAACATAGTCTAAAAGACATCATATAACTTTTGCAAGTTCTCAGTACTAGTGTATAATTTAACACAAGTGTCCTATATTTGCTTCGACATTTCAAGGTGGACAATATTATTTGCCACATGTTCTTCCATACTATTTATTAACCAACTAATAACAAAAGTGTCATCCTTGAGCCATTTAGTGTAAGAGTTGTCTTCCTCATCGACAGGTGGAGCTGGTTTGGTTAAGTGTCATACGAGGCCTTGAGTGATAAGGAACCTCTTAATCGATTGAAACCAACTCAAATAGTTTGACAACCCTCTTAAAGGTATATTAGTGATCTTAAACAAGTCATTTTTAGCCACCATATAATCCTCAACCATCAACTAATAAATAACCAACACTTATATACACAATCAACCAAGGGGGTGAGAAAGAAGTCAAATTGAGGCATAATAAATCAAATCGAGCTTAACCAGTAAAGAACATCAATCATACACTGAACCAAGAGGCTAATTACTCCACGTGTTAGCCTAAATCATCTAAAATAGATTTCATATCTTCCTTAATCAAGAAAGAATCTTAAAATCAAATCAAATTTCAAGAGATCTTGGACAAAATCAAAATATTTTTTAAAGAAGGAAACTTTCCTTCTAGATCATATACGCCCACTTGTATTAAAGATCACAACCTTTGACTTCCTTTTTTTTCTCTTGAATAATTTAGGTAAGAAACCCCAGAGTATAATCCAATATAGAAAGCTTTCAATGTGACAAAACACTAAAACTTCCTTTCCAAAAAAAAAAATTCCTTGTGGCAATTCAAGAATCCATCAACGAGTTCAATGAAGAAAGAAAAGAACCAACAATGAACAACAATCTTCTAGGAAGTTCAACGTATGTAGGCATGGCTTTGATCATAAAACACCACAATTACAGGAAGAAGATAACAAGGCTTGATCCAGAAAAACGATTTTCCAAGGCTTCACAACAGCATCAAACATAAATATGCTCCTTTATCGAAGCTTGCATGGATTTGAAAAAACCAAGACTAACAGTCTTAGGCTAATATATAAGATAGAATAGCACTTAATTCTCATTCAATCTAGAACGAATCACTCTCAGTCACAATCCTTCTTTCCAAGACAAAGATCAGTAATTATCTCAAAGGGAAAAAATAAATAAGAAACTTATGTTTTACATGAGCACGTGATACTCAATTTTGATCCTTGTTCAACAACAAAGTTCCACTGAGGAGGTTGATGAAAAACTTAATTCATCAACAACTTAACCTCGGGATCCTAAACCCATAGCTCTGTACCATGTTGGATTTAGGATCCCATGATGATTAACATGAAATAACCAGGCTAGGTAAGGAATAAACCGAAGAGGAAGAAGAATAGAGAAGAGAGAAGATGGAGAGAAAGTGGGCAGCTATTTAAAAGGCTTGAAAAAGAGGGAAGGAGGATTAGGGTTGTAAGTAATGTGCCTAATCTGTATTAAAATCATAATATTATCACTAATTAAACCTCAAAGCAATAAAAGATAAAAGCCCAACCTGACCAAGCCATGATAAATTCAACAAAATTTCTAATGGAGGTAAATCCCATGAATTCCAAAATTGGCAAAAGTTTATGCTAGCAAAAGCAAACTGTTAGAATGTATAATCCTACATATGTTAATGTAAAGAAAAATCCTATTGTTATTAGCATAAAAAAGGTCTCCCAACTTCAGCAAGTCATTTTGTGATGGGCCTCAACCCAACTTAAGCATTGTGTTAGAACAAGAGATCGATTATGCTAGGCCTAGTTCTGACCTTTTTGTTATCTATGTTTCCAGCCTGATGTCTAGTAGTTTACGTCCAGATGCGAGAGAATGTTAGTGGAAATAATCTCACATTTGTCAATATCAAAAAAATCTTGTGATTATTAATTGGAAAAAGGCTCTTTAACTTCAGCTACATATTTTGGTATGACCTTGAACCCAACTTTAATACAACCCCACAACTACAAACATCTAGTAATTGGGAAAAAAGGATGGTACCACAACCAGATCATGACAGGCACATGCTAATGTAACCCATTGACAACCCTAGAGAAAAAACCAAAGAAACATAATGTCCACGGTGCTGTCCCCTATAAACCCTCACTTTAATTCAACCAATAATACATGCATTTTTTTAAAAAAAATAAGTGAATTTAATTGTAACTTGGTACTGAACTTAAAAACATGGAATACCTTCAAGGAGTTCAAGAATTCATAAAACAACTTAAAAAATGATTATGAGCTTCCAAAGAAATACTGAATACTCATCTTACCAAATGTGAACGGCAAAGATCTTCAAGCCTTACTTGAGAACATGGCTCTTCTGGCTCATAAGCTTCATTGCTATCAAAATTATCTTCATTTTGCTACATTAGTCACCACATAAGAATTTTAGAGAATCTAAAGGGCAACAGGTATGGCAGTACATACAAAATGTAGCATTGAAAGCAAAACCTAGAATATGAAAACCTTTTCACAGGGTAGAGGTAAGTCTTCATCCATGCGCATATGATCCTGAAAGCCAACATCATCTTGCTCAAAATCAGGGAGATCATTTTCATACATGTCCTCATTGCTGACCTCAGAGCCATTAAAATTAGCACCAGTTCTAGTTTCCCCCAAAACAAGAGAGCTTCTTAACTGCAACAAGAAATTCCAATGATTAAATGAAATCACTAATTATATATTTCATCAATTACATATTGAAGGGAAAAATAAAAAATTGAAACACCAACTTTTTCATAGAGTGGAGGAGATCGAGAATTTAATGGCTTTTCAAGATCACGGTGTCGAAATTTCAGCATCTCAGCAAATTCAGGGCATATAGAACCATTCAATTTTGCAAGAGGAAACTGCAAAGTTATATCACTCTGCCTGATAGAACTTATCCTGTGCTTATGGATCTTCCCTGCTTGAAAAAAACTAGACAATCAGCATCTATTCAGAGGATGAAGCAAACAACAAAGATAATAGTAACAAATAGAACCATAGAAAAGTATTAAACCTTTCTTAAATGGTTTAACTTTTAAATCTCCACATTCATGAGGATTTAAAGGCTTCCATGGATCATCTTCATCATCATCTGAATCATCCCTTGTTTCTGAATATTCATTATCAAAGTCCCTTCCATAAAGCACATTGCCCTCTGAAACGTCATCTCTATGAGGTTCAGACCATATATTGTTGTAGGCAGTTTCAAAGCCTATATTAATCCCTGGAGTTTGTTTTAAGTTATCCTCAGATCTCTTCCCAGTGCCTGATTTATGCGCTGATCCCCCAGATTGTCTAGCAGGAGACTGCATGGAACTTCTGTGAGTTTTTGACCTCATTGAACTACCCACCACACCGGCGTTTCGCCCAACAGTACTACTCCCATGTACAAAGTCATAAACAGCTCCTGCATCAGAAGGATCCAGCAAGAGGAAATCTTCATATAGGTCATTGGTGGCTAGCTGCAATCAAACACTGGAAATTCAAAATCTCCTTGGCTCCATCCGATCTATAAATATTTACATAAAAGGAATAGTGTTTCCATAAAATGACTGAAACCTATAGTACCAGATACGAATCTAATTCTCCAGCATCACCAACAGAATCCAAACAATCTCCTTCCAGCACAAGCATGTTGGCAGCAGCTTTTATGAAATGATTTGCCGTATCTTCCTCATCAGATTCATCATCCAAGCAATTTTTAGCCTCCACCGGCACTTCATCTAAACCCAAGAATTCTTCATTTTCCTCACCAAATGCAAAGGACTCTCTTTCATTATGCTCATTTGGGTTGTTCTCCTGCTGATCCTGTCTGCTCATGCAGATAAAAAAACAAAAAGAGATCAAAAACTTCATCAGTAAAGAAAACAGAATGAAAAAAGATATGCTGCAACAAAGGTTAATAACTCTATGAAAAAATATCATGTGAACAAACTAGAGTACAAAGAAAAAACAAAAACATTTCTGAAAATGTTGCTGCCTGTCTTATAAACGAAGCCCCACATGAGATTCTGATACAGAGTCACATGAGATTCTAAATGCTGCTCAGATTGGAAACAGAGAAACATCAAGAGACAGTGCTGCAAGGAACTTTTTAGTGACACGTTGTAGCAAAATGCACCATCATATTTACAAACTTATCCTTCTGGAATCAACCAGATCCATCAGCTGAATACTTAACTATCAGGAGACTCGCAACCACATTGAATATCAAACAAATCAAATCAGTCAATTTGCCAGTAGAAGATTGCTTTTTAACCAAACAACTTGATATGCAAAAGACTGCTTTCACATCACCAAGGGACACAACTCAGGCTCAACCAATAAGAAACACTTACAAATTCCAAGTCATGAAACTTAAATCTCTATCTCCATGCAAACGAGAATAACCATAATCATACTGAAATTGAAAACCCAAACTCAAAACCAACTGATACACCACTGGTCCTGGTGGACCGCACTCGAACTTCGTTTTTTTATGGTCTCAAGCATGATGGAGGACAAATTGTCACATAGTGAAATAAAACATTCTCTACAGAAGACATTGGTTTACTTACAAATAAAACTATTCAGCAAAACTGTGGAGCAAAAGACTTTGGGGGGCAACAAACCTTAAATTTATGAAAGAGCTAAGGTAGAGAGCCTACGGAAGACAGTGATTTACTTACAAATAAAACCATTCAGCAAAACTGTGGAGCAAAAAACTTTGGCGCACAACAACCCAGTAAAGTGTCCGAGTCAACCGGTTCAACCATAAAATTTAAATCTTAAAAAAATAAAAAAAAGGTGAACCCCCTACTGAAAATTTCAAAAATCTTAAAGCTAGGAAAAGTGTTTAGAGCTGCTCACCTACAACATCCTTTTCAGCAAACAAGTTTTTTGTTAATAAATTAAATGCGACTGAGCAATGTGGCCTGTAAGAAAGTGGAAGATTTCAAAGAATTTTCCAATGTATTCTTCTCCGTTTAGGAGGCTATTTATAAGATATTACATGCTGATTTTAGGTCCAACTTAGATCCTAAAATCAAGGTACAGAATCAATCACGGATTGATGGAAACAATTAGTTTCCTACAATTAAGCTAATCTAATTTACATACATTCTATTACAGTGCACACACTCCCCCTCAAGTTGGTGTATAGATATCGGTCATGCCCAACTTGTCAATTATACCATGAAATGTCTTCCCTGATATGGCCTTCATGAGCATATCAACCAACTGACTCTCAGATTGAATAAAAGGGAATTGTATGATTTTTGCATCGAGGTTCGCCTTGATGAAATGACAATCAACTTCAACATGTTTAATCCAATCATGTTGAACCGGATTTTGTGCAATTGCGATGGTTGCCTTGTTATCACAATGGAGGTTCATAGGTTTGGCGTATTTAATCCCTACGTCCCTCGGTACATTCCTTATCCATAACAATTCGCATACACCATAAGTCATACTCGGAATTCAGCTTCAGCACTTGATCTTGATACTACCTTCTGTTTTTTGTTTTTCCAAGTAACAAGATTCCCTTCCACAAAAGTAAAGTAACCCGACGTGGATCTTTTGGTTGTCTGATCACCTGCCCAATCAGAATCTGTATATCCATCAATATTAGAGATACCATTTTTTGAGAATAACAAACCTTTTCCTAGAGTACTCTTTAAGTATCTCAAGATCCGATAGACTGCTTTCATATGTTCTTCACTTGGTGCATGCATGAACTAACTCACAACGCTCACTGCATATGCTACATCAGGCCTTGTGTGTGATAGGTAGATTAATCTTCCAACTAATCGCTGATAACGCCCATTGTCTGCAGGGATTTGATCTAGAAGAATTATGAGCTTATTATTCATTTCCATGGGCGTCTCTATTGGTTTACAGTCAAGCATTCCGGTTTCGGCTAGAAGGTCCAACATATATTTGTGCTGTGAAAAGAAGACTCCATGTTTCGATCTTGCAACCTCAATTCCCAAAAAATATTTAAGTTGTCCGAGATCCTTCATTTCGAATTTAGTGGCTAAATACTCGTATAAAGCTTGTATTTTACATGGGTCATCTCCTGTCATGATCATATCATCAACATATACAATTAAAATTGTTACTTTTCCTTCTTTGTGTTTTATAAACAAAGTATGATCTAAGTTACTTTGCTTATAGCCAAACTCCTTCATTGTAGCCGAGAATCTCCCAAACCATGCTCTAGGTGACTGTTTCAGCCCGTACAATGACTTCTTCAATTTACAGACTTCACCTTGACACAAAGAACCACTTTTAACTCCGGGTGGTAGTTTCATATAGACTTCTTCTTCTAAGTCGTCATTGAGGAAGGTATTTTTAACATCAAATTGTTGCAGAGGCCATTCTCGATTTGCTGCTATAAATATAAGAATGCGAATTATATTGATCTTAGTTACTGGTGCAAAAGTATCCTGATAGTCTATCTCATACATTTGTGGATATCCCTTTGCCTCTAGCTTAGCTTTATATATGTCAATACTTCCATCCGAGTTGAGTTTCACATTGAACACCCATCGACATCCAATTGTTTTCACTCCTTTAGGTTATGAAACAAGTTCCCACGTGGCATTCTTTTGTAGAGCTTCCACCTCTTCGTTCATCACCTTTTTCCATTTTGGATCAGTTAATGCATCTTGCACATTACTAAGAATAGAAACCCTGGATAATTGATCAACAGTAAATGCATACGATTTAGTCAACCAATTGGAGGACACATAGTTGTTAATTGAATATTTGGTCTTAGCTTCAAGATCAGGTTCATACTGTTTCTTTGGTACTCCCCTATTCAATCTTTGTGGATATCTAGGAGTCATATTTTCTGTAGGAACACATGTTTCAATAGATTCATCAAACACAGGATTCGTATTTACCTGAGGAGGAACATTTTTGGTTGATTCTTCACTTGAAGGTGCAGACAGAGGCAACTCTGAGGATTCTTTAGGAGCAATTAATGATTCACTCTCGGCTTCATGGTTGGGAGCATAGTCTTGTTGCACATCACGACAACCTGGTTGGTTAAAAAATTCATTTACTGCTTCTAACTCAGCACCTCCATTATTCTCTTATTGATTAAAGAAATCATTCACCGCTTCTAACTCAATAAACTCAGCCCATCCACTATTTTCTTCACTTGAGCTCTCCTCCTGAAAAGAATTTTGAGAGACTCTCCCTGAGTAATAAGGTTTTAATTCATGGAAAGAGGCATCTAGAGTTACATGGAGCTTTCGGGTGTGTGGATCATAGCATCGATATCATTTTTGAAAATCAGAATAGCCAACAAAAACACATCGTTGGGCACATGGATCAAGTTTATTTCGCAAGACTTTGGGGATATGAACATATACAGTACACCCAAAAACCCGGGGTTCAAGATTCGGAAGATGGGGAATGAAAATTAGGGAGTGCAATTTTTGTTGAGGAGTTTGAAAGTCTATAACTCGAGAAGGTGTTTGATTGATAAGGTAGAAGACAAATTTGACAGTTCGCCCCAATAAAACTGAGGCATGTTTATACCAAAGAGAAACACGCACTACTTCCAAAAGTTGCCTATTCTTCCTCTCTGCCAATCCATTTTGTTGGGGAGTATAAGTGCATTAGGTATGATGACAAATTCCATGATTGTTCAGAAAATTACTAAGAGAAGCATCAACAAACTCGGTACCATTGTTAGATTACAAAACACGAATCTGCTTCTGGTATTGAGTGTGTACCATTTGGTGAAATTTCTGAAAAACTAGACACACATCACTCTTTTTTATAAGCAAGGATACCCAAGTCATTCTAGTGCATTCATCAATAAAGGTCACAAAACACCAAGCTCGAGAAATAGAGGGAACCTTTGCAGGACCCCAAACATCAGAATGAATAACCTCAAAAGGTTCGAAACTCTTATTCAAACTCGGTAAATAAGAGATACGGTGGCTCTTAGCTAGTTTGCAAGTGTCACAATGAAAATCCAAATTATTCAAACCTGAAAAGAGTTGTGGTCGCAATTTCTTAAGGTAACCAAAGGAAAGATGACTAAGTCTTCGATGCCATAACCATATAGTTGCTTGAGCACTATCCTCACTACTAGCTTGATTTACCTGACTGATTTTCGATCCCTCATTCTCTGTTAACTCCTAATAATAAAGTTTGCCCCATCTAACACCATAACCAAGAATCTTCCGAGTTAGAATGTCCTACAATACACAATAGGAGGGCAAAAAAGTTACAATACAAGCAAAAGTTGAAGTAATTTGGCTAACAGACAACAAATTGTATTCAAGAGATGGAACAACAAGGACAGTATCTAATATAAGATTATTCGACAAGATAACTGATCCTTCCCCAATAATAGGAGAAGTACTACCATTGGCAGTGGAAATAACGGATTGAGGAGAAGGTAAGACAAATTTTAACTGACTGGAATCCCTCATCATGTGATCGGATGCACCTGTATCAATAATCCAAGTTCTATTCTTAGAATATGAAGAGAATATTGAAGCTTTACCAATAATACCTGGATGGGCAACATTCGCCGTAGGCAGTAGCTTTTCCGCAACAATCTTTTTCCGAGGTCTTTTTGAGAAATCCCACCACTCTAGATAACCAATAATCTTGTGAATGGCCTTTTTCTCGGCAGTGAGTATATACCTGGTTGTTAGCTTTTGCAAAGATTGGACGATAGCTCCCCATTGTCTGTCTCTGAGTTGATTCGGATTTTCGGTTCGGTTCGGCAGTCAAGTTCAGACCAATTCGGTTCGGTTTTGGTCCGATTCGGTGTTGCTTTCGTTCGGTGCTGGTCCGGTTCGATTCTGGTCCGGTCCGATTCGGATTCGCTAGGTTGACCCACAGATAAATAAAGGAACAATGTTCCTAAGTTAACAAAAAATTAAAGGAGCACCTTCGTCTTCTCCATCGACGTTGGTGGTTCGGCGGCAGTTCGTCTGCTTTCGGGAGTCCCGCCTGATTTCGGGGGGCGGTGGCTCGGTCTTACGGCGACGAACACAAAAAAACTTCTTCGGTGACGACAAAGCGTCTTCGGCGACAGTGACGGTGCGTCGGCGTACTTCAGCGGCGGTGGTCGGCAGCTTAAACAGTGACGTTTTTTGGCTAAGGAAACCGTCAGTCCACTGAATCGCAAAAAAAAAAAAAAAAAACTCTTCTTCGACAACGACAGCGTCGGCTTCCTTCGGCGTGGTGGTCAACAGCGACAACCGGACTGGTGGTGCAGTCGTCGACGGTTGCGCCAAAATGGGATGACGACGGAGATAATCAGCGACGACGGGAAGCTACGAGACAGAGCTTCTGCTCTGTTCTTCAAACAACGGAAAGCTACGGAACAGAGTTTCTGCTCTGTTCTTTGGCAACGAGAAGGAGAAGGATTCCCGCTCTAATACCATGTAAGAAAACAAAGGATTTCAAAGAATTTTCCGATGTATTCTTCTTTGTTTAGGAGGCTATTTATAAGATATTACATGCTGATTTTAGTCCAACTTAGATCCTAAAATCAAGGTACAGAATCAATCACGGATTGATGAAAACAATTAGTTTCCTACAATTAAGTTAATCTAATATACATACATTCTATTACAGTACACACATGGCCTTTAAATTTGATTTGTTTGAAGCCACCAAAAAATATATGTTGCAAATGGAGATTAAAGTGGTTACATGTAGTACAGATAGCTCATAGATGGAAGAAGTAAGTGGAAAGTAAACTAAATACACTAGACCACCCAGAAATTTTTAGTAACTCCGTCCCTTGATTTCTTCAGCCCTGTACATGTAGAGGATGTTCCTGGGGCTTTTGATACTAAACAGACACCCTAAAGTTCCATCACTATTCACTACCGGACATCCCGATTGCAGCATACTAGAGGAGGTCAGGATTTAAGACTTTTCGATCAACTTAAGTAAAAACTATCGGGATGAAATCTCAATGGATTTCCCTGGTGCATCAGAATGGCTAGGTGGTGCATCAGAAAGATTTTAGAAATGAAAGAAAACTAGACACAAAAAGAACCCCAGATAATTTTTTGTGGACTACAACCACATACACAAACTAAAGATCGATTAAAATTTCACAAAACACACAGATACGAAATGTGCATAATTATATAAGAGCGAATCTATTTCACGACAGAAAGAAGGAAGTATCAAAAGTTTTGCACTCTGCACCAGTATGAGCATAGTAAAGAGGATAAGGGAATGCAGCACAAAAGAGTCACAATACTACCTCTTCTGTGATATGAACTCCAGGGCGTGCAGAACCAACGAATACAAATATTCAACTTTTCTACTGTACACTTGAATGGATCCTTGGATAACCAGGGCAGCTGCATACACGGAAAGTTAGACTACAGAAACACTCCTTAAGGAAATAGAGACTATATGCAGGGAAGGAGGGCAAAGCATAAAATCAAAAGAACCTTCAGCGAAATTAATGGATAAATTCCCATCTTCGTCATTGGAGATTTCTCCAGAACAAATCTTTAAGAGGTAATCTTCGAGCTTCTTGGCAAGGTTAACTTCCCAGTTCGACTCAAGATCGCGATTCGGCTGCAGAAACTGAAATTTGCAGCCGCTTTCGGCTCCTTCTCCTTTATCGTTCATATTATTGCGGCGAAAGTGGACCACCCATACACTTCTATACGCTAAGCGCCAAAACCCTAGATTTCGGAGGTTAAGGAAGGCTCGAGCCTTTTTAGAGACAGAAGATCAAAAATCAGAAAATGGTAACAATGAAACTTGAAGAGGAGTTCTGGACTCTCGCCGGATCGAACTTCGTAGACGGTAATGCTAATTTTCTGCTTCGATCAGGGGTGGGAGGCTAGGAACACTGAGAGAGAGTTGTCAGAGAGGCACCGCGTTTCAAATTTCGCAGTCGCCGTTTTCCCGCTCGAACGTTAACTATGCGGCTCTGTTGCGATGGCATTTGTGGGCATTTTGTGGGCCTGATTGGTATCTGATTTGTGGGCTTGCGGTCGTTTTCTTTCACTACGGAATGTACTTTTGTTATCTATTTGTATCTAATTTGTATCTAATTTGTTGGCTAACAATCTAGCTTCAAGTTTGTGTTTGTTATAGTAGAAAGTATTGGAAAAAAAAAAAAGCACATAAAAAAATGGATTGACTAAAATATTTTGGATTTGTACCAATTTTTAGATGAAAGTTTTTTTTCGCATGATTCTAAAGATGATAGAAAAATAAGTTTCATGTTACTTCGATAGGAAACTAGGAAAACTATGCAAGCTCCATCATACATTTAAAATTTTTCAAAAAATACATGTCAAACAAATTGTATATAAAATTATACATACATTTTACATTAATTTGGGTATGACCTCAACATAAAATTGAGCATGACCTCTACTTAAAATTAGGCATACGGGTGACATCAAATCTAGCTAAGTCTGAACCTTCCTATGTTCGAGCCGAGCTTAATTTAAAGATTTCAAACTCGAACTTGAGCCGACCTAGCCTCGAGAGTAAAATTTCAAACTCGAACTTGAGCTTGAGCCTAATAATTTTAACCGAGTTCGAGGTTAACCTATATTTAATATTCTACATCAAATATATGTCAAATAAATTATCTACAAAATTATGCATACATTTTAAAAAAAAAAGAATGATAAGGGAGGTTCGGGATTGAATCTCGATAATGGATTAGAACCCACCAATATTAATCTTTTTTACCCCCAAATGTTGTCTAACTTATTTTGTAATTTTTGAATCTAGCCATAAATTTACTATGGCATCCTTAGTGCCCCTGATTGAAAATTTATATTTTAGGAAAAACTAGAAATATTTTTCCTAGAATACATATTTTTTAAAAAAACCTTTAAATAAATTCATATTACTATTAGAGACTTGTAAGAAAATTACAAGAAATATTTTAAAATTTTCATAGGAAAGTTAAATGGACCTTTTATTACCTCTTCTAGGGAAATAAAAAAAATTAATATTCAATCTAATATATTACTATACTTATAGATAAATTTTTAATCAAATAAAATGTCAAACACAATTTTTTTATGAAAATTGCCTCATGCTAAAAGTATTATAGCATCAACTATCAAATACTTATTCAAAAATTTTCTATAAGATTTTCTAGCCTATCTTGGCAAGAAAACCTTACTTATAAAATAATATAATTTTTTAATAAGAATATCTAATTAGAAAAATATTTCCCAAAAACATGAGGCACTAATAATCCCTATATTTCTCACAACTTAGGTCTCAACTCTCTCTGGTTTTCCGCCGAGATGACATGGAGCAAGGGAGCGGCGCTAGCGAGGACCTGTCATCGGGCAGCGGCGACGAAAATAGAGGAGAAGTAATCGAATGAAGAGGAATAAATCAGAGGGAAGGGGATGAAGCGGCCGGCGAGGAGCTATTGACGGGGACAGAGGCGGAAGGGAGGGGCTGAGCGTCCTCCCCCCCACCCCCCCCCCCCCCCTCCCACTCTCGCTCTCGATCTCGCAACTCACGATTTGGCTCGTGAGCTTTCGAGCCGAACCTTGATTCGGTTGAGCTCGGCTCGTTAACTCAAACGAGCCATAGTTGGATCTCGAACTCGAGCCATAGTTGGATCTCGAACCGAGTTCGAGATCCAAGTATATCAATCGAATCGAACCGAGCCGGCTCAGTTCGACGCCACCCCTAATAGCAACTCTCATACTAAAAATGGGAGGGTTTCCTATTCAAGAAATATTCACATCTTGTCAAAAGGGAATAGTTACAAACCTTTTCCTTAGTAGCTACTTTGTTATTTATGTTGACTAGTTCCCTTATTAATTTATAAATTTCATATTCGTAATTATTTCCTAATTTAATAGGTTGTAAGAGAGTTAAGGGATATTTTTGCTACTATATAAAAATGTTAGTTAACCTTAATAAAAACGAGAGAAGTGGAGGATTAGCCATTCCAAATCCACATTAGAAAACACGTTTCCCTCGCATACCTCTCTTTCCCAACATGTATTTGAATTCCAAAATTTCTTATCAACTCTCTCACGTTCGCCACTTGAACTCAACATTACAAACCAACACCAGACGGGTCTATTACACTGGTATCAGAGCGACAACCCAAGGAAGTAATAAAAAGAGCTCTAGAAGACAGTATTGTGGTTCAATGGTCAGTTCTACCCAATAACCGAGTTTTACTCAAAATTTCATTTTTAGAAGGAATTCCCATGGGAATGATCACTAGAAATCGAAGGAGAAACTCAGAGAAGAAAGTTAACAAAACAAGTCTTCAATAAGTAAGTTTTGAAATGGAACATAAAGATGAAATTTTTCTAAAAAAGAGACTTCTCATATATGCCAAGTACCTTTTAACACACCTTAGCCAATTTACAAAGAAAATATTCAAGAGATAATTCTTGAATATGAGAGACTAAGAACTCTAATATTTGGACTTTAGAATGAGGAAACAAGACTTTCTAATTCAAAAATTTCAGACTTTGTCAAAAAAGAATACTAAACTCATATGGGGAAGAACTTCTCTTAAGAAAATTATTGTGAAGAAAGATAAAAAAAAAAAAGTTTTAATGAAGGAAAGATGCTCAGTTGGTAAAATCTTAACTAAAATTTGAAAACAAATAGGAAACTTAGCAACTCAAAAAGAGAAGCAAAAAATTCGGCTTAAATTCAGATTTTTGGCATCCAACAAGATACCTGCATGACCTTTGATTTTTTCAATGTGGATATCTCTCTAGAAATATCAGATTAAGAAAGATTTTTGGGATAGATAGTAGACTCACATAACCTTCTTTTGAAATATAGTTTTCAATATAAATTCTTAGTAATGTTGGTACAAACCATTCAAAAAGTTGAGGTTTTCTACTGCTACATTAAACTTTTCTGCTGCTAGACCTTTACTGTTTCAAATATCAATTTTTCTTTCTAGAAAAATCTGATTTAAATGATTCTATTTCATTTGGAAACTAGACTTAAAAAAATTTCCAATAGTATATAATTTGCTATATGAAACATACGGTAAGAGAGTTAAATATCTAATGAAAATATATGGATTGGGAAAGAAGACTAAAAGAAAAACGAGAAACTCTTTTTTTCCTTTTTCTTCTTCTTCCTCCCTTTTTTCTCCATATTCCCCTTTTTCCATCTCAGATCTTTACCTGATTTGATACCCTGTTGATTTCTACAGTCAACACATAAACCCAAGAGATCTCAAAGGAAGAAAAGAAGAGAAGAACTTTAGCTCTTGGGAGAGAAGGGTGAATAAACCAAGGGAGAGATAGAAGAAGTTTGAATGTTCTACCCCATGCCTTAAGGCTATAATTATAGTTGTGTGAAGGTTATTATAATGACTACAATGCTTTGAAGGTTACATGTTTGAAAAGGAAAAAGACATAAGAGGATATACACCAGCTTGCATAATTACAATTATATGTTATCTCAATGAAACTTCTTCTTATTTACTAGCCATATCTCCCCTACACATGTAGGTCTCTTTTAACATTTTGTATTTCAATTGTATAAAAGTGAATTTGTATCTACTTCCTCATCAACATACTAAGTGTGCCAATTCACATGGTAGATAATAAAGACAACGAAGATGAGTTGGAGGATGAAGTCGAGTACGAGGAAGAAGAAGAAGGAGAAAATAAACCTATGGAAAAAAATGAAAAATAAATGCAATTAGATGACAATGAATCCAAATAACTTTCAATAGTCAACAACTTTTTTATATATGAATGCATTTATTTTGAAGTCTTTCGTGTCCTTTATTAGTAACATTATTGACATTGTAAAAAATAATACAGATCATCTTACATCATGCCTCCTCATCCAGATAGGCTACTACTCCCCTATCTTGCACCATCCAAGGACAGTCCGACAGATTCAGAGGTGCATGATGATGAGCCACTTGGGGAGGATTATCGAGTCCCAAAGACCCAGGGTATTAAAGACTAATCAAAATGTATTTTTTATTTATCATAAATTATTATATGTTTTTTGTTTATTTGTTTAATTCGCATATAGCTTTCGAGCTTATATAGATGCATTGACATCTTCTCCATCCACATCCTTGTTATGCGAGGATGTGGCTCGTCAAAGGGCTCCAGAGTGGATGACATCATGAGAAAGGTAGGAAGGAAGATCCCTAAGGAGTTTAGGGATTTACAAAGGATGACATCGAGGATTTATTGTCCCTCTTCACTCATTAAGTAGGCCTTTATCTATCACAACCACATGGATGCTAGGGTAGAGAAGTTCAAGGCTTACATTGATGATCAGTTATCATTTGGCACTTGTATATCAAGGTAAATATTATAGATTACTCAATTAGATTTTTTTTTCACGTACATATGTTGATAAAATTTGTTGGGTGTTACTCTTTTGATTAAGTATAAATTTGACGTGTAATGCAAAAGGCAAAACAAGGTGCCAATTGACGAGTGTATAAGGGGATGGGTTTAGCTCAGCCACATGTACCCAAGATGCTTGACCATCCTCTTCTCACATGCATCTCGAGGACATGTTGTGTCAAACTCAGGAGTAATCGAGTCAGACTCATGAACTTAGGGATGTACACAGTGAAAATCAAGAGTTTCAATGTGCAACTGAAGTTTATTTATTGCTATCCAAAAGAAAACAAATAGTTACCTGCTTTAGTACAAACAATTTCCCATGCAACAAGAAACGTTGCTATTGACTAAAAATTAGCAGAAAACTTTCAGCCCTAAAATGTAAATTTCAACTGAAAGTTAGAAAACTACAGAACACCTTTATGCATTGAAATACAAATTCCAGTAGAAGTTTATGTGTGTTGCACTCAAAGGAACAGAAACAGGAGTAAAATCTTTATGGGCAGATAGTTTTGCTTAACTTGTCAATCAAGGGTTGAACTTTTTATATCTCCTCATAAATACAGCTAGACAGGACTAAAATATAACATCGATTTCAAAACATATGCAATGAATAGCATTTTTGTCATTGAATTTCAAGCATATATTATTAAATCTTATATCCAACAGCAATGGACACAAATATTGGGAGTGGGGATAAAATGCAGCCTTCCCAGCAATGAAATATTGAATATTAAGATATATTTCAGAATAAATGAATACATAAAATAAATATTTGAGACCCACATAAATACTTGCATGATGTAGATAGTCTTGCTATAGCAAAGTTAGCAAAGAGGACACTACATTGGTAAGAGAAGTCAGACAGGTAAGTCAGAGAGCTTAAAACAATCAATTTTTCAACTTGGTACTTCAAAAAAAAAATATAATTCACCATCCAGTGTAATCAAACATATATGAATGATAGATGCAGCTGCAGGATGGAACCAAAAAAATATGTAATTTCATCCATCTTCTGTAAGATGTTAAAGCATAAAACACATAAAGGCTACATCTTAGGGATCTGACATTCAACAAAAGCAGAAGAACCGCATAAAAGCAATCTCAAAACAGCATGGCAAGTCTCACTCCAGTATATTTACAGAACAACTCGTATATTTCCTGACAAGACAAGTTTGAACATTCTACACAAATCTTAAAACAGCATGCAAGTCTCACTCCAGTACATTTACAGAGCAGCTCATATATTTCCCCACAAACAATTGAAGACAGCAATCTAAGATACACCTATTCAAACTACAATAAGAGATAAATACATTAACGTTGGGAATGTTCTACACAAAAGTTTTTTTTATGGATGAAATACATAATGATAAAGCTGGTATGTCCAGAGAAAAATTAGAAGAAAAACAAGGAAAATGTACAACTTCGATGGCAGAACACCAACTTCAATGTCATGTGTTCCAAGACCCATTTCACTTCCAGTGCCAAAACCAAGCATCTGAGCATTTTAATCATAACTGGCATTCAAGAACTTCAGCAACTCATTCCGATTATTTTCCGCCAGCTTGTCCTCCTTTGACTTCTCAAGCTTCAAGAGTATCTAAGCAAGAAATACGAGGTCACAATACAAATGTTGACCCATTTGACCTCATTGGCTTACAATAAAAACTAGTTTTGAGCTAATACCTTTTTTCCAGAAACAGCACTTCGGCGCACTCCGTCTTCTTTTTGTCGACCTAGAAACTGACAAGTTAACGAAACAGTTAGCTGTAGAACTAGGAGTTAAAGAAGCGACTTACTAACTATTTTGTGTTTAAGAACCTTGGACAGCGGCACAGGATTGCTGCTACTTTCTCTTTGCTCCTTCTATATATCAGCTCCCATAGCCAAGAGAAACCCCCAGCAGAGAAAAAAGAGCCAGAAAGTCAATCAAGCGACATTTCCAGGTTGCAGGCATCAGCTCCAATGTGAAAGAGCCAATCCACAAACAAGCAGCAAATTATATGAGCACCTCGTAAGTGGGCAAATATCGAACAAAAAGGTCTATTATGGTACTTCTAGCATCATTAGACAAGAAATAAAAACGGTACAATCAAGATAAGGAACTAAAATTTAGAATCAGCAAAAAAATAGTAGCCTACCTCTTTGAGCTTGTGCTTGTGTTGTTTGCTCCAATGGCTCTTGCGTTGATTCTTATCCTGGGTCGACATAGAGACCAAATAAAGAAGGCCAAAACGGGTGCAGGATTTGAAGGAAGAAAAAAGCAAACAAAACAACCAAAAGAAACTGAAATGGGTGTACCTTCTTTGACTTGGCATTTTTCTTATGTTTTCTCGGATGATTAGATCGCTCATGTTCACTATCAGAAGGGCTCTCACTACAGAAAAATTAAAGGAGAGCAGGAGATATTAGAAGCCTGTAAGTAAATGATGGGGAAGAAACAAATCCATAAATCCATAAAGCGGTTTCTAAAAGACACCGGGTTTGATGCCTTGGTCAAATGCATCAGCGTAGGAAAAATAGGAACGCGAACCAATTGTCTATTAAAGAATGGCCAAATACTTCCCGGGCCTAATCGAGTTCCATGTCATATACAATAACCACACAATAAAAGGTCATTAGAGAAATTGTGAGGAAATTGAAACTACGCAGTAGGACGTCCATTCAATTGCCAATTAGTAACCCTAAAACAAACTACAGTAAAAGAATTCATAATACAATTTCAACGACATTACAGAGAAACGGCAACAAGTAGAAGAAAAGGACTCCATATATCTAGGCATAAAACCTGTAATAGACACTAGATGAGGAAGATGAAACATCGGAAGCATGGTGTCTTCGCTTCCGCTTCGATGTTTTCCGGTGATTTTTTCGGATCCTTAGGGGGTCTTTCTCCTTGCGTCGACGGCGGCGATCACGATGAGAAGATGTAGACGGAGAAGATTCAGACGAAGAGTTCCCAGAGGAGGAAGAAGATGAAGCCGCCATGGCAGATTTCAGCTGCTCCTGGTTTCGTTCAGCTTCCGTAAAACAAGAGACGATAGAATTAACCCTCGATACGATCCTCCTGCGCGTCCAACCCCAAAGACCTAAAGCTTTCATATGGCCAGGGATGTATTAATATGGAACATCATCGGCTTTGGGCTTCACCGACGGGTAAAAATGTAAAACCTGTGTCCTTTACTCTTTATACGGCTTGCGACAACCGTGGATTTTGCATCGAATAGAATTTGTCCTCTTTGTTCTCCCTTCGTTTTATTTATTATCCATATATAAAAATAATGATAGAGATAAAAATAATTAATATTTGAATTAGAGATAGGACTCATATTGTAGAGTCCTAATCACTTATTATCTCTCTGTGTAATTCTATAAATAATTTATACCTGATCAATAATAATCATAATAATATTATTTATTGTTCATATATTCTATAATAAGAACTTCTTCTTATCATAGAAATTGGGGAAGTTTCTTATCTGCAACCACATACATTAAAAGAAGAAAATAAAGAAAAAAATAGATGAATTAGATCTTTCGCATTTACATTATAGTACATATGCACGTTCAACAACTGATGAGAGTTCTATACCAATCGACTTCTCTATTAGTAAGAACTACTTTACCCCATATTGGTTCACTAATTAAATGACCACCCCAGAATGTCCAACATGTGCAGTCCTACCTACTCGATGAATATAATCTTGCATCAAAGTTTATAAAAATACAGTAAAACATATAGGAATATTGAGTATAAGAATTCATGCTTCAAATTTTGTTATTTTTTTGAGTCACAACTCAATTTGAATATTTCTAGAGGAACCATGGAAATATTCCAAGGTATCCTGAATGCAACGTAAGACTACAACAAAACAATGCCTAAAGACTACAACAAAGCAATGCCTACATTTTCACAACAAGAAGGTATAAAATTGCAACTACCAAATTAACCTTAG
Source organism: Aristolochia californica (assembly GCF_029961685.1). Lineage (NCBI taxonomy): Eukaryota > Viridiplantae > Streptophyta > Magnoliopsida > Piperales > Aristolochiaceae > Aristolochia > Aristolochia californica. Next base: position 44,650,692 of record NW_027181992.1, on the reverse strand, counting down.
AATTACTAGGTATGCCAAAGTTGATGACCGTATCCATAAAAGCAATATCATGCTCTCTACTATCTCTTTGCTTGTTTCAGGAACCAAATGATGTAAATAGAACATAAAAATTGTATTTATGAGTTGAAGCATCAATGAACAATTGGGTGTAACACTAAAAAAAGAGAAAAGACTCCAATATGATTGAGCAATGTATAACATAGAGCTAATAGCGCTCCAGTTAGAAGGTTTTTTTTCTTGTCAATGTTAGTTTCGAGTGGAATGATAACCTACAGCCATCCCATAGTTGTGGGATACACCCTTCTGAAAAAGGTTGGCTAGATAGTATTTGTTATTATTTTTTTCTCACTCAATAAAATCATGCACATAATTGCCAACCTCAAGAAAATCTCTATGTTCATGTTTTCTAGGAGATGATCAAGGATGCAAAAAGAAAACCCTCAAGTCATAGATGATTGTAACGAGGTCTCTTCCTTGATATAATAGACAATATCCACACGAGCACAATCAAGTCAAAAGTTTCCTACGATCTAGATGATAAAATACTTAATTTTCCCCCAATGAACATAAGACAAGAAGCAATAAAGAAGCAACAATGAAGGACGTCATTTACAAGAGAAGAAGGAACGAACAATATCCATAGGAATACAATCAAATCAAAAGTTCCCTACTAGTCTAATGATAGAATACTCAATTTACCCCAAAGAACTTATGACAAGAAGCAAAGAAGAAGCAACGACGAAGGACGTCACTTACGAGTGAAGAAAGAACCCACAATATCCACATGAGCACAATCAAGTCAATTTCCTACTAGTCACATGATCAAATACTCAATTTCCCTCAAGGAACCTAAGACAAAAAGTAAGGAAGAAGCAACAATGAAGGACACCACTTACAAGAGAAGAATGAAGGGCAACACCTAGGAAATTAGCAAGTGATGCATATGCATGAGAGATAAATAGATTGAAGGGTAAAAAGGGGGTTTTGCATGAGGAGACAACTCAAGGGTAAATGTGGAATCTTAAGAGGCTGGTCAAAGAAGTATTACTTTCCTTTTTTTAAAAGGTTTCTAAAGTTTTACTTTCCACTTTTTGAAAGATCTCTAGATATAAGATTTTATTTGATTTATTAGTTTCTTAGGATCTCTCCTTAAATTATGTAATCTTTCCTTGATTTATTTAATTAGAAAATCCTAATTGATGGAGGAGTTTTCCAAATAATGTAATGGGAAAAGTATAAATAGGGGTGTTGACTGATTGATAAATCAATTAGGTTTTTTTTCCAAAATCTGTCTTATCTATCTTTCCCCTTTCCAATTTGTATCCTAACACCTAGGGTGGCATTGAGTCGAACAGAACCCGAACCTACCTATGTTCGAGTTGGGCTTGATTTAAATATTTCAAACTCGAGCTCGAGTTCGAGCTCCAACCTACATTTAAAACTTTACATAAAATACATGTTGAATAAACTATATATAAAATTATACATAAAATTTACATAAAATTGGACATGACCTTTAAATAAAATGGGGCATGACCTCTATACAAAAACCCTGCATAAAGTTGTCTACGCACTCTACATCAAATTATTCATAAACACTGCATAAAATTATACATAAACCTTATTCAATAATCAAACACAAAAACATCATTGAAATATCAATATCAATTTACAATCACCTAAATAAAAACTATACATCTAGTATAAATTTATAAACTCTAACTCTTTCTCTTCGTGCTAAAAAACAATATAAGAAGTCCCCGTTCGCATGAGGAAAATCTCCACCTATGAAAAAAACAAAAGAATAAAACTTATTATTGTCAGAAAAAAAATTATTCTTCCACTACTAATTACTTAAAATACTAAAAAATATTAAATTACCAAGATGAGAAAAAAGATGAAAAATCAACCTTATTAAAGCAACCACCCTTCTAAATCCTTGCCAATTCTCATACCACTCTGGTTAGTTGTTCTTCCTCTCGCCAGACAAGTTAGTTATACATCCGACCTTACTAGACCAGACCCTCCTCTTGCTAGCCGACTTCTTATAGGCTGATGAGAAATGGAACTGTCTCTTTCTTGTGAACACTAATCATAAGTGGCAAAAGCCGCCTCCATCTTAATTTCTTGTCCATAAGCTCTCCGCACGACTGTCATCATTCTGAATTTCTTTTTATACACTGGTGCATCTGATTGCCCCTAAGACACTGATGGACAAACGCCTTTGGCTATCACCCGAATTTGTTGATTCACAACGATTATACTAACCAGCTCGCAAAGCATGTGACAAAAAAAAAAAAACAATGTGCACTTCAACGTGACACCCAACGACCTACGTGGAAGACAACAATACCCCTTTGTTCTTTTTTTTTCCGTCGTTGATTCTCGGTTTCCCGATCGAGCCCCATGACTCTCCATCGCCCTTCCCAAATAACCTCTTTTTGTGACCATCTTCTTCTCCATATCCAGCCATGGTGCCATCTATCATCTCCTCCATTGCAAAGATAGAAAAGGAAGAGATAGAAACGACATTGCATATCAGAAAGCTACAAGATTCAGATTAAACTAAGAAACAAAAGAGATGAAAATGAAACTACATATCAAAAGGTATTAAACCATCACACCTTTAGTAGGAGCAAAGAATCTCACTAAAAAAAAAAAAAAAAAAACACCTTTGACAAAATTAAAGCAAAAAGAATGCATAATGACGAGATTGCACAGAGAAACCTGAGCAAAAAAAAAAAAACAGTAAGTCTTTGAAGCATGAAAAGCCCCAAAAATCTTTAGACGATCATTTCCTTTCCAACGTGCAGGAATCTCCATGGCTGATTTCACCTCCTCTCCTCTACTAGAAGCATAAACCTTGTTGTAAGGGAGGATAGAGTGTCTACTTGGGAGGATGTTGTCGTGGCTGCCGAAAACCCTGTTCCTGACTGCTGTTTAGAGTGGAGAGGAAAGGTTTTAGGCCTTCGGTCCCCGATCCTGATGATGAAGTGTCTACTTAAGAGGAGATTGGGAGGTTGTCGATGTGGCCATCGAAAGCCTTGTTCCCCACTGCTATCTGGAGTGGAGAGGAAAGGTTTCGGGCTTTTGGCATTTTCGGTCCCTGGTCCCGACTCTCGTTTAAGTAAATGAGTCTGTTCGTGAGCTCGTGAATCGAACCAACCCTCGTTCAGGTTCAAATTGTTTACTTAAATGAGAATTCGAGATCGGGTTTTTTGAATTGAACCAAGCCAAGCTCGAGCTATTAACGAACCAGCTTGGTTCGATGCCACCCCTACTAACACTTCTCATCTCTTTTCTCCTCTCTTCTTCTCTCTACTCCTTCTATCTCTCACTCTATCCCCCTCTCTTCCTCTACCTTACTTATTTCTTCTTCCTTTCTCTCTTATTCCTCTTAACCTCTCTCTTTTAATTTTACCTTAAACTATTAAGGAAAGATAAAGGCCTTTTACAAGAGGGTTTTGTCAATTGGTATTAGAGTAGTCCTTTTCTAGGACTTTTGCCATTTCTACCGTTAATCGAATACAAGATCAGTTTGGTTAGACTATATATATGACGATTTATCAAATTATCTCCTTCATAAGAAACATATTTTTATGTGACATTATTGCACTTGGATAAAAGATATTCAGGTATAGTTTCAGAGGAAACAAGTTCAAGTCAATTTGATCTCTCTGTAAAAAGATCTCTTTTAGAGTCAACTAGGATCTTGCTGCTAAATAAAGCAAATCTAACAACTAGAAAAATTCAAGGTGAGAACTTTACATGTCAAATTATATACCAAATTAAAGATCTTCGAGTCTACTTTTCTGGAGCAACTAGTCGTTTGGTATTCTGAACTATGTTGTGTGAGATATCACCATCAAAAGACATAAAAATTAGTCCTACCCAAACTTTCTTCTTGCTTCCTTAAGTTCATTCGATCTAGCTCTCCTTTTTGCTTCCCCCCATTTCCTCATACTCCACATGTTTCACCCCATTCTTGAGTCCCATTAGGGCAACACCCATCTACAAAAAAAAAGAAGAGAAGAAAACCATAGCTCTTCCGTTTAAAAGAAACAAACTCCTCCCTCTTATTTTCTCTCTCAACCTCTTCAACTTATCTCCCAATTTTTTTTCAACCGAATCCACGACCCTAGACCTTACTAAATGGCATCCCACCCCCTAAACACTCTCTCCCTTCTCTAAAATAACCAAAAAAAAAAAACATAGTGATCTTAAGATGCATAAAATGACAACAACAACAACATGAGGTTGTTGCCACAAGTTTAGTCCATTGTTTGGGCAAAAAGATCATTCGTTTGGAAGAAAAAATTCAACACCTAACAAACATGTTTCAATCTTTCATGGAAGCAAGGAATGCAAGGCCTCCTCCCCCTGCTCAACAAAAAAAGAACCATGAAACCTCAACAAAATTTATTTTTGGTAAGCTTTCTTGTTCACCACCACAAAATTTTTCCAAACCAACTTCCATCATATTTTTTCCCCACCAAAAGTTTTCTTCAAAATGTTACCCCACTCAACTTCCTCAAGCCACCTCTCCACCAAGCCAAAATTACCACCCAACAACCCAATCTTATTTCTATTCCTCTGTTCCAGCCACCACACCACTTATCCACCACATCCATACTTTTACACCCAACCATGAAATCCCATCCTATCCTTCTAAAATTTTACCATACCAACTTAATCAATTCCATACACTACCCATATGCCACACTACCCACCTCAATGCCACACTCACCAAAACCTACCCCACGATCCAAAACACTTATTAATACTTCCACTCTCAATTTAGACCTCCGCTAAACCAACTCACGAAACCAATATTCACACTACATCTCAAGAAAACAACCATCGCTATTTTCATCTTCGCCCCAACTTATACGGATCACCAATACCTTATCCGCATACAACCCACCCAACTCCCTCATATTCTCCATCTATATCAGCCATTGCCTCTCCTCCCCAAACAAATCCTCTCCACCAAGCTACTCATCTAGTTATCCTCCCCCTATAACTCACCTATTCCTTTCACATATTACGTCCCTATTTCTCAACTCAACCCCAAATCAAGTCACTTTCCAAAACCAAACTTTAACCAGTCCCAACAAGAATGTTCTCACTCATACCAACAACCGAATACTCACTCTCATGCACCAGTTCTGTATCACAGACCCTCCCATTTGACACAACCAAGACTAAAATGTTGTCACTCTAAGAGAAGTTTGGTTGCACCGAGATTTGGCTCCTAATCTCAACAAGCACAAGCTTAACATAACACAACAACAAAAGCAAAACGAACACAATAAATACACAACTTGGGAGATTGAAGACAAATTCTTACAATCGTTTCTCAATACTTCAACCTTGAGGTCAAGGTTAATCTTCCGAGAGAGGTAGAATGATAAAATCTAAATTTATGTAAAAGCACACATATACCAAGCTAGGAGAGTGGTACAAAATTTTAATTTGGGGATGTATATATTTTTAAAAAGTCTAAGAGATACCACCTTAAGGGTAAAGTGGTAATTCAATTTTATATTTTTAGAAAATCTACGGACACCACTTTGTGGTATTCTTGTAATTTGGGGACCATTTTAAAAAGGAAAAATGCACTCTCCATCACACTCCGTGTTGTTATGATAGAAGAGATTGCCAACCCTTTAGTCATTTTCAAAAGCATTGAGTTTGATATGCTACTAGATTACACATAACGCTTGGTACAAAGGACCAAGCCAAAATTGATGGGAACTTAAAGATATCTTCTTCCAATAGTTCCTCATTCTTCAACCTTGAGAACTAGGTTGGTCTCCAAGGGGGTTGGAATGATAGAATATTCAAGTTCTTGCAAAAAACGCAAGACAAGAAACAAAAAGGAAAGATGTCTCTTACAAGAGAAGAAGGTAGGGCGGCACTGAAATTAGCACATGCATGAGAGACTTGGAGCTTGTAGGGTAAAGGGGGAGGGGGTGTTTTGCTTGAGAAGACAGTTCAAAGGAAAATGTGGAATCTCAAGAGGCTGGTCAAAGAAGTCTCACTTTACTTTTCTTAAAAGATCTCTATAAGCTTTACTTCCCTCTTTTTGAAAGATCTCTAGATATACAATTTTATTAGATTTAAAATTTTTCCTTAAATTATGCATTTTTCCTTGATTTATGTAATTAGGGAATTCTAATTGATTGGGAAATTTCCAAAATATTGCAATGAGAAAAGTATATATAGGGGTGTTAGCTAAATGAAAAATTAGTCAAACATTTTCTAAAAATTTATTGTCTCTCTTTCCTCTCTCCACTTCATTCTCTACTACCTCTCATCTCTTTTCTCCTCTTTTCTTCTCTCTTTCCTTCTAGCTCTCACTCTACCTCTCTTCCTCTATTTTACTTCTCTCTTCTTCCCTTCTCTCTTATTCCAATCCTTGTAACCTCTCTTTCAACTCTTCCTTGAACTTTTAAGAAAATATAAGGACCTTACGCAAATGGGTTATTATCATCAGAGTAGGTTGAACTTTAAATTCCCAATATTGTTATGCAAAATCACTTAGTTGTTGACTCAAGTGAAGTCTACATTTTTTATGATATGGGCATACCATCTCAAATCAGATGTTATAAGCACTAGCTTAGCACCAAATGGCTGCGACAAATTTATGTGCCAACTTTTCCAAAAAAACCAAGTTTTCTTTGCTTAAGTTAGAAGACAAGGTTTCAATATCCATTTCTAATTTCAGAGCCATACCTTTCAGATGAAGCTAAGGCCGATTGGTGCGGATTTGGCCGGGATCTGGTGGGTCAAACTCGTCAAAACCAGATCTGGTTGCCCAATGATCCCAAAGGCTTTATCTTGGTTCCTGATCTAGGATTCAAATAGAAGATGGATTGAACCAAATTCCCCTGATGAGGCCTAAATTCACATTAGTTCTCCTTTTTCTTATACATTAAAAATAGAAGTCATTTAATAAATTATCAATATAAATTAATAATATATTAAATTTACTTACAATAAAAGTTGTTTAATTTTGGTTCAAAGTTGGATTATAATGTTAAGAGTTCTATCTGAAGAATATTACAGTTCTTCATCCACTGATGGTTATCTTAATGTTCAAATCAAAGCACAAAAATTGGAATTTGATTAATATCCACTGTAGCCAGAATTTCTCGCCCCCTCTAAATGAAGAAACTACAAATAGCAAAGTAGAGTCCACTTTAATACTTACAGAGTACTAAGCAGCCAATACCTGAGTCATTTGACCACTTATCGGAATGGCATTCAATCCAAGTTGTCGTAGTATTAGTGACAACAACTTTGTTGCTTCACATGTATGGTGAAGACCATCGTTGTAGTTCTAAACATCTCACTAAGAATACATAGAAGATAACAATCCTGAGTATGCAGATTCAGAAGAGTACATAAATACTACAGTGGCAACTAATGAGGGAAAACTTTCTTAGAGTACAATGGAAGGAAAACAACCTTATGTTTCCCTGGGACCAACTTAAACTGCTGCTTAAGTTTACCAATAGTTGAATATTTTGTGGTTGCCTCAAGTTGGAAGTATCAAAGATTTTGAAGATTACAACTCTCACTTAGAGATACACAAATAAATAAATAAATAAGAACAAAAGATTGGTTTTCAATCTACCTTCATAGAGTTCTTTGGGCATGCTCACTGTAGCTTGCTCACTTATGACATCACGAGTACTAGTTATTCAACATCTTTCTCAAAATAATTCTTAATGAAAAAGTGTCCAGGTATGCTTCAAAACATAAGTAGCATGAATCATCCACTATCATAGTTGAATTTGATAATAGGTTTGAAAAATCTGATATTTGGGTGAAAAATAAGAGAAATAAGAGAAGAAGAGCTTGGAGAGGAGCAACTGTTGTTGCCTTGGAGTACATGCCTAAAAAGGATGCCCCTTTTTCTTTTAATTAGGGGTTTGATTTTTACATAAAAAAAATACCCCTCATAACATAAACTTACATATCTACTAAAATATACCCCTAAAATGAATGAAAAATTAACTATAGGCATATGAAGACATTGCCTACCTAACATACATCATATAAGATAAAAACATAATATCTAATAACCCTTGCTTGTCACGGAAGGATACATGTTCACGTCTTCCCAATGGTTTGGTAAACATATCCCCCAACTGGTCTGAAGATTTTACATATGGAGTTACCACCTTTTCTTGCATAATCACATCTCTAATAAAATGACAAGCAATCTCTATATATTTAGTTCTCTCGTGGACTACAGGGTTGCTTGCAATAAATATGGTTGTTTGATTATAGCACTTCATGACCATAGGACTTGGTAATTAGAAACCAAATTTAAGAAGAACATATTTAATCCACATAAACTCACTAACTGTGTGAGCAATTACTCGATATTCAGCCTTTGTACTAGATCTAATCACAACTATCTATTTTTTTCTTTTCTCGCTTACCTGGTAGGGAGTTTAGTTAGTTGGTTGGATGGGTATTATAGTACCTTTTCTATCTCTTGCCCGATCAAATAGGGGGTTGTCTAGTTGGATAACCTTCTTCTTATGACCTTGTCATCTTCTTTTCTCTTTCTTCCTTTATTGGGCTAGCCCTTGGGACATTCGAGCAAATAGACTATAATAGTGGTTCTTCTCTCTCTAGTTTGGTTAGAAGACTTTCTAACCTTTATTGTCTTGGCCAGTTGGATAGATGGCTTTACTCCGTGCTGTTAGATGGTCTTGCCTTACTTACTATACTGGACTCTCTTGTGCAGCGGGACAGTGCTGATAGGCTGTTCAACCTGTGTGCTTTCTAGCATGAGTTGATTATTTTCATTTTTACATGGGCTATTTGGATGGACCTTGGTTGGTCGAATTGTTATGCTACTACAAATTTCCTTTTTGATATGCAAGACATACTTAATGTACATCATTAGTAAAATTTTAAATGTAATTAAAAACTATATAAACTCAAGCTCATGAATAATGGTGAAAGTGACTCTAATTTTTCTCTTTCTTTTTTAGCATAGCTCCCTTATGTAGCCTTAAGGGTATTTTAGTCTTTATGTAGTTACATATAAATAATAATGAGGAGGCCTAATGAGACACAATACCCAAATTTCTTTGGGCATGCTCTTTGATGAACTCCTTTATTCTTCCTCTTTCTTCTCTTCTTCTTGTTAGTGCTTCTACCCTTTGTTTTTAAAGGGTCTAACACATACTTAACTCTCATTTAATCTAGTTAATCGCAGTCTAAAGTTCAAGGTATTAGGGTAGGCTGACTAAGGGACATTTATAGATCAAAATTCAAGCTTAAGCTAACTCAAAAAAATAATCGGGAAGAAGAAATACTCGAAGGAGGAGAACTCTAGTAAGAGGATATTTTATTGTAGTAGTTCTTCAAGGTTTAAATCTGCGTAGGGTTTTTGACTTGATTCAAGCATGGAGCTCTAAGATTAGTGGCTCCACAACGTCGACTATGGGTGAGTTTCTATGGAGAGAAACTCAGAAGTGTACTTGATTTAGCAGAGTTATTGCTAGAAGAGTATAATTACCAATGCTTTTTGTTGTTATTGTTGTTGTTGTTGTCGGTTTATGCATACTTGAAGATTTTGATATGCTTCTTTGGAGTTAGAAGGCATTTTATCAAAAGACTGATTGAATTCGTTGAAGGTTTCTGGTCTTTTTGAATGAGTTGTAGAGCCATAGGACTCATGATATTAGTTTTTTGAATGAAAGAAGACTCCCTTACATATGAAATTTGCATGTGGGTAGAATTTGTATTACTTTAAATTTCCCTATGTCTAATGCATGGAATGTTATGATGGTATGGCATAAGCATTGCATGTGAGTTTAGTTTGAGTAATGTTGTTATTATTGTACTTAATTGCATGTCAAGATAGGTTGAAGGTGAATGTGTCATTAATCCAATGACTAGTTCAAATAGTTCATATGAGAGATATGAGCACTTAGTACTAGAATATTGTGGTTTCCTATAGTTATCTTTTTGTATTAAAAATAATATTTTCCTCATTTTGATACAATTATATTTTCTTAATTTTTATGCAAAGGTAGTATGGAATGACACTTAGGTTGTGTCGGTATTAGTCCATTTTTTCCATAAGAATAAAGGCCCTAGGGTTGATCATAAGTATTTGGCCTTCATGTCTAGGGTAAAAACTAAGATGAAATGAATTTTTAACATATACATTACATAATCATGAAAAATGGAATCGTAATATAACCCTAGTAATTCAATCCTAACATTATGCAAATAGGATGATTGGAGAGAAACTAACTTCATAATTCAATCCTGTTGTAAAAAATAAACCAAAATTTCGATCTATGCATTCAATATACAATGATGAAGGTGAAGTCTTACAAATCTCGGAGGACGCATGTACAGAGACGAGAAACTGACATTCGTAAAAATGGCCTCCGGAAGCATGATAGTCTTCACATTCTACTTTTCTTTCCGACTCATACACAGGCATGAGGGAGAAAAGTAGAAAAAAATAGTTAAAGATGAACAAAATTATACTTAGACAGTGACAGAGATTTGTTTTACAGATCTGTATACAGGCTTGCAGTGTAGGGCACCTCAGACATGGGGATCCAGTGGTGACCTCCGAGGAATTTCTCCACCGTGAAGAGCTTGGCCCGTTCTGGGGTAAGGGTCTTAATTCCCCGCCACTTGACTCTCTGTGTTTTAGCAGCAGCAGGCCCTCTGTTGTCGTACTCAGCATAGAAGCAAGTTTTGAGAGCAAAGTCGCCTTCCCAGGGCAACCACCCGTCAGAGTGCACGAAGTCGCCCAAATCCGATTGGATGAAGAAAGTTCGGGAGTATTCTTTCCATGGGCGACCAAGGTAGGTGGGAAGCTTTTTAGTGAAAGGAAGGTACTCAGGCTCGGCCACGATGGTGCAGTTGTGGATGATGAGAGCTGTGGGCTCCCTCCTGTCCTTCCTTCCTTGGGCCGTGATGATGTTTTGCTGGTTGTCCATCGGCTTTCTCGCCATGAGAATGCAGTTCTGGAAGACCACTGCAGCATTTCCAAACATGAAGTCCACCGTGCCGGAGATGGTACAGTCACGATAGAATTGGCGTTTGGTGTGGAAGTAGAGAGTGTCTTGGTAAGCATCCATTCGACAGTTGTAGAAGATGGCCTTTTCTGATTGCACTCGAAGAGCCACGGCTTGGTGCTTCTCTGGTCCGGCGCTGTTCTCAAATCCAATGTTCTTGGCCATGAAAGCATCCCCGATTGCGGCTGCAGGGGTGATTCAATTTCAAATTTTAACTCTAGAAATAAAGAATTCCATCGAAGCACGCATAAGGCTGCATGTGCAATAACGGAGGATACGTACCGAATGTGGCAGTCTTGAAAGTGGGAGTTCCATCGACGAAGTTGAGGTGACCAGTGATCTTGGTCTTCTCCGGTCCATCTCCAATCATCACAACATTCCACATTGTCTTGTCAATGACGACTTGTTCCTTGTACACTCCTTGCTTGACGTAGATCACGAATGGCTTTTTGCTTTTGAGAGGAACGGTAGCAACGGCGCTGTTGATGGTTTTGAAATTTCCTGATCCATCCTTTGCGACCACAACGTCAGGAGTGAAGGAGGAGCTGCTGAGGAGTCTACGTCCAGTGTCGGAAACCCAGTCAGGCGTGTCCGCCTCGAGGAGGCGGCGGTGCAGGAGCGATTGGAGGTCCAAGTCTGAGATGAGCGACGAGATCTCGGCGACAATGGCGAGGATGTTGCTAGTCAGCTCGGAAGCACCTTTCATGAGCTTCTTCATCTTCATACCCACATCGCTGTTCACACCCTCAAAGCCATCCACGCACGTCTCTTGGTACGTGACACTAGCGCTGAGCCACATCTTCACGTCTTCCACTACTGCTTCTAGCGTGGATAGGTTGAAGCTGCCAATCTGGCCGAGGGAGGTCTTGAGGTCATCAATGGCGTAGCCCATGAGGTCCTCGCAGTTAGCGAGAGCCTTCTTGGTCATAGGATCCTTTTGCGCCTCTTTGAGGAGGGAGGAGTTCTTGAGAACCTGCTTAACCTTGGTAAGGGTCACTTGGAATGCCAATTTCACAAGCTCCTTGGGATCGGTAGTATTACCGGCGGCCTTTCTGAGGCTACTCTCGCAGGCTTCCTTGAAGTCGGTCGGTTGGCAAAAGGCCTTAACGGCCTTTACCGAGGCGTGGATCTCGTCACTACCTCCATTGCTGGCCTCGGAGCTTTGGTAACTCTGGATATTGTTGTGTCCGAGTGCGACGGCGACCACCATGGCCACGAGCACAAGCGAGGCGACACCAGCAATGGCTATTTTCTTCTTCCCTCCTTCATTTTTTTCATAATACCCAACTGTCATTTTCTATTTTATTTTTTTCAAAGAAAGACAATTCCGTTTTTTGGAAGAACAGATACTTATATCTTCTAAACCTCTCTCGTCCTTCTGAAAAGTTTATAAAAGGCAAGAGAGCAGTAGAAGAAATAGATGAAAAGAGCAAGAGCTCTTTTTTGTCTGTTTGAAGGGGGGATTCAATAGATCCTGTATATAAACTAGTTCAGAATAGGCAAAACCAGAAGAGACCTGAATGCGAGAAGGTAGGAAAACCATTGGATTTGGAGGATGCCAGGATATAGTTTGTGGCCAAACGAGGAGGAGAGAGTCCAGAGATCGATTCAACCGTTTTCTTGTTGAACCATTTTTAGATTTTCGCTTTAAATTACTAACTCTAAGAAATTGGTTTTGAAAATCCTTTTTGCTTTGAGAAAATTGAAATTACTATTTGGATTTTTATTTCCCGTGTTCACAGAACAGAATCAATTGACGAGGGGAAATAAAGAAATAAAAGATTAAGAATTAAGGCTTAAGGACAGATGACTAAACGAGAGAAATGAAGACGAGCCTCAACTATTCACTACTGCACCGGCATTGGATCCTAATAACCATATTCTCTCTGTTTGCCTGATTAGAGAGTGATGAATACGTCCTACAAATCGAATCCAAGTGCCCATATATAATCCACCGTCATTAAATCCTAGTAAATCTGTCATGAATACATCTTCCCTCAAAATCGCCTTTCTCGCCTCTGTTTCTGTCCTTGTTGAAGTCGTGTCCTCATCAGCCATTGGCGGTCCGGCGGTGTCTACTGGCGCCAAGGCACGCGGAAGGACGAAGAAGAAGAAACGCCAGGGGTGGTTTGAATTTCCAGATCTTCAAGCGCGCCAACATATTCCAACAGTGGAGACGAATAGAGTCTCAATGGGCTTTCTTTGTCGGAGCTCGTCGTCATTAGCAACGACGGTGGTCGGCGGATTGAAACAACAATATGTTAGTTCTTTCCCTCTAATCTTAACCTTGTTTCTCTGTTTGCCTTCTTCGGCTTCTTTGATTTTGAAAGGGGCCTTCCCTCGCTGTGGTTCATAGTCTGAATTATATTGCACTCCCCTACTATGCAGTTTCTGCTCTCTGCCATGACATTAACTGGTCTTCTTCTGTTGAATGTTTTGCAAAACAGGAAAGGTAATTCTGGAAGTGGCCATTCTCACTACTGCAATGATCGTAAGGCAAGGATTCCGACGTTCAATGGCCATTCCTGTTCAGTTCTTTTATCGCTCTGGTTGTGGTCGTTCCGTGTCAGGTAATAATCTTGAGTACCCACTAGCTGTAAACTATTTGAAAATTGAATTCCTACTTCTGCTTTTAACTCTTTATAAAAATTAAAAAATTCTTTTTTCTTTCCCTTGTTTGTATCTATCTGTTAATTTCTCTTGGAGATGTTTTGCTTAGAAATATCTTTTCATTTTTTTCTCAGTTTCACGAGTTCCCGGCTAATTTTGGTTGGTTGTTTCTGGGCATAAAGATATCATGACAAGGAGATGGGAGGAGGTCGATGGTGAACGATTTCTAGGTCTTATGAATGAGTAAACTGTAAGGGGTTGTTGTACTAGGTTCTTCAGAGATCACCTTGGAACCGCAATAACTGAATTGAATGGTGATGGCAAGTCAGATTGGGGGTATGTAAGGTGTAAACATCTAGAGTGTAAATTGTAATAGACTTTAGGGCGGCTATGGTTTGGTTTTTGCAGGTTTACAGTTCTTTCAGCATCCTGTGGTTCCAAGCAATTTAGTAATTCTAGCAAAGATCATGTTGGAAGTTGTGTAATTGATAAATGAGATATCTTATGTAAATGAATGAATAGTATCATAAAATGGGATGTATTATGTGAGGAGATTTATACGTGAATGCTCATTCATATTACGAGAAAGAAAGGTTAGATTTATATGAATTGAGTGAGTTTTTCTTTCTTTTTTGTTTTAACCTTTTGGTGCTCATAGAGGATAAATCTTGCACCACGGATTCTATTATTTATTTATTTAAGCCTGTTGTTGGACCTCTAAATTCGTAATATGTAGTCGTTGAACACAAGCGAAAAAATATACACTTGAACACAGGTTAAGCATGAAATGTTAAATCCGTAATAGTAAATTCTAATCCAGAATTTACAACATGCTAGAATATTAGGATTAAAAACATACTTGGATCCATTCCGTGAATTTCGCTTTTTGATGCGAAATCACTATGACGAACGATAAGAACGGATATGGTCTTCCTCAACTAAATCGCCTTATTCCTCAATGGGACCTTCGTCTCTCTTCCGGATGGGGAGAAAGGAAACTGTGTGTGATTTAATATATTGGGGACCATAACCTTGTTGTGTCTCTTTATTTCCCCACCTTTATGTAATAATCTTCAAGTACTCAAGAGCATTATCAATCATTGCCATATCCTGAAAATTAAGAAAAATATAACATAATTCACTTGTTCATCTCCACTAAACCAACTTATTCCTAGTCTTACGCCAAGGTAATTCTGTCCTCTAGGACACTCAACCAAAATCAATCTACTGTTCAACCCAGAAGTTTCTCCAGATCTTGTCCCTACTGGATCAATTTCTTCTCACTGTTCAACCAAGGAATTGTTGTCTCTCTCTCTCTCTCGTTATGAGTATTGTTTCCATTATTCCTAAAACTCTCATGTCTGAACGCTTGATGACGAATCAACACCTCCGACTCCTTACCCGTTGGTCGACGTCCTCCTTCGCAGGCGAAGCGCAGGCATGGCAGTGGCCGTATGGAAATTTACAGGGAAAGCATGGCGGGGGGTTAGCCTCTGCTGCGCCGCGTGGCTATTGCATGTGAGCGATTTCAGGCGGGCACATGTCTGCCATCCCTACATCAACCTTCCGCACCCCCGGTCAAATCTGTATCGCTTTCCACTTCTTTAATCCTCCTCGTCGCTTCTATATTATAATGTCCAATCTTCATGGAGAGAGAGCACGCCCTCAGATTCTTTCCCGCCATGACTATGCCGTTAAATCTTGCCCTTCTCCGGCGCTCTCTGTTTTCTTTTTCATCGTTAAAGTGATCATGATCTTTTTCTCATCTGTCTCAGACGGACGCTCGTGCTTCTTCTTGAAAAAGGAGAGGTTGTTTCTTCCTTTTAGATGACACCAGTCTCGAATCTTTTTCGTTGTTATTACACCAAGCGCCTGATAAAGTCTCGATTTGGGCTCGGGCTATAGTTAAGAAATGGAATAAGCTTAAGGGAATTTTACCAAAATACCGGTTTTAAACAACTTATTTATGAAAATAACGAAGACCACAAATTATTTACAAAACTACCGAACTTTGACCGGTCCACCGTATATGTGGACAGTCAAAGGTGACACGTAAGCTTTGACTGTTTACGTGTCGCTCCATCATCAGTAGATGAACACATAGACTGCCACGTCATTATTATTGACACATCATTCGCCACGTCATGATAAAATTTTGAATAAATTTAAAAAAAATTAAAAAATCACATACACTTTTTATTACCTTATATCTAAAATAAAAAATTATTTAAAAAATTAATAAACAATTAAAAAATTAACTCTTACTTACTTAACACCATTTAATATCAATTAAAATATTTATTAATTAAAAAAATTATCGTTATACTTTTTATTTCTTCATATTTTACAAAATAAAATAAAATAAGTAAATTAATTAGATTTAAAATATTTATAAATTAAAAAAATACAAAAAAAATATTTTAGAGTTTAAAAATACTTTATTTGTATATTTTATCACCTTATTTACGAAATAATAATATTTACAAATTTTAAATATTTATAAATTTAAAAAATCTTACTCTTAAGTCTTACCCATATATTATCGATTTAAAATATTTAAAATTTTTAAAAAAATAAAAAAAAAACTATTTTAGAGTTTAAAAATATAATTTATTTGTATATTTTTATCACCTTATTTATAAAATAATATTTAGAAATTTTAAATATTTATAAATAAAAATAATCTAACTCTTACCCATTTACTATGGATTTAAAATATTTATAAATATTTTTTTTATTTTTAAGTCTTACCCATATATTATCTATTTAAAATATTTATAAATAGAAAAAAATTTACTCTTAAATCTTACCCATATATTATCCATTTAAAATATTTATAAATTAAAAAAAATATACAAAAAAAATTGTTTTAGATTTTAAAAATATAATTTATTTGTATACTTTTTATCACCTTATTTACAAAATAATAAATTATTAAAAAATATATTATTTAATTAAAAATCTTACAAAACTTTACAATAATTTTAATTTGGCAAAAATTTTATTAACATAAAATCAGAAATTAAACAGTAAATCCATAAAAATCAATACAGTAATTAAACACCTAAATTCAAATTAATATTATAATTAAATAAAATAATTCTATTCAATTAACAAAAAGGGGAAGGGAAAGAACATCGGCGGCGAGAGGATGAACAGAGGGTTGAGCGGAGGGCGTCGAGGGCGAGGCCGAGCGGCGGCAACAGGGGCGAGGTCGAGGCCGAGGCAGAGCAGCAGTCGCAGGCGAGCGGCGGCAGCGGGGACGAGGCCGAGGCAGAGCAGCGGCCGCAAGCGATTTTCTCCTCCACGATTTTCTCCTCGCCTCTCGTCTCGGCTGCTCTCCTCTCGTCGCTCGCCTTCTGCCACCTCCCCTGCTGCCGCTCACCTCCCCTGTTGCCGCTCGCCTCCCCTGTTGCCGCCGCTCGGCCTCGGCCACTCGCCTGCGGCCTCTGCTCTGCCTCGGCCTCGACCTCGCCCCTATTGCCGCCGCTCGGCCTCGCCCTCGACGCCCTCCGCTCAACCACTCTCTCTTCGTCTCAGCCTTATCATTCGTTCTTTTTCTCCGTTCCCCTCTGTTCATCCTCTCGCCGCCGACGTTCTTTCCCTTCCCCTTTCCTCTCGCCGCCGACGCTCTTTCCCTTCCCCTTTGTTCGTCCCGGCCATTCTCTCAAAACCTTGGGGTGATTTTTTAGGGTTTTTGTTAATTGGATAGAATTATTGTATTTAATTATAATATTAATTTGAATTTAGGTGTTTAATTACTGTATTGATTTTTATGTGATTTACTGTTTAATTTCTGATTTTATGTTAATAAAATTTTTGCCAAATTAAAATTATTGTAAAGTTTTGTAAGATTTTTAATTAAATAATATATTTTTTAATAATTTATTATTTTGTAAATAAGGTGATAAAAAGTATACAAATAAATTATATTTTTAAAATCTAAAACAATTTTTTTGTATATTTTTTTTAATTTATAAATATTTTAAATGGATAATATATGGGTAAGATTTAAGAGTAAATTTTTTTCTATTTATAAATATTTTAAATAGATAATATACGGGTAAGACTTAAAAATAAAAAAAAATATTTATAAATATTTTAAATCCATAGTAAATGGGTAAGAGTTAGATTATTTTTATTTATAAATATTTAAAATTTCTAAATATTATTTTATAAATAAGGTGATAAAAATATACAAATAAATTATATTTTTAAACTCTAAAATAGTTTTTTTGTATTTTTTTAAAAATTTTAAATATTTTAAATCGATAATATATGGGTAAGACTTAAGAGTAAGATTTTTTAAATTTATAAATATTTAAAATTTGTAAATATTATTATTTTGTAAATAAGGTGATAAAAATATACAAATAAATTGTATTTTTAACTCTAAAATATTTTTTTTGTATTTTTTAATTTATAAATATTTTAAATCTAATTAATTTACTTATTTTATTTTATTTTGTAAAATATGAAGAAATAAAAAGTATAACGATAATTTTTTTAATTAATAAATATTTTAATTGATATTAAATGGTGTTAAATAAGTAAGAGTTAATTTTTTAATTGTTTATTAATTTTTTAAATAATTTTTTATTTTAGATATAAGGTAATAAAAAGTGTATGTGATTTTTTAATTTTTTTAAATTTATTCAAAATTTTATCATGTAATGACGTGGCAAATGACGTGTCAATAATAATGACGTGGCAGTCTATGTGTTCATCTACAGCATCGCTCTGATGATGGAGCGACACGTAAGCAGTCAAAGCTTACGTGTCACCTTTGACTGTCCACATATACAGTGGACCGGTCAAAGTTCGGTAGTTTTGTAAATAATTTGTGGTCTTCGTTATTTTCATAAATAAATTGTTTAAAACCGGTATTTTGGTAAAATTCCCTAAGCTTAATCCTATTAGGCTGTGTGACCTGGTGCTTACGGTTTCCATAAATCCCATTTTGAGTGAATTGGACACTGGTAGAAGACGATCCGCAGTGAGGTAAATGGGTGCCTTATCTGATGTATGTAGTTCAGAACTTGAGACAAGCAACATGTGTGCAAGTACGAACCCGACTTTTAGCTCCGTCCTCGATGTTGGGACTGGGGCATATGAGTTCCAGCGAGCTTCTACTTGGCCCATGTTCAGTTACAGGAATCTGCCCTTCATTATTGAACACCGAGCTACCCCCGTTGAGGGCTTCCTCATCCACACATGGACCTTCATATACGTCCGACTATGAGTGCCTGCAACAGCTCTGGTCCCTTTCCTCCTTGTCGTATAAAGTTTACACTCTGCAACACTTTTTCGTTTGTTATTAATTTGCAGACACTAGAGTATGAGAGATAAGAAGCGAAGCAAGCGATTCGTAGATGAGAAATGATTGCCTCGTCTTCATTGAAAATTAACGAAATACACTATCATGATCATCGTTGAAATCTAACTTGGCATGTGAAATCTTATCTGAATAGGTTAAGAGCGTTATGACTTTTTCTGAATAGTAGATGAAAAATGAGCTTCAGTATTAAGATCCCATTCTCCATTCCCGCGAGGATGTATAGGTACGCAGTTGAGGAAAGAGACAAAAGGCATTGCTCCATGAAATTCACCGGTGGTGGGGAAAGAATGGGGGGAGATTGGTGCTTCTGCCTTTCGGATAATCACGGAGGAACACATCGTGCAGAACAATGCCCGGATTGTCGTTGATACGGAGGTAGTCGCTCCGCAGACAATAGACATGCGCCCCTGTGTCTCTCTTAAATTTTGATTTTTAACCTTATTATCGAAGCGGGATTGGGAGCTCAAGAATTTTTCCCTTCTCAATTCCCGTCAATGCAAATGCCCAAGTTAGTCGTCTTCCCCGAGACGAACTTTAGACTGCGACCTTTTTTGACGATTTGACGGAGAAAAGGGTAGATTTATAACTACATAAAACCATGTTGCTGGAAGGTTACAGGAGCTTAATCAATGGCCGAGTTCCTCTCGGCCCGGGCTGTAACGCGAAACAAGTTACTGCTGCACTGACACGCGGTCCAACCTTTTTAACATCTGCAGTGAATACTGAATAGTGAATAGCGACTTCTGACTTTCTGAGAGAGCAATTAGTAGACTAAAAGTGGTATCTTTCGGCGTAGTGGAAATTCGAGGAAGCAGAGGCAGTCCTAAACTTCGCTGGAACAGTTTTGGAAAATTACTCTCAAGGCTACATTACATGTTTAACAATGGCGAGGAAGACAATACTAGGGGTGGACGTTCGCCGTTTGTCCTTTTCCCTTCTCTAATGTGCCATAGAAAGAGGCGCTAATAATCACAGAAGCGGATTTGCAGAGGCAGCTTGAGGTTATAAATGGTGAAGACTCTTTCCTTCTTTTCAGAGGAGGGCAGTTGGTTCAGGTTAGTTGGGTTGGTTGGTCTCAAGTAACCTGCCCATGGCTCCACTTTCCTTCCTCCGATTCGTCTTCGTCTTCTTCGCCAGTCTCTTTTTCCTCTCGAGCGCCTCTCCATCCTTCCATAAGTCTCATCACCGTCACGTTGCCTACCAAAATTACAGAGACGCCCTTGCGAAATCAATCTTGTTCTTCGAAGGGCAGCGATCTGGCAAACTCCCTCCTACCCAAAGGGTCAAATGGAGAGGAGATTCGGGTCTCTCCGACGGGTCTGACATGCATGTGAGAAATCCTCTTTTCTATCTGCTTTTCTGTGTTCTTTTGCATCTTTATGAAGAATGACGGCCTTGGCTGTTTTTTTTATCTATGCTTAAGCAGTCTATGTTATATTTGTGTGCAATGTAGGTAGATCTGGTAGGAGGATACTATGACGCCGGAGACAATGTGAAGTTTGGATTTCCCATGGCTTTCACGGCGACTATGCTTTCATGGAGTGTGATAGATTTTGGTGGATTGATGAAAGGGGAGCTGGCGAATGCTAGGGAGGCTATTCGTTGGGCTACCGATTACCTCCTCAAGGCCACTGCTCATTCTAACACCATATACGTGCAGGTTGCCTTCTTTTACTGTTTTCTGACATTTGCCTCGGCTGCTTTCATGGAGTTTTTTTTTTTTTTTTTTTGTTTGGCCACCCATTCATGGAGGTTATTAGGTGTTTTTTTTCTTTTTTCTTGGTATTCTATTTTTACAGCTGAGCTCTTTTTGTCCGCAGGTAGGGGACGCGAACAAGGATCACTCATGTTGGGAGAGACCGGAAGATATGGACACTCCGAGAAGCGTTTACAAGATTGACGCCAACAACCCCGGGTCTGATGTTGCCGCAGAAACAGCTGCAGCTCTGGCAGCTGCATCACTAGTCTTCAGAAAATCTGACCCATCTTACTCTAACCTGCTCCGGAACAGAGCAATCAAGGTATAGACCAAAGCATTGGCGCAACATTATTCAATTGGAATCCTCATCACTGCTCGTTTAAATTCTGTCATTCACATGATTTGCAGGTTTTTGCCTTTGCAGACAAGTACAGGGGAGCCTACAGCAACGGCCTGAAGGCTTATGTCTGCCCCTTCTACTGCTCCTACTCGGGCTATCAGGTCTCATTCATCTTCTTAAGAATCGTTTGTTCTACCTAATCTTGGATCCTTTATTTCTCGCGTTAATCTCCCTGTTTTCTTTATTGAAGGATGAACTGTTATGGGGAGCTGCATGGCTGCTAAAAGCCACCAGAAATCCCACCTACCTGAACTACATTCAGGCGAACGGTCAGACCCTTGGAGCTGATGAGACTGACAACACATTCGGGTGGGATAACAAGCACGTAGGGGCAAGAATCCTCCTCTCCAAGGTAAGCAAATAGAAGAAAATACAAACTCCTATCTCTTCGATGGAAACAAGAACCGTGAAACTCTCCGTCTTCTTCTGCTCAGGCCTTTTTAGTGCAAAACATGAAGTCCCTTCGTGACTACAAAGGACACGCTGATAACTACATCTGTTCTCTGATTCCTGGTGCTTCGTTCTCCCAGTCCCAGTACACCCCAGGTAACTTTACGAGTTCTCGGAATCCTTCCGTCGAATTCGAAACAAGTCTCTCTGATCTGATTGTTGGGAACAGGAGGGCTCCTTTACAAGATGAGTGACAGCAACATGCAATATGTGACATCCACTTCCTTCCTTCTCGTCACCTACGCCAAGTACTTGACCTCTGCCGGCAAGGTCGTCTCTTGCAGCGGGACGATCATCACCCCTAAGAGACTTCGGGCCATTGCGAAGAGACAGGTACTTGCACTTGTGACCGATACCTCTCTTAACAGTTTTTACAAATCTGAAACTCTGAATCGGTGCACACCAGGTGGATTACCTCCTGGGGGAGAACCCTTTGAAGATGTCCTACATGGTGGGGTATGGCGCGAGATTTCCGCAGAGGATTCATCACAGGGGAGCATCACTGCCGTCCAAGGTGGTGCACCCGGCCAAGATCCAATGCTCAGACGGGTTCGGCATGATGAAATCGGAAGCGCCCGATTCGAACGTCCACGTTGGGGCTGTAGTGGGTGGACCCGATTTACACGACCAGTTCCCTGACCAGAGGTCCGACTACGAGCAATCTGAACCGTCCACTTACATGAATGCTCCACTCGTGGGGACACTGGCTTATCTAGCCCATTCCTTCGGCCAGCTCTAAACTCTTTTTCCGGTTGTCTCTTGCTTTGCCTTAGTTGGTCCCTTTATGTTGTGTCTGTGCTTTTTAACTTGTTTTTTTCTTTTTCCTCGGTTCATCTAATCATGTGTAAGAAAGAGGCCAGTGGCCCGGCAGAGAGAAAAGGTTCCAGCGGGCGGGCCCTCCTCCATTGCTCTTCCGCCATGCTTCGGCTGCTTTTGTAATAGAAGAAACCTTAGTAGAAAATACAGCTTCGAGAATCCAGAACTGGAAGTACTCGGGAACCCTGACTAACCGAGACCCGGGCTCGTGGTTCAAGAAACGATTCATGTTTGTACCCAATAAAAAAAGGAAAAAGCAGTTTCTGAGATGCTAAAATTTGATAGGTTCTGTCAGGAGAAGCTCAGATTCTGAGCTCTGAGAACCAAAAGCTGTGTTTTCCTGATTGAAAGCCGCGGCGGCGACTCTGTTTTGACTTACCGAACAGAAGACATCTCTGGACAAGACCAAACCTGGGAGAGAGTACGACAAATGAAAGCATTCCCATCTACGGCTGTTTCCATATCACATTGCAGTTCAATTACGTAGTAGTCTCTTGCATTTTAATGGGGCCAAAGAAAGGAATAGCCAGAGTAAAAAAACCAGATAACCATCACCACCGGAACATCGTCACGGCTTTGAGCAAAAATCTTTCACTCCCAAGAACTTCCACGTGTTTCTCCCAATGCAAGAGGATGTCCCGTAAGTCCAATAAACCGACTGAATCTAGTATAGTTAATACGTAACCACATGATCGAGATAAAAAATAAAAGGTAATTGAAATAGAGACAACCTCAAATTGTAGAGTTGTAATTATTTATTATCTCTGTTATAATTCTATAAATAGTGTATACCCGATCATAATCATGATAATATTATTCTTCATTTCTATATTATATACCACATAGTTTCTCTGTAATTACATAAAAGGAATTACTTATGAATAACTAATCAGCCTCAGAATAAGTAGCAAGGCAGAAAGAAGAAGGGGGGTTACTCATATGCAAAGTGCATGGTTCCGAATGAGAACAAAATATTTGCTGCTCCAGTAAAGAATTCCACCACCTGAAGGTCTAGTAAAGGCGAGTACCATTGGGGATAAAGTACCAAATTTTGTTACAAATTCTTGCTTGTCTCTATGTCCAATAATACATTGTATGTCGAAGCCTCATTAAGCTATATGATAAACGATGCCTCTACATGATAGGAAGCAAAGGATCTTCGTCCAACAAAGATGCAACATAGAAGCGGCTAAAGTAGGCTAAGCATGCAAAACTTGGGTCTAGGGTTTAGGGTTTCTGACTGAACAAATGGAAACTGAATTATTTTGGGTTCAAGATTCTGTCTGATGAAATGTCAATCCACCTCAACATGCTTTGTTCGATCATATAGACTAGATTATGAGAAATATCAATGGGCCCCTTATTAGTTTATTTTGACATTAGGAGCAAATCCAATCTCAATCAATAATATTTATGCCAAAGAATTTCGCACATACCTTTGTCCATTCCTCTAAACTCAGTTTCCGTATTGGACAATGATACTGCCTTTTACTTCTGGCTTATCCATGTGACCAGATTGCTCTCATGAAGGTAAAATAACCAAAGATGGACTTCTTGTCAAAAGCATTCCTTGCCCAAAGCTTAATTTTTGGAGAACATAAGCCCTTCCCCAAGAAAAGACTTTAAATATCAAAGAATCTGCATTACTCCTCTCATATAATCTTTACTGGGACTGTGTATAAATTGACTCACTATGCTTAGGTATAAGCAATATCCGGATGAGCATGGGGATAAAAAGATTAGCTTACCAACCAATTTTTAATACATTTATTTATTAGTTGGCACTTGATCTGTTCTCCAAGTTTTTGGTTATGGACAATTGGAGTTTTAATTAGCTTCCAATCTAGTAATCTTGCTTCTGACAACAAATCTACCAAATATCTCCTCTGAGAAAAAAATATGCCTTGTCTTAATCTAGCTACTTTGATTCCCAAAAAATATTTGAGTCTTCCATGTCATCCCTTGTAATAATCATGTCATCTACATAGATTATTAGAGTTGTTACTTTTCCCAATCAATGTTTTAGGAATAGAGTATAATTTGACTTGCTTTGTTGGAATACATATTTTCTCATAGCCAAGCTAAATTGATCAAACCACACATGGACAGATTGTTTTAGCCAATATATTACAAGTTGTAGCTTACATACAACCTCAGTTTTTGAGGATGTAGTGCACTCCTGTGGAATATTCATGTAGACCTCATTCTCGAGATTGCCATGAAGGGGGGTTAGTCCACAATGAACTTGAATTGAAGTGAAGAATTAAATTGAACTTAAATGAATTGATTCAACTTCAACTCATCCCTGGGTGTTAGTGTAAACGAGTTCAAGTGCACTGGAAAACAGATTCTAGTGTTAGTGCCCCCAAATGAAAAGTAAGATATAAATAAGAGAATGAGTAACATTTTATAATATACTTAAATAAAATATATATCTAAACAGAAAATTAACCAAAATAAACATGGTTACTACACTTATAAGTGATTTAATGTGTAGTATTAGAATATATTAATATCCTAATTAATGAAAAACTATATTATATTACTTAATGATTATATTTTATTATAAATTAATACAATAATTACGTTTGACTAGAGTAAATAATTAAAAAAACATAAGTGAATATAATAAATACATAAATTATTTTTTAATAACATAAGATATGTGTTTAACATTAAAAACCACTAATTTAATACAATAATAAAAAATTAATATATATATATATATATACTTATCAATAACATAATATATATTTTTATGTATTATTACTTAATAATATATAATCAAAAAATTTAAAACCATTGTTTTAATTAATTATACCAATGGGATAATTAAACTAAAATAATTTATCAAATATTTATTTTAAAATTTTTAATTATGACTATTAAATCACTAATTTAATATAATAATTATAAAATAAATATATTAAATAAATAAATTAAATCTTCGTCTTCCTCACAGCACGTGTCGTCTTCCTCCACAGCAGGCCAGCAGGCAACGACGCTCCGACGGTACGCCGAGAGTGAGAAGAGAGGGAGGTTGAGCCACGGAGGTCGAGAGGGAGAGGAGAGGAGAGGGAGGAAGGCCGACAGGGGGAGGGGGGGGAGGGAAAAGGGAGGCCGAGAGGGAGAGGAGAGGGAGGAAGGCCGACAGGGGGAGGGGGGGGAGGGAAAAGGGAGGCCGAGAGGCTCGGCCTCCCGTACTCTGCGACTGAGGAAGAGAGGGAGGGAGAAAGAGAGACGAAGGATCAACCGGGGGAGGGCGGGGGGGAGGAGGAACAACGTGCACTTCAATTGGTTGATTTGAAAAATTGGTGTGAATCCAAATTCCCCGATTTTTGCCTGAGAGAATGAAGTGACATAATTCACTTGAAGAGTAATTCATTCTACACTAACCCATTTATATAATGAACTAGGTAATGCGGGGGGAATTCATTCCTTTTCATTGTGGACAAACCACCCCGAAGAAATGCATTATCCACATTAAACTGATGGCTACTCTAGGTTTGCTACAAGAGATAACAAAATTTAGATGGTATTAAGTTTTGCCATTGGTGAGAAAATCTCTTGATAATCTATGTCATATGTCTCTATATATCCTTTTGTATCAAGTTTTGCCTTATATCTTTCGATGGATCCGTCTTCCTTGTGCTTAATAGTGAAAATTCATTATGACCCGACTATTTTCTTTCCTTTTGGTAATGAAACAAGAGTCCATCTTTAGTTCTTCTAGAGAGCTTCCATCTCTTGTTTTATAGCTTGAGCCCACTTTGGATCTATTAAGGCTTCTTGTATTTCATTGGGAACATGGCATGTGGATAATGTATGCACAAACATATTAAGAGATTCTAACAATATCTTAGTTGGCACATAATTCATGATCAAGTATCGTGAACTTCTCTCTTTAAGATTTGGGAAGTATCGTTTTGGTGGTTTGCCATGATTATGTATAAAGGAAAGTTATAACGGGCAAAAGTATTTGAGTTATTAACAGGAAGGTGTAGTAGGAGAGCTAACCTCATGAATATTCTCAAGAGATGGATCTGAGTATTCGAGTACTGAATGATGGGACCATTCTTTGTTTCAGATTCCTGAACAATACTAATATCTTCCCCTTTGTTCAACATTAGTTCTCTCTTCCTCATTAATCACCACCAATATTTCTTCATTCATTAGATTATCTTCAAAACCTGGCCACTTTTACTAAATTTGCTCTTCACCTTGTATCTCCCCCAGAAGAGAAGAAATAGATAACAATGACAGAAAAAATGTCTTGGATTCCAAGAAGGTAACATCCATAGTGATATAGGAATGTTTAGTGGTAGGATCGTAACATCAATATCCTTTTTTGTGTTAATCGTGCCCAAGAAAATACAAAGCACCGGGCATGGGTAAAGCTTTGTGTGCTGATTTTTATAAAGGTGAATGAAGATTACACATCCAAAGATTGGTGAAGGAATCACCAAAATAGTAGGCAAGGAAACATGGTTGGAGAGGACTTGTAATGGGGTCATAAAAATCAATGCTTTCGAAGGCATCTGATTTAACAAGTGTACTATTGTAGTGACAACATCATCCTAGTACCTACTCAGCATATGAGCTCCAATTAAGAGAGCATGAGTTGTTTCTAAGATATGCATGTTCTTTCATTCAACTATTCCAGTATGCTTGGACTTCTTGATTGATATATATTCTCCACCATTGTTAGAATGGAAACTCTGAATTTTAGATGAAAATTATGTCTAAACCATCACTCTTAATTTTAGATGAAAATTGTGTCTAAACCATCGCATGAAAGGATTGAAACACCAAACACATGTTACAACAAATATAGCCATGTCATTCAAGTGAAATCATCTAAAAATGTAACGAACCATCAGATGCCAGAAAGAGTGGTAATAAGAGAAGGTACCCCAACATTAGAATGAATTAGTGTAAAATGAATGTCACTTTTATTCAAACTTACCGGATAAGGTAGACAATGACTTTTGACCAAAATATAGGTATGACATTTAAAATCTAAATCTTGTAACTATGAGAAAAAATATAAAAACAAGTATTTTATGTACCCAAAAGAGGGATGCCCCAATAGGTGGTGCCATAGCCAAATCTTTCTCTCCTTCGCATTAGTCACATGTTACATATTCCACCATTCTAGATACCAGTGTAACTTGAAACAAGTTTTACGGATGTTTTCATTTTTTTTCATACATCCTCCATCTGATTTTACTTTGGCCTTTCTAACAAGTGACCTATCTTGAGGGGGCATGATAAGGGATAAGCATAATCCCTTCAGTTGTCAGATAAGATCCCATTAGATTTAACTTATATTGTATTTATCTTATTATGTAAAACTTATCTTTTCTATTCTAAAATGTATAAATACCACCCTTACTCTGCTTTGGATATTCAATGAAGAGTCGCACGCATCTTTGGCAATTATTCGGTGACAGATTCGGGATGCACTTTTGCAGGCTGTAGATTTTCATGAACCTATCAAATTCAACTTCTCTGGTCACAAACCTTGAACAATGAGCAGCAGCTCCCAATCTAAACTTCTCGGCGTCGAGGAAGCTGGGGAGGAGGCTGACATGGGCTTTGATTTCTACAGCTATGATCTCCCGAGCACGATGACAAAGTGCAACAATAGCGAGCAAGATAACGAATTGCTGTTACGATCTACAGCACTCAGCCATGGTCAAGCCTCAGCTGCAACAACAGCAGATGCTGCAGCATCGGTTGAGATGAAGACAAAGGGAAGTCTATTTAACCCAATTTCACCCCAAATGAAATCTCTTTCTCCCTATAGTGGAAACGAAGCCTTCCAATATAGTAGTTTTTTGAACATTTAAGAATTCAGATTAAATTTTTTGCATAAATCTATAACCAAGAAAAGTATTTGCAGCTGAATCACAATACACTTTGACAATTATAGCTTGATGTACAGATTCGTGCTCATTAAAATCAACTTATTGTGGAAACTGAATAGAGAGATCGGACACTCACACCAAACACAATGAATTTACAAACAAAAGGATTTCACATATTCTTTCTCTCAATTCTTTATAAACGATGATAATAGTATACAACTATGAAGAAGAAATATATGACAAACAAACTAAAGACAATAACTTGTATGACTTTCTATCCTGTAGAAATTCCATAGTAGAAGCTGAAGAGACATGAAGGAACAGCGGCAGACTAAGTGTCTCTAAGGTTGGACTTGCAGATGGATGGCCTTCTCAATCTGAAAAGAGTACTGTAACGTAAAAATCCAAAAGAACAAGAGATCAAGCTAAAAAGAGAAAAAATAAGCAGGAACTTACGGTTGAATGAAGGGACCTGAACATTGCAGGCATTAGGAAGATCCTTGGCATGAGGCAGGCTCATTCCCCAAGCGGAAAGGTTACCGTTATTGAGAAAGCAAATACAAACAAGGTTTAACTGAGCAACAATAGTTAAATCAATGCAACAGGCAGGTAAAGGCGATGAAGAAGATCCGAAAAGGTAATCCGTGCATGGTATGAGGCTCAAAAATGGACCAGTACAAGAAACTAGAGGCGTTTGTGCAGTTGCTCCCGCAATGAGTATAGCCAGCACAAAAAAAGCGAGACCCACCTTCATGATCTTTCTAACTGATAAAAACTGAACAGAATTTCGAGTTGTGACTAAGGTTTAGAGTTGAAGAAGATCAGAGGATGGGAAAAACGAGATTAGCATAGCTAACGATTTATTCTTTGTAAGTTTTGAGCAGATAGAATTCTTAATAGCTTCTTGAACTAGAGGTTGTGTTCCGGAAACACTGTTTTACTGGCTTCTCCTGTTTTGCGTTCTTCGAGTTCTCACTTCTCACGGTAACGTGTGTGGACTCCTATGAGAAGTCTAATGTCAATCAAATTGATTGATGAAGAGACTCTCTATCTACGACTCAAGAAGTCTCTGCCAAATTTTAACCATGCGAGGTAAGAATGCTCTGTTTAACCTTTGACGAAGGGTTCGTGCTCATGAAAACGATTCAAATGAACTGCTCATCTTCGCTCTATCATTCAATGTAAAGTTCTGAGACCAAGACTCCACGAATTTACTAACAAAAAGATTTTATTATTCAATTTCAAAAATTTCTGTAAATCATGATAATAGTAATATCACTATGAATAAGAAATCAATAAAAAAACCAACTAAAAACAATAAGGCAATATCGACTGCTATCATGTTGAAATCCTATGCCAGAAGTCGAACTTGCAGACGGCAGCAGCAGCAGCAGCAGACGAAGAGTCGATGTGGTTGAACTTGCAGATGGCAGAGCTCGCCTTTTCAACCTGATAAGAGTACAGTAATTTTAATACATAAAATCTCAAGACTAAAAACCCAGAGAAGAGGATTATAAACTAAAAAGAGAAGCTATTTATAGGTTTGTTAATGGGCTAGGGATCAATGCTGACGGTTCACTCTCCGTAAGAAGTTCTCATCTGAAAGACTTCTCAATAGCTTCATCAACTAGAGGCAGATCTTCAGGAAACACCATTTTGCTGGTTTTGCAGCTTCTCCGATTTTACTGTTTTTTAGGCGAAGTTTTTGCCGAATTTTCTGAAGCTCTCACAGTAACGTGTGCGGACTGATGAAACTAACCCTACGTTATCGATGTTAAAATTCCTATTAAAAGTCTATTGTCGATCAAATAGATTGATGAGGAAAGTCTCACTGTCAATGACTCTAGAAACCTAGACTATAATAAATTTGATCCAAAATATTAGAGCCCGTATTGTTTGTCGCCCTCTTCGTTGCCACTGACCTGTTTACTGCTTTTTATTCTGACATCCTTCCCCTTCTCCTCTTTGTTATTGATTTTTTTTCTCACCTGAATTGTCCCCTCCCTCTTCCTTCACCCAATTGACAACCTTGGAAATCACCACCACACGTCTACCTCTCCTCATGTCGAGGCTGATTTCACTCGCTCTCTACGTTTCTAGGTCTGTTTTTCAATCGATTGTACTTTTTAATTCCTTGCTCTTTTATTCATGTTCATTTTGTTTCACTATATCTAGAGGTGGCATCGAATCGAGCCGAACCAACTTAGCCTCGAGCCTAAAATTGTAATTGAGTTCGAAGCCAATAATGTTAACTGAGTTTGAGCTCTAACCAATATTTAAAACTTTACATAAAATACATGTCAAATAAATTGTATATAAAATTGGGCATAACCTCTGTATATTAACATTGCATAAAAACATTCCTTTGAAAAAATAACGCTAGTTTTGTCCATTTATACTCTATCAGATCGTTCTGATTCAAGGACTGGAAAACCAGATCATCGAGACAAAGAAAAAGTTTTTAAAAATTGGTTTAGGAAGACTTAATCGCATGCCCATTTTCATTTTTTCTTCTGAGTATGTTATGATAGTATTTACGATAAAAAAATTCGCATGTACGAAACTCGTAGTCAATCAAAGGAATGTAAATAATTATGATCAACGATGAGAGCAGATAGAGACAATTGTTTTCAAGTCGACAATATAATAAAGTTAGTAATTATTTTGAATCAATACTTTTGCTACAAATAAAGAAGACATCAACTAAAAATCTATCATGGCTATACTCAAATGAAAAAAGGTCAAATTGTTTTGTCCATATTAATTTTCCAATGTGTTAATAACCATATTCACAATGAATATTCAAGATTCTGATCCATGGTCATGATATCCAGCAAGAGTATAGGAGTGACGATGCTTCAAAAGCTCTACAATAACATTTATGAACAAAATCCGTTCATCATAAATTACATTGAGATGGAGGTAAAATGATAAGTGAGAACAACAACTTAACAATTCAGATGCCTCTATTATCCACTGATGAAGCAAACATGATCAAACAAAATTCTGAAAACGCCATTGGGAAGCTTTCATCTTTTCATTACAGTTCAATTTAGCAGTTTGACAACCATCCATCACCTTCTTCAAGGTTACTCCTATAAACCAATTGAGTTCTAAAGCACCTTAGAAAACTGGCCTTCAAGATTTCCGTCTTTTGTCTAGACAAGGTTTTCTACTCATCAGAAGAGAGAGAAAAAGAGATTTTCTTCCTTCTAACCAGTTATTAAAGGACAACAAACTATACAACGCTGCTTAAAATAGCAGCACGTTTAGAAAACTTGGTGGACTTGATATTTTTATTAAGCATGTATGAACAGAAAACATGAATAGAAAGAGTTTGAGGGACTGCAAAAACAAATAAAATCGCAACAAACTCAAACATGAGTTCTAAAGAGATGCAAGAATGCGTGACTGTCGTACTTCAATAGAGTACAAAGTCATACACCTATGGAAACGCAGAATTTCCTGGGCAAGAAGCATCTCAACAGGAGTAAAGATAATCCACGAAAGCATCACAAACGTAAAGAAGCATACAATGCCACTACTCTTCCCAGCCGCTACCAATGCCACTACTCTTCCCATCCGCTACCAGTGCCGCTGCTCTTCCACTTCTATTCACCGGACGATGTGATGTCTCTCTGATTCCGTCCACCCCAGCTGCTACTAGTGTCGCTATTCTTCCCAATCGCTACCAATGTAGTTGCTCTTCCTAACCGCTACCAGTGTTGTTACTCTTCCACTTCTCTTCACCGGACAATGTGATGTCTTTCATATTCTATCTGCCCCAGCCTTTACCAGTGCCACTGCTTTTCCACATCTCTTCACCGGATGATGCATTTTCTTCGATTCCGTCTACCCCAGCCACTACCAGTGTCGTTGGTTTTCTAAATCTCTTCACCAGACGATCAAATTCCGTCCGCCCCAGCCGCTACCACTGCCACTCTCTTCCCGTCCCTTTACTTCCAAGAACCCTTGGAAACAAATCTCCTTACATAGCTACGATCTTGTGAGCAAGATGACGCGTTCAAGTCTCAGCTGCAACAACAACAATTGCTGCAACATCGGTTGAGATGATAAACTGACGAAGACAAGGGAAATCTATTTAACCCAATTTTACCCCAAATGAAATATCTCTTTCTCCCTATAGTGGAATCGAAGCCTTCCAATATAGTAGTTTTTTAAAAATTTAAGAATTCAGATTAAATTTTTTGCATAAATCTATAAGCAAGAAAAGTATTTGCAGCTGAATCAAAATACACTTGGACAATTATAGCTTGATGTACAGATTTGTGCTCATTAAAATGAACATATTGTGGGAACTGAATAGAGAGATCGGACACTCACACCAAACACAATGAATTTACAAACAAAAGGATTTCACATATTCTTTCTCTCAATTCATTATAAACGATGATAATAGTATACAACTATGAAGAAGAAATATATGACAAACAAACTAAAGACAATAACTTGTATGACTTTCTATCCTGTAGAAATTCCATAGTAGAAGCTGAAGAGACATGAAGGAACAACAACAGACTAAGAGTCTCTAAGGTTGGACTTGCAGATGGATGGCCTTCTCAATCTGAAAAGAGTATTGTAACGTAAAAATCCAAAAGAACAAGAGATCAAGCTAAAAAGAGAAAAAATAAGCAGGAACTTACGGTTGAATGAAGGGACCTGAACATTGCAGGCATTAGGAAGATCCTTGGCATTAGGGGTGGCTTCGAACCGAGCTGGTTCGCAAGCCGGTTCGGTTCAGCTCGGTTCGATTCGTCATTTATCGAGCTCGAGCACCGAAATCAGCTTGTTTACCTTAACGAGCCGAGCTTGATCGAAGCTAGGTTCAGTTCGTCGGCTCGAGAGCCGGCTCGAAATGAGTCAGATCGGTATGAATCGGTAAGGGGATGGCAAGCGAGCGGGGGAGCGGGAACGAGGGGGGGGGGGGGGGGGGAATTTTTCCTCCCCCCTCGTCACCTCCGACCCCTCCCATCGTTTGTTGTCGCCGCCTCTACCGTCGTCGTAGCTGTTCGCCGGCGTTTATACCACCGTCGCAGCTGCTCGCCGGCCGCCTCTGTGGCCGTCTGTTCGATTTCTTCCTCTCCTCGTCATCGCCTCTGTTTTCATCGCTGCCGCTTCTGTCGCCGCTGACTCCGTCGTGGCCGTCATCCCCAACGATAGGTCCTCCCCGGCGCCATAACCCCCTTCCCTCCGCGTCGTTGGCAGAAAACCAGAACAGGGGAGAAATAATCTCCCCCTTCCTCGCGAGAAGATGATCTCGCACGTGCGAGATCATAAAATAAAAAAATAAAAAAACATTTTCCTCTGGAAAAAATTATAAATAAATTTTATAGAAATAATTTTCTATAAACTATTAGTGTCTCATTTTTTTTAAACATTTTTCTAATTGAATTTTTTTATTAAAAAAATATAATTTTCTAAGTAAGATTTTTCGTACCAAGATGGGGTAGAAAACTGTATAGAAATTTTTTGAATAAGTATTTAACAGTTGATGCTGTAATACTTTTAGCATGAAGCAATTTTCATTGCAATTTTGTGTTTGATATTTTATTTAATTAAAAATTTATCGATAAGTATAATAATATATTAGATTGATTATTAATTTTTATTTATTTCCCTAGAAGAGACAATAAAAGGTCCATTTAACTTTCCTAAGAAAATTTTAAAATATTTCCTGTAATTTTCTAATAAGTCACTAATAGTAATAAGATTTTATTTAAAGGTTTTTTTTGGGAATATGTATCATAGGAAAAATATTTTTAGTTTTTCCTAGAATATAAATTTTTATCTAGGGGCACTAAGGAGGCCATGATAAATTATGGTCAGATTCAAAAATTACAAAACAAGCTAGACAACAATTGGAGTAAAAAATATTAATATTGGTGTATTTTAATCCATTATTGAAATTCAATCCTGAACCTCTCCTATCATTATATTTTTTAAAAATGTATGCATAATTTTATATATAATTTATTCAAAGCCACCCCTACGTGCGAGATCATAAACAAGGAAAAAAAACTCTTTGTCCCTTCCTCATGGCTCTTAAATAAATTGAAAAGAAATTTTAGTAGAAATACGTTCTAGAGACTATTAGTGGTTTTTTCAATAAATGTTGAAAAAATATTTTTAATAGAAATATAGGGACCATTAGTGCCTCATATTTTTTCAAAATATTTTTCTAATTATAAATTCTTTTTAAAAAATCATATAATTTTCCAAGTAAGAGTTTCTTGCCAAGATGGGTTAGAAAACCATATAGAAAAATTTTGAATAATTATTTGACAGTTAATGATATAATACTTTGAGCATGAGGCAATTTTCATAGCAATTTTGTGTTTGACATTTTATGTGATTAAAAATTTATCGATAAGTATAATAATATATTAGATTAATTATTAATTTTTATTTATTTCCTTAGAAAAGGCAATAAGAGGTCCATTTAACTTTCCTAAGAAAAATTTAAAATATTTCTTGTAAATTTTCTAGTAAGTTTGTAATAGTAATAGGATTTTATTTAAAGGATTTATAGTTTTTATTTGGGTGATTGTAAATTGATAGTGATATTTTATTTAATTTTGTTGTGTTTGATTATTCTATGGAGTTTATTTATAATATTATGCAGTGTATGGAGTGTTTAGATTATTTTATGGAGTGTATAAACAATTTCATGAAGTGTTTATGGAATGTATAGGCAATTTTATGGAGTGTTTATGCAGGTATTATGTATATTGATTATGCCCAATTTTAAGTAAAGGTCATGCCGAATTTTATACAAGTATTATATATATAGATTATGCTCAATTGTAAGTAGAGGTTATGCCCAATCTTATACACATATTATATATATAAGTTATGCCCAATTTTATGTAAAATGTATGCATAATTTTATATACATTTTATTTGATATATATTTTTTGAAAAGTTTTAAATGTATGTTGAGGCTCGAGCTAGGCTCGAAGCTCGGCTCGAACTCGTTGGGCTCGAGCTCGATAACAATTTTAGGCTCGAGATGAAGCTCGGCTTGAAATATTTAAATCAAGCTCGACTCGAACATAAGCAGGTTCGGGCTCGGCTCGGCTCGGCTCGGCTCGATGCCACCCCTACTTAGCATGAGGCAGGCTCATTCCCCAAGCGGAAAGGTTACCGTTATTGAGAAAGCAAATACAAACATGGTTTAATTGAGCAACAATGGTTAAATCAAGGGAATTTCACTTAAATACCCATTTAAAATAAAATATTTTTAAAAATACCGACGTCATCAAAATATTTCTAAAACTACCCAACTTTGACCAGTCAAATGCCTATGTGTGCAGTTAAAAGCGACACATAAGTTTTGACTGCTTATGTGTCATCACATCATCTGTGCAGTAAACATAGATCGACACGTCGTCTGCCACGTCATTATTTTACCATGTCATCTACCACGTAAGCTGACACATCATTAAATAAAAATTAAATAATCCTCACTGTATTCCACCGCATTGTTTTTCAAAATAAATTATTTTAAATGCCTTATGTGTCCCCTCTCATCGTTCTCCTCTCCTCTCCTCTCGCCCTCTCGCCGCCGCCGCTCGGCCCCCTCTCCTCTCCTCTCGCCCCCTCTCCTCTCGCCCTCTCGCCTCCTCTCCTCTGGTCCTCTCGCCGCCGCTCGGCCTCCTCTCCTCACCTCTCGCCCTCTCTCCTCTCGCCTTCTCACCGCCTCTCGGCCTCCTCTCCTCTCCTCTTGCCCCCTCTCCTCTCGCCCTCTCACCGCAGCTTTGCCTCGACCTCCTCTGGCCTTGCCGTCTCTCCTCTCGGCCTCTCGCCGCCGCTTTGCCTCGGCCTCCTCTGGCCTTGCCGTCTCTCCTCTCGCTGTCGTCTCTTGGCCTTGACCTCCTCTCCTCCCCTCTTTCCCCCTCTCCTCTCACCCTCTCACCTTCTCACCTCCGATCGGCCTCGGCCTCTCTCCTCTCGCTGCCGTCGCTCAGCCTTGGCCTCCTCTCCTCTCCTCTCCTCTCCCCCCCTCTCCTCTCCTCTCCTCTCCTCTCCCCCCCTCTCCCCTCTCCTCTCCTCTCCTCTCCTCTCCCCCCTCTCCTCTCCCCTCTCGCAGTGCCTGTTGCCGCCGCTCCTCACCGCTCGGCCTCACACTTCGCCCTCGATGCCCCCCTCTCAATTAAAAAATTAAAAAATTAAAAATATTTTAAATCGATACTAAAATATGTTAAATTAGTAAGAGTAATTTTTTTAATTAATTATATATTTATTTTATTTTTAATTATTTTAAATATAAGGTAATAATAAATTTGAAAAAAACGTATTGATAAATTTGATTTTTAAACTCAAAACTAAAATTTTCAAAATTTTTTATTAAAATAAATTTTAAATCGATAATAAAAAGGTGTTAAAATAGTAAGAGTAAGATTTTTTATAACTTATTATTTTAAATATAAGGTAATAAAAAGTGTACCGGTACATTTATTTTTTAAACTCAAGTAAAATTTTTATATTTTTTTAGTTAATAAATATTTTTAATTGATAATAAAAGGTGTAGTAAGATTTTTAATTAACTAATATATATTTTTAATAATTTATTATTTTGTAAATAATATGATAAAAATTATACAAATAAATTGTATTTTTAAACTCTAAAATAATTTTTAGGCTTCGAGACATAACATTTATTACGTTTCCCAAAGATAAATGTCCATAGATATTAGGTAATAAAAACTGTATCTGATTTTTTAATTTTTTTAAAAAATATTTAATTTTTATTTAATGACGTGGCAGATGACATGGTAAAATAATGACGTGGCAGACGACGTGTTGATCTATGTTTACTGCACAGATGACGTGGTGACACATAAGCAGTCAAAGCTTATGTGTCGCTTTTGATTGCACACATAGGCATTTGACCGGTCAAAGTTGGGTAGTTTTAGAAATATTTTGATGACGTCGGTATTTTTAAAAATATTTTATTTTAAATAGGTATTTAAGTGAAATTCCCTTAAATCAATGCAGCAGGCAGGTAAAGGCGATGAAGAAGATCCGAAAAGGTAATCCGTCATGGTATGAGGCTCAAAAATGGACCAGTACAAGAAACTAGAGGCGTTTGTGAAGTTGCTCCCGCAATGAGTATAGCCAGCACAAAAAAGGCGAGACCCACCTTCATGATCTTTCTAACAGATAAAAATTGAACAGAAAATTACGAGTTGTGACTAGGGTTTAGAGTTGAAGAAGATCAGAGGATGGGAAAAACGAGATTAGCATAGCTAACGATTTATTCTTTGCAAGTTCTGATCAGATAGAATTCTTAATAGCTTCTTGAACTAGAGGTTGATGTTCCGGAAACACTGTTTTACTGGCTTCTCCTGTTTTACGTTCTTCGAGTTCTCACTTCTCACGGTAACGTGTGTGGACTCCTATGAGAAGTCTAATGTCAATCAAATTGATTGATGAAGAGACTCTCTGTCTACGACTCAAGAAGTCTCTGCCAAATTTTAACCATGCGAGGTAAGAATGCTCTGTTTAACCTTTGACGAAGGGTTCGTGCTCATGAAAACGATTCAAATGAACTGCTCATCTTCGCTCTATCATTCAATGTAAAGTTCTGAGACTAAGACTCTTTACTAACAAAAAGATTTTATTATTCAATTTCAAAAATTTCTGTAAATCATGATAATAGTAATATCACTATGAATAATAAATCTATAAAAAAACCAACTAAAAACAATAAGGCAATATCGACTGCTATCATGTTGAAATCCTATGCCAGAAGTCGAACTTGCAGACGGCAGCAGCAGCAGCAGCAGCAGCAGCAGACGAAGAGTCGATGTGGTTGAACTTGCAGATGGCAGAGCTCGCTTTTTCAACCTGATAAGAGTACAGTAATTTTAATACATAAAATCTCAAGACTAAAAACCCAGAGAAGAGGATTATAAACTAAAAAGAGAAGCTATTTATAGGTTTGTTAATGGGCTAGGGATCAATGCTGACGGTTCACTCTCCGTAAGAAGTTCTCATCTGAAAGACTTCTCAATAGCTTCATCAACTAGAGGCAGATCTTCAGGAAACACCATTTTGCTGGTTTTGCAGCTTCTCCGATTTTACTGTTTTTTAGGCGAAGTTTTTGCCGAATTTTCTGAAGCTCTCACAGTAACGTGTGCGGACTGATGAAACTAACCCTACGTTATCGATGTTAAAATTCCTATTAAAAGTCTATTGTCGATCAAATAGATTGATGAGGAAAGTCTCACTGTCAATGACTCTAGAAACCTAGACTATAATAAATTTGATCCAAAATATTAGAGCCCGTATTGTTTGTCGCCCTCTTCGTTGCCACTGGTCTGTTTACTGCTTTTTATTCTGACATCCTTCCCCTTCTCCTCTTTGTTATTGATTTTTTTTCTCACCTGAATTGTCCCCTCCCTCTTCCTTCACCCAATTGACAACCTTGGAAATCACCACCACACGTCTACCTCTCCTCATGTTGAGGCTGATTTCACTCGCTCTCTACGTTTCTAGGTCTGTTTTTCAGTCGATTGTACTTTTTAATTCCTTGCTCTTTTATTCATGTTCATTTTGTTTCACTATATCTCGAGGTGGCATCGAATCGAGCCGAACCAACTTAGCCTCGAGCCTAAAATTGTAATCGAGTTCGAAGCCAATAATGTTAACTGAGTTTGAGCTCTAACCAATATTTAAAACTTTACATAAAATACATGGCAAATAAATTGTATATAAAATTGGACATAACCTCTGTATATTAACATTGCATAAAAACATTCCTTTGAAAAAATAACACTAGTTTTGTCCATTTGTACTCTATCAGATCGTTCTGATTCAAGGACTGGAAAACCAGATCATCGAGACAAAGAAAAAGTTTTTAAAAATTGGTTTAGGAAGACTTAATCGCATGCCCATTTTTAATTTTTCTTCTGAGTATGTTATGATAGTATTTACGATAAAAAAATTCGCACGTACAAAACTCGTAGTCAATCAAAGGAATGTAAATAATTATGATCAATGATGAGAGCAGATAGAGACAATTGTTTTCAAGTCGACAATATAATAAAGTTAGTAATTGTTTTGAATCAATACTTTTGCTACAAATAAAGAAGACATCAACTAAAAATCTATCATGGCTATACTCAAATGAAAAAAGGCCAAATTGTTTTGTCCATATTAATTTTCAAATGTGTTAATAACCATATTCACAATGAATATTCAAGATTCTGATCCATGGTCATGATATCCAGCAAGAGTATAGGAGTGACGATGCTTCAAAAGC
This sequence comes from Aristolochia californica, assembly GCF_029961685.1. Classification (NCBI taxonomy): domain Eukaryota; kingdom Viridiplantae; phylum Streptophyta; class Magnoliopsida; order Piperales; family Aristolochiaceae; genus Aristolochia; species Aristolochia californica. The sequence continues at coordinate 44,611,150 of NW_027181992.1, read as the reverse complement.
TCTACAATAACATTTATGAACAAAATCCGTTCATCATAAATTACGTTGAGATGGAGGTAAAATGATAAGTGAGAACAACAACTTAACAATTCAGATGCCTCTATTATCCACTGATGAAGCAAACATGATCAAACAAAATTCTGAAAACGCCATTGGGAAGCTTTCATCTTTTCATTACAGTTCAATTTAGCAGTTTGACAACCATCCATCACCTTCTTCAAGGTTACTCCTATAAACCAATTGAGTTCTAAAGCACCTCAGAAAACTGGCCTTCAAGATTTCCGTCTTTTGTCTAGACAAGGTTTTCTACTCATCAGAAGAGAGAGAAAAAGAGATTTTCTTCCTTCTAACCAGTTATTAAAGGACAACAAACTATACAACGCTGCTTAAAATAGCAGCACGTTTAGAAAACTTGGTGGACTTGATATTTTTACTAAGCATGTATGAACAGAAAACATGAATAGAAAGAGTTTGAGGGACTACAAAAACAAATAAAATCGCAGCAAACTCAAACATGAGTTCTAAAGAGATGCAAGAATGCGTGACTGTCGTACTTCAATAGAGTACAAAGTCATACACCTATGGAAACGCAGAATTTCCTGGGCAAGAAGCATCTCAACAGGAGTAAAGATAATCCACGAAAGCATCACAAACGTAAAGAAGCATACAATGCCACTACTCTTCCCAGCCGCTACCAATGCCACTACTCTTCCCATCCGCTACCAGTGCCGCTGCTCTTCCACTTCTATTCACCGGACGATGTGATGTCTCTCTGATTCCATCCACCCCAGCTGCTACCAGTGTCACTATTCTTCCCAATCGCTACCAATGTAGTTGCTCTTCCTAACTGCTACCAGTGTTGTTACTCTTCCACTTCTCTTCATCGGACAATGTGATGTCTTTCATATTCTATCTGCCCCAGCCTTTACCAGTGCCACTGCTTTTCCACATCTCTTCACCGGATGATGCATTTTCTCCGATTCCGTCTACCCCAGCCACTACCAGTGTCGTTGGTTTTCTAAATCTCTTCACCAGACGATCAAATTCCGTCCGCCCCAGCCGCTACCACTGCCACTCTCTTCCCGTCCCTTTACTTCCAAGAACCCTTGGAAACAAATCTCCTTACATAGCTACGATCTTGTGAGCAAGATGACGCGTTCAAGTCTCGACTGCAACAACAACAATTGCTGCAACATCGGTTGAGATGATAAACTGACGAAGACAAGGGAAATCTATTTAACCCAATTTTACCCCAAATGAAATATCTCTTTCTCCCTATAGTGGAATCGAAGCCTTCCAATATAGTAGTTTTTTAAAAATTTAAGAATTCAGATTAAATTTTTTGCATAAATCTATAAGCAAGAAAAGTATTTGCAGCTGAATCAAAATACACTTGGACAATTATAGCTTGATGTACAGATTTGTGCTCATTAAAATGAACATATTGTGGGAACTGAATAGAGAGATCGGACACTCACACCAAACACAATGAATTTACAAACAAAAGGATTTCACATATTCTTTCTCTCAATTCATTATAAACGATGATAATAGTATACAACTATGAAGAAGAAATATATGACAAACAAACTAAAGACAATAACTTGTATGACTTTCTATCCTGTAGAAATTCCATAGTAGAAGCTGAAGAGACATGAAGGAACAACAACAGACTAAGAGTCTCTAAGGTTAGACTTGCAGATGGATGGCCTTCTCAATCTGAAAAGAGTATTGTAACGTAAAAATCCAAAAGAACAAGAGATCAAGCTAAAAGAGAAAAATAAGCAGGAACTTACGGTTGAATGAAGGGACCTGAACATTGCAGGCATTAGGAAGATCCTTGGCATTAGGGGTGGCTTCGAACCGAGCTGGTTCGCAAGCCGGTTCGGTTCAGCTCGGTTCGATTCGTCATTTATCGAGCTCGAGCACCGAAATCGGCTCGTTTACCTTAACGAGCCGAGCTTGATCGAAGCTAGGTTCAGTTCGTCGGCTCGAGAGCCGGCTCGAAATGAGTCAGATCGGTATGAATCGGTAAGGGGATGGCAAGCGAGCGGGGGAGCGGAAACGAGAGTGAGGCGGGGGGGGGGGGGGGGGGGGGGGGGGGGGGGGGGGGGAGGGGATTTTTCCTCCCCCCTCGTCACCTCCGACCCCTCCCATCGTTTGTTGTCGCCGCCTCTACCGTCGTCGTAGCTGTTCGCCGGCGTTTATACCACCGTCGCAGCTGCTCGTCGGCCGCCTCTGTGGCCGTCTGTTCGATTTCTTCCTCTCCTCGTCATCGCCTCTGTTTTCGTCGCTGCCGCTTCTGTCGCCGCCGACTCCGTCGTGGCCGTCATCCCTGACGATAGGTCCTCCCCGGCGCCATAACCCCCTTCCCTCCGCGTCGTCGGCGGAAAACCAGGACAGGGGAGAAATAATCTCCCCCTTCCTCGCGAGAAGATGATCTTGCACGTGCGAGATCATAAAATAAAAAAATAAAAAAACATTTTCCTCTGGAAAAAATTAAAAATAAATTTTATAGAAATAATTTTCTATAAACTATTAGTGTCTCATTTTTTTTAAACATTTTTCTAATTGAAATTTTTTATTAAAAAAATATAATTTTCTAAGTAAGATTTTTCGTACCAAGATGGGGTAGAAAACTGTATAGAAATTTTTTGAATAAGTATTTAACAGTTGATGCTGTAATACTTTTAGCATGAAGCAATTTTCATTGCAATTTTGTGTTTGATATTTTATTTAATTAAAAATTTATCGATAAGTATAATAATATATTAGATTGATTATTAATTTTTATTTATTTCCCTAGAAGAGACAATAAAAGGTCCATTTAACTTTCCTAAGAAAATTTTAAAATATTTCCTGTAATTTTCTAATAAGTCACTAATAGTAATAAGATTTTATTTAAAGGTTTTTTTTGGGAATCTGTATCATAGGAAAAATATTTTTAGTTTTTCATAGAATATAAATTTTTATCTAGGGGCACTAAGGAGGCCATGATAAATTATGGTCAGATTCAAAAATTACAAAACAAGCTAGACAACAATTGGAGTAAAAAATATTAATATTGGTGTATTTTAATCCATTATTGAAATTCAATCCTGAACCTCCCCTATCATTATATTTTTTAAAAATGTATGCATAATTTTATATATAATTTATTCAAAGCCACCCCTACGTGCGAGATCATAAACAAGGAAAAAAAAACTCTTTGTCCCTTCCTCATGGCTCTTAAATAAATTGAAAAGAAATTTTAGTAGAAATACGTTCTAGAGACTATTAGTGGTTTTTTCAATAAATGTTGAAAAAATATTTTTAATAGAAATATAGGGACCATTAGTGCCTCATATTTTTTCAAAATATTTTTCTAATTATAAATTCTTTTTAAAAAATCATATAATTTTCCAAGTAAGAGTTTCTTGCCAAGATGGGTAAGAAAACTATATAGAAAAATTTTGAATAATTATTTGACAGTTAATGATATAATACTTTGAGCATGAGGCAATTTCATAGCAATTTTGTGTTTGACATTTTATGTGATTAAAAATTTATCGATAAGTATAATAATATATTAGATTAATTATTAATTTTTATTTATTTCCTTAGAAAAGGCAATAAGAGGTCCATTTAACTTTCCTAAGAAAAATTTAAAATATTTCTTGTAAATTTTCTAGTAAGTTTGTGATAGTAATAGGATTTTATTTAAAGGATTTATAGTTTTTATTTGGGTGATTGTAAATTGATAGTGATATTTTATTTAATTTTGTTGTGTTTGATTATTCTATGGAGTTTATTTATAATATTATGCAGTGTATGGAGTGTTTAGATTATTTTATGGAGTATTTATGCAGGTATTATGTATATTGATTATGCCGAATTTTATACAAGTATTATATATATAGATTATGCTCAATTGTAAGTAGAGGTTATGCCCAATCTTATACACATATTATATATAAGTTATGCCCAATTTTATGTAAAATGTATGCATAATTTTATATACATTTTATTTGATATATATTTTTTGAAAAGTTTTAAATGTATGTTGAGGCTCGAGCTCGGCTCGAAGCTCGGCTCGAACTCTTTGGGCTCGAGCTCGATAACAATTTTAGGCTCGAGACGAAGCTCGGCTTGAAATATTTAAATCAAGCTCGACTCGAACATAAGCAGGTTCGGGCTCGGCTCGGCTCGGCTCGATGCCACCCCTACTTAGCATGAGGCAGGCTCATTCCCCAAGCGGAAAGGTTACCGTTATTGAGAAAGCAAATACAAACATGGTTTAATTGAGCAACAATGGTTAAATCAAGGGAATTTCGCTTAAATACCCATTTAAAATAAAATATTTTTAAAAATACCGACGTCATCAAAATATTTCTAAAACTACCCAACTTTGACCAGTCAAATGCCTGTGTGCAGTTAAAAGCGACACATAAGTTTTGACTGCTTATGTGTCATCACGTCATCTGTGCAGTAAACATAGATCGACACGTCGTCTGCCACGTCATTATTTTACCATGTCATCTACCACGTAAGCTGACACATCATTAAATAAAAATTAAATAATCCTCACTGTATTCCACCGCATTGTTTTTCAAAATAAATTATTTTAAATGCCTTATGTGTCCCCTCTCATCGTTCTCCTCTCCTCTCCTCTCGCCCTCTCGCCTCCTCTCCTCTGGCCCTCTCGCTGCCGCTCGGCCTCCTCTCCTCACCTCTTGCCCTCTCTCCTCTCGCCTTCTCACCGCCTCTCGGCCTCCTCTCCTCTCCTCTTGCCCCCTCTCCTCTTGCCCTCTCACCGCAGCTTTGCCTCGACCTCCTCTGGCCTTGCCGTCTCTCCTCTCGCCCTCTCGTCGCCGCTCTGCCTCGGCCTCCTCTGGCATTGCCGTCTCTCCTCTCGCTGTCGTCTCTTGGCCTTGACCTCCTCTCCTCCCCTCTTTCCCCCTCTCCTCTCACCCTCTCACCTTCTCACCTCCGCTCGGCCTCGGCCTCTCTCCTCTCGCTGCCGTCGCTCAGCCTTGGCCTCCTCTCCTCTCCTCTCCTCTCCTTTCCTCTCCTCTCCCCCTCTCTCCCCTCTCCTCTCCTCTCCTCTCCTCTCCCCCCTCTCTTCTCCCCTCTCGCAGTGCCTGTTGCCGCCACTCCTCACCGCTCAGCCTCACACTTCGCCCTCGACGCCCCCCTCTCAATTAAAAAATTAAAAAAATTTTAAATCGATACTAAAATATGTTAAATTAGTAAGAGTAATTTTTTTAATTAATTATATATTTATTTTATTTTTAATTTTTTTAAATATAAGGTAATAATAAATTTGAAAAAAAACGTATTGATAAATTTGATTTTTAAACTGAAAACTAAAATTTTCAAAATTTTTTATTAAAATAAATTTTAAATCGATAATAAAAAGGTGTTAAAATAGTAAGAGTAAGATTTTTTATAACTTATTATTTTAAATATAAGGTAATAAAAAGTGTACCGGTACATTTATTTTTTAAACTCAAGTAAAATTTTTATATTTTTTTAGTTAATAAATATTTTTAATTGATAATAAAAGGTGTAGTAAGATTTTTAATTAACTAATATATATTTTTAATAATTTATTATTTTGTAAATAATATGATAAAAATTATACAAATAAATTGTATTTTTAAACTCTAAAATAATTTTTAGGCTTCGAGACATAACATTTATTACGTTTCCCAAAGATAAATGTCCATAGATATTAGGTAATAAAAACTGTATCTGATTTTTTAATTTTTTTAAAAAATATTTAATTTTTATTTAATGACGTGGCAGATGACATGGTAAAATAATGATGTAGCAGACGACGTGTTGATCTATGTTTACTGCATAGATGACATGGTGACACATAAGCAGTCAAAGCTTATGTGTCGCTTTTGATTGCACACATAGGCATTTGACCGGTCAAAGTTGGGTAGTTTTAGAAATATTTTGATGACGTCGGTATTTTTAAAAATATTTTATTTTAAATAGGTATTTAAGTGAAATTCCCTTAAATCAATGCAGCAGGCAGGTAAAGGCGATGAAGAAGATCCGAAAAGGTAATCCGTGCATGGTATGAGGCTAAAAAATGGACCAGTACAAGAAACTAGAGGCGTTTGTGAAGTTGCTCCCGCAATGAGTATAGCCAGCACAAAAAAGGCGAGACCCACCTTCATGATCTTTCTAACAGATAAAAATTGAACAGAAAATTACGAGTTGTGACTAGGGTTTAGAGTTGAAGAAGATCAGAGGATGGGAAAAACGAGATTAGCATAGCTAACGATTTATTCTTTGCAAGTTCTGATCAGATAGAATTCTTAATAGCTTCTTGAACTAGAGGTTGATGTTCCGGAAACACTGTTTTACTGGCTTCTCCTGTTTTACGTTCTTCGAGTTCTCACTTCTCACGGTAACGTGTGTGGACTCCTATGAGAAGTCTAATGTCAATCAAATTGATTGATGAAGAGACTCTCTGTCTACGACTCAAGAAGTCTCTGCCAAATTTTAACCATGCGAGGTAAGAATGCTCTGTTTAACCTTTGACGAAGGGTTCGTGCTCATGAAAACGATTCAAATGAACTGCTCATCTTCGGTCTATCATTCAATGTAAAGTTCTGAGACCAAGACTCTTTACTAACAAAAAGATTTTATTATTCAATTTCAAAAATTTCTGTAAATCATGATAATAGTAATATCACTATGAATAAGAAATCTATAAAAAAACCAACTAAAAACAATAAGGCAATATCGACTGCTATCATGTTGAAATCCTATGCCAGAAGTCGAACTTGCAGACGGCAGCAGCAGCAGCAGCAGACGAAGAGTCGATGTGGTTGAACTTGCAGATGGCAGAGCTCGCTTTTTCAACCTGATAAGAGTACAGTAATTTTAATACATAAAATCTCAAGACTAAAAACCCAGAGAAGAGGATTATAAACTAAAAAGAGAAGCTACTTATAGGTTTGTTAATGGGCTAGGGATCAATGCTGACGGTTCACTCTCCGTAAGAAGTTCTCATCTGAAAGACTTCTCAATAGCTTCATCAACTAGAGGCAGATCTTCAGGAATCACCATTTTGCTTGTTTTGCAGCTTCTCCGATTTTACTGTTTTTTAGGCGATGTTTCTGCCGAATTTTCTGAAGCTCTCACAGTAACGTGTGCGGACTGATGAAACTAACCCTCCGTTATCGATGTTAAAATTCCTATTAAAAGTCTATTGTTGATCAAATAGATTGATGAGGAAAGTCTCACTGTCAATGACTCTAGAAACCTAGACTATAATAAATTTGATCCAAAATATTAGAGCCCGAATTGTTTGTCGCCCTCTTCGTTGCCACTGATCTGTTTACTGCTTTTTATGCTGACATCCTTCCCCTTCTCTCCTTTGTTATTGATTTTTTTTTTTCTCACCTTAATTGTCCCCTCCCTCTTCCTTCACCCAATGGACAACCTTGGAAATCACCACCACACTTTTGGAAATAACTGACCCTCGTCTCAGAATAGTAAAACTTTCTAAACTTTTCTTTTTATTTCTGGATTATAGATTACATAGTTCACGGTCTTATTTATAGACATTATGAATCAATCGGCACCGCATACACCTTTCATCTTTGCCGAACACGTTTACTGGTTCTACCGTCTTCCTTGTCAGTGCATTGAGCTTGCCAACCTCCTTTGCCAACTTCCTTGCCAGCGCATGGTTCTTGTTGACCTCTCTTGTGCCAGCACACTGAAAATCCGAACCTTCCTTTTGCTGGATCAAGCTTATGATCCAACACTCCCCCTTAAACTTGATCCTATGACTCCAAATAGATTACTTAATTTGCTGAAGTCTTTGCTTTCTTTTGTAATAAACTTGCATTGTTCCTTGGAGTTGTTTGATCATCATTGCTGTCCAAGTCTTTCGTTTCTTTCATCATCATGACAATATGTGGAGTATCTTCTCACATAGTCTTAACTTTTCATTATTTCTTTAAAGACAGCTACTACTCCGAACTAGTCTCGGATGCATTCATAAGGATTCGAACTCACCTCTAGGAGAGGGACCTTCTTCTCGACTCCTTTGTAAGAGGTTTGCAACTTCTTCTACGCCTCTCTGGCGGAGGTTGCACTTACACCATCATCCAAGCCTTCATAGATGACGTAGAGAGCTTCTTTTATCTCTCTTTCTTGAATCCTTCAAAACTGTCTTATGCTCTTGTGTAAGAGCATATTCTCATTCTCTCTTTCTGGCTTCCTAATCTTGCTAAAGCTTTCTTTTAATGATGTTTCAAACATCGTATGCTCCAAACTGAGCCTTCATCTTGATACTCCAGTTGTCGTAATTGTTTCTAAGTGTCAACACTTGGAAAGGTACTTGCCATATGTCGATCTATGACCTACGAACGTTCTCGTAGTCGGTTGCTACTCTAGGCAAAGAGAAAAAAAAACTTCGAAAAGGCACATATGGTCTTGACACGTGTCAGACCTAAATACACTGTGGAACTCTGGCTAGCCACCAACTTAGGGTGAAGTGCACGTATACTAGCTTCTACTCTTGCTGAGGCCCACACGGAACCAACAAATCGACCCTTCGGATCCAGACCCACTATCTGGACATCCTCCTTCTCTCCTTCGCCTTCGATGTCGCCTCATTTAGCTTCGCGTTCTCCATCTTTGAACTCCTCGATAGCATCTTCACCTTTCTTGGAAGCATGCTCGATACTGTCTAGGAAGGTGCTATCTGGGTGTTTTCCAGACTCTTCCTTCATACCGAGGCCTCCCGATATCTTCTCCTTAGGAGCCTTACTCTTTTTCTCCTTCCGAACCTCTTCCAGGTTTTCCTCCTCGTCCTTCTTGTCTTCCTTTTCAGCATAATGGTTCTCATTAGATCTCTCTGACACACTAGCAGTCACTTCTGCTTGTGACCACTCTTTGGCCATACCCATCTTGCTCATCACCGTCCTCTTCTCCGGCCCGTGGATCGGCCCCTGTAGGTCCTTAATCTTCCTGCTCAGAGATCAGACCCGATGATCGTCTTGCATCTCTGTAAGCGTTCCAATCGAACCATGTTTCTCTCGTTTGAGAGCAGTAGTGTCAAGACAGAGAACTCTTTCCCCTTCGACGACCCGTCCTTGATAGCTTCCACCAATGGCGGCATCGCTCCGCACGCCCTAATCGACAGCTGGTTCTCCTCGATCAGTGATAGATTCAGTAGAGCGGACGAGTTTGGTACTTATCAAATCGAAGCCCTCAAAAAATACGAATCCAACGCCTCCAAAATCACCCCGATCGGACATCGGATTAGCTTCTACAATCCTCCAGAAACTTATTGAGTCAACTCTGCGAGTTGAACCAGCCGAGTTCAAGCTAGGTCCGACGAGTCTGTCCATGTGCACCTTGGCGCTCTGGATGGACGAGTTGAGCCGAACGAGTCGAGCGTGCGGGACGAGTCACTGAACGAGCGGAAATCGGGATGAGTCAACCCGGAACTTAAAAAACAAATTTTAAAAACTCACCCGCTCTTCGTCTTCCTCCTTCGACCGAAAAACAGAGACGTTGCCGTCTCTGTTTCTGGATTTTCTTCCGCCAGAAAATCTTTCCTTTTTCTCCTTGCTTGGCCTTTTCCTTCTCCTCTTCCAGCTTCTTGGAGTCCTCCGTCGGTGGTTAAAGTAGCAGGATGAAATTTTTTTCGGAGCTACTGCGACGACTGCAACGGTAGCGGGGGACGGACCTGGAACGGCCCCCTCGGGGGCCTTCCCCGGGGGTCGAACAGTCGACTCAAGCCTTCACCTGCTCTGATACCACTGTTGGAAATAATCGACGCTCGTCTCTTACAGAAAATATAAACTCTCTTGGGACAGTAAAGCTCTCTGAACTTTTCTTTTTATTTCTAGATTATAGATTACATAGTTCACGGTCCTATTTATAGACATTATGAATCAATCGGCACCGCATACACCTTTCATCGTTGCCGAACACGTTTATTGGTTCTATCGTCTTCCTTGCCAGCGCATTGAGCTTGCCAACCTCCTTTGCCGACTTCCTTGCCAGCGCATGGTTCTTGCCAACCTCTCTTGTGCCAGCACACTGAAAATCCGAACCTTCCTTTTGCTGGATCAAGGTTATAATCCAACACACACGTCTTCTTCATCTCACACTCGGCATTGTACCTCTCCTCATGTCGAGGCTGATTTCACTCGCTCTCTACGTTTCTAGGTCTGTTTTTAAGTCGATAGTACTTTTTAATTCCTTGCTCTTTTATTCATGTTCACTTTGTTTCATTATATCTAGAGGTGGCATCGAATGGAGTGGAAGCAACTTAGCCTCGAGCTTAAAATTGTAATCGAGTTCGAGGCCAATAATTTTAACTGAGTTTGAGCTCTAACCAATATTTAAAATTTTGCGTAAAATACATGTCAAATAAATTGTATATAAAATTATGCATACATTTTATATAAAATTGGGTGTGACCTCTACTTAGAATTGGGCATAACCTCTGTATATTAACTTTGCATAAAAAAATCATTTGAAAAAATAACGCTAGTTTTGTCCATTTGTACTATTTCAGCTTGTTCTGATTCAAGGACTGGAAACCAGATCATCGAGACAAAGAAAAAGTTTTTAAAAATTGGTTTTGGAAGACTTAATCGCATGCCCATTTTTTGTTTTTTCTTCTTAGTATGTTATGATAGTATTTATAGTATTTATGATAAAAAAATTTGCACATACGAAAGTCGTAGTCAATCAAAGGAATGTAAATAATTATGATCATCGATGCTTTAGAAAGAATGAGCAACGAACCTTGGAGAGCACATCATGATCATGAAAATTAGATGCAGATAGAGACAATTGTTTTCAAGTCGATGATATAATAAAGTTAGTAATTGTTCATAATCAATGATTACTTTTCCTACAAATAAAGAAGACATCAACTAAAAATCTATCATGGCTACACTCAGATGAAAAAAGGTCAAATTGTTTTGTCCATATTATTTTTCAAATGTGTTAATAACCATATTCACAATGAATATTCAAGATTCTGATCCATGGTCATCATATCCACCAAGAGGATAGAAGTGATGATGCTTCAAAAGCTCTACAATAACATTTATGAACAAAATCCGTTAATCATAAATTACGTTGAGATGGAGGTAAAATGATAAGTGAGAACAACAACTTAACAATTCAGATGCCCCTATTATCCAGTGATGAAGCAAACATGATCAAACAAAATTCTGAAAACGCTTCATCTTTTCATTACAGTTCAATTTAGCGGTTTGACAACCATCCATCACCTTCTTCAAGGTTACTCCTATAAACCAATTGAGTTCTAAAGCACCTCAGAAAACTAGCCTTCAAGATTTCCGTCTTTTGTCTAGACTAGGTTTTCTACTTATCAGAAGAGAGAAAAAGAGATTTTCTTCCTTCTTACCAGTTATTAAAGGACAACAAACTATACAATGCTGCTTAAAATAGCAACACGTTTAGAAAACTTGGTGGACTTGATATTTTTATTAAGCATGTATGAACAGAAAACATGAATAGAAAGAGTTTGAGGGACTGCAAAAACAAATAAAATCGCAGCAAACTCAAACATGAGTTCTAAAGAGATGCAAGAATGCGTGACTGTCGTACTTCAATAGAGTACAAAGTCATACACCTATGGAAACGCAGAATTTCCTGGGCAAGAAGCATCTCAACAAGAGTAAAGATAATCCACGAAAGCATCACAAACGTAACGAAGCATACAATGCCACTGCTCTTCCCAGCCGCTACCAATGCCACTACTTTTTCCCATCCGCTACCAGTGTTGCTGCTTTTCCACTTCTATTCACCGAACGATGTGATGTCTCTCTGATTCCGTCCACCCCAGCTGCTACCAATGTTGCTATTCTTCCCAATCGCTACCAATGTCGTTGCTCTTCCTAACCGCTACCAGTGTTGCTGCTCTTCCACTTCTCTTCACTGGACGATGCAATGTCTTTCATATTCTATCTGCTCCAGCCACTACCAGTGCCACTGTTTTTCCACATCTCTTCACCGGACGATGTGTTTTCTCCGATTCCGTCTGCCCCAGCCACTATCAGTGTCGTTGGTCTTCTAAATCTCTTCACCAGACAATCAGATTCCGTCCGCCCCAGCCGCTACCACTGCCACTCTCTTCCCGTCCCTTTGCCTCTAAGAACCCTTGGAACAAATCTCCTTACATAGCTACGATCTTGTGAGCAAGATGACAAAGTGCAACAATAACGAGCAAGATGACGCGTTCAAGACTCAGTTGCAACAACAACAAGTGCTGCATCATCGGTTGAGATGATAAACTGACGAAGACAAGGGAGATCTATTTACCCCAAATGAAATCTCTTTCTCCCTATAGTGGAAACGAAGCCTTCCAATATAGTAGTTTTTTGAACATTTAAGAATTCAGATTAAATTTTTTACATAAATCTATAACCAAGAAAAGTATTTGCAGCTGAATCAAAATGCACTTGGACAATTATAGCTTGATAAACAGATTCTGCTCATTAAAATGAGCTGTTGATCCTCATATTGTGGAAACTGAATAGAGGGATCTGACACTCTCACCAAACACAATGAATTTACAAACAAAAGGATTTCACATATTCTTTCTCGCAATTCTTTATAAACGATGATAATAGTATACAACTATGAAGAAGAAATATATGAAAAACAAACTAAAGACAACTCCATAGCAGAAGCTGAAGAGACATGAAGGAACAGCAGCAGACTAAGAGTCTCTAAGGTTGGACTTGCAGATGGATGGCCTTGTCAATCTGAAAAGAGTACAGTAACGTAAAAATCCAAAAGAACAAGAGATCAAACTAAAAAGAGAAAAAATACGCAGGAACTTACGGTTGCATGAAGGGACCTGAACATTGCAGGCATTAGGAAGATCCTTGGCATGAGGCAGGCTCATTCCCCAAGCGGAAAGGTTACCGTTATTGAGAAAGCAAATACAAACAGGGTTTAACTGAGCAAAAATAGTTAAATCAATGCAGCAGGCAGGTAGAGGCGACGAAGAACGTCCGAAAAGGTAATCCGTGCATGGTATGAGGCTCAACAATGGACCAATACAAGAAACTAGAGGCGTTTGTGCCGTTGCTCCCGCAATGAGTAAAGTCAGCACAAAAAAGGCGAGACCCACCTTCATGGCCATCTTTCTAACTGATAAGAACTGAGCAGAAAATTACAAGTTGTGACCAAGGTTTAGAGTTGAAGAAGCTCAGAGGATGGGAAGGTATTTATATGGGTCAAATTGCAAAACGAGATTAGCATAGCGAACGATATATTCTCTGTAAGTTCTGATCCGATAGAGTTCTCAAAAGTTTCTCGAACTAGAGGCAGATGTTCCGGAAACTCTATTTGACTGGCTTCTCCTGTTTTACATTCTAAGAGTTCTCACTTCTCACGGTTACGTGTGGACTCCTATGAGAAGTCTAATGTCAATCAAATTGATTGATGAAGAGACTCTCTCTGTCTACGACTCAAGAAGTAAAAGACTATCAGAAACTTTGATAGTTTTGAATACATGAATATTTTCACATTTTCATGAGTAATGGAGATTCCATTTAATTCCTTCCATTGCCATCCCAATCCATTTTCATGAGCAATGAAGGGCAGAATCAACGTTGACATTGGAAGCGGAGGTTGGGATAAGGAGACAACTCCTTCCACTTCTCTCATTTTGCTCTTTGTTTACTGTAAAATATTTAATAAAAATTGAAAGACAATGGGAGCCATCCTATCAGTTTTTGTTATACTTGAGATATACTATTTTAAAATAGGATTACGTGGCAACCGATGTGGCACCACCTAGCAGTTAATGTTGATGTGTCACGTTGGGTATTTTTAAAATTAAGTTTATGAGTTAGTTATTTTGATAAATATTTTATGAAAAGTGGCTAGTTTAATAAAATTCCATTTCAAGTCCTTCCAAGACAGAGCACTCAAGTTGGGTTCCATTGGAGCACAATTTCCCCCGGTATTGTTTTTTCATGTTTCTCTATAAGTATACTTTACTTAAATACTAAGTGTAATTTTTGTATCCCTAGATCGATTAGCCTAATTTTGTTTCGCTTTGTAGGAACTTCAGCCATTAATAGAGTCAAGAAAACATTTAGTTTTGGTGCCTTAGTTGGACACTTTGGACCCTTTTTCCGGTGGCACAAAGGATAGCGTGATGAATCGATTTTGGAAAAAACTATTGGGTCATGAAAACTCCATACTCTCGTAGCTGCTCTCCGCTGTTTGGTAATGAAGTTGGGTTTTGTTCAATAACGTAGGCATATAGGCAAATAATGTATACAACAAAACGCATTATTTAAAGAATAATCCCATATAAAATAGTAAGTACAAAGATCTTGAGTTTATTAATTAAGAAAAATACTTCCTAAATTCACTAGTCATTTTGGATAAACCTTAGACCCAACTTCACATGGTATCAGAACAAATACTCATATGTAAACCTCCACCCAAATTATCCACTTATAGAGCCATAAAAGAGGGCCTACACGTGAGAGAATGTTAAAGAATAATCATACATGGTAATAAATACAAAGATCTTGAGTTTATTAATTGAAAAAGATGCTTTCAAAATTAGTCATTTTTTAGATATACATTAGATACAATACATTGAGTTGAACAATTTATTTTCAGTTCTTGCACTTTAATCCCCCATACAATTGCTCTATAATTTACAGTCACTTGAATGGTACTAAAATCCAAAGGATTATGAGAACACTTTAAATTTTAGCGCATCACAAGATCCCCCCTTGAATGGATTATAGCTTGGCTTTCCTCAGTTCCAACTTGAGATCCCCCCCTGAAAGGATTATAGCTTGGCTTTCCTCAGTTCCAACTTGGCAATTGTCCCCAGATGGACTTCATCTGGTCCATCTGCAATTCTCAGAATGCGTGACCCAGCCCAGAGATGGGCAAGAACTGTGTCTGATGATAAACCGGCAGCTCCATGGACTTGCATTGCTGTATCAATCACTTTCAGTGCCATATGTGGAGCTGCCACCTATAACAACAGAAGGTATTAAAAACCATCATGGAACACCTAAAGGTAGTTTAGAAAAACTACCAGCTCCATTACCTTTGCCATCGCAATGGTTCCTCGTGCCTTCTTGTTTCCTAGCCGATCAAGTTGGTCAGCTGCTTCCAGAACTAGCAATCTTGTTCTCTCCAGTTCAATCCGACACTACAAAGTATCCAAATTTGTTAGAGAGATAACTGATCAGATCATCATCAAGAAAAATAAGTTATTGGAATGCTCTAGTTTTTATGAAAAATAGTAAAGCATAGAGCTATACAATTCCCTGAGTGACTTATAAACAGCTTAGCTTCAGGTTGGATCCTGTACAAAGCTGGATAGGTTTCCCACAAGGTTGAAGAAAATCCTACTCTATTCAACAAGAGGAAATTTAGTGCAGAATCTAACTCCAGCTAAAGTAATTAATTCAGGTCTAGATATGCGATAAACATACATCTTCAGAGACTTTGAACAGTAACATTCCTACTAGGTTTAAGGAATATTACAAGGTTACTGTTGAAAGATAACATGAGGGGTAATTGGATAATTTTACCTTGTCTGTAATGCATAGTGATGAGTCCATCTTGATCAGCATGTATAGATGAGTCTATAGATGTAACTTCATGTAATTTGGCATGTATATGACAAGTTATATGCTTGTGAGTGTGTAGAGTATTTGTGACTTTTTACCCTATTTTCAAGTAAGTTAATAAGGGAGAAGGGGCTTGACTTTAGCCCTGATTCAGAGCTATACGCTCTTCTCCAAAGTCTCACCTTCTTCGTCTCTTTACCTTTTCACTCTCTCAATTCTCTTTCCTTCATTATTTTACGTTACAATATGAATGTCAAAAAAATCAGAACCCAGACAAACCCAGACTTGCAGACACCAATTAATAAGAGCAAATTAAGCATATGAAACAAGGAAAAATACAAAATGGTCCAAAATGAGGCTCTTGGGACTCACTTGGTTGTCCCTTCTATGTTCGGTACAATTGACCTCATCTACTCGCTCATCTATGTTTGGTACTTTTTACTTTTTGTTGAGCTTTCTCAATGAATTCTTATTCTCAATGCTCTCCAAAAAATTTAAAATCTAACATTAGCCTCTAGCAAATTGGACCATACATAAGTAGCTCAAATATTTTCATCATCAAAAAATCTATTGTGAGTTATTCCATCTTGAACCTAAATAAGTCATTTATCAAATTTGCTTCTCTATTAAATGGGCAAAAAGAGACACTAAAGATGTAAAAGTCAAAATTAAAAAAGAGACTGTAAAACAAAGTGTACCGCAGCGAGATTAGATAAAAATGAGCCTTTTTCTGCAATCAACGTTCCAAATACTCTCCTACTGAATGCCCTTTGCACCATCAACTGCATAGCACGTTCTGCAGCACCTATGCTTCTCATGCAATGATGCAACCGCCCAGGTCCCAGCCTGCCCTGCAGAAGTTCAATGGCAAGTTTATGAATAAAAAAGTCTTACTTTTCTAATATATATAAACACCAAATTAAAAGGAAAAAGGGGAAAATAACAGAAAATAACAAAAGAAACCTGAGCAATCTCAAATCCACGTCCTTCTCCAAGCAGAATATTGGTTACTGGCACCCTGACATCTTCAAAAGATACTTCTGCGTGCCCATGAGGTGCATCATCAAAACCAAATACCAATAAGGGTCTCTTGATATGCACACCTGGAGTCTCTATATCCACCAAAATCATGGATTGTTGCTTATGTAAAGGAGCGTTAAAATCCGTTTTTCCCTGCAATTTTTTTTTGTCATTTCTGAGATATATATGGGAGGGGAAGTAGTGGAGAGATAGTTAACTAAGTAGACTACTTTTTCCTTTTGAGAAACAAGCACATTACTTTGTTAGTGAAATAGCTATAGATGCTTCAAGATAGGAGAAATGAAATTATACAAATAGACTCACCATAACTATCAACAGTCTGCACCTGGGGTCCATAGCTCCACTGGTCCACCACTTTGTACCGTTGATGATATATGAATCCCCTTCTCTGCATCAGGTTCAAAATATAAAACATGGTTTGCAACACATCAATGAATAAATGAACTAGCATTATAAAAAACTAATATGATTGCCATTCTCCTCCATTCCTCTGCCTCGTTTGAACCCTACCATCTTCTCCAACGCACCAAAATAATCTTCTGACATGATTCCTCATTAAATAGTTTAACAAAGGCAATAGAAACTCAATTATTGTGATAAAATTTCAACCGAAGAAGGATATCTGGAGGAGTTTCTGAGGTTTCTCTGTATTTGAAGCATTTATTATGTGTCAGAAAAGGAAAACAAAACAATTACAGTTATACTCTCTGGTCTGTTGATTTAGGTCAAATTGATCAGACATAGAATACTGTGATAGAGATACAGTTGGGAAGTGCAACTAAAATTCTAGAAGATGTCGTTAGCCATATAATAATTTTTTCTTCAGAGCACTGATGAAGCACTAAGAAGCGTTTCCTTTGAAGCTTGGATGAGTCGATTTGATTTGTTTCATGTGATTGGTATTAGTGGTTAATTATCCATTCTCATCCTTTTTGTTGTCAAGGAACATCGCATTTAAAGTAGTTTTCATGGAAGCCACTGTTAGTTTCACATTGCATACAATTTTTATTAATTTCCATGATTGTTGGGTTGAGAAAGAGAGATGGTATGTCACCCAAACTGAAGAATTTAACATCAACAACACTACACCCTCAAAGACTCTTAATGACATGTAATCTAATTTTATGGTTGAAAATCTCATTTACTTCAGCATATGGAATTACTAACTACATTCAATCAGAATTCAGCTTTTTAAGAGAAAAGCTTAATTTGAGAAATGAAGACTTCAAAAATTTTCAGAACTTGCAGTCAGTAATTGGTATTTAGTTAGTTATCCTAATGTAGTTGAAGAAATGGTGTAATCAGGTTGTAATGATTCAAACACAATAAATAACTGTGACGTTGGAGGTTTTTGGTAAGATAGAGAGAGAAAAAAGAAGCAAGAGAGAAGAGAATAGAGGATAGAGAGATTGCCACAAGAGAGGGTGCAGCAGTCAGGGGTCCAGTTATAAAGAGGTTACAGAAGGACTGAAATACCCCTCTTTCTCTCTCTTTCTCTCTATTACACAAATAAATCATAGTTCTAAGAGAAATAACAGAAAGCTTATAACAGAAACATGTACAAAAATAAACCTATAGGAGAGTGAGACAGAGACAGAAAGAAGTGTAATGACTAAGCTACCCATCAAGGAAACAACTATTATACCCTTGCATTTCAATACTCTTAATTTTTCCTGAGAAAAATTCTTGTAAATTGGTAGCGCCATAAACAACATTTACCATTGAAAATTTTCACAAGGAAAAGTGATGAGAAAGATTAAGGTTTAGAGACCCTTCCCCCTATTTATAATTTAAATAATATTGAAAATTACATCCATATTCCTGCACTCCCTTAAACTCTAAGAAACTACTTTCTACAAGAAGCAACTTTCCTAATAAATAAACATATCTACATCAACTCTAAATTATAATTTCTAACATTCCCCCACAAGTTGGAGCATATAACTTCAGCTTGTTAAAAAGTATGTCCTCAGTAATTTTCATTTTAAGCATAAGGAAAAGAAAAATATACAAAATAAGTCTTCAAAATTTTTTTGTGGCTTCTATGTTGTCTTCAGATTTTGAGCTTGCACAAACAGATTTCACTTCATCAGCACTCGTACTCCCGTCCAACTGAGTACATACCAACAATCCCTAACTTAAACATTGAAAAATAGGTGATTTGGGGAGAAAAAAGAAGAGGAAAAAGATTTCTAGAAGAGGGGCAGCATTGCTGCCTAGGAATCCGAGCCAGAAAGGCCCTTCCTGCTTCTTTATAATCAGGGTTTAAGTGAACATTTACAAAAGGACAAAAATGCCCCTCAAAACTCAAAATTACATATTTCCTAAAATACATGACTAAATTGAACGAAAAATTAACTAGAGATAAAGTAAGACATTTTCTATCTAATAGTCATACTATAAGAGAAAAATGTAATATGAAAAATATAGGAAATGGCCAAAATACCCCTGAATTTGTATTTTAACACTCCCGCTCAAACTGGAGAGTAGATATTGAACAATCCCAGTTTGTCACTAAAGAATACATGTTCACGTTTCCCCAAAGGCTTAGTAAATATATCTCCCAACTGGTCTGAAGACTTTACATAAGGAGTTACCACCTTCCTTTGCATAACTGCATCTCTAATGAAGGGCAGTCAACCTTTATAAGTTTCGTTCTTTCATGGAATACAGGGTTGCTAGCAATAAAAATGGTTGCCTGGTTATCACAATTCATAACCATAGGATCAGGTAACGAAAAACCAAACTCAAGTAGTGCAGACTTAATCCAGATAAGTTCACTAATTGTATGAGGCATTGCTCGATACTCAGCCTCTGCATTGGACCTACTCACAACTGTCTGTTTCTTACTTTTCCAGCTTACCAGTTTGCCTCCAACAAAACAACAGTAGCCTGATGTAGAACGTCTATCCATCTTACACCCAGCATAATCAGCATCAGAATACCCAAGTACATCAATTTTCCCATTTTGAGTATAAAGAAGACATTTTCCAGGTGCACCCTTCAAGTGCTTCAAAATCCTCTAAGCAGCTTCTAAATGGACTTTTTGAGGATTTTCCATGAACTAGCTCACAACTCCCACAACAAATGAGATATCTAGCCTAGTAATTGTAGCATAGATTAGTTTACCTACTAACCGTCAATATTGAGTTTTATCCATGAGTGTAGGACCCTGAGTGTCATGTAGATTATGATTAACTTCCATGGGGGTGTCTATGGGTTTAGCACCTAATAAATCATACTCCTGTAACATATCCAATATATATTTTATCTGAGAAAGAACAATTCCTCGCTTGCTACGAGCGACTTCAATGCCAAGGAAGTACTTGAGAGAGTCTAAATCCTTTGTCTAAAAATGTGTGGCTAGATATTGTTTAACTTCTATAATACCATCAAGATCATCACCAGATAACACAATGTCATCTACATAGACAACCAAAACCACCATACCAGTCTTCCTTTTAAGTAGGAACATAAAATGATCACAATGACTCCTATAGAACCCAAACTATAGTACCACATCACTAAAATTTTCAAACCAGGCCCATGGACTCTGTTTAAGTCCATAAATAGCCTTCTACAGCTTACACACCTTTTTTGTCTCCCCCTGAGCAACATAGCAAAGAGGTTGCTCCATATACACTTCCTCATGTAGATCACCATATAGAAAAACATTTTTCACATCGAGTTGAAAGAGAGGCCAACACTTATTAACAACCACAAATATTAAGATACGTACAGAAGTAAGTTGGGCCACAAGAGACAATGTCTTGAAGACATCAACTCCAAAAGTCTGCGTGTACCCTTTCGCTACCAACCGAGCTTTGTACCGTTCAACAGATCCATCAGCATTATATTTGATAGTATAAACCCAATGGCACCCCACAATAATTACTCCTGCAGGTGGATCACATAGACACCATGTTCCCCGAGACACCAAAGCACTTATCTCATAATCCATAGCTTATTTCCATTCTGGAGAGCACAAGGCTTCCTACACTGAAAGAGGTATATGGGAAGTAGACAATGACATAGCAAAGGACTTAAAGGATAGGGACAAAAAATCAAGAGACATATATTTGGATATCATATGAGAAGTACAAGACTGTTTACCTTTTAGTACATTAATAGGCAGGTCCAAATCAAAGACAACAAGATCTGCATGCAATGAAGAAGCTGCTAGATCATGAGCTCTGTAGAAGTAACTGCTGGAGGCATTGCAGGAGTACAACAACGATGACTATAAACATGAAGAAGCAATAAAGAACTCGATGACACTGGTACATCCAAAACTGCTACAGGAATAGGACTGTCTGAAGGAGATTCAGGTGATTCAGGAAGCTCAGTAGATGATGAAAAATATAGAGTATGTTCAAAGAAGGTCACATCGCCTAACACATGTTTTCAGTCGAATAGGATCATAACATTTGAACCCTTTTTGTCGACGAGAATATCCCAAAAAATACATTTGACAGATCGAGGTGACAACTTATCGACCGAAGTTCCAAACATATGAACAAAACAGGTACATCCAAAAATATGAGGACCACACCAAACAATTTACAATTGGGTTTTAAAACCTGAAGAGGAACTTGACCACTCAAAACAGATGAGGGCATACGATTAACCAAGTAGCATGAAGCTAAAACCGCATCTCCCCAAAAAGATTTAGGAACATCCATATGCAGTAATAGTGTCCTTGTAACCTCAAGGAGATGTCTATTTTTACGTTCAACTACCCCATTTTGTTGTGGTGTATAAGGGTAGGATGTTTTATGGGTAATACCATAAGAATCACAAAATACTGAAAATTTATGGTTAAAATATTCCAAACCATTGTCAGTACGAAGTACATGAACACAGGCACCAAATTGATTTTTTATTTCATTGAAAAAATTGAGGAATACATCAAATACTTCGGACTTCTCCCGTAGGAAATACACCCAAGTGACTCTACTGAAATCATCAACGAACGATACAAAATACTTAAAACCAAATGGGCTAGGAGCTCGATATGGACCCCATATATCAGAGTGGACTAATTCAAACAACTTGGTGCCTTGACTAGAACTAACTGGGAAACAGGAGCGACGATGCTTTCCCACCTAACAGGATTTGCAATCAAATGAAATATCGACTGGCAAAGAAGGAAAAAATTGACGCAATTTAACTAGTGAGGGATATCCCAAGCGCAGATGCCACAGATAAGAAGAATCTGCAGTAGTGAGAGCTACAACTCTAGAAATGGATACATCATCTAGCATGTAGAACCCTCCCTTCTCATGTCCTGAACCAATCGTCCTCTTCGTCTGCAAGTCCTGGAAAACATAAGAAGTAAGATAAAAGGTTAACAATTTAAGCATTTAGTTATATGACTCACAGACAAGAAATTAACTGAAAACTTTGGTACAAATAAAACAAAATCTAAAGATATCTATGGAGTAGTGTGAACTATACCCTCCCCCTAAATGGGAGAGATGGATCCATCAGCTAAAGTAACTCGACGATATGAATGAGATGGACTAATGGACTGAAATAGAGAAAGCATACCTAACGTGCGTGTAGAGGCTCTTGAATCAATGATCCAAGAGGGAGAATGAGACACATTCAGTGCATTCATACTTGTACTAGCCATCGTGGCACTCGCTGAGGAAGGAGGAGTCTCGGTGGTTTGATGGTCTGAGAAGCAGTAGATGAAGCAATTAGTTGACCCAATCGCTGTAATAACTACTGAATTTCCTCATAGGATCCAGTATGTGAGGAGGCGTCCTTATCTGTAACTATAGAGTTGGCCCAAGAAGGTTTACCAAATTTTTCCCAGCATTTATCAGAAATATGATTAGTCCTACCACAATAAACACATTTTCGATCCCCCCGATCATTTCGACTACGACCAAGAGTTGTGTAAGAGCGACCTCTACTTCAGTTATTACTACCATGAAACTGACCATCAGGCTTACTAGTAGAAGATTGAAGGTTAAGAGCAGTTGCTTCTGAGAGGGCTCCACCTGACTTATTCTTATTTACAACTGCACCTTCAGCTCGAAGAACTCTGTTAAAGGCTTGCTCAAGAGTGGTCACATCCTCATTGACCAACAACTGGGCTCTAATAGCATCATACTCATGCCCCAAACATCCAAAAACCAGACTACCTGAATCTGATTTTCTTTCTTACGAATATCTTCAACATTCATAGTAAGAGGATGAAATGTACTAATAATCTCCTGTAATACTCCCCTCATCTCAGTGAAATATTCTGTTACGGATCTACCTCCACGCTTCATATTAAAGAACTTCATATATAACTCATAGATCCTTGACAAATTACTTTCTTGAGACAAAATGGAAGCCAATGTAGTGCACATTGTCTTAGCAGTACTACAACTGAAAAATTTGATCAGTAAATCTGGATTCCATACTGTTGACCAACCAGGTCATTACTAAATTATCTTCTGCCACCCAATCTTCAGTAACAGGTTCCGAGGGATCTTCATTTATATATGTTGCTATTCTTCTGGCCCTCAAATACATCAAAATTGATCTAGACCAGTTTACATAATTTGATTCATTCAACAGGATCGTATTTATCTTAATAGACTGAGAGAATTTCACATTTGAGCTCACAATAGTCCTCTGGATAGCAACCCGTGTGCTGGAATCAACCATTCAATATCACCAAACACCACAATTCAGTACACTCGAGCGTCAATTAACCAAAGGGAAGCACTTTCCTCAAATTTCTATGTTTGCGTAGTCAAGTGGGCCCCACACCGAATTCAATTAGGGCAATGCAACACCCAATTCACTCAATTTAGAACCAATAGTGATCAATTCCAGCAATTAAGACCATAAATCGATGAAAGAATGACCTAATTGCAAGAAATCAGGATGGCGTAGGTTATATGGATGATGACGCAAGCATTAGGTTGATGACGCAGGCAAATTTGAGAAATTTTCTCAAATAGGAATCATCAAACACTTCTAAACCCCAACATTCACTCAAATAGAAGCAGTAATCATTAGTCAATATGCTAAGATAAGCAGAAAAAGAGAAAAAAGATATTTTTACCCTACCAGTCCAAAAATCTGAGGGAGATTGCTGAAAATGGAGAGAAGATCTACAAAATCGAAAGAAACTTGCCCAAGACTTGCGTTACTGCTCTGATACCATGAAAAATAGATGATTTGGGGAGAAAATAGAAGAGGAAAAAGATTTTTGGAAGAGCAGCAGCTTTACTGCCTTGGAATCCGAGCCAGAAAGGCCCTCTTGCTTCTTTATAATCAGGGTTTAAGCGAACATTTACTAAAGGACAAAAATGCCCCTCAACACTCAAAATTACATATCTCCTAAAATACATGTCTAAATTGAATGAAAATTTAACTAGAGATAGAGTAAGACATTCTCTATCTAATAACCACACTATAAGAGAAAAATGTAATATGAAAAATATAGGAAAGGACCAAAATACCCCTGAACTTGTATTTTAACAAACATAATAGAAACTCTAGATACTTCAATATTTACCTTCCTCTATCTCCTCCTAAATAACAGACCACCTCAAGATATTCAATTAGTAAATAGCCAAAACAAATATTGGTGAAGACAAGAATGCTCACAACTCTAACTAGAGGACACAAGCCGAGAAAAAGGTCAAAGAAATATGGGTGACACAATAATTCGAAACCAACACATTGTATGATTTCGAACACAACAGTGAGAACAATCACGAAATAAAAAAACCTATCACTTAAAGACGGCAGTAGAAAACTACTAGGACAACAATAAGTCACCAAAGACAAAATCACCAATGTACACCAAAATAAGACAACCAATGGCTCGTCAAACTGTCTTGTGCGGAGGATTGCAGAGATCATTTCACAATGAAGACGTGTGGCAACTTCTTGTTTGTCAATGATGGCTAAATCCACGGCCAGAAAAAAAATCATAACTTGTAGCAGTGAGATGCTTCAGTGGTCTGGGTTTTGTTGGAACCAGCACATACACGTGAACTAGCTAGATCATGAGATCATCAACTTGGGTTTGCTGAACTATCCTTCTTCTTCTACCAATACTAATTCTTCGATTTCTCTCAAACCCATAACTCACTAAACAGGGTGATGAGGATTAGAACATCTGCCAATGACGATAACAGCGAAGAACAGAGCAAAAGCACCAAGCGGAAAATAAAGAAGTTTCAAGTTTTACTAGTGCTGAGTCTCCACAATTTCAACAGGCTCTACCGGTAAATTCTCTGCATCAGCTTTAGTTCTCAATTCTACCCATAAAACAGAGGTGTTTTTAGATTCACCAGCCATCTGCTCAAACTTCCACTTCATGACATGGCAATAGCAGTCACAATTGACCCATAAAGCGCCATTAGAAGAAACCAAGGATAGCTGAAGAACACTAGCATGATAGAAGGAATTCTGAAAAGAAACCAGAAACAACAACGAAAGATTAACCCATAAAGATTGAATCAAGCTGCAAAGGGTAGTCTCTAGAAAGCCACTGGAGCAGATAAAAAAGTAAGTTGCTGGGAATTAATGCTTGAGGCAGACCTGTGGCAAGACTCAAAGTGGAAAAAGTTTAGAACTTGTTTGCATCTCTTGATAGGGCATATGGGCTTCTTCTTGGAGGGATCACAATCTCAAGAAATTAGACAATTCCATAGACGACCACTGTTCGATTGTTGTGCTTGGCCTTTGTGCACTTGTGGACTTTTAGGATATGTGCTCCCAGCAAAACAGAGACTTTCAAGGTTGAACACATCGAACTGGAGTATGGTAAAAATGAAATGAAATGAGATTGGAGGCCGCAGAATTCAGGTCCAAGGATAAGGTCTTGGATATCAAAGAACTGGCTTTGGATAGGAGATACCCAATTCTAAGCAGGTATACTAGAACGACAAAGAGTTCAAGGACTTCTGAGATTAACAAACATCAGATTAACAAAGGTAATTCTTTTACACAAAGTTAAGGGAGGGTAAGAAATTGCAGAGAAGCCAAAAATTTTAACATAGAGATATGAAGGAGATGAGAAAAATTCAGAATAACAAAGAACAAACACAAAATCTCTTTTCATAATCTTGTGAATCGATAAAGTCACAGACCCTAGAAGATCAACTGCTCTGGTACCATGTTACGAATTTGCATGATGAAAACTGATGGGAGAGATTATGGTTTGGAGACCCCTGATGGCTATTTATAATTTAAAATAATATTAAAAATTCCATGTCCCTACTCTCCCTTAAACCCTAGGAAACTATTTTCTAAAGGAAATGTTTTCCTAAAAAATATATAGAACTATGTAAGCTCTAAATTATAACTTGTAATGTTTTTCTTACAAAGCTTCTCAATATAAATTTTTCCAGCTAGACCTATTTGAATAAGTGGGGCCAAACACAGCCATCAAGTCAGATCCTAGACCTAGCAGCTCAGGAGCCAATTCAAAAAACTACAACTAGGAAAAAAACTTATTTTGTTTTAGTTTATTGAGTGGCTGAAATAAAGTATTCCCTTCCATTCCATCAACTCTAGCATTGCATAGGACTAATTCCTATCATTGAACTCTTTCCCCTATTTCTTTTTTACTTCTTTCTTTTTTCTAACACACATGCTAAACTATTGACAACAAATATTTCTTTTGAAAAAATATCATTCTAAACATTTTATTATTCATAGGTATATCTTTCTAACATACAGTTCTGAATTATAATCTCTTAGAGCATTTTGTACGCTAAAAGTCCATAATCTTTTATGGTAAATAGACAAGTTTCACCCAACCCCCTATCCCTGCTCATATGACATTTATTGAAATAGTTTACCTAATGAAACTGTATAAGATTGACAAGAAGCATTTGATGTAGTTTGCCAATGACATACCTTCTAATTGAGCATTCAATATTGGTTGCATCAGACGATGCAACTTTTGGTTCTGTCATTGCAAAGCCGGAACGAATTTTTCCCTCAAGCAAGGGAATTAGCCACTCTTGTTGTTGCTCTTTAGTTCCATATCTCAACAAGACCTAAAACAGGACAGATATACAATAAGAGGACATAAGGGAAGCAGAATAATGTCGAACTATATACCTCTGCATAAAAATAATAAGATTAACCTATCCTGCATCAAAATATGAAGCGTGCTTGCATTAGCACAAGTAGCTCCCACTCCATCATGTGCTATGGTAGACTATAGTTGCAGGATTATATCGGATAAACAGTAACAAAAACCAGTGAAAAGACCAATGTTTAAAAACTAAACTAAAAAATAAAATACTGGTATGAAACATATCCAAATAACCTCACATAGATCAAATATTAGAAAGACCTTGTATTTATTACTTGAAAAGGGTTCTACTAACTTTAGCTAGTCAGTTTAGGATGAACACAACTTCATCATGCTATCAGATCAGGATAGCTATAAACAGGCATCCACCCAAAATTGTTCCCATCTAGGATCCATAAGAAGGGTCTATACACATAGGGAATATTAGAATAGTCCCACATGGATCTAGGATTAAAAAGTTCCTTATTACTTAGGAAGAGGTCTTCTAACTTCAGTTAGTCATTTTGGGATGGACCTGAACCTAACTTTAACAAAACACAAGGCATCAACTAAGACACATGAATGTAATACCACATGCAAATCAACATGTATTCTAGAACAACTTCTCTCACTGATTCTTCCGCATGATAAGAAAAGATTGTGAATACAATTGATAGACTAACAACATCAATCAAGAATTTAATCAGATATATAAAGAAGATAAATATTGATCACCTTAACCATAATACTGTGATGAAAGTGGTTTAAAGATAATAGATATAGTGGAAATAATAATGTAATAACAGAACTTGAGAAGAAAATAATAAGCATTCTAACTTAATGGGGGTGAAGCTAGAAAAGAGCTAAGAGGCTTATGATACAGTACAATATGAATGCATGAACATGACGCATTTGAACTAGGATTCAAATTTTTTTATACCTCCATATTTCCAGTATCAGGTGCACCACAGTTAAACACCTGTGGAGCCCACAAAGAACGTCCCATAACCTCACAAAGATAACCATACTCAAGGTTTGACAGCCCTGCACCCAATAAGCAATTATTCCAATTCCCTTGAGAATCAAAGTCCACCCCATCAAAAAGCAGCTCTCTTGCTCTTGCAGCACTATCTAACTGTACCAAAAGGTCATATGTCATACAAGCAATTTTA
The DNA here is from genome assembly GCF_029961685.1 of Aristolochia californica. Lineage (NCBI taxonomy): Eukaryota > Viridiplantae > Streptophyta > Magnoliopsida > Piperales > Aristolochiaceae > Aristolochia > Aristolochia californica. Next base: position 44,583,269 of record NW_027181992.1, on the reverse strand, counting down.
AGAAATCTACAGATATCCATGTTTGAAGTAATTTTTTTTTTAAACAGCCTCTCTTTTTTTTTTTTTTTTAAATGGTTTGAAGTAAATTAACTTCATATCAGTTTACAGTAAGATAGAAAAAAAAGTCAGTTGCCATTTCTATTCAAACGCAGTTATAATTAGGAAAGGGCTAATTACTCTCCCCCTTACCCCTGCATCTAGCACACTGTGTGCTGGATGTAAAAGGAGACGCAGTGGAGTAGAGTCACCTTCCCCCATCTGGCAAAGGGTAAGGGAGCCACTATGCTCCGCCCGTCCCTCTTCTAATGGAAAGCTGAGAAGGGAGGGGGAGGTGAGGCGCCTTCCTCCCCATTGGCACGGTCCAACCCCAGCCTTCTTGCCGTCTCCACTTCAAAACTGGAGGAGGTAGCACAGTATCTGGAGCTCTCTTCACTTGCTGGGCAATGGAGGAGGCACCCAGCTACCCCCTTCCTGATGAAATCTTGACTTGAAGGAAGGGGTGGATAGGGGGGCTCCCTTCCCACCGTGCAAAAGTGCGCCCCACAGAATGTTTTAAGATTGAGAGTAGTCTTGTCCATTTTTTTCATAATAAAGAAGGGAAGAGGGCAAGAGAAAAGCAAATCTGAAATCAGGGATGAGAGCAATGTAACATTTCTCAGAGGGTGAGAGTAATTTAGCCATTTCTCAAGGGCGTTGAGAGTGATTAACCCAGTTAAAAAGAGAAAAATGCATTGTGATACAAGGAAGGACTTACAGGTAACCACAAGTTCCACAATCCTTCTGTCTTTGCCAGTTCTTTTAAGCTCTCCTCCTTGGGATGCACTGTCCAACGCATAGTAGAATGGGCTCTTTTACTGAACTCAGCTTCCATAGGATATATATGATCTTTCATAAATTTCAGCAATTTATGCCTCAACTCCAGCACCCGCGAGCTAGGAAAAAATCTCCCCCTTCCAACTTTGAGATCATCTTTGTCTTCTTGAAACTGTTTCGGATAATCTCTTGCTACTGAAGGACCTCAACAGTAAATATTGACAATTAGATATAGGTGAAAAGCAAAGCCACAACCATGAACATGATATACAACAATATGAGATGCATTGACATAATCATAGCACCAGACAGCTTTTATGTGTGAAAGTAAAAACTATAAAGAATATGTCTCACATTTGTTGGTTCATCAAGAGCCAGATAGAAGAAGTTCAGCAAAATCTAAGAACAGTAAGAGAAAAGAAAAATGAGTGGTTCTAATACACAGACTGGAGCATTTACAAGATGGAGGCTGGTCAGGAAGCACAGACTTCTGATTAATAAATCCCCATGCCAAATCAATAAAAGAATTAGCCAACTTTTCTCCATACTGAGCTCGCTGGCCTCCAGAAGCATTTCCCTGAATTATGGTGAAATAAAACTTAAACAAAAAGCAAGTTTCAAATACATTGAGAACAAATAAAACTTTTTCAAAGAAATTCAAGCCTCACAAGGCCAAGTGATCAACAACTGACATACCATAACCCATCTACGATACACCCCTGCCATAATAGAGGCCACACGAAACAAGGAAAATGCAATATAAAACTTCCAGTTAGCAGCAGGCCATGGCTTCCCCTACAATCCAATGATTTAATTAAAGATAGTGATACCTCCACAACATAACCATGGATATTGTACTTTGGAGGACCTCAAAGTACAACAAATTTGAAGAAGCGTTTCATTTTTATCTCCTCTTATGATTAGAGTAACAATGGGGTGAGAAGAAGCTTCAAGTGCATGAAGGAAAAAAAAAATTAAGTATGAAGCTTACAGTAGAAATGCAGTATTCCGCCAAGTATTCAGCCTGTGAAGGGATGCCATCAGGAATACCAGTACTCTCAAACCCATCATATGATTGTTCATCGCCATACTTAATCTCCACAATGTAAGGCTGCCAGAACAGAAACCAAATAGCTTCTATTAATAGTTAGATAACTATCAACTGGCAAATTTAAACCCAATTTACTCCAATTCAAACAGAAAAATAAACAAAGCAACCTTTGAAAAAAAAAAGAAAAAAGTGACTAGGATCTTGTTTTCTTTGCGAAATAGTAAGTAAGGATATTATGTCAAGAAGGTCTCAAATTCCGTATACCCAGCAACAGGAATAGAAAGATTTGAAATGTCCATGATGTTCACTAAAAACGAATACAGGTTTGTTCCCAAGGCAACTAAGTGACGAAGAACCCTGCTATCGAGTTGGCAATTACCATACAACTATGGACAACATCGCACATTTGGTTCCCCAGAGTAGACAATTCCCAGTCCAGAATACCAATCACTCGATCCTGCAGCAAGAAACAAAAGATTGTTAAAGATAAAACTCACAGGGACAAAACTGTTAAATTTAGGTTCAGCTCCATCCCAAAATGACCAGCCAAAGTTGGGAGCCTCTTCTCAACTAACAAACATAGGATATTTCTAATCCTAGATCAACACTCTCAGTCACTTGTGAACCTTCTTATTGCTCCTAAAACATGGATGACTTTTGGGTGGAAGCACATCGAATATATTGCTCAATCTGGATAAATGTAAAACAGTCCTTGCCATTTTCTTCTATTTTCTCTTTTTTTTTATAATTTCTCGATTGCAGATCATTTTTCTTTTTAATTGATGATGGTACTATTTTAAATAATTTTTTAATTGCAGATAGCCCAAAGATATATCATACATAAAAAAAGTATTTCTTCCTAACCTGGCAAAAGCAAAGCAAGTGAGAAAAGCTTCGGTTCACATAGTCTATTATATTATGCAGGTAGCTAGAATGATAAAAGGTAAACTGAGACAAAAGTGTGTCCTTAATTAGTTGACCAATGGATCAAAGAGTTGAAGAAAGGCTCCAAGTATAAGACCTCAGTGGGATGGAACACTAGGTTATCAATCCTGAAATCACCATGAACAAGACCCGTTCCTGCTGATTTTGATGAATCTTCCAGTGGAATATGCTGATGTAGCCAATCAACCAAATCTAGCATTTTTGGATTTCGATATGGTTTATCATCATTAGTTGAAGCAAGATATTGCTTTGCCCACCTCACTACCTGAAGGTCACAAACTCCACCACACATATGTCATTAGACCCCTAGACAAGCATGTAATAACAGAAAGAAGATGTCGATCTTTTCTACAATAAGAGAAAGGACAAGGTGAAGGACAGCTTTTCCCTTAATATGGTTGATACATAAAATAGAGGTCTCACCTCATGATGCAAAAAAGTACAACCATTCTCAGAACTAGCACTACCTAAAGAAGTCCACTGACCTGCCTCTTGCAGTAGTTGTCCCGGCGTCCAAAGTTTTTCAGACCAATAGCATGTGGATCAACTTCATGTAAAGATGCCAACGCTTTGGCAGTTGAATCGTAAATATGTCTTCTCTGGCCAGAGGTAAGTCCCTGACCGGATTTAAAAACAATTTATTACTCTGGAGTGTCTCAAACAGACCAAAACTAGAACTCTTCGTGTCATAGGAAAATAAGTCATAAATAGGGGGGTGTGTGTGTATGTGTGTGTGCGCGTGTGTGTATGGGGGTGGGAAGATAATAAAAATAATTAAAGTTATCAACAAATTTATTTAGACCCAATTTGGTATAATCACAAAGAAAAAATCTAAAGCGAAAATTGGGATTTAATAATTCTCATAATTCTATCGTTAATTTGGCTTTTTTCTCGTTTCCAAGTCAAATTATATAAAGCTTAAATGATTTTGGACAATTCAAAGGTTTAATGAAAGTTTAAAACAATTATAAATCGACTTCATTTTCATCACTTTATAAATTTAAGTGGGGAATTTTTTTAAAATAATTTAATACATTTTTTTCAGAGAAGGCAGAAATTTACTCCAATTACTTAGAAACTAAAAATTTAAAATGAACATGAAGTAATCTATTTGGTAACAAGCTAATTCTTGCCATGTAGGGGAATATGGTGTTTTAGTAGATTGGTAAATGATATTTAAGGACTATTTTTATCCCAAAGTACCTCATCAACTTGTCAGAATATTTAGGGGGGCCACGGCTAGAAATAGGAAAAATTAAATGTTTTTCTCTAAAAATAGTTAGCTCTACAATTTATATTCCAAAATCAGTCAGCTTCTGGCCATAAGCTAGAGCAGCTAAAACCACTCTAACACCCATGTTACCCAATAAGGAGAAATAATCAAGGATTCCATTTCTTACCGGGAGCTTAGGATCAACAAATATCCGTCCATCCAGAAATTCCATTATGTAAAAGGAAGTTCCAATGACACAGACATCAGTACAGAGGGAAAACACCTTAGGAATAGGGATCTGGGTGTGAACACCGAGAGCCTTGAGCACCTGTGATAGTGAAGTTTAAAAACAAAAAAAAGTGAAATTCCAAGTCAGTAATAACAACCACCGTTAAGATTGAGAAACTAAACAATTGTTAAGCAGAACAGATCCTAGCAATGTCAAGAGATACAGAATTGCAAGAAAATATTATCTGCTACAGTATGGGAATGCCGAAAAGGGGGAAAGAGGGATGGGTGAGAGTCATTGGGATCAATTTTTGCGGTTGCAACTGCAGCATTACTTTAAACAATCATACTTATCCTAATTTAGTTCGGTTAGTAGGAATAGTCCCACATAGATAAGTGTTATGAAAAATTCTATGGTTATTATTTTGGAAATTGCCTCCTAACTCTGCTAGTCATTTGGAATGGACTCAGATACAATTTTAACATGGTATCACAGTAGAACATTTGCCTTGTTAGCCCAATTTGTACCATATTTATGTTTTCTACATCTCAAGCTCATTGTCTGTTTGTACATGCCTCGACGTGAGAGGAAGTAATAGTGGGAATAGTCCCACATAGATAAATAAAATAAAAATCTTATGATTGTATTAGTTGGGAAATGGCTTCCTAACTCAGCTAATCATTTCAGATGGACCCAGACCCAACTTTAACAAGTTTCTTTGCATTTTTGGCAGTTTCCTAGTTTCATAAAGATGCGTTTATGATTTTAGTAAGTGTCTTTTCTAGGATAGAAAATCTCTTCTTTTCACTTGAGGAGTTTCCAATTTCACATAGTTTCTTTCTATTGGAACTTTCCTAGTTTTTAGTATAATGTATAGCTAGGTGCTTCCTAGTTTTATCCAGTCCATTCATTATTAAAAAAATCTTATTTTAGATTATTAGTTTCTAAAAGAGTTGTAATTTTCTAATTAGGTAAGTATAATTCAAGCAAGTTTGAACTTTAATTTACTAAGTTTCTATGTATGAACTTTATATGCTTTATATATAGCCCTCTTTAGTCCCTTGACAGGACATCTTATTTTATTTGGCAATCAATAAAGAACTTTAATTTACTAAGTTTCTATGTATGAACTTTATATGCTTTATATATAGCCCTCTTTAGTCCCTTGACAGGACATCTTATTTTATTTGGCAATCAATAAAGTTATCTTGAGTTTTATTTTCTTTATTACGATTAACCTTCAAGTAATTGTGCAAATTGTATCTCCTCTCAAGTTATAAATCTAGTGCAAACAGATTATAACTTGGTTTCAATAACTCCAAGGGCAAACTAGAAGATCTTAACAAGGGCAACAAGAGGCTTTCGGTAAAAAGCCAGACTCATTCCTCTGGAGATCAGAATCTCATCCTGAGAACAGAACAACAAGTAAGAGAATTTTTTTCACTGTTAGCTTTGCAGAGAAGACCTACAATGAGAACAGCATCACTGGTGTTCAAAGCAAAACTAAATCCAGTGTGTCGTGTGTTAGTGAACAAGTGAAGGGGAGAAAAGAAACAAATAGTTCAACTGAGAGTGGAACACCTAAAGCCTACAAGGTAGAACTTCAACCACTATGATTTATACAATAAATCAAAAAGCAAGAAGAACGTTTTTTTCAGGAAAGATAAGGCTATTTCCGTACAAATCACTGGAGCAATGGTGAATTTGTCACCTGAAATTCCCTTTCAATAGCATGAGCTGATTCCAGCAGTTGCCCCGGAGGCTTTTTCCTTAGAACATAGCGTTGAACAGAAACTCCAGAGTTTACTTGAAGAAGAAAAGTGGGATTCGATTGTCCGTGTCCAAACTGCACGAAATGAAAACAAAAAACACTTAGTTGCAGAAATAGTTCGACTGCGCTTCATGCTTCTAGAGCTACAAAAATTGAAATTAACCTGCACCCGAAAAAAAAAAAAACTAACCTGTAAAATAGTGAGTTTGACTGGGGATGCGGGGAATCCAGGGACGTTATCCCGCGCGTACCGGAGCAAAGCGTCCTCGTCTAGTCCATGAGCCGGTCGGAGGCGATCCACCATCTCGGCTGTGCGAATTGCCATAACTTCGCGGGGGGAGCACCGATGACAATAACTCTATCTGAATTGCATATGTCAGAGGCTCGGAGCAGCACAGGAAGAAGAGCCAAGAAGCGTCCTTCAGTCGGAGAACACAAGGACTCAGGAAAAGCTCGAAAGTCGATCGTCGCTTACCAAGTTGACTCTGCATAATAGGAACTACTCGCTGTCTTCGCAGTAGGAATTTAAATTTGCTTCGTCCGGCTCCACGATACAGTAGATGTTTTCGTTTTCTAGATGGCGTTGGCAAGGCATCTTTTAAATATTTTCCGTAGAAGAGGGGATGGTTCAGGGTTAAATAAGAACAAATATATTTTTCTAAAAAAATTCAAATGCTAATCACTTCACATATTGGCACTAACATTTTCCGATCTGTAATTGGTTGTTGGAAAGAACAAAATCAAGTTCGTTCACGAGCTACACAAAAAAAAAAAAAAAAAAAGCCAGAGCGGGAAAAGCTGAAATTCTTTTGAATATTGAAAATACGTAATATCTTATCAATTTTTTTGTTTGTAATTTGAAGAAAAAAGAGTGGATTAAAAAAAGACTACATATGTCTCACATACCGAATAAATAAATTTCTCGCGAATTCTTGATATCAATGATCCACCTCGCTACCTATATTTCAATGCTCATTATAATGACATTTATATTCTTATATCAAGGACTTAGGGGATGTTCATATAATGTCCTTTTAGATACAATATTTTCAAACTAGCATAAATAAGAAATCACAAATAAAAATATATATAAATATTGTGTATTAGGTCTTATATAAGATGTATATATATATATATATATATATATATATATATATATATAGAGAGAGAGAGAGAGAGAGAGAGAGAGAGAGAGAGAGAGAGAGAGAGAGAGAGAGAGAGAGAGAGAGAGAGGCCTGATCCAATACAAAAAGCCATTTGGTACGAAACATGCGAAACGCTATCTCAACCATCTGATCATGATCAATAGTTATATCAGTCGTCCAATCAAATGGCTATCTTAGTTGTCCGATCAACGACTATCTTAGTTATTCAATCAACTGCTATCTCAATCGTCCGATCATGATCAAACGACTGAGATAGCCATTTTGCATGTTTAGTACCAAATAGTTTTTCGTATTAGATCAATCGTGTGTGTGTGTGTGTGTGTGTATAAGGTTTAAAAACCTTAGTACAAGTGAAAGAAAAGAGAAACTTTATTTTTTTATAAAATTACAAGTAATGCCACTCATCTACATAATTACAAAATATACCACTAATACTTTTGAACACTCCCCTTCAAGTTGGTGCAAACACATCAAATATTCCTAGCTTAGAGAAAGTGGTAGACACAGGACCTGTACGAGCATGGATATGAAACTAGCTTGTAATTTTTCTCAAACAAAATGGCAATCTATCTCAATGTGTTTTGTTCTTTGATGAAATGTTGGGTTGGTTGCAATGTGAATTGTTGCAGTGAAGTTGCATGAGTTTGGTTATTTTGAAACCAAGTTCTTACATTAATGACTTAAGCCACAATAACCCACTCACTACATGTGTCATGGCCCTGTATCCTGCCTCAACGACCTTGCCACAACACTTTGTTTCTTACTTCTCCAAGTGACCAAATTTTCTCCCATTGTTGTACAATGATCCGAGGTTGATTTTCTATCATCAAGAAAACCAACAATCTGCATCTACAAACCCTTTAATATTGGTATGCCCATGACACTTATACAACAATCCTTGACCTAGATTTTTCTTCAAATACCTAATAATTCTTTCTAATGCCATCCAATCAACCTGTTAGGGTTGATGCATAAATTGACTGATGACACTTATAGAATAAGAGATATTTGGTTTTGTAACCATCAGATAGATCAGTTTTCCAACCAACCATTGGAATCTACTAACGTCAACACTATCACCTAATTCAGCACAAAGCTTAAGATTGGGTTTCATAAGTGTATTAACTAGTTTACATTAAACATTCCAGTTTCTTTTAATAGATTAAGAACATACTCCATTTGAGACAAAATTATATCGTAACCAGATTGAAGAACTTCTATACCCAAGAAATATTTGAGTAGTCCTAGGTTTTTTTTGAAATTTTTGTGTTCAAATCTTTCTTCACTTATTGAATTCCCCCAGTGTCACTCCATGTGATAATGATGTCATCAACATAAACACTCATAAGAATTATACATGTTGTATTTGTTTTTATAAATGCCGAGTGATCACTTTCACACCTTGTAAACCTAAAATTTATAACAACCTTTGTAAACTTGTCAATCTAGGCACGAGGGGACAATTTTAACACATAAATAGCCTTATTCAAATGGCATACTTTCTCCCCTTCAACCACATAACCAGATGATTGAATCATATAAATATCATCTAATAAATCACCACTTATAAAAGCTTTTTTAACATCTAATTGATATATAGACTATTTAAAATTTATCGCTAGAGGAATAAGAACCTGTACCGAATTCACTAGAGAGAAGTTTCTTCATAGTCAATACCGTATGATTATGTATAACTTTTAGCATCTAGTCTAGCCTTGTATCTAGCAGTTGTGTTGTCAGAATTATATTTTAGTGTAAAAACTCATGACTTCCTTATTAGATGGTGGAATGGCAGACAACTGCCAAGTATGATTCTTATACATGGCTTGAATTTCTTCATCCATGGTAGCCTTCCACCTTGAATATTTTAAGGTGTCATCATAAGTAAAAGGTATGCTAGATGATAATACTACTGCTAAGAATGAAGTACAACTCGAAGATAATCAATGAGTGGACACAAAACATGCAATAGGGTGAGATGTGCATGATTGGGGTTCTTTACGAAGGGCAATAGGTCTAGTGTCATAAGGAGGTCCATACACAATAGGAGGAGGAGGATAATTTACTTTAGGAACATTTGGAGACTCTACATGTGAATGATCTGTAGTTGGAGAGAGGAGTCTCATGTGTTGACGGTACTTCTTCTTGTGGACAGTGTGATTCAATGAGATAACCAGTCTAGACATCCCTATAGAAGATGAAAAACTAGGAGGGGAACTAATTGAAAAATATAGTTGATCTTCAAAGAATGTAACATCAATAGAAACAACAAAGGTTTTCCTCAAGTTAGGGGAGTAATAGACATACCCTTTTTGGTGTTTTAAATAACCCAAAAAGATATACTTGATTGCTCTTAGGCTAAACTTACTTTGGTCCCAAAGTATGCACAAACGAAACACACCCAAACACACGAGGAATCAAAGGAAAATGGGGTGCATCACTAAACAATTTCGAGATGGTGTGTTATCATGTAACAACACTTGATGGCATGTGGTTAATTAGAAAACAAGCTATAGATACAACATGACTAATAGTACTGTGGGACGTTCGTACATATCATGAGAGTCCTGGCTACTTCAATGAGATGTCTATTCTTCTTGTTAGAAACATCGTTCTGTCATGGTGTGTAAGCACATAAAGGTTGATGAATAATGTCATTTTATTGACAAAAAGTCTAAAACTGAGAAAAAAATATTTTTAAGCATTATCAGACCTAAAAACCTGAGTCTACTTTTTGTTGACATAAGGAATTAAAAATAGAAAACAATTCAGATATATCTTTCATCAAATATAACCATGTAAATCTACTGTAATTATCCACAAGTATCACAAGATACTTAGAATGTGAAATATTTGGGACATGAACAGGTCCCCAAACATTAGAATGAACTAAAGCAAACGAACTAGAATACACATTGTTTTGCCTGGCTTTGAAAACAGTTTGGTGATGTCTCCCGAGCTCACAAAACTTACAAGGTAATGGAGAAATAAATTTAACTGAAAGAACTAATGTTTTTAAACTTGACAATGAAGGATGGCCCGGTCAGTTATGTTAAGTTGTGGAGTTTAATTAACGCCTTACGCTGAGTCGGTGTGCGGATCGACCTTCGCAGTAAAGTCGCCATGTGGGTTGGAAGGGGGCGGAGAGCCCCCGAATGTCGACGATATATTGAATGTTGTTTCATTAAGAACAATTTGGAGATTTCACTCTTGTATTGTGGTTGCCCTAGTTTTCTCTTTATATTTGGGGGGGCCGCTATTAGGGTCATTATCAAGGATGATCATCAGTTGCGGTTAAGAAAGGTTAGAGAAAAATACTTGAAGGCGTGTGTGATTTCTCTTGTAAACTACTTCATTATCATAGTGAATTATTACAAACAGCAAAAGACAAGACATAGTCTCACCTTGAGGTGAACCTATATAAATCTTGTATTTTTTGTGCTTTATTATTTCTTCTTCTGCGATTTTTATTGCTCTCGTTAGTATTGAATTAGGGCATCTAATTCCTAACAAGTTATGCCACTAAATTGCCTCTTTGTTTGTTCTTGTTGTGGCTGCTAGGATTGAAGGATCCAAGAAGTAAAGACTTCCTCTCTCAAGGTCACCATCAATCACCTATTTCATCTTGATGTTCTAAAAAACATAATGAGAAGGAAAAGGGTGACAAAACAATTAGTTTTTTTATTAGTTGGCTCATGGACACAAGACTCAATGGGAATTGATGAACAAATAAAATATTTGAAAGTGAGAGAGATGAGGATAAAGTTGAAGTAGCGGTACCTTGAACCTTTGTTTGGAACCCATCTACAATGAATACAAATCGGTCCATAGTACAAGGAGACAAATAAGATAAGTTTTCAACTTTACTAGTAAGGTGTTCAGAGGCTTTGGAGTCAATGATCAAAGGTGAACAACTCATACATGGGAAAAATATACTAGTGGTAGCAATTGTAACTGTAGATGTACTTGAAGGACCATCCACAAATTATTTAAGTTTTTGAATAAAACCATATTTCTCCTCTGTAAGTGTCTTCCCTTTCAGAATATCTAAGGGCACTTCATTGTTGCTACCTATGGTAGATATGGAGCTTGATTGGCCTTGAAATAATCCGGTTTCCTATGTAAATTCCGGCACTTGTCAACTAAGTGGTTATTTAAACTACAAAAAGTCCACTTCCCGTTTTGTCCAAAATATGTAGGAAAAGAGATGGAATCACTACCACCTCCTCCTCTACCTCTACCATAAGATCTACTACCCTTTCTGTAGTTATTGTTCCTCTTCATTAGGAGAATATTGTTGAATTTTCGGTTTGGTCTAGCGGAGAGGTAGATCTTTTCATTGGAATCCAAAGCATGGTTGTACACACATCATCAAAGGAGGGTCTTGTAAAAGAGCTGAGTACCTGAGATTTTGCAACATCCAAGTAGGGCTGTAAATTTGCAAGACATATGTATGAGACCAAATCCTTTCTTTGTTTCTCTCGAGTGGCAATATCAATTGAATATGGTTGTGTAACTTTCCATTCTCATAACAGTCCCCTGAGTCAAACAAAATATTCATAAAGGATCTCTTCACGCTTTGTCTTACACATCTTTTGAAAATATAGTAAACCTGTTGAAGGTTGTCAAGAGTGGAAGAAAGTCTAGAACAAGTGTCCCAAATCTCGTGGGTTATATCCAAGTGAATAAAAATGTTATCATTGATTCCTCCATACTATTTACCAACCAACTTATGACTAAGGTGTCATCCTTCAACCACTTTTGATGTGAGAGATCATCTTCACTAAGAGGTGGTTGAGTCAAGTGTCGAACAATGTCTCTTGTAATTAGGAACCTTTTTATTGATTTAGGTATGAATATGTGCTGAAAAAACCAACAACTTCGACATCAATTTCAGCACATATTCATACCTAAAGTATATGAAAATTTGAAAAACTATGAATTTGATGTAACTTAAGCATGGCTGGACTAGATTGGGTAAAAAATCAAGGATATTATACCCCACAAAAATTTCAGAATCCTTAGATGGATAAATTCTCAAAAAAGAATAACTTTTCATTCATCCATTATTAAAAATTGACAAAAACACACATAAAAGACTATCAAAACATGGAAAATATGACTTTTGAAACCTGATTTGAACAAGAGACCTACTGGAAAAATTTTTCAGCCCTTATGAGAAGTTGAACATGAGCCCTTTGAAGCCTTCAAACTTCTAACTTCACTTTACTTATGAGCACCTTATTAGACAACTAGAATCCTTGCTCTAAAACCATGTTAGATTTTAGGGCCTCGTGTCTAAAAGAGGCCAGGTAAGAAAGAAAGAGGAGAAGAGAAAAAGATGAAAAAAAGAGACTTGGAAGAAAACCAAGAGCCTTGGAGAGAGTTTTTCACACACACAATGAGAGTTTGTTGTGTGAGCCTCTCCCCCTTAATTCATATATATATATGAGGGCTAGAAATATTAGTACAAGTGAAAGAAAAGAGAGAGTTAAAGTCCTACAAAATTACAAGTTGTGTAACTCAGTACATATTACAAGATATACCACTAATACTTCTTAATACTTCGTTCTAGTCCAAAGACCCACAACCACGACCCCCTTGTTTCTCTTTCCCTTGATCCAACTCGAAGTAAAAAAACCAACCCTAATCGACCTCGTTTCCTATTCCTTTGACCCTGTTCTTGTCCAAAAACCAACCCCAATCGACCTCGTTTCCTATTCCTTTGACCCTGTTCTTGTCCAAAAACCAACCCCAATCCAAACCTAATTTTTAAACTTGACCTAAAAAAAACCTGAGTTAGAAAACTAACTCCAAATCTCTACTCCAAACTAGAAACCCTACTTGACGGTCTTGATCATCGATATCAATCAACAGTCTTGATCATCAGTATCAATCAACGGTCCAGATTGAAGGAACTTGATCACCAATGGTCAAAATCAAAGTTCCCGACAATCAAAACATAGAGGTTTAGTCATACAAACCATCATTTGTTAAAATCAGAAATTTAGTTAAAATTTGGATTGATTGTCGAGATCGAAGCCTAATCAATGGTCAAGATGAGGTCCATTGTACCGGCCACCACCAAAATCAAACTAGAGAAAAATAGTAACTAGATGTCACTTAAGCACTATACAAGCAAGGAATTGGCACATAAATGATACATGGCGCCAATAGGAGTTCTACATGACATAACATGGATTACATCATCAGACATATGGCAAAAGACTTGGCTCTGCACCAAAATCAAACTAGAGAAAAATAGTAACTAGATGTCACTTAAGCACTATACAAGCAAGGAATTGGCGCATAAATGATACATGACGCCAATAGGAGTTCTACATGACATAACATGGATTACATCATTAGACAAATGACAAAAGACTTGGCTCTGCTATATGTCACGATCTCAAGGTATAAAGACTTAGCTTTGACACAGACATATGGCAAAAGACTTGGCTCTGCTATATATCACGATCTCAAGGTATAAGGACTTAGCTTTGGCACAGGTGACAATCTCTAAGAAGGAAGACTTAGCTTTGACACATGTTGCAATCTATGAAACAAAGGCTTAGTCTTACCAAGTGTTGCAATGTGGACTCAATAAAGAGGGTCAATGAGAGAAAGGTGGGTGGTTGAACCATCTTTGAGAGTTGGGAGAACTATATAAGAAGGCCTGAAAAAAATCCCTGAGGTTGGATAGCTAGAGCATTGATACTCTACCAAAATTTTGTTTCAGACTTACAGGCATATCGTCTTTGTCGTTACTTTGTCTCAACTCAAATCCTCCATACGTAACTGTGAGACCAAAAACCCTCATTCAAACGCCAATCAGAGATTACAAGAGAAAATCTATATTTCCAAGTAGGGTTCAATAACAACCATTCTTCCCAGCTTTTATTTATCTGTACAAATAACTAGGCAGAAAAAGCTACTACACTCGTATTTTCCCAGTACCATTTCAGCAGAGTTCGATGTTTCTCCCTAGTCTACCGCAAGCGGGACAGATTTCGCCTGCACAAAAACACAAGGTTCATCATCAACCTTAGAGCGATCAAAGCAGGACTCTCATCAGTTCTGAAAATTTGTTTAGCTTTTCATGCATCAGACTCACCAGATCCCGGAACTTGAGAATGTAGAACATCTCAAGATATCGCCGAGTCTCTCGCCTTTCAAGCTTGGAAACATGCTTCCAGAAGCTGTACACCCCGGTTAATGTCAGCAAACGCTCGGAGTAGATTTTCCAAGTATACCTGACAAGCAGAAAAAGACTGAATCAGAGATGCATCAAACCTCCCTCCTAACGGAACACAGTAATTCCAGGAATAGCAAACAAAGACCTCTCATGGATCCGCTGTAACCCTGCAGATGATATCTGATCCCAGTGGGACGGATCACCCTTGCACTGTTCAAAAAAATTGACCATAACATCTGCTGCCTGATCAGGATGATATGGGTCAACATGAAATCCTGAGATACCGTGTTCAATAATCTCAGCCGGACCACCATGACAAGTAGCAAATGTTGGAAGCCCGCATGTCATAGCTTCCACAACTGTCAGCCCAAAGGCTTCATAAAGAGCAGGCTGCAGGGGAGAGTCATAACAAGATTAAGCATTCAGTATGATGCTTATCTATGTACTAAAGCTTCATAAAGAGCTGGCTGCAGTGGAGAGTCATAACAAGGTTAAGCACTTATTCTAATAAGTAATAACAGTATAATGCTTATCTATGTACTAAATTAGGACATAATGCAAATAGTACCTGTACAAAAGCACCTTTTGTATCAGCTATGTAGCGATAGAGTTCGCCATTGCGGGCTCGATTTGTCTGTGCAGATATCCACCGAAACTGGCCATCCAATTTGTATTCATTCATTAGGTAATGCATCTTTTCTATTTCTTCAATTTCTTCTCTGTCTCTTGACTTCTTTACATTGATGTAACCGGCAACCACGACAAGGTTTACCAGTTCCCTTAACCGAGTGCACTTACCATACCACTCGACCAGTCCACTAATGTTCTTCACCCGATCGAGTCTTGCCATGGAGAAGACAATAGGTTTTGATCTGTCGCTTAGACTACCTCTGCAGTACGTCAAATTCACATCTAAATTTTAAGAAAGGATATAAGGAATACAAGATAATTTAAAAACTTTAGGGGCTCGAAGTACTCACATGTGCTCATCATTCTGCTCGGGATCATACAATAGCTTTTCAATTGACCCATGTAGGGAAGTAAGTCTTTTCTCCTTCTCAGAGAAGGGAAAGTAGATAGTCATATCTGCTCCTGGTGAAACGATATTGAACTTGGGATCGAAAACATCAATTCCATGAACGACTCTATAGAGTCCAGGAAGAGTGAAAGCAGTGTGGCTCTCATACTGTCCAATGGTATTTTTGCTGGAAATAATGGATCACATGAATTGTCTATTAGTTATCTAAAAATTAAAGAAAAAAAGCAGTCTATTTGTAGTGGCAGTTGCCAAATTCTTTTATTTGGCCATAAAGTGAAAACGAGTAGTTTCAATTCTACACAAGCAACAGCGTGCGAAGAATGAAAATTGTTGACCAAATTACCAGACAGTTGACAGAGTTGAACTGAGCCAGGTCAATGCCAAATTACCTTCCAGCAATCTCTTGGTAAGTGCTGGTGATTATAAAATCTGTGTTGTTCATAGCAATTATGTCAGCAGTGAATTGGCATGAAAAGTGATACTTGTCCTCGAATTTTCTCCAATATATGTCTGAATCTGGATATTTTGTTTTCTCCAAAGCATGAGCAATAGTGCACTGAAGCAAAAAGGACATTAATGAACAATCTGGTAATACAGATTGCAGAATAAAATTTACAATAAAAGCATTGCAGTTGTTGAACAAGAAGTGAACCATAGGCAAACCTGTGTGATTCCTGACTTATATGCCAACAGAGATGCAACAAGATTTCCATC
The DNA here is from genome assembly GCF_029961685.1 of Aristolochia californica. NCBI lineage: Eukaryota > Viridiplantae > Streptophyta > Magnoliopsida > Piperales > Aristolochiaceae > Aristolochia > Aristolochia californica. The sequence goes on along the minus strand of NW_027181992.1, from coordinate 44,567,133 downwards.
ACTATAGTTCCCAATTATCAGATCAGGAGTACCCTGTAACTCAGCAGCAATTTCATTTGATGCATCCTAATAAAAGAGTAGAGTTATATTAGTAACCAGAGAAAAAGAAGAAGCCAGGAGTTAGCACTCTGTTCAAATGTTACCTGAGCAAAAGTCTCCAAATAAGGCCACACATCAAACCTCGAGATCCACTTGCGCAGAATTCCTTTCTCAGACCTAAAAGGAACTCGCAATATATGTGTGTGCTGGGTCCCACTGATTCTTTCCAACCGCTGATTGCAGGTTGTGCCTTTTGCATCTGGTATCAACCTAGTCACCTGTCATCAATAAATCTTATGTAAGATGGTACTCAAATCTTGTCGCTTGTAATCAGATAATGAATTAGCATAAAAAGGAAGTCTGCAAAGCTAAAACTACATATAAATTGTATAAATTGACATCTGCCAGCCCTCCCAGTAATATATTTTGTATATTAAGAAGACTTACGACTAGAATTCTTGGATTAACATTTAGTCCTTGCTTCTTGATCCTCAGAAGCATCTCATTCTCTAAAGCACGGACCTGATCCAATATATATACGATCTGCACATTGCAAACAAAATCTAATAAGACATTATCACTGACTAATCCAATGGCTAAATTTTCTACTTGTTTATTTAAACTAATCAAGAACATTATGCTACACTAATGCATCTATCGTGCAGATTTGAAGATAGACCTATATAGATCCGATGCACAATCAAAGTGAATCACCTAAAGGAAATAGCTTTTTATTGAATTACCTTTTTAAGGGGAGGTCAAATTAATGAGGTATCAACCTGACTCTCCCCTGGTTTTTTGTTTTTATTCTAGATTGTTTATCCAGTGGTAGCAATTGTGACAACAATTGGACAGCTGAAAATTTAAGTAGCTTCACTTACAGTAGCTGTATAGTTCTGAATTTGACTGCCACTCTTTTTATACATGTTCCATGCACTAACTCTATTTCATATTACTACTAACAATCATCCATGTGTAGCAGTACTTCACTCAATGGTTCGTTGAGTTCAAGATCCAATCCCAAACTTAATTCCCATCAGTACACAAAGAAAGTTACATAGAAAATTAGCAAAAAAAAGTTAAATGGCCTTGATCAGAGAAAGTGAATTTTCTATGAAAGAGTGTACTTATACAGAGGAAGAAAGTGAAAAAGCAGTAAGGTATCATTTTAAAGTTAAATTTAAAAGGAAACTGTTCAAGTGTCATTAAGGTTTCCTTTGCATTTCCATATGCTCACACTAGCATAAGAAATCCATTTGCTAGAGAAAATTAATCAGCTTGGAATTGATAAAATTAAACAAATCCTGGCCACATGAATAGCATCTCGATAGAGGCATGCTACTCTGACAACGCAGCAAAGTTACAACCTTTTTATAGAACTAATTTGCAGATTGATCATGACCACAAACAATACCTGGCCACCAGTATCAGGCAAACCCAACACGTTAGCTTGACCAAAGTATCCACGGGGAGAAACAATAACAACATTGAAGACCATTGCTATCCTCCCCAAAAATGCCTCTAGTGTAGAGGGATCAGGGGCTTGAAGGATATCCAAAAGAAGACGAATCATCTCTGAAACATGTTCAGCAGTATCACCCCAGCCTTTCTCTAAACCCATTTCTTGAAATCTGCAAAAGTTCATGACATGTCCATGTAATGTCTTACTTTGAGGTTCCAATCCAACAATGAATCTTTGAAGCACAAAATAACCTTCATGATCATATATAGTGGCAAGGGGATGAGAAAAGAACCGCTTATGCTTCAAAGATGATATTAGCTAGTAACAAGTCTTTTCTTACAAATATTCAAACTCAGAATACGGTGTTGTAGGTGGAAGCTTCGACAGATGTTCCTCTGCTTTGGCCAAAGAAGATTGAAGTTTAGATAAGCTGTGTATGCGATCATTCAACATCATCACCTGCAATATGCACAAAAGTTCAAACTCACTCAAACATTAAACAACTGAACCAGACGTTTCTCGGAGAACATCCGCTACCACATGAAAAAGTATTAATTATTCATTTATTTGACAAAAGGTATACAGATATACGACAAAGACATACGTGTCCTTTGTATTTGTGTGCTCGAAGGAAGTCCAGTAAGGGCGCCAAACAGTCTCTGTTACGAAAGAGCATTGAAGAAAGGTGCCGATTGAGGAACTGGACCCCATTCCCGATGGATGAGGAGCGGGATGCGCGAGGAAATGATGCATTGAAAGGTTCGAAATCCAGCTCAAGCACGCACTCATCATTGACACTGATATATACACACGAAAATGACGAAATCAGTCTAGCATAAAATAAGATAAAAAACCAAGGAAAGAAAAACAGCACAAGAGGCAAAGTGTCAAAGAGAGAATTACCGCCCATCAACGAGCTCTTCTTTGAACTGTAAGTACTCAGACACAGTCAACTGCTCGACACAGAGTTCATAAACATTCACCCGGACATATTCCCATACTCCGGGCCTCGGACGAACAGCTATTGCGACAAATGGAGGCAGAACTATAGCTTCCTAAACACCCATCATGAATAAACTGTATAAGTAAAAGCTTAGAACATACCAAGGTGGCAAGGCATCTTGTTTGTTTATTTGCAGGAAAAAGTAAAAGGTTATAGTAGCTTACCTGTGCCGATTTAATTACTGTGCCAAATACCTCAAGGTGGTTTTTCCGCCCTTCATCTTCCCCGATAACGTTCGTGAGCTCGTCTATGAGATGACGAGGTTGTAAAATCCTTTTACCTTGACTAACATATCTACAAAGGAAGAGGGACTAAAGTGAATAAAAACTCCATAGACACAATTGCTATTTGTGTATCAATATCAGATTGGATAAAATGTATAATAAAATAAACATAAACAGGAAAATAAACAGAAATTCTCAGACTCCAAGCAAGAGCAGCGGGAAGAAGAGTAAACCTGGAAAGGAGAGCGACAAGTTCGTTCCGGTGCGCATCGAGGGTGTCCTCAACTCGGTCTCTGATGCTGGGAATGCGAGTGAGTGTAGGCATGCCTTCAGCAGACTATCGGGGGTATCAAACTAGAGCGAGAGTCAAGGCAGGGGCAATGTGAAGATGGCAGAGGAAATAAAGCAGCAGTGCTTCAGCAATCGGCAGTGGCAATTGGCAAGCCAGGACCAAAAAGGCAGATGATGCCATGACACTTGCCAGCCAAAACAGAGCTCCTATTCTGTTGGCCACTAGGCGGGCGCCGCGCTTTTGTAATTTATTCTGGATTTGTTATATTATTAGCACTAAGGACAGGATAAGACGTTTATTGTATCCAATCTGGTTCGATGAATCCATCAGGCTTTGGAAGATACCTTCTTATCAAAAAAGGCTTTGGAAGATACCTGGTGCTGCTTTGCCCAGAAAACCATGTGCCATGATTTATCGGATCACAGTCTAGACAAAGTTCTGCAAAATTGAAATCATTGCAGCAAGAACTTTATATCGGAAATGAGATTGCGTTTCAAGTGTTGAGATTTTCTGAAACTTCGAAAATCAACAGCCCTCGGACCGCTAAGCCGGGGACCATGACTTGGTTCTTCCAAGATGGGAAATCTGTGAAATGAAACGATGCCGTTTGCCACAAGGCGTAGGGGCGGCTGCGAGAACTTCCCATGAAAAGACATGTATGTGCCTGTGGTCCGAAGGGAGTGGGAAAGAGACCGGAGCTTTCAGAGTCCGAGTCCAGGCTTCCTTCTTTCCACATTCGTCCACTTGCAAAATGGGCTTATCCAGTCCCCACAGAAAAGCTTCATACATTTCTGGTCTTGTTTTTTTAGCAAATCATCCTTTTTCATTTTGATGTCACTGGATGGACGATGAAGTTTTGTCGTTTGAAGCCTTTGAACCCAACGACATGGATCTGTCATTCGACGGGGCAAATCTGAGATCTCCTGAGCTGTCCCAAGAATGGTGAGCCACTTGGACTCAAGAGCGACGCCGGGCTCAGGAAAAATGATAAGACAATTATCTGGTATGCTGCCGCTGCCTTGTAATACCAGATTTTTAAGGGTTCGACGTCCATGTACGTCCATGTTTTAACTTAAATTATAGTCATTAAAAAAATCAAATGCGATATTTTTTTTTGTAAAATTCAAATGTAAAACTAGGGGCAATTGGGTGAACATAATAATAAAAAAAGGTTTTTTAAGATCAATTTTTTTATTATAATTTTTTGGTTGATTTTTTTTGGGTTTGTATGATTATTAGAAATATTTGGTGATAAGTCTCATAGAAAATCTCAAGATTCTAGCTATATACGAAGATAATTAACCAAATTTTATTTCTTTTGGGCCTTGGCTCATTACCGTATCTATTATTATGTCTCTTTGATTGAGACATTATTATTGAAGAAGAACTCCATAGTTACCTGCCTTGGGTTCATTATTTGCTGATTATTGTCTCCTTTAGTTCATATGATGAAGAATTTGAATTACTTCAGAAAATAAAGCACATGATGGCCCCAACTTCTTTATCTTATCTTCCTTTTGATTCCTTGTTACCTTTTATTATTTGGTAGCCTTTCTACTCCTATCCTTTATTTGACTCTCTTTTACCCCTTTTGCCCAACCATTTTTTGTGCATTGCTATGGTTGGTCCTTTATATATATATATATGAGTATATTAAAATTCATTGAGACTTTTTATTGGTACCCTTGGGTTTTTTTATTGTCGTATTGTGAATGACAGGCATTACCCATTTTAGTGATTATTATCATTATTTTTGTTCAAAATCCTTTGAGGTTGGTTTCGACTTATGTTTTATCACCCATATCTTCCTTTTGAGAGTATGTGTCTGGTTTCGTACTTATCTTTGAAACACCATGATGGAGGAGATAAGCTGGGATCACTACCATTACCTCCTAGCTTGAGGAGGAGTGTTGGAAAAAATGAATAAGTTGGAGTGTCATTAATGTAATTAGTTTATGATTTTTGTCTCTTTTTCACTCTTACTAGGGTGAAGAGTATACTTATAATATTGATATTTTTAGTATCTATAAATAAAGCTTAAGAGGGAAGGTTAGAAAAAGTCCATAACCCTATTCAAGTCTCTCCCAAGAGCTAGAGTTCCTCTCTTCTCTCATTCCCTTGAGTTCTCTTGAGTTTATGTGTTGGTCGTAGAAATCAACAATTAATATGGTATCAAAAAAGGTTCTATGAGTTGACTCAATCAACCCATAGAGATAATGTGATCCCTTTTTCAATTTATTGTCTCTAGTAATTTAGGTTTATATTATACCTTTTTCTTCCTTTCTTGTCCTTATATCCATTATTTCCTTGGCATTCACATCTCTATGCTGAACTTTTCTTATTGAAAATTATATATTAACAAAAATATCTTTAAGTATGTTTTTTAACGCAAAATGAATTTTGTCAATCAGAGTTTTTTACAAAGAAAAATCAACATTTAAAGAAGCAAAGGTTAGACAACAGGAGAGGTTCAAGTAGTAGTAGTAGAAAACTTCAAATTTTAAGTGTTTTATGATATCAAGAATGAAACTTTATATGGAGAATCACATTTTAAAAGAAATATCTACAAGTCTATTTTATAACCTATCAAACCAATTCTCAAATTGAGTTTTTTAAAGGGAGATATCAATAACGACAAAGTCAATGGTCACGTTGACCAAATAAGGAGTACTCAGTTTGACCAGATTACAAAGTGCAAAAAATCTATGAGATTCTTTCTCTCAAAAGATTATATTTCATGAAGATATATTATACTTTAATGAAAGTTATTGAAGTCTAGTTTCAGAAGGAGCAACTTTCATGTCAATTTGATCCATATGTAAGGAGATATTTTCATGGGACTCAACAAGAGTCATGCTACATAATAAAACAAATTAAGTGGTCATAACTGATTCAATTTTTTTTTGTCATATTGGGTATCAAAATTAAATAACTTTGAGACTAGTTTTTTAAAAACAAACAATTTATGATTTTGAGCTATATATCGGGAGATATACCAGAAGTACCAAAGGTCAGTTCTGCTAAAAATATTTTTATTTTATTATTTTCTCTCCTATTACCTCTCCATGCATTGACGTCAATTGAGTTTCCTTTTCTCCTAGAGTCCTAGTTGTTTAGGCAAATTCTCTTCTATCAGAGAGTTTTAGTCAGACTAAATCACTCCATGATGTGCTTATTTAAGGTATGTGATATCCTTCTTGTATGTTGTTTTCAATTTTTTGTATTTTATATTTTGGGATATATCTTTCATTTTAAAAAGTCTTTCATTTTTTTATTTTCTCTCCTATTTCCTCTCTATGCATTGACATGAATTGAGTGTTTTTTCGAGTCATAGTTTTTAAAGCAAATTTCTCTTCAATCAAAGAGTTTTGGTCAGATTTTATCACTCCAAGATGTGCTTGTTCAAGGTATGTTTTATCCTGTTTGGATGTTGTTTTCAATTTTTTGAATATTTGTTATTTGGTTGTGTATCTTCCGCATTATCATCTCCAAAAATTATAATTATATTCATAACTTTTTCCTTGAAGTCATACTTGGTTAAACTAGTTTTTTTTATTTTAAAAAAAGGTCACGCTCTATATTCATTTTGAAGTATGAGTTTTGCATAGTCACCTTCTTCTGATTTAAGTTGTTTTTCTCCAGTACTTCTTCAATTTATCATCTTTTTTTTTTATCATTTATGAGCAATGCCTAGACCCACTGCTTAAAAAGCATAGGAGTGCGCCCAACATCCAACTCGAGTCAAGTCTTTTATTCTTCACCCAATAGGTGCTTTGTGTTTGAGCTACACTTAAAATTGAGTAGTCTTTTTGTTGTGCCCTAAAATTGGGGCATTTTTTTGCCTTTAAAATTGAACAAAGTGTGTTTCAGATGATAGCCATTTTGTCTGGTGTATGGAGCTTTGTCGATGGCTATGAGTGATTTTCTTTTCCCATATTATGTTTTGTCCATGTTGTCTCCATGTCTTTTTATCCCTAGATTGAGGGGGAGAAGAAGAAGAAGTGCAAGAAAGATGTATTTTATTCTACATGTTGTGATAATTTTTGTGTGACCAAAATATTCAAGAAAGGGGGAGAACAAAAAATAAAAACCTTGCATCTATAAAGAATTTTTCAGCAAAAGAAGATTGAAGATAAATTTTTTTTTTTTTGCAAGCCGAAGTTATAAACTCCAACTTGAGGGGGAATGTTGAAGAGTAGGTATATGAGAGTCTTACATGAGTCTCATAGAACAATAATTAATATGATAGAGTCTTACAAAAGTGTCATGGGAGGATGTCTCGTAGAAGCATTTTAGTTAAAAAGTGGTTTACTTATTTCAATCTTCTATTTATATTTAGTTATTTAATTATACTAGGATTTGTCTTTAAGTGTTAGACTTTGGGTGCAATTAGAATAATGGTAGTTTAATTTTTAATTAGATTCTACATGTTTCCTCTATTATAAATAGAGGCTCATTGTACTCAGATTGTATAATGTGTCACCACTCTTGGGAAGGCTTCATCTTTAGATGACTAGGGTTCTATTCATGGGCAACTATATGGTCACCACTATTGGATTATATAACTTTTTTATGACCACTCTTGGGAATGCTTCATCTTAGGTTGATTACAGTCCTGTTCATGGTGCCCGTAGAATCACCACTATCAGATTTCATAATTTGTCCAAGTTTGACATTGGGAACACTTCGTCTTTGGCTGACCCTGACTTTGTTCATCATGCCTTTGGGGTTATCTCTATCGAATTGTATAATTCGTCCACCATTGCTCTTCAATAAATAAAAAAATCAAGTGTGGTGTTGAAAAATAGAAGAGACAAGGGCATAGATGTAATTAGTTTATAGTTCTAACTTTATCTTATTCTCAATTTTAGCCCATGATAAGGGGTATATTTGTAATTATAAAACACAAGAAGGTATTAATTAGAGTGATACAAGGTCGTGGGGGATAATAACCTAATTTTCCCTTCCACGTATTCTCTCCTTTGTCTCCTCTCTCTTCCTCCTCAACTCTTTAAACTCAACTATTTTCTTCTTCTCTTCTTCATACCTTCACTTCTTTTCTCCTCACCTTCTCACACACATACCAAAGTAAAAAAGACACTAAAATATTTATGTAACCCTAGAATTTGACATGGTATCAAAGCATACACTCTAAGATTCCATGATCCATTGCTCATGACTATCTAAGCTACATAGATTGTTGGTTTCAAAATCTCTTCATCAAGGTTCAAATAAGTACTTGACCTCACTTTCCTTTATTCATTTTTCCTTAAAAATAGCTGAGTTGATGTTCTACTCTAAAGACCAACAAAAAGGTCTATTTTGTTCTACTAAACTCATAAGTAAGTAATTCATCAAGCATCTAGTTCATACCTTCCTCTTTTTTAGTCAAAACTTTTGATGAAGTATCACAAATAGGCTCACAACATTCTCCTTCTAGTTCATCCTTAGAGTAGCCAAGGCTTTGAATAGATGCCCGACATATACCCGATCACAGACAATACATACAAAAACCTCTTCCCCTTACTAATTACTACCTAAATTTGAACGTCCAATGTCATCATTGTGGGACAAACACATATTTTTAGAAGGTTTGATAGTGGAGTTCTTTATTGCTACCACCAAGTTGTACTATCAACGTTCAACTAGGTCATGGAGTTTTAGGGACTGGTGGCTTAGAGAAGAAAATATCCATATTCTACACAAAATCAAAATAAGAAATTGCTTCATTGGTTGAACTAATCCTAAGTACTTATTTAAAAAAACAAGAAGGTTACATAAACCAAGGCTGAGATGATCACATTTTTATACAAGTTTCCTTAAGTAGTACAAGAATTGCTGGAAAGGGTCGCTTTTGAACTAACAAGATTGTTCCAAATCCATAGATTATAAGTTGGTAGGTGATCTTTGATGCACATACAAATTAGATGGCTCTTCTTGTGGTCTATGGTGACGAGAGACTCTTTTTCGAATACCCAGACGCTTCAAATAAAAATAAAGTAATTGAGAAAGAACATCACAACAAAATATGGATTTTCGAACAATAGACATGTTGGATGAGGGAGATAGATGTTCGACTGATAACCTTCTAGTGGATAAACCAATTGAAGAACAAGACCAAAGGAAAATGAAGTTTTCATTGGTCTCTCACTGTGATTCTATTGAAACAATGAGCTCCATGGCGCACTGATTTACCAGAATATGCAGTTCCACAAGTACTTGAAGACTTTGTTTTGGACTACGATGCCTTATAAGTGAACATAGCTATCAAGGAAGAGAAAAGAAGCTAAAAAAAATGTTTTGTGGTCGCTAGACCATCAAATGGCCCCATGACGATTGAAGATCTCTTCAACCACAAGTTCAAACAAGAAAAGAACAAAAGAGAAAGATAGAGAGCTTAACCTCAAAAGAAAAATCTATTTTTTCTAAATAACTAGATTTGCTAATTAGTGCACTGGTAACCTCAAATGATTCAAGCACAACAACCTTGTACCCATGGCATCAACGACTCAACCAGCCATTCAAAACCAATCAAAGTCATTGTGTGAGAAATTCAACATGTTGGGAGCCTACATTGTGTAAGAAATAATCATGTTGAAGGTACATGATTTTGTTGGAGGGGGGGTCACTTGAAATACAAATATTAATGCTTCGGTGTTTAAGGATCAACTTTTCTTTAGCAAAGGGAGACTCGTGTAAATACTCTTTTTCACTTTTCTCATGACCATACATGAAAGCTTGAATTGTGGACAATTGAGCTTCAAAAAAGAAGACATTCAAAACACATCGATCGTGATTGACACGATGGTTGCCTAGAATTTGGGTCCCTCAACTAATAAGTGAGAAGTTGATAAAGTTAGGGTTTTATGTAAATGGCCAAGTGGAGAGTTTAAATGGCTTATGTGTTTATCAAGTTTTAGTTTGAATGAGAACTTGGACTTTAATTTTTAAGGGTAGTAGATTAGATAAGGTGAAAGATTACCTTGGGCCTACTTCTAATATGCTTCAACTTCTTAACAATTTCATCAGATGACTGGTTCTTCGCTAATTGGCCTTCAAGATCCAAGTCATAGTTATGAAAGCTAGTCAAGTCCTAGTTTCATACTCTCACAAGTTAAAACCGCCACCCAAGCCCACTTTATTTTGGATACATTGATGGTTTAGGCATGAGACTCGATTAACAAGAGTAGACACTTTTCTTGATCTAGACAACTGGTCCCAAAACATTCAACCAAGACATTGGAACCGATAAAAAAATTATAAAGAAATGCTAGGATATCAAAATCAAGAGTCAAGATTGGCGTGGTTTAATTCAAGACAGCTTTATCGTACCTTTGTGGGCCTGAGATGGAAGACAGAAGATGTGTCCAAAAAAAAAAAAACAAGGGATTGCTTCAAGTTTTGTCCATTTGACTAATAGACAATGCCTTGAATGGGGACTTCTATAGACATGGAAATTCGATCAACGCTAATCAATAACTATGATCATGCCGATAGCATGGGACTATCGCTAAAGATAAATTGGATATTCGAATTATGATTTTGATTATGATTAATGACTAATCTCCTTAGATCGTTAAACATAGCTCAATACCACACATCACACAATAGTCAACAAGTTTAAAACCACTGGCTTGATTTTAAATAGACCAGAATCCAATTTTTTGATCAACAAGTTTACTAGCTTGATTTTAAGGAGACCAGAATCCAGTCGGGGCTATTTGATATATATTTCCATCCAGGGCTAGTGATTTCACATAAAGGTCGTCGAGGTCCTGCCCTGCATCTTGGTTTGCAGAATGTGGCGGGCGCATAGTCAGTGCTCTGCGTGGGCATAAACTGCGCGGAGTGGAGAATCATTGTCCCGCTCATTTTTTCCCTATCCGAGAATGGGAAGCGAAGACAGGGAGTTCGAAAACGGTGATTATCGGAGGTCTCGGATAGCCTCGACGGTAGAGTACCCTGCAAGACACCGACGCCCCGACTATCGAAACAGTTCTCATACACCGGAAAGACGTAAGGGTTCTTCTCCTCGTTACTCATCCTCCGATCGTGGTGGTTCATCCTCCGATGCTGAAGACAATCGTCGTCGTCAGAATTGTTACAGGAATCACTCGTTGGAGCTCGACCGCCGTCGTGCCTATGATGATGGATTCTCAAGCCCTAGGTTCGAAACACGGCGCCCCCGCTACGACGCTAGAGACCGTAGGGCTCCATACCTTGACAGGAATGGCGGACGACATTCGGATTCGGAAGACGCCGAGGAACTGAAAGGTCTGCATTACGAAGAATGCCGCCGGCACAAACGCCAGAAATTGAGAAAGAGTCTCAAGAACTGTATTTGGAACGCAACTCCGAGCCCTCCGCACGATGAACGCGAGTTATTCGAGCCCTCTGATGATCTGAAAGAAGATACAGATTCACTGTCCGATGGAGAAAACAAGAGTAATTCTAGAGATAGCCCTTCTGCATCGGACGAATCAGAGAGGCGTTTGTCCAGTGAAACATCCAGATCCCCATCTGAATCGGAGGCTGATAACTCTCCCCCCAGGAAAATGAAGAAAAAGAGAGCAATCAGGCGAACGAGGAGAACATCGTCACGTTCGAGGAGATCCGGTGACAGCAGTGTTTCTGATCAGGAATACAGCTCTTTGGAAAGCTCAAGTGAAGAAGAAGATTCTAAAAGAAGTTACCGAGAAAAGAACAGCCGAGCTACTAGAAGGAGCACTAAACAGGGTATGAGAAAGAGGCGCAGCAAGGGTGGAAGTTCGGATGAAAGCACACGCACAAACACTGAAAGCTCAGACTACTCATCTGGCGAATCATCGGATTATGAAAGAACAAAGAAGAGAAAAAAATCAACTAGAAGCCAGAAAAAAAAGAATGATCATGAGATTTCAGTTTCCGATGCTGATATAAAAATGGATGCAAATGCAGACGAGATTAGGATACCTGAGATCAGCACGGAGGTTCTCATGTTTAAAGAAATGATGGAATCGCAAAAGAAACCTGCTTTAGATGATGAACCATTAGTTGGGCCTGTGCCTCTGCCAAGGGCTGAGGGACATATCAGTTATGGTGGTGCACTTCGACCAGGAGAGGGAGATGCAATTGCTCAGTATGTGCAACAGGGGAAGCGTATACCTCGTAGAGGAGAGGTTGGTCTATCGGCAGAAGAGATTCAGAAATTTGAGACTCTTGGTTATGTCATGAGTGGAAGTAGGCATCAAAGGATGAACGCAATTCGTATCCGTAAGGAGAACCAGGTTTATAGTGCCGAGGATAAGCGTGCATTGGCTATGTTTAATTATGAGGAGAAATCAAAGCGTGAGCACAAGGTTATGGCTGATTTTCAGAAACTTGTGCAGCGCCACATTGGGCAGGATGTGGGACCTACACATGATCCCTTTGGGACAAAAGGGTCTGATCCTGCTGATACATAGATTTGCCTAGTATGTTTTCTGTCTTAGGTTTGAGCAATGTGCTTTGTTCTACTCTATGGATGATGACAATTGCCTCTATTTTCAATTTGCCTGGAGCAAATGTTTGATACTAAAAGATGACCTTGATGTGTTGCATTGTAGGATATCCAGGAATTTTATATGCTTTCTTTTGATTTTTTTAAAGAGTATTAACTTGTTTACTCTGCTTTACACTTGCAATATTAGTCTTTGGTGTTCTTTTATGTGTCTAAACGTTGATGTGGCAAGCACTCTGTTTACGTCAGTTTTGTGAGTTTGACTGTATGCACAATTTGCAGTCTGATGAAAAAAGTGAGTTTCTTCTTTTTCCTTTTTGAGACGAGGAAAAAATGGAATACTGTAATGCCTAATTTATCTGGTTTTACAATGTTCCACTAGATTTTAGATCACTTTGAAGCACAGCATAGTTTTAGTAGGTTTTCTAAAAAGGCCAGAGAAGGCTTGGAGAAGGTTTTGAGGTTGGTCTGGGTTTCATATTGAATTAACTACTTGTTGGCAGGTAGCCTTGGCATTTGGTATGGTGATGAGTTAAAACTAGTTGCAGTGATTTTTTTAACGGCATTGCCTATGGTGATTTCGTTAAGGAACTGAGTCTTATTTTCTGTTTTTTTATTTTAGAGAAAGACAATTTTCATCCTATGTTGGTGAGGTCTATAACTTGTTTCGTAAATGCTGGTTGCAGAACCCTTCTGCTGGCAGTGTGGTTTAGTCTATTGGAAGGAAGAACTGTTCTTGATGGAATGATTTATGAGTTCACATTCCACAGTAAGCAATATCCTGAGAGAGAAACTATCAGGCAGCTCAAAATCCATATTGGGATGTAAGCAAATGGGATTTTGAGTAGTACTCAAGTTGGGTGAAACTTGAAATTCTTTAGCCGAATTTGTTCTGTTCCTTTTAACCTTATATTTGAGAAGCAAAAAGCAAAACAGAAAGCATTTGCTGGTGTTCTGTGCCAGCATTCTCCAAGTGGGTAGCTTTTACTCTTTCTGGGTGTGGCAAGAGTGAGGAAGAAGAAAAGATACTTTTTTTGTGGTTCTTTTTCTTTCTTATCTAGAAGGATATAGGTAGAAAAAAGGAAAGAGATGGGCTACAACACCCAAGCTGGCAAGGAATGTGCTCAGAGGTGCTTCATGCTTCATTAGAGAAGACCCCAACTTTGTGCTTGTTGAAGTGGTTTGAGTGGTATTTTATATGGTTATGAGATTGTGTGGCATAAGCGGTAATTAGTGGTTAGTTTAAGTATTCTTTTTTATTCTTATGTATTAGAGCATCCATGACCCACCTATATAAATAAGAAAGACAGGGCGAGGAGCTCAAAACTCACTCTTTCCCTTAACCCCTAAAGTTTCTCTCTTCAACTTGTGCTATTGTCTTCTCTTTCTCATCTGATCTTCTCTTCTTCCTTTTTCTTCTTCTCAAACCAAGTTATCCATGGATTAAACACTAGAATTCAACATGGTATTAGAGCTGAAATTCTAGGGTTTATAGTAAAGTTGATCAAGTTATGAAAGTTTAATGGAAAAGAAACTCAACTCAGCCTTCAAGCAACAAAGAGTTTGGCTAGTTTTGAATGTGAGCAAAAGGCTAAAATTAATTCAGCAAGTTTGCTCCTTAATCAGATAAATTTCACCTTATGTTTCACATTAACAATGTTGTTTTTACTCAAGCCTAATTATCCTACTCAAAATTCATTTTTTTTTCTTCATATTGAATGGCTGGAATCACCGTTTTTGTCATGTGCATGGACTTCCTTCACTCTTTTGTTTGATCTATTTTTTATGCAAAAAAATCCTCCTTAGGGATGCTAAAAGTCTTTTGAAGCTCTCCTTAAATTCTGGTTTGTTGAAAGAGTAGATGCTCAATTACGTTAGGGTTTGAAGAATAATTTTGGAAAGTAATCACTAGTTCTAGTTCGTTTGTGATTACTTTCTTACTAGTACCTAGTTCATTTTTTTAATCACCATTGATTATTGAGTGATTAAAATTCTGGTTTAGAATCTCAAACAACAACAAAAATTCGAAAAAAGAGTCATACTTGTGTGACCTATTGGCTGGTTTCCTTGTTTGTTACTTGCTGAATTTGATCACTTGACATTAGATAATTTTGCATTTCATAGCTTCAAATATTTGTTAGTTTTGATAATTTATTGTCCTATTTCCTTCTAAGTTAACCTAGGTGTAGGTTTTCTAAAAAAAAAAAGTTCTTTAATAAGTCATAATGCCTAAATTGGCAAATACTTCTTCCTCTTGCCTATGCTTATTTCAGCAAAGGTGGTCCCTTAAGGATTACTTCAATTTCACTTAAAGGCTTGAATAATTACTTGTCTTGGTCCCAATGTGTGAAATATTTTCTGATTACTACAGACCTTGTAGAGCATATAACTCAACCACCTATGCATGTGGATCATCCTTCTTACCGTAAGTGGTTGAGGGAAGATACTCTAGTTATTATCTGGTTGATTAATAGTATGAAGGAACTTGTGGTAAACAATGTGGTGCACCTAGAGACAATTAAAACAATTTGGAACACTGGTTTTGAATTATATTCTACCTCTAACAATCTATAAAAGATTTATGACATTTGTCAGGAGATGTGCAATACAAAGTGTAAAGACAATCTTCATGAGTACTTTGTCAGATTCAGAGGTCTTCTATAAGAGTGGAAGGTTATACAACCATATGCACTTGATGTTGTCACACAAGAAAAGCAGAGGGAAGACTTGGTCTCCGCGATATGTCCTGTTAATCTACCCTACTTGGATGTTGCAAAGTCACAAGTACTTAGTTATAGTACAAAATCTTCTTTTAATAATGTATGTGCAACCATGGTACGGATTCCAATTAAGGAGCCAACAATCATCCAAAATAAGTGAAAAACTCAGCTGTCTCCCAATGGAGATGAATCAATGATTCTAGTAGAGGTAAAGGAAGAGGTGTAAAGACATCTAACAATGGAAGAAGTAGAGGTGGGAATGCTCCAACCTCTAACACTGGTGGTCAACAAAGGAAGTGAACCTTTTGTAGGCTCAACAACCATCTAGTTGAAAATTATTGGAACCTATATGGCAAACTACCTTACTCCAAGGTTAATTAAACATCAACCAACAGTGAAGCACCCTCAGAGTCCTCCAAAGGAAGATTGACTCTATCAGAGGATCATGAATTGTTTCAGAAGTTTAAAAGTATGATGGTTGTTTCTCAAAGCTACACAACCACCACAATAATTACTACTGGTATGTGTTCCTTTCTCTCACGATTTAGCAATTCACCTTGGATCATTGATTCTAGAGCTTATGAGCACCTCATAGGTAAAATTGAAAATTTGTCCTCTATGACACCATGCACTTAGATCGCTTATTTAAAAAAAACCCGATGCAAGCTATAAAGAGAGAGACCATACCTGACATGAGTATGTTGGAACCAAGGGAAAAGAAGTTTCAAATATGCACATATGATACTAGATTTAAGAATTTATAGATTAAAAAAATGACAAGATGAGCACTAGTCCACGACCCTTATCATCGAGAAGCATAAGACGGTCTAGAATTCTGCTTTCTTTGGCTACCATGACTACAAATATGTAATGATATGTTGTGTATACTTTAATTTATTTTTTCTATAATCATTTTATGTTATGGATTACATTGTGGTATCAGAGCGTAGTTGTAATTTCTACAAAAAAATTGTGAATTTTTTTTATGTTGAGATCCTCCTTTCAGCATGATCGGGCAAAGCTCATAATTGCAGCCATCATTGCTTTTGCATCGCGAGAATATCTATCATGTATCTCTTTTTCATGTATGGTTTCCTAGTTTATCTAGGGTATCTTGTGTAAACGAATCCTATACAACACATGTATATTGTTTTTTTTTTATTTTTATCTTTAGAAAATATATCATGTAAATGTATATTTGATCATGTATTACAATCAATGAATTTAATCAAATCATCCAATTCTTCACATAGTATCAAAGCGATGATTCTTTGACCATCTATAAACCCTTGTCATGCTCTCCCACTCTTCTCAACCTTCTGTTTTTTTATCGTCATTTGATCTCCTATCGTCATGCCTACTAACAAAAGTAAGTTACTTAATCCTGATTCTCATTATTAGTTGAAGAATTCGGATAATCCAAGCATGGTCTCCTCACATGTTTATTAAAATGGAGATAATTATCCCTCTTGGTAGTAGGCAAAGTTGATTGCCCTTAGAGCAAAAGACAAATTTGGTTTTGTCACTAGGTTGATCACCAAGCTAGATACAAAATCTCTTGATTTAGTGGCTTCCAGCTCTCTCATCTATAAAAAATGAAGTGAAGTCCAAAGTCAGTCACGTGCTCTCTTTTTCCCCCTTAAGAAAACCCTATTCTTCTCTTGTTCATCCTCTCTCTCTCTCTTGCCTCCTTTGTTCTTGTTTCACTCTTCTACTTCTTCTTTTCTTCTTTTTTTAAATGCTAGGTCTTCCAATGATGAAACCGTAGAATATAAAACAACAAAGGAAGAATTTTTTGAAATATGGGTAAAAGGAGTCAACCCCATGCAAAGGAGTAGAGCACATATTTGATAAAGATGAAGATTTGAAATTCAGAGGTAGAAATGGAGGACTTGACTCCTTTCGGTAAAAAATTGAAGAACCACAAAACACAATAACTTATGGATTTTAAAAGGAGTTGACCCCTTAGTAGGAAGGTTGAAGTGTTCAAGTTTAAAAATTGTAAGGAGTCGACCACTAATAAAGGAGTAACCCACGTCACAGCAAAAACAATGACAAAGGAGTCAACCACTATAAAGGAATCAACCCATTTACAAAAAATACAATGATAAAGGAGTCGATTCCTCAAAATTGTAAGTTCTAAATTTAAAAAGAGTCGATGTTATGGTCCTGGGTTAAGTACCTATGTCTTCCGCTCCTAACAGGCCGGTCTTTTGGGTAGTATTGGCTAGGTGCTTAACATTTGGTATCAGAGCAGGCGCTACGTCCTGACTTCGAGTCCCAGCGGCCGCGTGCGCAGGTGGACCGCAAGCCCCTGGCGTGACCCCTGACCCGGTCGCGTTGCTGTGTTAATGCCGCCGTGGTCGTCGGCTCGGGCGGGCGGGGTGTGATGTTATGGTCCTGGGTTAAGTACCTATGTCTTCCGCTCCTAACAGGCCAGTCTTTTGGGTAGTATTGGCTAGGTGCTTAACAGTCGAATCCTTGTTGAAATGTATAGTTGTATAGCGTGATCGGAAGAAACTGTATAGCGTGATTGTTTTCTCCGATCCCGTGATTGTATTCTTGATTTTATCCCTTGATTTTAGGATCTAAATTGATCCTAAAATAGACTTGTAATGTATTATAAATAGCCTCCTAATGGAGAAGAATATATCGTCGGAAAAACATTCTTTGAATCTCTGTTATTATTTTCGGTTCTCTCTGTTTTACATAGTATCAGAGCAAGAGAATTATCCTCTCTTTTTCGTCGTCGAAGGTCGGAGCTAAGTTCTCCAGTAATCGCCGAAGGAGGAAGCTGGAGAAAAAAAAATCGTCGGAGTTGCAGAACTCTGTTTTTTTTGCAACTCCGTATTCCGGCTGTCCCGATGCCAAAAGAAAGTCGCCGATGACCGACGACGATCACTGAAGACCGAAGACAACCACCAAAGACAGTTCTACCTTCCCGTTATTGCCGCCGATCACCACTGTCACCGAGGGAAGCAAAATTACGGAAAGAGAACAGAGTTCTCTTATGACTGTCCGGTAATCGAAATCACGTCGCCAACGTATGCTGACGATCGCTGACGAGTGCCGACGATCGCCGATGAGCGCTGACGACGGCACCACCACCCTGTTGTCGCTGCCAACCACCATCGTTGCCGATTGAAGACGACGCTCCGCTGTTGTTGCTGAAAACGAAGGTATTTTTTTTTTAAATTTAGGAACCACTGTTCCTTTATTTTTCCTGCCGATCGAACCGACCCAGACCGACGGGTCAACCAAATCGGACCGAACCGGTCTAAACCCATATAGGATCGGACCAGCACTGGAGCGGACCAGAATTGAATCCACCCAGATTGAACCGGACCGGACTGAACCGAACCGAACCGGACCGGACTAAAAAAAATAAAAAAAAATTCAGATCAATGGCCACCACTACAGGTGCATCCATTGAATTTATCCCATCACCACAGATTATAGTCCACCAAGACAATTTTGCGTTTCCAACTGGAATTATCCTCGATGAGACCAATTATTCATTATGGTCCCAACTCATGGAGATGTGAATTGGCGCACGCAACAAAGCTGGATACCTCACCGGCGAAACAAAAAAACCAGCATCTGGTGATGCCAATCTTGGAGCATGGATTACTGAAAATCAAAGAGTCAAAAGTTGGCTTATTGACTCCATGAGTCCATTGCTCATGCAGCAATTTATTCGCCTCTCCATTGCCAAGGAGATATGGGAAGCAATTTCAAAAATGTTCTATGATGGGTCTGATGAAACTTGTATATTTGAGCTGAACCAGAGATATTTTTCTACCAAACAAAATGGTAGACCGTTATCCACGTACTACAATGAACTGGTTGTTATTTTCCAGGAGATTGATCATAGAACTATATCTCAGGAAGGAACAGTCGAAGGGCTAATCCAGTTGCACTCTGCAATTGCTAGGTTTCGGGTTCATATTTTTCTCAGTGGGCTTGACTCCGAGTTTGATCAAGTTCGTGGAGAAATTTTGCGAAAAGACCCCAAACTTGATTTAGAGAGTACATATGCATATGTCAGACGAGAATATCAACAGAGACAGACAATGGGGAGCTATCGCTCAGTCTCCGAGAACTCGGCGATGTTAGTCAACCAAAACCGACAAGGATCATCAAGCAGTCGGAACCCTCAATCCTCTGGCAAAGGTAACAATCGTGTATGTATTCACTGCGAAAAAAAAGGACATTCACAACACCGGTGTTATGAGATTATTGGCTATCCGGATTGGTGGGATTTCTCAAAAAATCCCCGTAACAAGATTGCTGGGAAAGCTATGGTGACATCCATGGAAGATAATCAGGAGCTACCTACTGCAAATGTTGCCCATCCAGGTATTCTCGATAATGCATTAGTATTTTCTGTACGTTCTAAGAATAGACCTTGGATTATTGATACAGGTGCATCCGATCACATGACAAGGGATCCAAGTCAGTTACAATCCATCCTACTTTCTCCACAATCTGTTATTTCAACAGCCAATGGTAGTACCTCTCCTATTACTGGGAAATGATCTGTTATATTATCCAATAATCTGACATTAGATACTGTCCTTGTGGTTCCCTCTCTTGAATATAACCTTTTGTCTGTTGGCCAAATTACTTCCACTCTTGCTTGTACTATAACTTTTTGGCCCTAATTTTGTGTCTTTCAGGACATTCTAACCCGGAAGATTCTTGGTTGTGGTGTTAGACGGGGCAAACTCTACTATTTGGAGTTGACAGAGAACGGGGGATCAAAAATCAATCAGACAAATCAAACTAGCAGTGAAGATAATGCTCAAACAACTGTATGGTTATGGCACCGACGATTAGGCCACCTTTCCTTTAGTTATCTTAAGAAATTGCGACCTCAACTTTTTTCAGGTTTGACTGATGTGCATTTTCATTGTGACACATGTGAATTGGCTAAAAGCCACCGTATTGTTTATTTCCCGAGTTTGAATAAAAGTTTAGAACCTTTTGCGGTTATTCATTCTGATGTTTGGGGTCCTGCCAAGATTCCCTCTATTTCTAGAGCTCGTTACTTTGTGACATTTATTAATGAATGCACTAGAATGACTTGGGTATCTCTGCTTATCCAAAAAAGTGATGTGTGTCTAGCATTTTAGAAATTCTATACCATGATACATACTCAATACTAAAAGCATATTCGTGTTTTGCAATCTGACAATGGTACTGAGTTTGTTAATGCTTCTCTCGAAACTTTTCTGACCACTCATGGAATTCGTCATCAGACTTCTTGCACCTATACTCCCTAACAGAATGGATTGGCAAAAAGAAAGAATAGACAACTTCTGGAAGTAGTGCGTGCCTCTCTTTTTGGCATGAACATGCCCCGATTTTATTGGGGCGAAGCTATCACATCTGCTGCCTACCTTATCAATCGAACACTTCTAGAGTACTTGATTTTCAAACTCCTCTACGCAAGCTACAATCCCTGATTTCAATTCCCCATCTTTCGAATCTTGAACCCCGAATTTTTGGGTGTACCGCTTATGTTCATATCCCAAAGATCTTGCGAAATAAACTTGATCCATGTGCCAAGCGATGTGTATTTGTTGGCTACTCTGAATTTCAAAAAGGATATCGATGTTATGATCCACACACCAACAAGCTCCAAGTGACTCTAGATGTCTCCTTCCATGAATCAGTCCCTTATTATTCAGGGGGAGTTTCTTGGACATCTCTTCAGGGGGAGAGTTCAAATGAAGAGAATGTTCCAAATGAAACTAATGGAGGTGCTGAATTTATTGAGTTAGAAGCGGTGAATGAATTTTTCAAGTGTCATGATGTGCAACAAGACTGTGATTCAATAATTTCACCTGAAGAACCCCCAGAGTTGCCCCCGTCTGCACCAACAACTGAAGAATCATCCCGGAATGTTCCTCCTCAGGTAAATACGAATCCTGTGTTTGATGAGTCTAATGAAACGTGTCTTCCTACAGAAAACATAACCCCTAGATATCTACAAAGATTGAATAGGGGAGTTCCAAAAAAACAGTATGAACCTGATCTTGAAGCCAAGACCAAATACTCAATCAATAACTATGTGTCCTCCCATAGGTTGACTAAATCGTATGCATTTACTGTTGATCAGTTATCCAGGGTTTCTATTCCTAGTAATGTGCAGGATGCATTAGCTGATCCAAAATGGAAAAAAGCGATGAACGAAGAGATGGAGGCTCTACAAAAAAATGCCACTTGGGAAGTTGTTCCCCAACCTAAAGGAGTAAAAACAATTGGATGTCGATGGGTGTTCACATTGAAACTCAAACCGGATGGAAGCATTGACAGATATAAAGCTCGGCTAGTTGCAAAAGGATATACGCAAAGGTATGGGATAGACTATCAGGATACTTTTGCACCAGTAGTTAAGATCAATACAATTCGTATTCTTATATCTATAGCAGCAAATCGAGATTGGCCTCTACAACAATTTGACGTTAAAAATGCCTTCCTCAATGGAGACTTAGAAGAAGAAGTTTACATGGAACTACCACCAGGCGTAAAAAGTGGTTATTTGTCTCAAGGTAAAGTTTGTAAATTGAAGAAGTCATTGTATGGGCTGAAACAGTCACCTAGAGCATGGTTTGGGAGATTCTCGACTACAATGAAGGAGTTTGGTTATAAACAAAGTAACTCAGATCATACTTTGTTTATAAAACACAAAGAAGGAAAGGTAACAACATTAATTGTATATGTTGATGATATGGTCGTGACAGGAGATGACCCACGTGAAATGCAAGTTTTACACGAGTATTTAGCTACTAAATTCGAAATGAAGGATCTCGGACAACTTAAATATTTTTTGGGAATTAAAGTTGCAAGATCGAAACATGGAGTCTTCCTTTCACAACGCAAATATGTGTTGGATATTCTAGCCGAAATCGGAATGCTTGACTGTAAACCAATAGAGACGCCCATGGGAATGCATCATAAACTCGAAATTCTTCCAGATCAAATTCCAGCAGACAAAGGGCGTTATCAGCGATTAGTTGGAAGATTAATCTACCGATCCCACACAAGGCCCGATGTAGCATATGCAGTACGCATTGTGAGCCAGTTCATGCATGCACCAAGTGAAGAACATATGGAAGCAGTCTATCAGATCTTGAGATACTTAAAGAGTGCTCCAGGAAAAGGTTTGTTATTCTAAAAAAATGGTATCTCTAGTATTGAAGGGTATACAGATTCTGATTGGGCAGGTGATCAGACAACCAGAAGATCCACGTCGGGTTACTTTACTTTTGTGGAAGGAAATCTTGTCACTTGGAAAAGCAAAAAACATAAGGTAGTATCAAGATCAAGTGTTGAAGCTGAATTTCGAGGTATGGCTCATGGTGTATGCGAGTTGTTATGGATACGGAATATACTGAGAGACTTAGGGATTGAATACGACAAACCTATGAATCTTCACTGTGATAACAAGGCAGCTATCGCAATTGCACAAAATCCAGTTCATCATGATCGCACTAAACATGTTGAAGTTGATCATCATTTCATCAAAGAGAACCTCAATGCAAAGATTATACAATTCCCCTTTATTCAATCTGCGAGTCAGATGGCTGATATGCTCACGAAGGCAGTATCAGGGAAAACATTTCATGGTATAATTGACAAGTTGGGTTTGACTGATATCTATGCACCAACTTGAGGGGGAGTGTTGAAATGTATAGCTGCATAGCGTGATCGGAGGAAACTGTATAGCGTGATTGTTTCCTCCGATCCCGTGATTGTATTCTTGATTTTATCCCTTGATTTTAGGATCTAAATTGATCTTAAAATCGACTTGTAATATATTATAAATAGCCTCCTAATGGAGAAGAATATATCGTCGGAAAAACATTCTTTGAATCTCTGTTATTATTTTCGGTTCTCTCTGTTTTACACTTATGCATAAAGAGAAATATTTGGATAGAAAGGGAGATGACTATCTTAAAAGGAGTCGACCCCATAAGCATACAAAATAGTTGTTGAAATATAAAATGAGTTCACCACATCAAAAGGAGTCGACTACATGAAGAGAGATTGCATTTAGAGAATGAATCGAGCACTTCCAAAGGAGAACCCCTTTCCACCAAAATTCAAATTTGAGAAATATAAGGTTCAAATTCAGGAGCTATAGGTCTCCAAAACTTGCAAGTGACCTATCGTCATGTTTAATAGCAAAAATGGATTTAATACATACTGTTTTACAATTTTTGGAATTGAATTTGAGTTATTTTACTACACAATGAATGATCATTTTCTAGTAATAACGACTACTTTTTTGAACATTGGGATGCATGCTATATAACTCAAATCTATTCTAAAGGTTTGTATCAATGTGCTCAAGTGAGTTTTACTAGTCCCAAACTCTCCCACACATTTTGTGAAGTTTTTGCTCCCTCTCAACCTCAAAAAGATGTTTGATTTCCAACTTCTCTTGGTAGAGCTAAGTATTTCATTGCTAATATTTTCAAATATGAGATAAATACTTGAACTCTTCACTGTTGAGGTTGTGCCAAGTTATTTTCAAATCAAATTGATTTCACCTTCTGCATTTCAAGTGTTCGATTGATTGACTTCCTCATAGGATTGTTAACTAGACATTTATTGTCTTTTAATTTTATATCATTGGTTGATTTACCTTAGGTTGGGTATGATCATTTATTTAATGGAGTTAGATACATAATTTATGACATTTAACCAAGTTAGAAATGATTGAGATTCCATCGATAACATTTACTAAAAAAGCAAGTTGAGATCTGAAGCTCAAACTTAAATCATCAGATTCCGAAGAGCTCTATCCAGAAGGTCAGAAACCCTTCTCATGGTCTAGATTCTTCCCCAGCCCGCGGGTGATAACAGAGAATGAGTTCTTACAGAAAAGAACGAAATATCTGAAACCTTTTCCACAGGGAAAGATGGGGATTCTTGGTCAAATCGGCAGTTCTCAATAATAAATTTGAAGAATCACATAGTTATAATGTCCCAAAGATAATATCTATGGCAATCATATGCTTTTCTCCCCCAAGAAGCTTTCCCTACACTTTTCTGATCCAGGAAAAGCTATATCAGAGAAAAGGTTATTCGCATTTAAAGGCATCAATGTAGTGGCTAGGGGTATATTTTCCTCAAGATGTTAACAATGATAGGTCCTTCGGGTTTGAGAAACTAGAATGTGGAACTCGCCTTCATGAAAAAGCTTCAGGAGATCATCTGGGCATCCGAATATTTCTTGATTTTCAGTAACAAGGACCCTTGATTTAATCGTTAGGAACATCTTCAAGAAACTTCCCTCAGAAGAATGGAATCGTCAAGCGAGGAGTTGGGGCATGACCATCATTTGAGAGCTCTCCAGGCATCTCTTGCAGCTTGATCTTACTCTCTTTTTTTTTTTTCTTTTTTGTAGGAAGAGATCCTCTAGGAAGTTCGAAAGCAGGAGATTTTATTATTAATTAGTCCAAATAGATATAGAACATACCTTGTATCTTGATTAACAACAAAGAACTTGAGTATCTTTCAGCAGAGAAGGATGGCACCATCGACGAAGCTTGAAAAGAAAGGAAGGGAGGCGTTTGATATCATCGTCGAGCTTTATGGGCCAAGGAGGAAAGTCCCTCAAGCTCAAGCTAAACCAACTCCACCGCCTCCTCCGAAGGAAGGAATCGAGTGCAGGCAAGTGGCCAAGAAGCATGGCGGACTTTTTTACGTAGAGATCCGCCCTGGAAAGACTTTCTGATATATCTACTCTGGCAACTCTTCTCATGTGTCCTTTTAGTTAAATGTTCCAATAACATGTAGACAAGGCTTACAGTGTGCCTTCTCATTGTAAGCAAATATGGTGTTGCATTTGGTTTTCTAATTCTTGCAGCCTCCTGGAGTATAATTGTACATTTTACTTTTATTTGGGTCATGGGCGAGAGTGTCAATAATACATGATACTGTGGAGGATATCACACCCGAAAACCAGAGGTTTCGATGCTCGTTACAGAAGGCAAAAGACCAGCTAATTAAAAGATCACACTGTAGTTTTCAAAACAAAACTGTATAAATTGAATACAAATCCTCACCATTAATTCGTGGTGATTAAAAAGATTTAATCGAATCTTTACATGGTATCAGAAGTCTTCGTTGATCCCTTCGTCGATTGAATTTCTCGCTTCTTCAACGGGGATCTACGCATTGGACCTTGGCACCGACACTAGTGTCGACACTTCCTCAAGTAGCCATCCCAACTGGCTCATGGCTTGTGGCTTGTCAAACGAGTACCAGGCATCGTCAAAGGAGATCCTCCCCGGTGGTTGCGGGAAGAGTTTACACCGTGATGGCTGCCAAAGGTGCTACCAACAACGACGATGAGAAAAACCTATATGTGATGTGGCTGCCAAAGGTGCTACCAACAACGACGATGAGAAAAACCTATATGTGATGAAGCGTGGCAACTCTGCCCTTATTTTTGTCCTTAAGAATCAATCTTTACATGTTTCTCATGTAAATCATTATGTTATTTCTTCCTTACATAAAGAAGGATATCTTTATCTTACATTTTTGTTGCCTTCTCCATCATTATGTAGTACATGTCAACTTGCTAAAAATTATCGTTTACCATATCCACGTCATCAACATAGGTCGTTAACGTCTTAGATCTTATTCATTGTGACATATGGGGCACTCCTCCTGCTCCTACTTTTCCTTTTCCATTGGGTTCTTACCATATGCTTACATGAGCTAAAACTGGCATTTTCAAAACTTGCCATCTAGCCAACCTCGACATCGTGGGATCCCCTAGACTTCTCTTCGCTCTCCTTGTCTCTATTACGCCTAAAGGTTTCAAATATGTTGCTAAGAATTTTGCTTGATTTGCTGCCATGGATGAAGAAGTTTAAGCTTTGCAAAATAACTGCACCTCAATTTTAGTCCCTCGACCTGCCAACACCAATATTGTGGGCTCCAAATAGGTGTTTCGAACCAAATATCCACCTAATGGATCAATTGAGCGTCTCAAAGCCCGCCTTGTTGCCAAGGATTACACCCAGGTACTTGGTCTTGATTACACTGACACCTTTAGTCCTGTTGTAAAGGCTACCATTATCCGAGTTGGGCTCTCTATTGTTGTGACTAACAAATGGTCTCTTCAACAACTTGACGTCAAGAATGTCTTCCTCAACGATACCCTCACAGAAAATCTTTATATGAAACAACTTCTTGGGTACATTAACCCTGGTTTCCCTCATTACGTTTCTCAGTTGTAGAAGGCTCTCTATGGTCTCAAACAAGCTCCTCGTGCCATGTTCTAGTGCTTCAACTCTTTTTTCACTCAACTTGGTTTATCCTACAACCTTGTTTACACTTTTCTGTTTCTCTTACATAAGCACTCTGACATTATCTATCTACTCATTTATATTGATGACATTATTGTTACTGGCAACTACTTAGCTCTTATAAACAACTTCACTCGTAAGCTCAATTTTGAGTTTTCCATTAAGGAATTTGGTTCTCTTAGTTACTTTCTTGGCCTTGAGGCTTCACCAATTACCGATGGACTATTTATCAGTCAACCAAAATATGCACGGGACATTCTTGCTTGAGCTCAGTTACTTGACAACAAACCTGTCCATATGCCTATGGTCATTTCCTAGTATCTGTCCGTTGATGGTTCTCTATTTTTGGATCCCACTCTTTATAGGTCTCTCGTTGGCATACTTCAATACTTGACCATCACGCACCCTGACATCGCTCATGCGGTCAACTCAGTTAGCCAATTCCTGAATGCTCCCACTGAAGATTATTTTCTTGTTGTTAAATGTATTCTTCGCTATGTCAAAGGCACCATTCACTTTGGCCATACCTTTCGCCCATCTTCGACTCCTGGTGCTCTAGTTGCTTACTTTGATGCTAATAGGGTAGGTTATCCTGACACTAATTGATCTACCTCTGGGTACTCCATTTATCTTGGCAACAATTTGATTTCTTGAAGTACTAAAAAGCAACCCATAGTATCTTGTTCCATTTGTAAATTTGAGTATCGTGCTCTTGTGCACGTTGCAGTTGAACTTCTTTGGCTTATACATCTCCTTTGTGATCTTCATGTTCCTATTCCACAACGACCTCTTCTCTTATGTGACAACAAAAATGCAATCTTTCTTAACTCTAATCCAATTTTTCACAAGTGAGCCAAACATATTGAATTAGATTATCATTTCCTTGGAGAACTTGTTGTTGATGATAAATTTCACATGCAATATGTGCCATCTCACCTTTAGGTAGCTGACATTTTCACCAAAAGTATTCCACGCCCTCTTTTTGAATTTTTTCGCTCCAAGTTTCACATTTGTTCCAATCCGATGCTCAACTTGCGAGGAGGTGTGGAGGATATCACGTACGAAGACCAGAGGTTTCGACGCCCATAACAAAAGGCATAAGACCAGCAAATTAGAGGATGGAACTGTAATTTTCAATAGCGAAACTATATAAATCGAATGCAAATTCTCTCTAACAATTAATGGTGATTATAAAGATTTAAATGAATATTTACAGATACTCCCTTCAACTTACCTCTTACCATAATTTTCAATAGATGCTGATGCTCATTCAATAATCAGAATATTACATGACGATGTCTCCGAAGTTATGGGATGCTTAATTTTTAGAAATCTTCGCTCCTGATTTGGGAATTCAGTTTGTAGCATGGAATCATTAATTGACTCGGACCCAGCGTTAAATCATCTGAGTCAAGGTTAATTTTTCTAAGTCTAGCAAAAAATAGAAAGCACAAGTCTTATCCTTGGACTCGTAAACTCACTCGGCGTCCCAACTCGTGCACAAATTTGATGACTCAAAAATCAGAGTTAGACAGATCTGAATTAGGTCGGGTCACTTGAATCCAAGGTAGGCCCGGAAACAGTCGGGGACGTGGGTTCGATACCCCCTTCTCTGTTTTTTGGTTTGTTTTTCCCATCTCGAGCGTGTAACACACCGTGGCAGGTTTTTGCTTGGTGAATCGGTTCGGTTCGGGATAACTTGGCAGTCACGACAACCCTTCTCTGTTTTTCAGTCGTTCCAGATTCCTATCGGCCTTCAACCTGGCAGAACTTGGTTCTGTTTCATCCTTTTCCACAACTCCAGGCAAAAGTTTTGGTTTACTAGTCAATTCGAGTTCAACTCAAATAAACACCAGTTTTCAGTTTTCAGTTCCTGTATAATATGTGATCAGGGTCCTTCAATTATTGAGAATACTGAATACTTGCTGATTAAGATATTCTACTGAGACAGGTATCAGAAAATCTAACTTCATCTTTATCATCATTTGGAGATAACAGTCCTCAACTTATCCTTGACCGACTTCCAGGAGGTTGGTTATATGTATGAATTACCAGAAGTGAACCAACCTGATCCATTCTCGTCCAGCAAAAGTGGGTGGGTTGAAAGTTCTATATAAGTCGGAACCAATTCCTGCCTCCTTATACACCCAACCAACCTCCTCTTCTTCGTCTAACCTAACCAGCTCTATTTTCAGCACCAAACCTTCCTTCCCCCTTTAGGATGGCATCCAAGTCTGATCTCTCAAAGATAGGGAAAGACGGGTTCGACCTCGTTGATGAGTTTCTCAGGAAGAAAAAGAACGCCTCTTCTACCAAAATTCCCCATCAAACGCATCTTTACAAAGCGGTGCACATTCCTCAAAGTGCAGAGGTTGTAGTGGAACAGCCAGTCGTGGCAGGGAAGAACATATTCCCTGTCAGAAGGGTTGTCCGTGCCTCTTACTCCCAGGAGATCGTTTCCAGTTCCTGGTTCTAAGCTTGTATGCGATGTTGTAATTTCCGTTCCTTCTACGTACCTCTCCCAGAAGACCACCCTCAAGGTTCTAAGTTTGTAATTAGCAACGTTGTAATTTTCCTTCCTCTCAGTCGTTTTCTAAGTGTTAGATCTGCTGCTCGGATGGCTCCTTTTACGTCTCCAAGAAAGTAGTGTTGTCTAATGTCAACTTGTATTATCACTGTATAATTTCGTCTGTTTAGTGTTTATGATCATAAGGTGTTTGTGAAGATCAGGAGTGTTCACTGGCAAGTCTTTCTTTTCTTCATAATAGTTTTTTTTTTTTCTCACTCCGATTAGCAAGGAAGTAACTAAAGGGAAGAGATGTGCAGTCAAAAAGAAATCCGAAAAACCAGAGCAGCAGTACGTACACCAAAGTTCCTTTTTCGGCAAGGAAATGAGAATTGAGGAAGAAGAAGCCACTTCACCTCGTAGGAAAACAGGGACGTTGTTGTAGTCACATAAAAAATCCTTCCTTTGGTGATACTAAACTTAACTTTTGATTATTAGATTTTTTAATTAAAATAAATTAAGTGGACCTCCACCACATGTGCCTGGCAGTGAAATTAATAAAATGGATTTTTTTTTAATTAAATGGCATGGCACTGAATGACAAGGAACTAATATGTGGATTCCTTTTAATGAGGAATCCTTTATGGATTGTTTTTCATCCAATTCTTGTAGGCTAGATGGTTGGCCTACATCCGAATATCTAGATGACGATGGTAAAGAGACTCGGTAAGGAGTCTTGTCTTTGAAATTAATAACTACGTAGCCATCAGCTGATTGGATGACCTGAACAATATCCTGATTAATCAATATCTCGATCAAAACTGTTTTACCTTGATCTGGTAAATGTAATACCTTAGGGACTAACGTATTCATGATTTTGAAATGAATCCTTGCAATGACTGCAATGGTTTCAGTTCCAGGGATGATATTATATCCCTATGTTATAATCCTCAACTGGAGTGATTCTAATAGATTCCTATCTGTTAAGGGAGGTTTGGATGGACATTGAAGTAAACGGGTAATTATGTCTTTTGTTGATTGGTTTATGCGTTTTAGATTGAAGCAAGCGGAGAAACGACCATTAGTTTCTTCCACACATTCCACTCTTTCAACCCTAACGAAAGAATGACAGCTTCAATCTGGCACAACCATTAGATCAGTACATCCTCCCACTGATCCGATAAAGCTTGAATTTCCAAGCTCCTCAGGGAAATCTCCTGATTATGTTGAAGTAGTTGCTTTTGTCAATCCTGAAGTCAATCTCAATCCATTGGGTCAAATAAGGAGATAAACCGCTCATCAAACCACCCGTTCCAATCAGAAACTTTAAATTGGATAATATTTTGAAGTTATAGATGAATTATTATTAAGGTTTGGTAAATTAAATCTTTCTGAAGATCAATTAAAACAGGCCAAAGAAGGAAAAAACATTCATATGCTAGAATCTCATGACGATTCTTCATCACAACATACTGACGATTTAACTCCTTCAGCATATTCTGATTCTGATGTTGGTCAAGACGACTCTACTCTCAAAGATTTGGGTGTAACCAATGTCAATAAGACTGAAGAAATTCTTCAGGAAATGATACAGGACCTGAGTATTCAAAAATTGGATTATGATAAAAAATCTACTTGGCGTTGGGATTTAAATCACAAACTCTATTACCATAGGCCTACACCTCAGGACCTATTGTATGAAGAGAATGTGTATTTAGATCAAAAAGCTTATGATGGCAAATCCATTTATGAATGGAATATAGATGAATTATCTGAATATCAGATATTAGAACATTGTCGTTGAATGCTTATGTATTGTACAATCTGTCGGCAACATAAGATTTCCGATCAAGGAATTGCAGAAAAGCTTAATACAGGGTTTTCTGGAACCCTCAAAGGTTGGTGGGATAATATCCTACCCTTGAACAACATCAGGAAATTTATAATTCCAAAAAGGTTATCAAAACTGAATCTGGCCAAACCTACCTAGGTGAGGACGGTGCAGTTTATACCTTGATTTCCTGTATTGCTCATCATTTCATTGGCAATTTAACTTCTCAATCAGATAAGGGAAAAGAGGTTTTGCAAAATCTTCGTTGTAAAACACTTAGCCAGTTTCACTGGTATAAAGATGTTTTCCTCACTAAGGTTATGCAAAGACCAGATGCCAATAATGAACATTGGAAAGCTAAATTCATTGATGGATTACTAACTCTTTTTGCCAGTAAGGTAAGAAAAAGATTAGGTAATGAGGTAGGAATTATAAACTACCATCAATATACATATGGTCTCCTTACCAATGCTATCATCCAAGAAGGACTGACCTTATGTAATGATTTAAAGTCAGCTTAAGAAACAAAATCTTACTGGTAAGCGTGAGCTGGTGAATTCTGTGAACAATTGCTTGTGACACAGGACCACCACCTTCCAATCAGAGGAAGGGACAAGGTAAAGTCTCTCATTCTAAGAGACAGGAACCCTATTCACACTAGAGTAGGAGATATCCAAAAGATAGTCTCATCAAAAGACTCGTCATGAACCTAAGAGACCTCCTCCTCATCAGAGACCACCTCCTAGAAGAAATCCTCTAGACAAAAAGAAAATTGTCTGTTATAAATATGGTAAATTAGGCCATTATTCTAATAGATGTAAAACTAAAGAGAAACTTAACCAACTTCAAATTGATGAAGGATTAAGGATTCAGTTGGCTAAAATTCTCTTAAATTCTTATTCTAGGGATGATATTAATTATGCCTCATCCAACCAATCTGAAGAAGATCAAGATTGTAGTTGTTCTCATCTACAATCTGTGGCACAAATGCATTAGATTAATGTTCTTACTAACGAATAACAAATAATGCTTAAGAACATTGGTCAAGAGGAAGATCCTCTTACCAAAAGATATTTAATCAAAGAATATCTTGAACAACTTCAAACATCTTCAAAGATACCTCCTATTCAAGGAGTAAAACCTTATTCTTTGAAGGAAATTATTGATCGTTATGAAGACATCAATGCTTCAAAACAACCAGTATCCATCTCCTCATTACAAGGAGAAATTAAAGGAATCGAGCTTGAATTAAAATAATTAAAAGAATCAAAATCTTTGTATAAAAAGCTTGAACAACAATGCGAACAAAAGGGTTTGCATCAAGAAAAGAAATCTGAGGATCCTTTTCTTAATCAAATCACCAAAGTCATCCATCAAAGATGGCATACTGTTATTAATTTGGTTATTGATCAGAACTTTGTCATTCCTAAATTGACCGCTCTGATTGATAGTGGAGCAGATTTAAACTGCATCCAGGAGGGGTTGATTCCAACCCAATACTTTGAGAAAACCACTCAAACATTGGCCAATGCCAATGTAGAAAAATGAAAATGAAATATAAATTAAACAATGCCTCCATCTGCACTAATAATTAGTGCATTATTACAGACTTTTTGTTAGTCAAAAATATGACTCAACAAGTCAAATTAGGCACTCCTTTTCTGGAGAAAATTATGCCAATTAAAGGCATTGACAACCATGGAATTCTTGAACAGGTTAATAATAAACCTATATATTTCTCTTTCAAATCTCCACCTCAAATCAGTTTCATTAATGAGATTTCAGAATTGAGAAATGTTAAAGAATATCATCTTAGTTTCCTGCATAAAGAAATTCAATTTTTAACTCTTGAACCACAGCAGGAAACTACAAAGATAAAAGAGAAAATTAGTTATCTACAGAAAGTATTTTCCCAAGAAATCTGTAGGGAAATTCCTACAGCTTTTTGGGATAGACATAAATATATAGTGTTTTTACCATATATTGATGGGTTCAATGAAAGAACTATTCCCACAAAATCCAGGCCTAGTCAAATGAAACATGCCTTATTAGACCTCTGCAAAAAGGAAATCCAAAATCTCTTGGTTAAGAAATTAATTTGAAAATCTTACTCCCCATGGAGTTGTACTGCTTTTTATGTCAATAAAAATGCAGAAAAGGAACGAGGTATTCCTAGATTAGTGGTTAATTATAAACCACTCAACGATTGTTTGAGATGGATTCGCTGCCCTATCCCAAACAAAAAAGATTTACTAGACAGATTGTTTTCTGCTAAAATCTTTTCAAAATTTGATTTGAAATCTGGATATTGGCAAATTCATATCAACGAAAAGGATAAATATAAGACTGCATTCACTGTCCCTTTTGGTCACTTTGAATGGAATGTTATGCCTTTTGGTTTGAAAAATACTTCAGCTGAATTTCAGAATATCATGAATGATATATTTGCTCCTTATTCTGAGTTTACAATTGTTTATATTGATGATATCCTTGTTTATTCAGAATCTATTGCTGATCATTTTAAGCATTTACATGCTTTCAAAACTCCCTTGTCTTAAGAAGAGAGAAGTAAAGTAGAGGAATAAAGGGAGATAGACAGATAGATCTTGAAAGAAAAGAGAAAACAAGATAGAAGAAAAGCGGGGAGAGGTGCTAGGCACTAATTTGAGAGGGGAAATAGAGATTTGGAAAAAAAGGCTTATTAATCTTTTAATCAACTAGGATTACATAACTAAGGAGAGGTTCTAGTAAATCTTATCTAGTAAGATCTTATCTTATCAAGAATGATACATTTTTTCTTTTTTACGCTCATGTCCCATTTTCCCTTGTTGCCCTCAAGCTCCACACCCCCTTCTTTCTTAGAGGTGGCACCACTTTCCATTTTGTATTGGCACCATTTTCTATTTCACTTTTTTCTTTTTTTTTCTTTTTTTTTTTATCTTTTGGAGATAATTTTGGGTCTCTATCATGTTGAAAGTTAGCGAATCGTAGAAAGACTTAATCCTCATGTGTCTCAAGTGGCACCCCCTAGATTTTTTTTAGAAAAAATTAAATTACCACTTTTACCCCTGAGGTGGTGCCCTTAGATTTTTTTAAATAAATGTCCCCAAAATTATAATTTTTAACCATGCCCTAGCTTGGTACATGAGTGCATTTACTAAATTTAGGTTTTATCATTCTACCCCTCTTGGAAGATCATCTTTGTCCTCAAAGTTGTGGTACTAAGAAAGTGTTGTGTACTTCCTATTAAACTCATTTTGCTTTTGCTCTTGCATTATGTTGAGCATGGGAACCAGACCTAGGTGCAACCACGACAATTTTTTGTCTTGGACAATGGTGGGTAGTTGTCCCGAATGAGAGGGTGAGTGATACATATGTGGTGCATAAGGGTGAGAGTTTGGTTGTTGGTATGAATGAGAATATTCTTGTTGGGTCGAGTTAAGGTTTTGTTTTGTAAAGTGATTTGAGTTGGAAAATAGGAACGTAATGTGTGGTGTGATCTATGGAAGGAATATGGTGGGGATCGTCATGGGGGAGTGTAACTGAATGAATTGTTTAAGGTGGAGGGGATTTGTTTGGGGAGGAGAGGAGTTGAGACGGATGGAGAATATGAGGGAGTTGGGTGAGTTGTATGTGGATAGGACATTGGTGATCCGTATAGATTTGAATAAAGAGGAAAATAGTGAGTGTTGTTTTTTTGAGATGTAGTGTGAATGATTGAGTTCAGGAGTTTGTTTAGAGGATGGCCAAATTGGGAGTTAGTGCTTTGGTGAGTGAGGAAAGTTTCAGCTATTGTGGCATTAAGATAGGTATTGGTGGGGGTATATGGGTGATGTTTTTAATTGAGATTTCATGGTTGAGTGTAAAAGTATAGATGTGCTGGGTAAGGGTGTGGTGGCTGGAATAGAGGAATAGAAAGTAGGTTGGGGGTGTTGGGTGGTAATTTTGGCTTGGTAGAGAGGAGGCTTGAGAAGGGTGAGTGGGGCAATGTTTTGAAGAGAAATTTTTGTGGGGGAAAAGGATGGAGGGTGTTGATTTGGAAATTTTTGGTGGTGGTGAACAAGAAAACCTACCAAAAACATGTTTTGATGAGGTTGCACAATTCATATCTTATTGAGGAGAGGAAGGAGGTCTTGCCACTCATGCTTCCATAACAGATTGAAGCATGCTTGTTAGGTGATGAATTTGTCCATCCAAACAAGTAATCTTTTTGCCTAGACTTTCTTGGTCAAACTTGTGAGTAGCAACAACCTCATGCTCTTGTTGTTGTTCCATGTATCTTGTATTCACCATGCGTTTTCTCTATTATTTTTTTGGTGGAGGTATTTTTGAGAAGGGAGAGAGTGTTTAGGGGGCTTAGGATGTGATTTAGTAAGGTCTAGGGGCGTGGGGGTTTGGATAAAAAACTTTTTAAAAGACAAAATAACTTCAACTAACATGAAGCTGTATCCTAATGTTGACTTACGTGAGTCAACACACCCGTCAAAGCCCGGGTATGAATACCAAACAATGTCGAAGTTGTTGGATTGTCTTTGTGTAAGGCTTCCAACTAATGGTGTTCAATAATGTCTTTTATTTGTTCCCTTTCAAGGTTATTTCAATGATATTGGTTCAAACTTGAATCGGTCATCTTTCAAAATGGGTCCTACACTCGGTGAACAATTTTACATCCTGAATCTCTCAAGTACTTTATTGATATATGCGTCTTGAGATAATCCTAAGATACTTTGTGATTTATCTTTATGGATCTTAATGCTAATGATGTAAGAAAACTCACCCATATCTTTCATATCAAAGTGTTGAGAGGGAATTTTTTTGACCTCATGCAACAAACCAATATAATTGGTTGTAAGCAAAATATCATCCACATATAAAACTAAAAAACTAATTTCACTTACACTAACTTTGTAGCATATGCTTTGATCTAATAATGTTCTCTTTAAAGCTACTCCTACAAGGATAAACATAGAGGGGGCATGGGGAAGGGGTGAATAGGTTTATCAACTTTTCAATATCACATTAATTTTTCTATCTAGTCTGTTAAGATTTGGATTCTAATTAACGCCTTACGCTGAGTTGGTCCACAATATATTAACTGTTGTTTTATTAAAGATAATTTTGGAATTTTACTCTTGTATCGCGGTTGCCCCAATTTTCTCTTTATAAATGAGGGGCGCCGCTATTAGGGTCTTATCATCTTAATCAGAGGAGGATCTCGAATTGCAGGCCGATCGGGTAGAGAGAAACACCTGTAAGTGTGAGACTTCTCATGTAAAATATTTCACCTTCATCGTAGATTACTGCAGTGGCGAAAGACAGGACGCAGTCTCACCTTGAGGCGAACATGTTTAAATCTTGTTGTGCTTTTTTGTGTTTGTTTTTCCTTTCTTTCGAGTTTATTATTATTGTTCTCGTTAGTTCTTTTATAAGTCATAATGCCTAAATTGGCAAATACTTCTTCCTCTTGCCTATGCTGATTTCAGCAAAGGTGACCCCTTAAGGAGCTACAATTTCACTTAAAGGCTTGAATAATTACTTGTCTTGGTCCCAATGTGTGAAACATTTTCTGATTACTACAGACCTTGTTGAGCATATAACTCAACCACCTATGCATGTGGATCATCCTTCTTACCGTAAGTGGTTGAGGGAAGACACTCTAGTTATTAACTGGTTGATTAATAGTATGAAGGAACTTGTGGCAAACAATGTGGTGCACCTAGAGACAGTTAAAACAATCTGGAACACATGTTTTGAATTTTATTCTACCTCTGATAGTCTATAAAAGATTTATAACGTTTGTCAGGAGATGTGCAACACAAAGTGTAAAGACAATCTTCATGAGTACTTTGCCAGATTCAAAGGTCTGCTATAAGAGTGGAAGGTTATACAACCATATGAGCTTGATGTTGTCACACAAGAAAAGCTGAGGGAAGACTTGGTCTCCGCTATATGTCTTGCTAATATACCACCCTACTTAGATGTTGCCAAGTCACAGGTACTTAGTTATACTACAAAATCTTCTTTTAATAATGTATGTGCAACCATGGTACAAATTCCAGTTAAGGACTCCAATAGTCATCCAAAATAAGTGAAAAACTCAACTATGTCTCCCAATGGAGATGAATCAATGATTCTGGTAGAGGTAAAGGAAGAGGTGTAAAGACATCTAACAATGGAAGAAGTAGAGGTGGGAATGCTCCTACCTCTAACACTGGTGGTCAACAAAGGAAGTGAACCTTTTGTAGGCTCAACAACCATCTAGTTGAAAATTATTGGAACCTATATGGCAAACTACCTTACTCCAAGGTTAATTAAACAGCAACCAACAGTGAAGCACCCTCAGAGTCCTCCAGAGGAAGATTGACTCTATCAGAGGATCATGAATTGTTTCAGAAGTTTAAAAGTATGATGGTTGCTTCCCAAAGCTACACAACCACCACAATTGCTACTACTGGTATGTGTTCCTTTCTCTCACGATTTAGCAATTCACCTTGGATCATTGATTCTAGAGTTTATGAGCACCTCATAGGTAAAATTGAAAATTTGTCCTCTATGACACCATCCACTTAGATCGCTTATTTAAAAAAAACCCGATGCAAGCTATAAAGAGAGAGACCATACCTGACATGAATATGTTGGAACCAAGGGAGAAGAAGTTTCAAATATGCACAGATGATACTAGATTTAAGAATCCATAGATTAAACAAATGACAAGATGAGCACTAGTCCACGACCCTTATCATCGAGAAGCATAAGACGGTCTAGAATTCTGTTTTCTTTGGTTACCATGACTACAAATATGTAATGATATGTTGTGTATACTTTAATTTATTTTTTCTATAATCATTTTATGTTATGGATTACATTGTGGTATTAGAGTGTTGTAATTTCTACAAAAAAATTGTGAAATTTTTTTATGCTGAGATCCTCCTTTCAGCATGATCGGGCAAAGCTCCTCATTGTAGCCATCATTTCCTTTGCATCGCGAGAATATCTCTCATGTATCTCTTTTTCATGTATGGTTTCCTAGTTTATCTAGGGTATCTTGTGTAAACGAATCCTATACAACACATGTATCTTGTTTTTTTTTTTTTATCTTTAGAAAATATATCATGTAAATGTATATTTGATCATGTATTACGATCAATGAATTTAATCAAATCATCTAATTCTTCACATAGTATCAAAGCGATGATTCTTTGACCATCTATAAACCCTTCTCATGCTCTCCCACTCTTCTCAACCTTCTTTTTTTTACCGTTGTTTGATCTCCTATCGTCATGCCTACTAACAAAAGTAAGTTACTTAATCCTGATTCTCATTATTAGTTGAAGAATTCGGATAATCCAAGCATGGTCTCAACACATGTTTATTAAATGGAGATAATTATCCCTCTTGGTAGTAAGCAAAGTTGATTGCCTTTAGAGCAAAAGACAAATTTGGTTTTGTCACTAGGTCGATCACCAAGCTAGATACAAATTCTCTTGATTTAGTGGCTTCCAGCTCTCTCATCTATAAATAATGAAGTGAGGTCCAAAGTCAGTCACGTGCTCTCTTTTTCCCCCTTAAGAAAACCCTATTCTTCTCTTGTTCGTCCTCTCTCTCTCTCTTGCCTCCTCTATTCTTGTTTCACTCATCCACTTCTTCTTTTCTTCTTCTTTCAAACCCTAGGTCTTCCAATGATGAAACCGTAGAATCTAAAACAACAAAGGAAGAATTTTTTGAAATATGGGTAAAAGGAGTCAACCCCATCCAAAGGAGTAGAGCATATTTGATAAAGATGAAGATTTGAAATTCAGAGGTAGAAATGGAGGACTCAACTCCTTTTAGTGAAAAATTGAAGAACCACAAAACACAATAACTTATGAATTTAAAAAGGAGTTGACCCCTTAGTAGGAAGGTTGAAGTGTTCAAGTTTAAAAATTGAAAGGAGTCGACCACTAATAAAGGAGTGAACCCCTTCACAGCAAAAACAATGACAAAGGAGTCAACCAATAAAGGAATCAACCCATTTACAGAAAATACAAAGATAAAGGAGTCGATTCCTCAAAATTGTAAGTTCTAAATTTAAAAAGAGTCGAATCCATATGCATAAGGAGAAATATTGGGATAGAAAGGGAGATGACTATCTTAAAAGGAGTCGACCCCTTAAGCATACAAAATAGTTGTTGAAATATAAAATGAGTTCACCACATCAAAAAGAGTTGAGTACATGAAGAGAGATTGCATTTAGAGAATGAATCGAGCACTTCCAAAGGAGAACCTTGTCCACCAAAGTTCAAATTTGAGAAATATAAGGTTCAAATTCAGGAGCTATAGGTCTCCAAAACTTGCAAGTGACCTATCGTCATGTTTAATAGCAAAAATGGATTTAATACATACTGTTTTACAATTTTTGGAATTGAATTTGAGTTATTTTACTACACAATGAATGATCATTTTCTAGTAATAACGACTATTTTTTTGAACATTGGGATGCATGCTATATAACTCAAATCTATTCTAAAGGTTTGTATCAATGTGCTCAAGTGAGTTTTACTAGTCCCCAACTCTCCCACACATTTTGTGAAGTTTTTGCTCCCTCTCAACCTCAAAAAGATGTTTGATTTCCAACTTCTCTTGGTAGAGCTAAGTATTTCATTGCTAATATTTTCAAATATGAGATAAATACTTGAACTCTTCACTGTTGAGGTTGTGCCAAGTTATTTTCAAATCATATTGATTTCACCTTCTGCATTTCAAGTGTTCGATTGATTGACTTCCTCATAGGATTGTTAACCAGACATTTATTGTCTTTTAATTTTATATCATTGGTTGATTTACCTTAGGTTGGGTATGATCATTTATTAATCTTGATTATAATATCGGTCTATTAAGAGACATTTTTGTGTTAATATGAAAAGTAAAGAACCCTTGCATTTGTAAATCAACCAAGACTTGGATAAGCTTATTGGTAATTATAGAAAATCCATTTAAGGGTCAGAAAATGAGTTCTTACAGAAAAGAACGAAATATCTGAAACCTTTTCTACAGGGAAAGATGGGGATTCTTGGTCAGATCGGCAGTTATCAATAATAAATTTGAAGAATCACATAGTTATAATGTCCCAAAGATAATATCTATGGCAATCATATGCTTTTTCTCCCTCAAGAAACTTTCCCTACACTTTTCTGATCCAGGATTCCAGACCTAAGCTATATCAGGGAAAAGGTTATTCGCATTTACAGGCATCAATGTAGTGGATAGCGGTATATTTTCCTCAAGATAGGCCTTCAACCTGGCAGAACTTGGTTCTGTTTCATCCTTTTCCACAATTCCAGGCAAAAGTTAGGGATGAGATTGAACCAAGTTCGTTTACTGGTCAATTCGATTTCAACTCAAATAAACACCAGTTTTCAGTTTTTTTTTTTTTTTTTAAATACAACAAATTGAGTTTGAGACGTTTTTCAAGCTAATTAGTTTATCAACTCGTGAGTAGACTCATTACCATACGAAAATATCATTTACCCTAATTTCTCTTGTTAGTTCCTTCTTTAGTTGGTTGATCATTAACCCTCAAAGATGACCGA
Source organism: Aristolochia californica (assembly GCF_029961685.1). Taxonomy (NCBI): domain Eukaryota; kingdom Viridiplantae; phylum Streptophyta; class Magnoliopsida; order Piperales; family Aristolochiaceae; genus Aristolochia; species Aristolochia californica. The sequence continues at coordinate 44,526,676 of NW_027181992.1, read as the reverse complement.
ATGTTCAACCTTTTGGGGTTTGCTGCTACTTTCTTCCTGTATAATATGTGATCAGGGTCCTTCAATTATTGAGAATACTGAATACTTGCTGATTAAGATATTCTACTGAGACAGGTCTCAGAAAATCTAACTTCATCTTTATCATCAGTTGGAGATAACAGTCCTCAACTTATCCTTGACCGACTTCCAGGAGGTCGGTTATATGCATGAATTACCGGAAGTGAACCAACCTGATCCATTCTTGTCCAGCAAAAGTGGGTGGGTTGAAAGCTCTATATAAGTTGGAAGCCGTTCCTGCCTCCTTATACACCCAACCAACCTCCTCTTCTTCGTCTAACCTAACCAGCTCTATTTTCAGCACCAAACCTTCCTTCCCCCTTTAGGATGGCATCCAAGTCTGATCTATCAAAGATAGGGAAAGACGGGTTCGACCTCGTTGATGAGTTTCTCAGGAAGAAAAAGAACGCCTCTTCTACCAAAATTCCCCATCAAACGCATCTTTACAAAGCGGTGCACATTCCTCAAAGTGCAGAGGTTGTAGTGGAGCAGCCAGTCGTGGCAGGGAAGAACATATTCCCTGTCAGAAGGGTTGTCCGTGCCTCTTACTCCCAGGAGATCGTTTCCAGTTCCTGGTTCTAAGCTTGTATGCGATGTTGTAATTTCCGTTCCTTCTACGTACCTCTCCCAGAAGACCACCCTCAAGGTTCTAAGTTTGTAATTAGCAACGTTGTAATTTTCCTTCCTCTCAGTCGTTTTCTAAGTGTTAGATCTGCTGCTCGGATGGCTCCTTTTACGTCTCCAAGAAAGTAGTGTTGTCTAATGTCAACTTGTATTATCACTGTATAATTTCGTCTGTTTAGTGTTTATGATCATAAGGTGTTTGTGAAGATCAGGAGTGTTCACTGGCAAGTCTTTCTTTTCTTCATAATAGTTTTTTTTTTTTTCTCACTCCGATTAGCAAGGAAGTAACTAAAGGGAAGAGATGTGCAGTCAAAAAGAAATCCGAAAAACCAGAGCAGCAGTACGTACACCAAAGTTCCTTTTTCGGCAAGGAAATGAGAATTGAGGAAGAAGAAGCCACTTCACCTCGTAGGAAAACAGGGACGTTGTTGTAGTCACATAAAAAATCCTTCCTTTGGTGATACTAAACTTAACTTTTGATTATTAGATTTTTTAATTAAAATAAATTAAGTGGACCTCCACCACATGTGCCTGGCAGTGAAATTAATAAAATGGATTTTTTTTAATTAAATGGCATGGCACTGAATGACAAGGAACTAATATGTGGATTCCTTTTAATGAGGAATCCTTTATGGATTGTTTTTTATCCAATTCTTGTAGGCTAGATGGTTGGCCTACATCCGAATATCTAGATGACGATGGTAAAGAGACTCGGTAAGGAGTCTTGTCTTTGAAATTAATAACTACGTAGCCATCAACTGATTGGATGACCTGAACAATATCCTGATTAATCAATATCTCGATCAAAACTGTTTTACCTTGATCTGGTAAATGTAATACCTTAGGGACTAACGTATTCATGATTTTGAAATGAATCCTTGCAATGACTGCAATGGTTTCAGTTCCAGGGATGATATTATATCCCTATGTTATAATCCTCAACTGGAGTGATTCTAATAGATTCCTATCTGTTAAGGGAGGTTTGGATGGACATTGAAGTAAACGGGTAATTATGTCTTTTGTTGATTGGTTTATGCGTTTTAGATTGAAGCAAGCGGAGAAACGACCATTAGTTTCTTCCACACATTCCACTCTTTCAACCCTAACGAAAGAATGACAGCTTCAATCTGGCACAACCATTAGATCAGTACATCCTCCCACTGATCCGATAAAGCTTGAATTTCCAAGCTCCTCAGGGAAATCTCCTGATTATGTTGAAGTAGTTGCTTTTGTCAATCCTGAAGTCAATCTCAATCCATTGGGTCAAATAAGGAGATAAACCGCTCATCAAACCACCCGTTCCAATCAGAAACTTTAAATTGGATAATATTTTGAAGTTATAGATGAATTATTATTAAGGTTTGGTAAATTAAATCTTTCTGAAGATCAATTAAAACAGGCCAAAGAAGGAAAAAACATTCATATGCTAGAATCTCATGACGATTCTTCATCACAACATACTGACGATTTAACTCCTTCAGCATATTCTGATTCTGATGTTGGTCAAGACGACTCTACTCTCAAAGATTTGGGTGTAACCAATGTCAATAAGACTGAAGAAATTCTTCAGGAAATGATACAGGACCCGAGTATTCAAAAATTGGATTATGATAAAAAATCTACTTGGCGTTGGGATTTAAATCACAAACTCTATTACCATAGGCCTACACCTCAGGACCTATTGTATGAAGAGAATGTGTATTTAGATCAAAAAGCTTACGATGGCAGATCCATTTATGAATGGAATATAGATGGATTATCTGAATATCAAATATTGGAACATTGTCATCGAATGCTTATGTATTGTACAATTTGTCGGCAACATATGAATTCCGATCAAGGAATTGCATAAATGCTTACTGCAAGGTTTTCTGGAACCCTCAAAGGTTGGTGGGATAATATCCTTACCCCTGAACAACATCAGGAAATTTATAATTCCAAAAAGGTTATCAAAACTGAATCTGGCCAAGCCTACTTAGGTGAGGACGATGCAATTAATACCTTGATTTCCTGTATTGCTCATCATTTCATTGGCAATTTGACTTCCCAATCAGATAAGGGAAGAGAGGTTTTGCAAAATCTTTGTTGTAGAACACTTAGCCAGTTTCACTAGTATCAAGATGTTTTCCTCACTAAGGTTATGCAAATACTAGATGCCAATAATGAATATTGGAAAGCTAAATTTATTGATGGATTACCAACTCTTTTTGCCAGTAAAGTAAGAAAAAGATTAGGTAATGAGGTAGGAATTATAAACTACCATCAATATACATATGGTCTCCTTACCAGTGCTATCATCCAAGAAGGACTGACCTTATGTGATGATTTAAAGCTTCAAGCTCAGCTTAAGAAACAAAATCTTACTTGTAAGCGTGAGCTTGGTGAATTCTGTGAACAATTTGCTTGTGACACAGGACCACCACCTTCCAATCAGAGGAAGGGAAAAGGTAAAGTCTCTCATTCTAAGAGACAGGAATCCTATTCACACCAGAGTAGGAGATATCCAAAAAGACAGTCTCATCAAAAGACTTGTCATGGACCTAGGAGACCTCCTCCTCGTCAGAGATCACCTCCTAGAAGAAATCCTCCGGACAAAAAGAAAATTATCTGTTATAAATGTGGTAAATTAGGCCATTATTCTAATAGATGCAAAACTAAAGAGAAACTTAACCAACTTCAGATTGATGAAGGATTAAGGATTCAGTTGGCTAAAATTCTCTTAAATTCTGATTTTGGGGATGATATTGATTATGCCTCATCCAACCAATCAGAAGAAGACCAAGATTGTAGTTGTTCTCATCTACAATCTGTGGCACAAATGCATCAGATTAATGTTCATACTAATGAACAACAAATAATGCTTTGGAACATTGATCAAGATGAAGATCCTCTTACCAAAAGATATTTAATCAAAGAATATATTGAACAACTTCAAACATCTTCAAAGATACCTCCCATTCAAGGAGTAAAACCTTATTCTTTGAAGGAAATTATTGGTCGTTATGAAGACATCAATGCTTCAAAACAACCAGTATCCATCTCCTCATTACAAGGAGAAATTAAAGAAATCAAGCTTGAATTAAAAGAATTAAAATCTTTGTATAAAAAGCTTGAACAACAATGCAAACAAAAAGGTTTGCATCAAGAAAATAAATTTGAGGATCATTTTCTTAATCAAATCACCAAAGTCATCCATCAAAAATGACATACTGTTATTAATTTGGTTATTGATCAGAGCTTTGTCATTCCTAAACTGACCGCTCTGATTGATAGGAGCAGATTTAAACTGCATCCAGGAGGGGTTGATTCCAACCCAATACTTTAAGAAAACCACTCAAACATTGGCCAATGCCAATGGAGAAAAAATATAAATTAAATATAAATTAAACAATGCCTCCATCTACACTAATAATCAGTGCATTATTACAAACTTTTTGTTAGTCAAAAATATGACTCAACAAGTCATATTAGGCACTCCTTTTCTGGAGAAAATTATGCCAATTAAAGGCATTGACAACCATGGAATTCTTGAACAGGTTAATAATAAACCTATATATTTCTCTTTCAAATCTCCACCTCAAATCATTTTCATTAATGAGATTTCAGAATTGAGAAATGTTAAAGAATATCATCTTAGTTTCCTGCACAAAGAAATTCAATTTTTAACTCTTGAACAATAGCTGGAAACTACAGAGATAAAAGAGAAAATTAGTTCTCTACAGAAAGTATTTTCCCAAGAAATCTGTAGTGAAATTCCTACAGCTTTTTGGGATAGACATAAATATATAGTGTCTTTACTATATATTGATGGGTTCAATGAAAGAACTATTCCCACAAAAGCTAGGCCTAGTCAAATGAAACATGCCTTATTAGACCTTTGCAAAAAGGAAATCCAAAATCTCTTGGATAAGAAATTAATTCGAAAATCTTACTCCCCATGGAGTTGTACTGCTTTTTATGTCAATAAAAATGCAGAAAAGGAACGAGGTGTTCCTAGATTAGTGGTTAATTATAAACCACTCAATGATTGTTTGAGATGGATTCGCTACCCTATCCCAAACAAAAAAGATTTATTAGACAGATTGTTTTCTGCTAAAATCTTTTCAAAATTTGATTTGAAATCTGGATATTAGCAAATTCAAATCAACAAAAAAGATAAATATAAGACTGCATTCACTGTCCCTTTTGGTCACTTTGAATGGAATGTTATGCCTTTTGGTTTGAAAAATGCTCCAGCTGAATTTCAGAATATCATGAATGATATATTTGCTCCTTATTCTGAGTTTACAATTGTTTATATTGATGATATCCTTGTTTATTCAGAATCTATTACTGCTCATTTTAAGCATTTACTTGCTTTGAAAACTCCCTTGTCTTAAGAAGAAAGAAGTAAAGTAGAGGAATAAAGGGAGATAGAGAGAGAGAGAGATCTTGAAAGAAAAGAGAAAACAAGATAGAAGAAAAGCGGGGAGAGGTGCTAGGCACTAATTTGAGAGGGGAAATAGAGATTTGGAAAAAAGGCTTATTAATCTTTTAATCAACTAGGATTACATAACTAAGGAGAGGTTCTAGTAAATCTTATCTTATCAAGAATGATACTTTTTTTCTTTTTTGCGCTCATGTCCCATTTTCCCTGTTTTGCCCTCGAGCTCCACACCCCCTTCTTTCTTAGAGGTGGCACCACTTTCCATTTTGTATTGGCACCATTTTCTATTTCACTTTTTTCTTTTATTTTATTTATTTTTTATTTTGGAGATAATTTTGGGTCTCTATCATGTTGAATGTTAGGGAATCGTAGACAGACTTAATCCTCATGTGTCTCAAGTGGCACCCCCTAGATTTTTTTTAGAAAAAATTAAATTACCACTTTTACCCTTGAGGTGGTGACCTTAGATTTTTTAAAAATAAATGTCTCCTAAATTATAATTTTTTTCCACGCCCTAGCTTGGTACATGAGTGCATTCACATAAATTTAGGTTTTATCATTCTACCCCTCTTGGAATATCATCTTTGTCCTCAAAGTTGAGGTACGAAGAAAGTGTTGTGTACTTCCTATTAAGCTCGTTTTGCTTTTGCTCTTGCGTTATGTTGAGCATGGGAACCAGACCTAGGTGCAACCATGACAACATTTTGGTCTTGGACAATGGTGGGTAGTTGTCCCGAATGAGAGGGTGAGTGATATATATGCAGTGCATGAGGGTGAGAGTTTGCTTGTTGGTATGAGTGAGAATATTCTTGTTGGGCCGGGTTAAGGTTTTGTCTTGGAAAGTGATTTGAGTTGAAAAATAGGAACGTAATGTGTGGTGTGATCTATGGAAGGAATATGGTGGGGATCATCATGGGGGAGTGTAACTGAAGGAATTGTTTGGTGGAGAGGATTTGTTTGGGGAGGAGAGGAGTTGAGACGGATGGAGAATATGAGGGAGTTGGGTGAGTTGTATGTGGATAGGACATTGGTGATCCGTATAGATTGGAATAAAGAGGAAAATAGTGAGTGTTGTTTTTTTGAGATGTAGTGTGAATGATTGAGTTCAGGAGTTTGTTTAGAGGATGGCCAAACTGGGAGTTAGTGTTTTGGTGAGTGAGGAAAGTTTCAGCTATTGTGGCATTAAGATAGGTACTGGTGGGGGTATATGGGTGATGTTTGTAATTGAGATTTTATGGTTGAATTAGATTATCATTTCCTTCGAGAACTTATTGTTGCTGACAAATTTCACACGCAATATGTGTCATCTCACCTTTAGGTAGCTGACATTTTCACCAAAAGTATTCCACACCCTCTTTTTGAATTTTTTTCGCTCCAAGTTTCACGTTTGTTCCAATCCGATGATCAACTTGCGAGGAGGTGTGGAGGATATCACGTCCGAAGACAGAGGTTTTGACGCCCATAACAAAAGGCATAAGACCAGCAAATTAGAAGATCGCGCTGTAATTTTCAATAGTGAAACTATATAAATCGAATGCAAATTCTCTCTAACAATTCATGGTGAGTACAAAGATTTAAGTGAATATTTACATATACTTTCTTCAACGTACCTCTTACCATAATTTTCAATAGATGCAGATGTTTATTCGGAATATTACATGAGGATGTCTCCGAAGTTATGGGATGCTTAATTTTTAGAATACATACACATTTCGACTATCAGAAATCTTCGCTCCTGATTTGGGAATTCAGTTTGTAGCATGGAATCATTACTTGACTCGGACCAATATTTTCCCCCTTCTCTGTTTTTTGGTTTGTTTTTCCCATCTCGAGCGTGTAACACACCGTGGCAGGTTTTTGGTTGGTGAATCGGTTCGGTTCGGGATGACTTGGCAGTCACGACAAACCTAGTATTAATCTTACCAAAGATATTTTTGGCGTCCGTTGGGTTAGGCAGAACGGATCTCTTTTATGTTGGAAACCGGACCGATTATGTGGCTCGTATGATTGTCAGTCGTTCCAGATTCCTATCGACCTTCAACCTGGCAGAACCTGGTTCTGTTTCATCCTTTTCCACAATTCTAGGCAAAAGTTAGGGATGAGATTGAACCAAGTTGGTTTACTAGTCAATTTCTGTCGTTAGTTCTTTCTTTATTTGGTTGATCATTAACTCTCAAAGATGACCGAATGTTCAACCTTTTGGGGTCTGATGCTACTTTCTTCCGGTATAATATGTGATCAGTGTCCTTCAATTATTGAGAATACTGAATACTTCCTGATTAAGATATTCTACTGAAACAGGTCTCAGAAAATCTAACTTCATCTTTATCATCAGTTGGAGATAACAGTCCTCAACTTATCCTTGACCGACTTCCAGGAGGTTGGTTATATGCATGAATTACCAGAAGTGAACCAACCTGATCCATTCTCGTCCAGCAAAAGTGGGTGGTTTGAAAGCTCTATATAAGTCGGAAGCCATTCCTGCCTCCTTAATACACCCAACCAACCTCCTCTTGTTCGTCTAACCTAACCAGCTCTATTTTCAGCACCAAACCTTCCTTCCCCTTTTAGGATGGCATCCAAGTCTGATCTCTCAAAGATAGGGAAAGACGGGTTCGACCTCGTTGATGAGTTTCTTAGGAAGAAAAAGAACGCCTCTTCTACCAAAATTCCCCATCAAACGTATGTTTACAAAGCGGTGCACATTCCTCAAAGTGCAGAGGTTGTAGTGGAGCAGCCAGTCGTGGCAGGGAAGAACATATTCCCTGTCAGAAGGGTTGTCCATGCCTCTTACTCCCAGGAGATCGTTTCCAGTTCCTGGTTCTAAGCTTGTATGCGATGTTGGAATTTCCGTTCCTGCTACGTACCTCTCCCAGAAGACCACCCTCAAGGTTCTAAGTTTGTAATTACCAACGTTGTAATTTTCCTTCCTCTCAGTCGTTTTCTAAGTGTTAGATCTGCTGCTCGGATGGCTCTTTTTACGTCTCCAAGAAAGTAGTGTTTTCTAATGTCAACTTGTATTATCACTGTATAATTTCGTCTATTTAGTGTTTATGATCATAAGGTGTTTGTGAAGATCAGGAGTGTTCACTGGCAAGTCTTTCTTTTCGTCATAATAGTTTTTTTTTTTTTTTTCTCACTCCGATTAGCAAGGAAGTAACTAAAGGGAAGAGAAGTGCAGTCAAAAAGAAATCCGAAAAACCAGAGCAGCAGTACGTCAACTGAAGTTCCTTTTTCCGCAAGGAAATGAGAATTGAGGAAGAAGAAGCCACTTCACCTCGTAGGAAATCAGGGACCTTGTTGTAGTCACACATAAAAAATCCTTCCTTTGGTGATACTAAACTTATCTTTTGATTATTAGATTTTTTAATTAAAATAAATTAAGTGGACCTTCACCACATGTGCCTGGCAGTGAAATAATAAAATGGATTTTTTTTAATTAAATGGTATGGCACTGAATGACAAGGAACTAATATTTTCCTCAAGCACTTACTATCAAATAGAAAAAGACTAATCTAAATGTTACATAATCCATAAACAAATTAGGTTACGAATGTGTTCTACGAGCGCATGAGAAGGTTCTTATTTTTTATTAAAATTGAAGAAAAAGTTGAAAAAGAAAGTTAAGAGAGAAGGAAAGAAGAGAGAAGTAAAGTAGTGGAATAAAGGGAGATAGAGAGAGAGATCTTGAACGAAACGAGAAAACAAGATAGAAGAAAAGCAGGGAGAGGTGCTAGGCCTATTAATCTCTTCCTTTAGCCAATATCCCTATTTCTAGTATTATTTAAGAAACTCCTTAATCAACTAGGATTACATAACTCAAGGAAATATTTTAGTAAATCTTATCTAGTAAGATCTTATCTTATCAAGAATGATATATTTTTTCTTTTTTGCCCTCATGTCCCATTTTTCCTTTTTGCCCTCAAGCTCCACACCCCCTTCTCTCTTAGAGGTGGCACCACTTTCCATTTTGCATTGGCACCATTTTCTATTTCACTTTTTTCTTTTATTTTTTTTATTTTTTATTTTTTATCTTTTGGAGATAATTTTGGGTCTCTATCATGTTGAAAGTTAGGGAATCGTAGAAAGACTTAATCCTCATGTGTCTCAAGTGGCACCCCCTAGATTTTTTTTAGAAAAAATTAAATTTCCACTTTTACCCTTGAGGTGGTGCCCTTAGATTTTTCAAAAATAAATGTCCCCTAAATTATAATTTTTACCCATGTCCTAGCTTGGTATATGTGTGCATTTACATAAATTTAGGTTTTATCATTTTACCTCTCTTGGAAGATCAACTTTGTCCTCAAAGTTGAGGTACTAAGAAAGCGTTGTGTACTTCCTATTAAGCTCATTTTGCTTTTGCTCTTGCGTTATGTTGAGCATAGGAACCAGACCTAGGTGCAACCACGACAACATTTTGGTCTTGGACAATGGTGGGTAGTTGTCCCAAATGAGAGGGTGAGTGATACACATGTGGTGCATAAGGGTGAGAGTTTGGTTGTTGGTATGAGTGAGAATATTCTTGTTGGGCCGGGTTAAGGTTTGTTTTGGAAAGTTATTTGAGTTGGAAAATAGGAACGCAATGTGTGGTGTGGTCTATGGAAGGAATATGGTGGGGATCGTCATGGGCGAGTGTATCTGAATGAATTATTTGGTGGAGAGCATTTGTTTGGGGAGGAGAGGAGTTGAGACGGAGGGAGAATATGAGGGAGTTGGGTGAGTTGTATGTGGATAGGACATTGGTGATCCGCATAAATTGGAATGAAGAGGAAAATAGTGAGTGTTGTTTTCCTAAGATGTAGTGTGAATGATTGAGTTCAGGAGTTTTTTTAGAGGATGGCCAAATTGGGAGTTAGTGTTTTGGTGAGTGGGGAAAGTTTAAGCTATTGTGGCATTAAGATAGGTACTGGTGGGGGTATATGGGTGATGTTTGTAATTGAGATTTCATGGTTGAGTGTAAAAGTATAGATACGCTGGGTAAGGGTGTGGTGGCTGGAATAGAGGAATAGAAAGAAGGTTGGGGGTGTTGGGTGGTAATTTTGGCTTGGTAGAGAGGAGGCTTGAGAAGGGTGAGTGGGGCTAGGTCGAATTGACTCAAAGAAGAAAGAAGAAAAATTCAACAACATTGACCTTGACAACTTTTGATGGTTATAGCTCAGAATAAGAAAATTGTCTCTCTAGAAAGTAAAATCAAAGAGCTTTAATTTGATATATACTTTGATATGTAAAGCTCTCATCTTGAATCATTTCTAGTTGTTTGAATTGTTTTGATCAACTGGAGAACCTTTGTCGACTCTGATAGAGAAATTTTTTTATGCAAAGATCCAAATAAATTCAATCAAGTGCCATCATATCCGAAATTAGAATTGAATAGCTTTCATTAAAGTATAAATTTCTACTTAAAATATGCTTATGATAAAGACAATTATCTGCTTTAAGTGTCGGATCTACAGTTTGGCCGAATTGATCTTCTATTTGGTTAACAGATGAGATAGAGTAGATCCCCAAGAAAGACTAATTTGATACCAATTGATAAGAACCCCAATTGTGAGAGCTCCCAAGTGTTCAGAAATCATATAAGGACTTCATCCTCACGTATGTCAAGTGGCACAACCCCTAGATGTTCTAGAAAATGAAATCAAATTGCAACTTTTACCCTTGAGGTGGTGCCCCTTAGACTTTTTAAAACTAAATACCCCCCAAATTATTAATTGTACCCCTCCCTTGGCTTGGTATATGTGTGCATTTACGTAAATTTTGGTTTTATCAACACTTCATCGGATTTGACAAGCTCCTCGACTTCCACTTTTATTATTCTTAGCTACGAACATATTGAATCAGGAACTCTAAAGCCCAAAATAAAATTCTTCAACCATATAGCTCTAATGTAGTTTAAAAAAATCCAACAAACTTGGCTCCCATAGTATACGCAGCAACCAAGATTGTTTCACACTTTTTAAAAGACAAAATAACTTCAACTAACATGAAGATGTATCCTAATGTTGACTTACGTTAGTCAACACACCCATCAATGCCTGGGTATGAATACCAAACAATCTCAAAGTTGTTGGATTGTCTTTGTGTAAGGCTTCCAACTAATGGTGTTCAATAATGTCTTTTATTTGTTCCTTTCAAGGTTATTTCAATGATATTGGTTCAAACATGAATCGGTCATCTTTCAAAATGGGTCCTACACTAGGTGAACAATTTTACATCCTGAATCTCTCAAGTACTTTATTGATATATGCGTCTTGAGATAATCCTAAGATATTTTGTGATTTATCTTTATGGATCTTAATGCCAATGATGTAAGAAAACTCACCCATATCTTTCATATCAAAATGTTGAGAGGGAAATTTTTTTACCACATGCAACAAACCAATATAATTGGTTGTAAGAAAAATATCATCCACATATAAAACTAAAAAACTAATTTCACTTACACTAACTTTGTAGCATATGCTTTGATCCAATAATGTTCTCTTTAAAGCTACTCCTACAAGGATAAACTTAGAGGGGGCATGGGGAGGGGGTGAATAGGTTTATCAACTTTTCAATATCACATTAATTTTCCTATCTAGTCTGTTAAGATGTGGATCCTAATTAATGCCTTACGCTGAGTTGGTCCACGATATATTAACTGTTGTTTTATTAAAGATAATTTGGGAATTTTACTCTTGTTTCGCGGTTGCCCTAATTTTCTCTTTATAATTGAGGGGCGCCGCTATTAGGGTTTTATCAACTTAATCCGAGGAGGATCTCGAATTGTAGGCCGAGAGGGTAGAGAAAAACACCTGTAAGTGTGAGATTTCTCATGTAAAATATTTCATCTTCATAGTAGATTACTGCAGCGGCGAAAGACAGGACGTAGTCTCACCTTGAGGCGAACATATATAAATCCTGTTGTGCTTTTTCGTGTTTTTTTCCCCTTCTTTCGCATTTATTATTATTGCTCTCGTTAGTTTGGAATTAGGACGTCTAATTCCTAATAAGTAGTATCAGAGTTTTGGTTCGTGATTGAGAGCAATGGCTAGTGGAGAAAGATCGGCACTTGGAATCAACAAGTTTGATGGTATGGATTTTGTGTTTTGGAGGATGCAAATCAAAGATTATTTATACAGTAAAAAGCTACACGCACCACTTCTGGATATGAAACCAAAAAGTATGAAAGATGATGAGTGGAGATTCCATCCGACATGTATGAGAAGCCTTTCGCAAATAATAAGGTTCATCTCATGAAAAAACTCTTCAATTTAAAGGTGATAGAAAATACATCAGTTGCATCACATTTGAATGAGTTTAGCACGATTGTCAATCAATTAACATCCGTTCAAATTAAATTTGATGATGAGGTTCGTGTTTTAATTCTTTTGGCGTCTCTGCCAAATTGTTGGGATCCTATGAGGGTTGCTGTTAGCAACTCTGTGGGCAACGAGAAGTTGGTCTTTAATGATGTTCGGGATACCATTCTCACAGAGGAAGTTCGTAGAAAGGACTCCAGAGAATTATCGACATCTAATTCTGTCCTAAGTGTCGATACTATGGGCATGAAATTCGAGAGAAATTTCAACAATGGCAATGGTAGAGGGAAGTCAAGGAATGGTAAATTCAGAAGGAATGTGGAATATTGTAATTGTGGCAAGTCTGGTCACATAAAGAAGAATTACAGAGCACCGAAGAAGGATGAAAAAAAATGATGTTGCTAATGCAGTGACTGAAGAGGTACAATATGCTTTACTCTTGTCGGTTGATAGCCCTATCGACTCTTGGGTGTTAGATTCAGGAGCTTCTTTTCACACCACCGTACATCGTGAGATCATCAAGAATTATGTTGTTGGAGATCATGGGAAGGTGTCTCTTGCTGATGGAGAACCTTTGGATATATTATCAGTATTGGTAATGTCAGTTTGAGGATGTCAAACGGGACAATGTGTAAAATTCACAAGGTGAGACATGTACCAAAACTGTTGCATAATCTAATCTCAGTAGGGCAATTTGATGATGAAGGTCATTAATGTGACTTTTAATGGTGTTACCTAGAAATCATAAAGAGATCCATGGTTATTGCACGAGGAGTTAAAACTGAAACTCTTTACATCACTTCCAGTTGCAGAGACACGGTTGCAGTTGTTGATGTTGTTACTGATTCTGATTTGTGGCATTATAGGCTCGGTCACATAAGTGAGTGCTTCAGTCCAAAGGGAAGCTACCCGGGTTGAAAACTAAAAAGATAATTTCACTTACACTAACTTTGTAGCATATGCTTTGATCCAATAATGTTCTCTTTAAAGCTACTCCTAGAAGGATAAACTTAGAAGGGGCATGGGGAGGGGGTGAATAGGTTTATCAAATTTTCAATATCACATTAATTTTCCTATCTAGTATGTTAAGATGTGGATCCTAACTAATGCCTTACGCTGAGTTGGTCCACGATATATTAACGGTTATTTTATTAAGAACAATTTGGGAATTTTACTCTTGTATCTCGGTTGCCCTAATTTTCTCTATATAATTGAGGGGCGCCGCTATTAGGGTTTTATCATCTTAATCCAAGGAGGATCTCGAATTCCAGGCCGAGAGGTTAGAGAGAAACACCTGTAAGTGTGCGATTTTTCTTGTAAAGTATTTCATCTTCATAGTTGATTACTGCAGCGGCGAAAGACAGGACGTAGTCTCACCTTGAGGCGAACATGTATAAATCTTGTTGTGCTTTTTCGTGTTTATTTTTCCTTTTTTCCGTGTTTATTATTATTGTTCTCGTTAGTGATGAATTAGGACGTCTAATTCTTAATAAGTCGTATCAGTGCTTTGGTTCGTGATTGAGAGCAATGGCTGGCGGAGAAAGATTGGCACTTGGAATCAACAAGTTTGATGGTATTGATTTTGTGTTATGGAGGATGCAAATCAAAGATTATTTATACAGTAAAAAAGTTGCACGCACCACTTCTAGATATGAAACCAGAAGGTATGAAAGATGATGAGTGGAGATTCTATCCGACATGAATGAGAAGCCTTCCACAAATAACAAGGTACATCTCATGAAAAAATTCTTCATTTTAAAGATTAAATACATCAGTTGCATCGTATTTGAATGAGTTTAGCACGATTGTCAATAAATTGACATCCGTTCAAATTAAATTTGATGATGAGGTTCGTGCTTTAATTCTTTGGCTTCTCTGCCAAATTATTGGGAGCCTATGAGGGTTGCGGCCAGCAACTCTGTGGGCAATGAGAAGTTGATCTTTAATGATGTTCGGGATACTATTCTCATGGAGGAAGTTCATAGAAAGGACTCCGGAGAATCGTCGACATCTAATTCTGCCCTAAGTGTCATCACTAGGGGCATGAACTTCGAGAAAAATTCCAACAAGGGCAATGGTAGAGGGAAGTCAAGGAATGGTAGAAGAGTGTCCAAATTCGGAAGGAATGTGGAATGCTGGAATTGTGGCAAGTCCGGTCACATAAAGAAGAATTGTAGAACACCGAAGAAGGATGAAAAAAAATGATGTTGCAAATGCGATGACTAAAGAGGTACAAGATGTTTTACTCTTATCGGTTGATAGTCCTATTGACTCTTAGGTGTTAGATTCAGGAACTTCTTTTCACACCACCGTACATCGTGAGATCATGAAGAATTATGTTGTTGGAGATCATGGGAAGGTGTCTCTTGCTGATGGAGAACATTTGGATATTATAAGTATTGGTAAAGTCAGTTTGAGGATGTCAAATGGGACAATGTGTAAAATTCACATGGTGAGACATGTACCAAAACTGATGCATAATCTGATCTCAATAGGGCAACTTGGTGATGAAGGTCATAATGTGACGTTTAATGGTGCTTCCTGGAAAGTCATAAAGAGATCCATGGTTGTTGCATGAGGAGTTAAAACTGGAACTCTTTACATCACTTTCAGTTGCAGGGAGATGGTTGCAGTTGTTGATGTTGTTACTAATTCTAATTTGTGGCATTATATGCTCGGTCACATGAGTGAGAAGGGAATGAAAGTGCTTCAGTTCAAAGGGAAGCTACCAGGGTTGGAAATTATAAATAACAGTTTGTGTGAAGGTTGTATTTTCGGCAAGCTAAAAAGGGTTAGCTTTTCTAAGGCTGCAAATGAGCAAAAGACTAAAAAATTGGATTTAGTTCACACAGATGTGATAGGGCCTTCAACTATAACTTCCCTTGGTGGTTTAACTATGTGACATTTATTGATGATGCAAGCAGAAAGGTATGAGATTATTTCCTAAAAAAGAAATTTGATGTCTTTGATACCTTCAAG
This sequence comes from Aristolochia californica, assembly GCF_029961685.1. Taxonomy (NCBI): domain Eukaryota; kingdom Viridiplantae; phylum Streptophyta; class Magnoliopsida; order Piperales; family Aristolochiaceae; genus Aristolochia; species Aristolochia californica. The sequence continues at coordinate 44,511,289 of NW_027181992.1, read as the reverse complement.
AGATGGAGAACAATGGACTAGAATGAGACAAATTTGAAGGTGAAGTGCTTGCAGTCAGATAATGGGAGAAAATACGTAGATGATGATTCCAACCAATACTATGCTGATAATGAAATCAAGATAAAGAAGACCATTCCCGAAAAACCTCAACAGAATGGTGTGGTTGAGCGGATGAACAGAACTTTCAACAAGCGTGCTAGGAGCATGAGATTACATAGGGGATTGCCAAGAAAATTTATGTATGAGGCTATTAGCATTACTACTTATTTGATCAACAAAGGTCTTTCAATACCATTGGATTGCAAAATACCAGAAAAGGTCTAGAGCGGCAAAGAGGTAAACCTTTCTTTCTTGAAAGTGTTTGGTTGTGTTTCTTATATTCACATTGATTCTAATACTAGAAGTAAACTTGATGCCAAATCTAAATTATGTTTCTTTAATGGCTATGATGGTACCGGGTTTGGTGTTCGCTTCTGGGATGACCAAAGTGGTAAGGTTATCAGGAGCATGGATGTGATCTTCAATGAAGGTGCCTTATATAGAGACATGTTGAGACCAAAGTCTGAGGCCACAAGTGATGAAGCCAGGAATTCTGAAGTGATTCAATTGAGAGATCTTCCAGCTATTGAGATGGAGAATATTACCTAGAAAGATCAGGAGAACATACCCCCAGAAGTAAATCAGAACATTCCTGTGACTGCACTCAGGAGATCTTCCACAACTAGCAGACCACCTCAGAGGTACTCCCCTGCACTTAATTATATTTTGTTGACTGATAAAGGCGAACCAACAAGTTATGAGGAAGTCGTGCAAGTTGATGAATAAACCAAGTAGGAGTTGGCCATGCGGGATGAGATGGATTCATTGTTATCCAATCAGACATGGCAGTTGACCGAGCTACCAAAAGAAAAGAAGGCCTTGCATAATAAGTGGGTGTACCAAATAAAATACGAACATGATGGCAGCAAGTGGTACAAGGCAAGACTAGTGGTAAAGGGTTTTCAACAAAAAGAAGGCATTGACTACAATGAGATTTTCTCTCCAGTAGTGAAATTGACTACTATTAGAACAGTGCTTGGACTAGTGGAATATGAAGACTTTCACTTAGAGCAGTTAAATGTAAAGACAACCTTTCTTCATAGTTAGTTGGAGGAAAAAATTTATCTGATGCAACCACAGGGTTTCAAAGCACAAGGAAAGGAGGAAATGGTGTGTAAAATTCAAAAGAGCCTATATGGTCTTAAACAAGCTCCAAGACAATAATATAAGAAGTTTGATACCTTTATGAGTAGTAATGATTTTTTGAGGTGTCAGACAGATCATTGTTGTTATGTGAAGAAGCTTGATGACTCCTACATCATTCTACTACTATATGTTGATTGCAGGTGCTTGCAAACAGGAAATAGATAATTTGAAAAGGGAGTTGTCGAAGAAGTTTGCAATGAAGGATTTGGGTGCTGCAAAACAAATCCTTGGGATGAGGATTACTAGAGATACTGATGTCTTGAACTATCACAAGAAGAAAATGTGAAGAAGGTGATGAGCAGATTCAACATGAATGATGCAAAACCAGTGAGTACTCCTTGGGCTAGTCACTTTAGGCTATCTAAGGAGCAGTCACCTTCTATAGAGTTGGAGTGAGCCATCATAGCCAATGTGCCTTATGCTTCTGCTATTAGCAGTCTCATGTATGCAATGGTGTGTACTAGACTAGACATAACTCATGTAGTGGAGTTCTAAGCATATATATGAGTAATCCAGGTAAACAATATTGGAAAACAATGAAATGTATTCTCAGGTATTTGAGAGGCACTGCAGACTCAACCTTATGTTTCAGAAAGTCAAACTTGGGATTACAGGGTTATATAGATGCTGACATGGCTAGAGACATTGATGGCAAGAAATGTACCACTGAGGTAGAATACTTCTTCGTGATCAAATCCAGCAAAGAGATGGTATGGTTGCAGTCTTTATGGGAAGAGTTAAGTCTCAAACATAGGAAGAAGATGTTGTATTGTGACAATCAAAGTGCTATTCATTTATCAAAGAATTATGTTTATCATGCCAGAACAAATCACATACAGGTGTGTTATCACTTCATCAGATCGACTTTGGAGGATGGAGTCTTAGTGCTTGAGAAGATTCAAGGAAGTCAGAATCCGGCAGATATGTCAACAAAGATTGTTACGATCGAGAAACTGAAGTTGTGTTCAACTTCAGTTAGACTTCTCTCTGAGGATTGAGAAGTTGTTGCCACTGCAAAGGAGATATTGATGATGATTAGTCTCCAAGTGGGAGATTGTTAAGATGTGGAGCCTAATTAACGTCTTACATTAAGTTGGTCGCGAGAGGAACATCTCGAGTTGTAACCCAAGAGATTAGAGAGAAAAACATGTAAGTGTGCGATTTCTCTTGTAAAGTATTTCATCTTTGTAGTGGATTATTGCAGCGGTGAAAGATAGGACGTAGTCTCACCTTGAGGCGAACCTGTATAAATCTTATTGTGCTTTTTCGTGCTTTTTTCTCCCTTCTTCCGTGTTTATTATTGTTGATTTTCAAGACTCCATGGATTTAGCTCATGGAGAAAAAGGGAGAGGTATCATTAAGATAAAACAAGAGGAAAAAGAGGTTATGGACTAAATCCAAACTCTCCCCCATAAGGTATATTTATAAATATCATAACTACCAATATTACAAGTATACCCTTCACCCTAATAAGAGTGAAGAAGAGACAGAAAATGTATTACATCAGTGCCACCCTAATTACATCATATATTCCAATACCCCCCCTCAAGCTGGGAGGTAATGACAATGATCCCAGCTTGAACCAAATAACATAAATTTAATAATAATCTCCTCCATCACGGTGTCCCAAGGATAAGTACGAAACTAGACACAAACTCTCAAAAGGTAAAAATGGGTGATAAAACATAAGTCAAAACCAAACTCGAAGGATTTTGAACGAATATAATGACAATAATCACTAAAGTAGGTAATACCTGTCATTCACAAGATGACGATAAAAGACCAACGGGTACCAATAAAAAGTCTCAATGGACTTAAAACACCCATATAAATAAAAGGGACAACCAAAGCAATGTTTTAAAAAGGGTTGGCTAATAAGGGTAAGTGAGAGTCAAATAAATGATGGCAAGAGAAAGACTGTCAAATAACAAATGGGTAATGAGGAAGATACAAAGCTAAGGCCACCATGTGATTTATTTTTCTAAGAAATTCAAATTTTGCATCAAAGGAACCAATGCTAACAACAGTCAGCAAATAATGAACCCAAGGCAAGCAATCGAGGAGTTCTTCATCAGAAATAATGTCTCAATCAAAGAAACACAATAGCAGCAGTTAAAATGGGCTTGGGGCCGATAACATGTACCAAATTATCCCATAAAAGAATCTGATTCAAATCTGTGCACCAATCAATATAATGACCAAGGAATAAGTTGCCAATACCTCAATATAATAATTCAGTCGGAGACAAAGAACTGAGTCGCATTGAGTCAAATAGTAGATCAATATAGCAGAATCATCGAAAATATGTATGAACTTAGGACCTAGACACATATTCCGAGATAGGAAAATAAGTGGTCCAAGTCAGATTGATCCGGGTTGAGTTGATCCATGAGTTGACACGGACCTAGTCGGCCCGAGTTAACTCAATAGAAAGGTGCTGCTCGATAGCAGAAAGAAGGGCAGCCCGGTTCGCTGGCTTGACCCAGCAAGGTCTGGTCTGAGACTCAGCAGCCGACTGAATCGGCGATTTAAATCAGGTTTCTAACTTAGGAAAAATCTGATTTTTCATGATATTCCTCCGACAGAATGGAACGACAGCAAACTAGAGGGAAAGGTTGTCTTGACGCCGGCTGAGGAAAATATTTATGGAAAGGAAAATCAATAGTGCCTGAAATAAATCATCGACAGATAGACGTCTTCGTCTTCCTCCCCATGGTGCCGGTGATTACAAAGAGTCAATGTCACAGCAAGATGACTCAGTGGAGTCTGGGGTCGTCTTCTCCGACAACGGCAATGGGAATGAGATTCTCGTAAATCCATGAGATTATTTTGCGCAAAAGGAAATAGAGCCCATGCTCAACCTCCTGCCGAATGAGGGAAGCTTTCTGTGATTCAGCACAGACTGACTTGGGAAGTTCGACGTTGTGGCCATTGAGGCGAACTGTGCCTACGGTTTTCGATGGCGACAGGTGGCAGCGACGGGAGAGACGATGATACGATCCGGGTTGACCCGGATTAACTCGGCAAAACGGTCCGGTCTGAAACTTTGGCAAACCCAGTGAGCCGATGAAATGTTTCCTAACTTAGGGAAACATTTAATTTTGCTACAGTTCTTCCTCTTCCCCGTGGCGTAGAACAAAGCGGTGATGAAACGCAGATGTGAGATAAGCCGAGAAATTAACAGTTCGAGATTATCTCCCCATGTTAATAGATGATCAGATTTCTAGATCAGAGAAGATGTGCCAATGAGATAATCTTTTAGATAGCAGAAAATCCCATTAATTCAGCAGATCTTTGTATTCTAAAGTGGAGAGCTTGCTAGTTCATCGTCGATGCTCCCAGGATGGAAACAACGATGAACCAACAACTCAGAAATAAAATATCCAAAAACCCGTTTTTACTACGGCAAGTCAATATCGGCAAGATCCCATAACAGTTTTAGCAGATATGCCTGATTGTAAGCAAAACAACAGCTATCGTGGGTAGCATGATGGATCAACAACGACAGATATACCATGAGCAATAGTAGAAGCAACGTGTTGAAGCCTGAATTACAGGAATTAATTAAGCTACATGATACTCATAATCAGTAGCAGAATCACCGGACGGGTTTCCGAAAGAAGATGCCAAAAAGCAAGATACAACAGCAACAAAAAATAATAATGATGATAGCAATGGTCTAGCAATAAGCGATCATGACAGCAGAGATCCGATGAATCAGGGATCACAGACCAGAATTTTTCTGGATGCTAGTTTTTTAACAGAGTGGATCCGATCCAACGCCAGTGAAGAGATGTGCATGAGAAGATAATAAGTAGCATCAAATTCCCATCTCGTCAATACAAATCTTCCCTCAAATAACTCTCGAAATAAACAGGCACAAAAACAAGAGACGCATCCAAAATAAACAGGCGAAGAAACAAAGATGAAAGTGTAGATCAGAAAGCAAAAGAAGATAACACTGACAATAAACCACGAGCAACAAAATAAAATAAAAAAACTAATATCCAGCAACTAACAAAAAAGAGGAGAATGACACCTAAAAAACCATAGTCGGAATCTTGAAAATCAAAGCTCTAATACCATGTTGATTTTCAGGACTCCATGGATTTAGCTCACGAAGAAAAAGGGAGAGGTATCATTAAGAGAAAATAAGAGGAAAAAGAGGTTATGGACTTAATCCAAACCCTCCCCCATAAGGTATATTTATAGATATCATAACTACCAATATTACAAGAATACCCTTCACCCTAATAAGAGTGAAGAAGAGACAGGAAATGTAAACTAATTACATCAGTGTCACCCTAATTCCATCATATATTCCAACAATTATTATTGCTCTTGTTAGTTTGGAATTAGGGCATCTAATTCCGAACATAGTCAACAATCATACAAGTAAATTTTAACCAAAAAATAATAATCAATGATTCACTACCACCCCATAAAAATTTAGTGGTTCTTAATCAATATTTCATATTGCTATCCTAGTCCCAGAGAGACTTTGCCCTAAAATTAAAATCTCCACTATGATCAAGCAAATGCCATCTAGAACAAAGAGCCTAAAGAGGTTCAATTGCAACACCTACCAAAATATTTTGTAACTTATGGTAAGCAAATCCTAGGTATGGGCACCTAGACCTCAAATGAGAGATTTTTCAAAAGCTTCTAATTGGCTTATATAAGTCTCGCTTGGTTTACATGCAAGTGTGGCTTGCTTTTCTGGTTAAAGCACAATTAAGGCTCTTGTAGGAAGATATAAAAATGATTACACCCAATCCTAAGGTAAATCTATTGACTATTCAAAAACTTTAATATAATATATTTTAAAAGAAATGCATTCAAGAACTTTGTTCGAGCTCTGGCTATATGGGATGTTTTTCAAATTAGACAATTGATCAAATCATCACCTATTATGATGTAATAGTTTGTAACCAAACTTCCTTAGATTAAAACCAAGTATTCAAAATTGATATAAAAGTCAATGCATACAAGTACTTGACTTTGAATGAAAAACTCTATCAAACCAATTCTCAATTTGAGTTTTCTAAAGGGAGATATCAATATCACAAGAGTTAATGACCATGTTACTAAAGAAGAAAGAGTAATCAGTTTGAATAGATTGTAGGATCCAAAATATATTAGATTCTTTCTTCCTAAAGAAGTATATTTCATGAAGTAATATTATACTTTTATTAAAGATATCAAAGTCTAGTTTCAAAAACAATAACTTTCATGTCAATCTAATCTATATGTAAAGAGATATTCTTATTGGAGTCGATAATGGTCATGCTACTGAATGAAGCAAATCAAGTGACGATAAAATATTTAAGAATGAAGTTTTTTATGTCCAATTAGGTATCAAATTAAAACTATTTGATTCTAGTTTATTTAAAAACAAATTAGTTTTTATTATGAGTTTTTTGTGTTGGAGGAATCAACATCAAAAGTACTAAAGATCAGTTCTACATAAAATCTCTCCTTTTCCTATTTTCTCTCTTATTATCTCTCCATGCATTTATGTGAATTGAGTTTCATTTTCTCTTAGAGTCCTAGTTTTTAGGTAAATACCTCTTCTAATCAGAGATTTTTTGTCACTCTTAATCATTCCATGAAGTACTTGTTTAAGGTACCAATATGCTACCTTGATGTTGTTTTTAATTTTTTGCCATGTTGTTACTTGGTTGTGTATCTTCCACATTGTCATCTCCAATAAATTGTGATCACCCTCCAAAAGTCATACTTGGTCAATGTTTATAGGTAATTTCTGTTTTACCGTGACATTCTCCCTTAGTTTTTCAAGAAAGCGTCACATTCTAGATTCGTTTTTCAGTTCTACTGTGTTGCTTAGTCGCCTCTTTTAGTTAAAGTTATTTTCCTCTAGTATTTCTTTAGTTTATGTTTTCATCACTTCAGAGCAATGCCTAGACCCCTACTTAAGGAGTGTGCCCAACATCTAGTTTGAGTTAAGTCTTTTTATTCTTCACCCATGAAGTGATTTGTGTTTAAGCTACCCTTAAAAAGTTAGTCACTTTGTTATGCCCTAAAGTTGGATGGTTTTTTCGCCTTTAAAATTGAGCGCAATGTGTCTAAGACTTTGATTATTTTGACTAGTGTATGGAGCTTTGTAGCATGACTAGGAAATATTTTCTTCTCCCATGTTATGTTTTCTCCAAGCTGGATATGTATGTTATTTTTATCCCTAGCTTGAGTGAGAAAAGAAGAAGTACAAGAAAAAAAGGTATTTTACTCCACATGTTGTAGTAATTTTTATGTGACCAAAGTATTTAAGAAAGAGGAATAACAAAAGATGAAGATTTGCATCTATAAAGAATTTTTTTCAATAAAAGTAGATTAAAGACCAAGATTTTTTTTCTTTGCAAGTTGGAATTACGAACTCCATCTTGAGGAGGTGTGTAAATATGGAAGAGTCTTGCATTACTCTTCACAACAAGAAGTCTCACAAAGCCAAAATTAATATATTGGAGTATAAGAGTAGTCTCATAGAAGGGGGTCTTATTAATTATTAAATACATAATTAAGGTTTATGATTTAATTAAGTTTAATTATGATTTAATTAATCACTATAATTAGGGTTTAGGGTTACAATCCTCTACCGACTAGCAACCCATCCCCCACCCAAATGCATCCATTGGGGTCCTCCCCCTTCCCCAATGTACCCATGCTCTCCCCACGCACCCACCAACACACACACACTCCTTGATGCAATTCTCCCTCAAGTGCTCTCCATACCTCCTCCCTCCACACTAAAAGTTTTTCCCCCTAACTTGAAAAGAAAAAAGTAGTGTAATGTTAATTTTTTGTGGGTTGGTACATGGAAAACAATTTTCATATAATAATACAAGGCATGTAATAAGGATTTTATTAAGAGAAAGGCAAAAGCATCTTGACATTCATATTCATCATGAAATCCTATAAAAACAAATGGGAGAGAACGTGGTGAAAATTTGTTGGTGTTATTGTTTCTCAAAGAAGGGAAACAAAAAGTGCCAAAAGGTCATATAAGAGATATAGGAGGTTGTATAGTTATGAAAAAGGCAAATCTCCTTGTAAAGTTAAGGAAGGTAGGTAATTAATAAGGTAAGTTGTTGTAGTGAATGCTTCGACCCAAAAAATAATGGAAAAAGCTACTTTCATATATCATAGCTAAACAAGTTTTAATGATATGCCTATGCTTTCTTTTGGCTATACCATTTTTCTTTAGTGTGTAAGGGAAAGAGAAATAGGAGACATACTCTATGGAATTAAGTAATTTGAGAATAATGATGAAATATACTCCTCTCCTCCATCAGACTGAAGGATCTTGATCCTACAAGAAACTTGAGTTTCTACCATATTTCAAAATTTAACAAAGACACTAAATGATTCATTTTCCATAAAAATCTATTATAATTATCAACAAAAATAATGCAATACTGAAATCCTAATTTAGAAGTAATAGGAGGAGGCATATTAGTATGTATTATTTCTAATGGCCTAGATGCCTAATGAGGAATTCTATCAAATGGTAGTTTAGATTGTTTTTTCATATGCCAACTCACACATGTTTCTACGAAAGAACTTTTAAACCATGAAAGTAAATTATTCCTAACTATAGTAGAAAGTATTGTTGAGAAAATCAAGTGACGTCTCCCGACCTTTTGTCGCCTTTGTCATCAAGTCCACAAAAAGGTACGCGTTATCCTCTTAGAAATTTTATCTCTTATCATCGTTACTCACCACAACATTACTCTTATATTGTTGTTGTCAGTCAAGATAATGAGCCTACATCTTATACGGAAGCAGCTTCTCATTCCTATTGGCAAGAAGCAATGCAATCTGAATTGGCCGTTTTAGAAGCCAACTACACTTGGTCCCTCACTTCTCTTCCTCCAGGTAAGAAACCCATCGGTTGTCATTGGGTTTATAAAATAAAATGGCACTTGGATGGTACTATTGAGTGTTTCAAAGCTCGTTTGGTTGCGAAAGTTTACACACGACTAGAAGGAATAAATTACCATGACACGTTTTCTCCCACTGCTAAAATGGTTATAGTTCGTTGTTTATTGGTTTTAGTAGTCACCCAGAGTTGATGTCAATAGTTCTTTTTTTTCATGGTGATCTCCATGAAGAAATTTATATGTCTCCACCACCTGGTCTTCGGCAACAGGTGCACAAGTCGTTATATGGCTTTAAACAAGCTTCCCGACAATTGTTTGCCAAATTCTCTACAGTTATCCACACTGCTGGATTTGTTCAATCCAAAGAAGATTACTCATTATTCACATATCAGAAAGAAAAATCTTTTACAGCTCTGTTGATATATATTGATGACATTCTTATTACGGGTAATGATGTCAATGCCATATTAGCTCTCAAGAAATTTCTGCATAGCCATTTTTGGATTAAAGATTTGGATGATTTGAAGTATTTTCTGAGCATCAAAGTTTATCGGTCAAAGAAAGGTATTTCTATCCCGCAACAAAAATATTCTTTTGGAAATTTTAAAAGATGGTGGATTTTTGGGTGTTAAACCTGTGAACTTTCCAATGGAGCAAACATAAAGCTTTCACATTCAGGAGAATTGCTTAACTATCCATCTCAATATAGGTGACTTGTTGGATGCCTAATTTATTTCACTATCACCTGGCCGGATATTACCTATTCAGTCTGTGTGTTAAGCAGATTCATGCATGCACCATGCAAACCACACATGGAAGTTGTCATGTGTGTGTTGCGTTATTTAAAAAGAAGTCCAAGACAAGGATTGTTTTTCCCTTCTATAAATGATATATCCTTGCGAGCATTTTCTTATTCGGATTGGGCTGGTTGTCCAATATCTCGTAGATCCACTATGGGTTATTGTGTTTTTTTTTTTATCTTCTCTTATTTCCTTATGGAAAAAGAGGCAAAAAACCGTATTTCTCTCCTCAGCAGAAGCCGAATATAGAACCATGACAGGTACATATTGTGAATTATCCTAGCTACGGTCATTGTTGACAGAGTTGAGAATATTAGATCTGAAGTCTGCATTGTTATATTGTGATAACATAGTTGCCTTAACATAGCCACCAATCCCCTTTTTTTCATAAAAGAACTATACATATAGAGATATATTGTCATTTTATTCGTGACAAAATACAAGATGGTTTGATTGTAACCAAATATGTTGCTTCAACAAATCCGCTTGCAAATGTGTTCACCAAGCCATTGGGAAAGGAAGTCTTCCCAACTATGATGCGCAAGTTGGGAGTTTTTTATATTCATTCTCCAACTTGAGGGGGAGTGTTGAGAAAATCACGGTAGAAATCAACGATAAACTCAACCACTGTAAATAGATTTTATAAAATCGTGAGAAATGCGATTATAGATTGTAAAACTCTTGTATAAATTACCTCTTAATTCAATAGAAATCAACACGAAAAAATAAACTTCCATGTTTTACAAGTACTGATGTAGACGGATGACCAAGACATCATTGCCAAAGCATGGGTAATGAATATTTTATAGTAGTAAAGGCATTTTTATCTTGAGGAAACAAGTAGAGAAAGTTACACACGGTTCCACTAGCTCAAGTTTTCCCTCTCTGCTTGTCCTTCACGTGAAAATAACTAGGGTGAAACCATGATGCTTTATCTTACTCAGAGACCGGACTTTGTGTTGTTGCTAGTGCATCATAGAGACCTTTGAACTTTTTTATGTATTCATTAAATAACTAGGCATCAATTTTCTTCAATATCAAGTGAAGAGTTTGACGATGGTGGATCTGTCTTATCTTGGATTGATTGGCAAAAATAGTCTCACATTTTTTCAACATATCTCTTATTTTACGCAATCTGACAACATGGTTTAGGGCGTCTCCAGCCATTGTTGTGTTGATCCAACTCACAAAGGAGTAAATCTTTCAGTTCCTATTCTTTGAATATTGTGTTGATGACAAAGGGGTTCATTGATAAACTAGAAGGAAGTGAGTACTTACCCTTGGATGGAGCTTGATGAACTTGCTTGAGGAAGTCGATGAATGGATGTGCATCCTCCTGTGCCTCACTTCGTTCTCCAGATCAACATTTGCATCGACATCTATGCGAATGGGATAATGAATATGACCATCGAGGATAAGACCGTTGGAGTGCAAATCAAGATAACAACAAAGATGGTTAAGGACATAGAGTGATACAAGGCAAAGGATCAAGGAGTAATGAAGATGGTGGAAGGCAAGGATTCCTTTGAATATCAAGCTATAACAAGAGGAACACGGTGAGGGATGACAAGTCCATTGAAAATTTGGCAACAACAAAGAAGATTGAGAAGGCCATTAATGGGGAGATTGAAAAGCTAGATTGGAACCAATTGGAGTTTGATGACTTTGAAGACAAATCTAAGGAATTGGAAGGAATTTGCAAGAAAAAATGTTGGATGGTATCTTTGGAGAAGGTTGCAACTGCAAAATTCAGGTTGTTTTGGATGTTAGTGGCTCCTACAAGTCAACTTCGATAAAAATTACTCACATACAAACTTTGTATTATATTAAAATATTACAATAAAATTATGTTATATTATAATGTTTATTCTAATTTCAAAAATTATAAAATTAATTTATTTTTCATTATATTATTATAAATTTGATATGTAATTATAAATTTGAATGTTATTTAATAGTTACAGCCTTTAAAAATTTTAGAAATTTTACCCAAAATAATAATTATCATTACTATTATTTTTGGAGGAGAATTCAAAAAATTCTTCGATAATAAAAAGAGAGAAGTATTTACCTGAGCAAGTCAACTCGACTTTGGATTTTACATAATAGGGTCCACATGTTGAATCACCCCCTCTATTTGGGGGACCATTGCCAATCTATCTGAGTCTTGCATTGGACTTTGAAAAAATGTCTCGATCTAGGCTAGTTGATTAGATTAGTACCTATGTCAACTAAGAAAACCTTGTTTTATTTATAATGAAATTATAAGTGGGAATCAATTGATTGATTTAGTTATGGTTTTTAATGGAAACTTTTACAAATTATATATTAATTGATGTTAAAACTATAATTCATATATCAAATATGCCAAATTCATGTGTCATAGTCTTTACGATGAAAATGCTTCAATTTTTAGCCTACACCTATTTGATAACATAGGATTATCACAATCCATGACATATTTCAGTATAAAGTATCATAATTATTCTTTAGTATTTAATATAGTATCATAGTAGTGCATAATATAGTATTCCATTTCAAAGTAACATAATTGTTTCTTGAAGAAGAATGTATTGGATTTAGGTTGGAAACATGGGCAGTTTTTTCCCAAAGATTGAATAGTAAATTTGGCATCTTTGATCTACTAATCTTAGATTTAACAATAACTAATATATAATCTGTATATTTTCCTTTTTTAAACTTTTAATATACTACTTTCCCTTTTCTTTTCCATTTTTCATGTGCATACAAACAAGAAAAAATATCAACCATTTGTTAGCCCAGGTGCTTCTCAAGACGGGGGGGGGGGGGGGGGGGGGGGGGGGGGGGGGGGCGGGGGGGGGGATCGAGAATATCAAATTAAAATGGAGTTGTGTGTGTAATTAAAACTCATACATAAAAGCAATTCAAGGTAAAGCAAAATATGCACACACCATAGGAGAGCAAAATATGCACACACCATAGGAGACAAAGAATTTTTGTTATCGATGTTTCCCTAGTGGTATTCACCGCTCAAAAACCCTTGCTTGGAAAATTCTACTACTTAAAAAAACTCTAATAGTTGGAATTATATAAAGAGATTTTAGTTCTCTTTAAGCCATGTGTAACTCAATACACGCTTTTTACCACGTCAATCTCCTTGAGAGATTGCTGCTGGATTGTAGCTCCAGCTTGCCCTTTCTATCTAAATTCTATAAGTTTTAAATGAACTTTTCATAAATTTAAGTAAAAAGAAAGGAAAAATTACACCCTTACTTAGAGAGATTATTCTCCTCGAGAGATTGAACCTTCATCTTCCTTAGTAGCACAATGTGAAGTGATTGAAGTAGCTTTGATTATATGAATGCAAGGATAAAGTGGAAAGAGATGTGGAATTTCAATGAATGTCACTCTCTCTTTTACTCCAAAACACTTTTGAAGGAATTTGCAAGATTGTGAATAAAGTCTTGAAGTATTTTCCAATAAATGTTTATTAACTTCTCAATACACGGATTGGTGGGGGCATTTATAACTTCCCCCACTCAATCTAGCTGTTATTTGCCCTTCAATAAAAATCAGTACTTTGATTGATCAATCACTGAAAAGTGATTGATTGATCAATTAATCATAACAACTACTTTTTTGTCAAATACTGAATTATTGATCGATGGACTAATTGATCAATATGTTATTTTTGGTCCAAAAAAGTTAAGTTGATCGAACGTTGACAAGGGGATGATCAATCAATTAGAATTCCCTCTGGTTGTACAATACAAGTATGATTGATCAGTGTATTTCCTATGATAAATCATGTTTTATGTTCCTGACTAGTAAAAATTTGCATGATTGATCAATCAGGTGGGATGATAGATCATGCTTAACATTCCTGACTAGCAAAATTTTGTCTGATCGATCAATTAGGTGGGATGATCGATCATTCCATGTGAAAATGGGCAGAATTGATCAATCAAAATGGGATGATAGATCATACTTTATAGCATGAAATGGCTATGTTCTTGATGATCGATCAATTGACTATGGTTGATGGATCATGCTTTATATTTTTTGCCTACACAGTTTGGATGATCGATCATTACCAAAGGTTGATAGATTATTCAAGTGCCAGTTCAACTAAGTTGACTTTCAAAGCATGAGAATGATTTTGTTTGAGTGCTCTAACATGTTTTAAATTATGTTTATGATGTTTCTAAATATGTGTACATGCAATTTATGACCTAAAGCTCCAATTTCACAATTTTACTTAAGGAAGAGAATTTAAAATACTCTCTTACATTGTGACTGAGTTTGGACATTTGGCTATTACATTCGAACTCTAGTCTTCCCATTGTCTTCATCCTTGTGGGTGCTTATTCAAGAGATGTCCTTCAATAATGCTTGAGGTCTTGAGTTAGGCTTGATCATTTTGAAGCTTTAGACCTTGAGATACATTGACTCTTGAAAGTAAAGTATCTGAAATACTTAGGTTTACAAATTGTTAGATCAATTAAGTTTTGTTATCATCAAAAGCAACATTGGAGTCAACCTACGGTCAACACCATTCCTCAATTACCTAGTGAATAGACGTTTTTTGTAAGTTTAAGACAATAGTGTATATTGGGTGTATTGGCTAGTACTTATGAACCATATGCCTTATTGTGATGAGCATTTTAAATAGTAATAGGTACATGCTGCATGTAAAAGAAACTTTGAGAGTACTTGTTTATGTTTGATATTAGGGAACAAAAGGAAATAACCTAATTTTAGTGGCAATTCTTAAATTGACAATTTTCTTTGTTATCATTTGTAGGATGCACTTTGGATTTGTTGTTTTGAATGGAGACTCTTGACTAATTGCAAATGGTGTGAATAGAGTCCTATCCTTACCCTCCTTTGTTATTAGTACGGAAGTACTATTTTTCCCTTTCAAATATTCCCTTTTAGTTTTTAAGTTAATCCAAATGTTATTTAATCGAACAAGGAGAAGTTTTGATTAGGAAAAAAAGGTTAAATGCTTGATTACAATGAGTAGGCTCTAAAGAGTTCGATTGGGCGATCTTCTTCTTCTTCATTACTTTTTCTTTCTTTATTTTCCTTCCTCTTTTTCGGTTTTTTCTCTGTTGTTAGTGTTTTACGTTCTGAAATCATGTTGATAATTTCATATTTTTATGGGTTCTTAGATGACTGGAGCAAGAAAATATTTCATCCAATTAACCTTGTCGCTCAGTTATTAAAAACCAATTGAGTCTTTTTTTTTTCTGGAGAGACATTGAAGCTTGTAATGGGTAATAGTTCTACAAAATGTACAGTATCTGCACGAAGATTACCAGAAAAAATGAATTAGTTTTCAGACATTAGAGAACAAGGCCGGCGTCTCTATTCGTACTTGAATCCTAGGATGGAGATGACTGTGGAATGGATGAACTCTCTCCTCTAAGAATGGAAACCACCTGCATTTAAAGATAAAAAACTCAAAAACTTCCTCTCCTGAAGCTTCATTTTTTTGAGTGAAGTGAGATGGCTTACTTCAGACATATTAAATCGAGGGAGTGACCTAGTTTTCGTGCACTGAGTAGCAGCAGACATCACTCTGTATGTCTCGTACATGTCGAGCTCTTCCATGTCGTGATCCAGTAACTCATGGTTCGCACCTTGTAAAAGCAAAGGCCTCGCCTACAGAGCGCTTGTTTGATTTCCTTCTTCAATTTTGAACTTACAGATGAGATCAGTATGCTATTATACTTACCCAGTCGACCAATTGATGATCATCCTCCGGTAGGGGTCTCCGGCAGAACAGTCTCAAGAGAAGCACTCCAAAGGAAAAGACGTCTGCTTTCATCAGGGCCAGGGACTCCAGGTCCAAAGTCTCTTCCCGGGGCAATCTATTTCGCAAAGTCGCAAACAGCAAATCATTGAGTTAATTCATACTGGTCTGACATTGACTCATCTTTGCTATTGTCACTGCGGAAATGATTCTTAAGAACGGCATATTGCTGACCTGCGGCTACTACTTGTAGTAGAGCACTTCATCGTTCCTTCAAGCTTGTCGCCCAGCCACCTAGCTCGCCCAAAACCAGATATCTGAGTACGCCAAACAAAACCCGAAACTGAGTAGAAGGAGATGATGAAGTGTAGTAGAACCAGGTTTGGATCAATCGACAGAGGTTTTTCACCATAGGCTGGAAGCCCCGTCCCAGAAAGACGTTGCGCCCCTGCAAATCGCCATGAACAACGGGTCCTCCGGGGCATTCTTCGTGCATGTACTGAACTCCGAGGCTGATTCCTATTGCTATTTGCATCCTCTCCGGGCATGTCAGTCCTGAGGGTCTCCCTCTCACTCCTGTTACAAAAACTCAGATGTCATATGCGGAACAGAGAGAAGCCATAGCAAGAGGGAAAATAAAGCTAGCCTTACGTGAGAGGTACTGGTCTAGTGTCCCTTCCCCTGGATACAAGTAGACCAAGGCGGCGAAACTTGAGCCCTCGTGGTAGCCGACGGGAGATAATATATTTTTGTGGAACATGAATAGAGAGACCCTTTTTTCAGCTTCCATAATGCCTTCGATGTTACCAGCTAGGAATCGTTTAACAAGAACAGGTAAACCAGAAGGGTGAGGAAGAAAGCCCTTGAACATGTCGACCGTTTCGTGGTTATGAAGAAAACGACACACTCGGAACTCATCAGCCTCAGCTCCGATATCCTCTGAGCTAAGCTCAAAGGGAAGTCTGAGAAGTTGGAAAGGGTCTAATTCGCTGTCCTTGGAAAAGCACTCGCATTCTGGTGTTTCCGATGCAGCTTTTTCAAGCACGTTAGAGTCCTCGTCGTGCATACTGGATAAAACGAATGACAAGGACTCGAATGATCCTAGGGGATCAGGAGAGGAGCAGTGAAACTCAGCTTCGCCATTGTCATCCACTGAAACTAGTTGGCAATCCTGGCTGCCTAATCGGAGCCATTCTTCGTCCACCAAACACCTGACATTTGAAGAAATTTGAATGATGACGTTGATTGTCCTCTGGTTTTATCTTGTATGAGTTGCAGCTAGATTCCAATGACGGTAACAAAACAGGAAGAGGAAGAACAGGAAGACTCTGATTTGGCAAATCAACAACAAGAGAATCGAAAGGGATGGCGAAGGTCACTAAATGCAAAATCAATTCTATAACCTGTCCACGGCCTTCAATAAGACAAACCCAAAAGATTACCAAATCGGAGGATCGAGGCACATCTCCCTCGTCGAACCTATTTGTTTTTTACTATGCTGGAGAATCCGATCGATGCAATCATCGGAGAAAACTACGAGATACAAATTAAGTTTAAGTTTACTTTGTCCTGGATCCTAATCATCTAAATGAAGTTTTAAAAAACCAGCTATTTGACTAATTTACGCGATTCAACTGCTAAACAGGCTGATTCAGCTAAAACTGGATCATCTTTCCCTGCATACCTTAGAAACCAACTGATAAACTCAAAAAAAAATGAGCCTTCGATCACTCGCAAGTTGTAATTGACATGTAAAGAAAATTGTCAAGAAAAAAAAAAAGAAAATGAGTTAAGAACTCTTATGAAAAAACTCTCTTCATAAAGCGGAACTGATAAATCCATAATATTAGTCATTAGGGACGGAAGAGACCTGTCCATGATGATCAATCTTGGTCTGAAACTAGTTGCCTCAGAAGCCACAGCCACCTTGGGGTATGGCCCAGCAAACATCTTTACCTCGAATTTGACCTGCCAAGATCTTTCTTACATGAGAGTGCATCAAATAATCTTCTGTAACGTTCAATGAACTTTTTTGGGCTAAGATGCCTAGAACTGGACTTGAGTTTTTGTTTCTTTTTCTCCCTGTACTCTTGACTTACTCCAAGAATCTTGCTGTTGCCGTAGAAAGGCCTGAGGATTTTCACGTAGTCTGCCTTTGCTGGGCAATCTGATCCTGAAGAAATTTCGTGTGTCCTGTCCCTCACATGGTGAAGCTGTCTGTTGCTCACCGAAACAGCAAAACCAGGTATTGGAAAAGGTGGGATTGAGGAGGACGAGAACGAGGAGCTCGTCGTTGAGGAACAGGCGACAGCTTCCAAAAAGCCAAGTTAGAGAGGTAACAGCCTTCTCGCATTTGGCGGCCTTGTGCCCATCGAGCACCGCTATCACTCTCCCTCCTGTCTTTGTTGGCCATTGTTTTCTTCTTCCCTTTCTCCCTCCGCCTCCCCTCGCCCCTTCTTCCTATTGGCCGGACGAACTCGTTTCTTCACAATCGACTGAACTTTTTTCTGTTTAGCATCTCTTTATGCCGTAGTGGGTCACCAACGACATTTATCGGTTTCACCGAAAAACTCGTCGCCTTATGCTCGAGTTGCCGCATCCTCGATTAATCTGATTTTCCTTATCTGCTGAAGGTGCACGAAGTCCAAAAGAGGTTTTTCTCCATGGAAAGCGTCCTTGAATCTGTCGAGATTAATAATAGTTAAAGCTGAAGTCATGGGATGATTTGATTTATAAAGAGTAACAGCTAGGGGTGGCATCGCGCATAACGGAGCCGGGAACTCGAGTTCGAATTGAGTCTAGTCTTGAGCCTAAAATTGTTATCGAGCTCGAGCCCAATAATTTTAACTGAGTTTAAGCCGAGTTCGAGCTTCAACATTCATTTAAAATTTTTCAAAAAATAAATGTCAAATAAATTGTATATAAAATTATGCATGCAATTTACATAAATTTAGGCATGACCTCTACATAAAATTGGACATGATCTCTACTTAAAATTGGGCATAAGGGTAACATCGAATAGAGCTGAGCCCAAACCTTCCTATGTTCGAGCCAATGTTGATTTAAATATTTCGAACTCAAACTCAAGCCGACCCTAGCCTCGAGCCTAGCCTCAAGCCTGGATCTAGAATTAAACCACCAATATGTGATTTAGAACTTTAATTTTATTATTTTTCCAATCAACAAGATTAGTGGGTTCAATAGAATAACACTTAACAATAGGAAGAGTAAGAAAGGATAAGAAAAGAAAATGTAGGGAAGAGAGAAAGATGAGAAACAGGAAATACTGAACAAGGATATAGAATCAATTAAATTCGGATACAAGAAACATTGTCTAGTGAAAGATGGAGTTCAATAGGAAAAAAACTAACTTCATTGATAAATATAAAGAATTTATAAGTGAAGCTACAATTTAGAGACAATAGTGTTCAAGCATGTTTTTGTTTGGCTTATAAGAGTGGGAGAGAGTAATGAGAATCACAATGGGGTACTAAAATAGGACATTGAGTAAAAAAATTGAGTTTCGAATATGGTCATCTTAGATGTTCTAATTTCAAGTACATGGATGCTATATTTTTAGATATGAAAACCTTTGAAATATGATTCACGCATTAAGAATGCTATATTTTTAGATATGAAAACATTTGAAATATG
Organism: Aristolochia californica; assembly: GCF_029961685.1. NCBI lineage: Eukaryota > Viridiplantae > Streptophyta > Magnoliopsida > Piperales > Aristolochiaceae > Aristolochia > Aristolochia californica. The sequence goes on along the minus strand of NW_027181992.1, from coordinate 44,491,952 downwards.
ATTAACGCGTTAAGTATCCCACACAGGGAGGGGCAGACGGTGGGATACAAAAAAGTACTATTAAGAGAAAAAAATACTTTTAAAAGTTAAAATTTTAATTTATTTTACAAAATATTTTAAATTTTCAAAATAAGATAGAGAAGGTGGCCATTTGGCCTCTTACAACAACTTCTAGTGCCAAAAGAAATGGGAATGTCCCCTTGAAGAGTCATGATGCATGGGGAGAACTCACTATCATTTGTCATTCTCTCATAAAGTAACCTGAGTGAGCCTTGTCCATTGCTTAATTACACGTTAACTACATGAAAGAAAGTGGTCAGGTGGAGGGGAGACCACCTCTCTAGAGAAACCAATGACAAAGACACCTTTCTTCTATTCCAATTCTATGCAAGGGTGCCACTACACGAAATAAGATTTTTGGAAACCAACAAACTAATTTATTTTCATTGGCAGAAAAAATTCTTTGAGTGAAATGTAAGAGAGTTATCCTAACTTTTTTGTTTTAAGTACAATGGTGTACATGGAGCTTTAAGACATACATTGCATATTAACATGTTTAGGAACATCATACACATCTTCTAGAACATGTTAGAGTACTTAGAGTAATTCATTCTTATGCTTTAAAAGTCAATTTAGTTAAAATAACACTAGAATTATCGATCGGCCTCTATCAATTATCGATCATGCAGAAGAGTGCAAACCAAGACTATAAAGCATGATCGTTCAACCTTAGTTGATTGATTGATCACCCAGAATATGGTCATATCATGCTATAATGCATGATCAATCATCCCATTTGGATTGATCGATCAATATTGTCAAGGCAAACAAAATTTATATGGTCTGATTGATCGATCAGACAGAATCTTTCCAATCAGGGTCACAAAGCATGATCAACCATAGGAAGTTCATTGATCGATCGTACTTGCATTACACAACCATAGGGAATTTTGATTGACTGATCATCCCCTATAATGATATGGCAAACAAAATTTATATGGAATGATCGATCATCCCACACGATCGATTGATTAAATAGAATCTTTTCAGTCAGGGATATAAAACATGATCGACCATAGGAAGTTCATTGATCGATCATACTTGTATTACATAGCCATAGGGAATTCTGATTGATCAATCATCCCCTATAATGATCGATCAACTTAAATTTTTTGGACCAATGATAACTTATTGCTCAATCAATAAGTCACATCCTGATAGAAAAAGAGTTGTTATGATCGATTGATTAATCAATCACTTTATAGTGATCGATCAATCAACATACTGATTTTTGAAAACGGGCAAAAAACGATTAGTTTGGTTTGGGGAAGTTATAAATACCCCCACCAAACCACACATAAAGAAGTTTGTGTGGATAACTTCTCTCTCCTTTTCTCCTTTTTTTTCCCTTCTTTCTTCTCTTAGACCATTGTGATTACGTGAAGAGGGCCCTCGAAATCAATATTATTTTTTCTTGAAGCTACATTTTTTTTTTTTTTTGGTGTGTAGTCACATGAGGTTTGCTAAGTAATGTCCTTGTATTTAAAAAAATGATTGGAATGAGTGAGAGATGTACTCTTTGGCATTATCAAATCGAAATACATTTTTTTTTCAAATTTAGTTTCTACCATGGTATGGGATGAGGTAAAGATATAAGTACTTCTAACCGATCCAACAATAAATATTACCTAGTGACACAAGAATAATCATCAAGAAATATAATAAAATATTAAAAATGATAGATATTTGATGTATGAAGAGGTCCCCCATACATCAAAATCGATTATAGAAAAGGGAATATCACTTGAGTTATTTGAATGAGAAGAAAAAACACTTCTATGATGTTTGATTAATAGACAAAACTCACATGACAATTTTTTTATTAAATGTAAACTAGGAACAAGTGTTTGTAAAATAGGTAAAGATGGATAACCTAGCCTATTGTGCCAATGGACTGCTTGTTGATCCATTGTGATATGCTTTCTATTAATGTAGTAAATTCTTCCTTTCTCATGGCCTCCACCAATGACTTGTTTAGACTAGCAGTCCTGAAAGACACAAGAATAAGCATCAGAAGGTTACAAGGCCTCCAAGTTTCTTTCATTTCATATTCTCTTTGTTCCCTGATTTCCTTTAAGACTTATATTAAAAAGTCATGTTAAAATTATATTAGGAAAAAAACACTTTTTGGGAGAAAATTTTAGTCGTAGCATTACAACAAAAATGAAAAAAAATTGACAAATGTTTTTATAAAAAATAATTTTTAAAAATGAAAAAAAATATTTTGGGGACATTTCTTTCAAAAATTAATTTAATTAAAAATAAAAAATATATACAAAATTTTCAAATAAATATAAATTAAATAAAAAATAAAAAATATTTTTAGCAAAACTTTCCACCAAAAAATTTCAGTAAAATAAAAATATCTTTAAGAGGATATTTCTCAAAAATGAAAAAATGTCAATGTAAATTTCCCAAAAAAAAAAGAACTTTTAAAAATAGAAAATTTTGGTAGAAATTTATGACAAAATTAATTTTTTTTAAATGGAAAACTAACTTTTGGCTGAAATTTTCATCAAAAAATCATTTCTATCAAAAATGAAAAAGCTATTTCTATGGAATTTTCACTGAAAATTGTTTTCGTATTCTCGGCGGAATTGATTTTTCTCTAGAAACACCTACATCATCATGATGTAGAGGTGTTTTTGCTAGTGAAATTTTTTGTCAAAAGTGACTTTAACAGTCACTTTTTAGGCTTATTGTATGTTTTTCCTCTATAAAATAATTTTTTTAAGTTTTAATCGAAAGAAAAAGAAACGCGTATGGACCTAAATTCATCTAAGTAAGATGCACCCAATTTATAATTTAACGCAGAAACTCAAATTCTTAAAATGAATTACCTATAGTTTAATTTCTTTTTATTCTATAATTATGTTTATCTCATGATGCTCTTCTTATTCTTGTTATGTTTAAAGATAAAATAAAGATAATAACATTTATTTTAAATATTAATGAATTAAAAATTATCCTCCTAAGTAGTGTTAGTTTTCTAAGAACAATTTGTTGCAGCTAAGATTGGCTGGAATACTTGAGTCCTACCCCTTTCCCTTTATTTGAAAATTACAGTTATTTATAAATGTCAATATCTTGTTTTCTTGAGTGGATCATACTTAAGCTACAATGCTGGTAGCTGTTTGAGCTTACTACGCATTTCTATGAATTGTGAATGAGTTGAAAGTAACTTGTAAAGGAAGGAGATTATCACAATGAGACAAGGAGTATAGAACAGTAGCTGGTTTATATCATGCTTCACCACTTGTATCAAGAGTGAGCGATTACCGAAGAAGACGCAAACTACATCGTAGGGATTTTGTTTTCCGTTTAAAGTTGATGGCACGGAGATGGATTCATGGTGCCAGAAGCTGTTGCCTCGACATGCTGGCACATGGACGCCGTCGGTCGATCTGTTCCCTGGTAGTTCAAATTTATGTCGATAAACTTCATGTTCTTGCAAGGTACTTGATAGCTGCAGATAAGATTCACAGCGAGCCTGGTGAAAGAAGATCCCCTAATGTTCTTGTAGGTAATATCGCTTAGTTGCACAGCTGACGGCTGCAGAGTCGACGAAGAAGAAGAAGATGGAGCAAATCAGAAAGGATCACGATGCGAAATCAGTAATTTGAATTCATTTCGATTTTACAAACCTTGTCTGTGCAGTGATGGGCAGGGCAGTATTTTTGGTCGATGATGATAGGGAAGGAAACACCATCCATGACGATATCCTCGAAGGTGATGTTCTTAGCAGTAAGGGAAGGAGATCCAGGCCAAGACTTGATTCTGACGCCATTTGTGGTGCCTTTGAGTGTGCAGTTCTTCACATATATGCCATTTACAGGCGACTCATTCTTGTACTTGCCGAGACTACCAATGCTGCGAAACTCTCACAAGCAAAGTACATCAATGAGCAGTTTCACCTCAGAGAGAGTAATTCAGAAAAACGATGTGTACCTGATGCCATGGCCAGGTCCGCAGGTGACGTTGGAGACAAAGATCTCTTTGGTTCCGTCGCCCAGGGAGACACAATCGTCTCCGACTCCGATGACGGAATTAATGATGTTGACGGCGGTGGAGTCGCTAACGTGTATACCGTCGGTGTTTGGGCTGTCCTCGGGAGCTGTGATCATGAGGTTGTCGAGATAAAAAAATTTGGATTTGTTGATTCTCAGATTGAAGCCTTTACTGTTCAAAAATTTAATCCCCCTGATCTGTACTGTGGTACAGGAGATAACCTTCATAGACTGTAACAAATACCAAATGATTACCCTCTTTTACTGAATTAATATACCTTCTCAACGAGTCGCTTAATTAAAAATCACTTACAGAAGGCATGATCTTGCATTTCTTCTGTTTGGGACAAGTAGTCGCGGTCCAGGCTTCAACACCTCCCTGGCCATCGATGGTCCCTCCGCCAGAAATGAGTAGCCCGTGCAGGGATCGGAATGTGATCCAGGCACTGGTCGGAAAGCTGTCCACTCCAGGGGGAGCCTTCAGGTAGCCCTTTAGCTCCACGGCCGGTGACCCCTTATTGTAGCACGGCCCCTCGAAGGTGATAGGACCCAGTAGGTAAGTCCCTTCCGGAATAAGGACGACTGCGTGACCGACGAATGGGCACGCCTCATTCCAAGCTTGCATGAAAGCCTGCATGGACAATTTCCTCCGACTATCAATCTAAAACTGTTCTTGGTCGATTTATTTTAGGCTCGAATCTATCAACGCCATGAAAAAACTGAAAAATCATCTCGGTCTCATGAAAACGCCATAACCAGTTACTGTTTTCACGATAGCTAAACTAATCAGAAGAATTAGACAATCAGCAAAAGCAGCAGCAGGAGGAAAATAAAAACTCGCCTTTGCATCATCCGTCGTCCCATCCGCCTTTGCACCATACTTGGTCACGTCGAAAACTCCCAACCGGGCACTCGGCTGAACTGGAGCACCATCACCATCAGCGTTCGTCAAAGCGATTTCATTCACCAAAAATATAATCAAACCAAGCAGGTAAATAGGTTTCAAGTTACTCCAGAGTGACATTTTTTGGCTTTTTTTTTTTTAATGATAGATCAGGAAACAGGATGTGCTCTCCAGCCCTTCAAGATTCATATGAACATAGATTTCAGAAATTGGAGGGGCGGAGACTGCATCTACGTCCTGGCTCCTCAGGTACCTCCTGAAGGAGATGATGAGATTTATAAATGAATGAACAGAAAATCTCCTGCATTTTAGGAGATTTATTCGAGCTTCTCACCTGGCCTTTCGTTTCTTTCCTTTTTATTACCGGTGCAACAAGAAGTGTGGATCGTGAATTTCCTGTTGAAACACACTTGTCTCAGGAGTTTCTTCCGTTTCTTCTGGTTGTTGTAGTAGGGATGGAACCTGCCCTGACCCAGGGGGTGAGGACACTTTTTTTCCTGAAGAATCCATGGCAGATTGAGTTGCGAACAGGATTAGCCCTAAAAATTTGACCCAAACTTGGGTATATATAAATGTATATATATATTTTTTTTCATATTACAATGTACAAGTTTCCAGGTATAATTCAAAGTATGGTTATAAAGTCTGTACACCATCATAATAATTCTGTACTTCCTAAACCACAAAACCCAAATGAGATGTTTGATTTATGGTTATCATAAACTAAGACTCTTAGCTTATTGTTTGGAATGTTTTTGTTTACGAATCTTAGTTTATAGTTTGGAATTTTTTTCAATTTTTGTATCTATTCATTACTTTCCCTTACTAATCGTTGAATTTTGTGAAAAAGAGAAAAACTTCACTAACTTGATGTAATTTTAGTACAATGAACCTCTATTTGTAATAAAAGAAACAAGTAATCCAATTAAAATTAAACCGTCATTATCCCAGTTACACTCAAAATTAAACACAAAAAAATAAGTCCTAGAACAATTCCACAATTGAACAGAAATAAAATACTAATATTACTAAAACACCTTTAATAGAGACTATTATGTGAGCCTCCTTCCATGAGACTCTTGTTCGACTCCACTATATTAATTCTGGCTTTGTGAGGTTTCTTATTGTGAGAATCATGTAAGACTATTCCATATATGCTCTTCAACACTCACCCTCAAGCTGGAATTTATAAGTTCAGCTTGCAATGAAAAAATATTCTTCGTGTTCAATTTTCTTTTATTGAAAAAAAATCTTATATAAATGCAAAACTTCATCTTTTGTGCTCCATTTTTTTTTGAATATTTTGGTCACATAAAAATTATCACAATATGTGGAATAAAATACCACTTTGTTGTACTTATTCTTCTACTTCACTTCCTCAAACTTGGGATAAAAAAGGACATAGAGACCCAGATTGGATAAAACACAATGTGGGAGAAGAAAATCACTCCTCACCATACGATAAAGCTCCATAGACTAGTAAAAATAGTCATTGTCTGAAATACACTCCACTCAATTTTAAAATTTTTAAAAATGGCCCAACTTTAGGGCTGACAAGGAGACTACTCATTTTATAAGGGTAACTCAAACACAAATCATCTTTTTGGTGAAGAATAAAAGACTTGGCTCAAGTCGGATGTTGGGCACACTCTTATACTTTTTATGTTATGAGTTTAGGCATTGCTCTAAAGTGATGAAAACACCAGAAGATAAACTAAAAAAATGCTAGAGGAAAATAAATTTAACCGAAAAGAGGCACTCACAATACTCATACTTCCAAAGTGACCTTTTTAAAAAAAAAAAAAAAACTAGGGGAAACTATAACAGTAGAACTTAATACATTTGACCAAGTATAACTTTTTTAGGGTGACCACATTTTTTTGGAGATAACAATGTGGAAAACACACAAGTAAGTAATAAAAACCTCAAAACATGAAAATATCATCGAACCAAGATATTGCATACCTTAAATGAACACATCATGGAGTAATTAAGTATAACCGAAACTCTCTTATTAGAAGAGAAATTTGGTGCAAACTTGGATTTTAGAAGAAAAGAAAACTCAATTTATGTCAATGCATAGAGACATAATAGGAAAGAAAATAGGAAAAAGAGATATTTTTAGCAGAATTAACTTTTGGTACTTATGATATCGACTCCAATGTGAATATCTCCTTAAATATAAATCAAGTTGACATAAAATTTTCCCCTTATAAAACTAGACTTCAATGAATTTCATCCAATTATAATTTTTCTTTAAAATTTACTTATTTTGAGTGAAATAATCCGATAAATTTTTGACTTTTTAATCCAGTTGAACTGAGTACTCTTTCTTCTTTGGCTAGCATGACCATTGAGTTTTCCGAGATTGATATCTCACTCTAAAAAAATCAAATTGAGAATTGGTTTGATAATTTAGAAAATAGACTTATATATCTTTGTTTTAACATATAAATCTCCATATAAAGTTTCGTTTTTATAGTATAAAATGCCTCAAAAGTTGAAGCCTTCTACTGCTACTTTAACCTCTTTTACATTTTGGCCTTTGTTGCTTCAAATATTGATTTCTCTTTGTAGAAAACTCCGATTGCCAACATTATTTTTTATTTGGAATGTAGGCTCAAATATTTTTTCATAAATATGTAATTTGAAATATTAAAAGTTCAGTATGGAGGTTTGAACGCATAAAACACAATAGGTACTGGGATAAGAAAAAAAGAAAAAAGATAGAATATTAACCTAAACTACTAGAGATAATAGATCAAAAAAGAATCACATTATCTCTATTGATTGACCAAGTCAACTCATAGAATCAATTTTAATACCATCTCGAATTTATGGAAAAGAGAAAAACTTCGCTAACTTGATGTAATTTGAGTACAATGAACCTCTATTTATGTTAGATGAAACAAGTAAAATCCAATTACAATTAAATTATCCTTATCTCAGTTACACCCAAAGTTAAACACTAAAAGATGAGTCCTAGAATAATTAAATAATTGAACATAAATAGACGACAAACATAACTAAAATACTTTTAACAAAGACTCTTCTGTGAGAGTTCTTTCCATGGGACTCTTTTTAGACTCCGCCATATTAATTTTGGCTCTATGAGACTTCTTACAGTGAGAATCATGTAAGACTCTTCCATATCTGTTTTTTTTCAACACTATCTTCATATTCTCTATGTATCTATGCAAGGATGCATGTGGATAGCTACAAAAGTTATGCATTTATGCATCAAGTGAGTATCATGCGCGCGCCTTAGTGCTAGTTCACTTTGTGCCTACAAGTTGGCTCGAAATCTTCTCTCGCAAGCATGAGCACTTCAATTTGCCTGCAAGCATGAGTACAAGCATGAACGCAGCAGACTTAACTCGTCTACACATACAAGTATGAAAAAAAACATGAATGCAAGAATGAGGGCATGCTTAATCCATCTACACTTACGTGCATGAGATTTGAAATCAAATGTAACCTTAGTGTAACATGTAAATAGAAGAAGACGAAGTAAAATAAGGATCCCATCTAAAATTGCCTTAATAGAATAAAGAGTCTACTAAAAGAAGGTTAAATTAGTATCATCCCTAGTTTAAAGGCCTTGATCTAAAAATAGAATAAAGGTATATTAATCTCAAGATCTTTCATCACCTCAATAAGAAGTTAATTCTGCTTATAAGTAGAGCTATTGTATTTTAGTATATTAATGACCTTCTCAAGTGGTTACTGAAACTGAAACAATGCATTAAACAAAACAGATATAGGGGACAAAATGGCATACCGTCTCCCCTTCATTTATAAAGAGCTTAGCAACCTCAATACCAAACTAAAAGATGAGCTAAATCAAACTATAAACCAATTAATAGAACATTTAAATTGAACCCAAAAGAGGACTATAGACAAGTGGCACACTAAAATATTCAAAACACTGCACTAGCCCACCAAGATTCTCTCATTTTGGGAATTTCATCATCCAAAACCAAGACGCAAAAATAAAGACATTATTAGTTGAACCCAATGAAAAGCAACCTCTTTTCAGAAGTTCATAAAATTTAACTACATCAATCATTGCTCATATAACGCCAAAGTGAACAATGTAAAAGAGTGTTTCCAACACAACACTATACATAGGCTTACTTCAATAGACAAATAGATAAGTTTTTGCATTGTTGGCATTAAATGAGAGCAACACAACATAGCTTTTAACTTTTTGTCGAATGGTATAACTTTAAATATGTTTAATAGTATCACACACATAACCTACCTTGCAGTATAGCCACCTTATAATTCCATTATCACGACATATCTTCTTTGAGACAATGCTACAGACACTTGCAAAGACCAACACTAACATGAGACTATAAAATTCTTCAGGTCACAATATACCTCTTACCTAGTAAATAATGATAAACATTCTTAACCTTCAAAGACCATGACATTGATTATAAAATTATTACATTTTAATAGAAGAGATAATTTTAGCAGCTCATTCACATGTAATTTTACCAAAAAATCATCATGATGATATGGCCTCTCCTGTATAGCACCATTAGAAAAGGAGACTAAGGCAAATAAATCAACCTTTTTAGTTCATAAATTTGGTGTCAATGCTTGAATATTAGAAATATTTGTTCCAAATGAATATTGTATTTTACCTTCAAAGCCAACGTTCTAAACGAGGAAAAACCCTTGAGTGCATGATCCATATTAGGAGGGACAGCAGGTGAAACATTATAGATAAAAGTTCATAAAAGCCCATACCAAATATTAACATGATAGTGTGAACAAGATAGGCATATGCATCAAACATCCCGAACAAGGAAGAACACTTGAGTGCACAATCCATGTTGGGAAGGACATCAGGTGAAACATTACAAATAAAAAGTCCATAAAAGCCAATACCAAATATTAACATGATAATGCCAACAAGATAGACATCTGCAAGTGAAAAATAAAATCATTTAATGAATGAATGTCCAAATTGCATATATTTTAGATTTTTAGTACTCTTGATCCCATGTTTTGCATATATCATGATTAGAACATTTATCTCATTATTGATGTTTAAGGTGTAAGTATCTCCTTGTCAACTATGTTTTTGCTCCAGGGCCATCTCTTTTCATTTGGATATCTTTAACCTTCTCCTATTCCACTTGGATGTACATCTTTCAAATCCACATAGTAGAATATCCTGAAGGAACACTAGAAAACCACTAGAAACTAATCTTACCTGGAAAGCATAATTATCAACAAATTGTAGTTAAAGAAAACATATTTGGTTTGTATCTTTAAAAGACATCAAATATCTTCCATTTTTCTAAAATATGAAAACAAACTACGAATGTTAATTTGGAAACTAAGTTGCTCAAATTCGTGTGCCTAAATCTTGCTATGCCTAAGTGTTTTTTATACAAATGAGCATAAAAGGTTGTTGTTGTTGTCCTCATCAAAGATAACTTCCATAGAGATCCACCCACCAAATCGCACCAACACAAGCATTCACAAGAATAATAAATAAGACAAAGTAAAACAAAAAATAAGGAATTAATGAATACTCATCGATGGACTCTTCTAATCGCATAACCATTTTGCCCTATGTGGACACCCTTAACACAATTGGTCCGGTAAACCTTGTATGCCACATAAATGTTTAAACCCAACCCTACTCAAGACAAGTCTTTGAGAATCCACCAAAGAAAAACCAAGTAGTTGTAGCATGAATCTGTATCGTATGAGATATGAACATCACCTTAAGCTTCACAAGACCTAATCGAAGTTCCCTTGCAAATGATAAACAATGACAAGGAAGAGAGCTTGAGGTGAGGGGGCTGGCAACGGCGGCATAGAATGGTGCTGGATGAGAGGAAATGACGAGCATGAGATGGCAAGTGAACACCAGTGGCAAGCGATGGGTGGGAGGAAGCAAATAAACCAGAAAACGATGGTAGGTTAGGGGACACTTCAAACCAGAAAACGATGGTAGGTTAGGGGACACTTCGGGAGAAAAAAATCAAATAACCTCCTTTATGTTGGTGCGAAACATTTGAAACGGTTATCTCAGTCGTCCGATCAACGGCTATCTCGACTGTCTGATCATGATCGGTTGAGATTCGAGATAGCCGTTTCATATGCATGGCACCAAATGATTTTTTGTATTGGATCAACCGAATATGTGTATATATATATATATATATATATATATATATATATATTATCATTGTTCCTCGTTTGTTTCATAGGGTCATTTATTCATTTTGTCACACGGTTAATCTTTAAACCTTATTTAAAGTTCTTCAAGCATGGTCTAATTTTTTTTATTTACGATGATTAAGGAATTATCAATCACAATGTGCGTCCCCACTTAAGTGGTTGGGTGCATAAGTGATGAAAATATTAACAAATATATAACACAAATATGGTATTATTGGCTTGGGTCCGTGTTTTATACATTCATATTAATAGGTTTTTGTATATTTTGAACTTAAAAGATGTTGATTAAGGTATTTTTTATTAATGTTTTTTAAAAGATACCATTAAAGACAAGTTAAAGGAAATAATTATTTTGTGACTTTTTTAAAAATAAAATTTATTCAAACCTTATATGATGAATTATGTAGATACTTTCTGTTCTCGTTTTTAAAAAAGACCAGCCTGCAGGCCCAATTTTCTCCCGTCAATTTCCATCGTGTTGTATATAGAGTGGGCCTAGTATCAGTTGCTGAGATGGATGGCCCACTTTGAGTTTTCATTAGCCGGGGAATCCCTATCCGGTAAATCAAACCGGTCGTCGTTTGCGGCAAACGGGAGCGGTGAAGAAAGCTGGGTGACGAAGAAGAAGCGTTTCTGTTCAGTGTCATGGCGCTCTCAACCCGACGCAGTCTTGTCCCGCTTCTGAACAGAGCTCTCTTTTCTTCAAAATGTTTCCTACCCTCTTCTCGTTTTACATTTGCAGCCGTCGAGGGCTCCCAACTCTCTCGCCAGTGGATTAAGATCCCCACGCGGTCCAAGACTTCTTCCGGCTCCGGCTACTCTCCTCTCAATGACCCATCTCCCAACTGGAGCAACCGTCCTCCTAAGGAAACTATCCTCCTTGATGGATGTGACTACGAGCACTGGCTCATCGTCATGGAATTTCCTGAAAACCCTAAACCCTCTGAAGACGAAATGATTGCCAGCTATGTCAGGACTCTGGCAGCAGTCGTTGGGAGGTCATTTTACTTTAATAGATGTTTTTGTTCCTCGTTTTTAATTTTTCTTCACTTCATGACATGTTGCGTTTTCCGTTTTCGGATTTCCAGCGAAGAGGAGGCGAAGAAGAAGATTTACTCGGTTTGCACCGCCACATATACAGGTTTTGGCGCATTGGTCTCCGAGGAGCTTTCTTACAAAGTTAAAGGTTTGGGCTTGGAGTTCCCTTTTCCGTTTTTATTTTTTATTTTTTATTTCTATTTGTTTGGCGGAGCCCAGGCTACAATCTGTCTCTGTTATCACCTCTTTCAAAATTTCTTAATACTACTGTGATTACTTGCTGCTGCTTCATGTTTGCTGTGCTCTAAATCATTATTGGTTGAACAGAGCAACCTGGGGTTCTTTGGGTGTTACCTGATTCTTATCTGGACGTACCTAACAAGGACTATGGAGGTTGGTACTATGTTAATTTAAGTGAAAAAAAGTAGCATCAAATTGTTGTGGATCTTTAATATATCTGAGCATTTCAGATACTTTTACACCTTTTAACTATGTTTTTTTCTTTGTGGGCATATCAGGGGATCTTTTTGTTGATGGAAAAGTAATCCACAGACCACAGTTCTATTTCAATGCGAGACAACAAACTAAGAACAGGCCTCGTCCAAGGTATGATAGACGCCGTGAAACAATGCAGGTTGAAAGAAGAGAACCAGTGCAAAGAAACAACTTGACCCATGAACAAACAAGTAACCCTTCAGGGACATTCCCAGTAGGAAAACAAGATTAATGAATGTAAGCATATGATCTCTATGATAGACTCTAAAGTTAATGGAACGGTTTTGTTGAGTAATCAGAAGGAATTGTTCACTTCCCATTTATATTGATGGATGATAATACACTCTGCTTTATTAAATACTTTTGTTGAAAGATAATCAAACTGTGGATGAATTTTGTCTTTCCATGTTGCTAGGACAAGTTGCACATATTTAGGTCGGTTCTTTTTCCAAGCCAATGTCAATCATCTTGTAAATGTAGTTTGTTATCAAAAGGTTTTAGTAATATCAGGCACATTGCAAATCTTGAGCTTGAACCAATTCCTGTTATAGCATGTAAATTGAGTATTTAAAGATGGTAGATTTCATACAGGATTCAGCTGTTATAACAAGTATTCTGACAATTTGGTGCATCATTTCGGAACTGTATAAGGTAGCTACTTCGTGGCACTTGTGCTCAGGCATCCTCTTAATCGTGCTTTCAAGCAGTAAGGTTTTTCTGAGTGTAAGATCTTCACACATATATAGTTGGGTGTGGGAGCTGCTCTGTAGACTTCCCCGATGCTGCACTTGTTGCTACTGTCAATTAAGCCATCTACTGCTGATCAGACAATGTAGTAGCTAATGAGATGTTGTGACCAGTATAGACAAAGTAAGACTGTCATGGTCTGGGAATATCTTGAGCTTCATCTTGGATTGTGTATCATTTTTTTCGTCATCCTGTCTGTGCTTCTTGGCCTTTTCTCATTTTGCACGTTTGCTTTTCCTTTTCCTTTTCCCTGTAAACATCAATTTTTCAGTAACTCTGCATTTGAAATGTTTCCTTCAGGTTCACCCTTTTTCCTGACAGAGTTGAAGGTATGGTTAGATTTATGCCTGGATTAGCTTTATTAGGAAATTGCACATGTTTGCAACTATATGCTCCTACATCAATTTGGTTATCCCATGATTTGAGTTCTAACTCTAATGACAAGACTGCTGGCATGGGAAAAATGCTACAGTATGGCATATGGGGATGATTGTTGCATTTCGGGGATTGACATGCCCAATACCTTGACGGTTGTGGGATTTAGTTCAAGGCTAACTTTAGCTAGTTATTGCATGACCTGCTGGCTGAGACTAGCTTGCTATGTGGTCTTTGAAATCTGTAGTCTTCTCTTGGACTTCATAAAATAAACTGTAATGGCAGTCTGATGGAGGCTTCCCGGTTCATTTCTACCATGGAAGAGGAGTATGTTCTATTATACTGGAGCTTCCGTTGGTCAAATTATTGTTTAATGTTTAATGATCTGTTAAAAAGCTTTCTTGTTGTGACTTGGGCCTTTGGCTCAATGGTCACATGAGTGATTTTCAGGTGTAACGTCTTGGGTTCAAGTCTCACCAGGGCCAAGGGGGTGATAAAAAAAAATATTTAACAGTCTGCTACAAGTTGTATATTTTTTTATGATAATATGTGTTGAAATATGTATTGAGGATACTTTGGTCATTTTACGTCGTGCTTCCCTTCTTAGGTCAAGAGAGCTTAATGTTATAGTTGAATTGAGTCAGTTTTTAGAAAGATATATTAAGTAATTATGGAATTAAGTAGTGTTTAGAGGAGAGGAGTACTCTAGTCTTTTGTTGTAATACTGCTTAAGTGAATGAGTGAAGGGGATTAGGGGTTGATTTTCTGATCCCCCAATGTGAGATGGTCTCTTCGCCCATCTTTCTCCCAAACTTCTTTGAATGTATTTATTTGTTGTAATTTAATTTCCTTCTAAGTTTCTTAACCTTTAACTTAGGTCTGTCAAAATTTTCTTGTTCTTTTTTCTTAATGAGACGTGTTTTTGTGAATCTCTGGACACTGTCTTCCATGTTTTTTCCTGTGCAGTCTGTTCTTTGTCTTGTTTCTATGTATGATCCATATCTACAAAATCGAACTTTCACTGGTAAGTCTGCATCAGCATATTAGGTTTTGCATTATGCTTATGATGTCATTTCCCTTATTGACTCCTTGGCACCTCAGAAATATGGTTCTATTTGGCACCTCAAGCAGGCTTGCTTGAAAAAGTCTTAACGAAGTTTACTTGCTGAAATTATTTATTTTCGCTCAGATGATTGCACTCTTACGGTTTCACGCCCTTGAGTTAAAGTTCCAAACAATCGATTTTTTCTTTTATTTTTACTTTTATGAAAGGAGAAAAAAAAATACCCCATAACCAAACCTTTTCAAATGTGAGGCGAAGAAAATGGGTAATATCTAAATCACCTTATATTTCAGATGATAGAAGATCGTTCTTTGCAGACAGAAGCCGGTTGTAGGAGGGTGGTGGTGAAGCAGTCTCCAAAGAGTCCAAGTATGAGCACACACCTACATCCTTTTGCCACTTTAGAAGGACAAGTTATTTTCTTTTCGCCAAGGTTGTAGAGAAAGAGGTAAGACTAGGAAGTAACGGGAACTAGTGATAAAAAAAAGGAGAGGGTTAGTGCAAATTCATAATTTTAATGAAATTCATAATTCACATACCATAACACAGGGATAATTTTTGTTATCGATTTTCCCTAATAGTATTCACCGCTCATGAACCTTTGCTTAGAAATTCTATTATTTTTAAGCTCTAATTGTTAGAATTTACACAAAGAGATTTCGACTCTCTTAAAACCACGTGTAGTTCAATAAATGTCTTTTACAATCACAATTTTCTCAAGTGATTGGCTAGATTTTAGTTATATTTAGTCATTTTTTTTATCTAGATTGAATAGGTTCTAAATGAACTTTTCACAAAGTGAAATTAAATAAAGATAAAAACCTACACATTTTACTTTGAGAATTCTTTCTCCTCGATATATCCAAGATTCCACTTTTTTACTAGCACAATGGTGGAGAGGGGGACTTTATCTAGTATGCAATGCAAATAAAGGAGTGGAAAGAGTTGTGAATTTTTCATGGATAAGGCTTACTCTTTCACTCTCATGCACTTTTGAGAAGTTTTTCAAGGTTGAAGATAAAAGTTAAAGGTTTTACTAATAAATGTTCATTAACTTTTCAATGCATGGTTTAGTGGGGTATTTATAATTTCTCCAATCCAAACTAATTGCTTTTGCCCGTTTGCAAAATTCAGATCGTTGAGCAATCAATGAACTTCCTACGATTGATCATGCTTTATGTTCCTAACTGGCAAGGTTTTGTCCGATCAATCATTGCTTGTGAAATTCACTTGCCTAGATAGTATTGATCGATGATTTAACTTTTTAGTATGACATGGCCATGTTCTGGACGATCGATTAATCATTTATGGTTGATCAATCATGTTTTACAGTCTTGGCTTGCACACTCTTGGATGATCAATCAATCTAGTACTAGTTCAACTAAGTTGATTGTAAAAGCATAAGAATGATTTTGTCTAAGTGTTTTAACATGTTCTAAGGGATGTATATAATATTTTTAAATTTGTTTATATGAAATATATAACCTAAAGTTCTATATTCACTATTGTACTTAAAGAAAGGAGTTATGAGTTATCTCTTACATTTGTGACTGAATTTTAACATATGACTTTTACACTTAAACTCTAATTTTCTACTTGTCTTCTTTTTCGTGTCCTTCTTCAAGAGACATCCTTCAATGTTGTTCAAGATTTTGAGTAGGCTTGATCGTTTTGAAACTTTAGACTTTGAGATGCATTAACTATTGAAGATAAAGTATTGAAATACTTAGTTTTACAAATTGTCATATATGTTAAGTTTTGTTATCATCAAAAGTAATAAGGGAGTCAACCTATGGTCAGCGAAATCTTGAAAAAGCTTCACCATTCTTTGAAATCATTGTCCAATATGTTTCTAAACAACATAATAATAAAAAATAAATAACACATGTACAATATATTTAATATAAAAAACCTCAAGTTAGTACCTATGAACTACAACCTAAATGTGCATATTCATTAAAATACAATAATCAATAATTTTGTCACATCTGAGTTGCTAATAAATCTTGAGAGTATGATGATGCTCTTGCAGGTTGTGTTGCATGCTCCCCTTAAGTATTTATTTTTTTGGTCTTCATCATCTACAAAATCATTAATGTCTACATCATCTTCATTTTCAAAATGTATCCATGTAATCCTCCAAGCGTATATAATTATGTAATATACAACAAGAAATTACATTTTTTACTTGAACATCAAAAGTAAAAAGGGAGCATCTTTTAATATTTTTAAAAAAACTTTTAAAATCCAAAAAGTACGATCTGATTTTTGCAAACGGCCAAAAACGATCACTCAATTTAAAGTCTTTAAAGATGAATGTATTCAGTTTAACAATTTTCTCTCATGTATAGGAGTGTTATATCCAAATTCTTACAAATAATAACGAGGGCCTCAATAGGGAGCCAAATGTCAGAGGTGGTTCTGATCCACCTCTCTTGATTAGGTTGGCTTTTCGCACTTAAATGACTAGTCTTTTAGGTTGCATTGGCCAACCTCTTGACTTGGTATCAAAGCCAGGTCCGACACGTCCCGCCTTTGAATCCCGCGGGGAGCGGTAAGGTGTGGGGTGGTTGTTAGAGGTAGTTTTGATCTACCTCTCTTGATTAGGTTGGTTTTCCACACTTAAACGACTAGTCTTTTAGGTTGCATTGGTTAACCTCTTGATACCAAATGTTAAGCACCTAGCCAATACTACCCAAAAGATCGGAGTGTTGAAAGCTAAGTACCTAACCCTGTTGGACCGGAACCACCTAGCTCTGACACCCACCGTTCTCGTTCCCTACCGCTTCCATCGGGATTTGAACGCGGAACGTGGTGCCCAGCTCTGATACCAAATGTTAAGTACCTAACCAATACAAGTCAATAGATCGGTCTGTTAAGTGCGGAAAGCAGAGTACTTAACCCATCAGTGGTGGACAGAACCACTCAGCTTTGACACCAAAAAGTCTAAGAGATTTGTATGACCAACACCTACTAAATAATATTTACCTACAATAAAAAAATATTTTACATGATTTAATTGAAAATAATAAAAAGAACTAAATAATGAAATGACATTTACCTTCAGGTACCCAGGGGGATACATGTTAATGTTGACTTTAGTACACGTGAATCAATTGATGATCTCTCCCATCCAACAAGTACATAAGCAAATTGAATGTCATATGTATATATTGCCATTAAATTTTGTGAGAGAAAACCTTTTTCTTTTCTAGAATCTTGCTTATTGATCAAATGGGATGTGTGTTTTAATATGAATATCATCAATAATATCACTACAATTCTAATGATACAAATTTAATTAATACAAACATATATTTGATATTAGCCTAAAATTATTCTTTAAATGGCTTTTGTACCTACCTTAAAGGATAAAACATGTGATTTTTCAAAGTCTTCAAATGAGTACGTCTTGAAGGTCGCTTGATATAATTAGAATGCAGTCTCACAATAGCATCTAACCCTTTATTAAAATATTTTTTGATGATCTAATTTGATCTATCAAGCATCTCTAATGTAATATTTTATGATTATTGTTGTCCAACAATAAGATAAAATATGCAAATTATTCTTCCATAGAGATAGTCCTTGTATCAGATAAAAAGATTTATTTTTCAATATTCCAACCAATTTGAGAAAAAGATATTTTGATTCATCCTGTAAACCTTTCAAAATTTAACATGTAATATTTTTAATGCCTTTTTCATATACAATGGATCACCCATCTCATAAAAGCGTAGTACTTATTCTTACAATGATATAAATAATATATTACCATAAAAAAATACAATTGTGTAGGAAACAAACATATTGTCAATCTTTTCTTTGTCTGAGAGATTATCCATGAATACTTACAATAATACACATTTAATAATCAAAACAAAGACACAAACACAAACGAACATCCATGTCTAAACCACAAAAACATGATTATATCAACACAAAAATACAACCTATATCAACACATTCATATCTTTATTCCATGTCTATATCTTAACCAAAAAATACAACATATATCATCAAATAAGTCTCAACATCCCTGTCTTACCAAAAAAATACAACATATATCATCAACTAAGTCTCAATATCTATGTCCTGATCACAAACACATCCATATCTTAATTACAACCATATCATAACCACAAATACACACTCATCCACAATCAAACATAGGTGTTCAAAATCATAATGACATTGATAATATTTTCATCCATGTCTTACAATGTCATTAATAAAAAAAGACAATCAAACAAAATGAAATGTCCAAAATCAATAATAAAAAATCATACATCAATTGATTATAACTCATGGTAGTTGAACATAAGCTAATCACGTTGCTCTTCTACTGTCATCTAAACAAACATATCTTTCTTATCTACAATGTCTAGCAACTGAGGGGCACAATATTTTCTTCTCTTAGCAAGTCAGGGATTTCTAGAAGAGCTTCATACCATGAAAGTTTTGCATTGGCATCTTTAGGTTTGAAAATTTCCATAAATGATGATGTCATATTGTTCATTGCTTCAATAGACCTATCAATATTATCAAGAGACCATTGGGATCTTTTCATACTATTGAATTTAGGATCCCATGACAAGGTCCTTGACCAAGGTAGTGAAAGAAGAGAGGAAGAAAATGAGGAGAAGAAAGGAGAAGAGAGAGCTCAACTATAAAGATGGAGAGAGAGCTTGGGAGGAGAAAATTCTAGGTACACAATTTGAGAGAGAAAAGGGAACACTTAATGATCTTCCACATGCTTTGAGCCTCTATTTATAGTTGTAGAAGGAGGTTTACAATGATTACAATGTCCTTAAGGCTACAAGTTTTGTAAAAGAAAAGACAAAAGTAGACATACATCATCTTCTTTAATTATACCCTTGTACCATCCTTATGAGAAGACATTTTAATTACATCTTTTCTTAACGTGAGGGAGGTATTTACTTTGATGCCACTTTGAGATGTCTTCCAACACTCTCCCTTGAATTGGGGGAGAGAAAACATCGTAGATACCCAGCTTGCTGCATATAGTCGTTAAAATCTTGGATGTGACTGGTTTCATAAGAATGTCTGCCACCTACCCTTGTGATGAAACATGTCTAAAAGATAAGATACAAACCTAAAATTTCTCCCGTATAAAGTGACAATCTACTTCATGTGTTTTGTCCTCTAGTGGAAGCTAGCATTTGAAGTGATATGATTAGCCACCTGGTTGTCGCAATATAATTTCATAGAAGCTCCTTTATGGAATCCCAATTCAGTAAGAAATGATCTGATCCATAGAAGCTCATTGATTATGTAGGTCGAAGCTCTGTACTCTGCTACTGCACTAAGATCTCACAACAACATTCTGCTTTTTGTTTATCCATGTGACCAGGTTACCTCCAATTAAGGTACAATACCCTGATGTGGACTTTTTGTCACCTGGTGATCCAATCTAATTTGCATTTGAAAAACTTTATATGTTGAAGTGGTCAAGATTCTTATAGAGAAACCCTTTCCCCAGAGCTCCTTCTAAATATCTCAGTATCCTCTCCAAGCTTTGCCAAATAGTAAGTTGCAGGTTGTGTGTAGGGGTGGCTTCAAACTGAACCGGTTCGCGAGCCGGTTCTGTTCGGCTCAGTATTGGTTCGGTTCAATTCGTCATTTATCGAGCTCGAGCCAAGCTCGAGCACCGAAATCAGCTCGTTTACCTTAACGAGCCAAGCTCAACTGAAGCTAGGTTCAGTTCGTCAGCTTGCGAGGCGGCTCGAAATGAGTCGGATCGGTATGAATCGGTAACGGGATCGCGAGCGAGCGAGGGAGCAAAAGTGGGAGTGGGAGCGAGAGCGAGGGGGGGAAAATTTTTTCCTCCCCCCCTCGTCACCGCCGACCCCTCCCATCGGTTGTTGTCGCCGCCTCTACCGCCGTCGCAGCTGCTCACCGGCCGCCTCTGTGGCCGTCCGTTCGATTTCTTCCTCTCCTCGCCTTTGCCTCTGTTTCCGTCGCCGCCGCTTCCGTCACCGCCGCTTCCGTCGCCGCCGACTCCATCGTGGCCGTCATCCCCGACAATAGGTTTTCCTCGACGCCGTAACCCCCTTACCTCCGCGTCGTCTCGGTGGAAAACCAGAACAAGGGAGAAATAATTTCCCCCTTCCTCGCGAGAAGATGATCTCGCACGTGCGATTTCGCATGTGCGAGATCATAAAATAAAAAAATAAAAAAAACTTTTTCCTCTGGAAAAAATTAAAAATAAATTTTATAGAAATAATTTTCTATAAACTATTAGTGTCTCATGTTTTTTTAAACATTTTTCTAATTGAATTTTTTTATTAAAAATCATATAATTTTCTAAGTAAGATTTTTCGTACCAAGATGGGGTAGAAAACTGTATAGAAAATTTTTGAATAAGTATTTAACAGTTGATGCTGTAATACTTTTAGCATGAAGAAATTTTCATTGCAATTTTGTGTTTGATATTTTATTTAATTAAAATTTTATCGATAAGTATAATAATATATTAGATTGATTATTAATTTTTACTTATTTCCCTAGAAGAGACAATAAAAGGTCCATTTAAATTTCCTAAGAAAATTTTAAAATATTTCCTGTAATTTTCTAATAAGTCACTAATAGTAATAAGATTTTATTTAAAGGTTTTTTTGGGAATATGTATCATAGGAAAAATATTTTTAGTTTTTCCTAGAATATAAATTTTTATCTAGGGGCACTATTATGGCCAGATTCAAAAATTACGAAACAAGCTAGACAACAATTGGAGTAAAAAATATTAATATTGGTGCATTTTAATCCATTATTGAAATTCAATCCTAAACTTCCCCTATCATTATATTTTTTTAAAATGTATGCATAATTTTATATATAATTTATTCAAAGCCACCCCTACGTGCGAGATCATAAACAAGGAAAAAAAAACTCTTTGTCCCTTTCTCATGGCTCTTAAATAAATTGAAAAGATATTTTAGTAGAAATACGTTTCTAGAGACTATTAGTGGTTTTTTCAATAAATGTTGAAAAGACATTTTTAATAGAAATATAGGGACCATTAGTGCCTCATATTTTTTCAAAATATTTTTCTAATTATAAATTCTTTTTAAAAAATCATATAATTTTCTAAGTTAGATTTTCTTGCCAAGATGGGTTAGAAAACCATATAGAAAATTTTTGAATAAGTATTTGATAGTTGATGATATAATACTTTGAGCATGAGGCAATTTTCATAGCAATTTTTTGTTTGACATTTTATGTGATTAAAGATTTATCGATAAGTATAATAATAGATTAGATTAATTATTAATTTTTATTTATTTCCTTAGAAAAGGCAATAAGAGGTCCATTTAACTTTCCTAAGAAAAATTTAAAATATTTCTTTTAATTTTCTAGTAAGTCTGTAATAGTAATAAGATTTTATTTAAAGGATTTATAGTTTTTATTTGAGTGATTGTAAATTGATAGTGATATTTTATTTAATTTTATTGTGTTTGATTATTGTATGGAGTTTATTTATAATGTTATGCAGTGTATGGAGTGTTTAGATTATTTTATGGAGTGTATAAACAATTTCATGAAGTGTTTATGGAATGTATAGACAATTTTATGAAGTGTTTATGGAGTGTTTATGCAGGTACGATGTATATTGATTATGCCCAATTTTAAGTAGAGGTCATGCTGAATTTTATACAAGTATTATATATATAGATTATGCCCAATCTTATACACATATTATATATATAAGTTATGCCCAATTTTATGTAAAATGTAAATAATTTTATATACATTTTATTCGATATATATTTTTTGAAAAGTTTTAAATGTTTGTTGAGGCTCGAGCTCGGCTCGAACTCGTTGGGCTTGAGCTCGATAACAATTTTAGGCTCAAGATGAGGCTCGGCTCGAAGCTCGGCTCAAAATATTTAAATCAAGCTCGACTCGAACATAAGCAGGTTTGGGCTCGGCTCGGCTCGATGCCACCCCTAGTTGTTTGTATACTGACTCACCACACTTATTGCATATGATATATCTGGTTTGGTTACTGAGAGGTAAATAAGATTTCCCAGAAGCCTCTAATATTTACCTATATCAACATCTTCTCCAGATCTTACACATAGCTTTGTATTGGCATCCATAAAAGTGTTTCATAGTCGACACCCCATCATCTATGTGTCCTGTAATAGATCCAAAACATACTTCCTCTGAGATAATACAACTCATGCTTTGACTAGAATACCTCAATACCCAAAAAATATTTTATCAGTTCAAAATCCTTCGTTAATTTTTTGTGTATTTTCTCTTTGACTTCTTTTACGTTGTTTGCAAGCACTACCAGTTAAGACGATGTCATCCACATAAATTGTTAGTAATGTTTTTCCCTTTAAAGGTATTCTTGACAAAGAGAGACTGTTTAAGCCCATATAGAGACTTCCTCATTCTTATACCAACTCCCCCTCAACCACAAAATCAGGTGGTTGATGCATATATATTTCTTCATTAATGTCCCCATTCAAAAAAGCTATTTTTTACACCCAATTGATATACCGACCAAGAGGAATTAGCAACTAAAGATAATAAGATGCGTACCAAGTTTAATTTAGCCATTGGGGAGAATGTTTCCTCATAATCCACTCCATACCACTGAGTGTACCCCTTTGCAACGAGTCGGGCTTTGAGGTGAGCAACAGAACCATTTGGATTGTGCTTGATAGTGAAAACCCATTTACAGCCCACGGGCTTCTTCCCAGGAAGAAGAGGAATGAGGCCCAAGTTTGATTCTCATATAATGCATGCATTTCTTCTTCAATGGCCGATTTCCATCCTAGATGTCGCAAAACCTCCTAATATAACTATGGAACATAAATGGAAGAAATAGATGCAAGAAATTGACAACATGAATAAGACAATCGATAGTGAGAAACAAAATTGGATATAGGATGAGAAATGGAGGGCTTAGTATAAGTCTAAGGCTCCTTCAATAGAGTTATGGGTCAAGTATGAAATTGTGGGCTAAATATAATAGGAGAAGACGGGCTTACCTTAGAGGGATTTATAAAGTCCAAAGGTGTGGTATCGGCTGATGCTTCAAGAGGCTAAAGTAGATTTGCATCAAGTGCCACAATGGGCTTTAGAGATGCCTAAACTGATGAAAGACTTGAAGAAGCATATTTTGAGGAATAAAAAGAGGTCCTAAAAAATGTGACATTCATAGAAATAATTAACTTCCGAAGAAAAAAATTATAATAAATATAACCTTTTTGGGTACGAGATTAACCAAAAAAATACACGTAAGAAACTTAGGGTTAAACTTACTCTTATGAGTGGATGTCACATGAACAAAATATATGCAACCAAAGACTTTTAAAAGAAGGGAAAATAGATCTTCATCCAAAAATAACAACGAGTATGGGGATTTATGGCTTAAACTAAAGATAATAGCCAATTAATAAGAAAATAGGCTGTATGAATGACATGAAGCCATTAAAAGTAGGGCACCTTCATAGAGAAAGAGTAGGCCACGGGCTACCTCGAGCAAATGTCGGTTTTTTTATTTCAACTACACCATTTTACCAAAATAAATCATCAATAATCAATTAAATCTACCAAAATTAAATAACTACATCACTTCAATCAAAAGAAACTCATAAATTAAATTAATACGGAATTTCAATACAAAAATTACATACATAGATTTAAATCAATACAACAATTAATCATCACTCCCATTTCAATTAAACACAAAAATTCAGAAATAACTTCAATGAACAGAAATTAAAAAATTAAATCAATAGAAAAATCCAACATAGAAATTAAATACAGAAATTTAAATCAACACAACATTTAATCATCACTTAATTTTCAATCACTAAGAAATTTTTTAAAAATAAATATAAAATATTAACAGGAAACCCTAAAAAAATTTACCTTTTCCGCATCTTGTTCTTCTATCGACACCAAGAACGTAGTTAAACAGAAAATTCCCGGGTTGACCCGTTACTGAGAGGCAACTAAAAGCGGTTGTCCGACATCTAATAAACAACCGGTACCGTATCGGTATGTCTTGGCAACGATTAGCAGAAAATTCCGCCGACACAACGGGAGAGAAAAAGGAAATGTCTTGAATCTCGATTGTTCTTCTTCTTGCGACTTCTTCTCCATTTTCCTTTTCACGTCTCGTCTGCGCTCTTGCTCCTGCTCCTGCTCCTGCTCCCCATGAATTCCAATTCGAGATCCAGTAATTCCCAGGCGGGTTCGAAGTCCTTCAACAATTATGAGTTCGATTTCGGCTTGACCTCTAATTCTCGATCCTCTGGCACTTCACTCAACGCTCAGAGGTATGTACAACAGACGCCTTCCTATTCGTCTCCCTCTCAACCGCAGCCGACGCTGTCGAGGCCCGTTTCGTCCTCCTCTTGGAACCCAACCAAAACCTCGTGGACCCACAACCCGTCTCCCTCACAAGCGCCTAGATCTTCCACCTCTAACCCGACGTCCATGGTCGGCGACATCTTCGGAAAGAGCTGGACTTCCACGACCCCGTCTTCTCAGAATGCTCGCCCCAGTGTCTCTGAATCTAATCCCCAATTGTTCAGCGATCTCCTGGGTACGGCTCTGGGGCAGTCTAAGGACGCGAACACCCCTCTCAAGAATGCTGGGGCTCCTGCCCCTCCGAGGCCAAATTCATTCGGTATGAGGGGTATGGCGGATTCTATCCCTAAGGCCGGTAATAGCTCTGGGCAGAACAATATTTGGGGGAAACTTGCTGATAGTACAGGAAATTTTTCTTCGGGTGGGCCGACGAGTGGGATCGGTAGCGCTAATCTTTGGGGTCCTGCGACGAAGACTGGATCGGCCCCGGTGAATTCCAAAAAAGATCCGTTTGGATCTTTGGTGGATTTTGGATCCAAGCCCTCCCCGTTGCCGGTGAATAAAAATGATAGTAGTTCTGGAAATTCCTTTGGAGCGTTCCAGAGTGCGCCAAAACACGTTGAAGCGGTACCCGCATACACATCGAATCCGTCCCCTCCTATCAATAATTTCACTTCTTCCGATTCAAGTGCGTTCTTTGAAATGAATGAATTTGGGGGGTTTCCTTCTGCTCAGGCACCACAACCCAAAAGTGCAGATCCGCTTGATGTGTTGTTTTCTTCTTCAGCATCTGCTCCTTCTGCTTCAACCAACCAAAATACAAGCGAAGAGTTTGCCGGGGCTGATGATTGGGGCTTCGAATCAGGCGCTCACGATTCTGTTGGGACCACCGACCTTGAAGGCCTCCCACCACCTCCTGCCGGTGTCACGGCTATAACAGCAAAAACCAAAGGCATGGACAACTACAAACAGGGCCAGTTCGCCGATGCTATTAAGTGGCTTTCTTGGGCAACCATACTTCTTGAAAAATCTGGTAACATTGCTACCAATTTTGAGGTTCTATCTTGTAGAGCCTCTTGCTATAAAGAGGTTGGAGAATATAAGAAGGCCATTGCTGATTGTACAAAGGTGACATTTTATTAAGGAATATTTGTCTTTTGCTGTTGTTTTATTTCTATTCTTGATTTTTATGGTGATTCGTGTTTTTGTCTGACAGGTATTGGAAAGTGACTGTAAGAATGTCTCGGTGCTACTGCAACGTGCTTTGTTATATGAGAGCTCTGAGAAGTACAAACTTGGTGCTGAGGATTTACGGGCAGTTTTGAAGATTGACCCTAGCAACAGGCTTGCAAAGGGAACTATTCACAGGCTAACCAAATTGGCTGACTGATGAAGTTGTTGCACACCATAGCTCGATTTGAGTTCTTCTCTCTGGACATATGATGAGAGTTTGATGCTATTGTTTCCATTCCAGGCAGGATATACTACTGTGCTTCTACCAGACACTTTTGTATCCGAGGCAATTTTTCTTGACTGTGTTGTACCAAATATAACTCTTACAATAGATCGTATTGCTTGTTGGTTTCCCACACTTTACGTTAGAACATATACATGGTATATTCATTGTAGTTTGTTAGTGAACTTGAGAATTTTATTCTTTTTAGGACAGTATTCAAATTTTTATGCTTGTTATAATGAGAATTGAATAATGATCCAAAATTGTGTTATGTAGTATCTTGGTGTTTAGTTTGTATGGTTTGACCAGAATTGAAGCCATTACTTTCTTCTTTGTTTTCTGTGAAGAAGTATTATTGATTTATTTGTGAAGTGAATTTCATTTCTTGAATTACATTATCCATGATCAACGGAGTGCTTTTATTTTGGGTGGGATGAAATGTCATAAATATTCATAAATTAGTCTTATCTGTGTTTCTAGAAAGAGGTAATTGTGTTTGGAATTGCATAGTTGGGAAGATATGTTTTACCTTTCTTGGCATTACTATTTTAGAAAACCATAGTTATCTTTCACAGTAGTATGGTATGAAAAAATTGAAAGAAAGAAAGAGAGAAAAGAAGGGTGAGCTGCTGGTGGTGATAGCAGGACCAGGACTGGAAGCTGCAGCCATTGCCTCCCTAGGTGCAGGAAGGAAGAGAAGGAGACAGGAAGAAAGAAATAGAACAAGGTGGAGAGAATGAGTGACAGAAGAGGTAACTGCAGAGCAGCATGGCTGTTAAAGGATGCATCATCCAGGAGACATGTGGCCAGATTTGAAGAGTAAATATTCTACAAGATTGGGAAAAGATCAATTGTAACCACCACAGTAATGTTATTTTTTAGTTGTTTTCCTTGCACTTAAGATCAATCTGCACTCACAGAGTGTTGTCAAGCACTTTCCAACCATTGCCTTCGATTTTCTTAGGATTTTTATCAGTTGTTGATGGATAGCACACAGGCCTTCTGATGTGCAAGCTAATTGCTTCAATGGTCAACTTAGAAAGAGAAATAAATGTTGAATGTTGAAAAATCTTCCTGAGGCATTACTTCAGAAAAGATGGACAAGAGAAGGCTGCCTTGGTAATTGTTGTGATCAACTTTTCTAACTTTTGGCTAAGGACACTGTTTTGGAGGTGAATTACTTGGATGATTTTAAAGTGCTTACAGATTCAACAAGTAGGTTGCAATCCATGGTTTGTGACTTCTGCCTTTCATATTGAAACATCATATCTTGTATTCATTTCACTTTGGAACAAATAGTTTTTACTATTTATCTGTGAAGAAGGTATCTATGTTGGTATTTGTGGGTACAGGTACATTGTGGAAGATCTATGAGCTCTAATTTTTTTGAAAGAAACATGATGCAGCTGTGCCTCATGAATGACAAATAACTCTTCAGTTAACTAGAGATGTATATTACAAATTAAAACTTGGGACAGCAACAGGGTGGATGATTAAACAGGAAACTAGCATTTCATGAATGGTATTGATTACTCATGCAGGACATCCATTCGGTATATTTGTATTTTGACTACCACTTACTCAGTTATAAAAAAAATATTTTTTATTTATATTTTTATTATTAAAATTTTCAATGAAGCATACATGTATGAGGTTGTCCATCCAAGTAAGCTGCTGCATTCAACTGTTTTTTTATTTTTATTTTTATTTTTATTTTTATTTTTAAGAGATGTATAAAATTTACTTGACCTCCCTCAAGAGAAGTAAATGAATTTTAAATTACTTAAATTTAAAATAGTTATTATAATTTATTTTAAATAGAAATTTACTTGTTTTTGGGAAATAAGTTTTTTAAATTAAGAAATCAACTTTTTATTTTATTTTATAGCATTTAACTAACAAAGTAATAATAGAAAAAATAAATTATTAGGAAGGAACTCCATGTAATTATTTGAAAATGCAGGGACATATTAGCCACAGCGAGGGGCCCAATCCATTCAACATTCGTCGTGGCCGAAGAAGTATTTTAAACCACCACACGAAAAAATTTCTCCTTAGAAATATCTCTTCTGTACGGTGTTTGTGTGGCCTTGTCTCTCTGCTTCGCTCTCGTTATCTTCTCAAGTTTCCATTTTCTGGATTTCCAGTGCTGTCTGCAAACACGCCCGCTCGTTCTTTCTGTACTTCGGGTTTCCTTTCTATTAGTTATCTTACAAAGTTGGGGAGGTTTATCACCAAGTTGGATGCGAACCTATTCTTTTTTTCATTCTTATTTCTTTCACTAACAGTTGTATTGGAGACCAGAGCTACGCATTTCTCGATTTCCTCCTTTTAGTTTCCCAAATTCAGTTCAGTTGTACGCGACCCCAGCATTCCCTATCGTTCTTAGTCGATGCGATTTCTTGATATTGGGTAAAGGATGGCTTCGACGCCGTCCATGTCAGGTGGGTGTTGTTGTTGAGCCATTTTCAGAAAGAGAGAATTGATAAGTGTTGTTCGTATTCTCATTTCTTTTCCTTTCATGTTTGGCTTCTGAGCCATATGTAATTGTCATGGAACATGCAGTTTCTGTGGAATGTGTGAACCTCTGTAAGCTTTCAAAAGGGGACGGTACTGGAAGATTCGAGTGTAACTCTCTTTCCTGCGCGTGGAAAGCTCCCAGAGTATTGACAGGCTTTCTTGCCAGCACGACACAGTCTCAGAGCTCCTTGCAAGACGTGAGACCCAACGGTGGCCGCAGAAAGCTCCATCATAAAACCGTAAGTTCGCAAATCGTGACTTTTGACACTCCTGCATCCAATTTGAATATTTTATTTTTTTGTTTATTTAATGCTAGCTATCCTTTCAGCGATTTCAGTTATTATTCTTTTTTTTCCCCCTAATTGGTTGTCAACCGTTGCGATTCGGTGATATCATTTCATATGAAAGAAGAAAAGTCACGAAGAGCGTCGCTATGGTCGTTTCATCTGCTTAATTGGCTTTACAATGATAAAGTGGATGGGAATGGGTCTCCTGTGGGGCCGCTTGTTTTCCTTGTTATCTCGAAGATGTATTGACCCACTCAATTGGATTCCATTGTGTCAGCAAAGTGAATTCCATACTGCTGTTTCTTCAGCTAAACCTTTTAGGTGAGACTCTAGGAGTTGGAATTTTATGAAGTTCCTCCTGCAATTAGCTGACAACTGTCCTGAGACAGGAGTAGGAGTGGAGGGAGCACAGCATGGAGTTGGGGCTTTTTGTGGCTGCTTCGAGGCCAAAGTGAATGATCGGTGGTGTGGAACAATGCTTTTATGGAGAAAGGGTTACACATTCTGAGGTCGTTTAAGAATCTAGGTTGGAGTCAGGAGCATCTATTCTTGAAATTCATTTGAGGAAAATGCTTAAAGTATGGTGTTCTATATAGTTTTGTGGCTGATTTTCCTTCTTTGATAAATACCACAAAAGGAAAAGAAGCAGCAATGCTTAAATAAGAACACTAGAAATGAACTGTCTATTTGAAATCTTGGGTCCGTCATAGTTTCTGTACTGTTGTATTGACTTATATTTAAGAGAGTTGATGTGTAGCACAAGTTCTACACCTGAGCCTCCTACAAGCGTTTAAATTAAATTCTTGATAGTTAAAAGTTCTCTTGCTAACTGTATGGTGGGAATTGGTGTCAAGTGTAAGAGGATTTAGAAGGGATCATGAACATAGCCATGGGTATTTGATTATGCTTGGATTCACGAATATATTTCCCTACATTCATGTTTTGTGCCTACCTCATAAGATTACATAGCCATGAGCATGGTTCTATTGTTTGTTGAGACTTTAAGATTACATAGCCTGGGGTTCAGTTGCTCTACAAGTTAGATTGGTCACGTTCTCTTGTTCCTGTTATACAGTTTCTTTTCTTTTTCATTTCTTTACTTATTCGAGATGGTTTACTTATTCTTGTCTCGGTATCAATACCAAACTGCTTTTTTTAGTCTGGCTGGAGATGTGAAGATCCATATGTTGGTGACTGGATCTCCTTGGAAGCTGTGGAAATTTGTATGCCTAGTAGAGTCCTCAAAGCACAGTTTTTTTCTTTCAATTGTAGAGAATGGAAGCTGAGCTGTTCTTCCTCATGTTCTTCAGAAACCTCTGACAAGATTTCACCTGAGACATTATGGGAGGTTGTTGAACTCTTTTCAGAATCTATGATCTACTTTATTCTCTTTCTAGAAGTTGTACATAATCCCTAATTTTAATACATGTCTTCTTGTCAATCTTTAATTTTCTCTCCTATTTCTTCACATGTCTAGGATCTAGAACCAATTATCTCGTATCTTCCTCCAGGAAAGTTGAATTTGGTAAATAAAGCTTTGAAGGTATCTTCTGTCTCTTACTGCATTCCTATTCTATAATTGGATTTTCTGTGGCTTTCACTTTTTTTAGCACACTAAGGCACTCTGAGTGACAGTATATGCAAAAAATATGTATTTGGACTGTACTGTGCAGCTAGCCTTCGAGGCCCATGATGGACAGAAAAGACGAAGTGGAGAACCCTTCATCATACATCCAGTTGAAGTTGCACGAATTCTTGGGGAACTTGTTAGTAGAAATTCAAGCCTACTGGTTTACTTATTTTAATGTTATATATAAGATTTTGTTTTAAATGGTTTACATATAAGATTTTAATGCAAGTGCGAGGGGAATTTTGAAATTCTGCCAATTTGATGGTTTATGAATGTGTTACTAGGAGTTGGATTGGGAGTCAATTGCTGCTGGATTACTGCATGATACAGTTGAAGATACACATCTTGTTACTTTTGAAAGGATTGAAAAGGAGTTTGGTAGTGCTGTGTGCCGCATTGTGGAGGGAGAAACAAAGGTGCTTATTGTCTATCCATTCATTTATAGAATGGTCATGTAGAAGATATACCTTTGTCAGATTTGGACATATTTCTTCTGCCTTAATCTTTTAGGTGTCCAAGTTGGGGAAACTGCAATGCAAAAATACAACTGATTCAGGCCAAGATGTTAAAGCTGATGACCTGCGGCAAATGTTCCTGGCTATGACGGAAGAGGTTCTCTTTCTCTTCTAATAATTAGTCACTTCTTATCTATTTTATTATACCTATGGCAATGTGTAAGATGAAATGCTATGTGTAAAAAAAATCCTTGGCTTGTTTCAGGTTCGTGTCATCATAGTGAAACTAGCTGACAGGTTACATAACATGCGGACACTTTCTCATATGCCTCCGCATAAACAGGTAACTAGTGTTCCTGCAAAATTTCAGACTCACAAATGCGCCTTTATGCACATAAGAATGTTCTTACTCTATGGTAATTCTTTTTACGTCACTTGCTGCATATGCAGTCGAGCATTGCACTGGAGACATTACAGGTTTTTGCCCCTTTGGCGAAGCTACTTGGTATGTACCAGATCAAGGTATGGCCAGATAAAAAATGTTTAATATTCCAATCTTATGTAGGTTTGAAAATTTTGTAAAAGTAGTTGACTTATGCACCAGTTTGATGGACCACCATTCAAGATTTGATTTTGCACTATTCTTTTTAAATGCTCATTTGATAGTTAGTCTCATCCAAACAATGTTGTTTATCTCCTTACCTTACATCTTTATCAGTTAATCTTCCTCCTTGTATGTGTTGCTTGCTGTTATTAAGTCATGGTAATAATATCTGCAATCCATTTCAGTCAGAACTTGAAAATCTATCTTTCATGTACACAAATGCCCATGGGTATGCGGAGGTTAAAAGGAGATTAGGGTCCCTTTATAAAGTGCATGAGAA
This sequence comes from Aristolochia californica, assembly GCF_029961685.1. Classification (NCBI taxonomy): domain Eukaryota; kingdom Viridiplantae; phylum Streptophyta; class Magnoliopsida; order Piperales; family Aristolochiaceae; genus Aristolochia; species Aristolochia californica. The sequence continues at coordinate 44,459,465 of NW_027181992.1, read as the reverse complement.
GGAATTTTTGGAGGTAATCCCTTGTATTTAGTTATATTTTTGGAAAGCCTCTCAATGTAAATTTGAAATAGAAATTTCCAGGGAATCAATCAATTATTTCTTTAGTACTAGTTTTGCATGTTCTCTGCTTTCTGAGATCTTTTTCCCATTACAGGCCAAAAGAATTCTTACACAGAAACTTGATGAGGATCAATTTCTTGACCTTATGACCTTGAAAACAGAAGTGCGCTCAGTTTGTAAGGAACCGTATAGGTAAGGGCTCATACTGCTTTGCACATTAATTGCAACCTTTCTGCTACTGAACTAGGTAATTTATGTTTTCTTCATTATGTTTATTGGAAATTATTTATTTAATTATTTTATGGTTGGAAACTGTTTATGGGTAATGAATATTGGCCGAAGTAATGGGTTTTCCCTGATAGTAATGGTTGTGGGTCAACCCAGTTGATAGTTTTCTTGGTGAATTAATCTTTTAAATACATGCAAATTAAGACACTTTGGTCTACTATCAGTAGAACATTTACTAGTTTGAGCTTGTCTAAATTTAGAGCTTTTCATTTCTCGGTAATAGGTTGGGTTTGTTGTTAACTAAATTTTAAAAATTATAAATTTGAGAGAAGAAAGAGAAAAAAGAAGTGGCGAGATATGGAGAAGAAGGCTGCGTGAATAAGCATTACCATTTTGGGGGGAAAAACCCCTAATCTTTTTCATTAAACTTAAGTGAGTCATTACAAAAAAACACAAATATCCCTCATCATGTATGCGTCTACAACAACTTCTATGAAGGCTAATGAATCACATCTTTGTCCCTTCTAACTACTGCTTATAACAAGACAACCTTGATTGACTCTAATGACTCAACTATCCACTTGTATATGATTAAAATACCCTGAACTTTAATACTCCCCCTAAAGCTAGGGCATATATATTGTTAGAAGTAAGGGGCATTTTAGTAATTTCACATGTGATTAGTTTTTCAATATTGTAGTCAAACAAATGAGTAGTTTAAAGTTGGTGTGGTTTAATTTGTAAATTCTTGGAGCTTTAAAGCCTTTTATTTATTTATTGGTATATAAGTTCTCTTATGAGGGGCATTTTTGTCAAGTTTTAAAATCACTTAAGTGAGATTAATAAAGGAGGATGGGTGTCATGTTGCAAGGGGGCTGTTCGCCTTAACTACTTAAGTACCAAAGGCTGCTTTTGGTTTCATGACTTTTCTCCCATCGAATAGGTTGCACCTCGCAGGCCTATTTTCTCCTTTCACCTTCTTATATTCTCTCTCATCTCTTCAATCTATCTTCCTTTTATCTATTTACATATATCAAAATAACCCCAACTTGTTACAAAATTACTAGGACTTCCTGAATATGTCTTAATCTGATCAGTAAAGGAACTAGGTTAATAGAGAAGAAGGCAACGAGTGAGAGAAAGAGTGAGGAGGAGGGAAGGAGGATTAGGTTAAGTGACATCCTAATCCTCCCTCTCAATGTATTTATAATAATGAGAGAGTCAATAATTACATCATTACCCTTTACCCTAAGGAAGGAGAAAAAGGGAAAAAATCAAAAGTAATTTACATCATGCCACTACTACGAGCTTATTTTCCAACAGATCCGATTCGGGTTCACAAGGTGCTCCGTGGACCATTCCATATTTGTGAAGCATATCGAGAAAGGTGTGGTACTATTTGCTATGTACGTGGATGATATTATTTTGATAGATATTTATAGCATCAGTCAAGTCAAACACAAGATATGCGGTGAATTCAAGACAAAGGACTTGGGACTCGTTTGAGTACTTCCTTGGTATTGAGGTTCTTCAGTCCAATCATGACATTCTCTTATCACAAATGAAATATGTGCTTAACTTGCTTAAAGAAACAGGAATGATGGGATGTCGTCTTACTGACACCCCTATGGAGACAAATATGGGGTAACTACTTTTCCATTGATCTCTACATCATTTACAAAATGGCAATCAACCTCTATGTTGGGTTCTATTGTGAAATATAGGGTTATTAGCAATAAAAATTACAACTTGATTGTTGCACTTCAACACCCTAGATCTTTGAAGTCAAAGTTGAATTTTTTTCAAAACTGATTTTACCCTCATAAGTTCACTCATAGTGTGAGCCATCATACGGTACTCGCCATTTGCACTTAATTGAGCCACAACATTTTGTTTTTTTCTCTTTTAGCGTATGACGTTTTCTTTAACAAACACACACAACATACTTGTAGTGGACTTTCTATCTACCTTGGGACCAGTGTAGTCTTCATCAGAATATTTAATAACATCTAAGTGTACATGTGGTTTATAGAACAACCCTTTACCTGGTGCTCCTTTTAAATACTGCAGAATTCTATGATTTGCCTCAAGATGAACCTTGTAAGGATTCTCTATAAATTGACTCACCATGCTGACAGAGAAAAGAAATATCTGGTCTTGTTATTGTTGCATAAATCAACCGATCAACTAGTCTCTTGTACATTGTCTTGTCTTTCGATAAAGGACTTTCATCATCAAACAAATTATGACTGACTTCCATGGGTGTGTCTATTGGTCTAGCTCCTAAGAAACCATACTCATGCAACATGTCAGTAAAATATTTTTGTTAGGATAACACTATACCTTATTTGCTCTTAGCAACTTCAATTCATAAAATAATATTTTAGACATCCAAGGACCTTGGTCTGAAAATGTACTTTGACATACTCTACTTTTTTAATTCCCTTAATATCACTTTCGGATTGCACAATATCACCTACATATACCACCAAAACAACAACTCCAGAAGATTGATACCAAACAAAAGTGAGTGATCACAATGATTTTTTGTAAAACCAAAAGACTTGACTACTCTATTGAATTTGTCAAACCATGCTTTTGGACTTTGCTTCAATCAATAGATGGATTTATTCTATTTACACACCTTCTCGTTTTCCCTTGATCAACATACCCAAAAGGTTGCTCCATATAAACCTCTTCCTGTAAATCACCATGCAGAAATGCATTTTAATAATCTAATTGATAAAGTGGCTACCCTTTATCCATGACAACAAAAATTAAAATCTGAATAGTATTGATTCTGGCAACTGGAGAAAAGGTACCGAATACATCAATCCCATAAGTGTGAGTGTAGCCTTGGCAACCAATTGTGCCTTATAGTGCTCCATTGTACCATCAACATTGTATTTAATTATAAGCCCAATGACACCCCACAATAGCAACATCTGTTAGAGGATCAACCAAAGTCCAAGTCTTTCTAGCTAGTAAACATCCATTTCTTCATCTATAGCTTTCTTCCATTCTAGAGAATACAAGACATATTGTACCTTATTTAGCAATCAAGACAAGGACACAATAAAGGCCTGAAATTGAGGAGAGAAACCATGAAATGAAACATATTTAGGAATAGGATATCTTGTACCTTTTCAATGGGTAATTGGGAGATGAAAGTCACTGAAGGCAGGTGTAAAATTGAGTGGAAGTGAGAGAATAGAGAAGAAAGAGGAAGGAGAGAAGAGAATTTAGAAGTGCTGCAGTGTGCAACACTCTTCTCTGAGGTCAAAATTCGACTTTTCCCTTTAGTAAATAAGCCACTTAAATGAAAACTACTACACTAAGAAGTGTTAAGAAAAATGACTAATTATAAGGCTAAGCAATAGGCCTCCTAAGTGGCTAGTAATTTTGGGATGGAACCGGGTTCAACCCAAGAGTGATATCGAAGTAGGTTGTGTGTGTTGGCTTCTCAGGTTATTTATGTTGTTTGGGCTCCATGAGGTGATAGTTAGGTTGTTTGTGTGTTATGGATACGTCGCAAGCCTGTTATGTGTAAGCTTGGATGTGAAGGGGAGTGTTGAGTGGGAGAAAGTCTCAGTTTGACAAGTATTAAGAAAAATTATTCAATTAGAAGGTTGAGCAATAGCCCTCCTAAGTGATTAGTCATTTGGGGATGGAACTGGGCTCAACCTAATAGCAGGAGTCATAGATTTGGAGGAAGAATGCATGGGCAAATCAGTAGTGAGGGGATCTTGTACCTGTGTAGGATCATTGTTGTTTGGCTGCTTAGTATACCTGTAACGGCTTAACAGCAGATGGTGTGGAAGATACAATGGAGTTATCCATCATAGGAGAAGGTAAAGGGCACTCAAATGAGATGCCATGTATTGAGGTAGAATCAGAATACTCTGAAAAATATGGTGTACCTTCAAAGAAAGTCACATCCGAAGATATGTATGTCTTCTTGTGTTTGGGATCATAATTTTGAAACCTTTCTCTTGGATAACCAAGAAATACACTCGTAATTGCTTGAGGAGATAACTTAGTAGTAGTAGAACTAACTGAGTGGACAAAATACATGGAGCCAAAAACACGTGGAGTGACTTCAAACAGTTTACAAGTAGGTTTGAGTACTTGCATAGGCACTCTGTCCTCCCAAAATAGAAGAAGACATTCAGTTGATAAATTAGCAATATGTTGAAATGGCATCACTCCAAGAGGATTGGGAACATTCATATGAAATAACATAGTATGTGTTACGTCCAATAGATGCATATTTTTCCTATCTACAACCTCATTTTGTTGGAGGGTTGTAAAAAGAAGAAGATTGATGAATAATCCCATAACTTGCATAGAAAGAAGAGAATTGATGATTCATGAATTCAAACCCATTATCTAAATGCAAGAATGAATTGAAACACCAAATTGATTTCTTATTTCATTAAAAAAATTGACAAATACGTCAAATATTAAAGACTTATCCTTCAGAGGTACACCTAAGTAACTCGACTTTAATCATTTATAAACATAAAAAAATACTTTAAAACCAAACACAATGGGAACCTTATATGGGAAGCATACATTTGAATGAATTAATTCAAAAAGACTTTGGCTCTGACTTCTACTTGAAGGTAAAGAGCTTCTGTGGTGTTTCCCAAGTTGATGTGACCAACACTCAAAAGATAAATCTGAAAGGAGAGAAGGTAGAAACTGATGAAGCTTCAAAGGAGATGGATATCCCAACCAAAGATGCCACAAGAGAGGTGTCAAAAAATCTAGGTAGTATGGCCCCATTGATTATAAATTGATAGGGAACTTTGGGATGTATAAAACAAAAGACAAGGAGAGCTTCGTGGAATTGGATCTGTGCGTCGTCGTGCCTCAGTTCGGGACCTCCTTGCCTCTACCAAGGCAAATGCTGCTATTTTTCAAGAAACCACAACAACTTCTCTGCCCCTTGGATATATCCGCGAGTTGTTGTGGCTTCTTAAGGAGCCTGGATGGATTTTTGTGGATGCGATTGGATCGGCTGGCGGCATTTTGATGGTGTGGGAGACTAATACCTTTGAGGTGCTCGATCGTTGTTGTGGCACTTACTTCCTTGGAATCAAGCTGAGAGACAAAGGATCGGGGAACATTTGGTGCCTTGTGGTTGTGTATGGTCCTACTAGACACCATGAGAGACATCTCTTCTGGGATGACCTTTTGAGGACTTGTCAGAGGTGGCTCATTCCTCTGATGCTTGCGGGGGATTTCAATGTTACCCGCTTTTGCCATGAGAAATCCCCACCCTCCCAGAGAATCACTTCCTCCATGAGGCTATTTGCAGTTGGGATCTTGATGAGGTTACCCTATCTGGGAAGACCTTCACTTGGTCAAATGGCAGACAACCCCCCGTCCTCTCCAAGTTTGACCGCTTCTTTTCCAACAACTACTGGCTCCAGTTATACAGTAATGGCATAGGCAAAGTTCTCAATAGGGCTGTTTTCGATCATTTGTTGATTATGGTAGATACCCACTTCGGCAGCTGCCTCCCCCCCCCTTTTAAGATTCAACAATGCTTGGATGGCAAACCCCTCTATCCAGTCTTTCTAGGAGAGGATGGTCGTGGCTGGCCCTAATGGGTGGACTTTCCTAGCCAAGCCCAAGATGCTGAAGCTGTTGCTGCGATTCTGGGCCTCTGCGAGAAAGGCCTCTTCCTCAGCTGAGAGAGCTTCCGTCCTTTCTCAGATTTCCACTCTTGACTCTGAAGAGGAATCTAGAAACCTCTCTTCCTTGGAAGTAACCCAGAGATATGCCCTCCAAGGGCAAATGCAGTCCTTCGCTCATAGTAAGTTTGTTCACTGGAAGTAGCGTGCAAGATTTAAGTGGCTTGTTGAGGGGGATGCCAATACTAAATTTTTCCATGCAGTCGCCTCTGCACGGAGAAGAGCCAACCGCATCACCACGCTCAGCGTCAATGATGTGATTACCTCGGATCGATCCCTTATTTCAAACTGATTGGTGAACTTTTTTGCAGAATTATACTTTGATTGCAAGCCAGCTCGCCCTTTCTTCGAAAGGGTTCATTTTCAGGCTATTCCTTCGGCCACAGCTAGTTTCATCGAGCTCCCTTTCTCCAGTAAGGAAATTGAAAAAGTAGCATTGGGTCTTCCTTTGGATCGTGCTTCGGGTCCGGATGGTTTCAACAGGGAATTCTATTGCCGATGTTGGCCCTTCATCAGAGACGATATTACTTGCATGGTCCACTCGTTCTATCAGCATGGCATCAGATATAGGAGTATCAGAGCTTCGTTTATTGCCCTCATCCCTAAAAAAGAAGGGGCAGAACTTCCATTTGACTTCCGGCCGATCAATCTCACTACCAGTGCCTACAAGGTGCTTGCGCGCCTCCTTGCCAATTGCCTCAGGACTGTTCTCCCTATTGCCATTTATCATGGCCAGAGTGCTTTTATCAAGGGAAGAAATATATTAGATTCGGCCATGGCATGTCACGAGCTCATTCACTATTTTAAGGCTTTAAAGCTTCCCAGATTCATCCTAAAGCTTGATTTTGAGAAAGCCTTTGATAGAGTTAATTGGAAGCTTTTGGACACTGTCCTGAGGAAGATGGGATTCGGGGGAAAATGCGCTTTTGGATTCAAAGTTGCGTCTCCTCTGCAAGCTACTCCGTTCTTCTCAACGGAACGGTCTGCGGTTATTTTAAGGAATCCAGGGGAATCGGGCAGGGAGACCCCTTTTCCCTTTGCTCTTCAATGTGGTAGCGGAATATCTATCCTCTTTGATTTATTCAGCCAAGAATTTGGGTTGGCTCCTCCCCATGACGAACTGTGCAGCCTTTGATGTGCCGATCCTTCAGTTTGCAGACGATACCATTTGCTTTGGGGTTGGTACTATGGATTAGATCCGAAACTGTGTGTTGTATTGGGACTATTTGAATTGGCTTCTTGTCAAAACATTAATTGGAAGAAAACCACCCTCGTAGGCTATCATATCGACTCACCTGTGCTTCAGGGTATGGCTGACTATTTGGGGTGCTCAGTGGGAAATTTGCCAGTTATATATCTTGGACTCCTTCTTTGACTCTCGACCCTTGGCGACGCTTTGGTCCCCCCTTATTGAGAAATTTGAGAAGAGACTAGCTTCTTGGTGGGGCGAGCTTTTATCTACTGCAGGGCGACTCACTCTCCTCAAGTCTTGTTTGGCAGGACTGCCAAACTATTTATTATCCTTCATGCATTGTCCGGCCTCCGTTTGCAACAGAATTGACGCCATCTGTCGACGTTTTCTCTGGAGAGGATCAGAGGACACTTTCAGATATCATTTGGTGAGTTGGAAGGATATTTGTGTGCCGGGGTGGTTTAGGCATCTGGCCTACGAAGGAGATGAACAATGCCCTTATACTCAAATGGATATGGAACTTCAAGATCAAGCATAACAGCCTATGGGGAGATATGGTATCGATGTAGGGTGTTTATTTTGTTGGGCCTGCGAATTGGTACCCACTTTAATATCATGTTAACTAAGTGAAAGTGAAATTTAAATCAATTGGAACAAAAGACAAAGTAGTTTAACTTGGTTTGGCTTCAAAATCCCACAAAGGATGGAAAGAGGTTCAAAACTTTATTATACCAATTAATTTACCTGGTAATGTGACCTTTCTACATGTTTTGAGGAATTTTGACAAGGATCTGAACTCTGAAGTCCTCCAATTTTGGCAATCAATGCCAATCAATTGACTGACAGGCATTGATTAGTCATTCTCTTATTTAAACACATTGTACATACTCTAACTTACTGTGAAAACTCTATAGGCAGTAATATTGCTCTGAAGATTTACCCAATAAAACTCTTGCTTAAACTGCTCAATCTAAGAGGAGATATGCAAGGATGATTTTAAACCTAGCCAATGTAGCTGCTTGGGTGTATGACATGCATATGCCAAATGGAATGAACCAAAGTTCCATGAGACAAGTACTTTTTTTTTCTTTAAATTATATTCGACAAATGTTGGACCAACCATCTTTTATGGAGCAGAGCCTCAGCCAGTAAAGCGGCCCTATCCTAGAAGATAGGAGTGGCAAGATGAGAGTTCTGAGGTGGATGTGTAACCTTATTGAGAAAGTAAAATCAAAAGAATATATCACAGAATGTCTATGCATAGTACCTATTAATGAAACAAAAAAAAAGTCAGCTTTTTTAGATGGTTTGAGCATCTTCAATAGAGACCCAGTTATGCACCACTCAAAAAATGTCTGTTGTTGTTGGTTGATGGACCAACAAGAAATTGAGGAATTCTAGACATGATATAAAAGGAGAGATGAACAAAGACTTGAAGAAGGCTAACCATGTGAAGCAAATTATAAAGCAGAATAAGGATGAATTCATTTAGCCAAAAAACAACATATTTGGGAGAACCCTATTGATGATTATGATGAAGAATGTTGATGGCGTGATGACAACGATGACGAATATGATAATGATGATGATGATAAGTCAGCCTAAATTGGATGACAAATCTGGTCCTTCAAGCTCTTTTTACTTGAACTTCCAGAACTGATTCAGTTTTTTGCTCCTGTAAACTGACCATTAAAAGATCATGGGCTCCTGTTTCCTTTCATCTTCCATTGAAGATGTCTTAGAAATATGACTTGAATTAGATTTCATGTAACGCTATTTAAATTATGACATGGCTATCAGCATGTGTTATTCTAAAACAGGAAACCATCTTTATTTGTCATATGCTGATTACTTGAATTGCTTTTGCAGTATCTACAGAGCAAAGCTGAAATCGAAAATTTCAATAAATGAGGTCAATCAAATTGCCCAGGTTTGTCCTTGATTGTCTGCAAGCTTGATGTTTGAGCAGAGGGTGTTAGTTTATTTTCTTTCTCATCATCTGTTTAATATTTGATAAACAATTATCCTTTTGTGTATTAGCTTCGCATTATCATAAAACCAAAACCTTTTCTTGGGGTTGGGCCTCTATGTAGTGTACAGAAGGTGAGTCTTTCCCTTTGTTCGAATTTTAGTTAAATTATCTCCAAATCCAGATCTCAACCATATTTTTAATTCTCTTCTGCAGATATGCTACCATGTGCTTGGCCTTGTCCATGGAATCTGGACTCCTATTCCTCGAACAGTAAGTGGCTTGTAGGGACACAGAGATAGATACCTCTGTGTGCCTTAACACTGAAGATATAAAAGTTGAATGTGTTGTATTGCTAAGGCATTATTGTTTGTATTTGTCTTCATGGGGAATCTTTGGTGAGACAGTGCCTCATGGTCAGGATGCACCAATGTTAAGTTAAAATTTGAATTTATCCAGTAAACATCTGATTTTAATATTAGATGCATGTTAGTCAGTTTAACTTGCAACTATATGTGTTCTCAGACTGTTGCAATGCGAGAATGCTGCCTCACCATAGAATAATATTGCTATAAAGGGGTTTACAAATATCTAGATTTAGGGGGAGGAGGGGATGTGCGACCTGATCACCTTGGAAAGTGGGAGAAAGTGATACTAACCTCTGGAGGTGGAATCAAATTCTTAAAAGCCTTATTCTTAATAGTTAACTTTGGCTTTCAGTTGGGTAACATTTAAACCATGTAACTCCAAGCAAAACTTCATGGGAAAGTCATTCAATGTATGGCTTGCTCACTTCCAATGGCATTCAGACTCGGCACTCCCCCATCAAGTTTTCTACCATTCAGTAAAGTAAGATCTCAAGTGTGTGCATTTGTTCATCGGGAGCAAGAATTTATATGTTTACCAATCCTTTGGAAACAACTTCAGCTGCACTTTAATTTTAACTGATATATTTGATAAGAAAAAAATGAAGGCTCAGCTCTTTGGGTACTGATTTTAGAGATGGTAAAGGATGTTTCTTTGGATGTTTGCATCACTGGTTTCTAAGTATTGGAGAACTTGCTGTGAAGTTGTGAGCTGCATGTGTTTAAAAAAGTTGTTAGCTACATGTTAGAATTGTTTAGTCATTGTCGTTATCAGCAGCATGTTCTTATGATTTTAGCATCTAGTAATAGTATTCTCTTCCATCTACCAATCTCATGACTTTGTAATGGCATTAACAAATTAAACCTCATGACTATACCTGTTGGCATTAGACAGAGGGGCCATGAGAACATTTGGGCATAATTTAGAATTATTTAACATCCAGGAAAAGCCTTTGAATTAAGTTTCTTAACTTGGATGCCAGAAGAGAAAAAAGATAAATAAAAATAATAATACCAACTTGGTGATGGTCTTACATTTGCATATCCAGTTTTTGACAGGCATTTACTGTACCCATTTAAAGAGTGAACTTACACATTTTATCTTTGCCGTCGTAAGTTAAATTTCTTATTTCACTTCAATTTAGAATTTAACAACTTTCAATCGATCTTCTGGCAGATGAAAGACTATATTGCAACCCCAAAGCCTAATGGCTATCAAAGTCTTCACACTACCGTAATACCATTTTTATATGAGAGCATGTTTAGGCTGGAGGTTCAGGTGATTGCATCAAGCTCATTACTCACTGCTGTTAATTTAGTTTGCTGGCTTGGGTCTTATATCTTTAGGAATGATATTTAGTGATCACCAGGGCCAATAGTTTATAGTTGTTGGTACTATTTGAGGTTCTGAGAACGACTGGCTCTGGCTTTCTGATAATGCAATCTTTGTTGTTTATTTACTCATTCCAGATAAGGACAGAGGAGATGGATCTGATAGCAGAGAGAGGCATTGCTGCTCATTATAGTGGCAGAGGATCTGTTACTGGTATTGTTGAGCATTCTTCATCCAATGGCAGAAACTTGAGAGGGAAAACGGCTTGTATGAACAAGGTGGATATTGCTCTGAGGGTAAGGACATGTAGTTCTTTTGGACCTAGTTCTGTTATAGCACTCTTGTACTTAATCATTCAAACATTTTATTACCTATTTTGGATTTCATACTAGATTGCAAATCTCTTGTTTCTCCATCTGTAGATTGGGTGGCTTAATGCTATTAGAGAATGGCAAGAGGAATTTGTTGGAAACATGAGTTCAAGGGAATTCGTAGATACAATCACAAGAGACCTTTTGGGGAGTCGTGTCTTTGTTTTCTCACCAAAGGGGGAGGTAAGATTCGATAGAAAAAGTCATGTACTATATAATGGTTAACTGTGCGTATACCATGTAATCAATGTTGTTTCCCCTTTATGCAGATAAAAAACCTACCAAAGGGGGCCACTGTAATTGATTATGCGTATCTAATACACACTGAGATTGGCAACAAAATGGTGGCTGCAAAGGTATGGCAAAATCAGCAGTTTCTGTCGTACACTTGTGTTATCCATGCTATCAAAGGATGAGTTCCCCAAAGTGATGGGACAATTTAACAGCCACCAAAGGATGAGTTCCCCAAAGTGATGGGACAATTTAACAGCCACTGAAAATCAACTAGTTGATCGCATGGTTTCTCAAAAGAATACTGATGGTGTAGCTCACAGAAATAACTAATGGTTGATGGAACCTGTTCAAGTCTTGAAGCTGCATATTCCACCAGTTAATAAAAAAATGTACTCTTTCTTGGATGAAGTTGACAGTTTGTCCTGTTTGCAGGTCAATGGCAATCTTGTTTCTCCAATGCATGTACTTGCAAATGCTGAAGTTGTGGAGATAATTACATATAATGTTAGTTTATTTCTAACTCTACACGTGCACCTCGAATTTTTTTTTTTTTTCATTAGATTTTGCAGAGGTGTGATTGGTACCAGTTTCTAATTATTAAGGCTACATCATTGTGTTAGCAATGCTGGGGATGGCCTTTAGGTGGACTTACCAAAAAAACCTACACTAAATATGGTAGATGATAGCAACAGCACAGTGCTTGCTAAAGGTAAATTTTGATTATTCAAATGCTGGGGAAAGGATTTCTAGAGTGGCCAAACTATACTTTCCAAACAATGAGTGAAGCAGCCAAAGCATGGATGGATGGATTTTTACCCTGCAAATGTATCTTGATTTTATTTTTTTTCATTAGATTTTGCAGATGTGTGGTTGGTACCAGTTTCTAATTATTAATACTACATCATTGTGGTAGCAAAGCTGGGGACGGCCTGTAGGTGAACTTAACAAAACGTTGACCCTAAATATGGTAAATAATAGTGACAGCATAGTTCTGCTACAGCTATATTTGATTATTCAAATGCTGGGGTAAGGCTTTCTAGTAATAGAAACCAAGAATAATCCTTTAAGAGTGATCAAAGTATATTTTCCAAACAATGAGAGAAGCAGACAAAGCATGGATTGTGTACTGCATCAAGGTAATTGTAAAAATATGAAAATCTTTTCACAAATATGACAAGTACATTAGCAACAAGTAGTAACGAAATTTCAACATGTTATGAACTTAACAAAATGTATTTTGATTAGTGGGTGCTGCCGTCTGTTGCTTTGTATTATTGCAATTTATGGCTATGTGCTGTAACTGCAGATGTGAAGCCATTTTTACAGGATAAACGCGTGAATATCAATCTCTTCGTCATCCCTATTGTTGCTAATCTGTCTTTAATTATTATTTCCAGTCATAACATGCATCTAGGACAAAATAGATACTGAATGATGAAAGAAATGTTGCTCTTGAAATCATCATTTCTAGCTTAATATGAAACAAGATATGCATAGTGATTGTCATGCCAAAACATCTAGAACCACGATATGGCATATATCATTGCCGTTATTGCATCTATTCCATAAACAGATAGAAGAATTTGAATATTTTTTTGAGTGGCATGGCTTCTTTCAAAGATTTGAGGAAGTTAAATATGATGCAGAAGTCATCTTTCTCAAGGTGTGGCTCCTTTTTCCTTTACCATGATCTGATGATCTAATGTACTCTTTCCAGGGATTGTCGAATAAAACAGCTTTCCGGAGACATCAACAATGGCTTCAGCATGCCAAGACACGCTGTGCTAGACATAAGATCATGAAAGTAAGCTTGTCCTCATGTTTATATAGTTTGTCAAGTTGTGGTCTCTTATATTAAATCCACTGATTGAAACTCTGCCACATCATCCAGTTCCTAAGGGAGCAAGCTGCACTCTCTGCGGCAGAGATAACTGAAGATGCTGTAAATGATTTTGTTGCTGACATTGAGGTTGAGAAAGTACCTGAGAAGTCTCTTCTAGATTCTTCAAAAAATGTCTTTCCTAAAGAACACAAATCTATGTGGAGGAGAATACTCATGAATGTTGCTGAGTTCTCTGCCACTATGAAAAGTCATGAAAATGTCCTGAATGCACAAAATGGGATTGGAACTTCAAAGGTCAATGGAAAACACAACAACAGAGTGCAGCATATGAGTTTGAAAGTCAATGGTCAGCTATTATCACAAGGAAATGGAATTGCTAAGTTGACCGAGACCAACATTCCAGTGTACAGGGAAGTCTTGCCTAGTTTGGAAAGTTGGAAAGCTGGGAAGATTGCCTCTTGGCATAATGTTGAAGGTCATTCAATCCAATGGCTATGTGTAATATGCATTGATCGCAAAGGTGAACTCTCTCTCCCTCTCTCATTTTGGCCTATTCATACTTACAAAACCCTTGTTTTTAGAATAAAATAGAATTTTCTCTCTCGCATTTTATATCCCTGCTTAAATTTTCTCAGGCATGCTTGCTGAAGTTACATCTGCGTTGACAGCATTTGGAATCAGTGTATGTTCTTGTGTGGTATGTGTTCTCTTACTCATTATTCTTTAGGATTAAATTGTCCTGGTCTCCATGTTAAATTATATGATGTACTTCACCATTATGCCTTCTGGTCATTTTTATTATATAATTGGTGAATTTGACCAATAATGCTTGAAATCAACAGGCAGAGATTGACAGGAGAAGGGGTATCGGTGTTATACTGTTTCACATTGAGGGTAGCCTTGAAAATGCATGCTCCAATGTGGATTTGATCCCAGGGGTTTTGGCCTGGTCTGTTGGCTGTAGCTGGCCAAGCTCTTTTGACAACCATGAGTTCCTGGAGTGTTAGTACGTGGAACTGCGAAGTGTGCAACAAGCTAGTCTCTTGGGTTGGAGACTACAAGATGTGGCTTCAAGTAAAATTTTGCCCGCAGGAAGACTCAAAATTTATCATCATGCATTTTTTATTTTTTATTGAGTTAATATGTTTAAATTTGCGAGGAATAATCCATGAGCCGCAAATGTAGAAGTCTGTGGAACGAGAAGAGTGTATATAAAGAGAGCAGAGACAAGTTATACGAATTCTTGTTGATACCGTAATGACATCCGAAGTAGTTAATGAGAAGAATAACAATGACACTGTTGGTTTTTTCCTTGTTCTTTATGTTATTTTGTATATTTGGCCTGGTAAGTTGTGGAACCTAATCAAAGGGGTTAGGACTTCGGATCTTTTTTTTTCACACCAATAAGAAGGGCTTGTCGGCCCACTTTATCTTGCACCTGCGAGCATGAAGTCAGTGCATCAACTCCCTGGAGAGCAAATTCTTCAAACCAGCTACCAGTTTCACCTTCTTTAGCCTATCACAGCTTGCTCTCAGCCCAAGCTCGAAACCTTCCAATGACAAAGGGTCAGATGCTGCATTTTCACGTCCTGTAGGCACCTCATATTCCCTAGCATCATGCACAAACTCACATCCGAAACTTGACAGTATGAAATATTTATCTGATCATAAAACTCTAAGGTCGCACCATTTTAAAGTAAACACCTGTCTGAGGATTTTTGCATACTGAGCAAGTGCCAAAAAGCCCATATCATCTACTCAGTAGCATCGCTTCATTTCCAATTGGGTTAGACCTGTACATCCCATGGCAACTGCAGCCAATCCCTTACCTGTTACTTTCATAACATTCCTCATTTCTAAGTCGGAAAGCTCCTCTAATAAGCTCAAATACTTGATCCCTTCATCTGTTATTTGTCCACAGTAGCATATATTTAGTTTCGTCAACCTCCTGCACCCACTTGCTACTGAAGCTAACCCCATATCACCTATACCAGTGCATCTACAATGGAGATATTTAACTTATTAAACAACACGTTGTACTTGTCAAGCTAGTCAGTCACCTGTATAAATCAAAGTTCACTAAGGTTTTTGAAGTTGAATCCAATATGGGTCAGTCCCCTATCAGTAGGGGCAAAGGCCTAGTTTCAAGTCCACTAGTTCAGAACATTTAGATAAGCACTTCAATCCTGGAAGCAGATGATTCTTTGAAATTCAATCAATGGCACGGACAAAGATCAATAGCTCTTCTTTTAAAGGTCAAAATTATTACCCGTGTCATTTACATTTCAATCTGTGAGATCTAGCTCCCTTAGAGATGAGCAACAAGTTGCAAGCCTATCAAATCCTGCCTCTGCGATAGAACTGCAGGACTCCAATCTCAGATTCAGAAGCTTCTTAGACGTGTTGGCGATGGCCAGAATGGCATCATCTGTGATAGCACTGAAGCAAGTAAGATCAATGCTCTGCAGTCGGTCAGTCACAACTGCACCAACACCTTCATCAGTCACACCCTTGCATTTGCTGAGTCTAATTTCAACCAAGCTTTTTACAGTTATGACCAATGGTTTGCAGAACTGAAGCAGACAATTGAAGACCGTCCAATCTTATTGAGCTCAGGCTCTCCAATTCCTTCAGATTTACAAGAAAGGGTGTTGACAACTCCTCCAAACCAAAATAATTTTTTTTTTCAACAGTTAATAGAACATTCCAATCATGATAAGCCAAAAAAAAAAAAAAAATCATAGTTAATACGACCTTCAACTCACGGGAACTGAGTGACGATCTGTGATCTGGTGAAGACGTCGGTGTCCTTTAATCACTGAAGCTAACCCAGAGGGAGTCAACTTTTTGCTCCTTGATATGTCGATTCACTGACAAGAAGGAATCAAATAGCAGGTGAGTACATGAAGCTGCATTGTATGTTGCCTAATTATTTTTCAGTGATTCCGTACTTTCTTGTTTCATTCTTTCATTTTAGAGTGAGATAGTTCTTTGGTCGGCTCAAAAGACAGTGCTAGTGAAATAAATAGTAAAAGGCGAGGTTAGCTATGCAGGTCATGATTATAGTTTCTCCAATGTTGGTTATTCAAAGCAGATCTGAAATACAACAAATGTGATTAGAACAAATTTCTTTTCGAGACACCTTTCACATAACAAAAAGATGAAGACATTCCCTGCATAGAAATCCTCAAAAAACAGATGCTCGGGCCTCGGAGAGAATTATCAATTTCACTGAACGATATATTTCTTTTCTGCGTGGGAAACAACTAAATCCCAAATAAAGAAGAAAGAGGATCACCTTGAGAGAAGCATTCCCGTTCTTCAGAAAATTCATACCATCGTCGTCCAGGTTTGAGCATCCAACCATCAATAAAGACTCCAGCTTTCTTAGAGAAGATTTGTATTCGATATCTGCAATAAGAAAAAGCAGGTTTTACCATTTCATAAAGCAGCGAAAACGCGTGCATTTTCTAATCGAAATTTGCCGTCCAGAAGTCTGGAGATTCTTTTTTTTTTTGTTTTTCAGTTAGAAAGCTACCGAGGAGCGAAATTTAGAACATTGAGATAAGAAATGTCAAAAAATTTCAAGTCGCGGCACTTCTTTGGAGAGAAGAATGAGACCTAGATCATAAATTTCCAGACACCGATTAGGGGTGGCTTCGAACCTAGCCGGCTCGTAAGCTGCTCGGTTCAATTTGTTATATATCGAACTCGAGCTCAGAAATAAGTTCGTTTAGATTAACAAGCCGAACTCAAGCAGAGCCAGGTTCGGTTCGTAGGCTCGCGAATTGGCTCGTTTTAACGAGCGGCGATTCGGGAATCTGGGGCAGTTCTAAAAAAAATTTTGGGAAAGAGAGTCCCATCTCTTCTCTTCCGTCCTACCGTCTAGGAACCCATACTTCTCTACCATTTCAGCATGACTTTCTCGCAGAAATCACTATCCGTCAACGGGTATTCATGGGAAACGGGGGATTTTGGTCTTCAAATCCCTCGTTCTCCCTCTCACTCTCCGATTCCTCAATCTCTGTCAAAAACTTCGATTTTTTCGTCTTCCTCTGCGATTTCTTCCTCTTATATCTTCTTCCTCTTCGATTTCTTCATCCGAAGTTCTTTCTCACCGATGAACGAAAGCCACGATCCAACGGGAGGTAAGATTTTTATTTAATGTTTTTTTTTTCGTCGCCGACCTAACCCTACAAAATCTCTAACTCTCGCTTTGTTTCAGCAGTGATCCTTCGTTCTTTGAAAGGTTTTGGAGATATCCCCGAACGGCGAACACTATCTATTTTTGTAAGTGTTGATTTTTTTTTTCATTTTTATCTTTTGTATGTTTTCTTCCTTTGCGATTTCGGAATTGATTTTTGTTTTTCATTTTTGTCTTCTGTACGTTTTCTTCCTCTGCGATTAAGTGTTGATTTTTTTTTTCATTTTTATCTTTTGTACGTTTTCTTCCTCTGCGATTTCGATGTTGATTTTTTTTTTTTCATTTTTATCTTCTGTACGTTTTCTTCCTCTGTGATTTTAGTGTTGATTTTTGTTTTCATTTTTATCTTCTGTAAGTGTAGTTAGCCTTTGGTTGACAGGACTCTAGGATTCGTTGTTTATGTTCCAGATAAAGTTAAATACATCATTTTAATCGTTTTTTTACTTTTTTTTTTCAATCAATAAGTTTATCTCGTATCTATTTTCTATCATTTGGTTTTTTTTAAGCATGAAGAGAATTTAGCAGACCATGTAGTTGATTATTATCTTATTACTCACAGGCCTAAACTTTGACCTTCCAATTTCCACCCATATTGCTATCAGCAGTATTGGTTTTAAATGCATAAAATTTCTGTTCTCTCTTAAGAATTTGTTTAAGCTGAAAAGGATCATTCATCCTTTGCTCGACATTGCATTATGTACTGTCGTCATTCATATGTTGTCCTACATTTGGTATCCTATACGATTTTCCTGTGGACAAAGTCTCAAAGCCCTTCTTCTAGTCACAATATGTGGATTATCAACATTTTCAATGTACAGTGCACATCTACTTTTGCTAGTTCGCTACTTATATTGATCTCTGTTCATATAGATTGTGTCCATATTAATTATATTTTATCTGGTAGTGGACTTTTTTATCCAAAATGCAATGATTAGTCTTTATCTTTTTTCTGCAGCTTCTATTGTGACTTGGTTTTGTTTTTTTTGTTTTTTTTTAATAAGTTGAGAGAATTAAAATTACGATAACATGCTCTTTGAAGCAATTGTGTAGACAAAAATCATGTCCTAACTACAAAACTGTAAAAAAAAAACCTATCTGGTGTGATCAGATCAGAGCTTGTTCTTTCTTCATGTGTCTTTTTGTTATTCCTATGGAACTTTTCCTATTCCTAAATATAATATTGTGGTCCATAAAACAACCATAATAATTAAATTGTTGTTCACCAAAACAAAACTTTTTTTATGCATATGGAACTCAACCCAATTGTGTTATGTTAGACTAGTAACAAGTCTAGTAAGCATGTATTCTTCATACATATTAGATTAGAACATTTCAGAATACAGTACATAATTTTTATTTTTAGACCCAATATTTCGTTGAATTGATACGTTAGATACAAACGGATGTAAATTGTCTCTCTTTTTTGCAATCGATTTTTATCCTTCCTCTTCGATTTCTTCATCCGAAGTTCTTCCTCGTTGACGAGACGAAAGCGACGATCCGACGGGAGGTAAGATTTTTATTTATTCTGTTTTTTTTTTTTGTCGCTGACCTAACCCTACAAAATTTCTAACTCTCGTTTCATTTCAGCAGTGGTCCTTCATTCTTGGAAAGACTTTTGGAGATATCCCTGAACGGCGAACACACTTTATGTTTCTGTAAGGTTTGAATTTTGTTTTTTTCATTTTTATCATTAATTTCTTAGTATTGAGGTTGAATTTCATCAGAATATTAGAAGAGAATGTTGGTGTGCTTATTTCCTTCTCTTAGAAGTTTTTAAATTTATATATAAAAAAGGATCGGTATATTGGATTAGAAACTATTGGTTACAAGGCTACAGGCTCAAAGAGACCCCGTTGCATTGAAAGACAAGGGTCGTTCCCGATTGTCACATCGTCACGTACCTTCCTCTAAGAATAGACAAGTATCTTAAAGCTTTCTTTTCTCTATGTTTTTAATTTATAATTTTGGTTTTTTGTAGAAGTAAGAATGTCAACACCTCCTCAATTGACATCAATAATTAACACTAGTTCTAGTGTGGCCATAAATAGTGACTCAACTCCACCAGAGTCACTACCCTCTGTCATAGAAGTGGGCCGGGATGAAATTACCATAAATGAGGATAAAGGTGACTCTACCCATACTTCAAAAATACAAAAAAAGTCTCATGTGTGGTTGAAATTCAAAGAAGTATCACTTAATGGTACAAAAAAGGCTCAGTGTGTTCCTTGTAAAATCAATTTGAGTGTTGTTAGTAGTAGAGTGACCACACATATGAGTCGACATTTGAAACGTTGCACTAGTAGAAAAGTGGCAATGAGAAAACAAAAAACCTTAAACTTTCAACCAGTGAGAGCGGGGTCTAATGTATATCAGAGTCCATTTGGACTTCCTTTTAGGATTTTGGAGAAAAATATGATCAAGTTAAAATGAGAGTACTCATTGTTCATTGGATTCTTATGCATGAGCATCCATTCATGATAGTAGAAGAGGAGGGATTTATTTTTGTAATGAAGATGGCAAATATAAATTATGAGAAATTATCCCGTAAGACCATTAAGAAGTAGTGTATAGAAGAGTATGAGGCAGAGAAAAAGAAATTGAAAATTTTGTTAAAAGAGATTAACAAGATTAGTCTTACCACGGATCTTTGGAAGTCCCAAAATCAAAAGATTGAATACATGGTTATTACTGGGCATTTTATTGACAGTAATTGGAAGCTACAAAAACGAGTCTTGAGTTTTGTGCATGTTCCTCCTACTCCTCGTGGCGTTGATATAGCATATGCTATTTACAAGTGTTTGAAAGAGTGGGAGATCGAAAATAAAGTTTTTAGTATTTCAGTTGATTGCTGCATATAATGATGTTTGTATCAGAGTTTTGAAACAAGATTTTTCAAGGAAAAAAAACTTGGTGTGTGGTGGAAAGTTGTTTCATGTGCGTTGTTGTACTCATATTTTGAACTTATTAGTCCAAGATGGTCTTGTTCAGATTAAAGATATCATTGATAATGTGCGTGAAAGTATCAAATTCATAAATCTGTCTGAGGCTAGACTTCGCACTTTTTCTGAAAATTGTACAACAATTAGAACTTGGTGAAAAGAGGTTGGCTATTGATTGTCCAACTCGTTGGAACTCCACTTATGACATGTTGTCTTCTGTATTAAAATTCAAATGCATTCTCTAGATTTAAAGTTAGAGAACCAATTTATGATTGTTTGCCAAGTTTTGATGAAAGGGAAAAGGCTGACATAGTGTGTGAGATTCTAGAAGTTTTTAATGCAGTTACTAATATAATTTCTGGGAGTGATTACCCTACTTTTAATTTGTACCTTAGTGAGGTATATAGGGTAAAAAAAGTTCTGGATTTTTATTCTACAAATGAAAATGTTTTCATTAGGACAATGGTTAGTAGAATGAAAGAGAAATTTGAGAAGTACTGGGTGAATGCAATTTATTGATGGTTGTTGTTTCAGTTTTGGATCCAAGGGTCAAATTAAAGTTGATCGAAATGTGTTTTTCAGTGATATATTCTAAGGAGGAAGCTACAATGAATATAAATTTAGTTCGACGCACTTATATGAGATATACGATGAATATGTATCCTTATATAATGTGGATATTAGAAATGAAGAGATTGTTTCAAGTACTAGCTTTATGGGTGTTTCCATAAGTCGTAGGCCTTCATCAAGTTCAGGTTGGTCAAAGTTAATGAGTTATATGAAACAAAAGGATGTAGCTAATTCACCAAAGTCAGAATTGGAAATTTATCTTGAAGAATGTGTATATAGTTATGAGGAAACTTCACAATATGATTTTGATGTTTTCGAATGGTGGAAAGTGAATCATATGAAATTTCGGGTATTATATAAGATGGCAGCAAACATCCTTGTAATTCTCATATCCACAGTAGCTTCAGAGTCTACATTTAGTGCTAGTGGTAGAGTAATAGACTCATATCGTTCTTCCTTAGCACCAAATACAGTTCAAGCTTTGATTTGTGGTAGTGATTGGGTTCGGGTTCTTCACAGTGTCAAGAAAAATCAAAAGGTGAATTTCTTTGATTAATTATTTATTAAGATATTTTTTAGTTTTATTTATTAAAATTTTGTTTTATGATTACAGCCTGAGAAGAAGAGTGTAGAGATAATGCTACCAGCTACATGATTTTTTATGTCTCTCTCATCATGGTAATTTTAATATTTTTAACAACATTAAGTAACTAGTAGTGGAAGAGTATTTTTTTATCTGACAATAACTAATTTTATTTTTTTGTTTTTGTCATAGGTGGAGATTTTGCTCATATAGGGACATATATTATTTTCTAGCATTAAGAGAAATAACTATAGTTTGTAATTTTATAATGGATTTATAGTTTTTATTTGGGTGATTGTAAATTGATAGTGATATTTCATTTAATTTTGTTGTGTTTGATTATTGTATGGAGTTTATTTATAATGTTATGCAATGTATGGAGTGTTTAAACTATTTTATGGAGTGTATAAACAATTTCATGGAGTGTTTATGGAATATATAGATAATTTTATGGAGTGAGTGTTTATGTTGGTATTATGTATATTGATTATGCCCAATTTTAAGTAAAGGTCATGCCGAATTTTATACAGGTATTATATACATAGATTATGCTCAATTTTAAGAAGAGCTTATGTCCAATATTATACATGTATTATATATATATAGGTTAGGCCTAATTTTATGTAAAAGTCTTACCCAAATTTATGTAAAATATATATATAATTTTACATACAATTTATTTGATATATATTTTTAAAAAAAATTTAAATGTATGTTAAAGCTCAAGTTCGGTTAAAATTTTTGGGCTCGAGCTCCTAACAATTTTAGGCCTCAGGCTTGGCTCGAAACTCGGCTCGGAAATAGGCAGATCCGGGCCGGCTCGATGCCCAGCCGCCATCTGCTGCAGTAGGAGACGTCGACCTCCCCCAGAGAGGGGCAGGCCTTAACCGCAGCCTCCAAGGCGCCAAATCTCACTGCAGTGGCACGGCAGAGGATGAGCACCGCAGCCTCCAAGGCGCCAAATCTCACTGCAGTGGCACGGCAGAGGATGAGCGATCTCAGTCCCCGAGCCCAGCCGGGATGAACGAATGAGAACGCGAGACCAGAACATCGACGCGCGCACAAACAGAAAGGTCAAGACGCTCAAGGGAGGAATATCGGCGTAGGAGTGCCGGGAGAGCCTCATGGCGCAGAACTCGGGAGGGATTTGCGATGTAGCGACTCGAAGCAGAGGAAATAGGTGCAAACAAGGCGCCAAGTCTCCCTTTCCTGTCTAATATATTGAGAAGCAGATCTTCGGTCAGGCTGGTCAGTATCGAAACAGAGGAAGTTCAGTCTTCTCATCGAGACCACAAATCGAACCACTTCCTCATAAGTCGGATCGAATAGGAAGAATGTGAAGGGAAGGTATAGAAGAAGATAAGGACGAACTGCTGCATTAGCTATTAACGCCAGTGAGGAAATAAAAGGAGGTTTGTACACCGGTTGCATCCTTCTTTTCCGTCAACGATTGTCCTTCAAAAAGACAGATGGAGAGAGTATTCCCGCCGGAGCACAAAGAAAGTAAGCCTGCCCCCTCCTCTCTCGGTTTATGGTCAGGGAGACGGTACGGAGAAAAGCGTGCTCGAGAAGCGGCCTGCACCGAGTAAAAACCGACTCGGACACAGCGTTTTTGAGTCCATGAAGAGGACAGATTTGAGTAGAGGAGTGGAGAGGAACTGCCACGTAAGCAAGTACAAAATCCGGTTTCCTCAATGCGGGCCCCACCACCGCACTAGTCCGACCGAGCTTCTAACCGAACTTCTTCTTGAACCTAAAATTGTTATCGAGCTCGAACCCAAAAATTTTAACCGAGTTCAAGCCGAACTCGAGCTTCAACATACATTTTAAACTTTTAAAAAATATATATATATAAAATAAATTGTACATAAAATTAGACATGACCTCTACATAAAATTGGGCATAACCTATATATAATACATGTATAAGATTGGGCATGACCTCTACTTAAAATTAGACATAATCTATATATATAATACCTGCATAAACACTCCATAAAATTGTTTATATACTCCATAAACACTCCATACACTGCATAACATTATAAATAAACTCCTTACAATAATCAAACACAACAAAATTAAATGAAATATCAATATCAATTTACAATCACCGAAGTAAAAACTATAAATCCTTTAAATAAAATCCTATTACTATTAGTGACTTATTAGAAAATTACAAGAAATATTTAAAATTTTTCTTAGGAAAGTTAAATGGACCTCTTATTGCCTCTTCTAGGAAAATAAATAAAAATTAAAAATCAATCTAATATATTATTATACTTAGCGATTCATTTTTAATCAAATAAAATGTCAAACAGAAAATTGCAATAAAAATTGTTTCATGCTAAAAGTATTACAGAATTAACTGGTAAATACTTATTCAAAAAATTTATATTCAGTTTTCTACCCCATCTTGGCAAAAAAATCTTACTTAGAAAATTATATGATTTTTTAATAAGAATTTTTAATTAGAAAAATATTTACAAAAAACATGAGATACTAATAATTCATCAAAAAATATTTTTATAAAATGTATTTTTAATTTGTTCAAGAGCTATGAGGAAGGAGAGTTTAAAGAATTTTTTTTTTGAGAGTTTAAGGAAAAAAGTTCTTTTTTTTTTACTTTATAATCTCGCACGGGGGGGGGGAGATTATTTCTCCCCTGGATTTCCTGGTTCTGGTTTTTCGCCGAGACGACGCAGAGGGAAGGGGGTTACGACGCCGAGGAGGACCTGTCGTCGGGGATGACGGTTGTGATGGCGGCGGCGACGATGGAAACAGAGGCGATGGTGAGGAGAGGAAGAAATCAGAGAAAAAAATCGAAAGGACGATCATAGAGGCGCCCAGCGAGCAACTGTCGATGGCGATAGAGGCAGCGACAACAGCCAACGGTGGGGGCTTGATGGTGACGAGGTGAGGAAATTTTTTTCCTCCCCTCACTCTCGCTCATGCTCCCGCTCCCCTTCTCCCGATCCCGACTCCGATCCCGACTCAGCTCGAGCTAGCTCGCGAGCCGACAAATCGAACCTGGCTTCAGTCGAGTTCGGCTCGTTAATTTAAACGAGCCGAGCTCGAGAGATAATGAATCGAACTTGAGCCGCTCACGAGCCGGCTCGGTTGAAGCCACCCTTGACATAAGAATTTAATTGACTTTTACAAATTAATTAATAAATCGTCGTATTCCATTAAATAGCAAACTATAATTACGAATCAACCAATTGCCCACCTTTTTGTGATTAATTATTCCGCTTGAGCAATAAATAAGCTATAAATTGAAGAAGACGTCAAAACACAATATCAAGTGACTTTTGAAAAGAAGCTCGGGAAAAGGATCTGCATCGCCCAAGGTAACTAGTAACCGCCGCCTTTCGGGGTTGTGGCTTCTGGTTTGGCGCCGTAGATGAAGGGGCCGACGGAGTAGAGCTTCATCTTGTTGTAAGGGAGGAGACGTTGGCCCTTGAGAGGTGCGCCGGTGACGCCGTAGTCGGCGTCGGTGGGGTCGTTGCAGGTCTCGGAGGGAGAGGAATGGAGGAAAGCCTTGCACTCGCAGACCTTCCTGCCCGCGTTGCTCTCAAACTCGGAGAGTTTCTTGGTAATGAAGAAGTAGCCCTTCTCGTTTGTTGGATTGCATAGGAATGACACCGGTGCTGATTCGTATCCGTTCTCATTCTTTGTGAGACAAGTCACTCTCACAACAGCGCCTGCATTTGCCAGAGGAAGTATTACTAATCTTAGATGAGCTCAGACAAAGTTAGAGAATTGAGAGAGACGAGCGAGGTATACCTTGAAGAGGCTTGAGATCGTAGGCGGATCGCCGGCAGTAGACGAGACCTTGCACACCGATTGCGTCGAAAAGCTCATCTTTGTCAAGCTTTGGCTTCTCGTAATCAACCTTAGGTTTCGCGTTATCGAGCGTCGACTTCTCGTAACCAATCTTTGGCTTTTCGGTCTCAAGCTTTGGTTTCTCATAATCGATCTTCGGCTTCTCGTAGCCAGCATTTGGCTTCTCATAATCAACCTTCTGGTTGGGATTCTGGTACTCAGCCTTTTGCTTTGGCGTTTGGAAATCAGGCTTTATCTTCTCAAAATCAACTTTAGGCTTCTCGTAAGCAGGCTTTGGTGTAGGCTTCTCATACTCAACCTTCTGGTCCGGCTTCTCATAGTTGACATTTTGCTTTGGCTTCACATACTCGGTCTTTATCTTTTCGGTCACAAGCTTTGGTTTCTCATAATCGATCTTCGGCTTCTCGTAGCTTGCATTTGGCTTCTGGTACTCAGCCTTTTTCTTTGGCGTTTGGAAATCAGGCTTTATCTTCTCAAAATCAACTTTGGGCTTCTCGTAGGCAGGCTTTGGTTTAGACTCCTGATACTCAACCTTCTGGTCGGGCTTCTCATAGTCGACCTTTTGCTTTGGCTTCTCGTACTCAACCTTTTGCTTTGGAGTTTCGTAATGAGGCTTCATCTTCTCGTAATCAACTTTCGGCATCTCGTACGAAGGTTTTGGTATTGACCTTTCATAGTCAGGCTTTATCCTTTCATAAGCAACTTTGGGCTTCTCGTACACAGGCTTCGGTGTTGGCTTCTCGTACTCAACCTTCTGCTCCGAATTTTTATAACCAGGCTTTATCTTCTCAAAATCAGCTTTCGGTTTCTCGTACACAGGAACTGAGTTGGGCTTCTCGTAGCCTGTCGCAGGATGATCAGTGGAAGCTGATTTTGTAGAGTCCCCACCGTGAACACCCGCGAGCAAGAGGAAGAAGACGAGGGAGCACCCCAGGAAGAAGTGCTTAAGAGCCATGAGAAACGAAGACACCGCTGAGATAAGAATTCAGAAGGATTAGTCGAGGGATGGAGGGAATTGCGTATGGAAGGAGTTTATATATGCGTCTGGTTCAGAATAGACGTGGAGGAGCAGTTTCACAAATACACATTTTTAAACATCTGAACGCAATGGAGACACGGCTGCACGACCACTTGGTTCCCAGAGGTTGGCTGCCACTACGCAGCACCGCTGAAGACGTGGTTAGAAGCTTTTTCCATATCTGCCGATTTAGAGGATTAGGTTGACCTCCACTTTGAAATTGTTCTTTGCTTCTGATCTTTGGAGTTTTTTTTTTTTTTTTTTGGAATTGTTTTTGTGAATTTGATGGTGAATAGGAGTGTTTATGTGATGGTGCTCATGCAGTGATGAGTTAACACCATTGGAGCCAAGGGTGGTACTATGGGACTCTTGCATGGATTTTATGAAGAAGGATCATGTGTCTATTGTTCATGTGATAGGATTGAGTAAGATCAATACGAAAACGTGCTCAATCAAGCCTCAACATTAATAATAATTTGGGAATATTGTGATCATAACATGCATAAGATGGAAAATATAAGCATAAACAATTCTTCAGTAAGACGATAAAAAACAAAAACAGATGAGCATAACATAACCATAATTCGTTCATAAACATATGTAACATACACTAATAATTAGGTTAATAACGAACTGTGAAAGACGAGCATAACACGTTTGTTTAACATATGTAACAAACATAATTAAACATAAAAATTGATGATCACGATGAAAAATAACCAAAAAATATGAGCATAACATGACCATAACAAACATATTAATTGATATAATAAAAAAAATATTGGCCGAGCTAATGTGTTCTAAGTTAACCACGATCTAATCTCACTATATCGAGATAGGTAGGGTGCATTGTGATGCATTTAATGATATAATCGTTATGTTATGCAATCATTCTTAATTATACTATTTTGATGGAATATGGCTATTCATCCAAGAGTTGTAAAATATGTTCCAATACCGTGTAATATTTGAATTTTGCTGGCCCACAATTACCAAGAGAGTATGAATGTTAGAATGTAATTGTACAAACTCTTCGATTGTCATGTAGGACAATTCAAGACTCATAAATGTTGTTTTCTATTGGATGATGTTATGATTTAAGACTGTTGTTACATTTTTTTAGTCGCATATCCCTAGAAGCCCTCTCTATCATGCTATATTATTTGTTGATCTGTTGTGCACTATGCTTTGGCAACAGAGTTTGATACACACTGGACAACAGATAATGTTGGCATAATATAAGGGATGTAGGATTATGTTGTCAACATTTTGGCAATTATCTTAAATTGTAATAATATAACGGTAAACAAAGTTGAGCTCAAAATGTGTGAGGTGGAGGTACGAATTCAAATGAACAACAAGTTGGATTTGGAAGTCACGTTATTTAAATTCAAAACCCACTCCTATAATTATATGGTTTTTGGGAAGAATTGAAGTTTGGGTGGACTCAATTTGTAATTTATATTTATGTAGTCTTTAATTTTGAATTCTTCGGTTCACTATTTAACATGAATGTGAGTACGTATGGCTAGTGATAGGGAGATGTTAATGTTCCTATATGGAAGGCGTATTACACAAGTTGGTGTGTCATGAAGGGAGGTAGAACGAGGATGGTTATGGTAGATACATCCATAATATTATGAGTGGTTAAACGAAGGATATGAAACAACGGGATAAAATCCAAGGCGTCATTAAATGGTTATTAAATGTAGGGTTCGGGTAGACTGTAAGACTTATTGTGACTTTAATATGGAGGATGAGACTAATTTGCATTGTTTTTTTTTTGTTGCACTAGGTGAGCAAAATGTTATTGAGTTGTACTTAGAAAAGATGAACTTGTTTGATGGTGGTAGAAATGATAATGATTATGACATTGCTAGAGATTGTATTCATCCAGTTGGAGATATCTTGAACCACTATGTGGTCTAAGATTAGTGGCATTGAACAACCATATTTCAATTGCAG
Organism: Aristolochia californica; assembly: GCF_029961685.1. Taxonomy (NCBI): domain Eukaryota; kingdom Viridiplantae; phylum Streptophyta; class Magnoliopsida; order Piperales; family Aristolochiaceae; genus Aristolochia; species Aristolochia californica. The sequence continues at coordinate 44,431,041 of NW_027181992.1, read as the reverse complement.
ATACGGATGATGAGATTCTTGAAGAAACTGTTGACATAAAAGTTGGAGAAATATGCATGATCTTGAATTTGGTGGAGAATGACATTGTTTTTTTATGATACAAATGACATAGATGATATTGAATTTAACAACATAGAAGGTATGGATGGTGAAGGAGATGATGTAGTGAATAATAAGATTTACAACGATGGTTTGGTAGGTACAGAAGATTTTGAATTAGATGGTTACAAAGATAGAAATTGTTTCTAGGTGAAGAAAATAAGGTTGATTTAGTCAATGATTTTCGTAGATCATAATAATCATACTAGAAATGCTAAGCTTCATATTATGTGAAAAGAGTGACTTATATGTTGTCTAGATTTTTGAAAGTAAGAAAGCAATGAAAGAAAAATTAAGAAATTTTCTTAAATTCAAGGTGATCAAGTGAGGTGAAAATAATTATATAGTTGCGTGTGTAAAAGAAGGTTGCCCGTGGATGGCATCAACCTTATCAATTATTCATAGGGAACATATGAGCTTAGTATATTATATATATAAAAAAAAACTCCCACAATTTGAAGAGTATATGGAGGGGAGATGTATGTATTTTACTTTTATAATTGTACTAATATATGCTGTCATAGTGGTTTTGTCCACTCTTGTAGGCAGTAGTTTTCTGCACCTAACAGACCGGTCTGTTGGGTTGTATTAGCTAGCCGTTGTCACATGCAATGGTAGGGAACACAATAAATTATCAAATGGGACACATCGTAGGAGGGAGGTGCGCTTGATGGGTCAAAGTACTTCTCAGGGTTGGGGACATGGCAGTTAAATGAACTTATGTTATCTAACATCCATATAGTTGGCTTGGCTACTTCATTAAATTTAAGTGGATGAGACCTGATATAACTCTTCTGATTGCTATGGTTGAGAGATGGCATAGAAAAACTTAAATATTTCACCTACCTCAAGGGGAGATTAGCATCACTTTACAAGATGTTGTTGTCTTACTTGGTTTGCGTGTGGATAGTGGAGTGATTGCAAGGATAATGTATATTAGTGATTGGAGAGCAATCATGATTAGATTACTTGGACATTAAGTACCACCAAAGATCATCAAGGGTGGATGTATTTAATTGAAGTGATTGTCTAAGGAGTTAAATATGTTACCTGACAATGTTGACTATATGATGGTGCAATAGTATGCGAGAGAGTCTCTATTATATGCGCTCAATGCTACTATTTTCACAGATAATAGTGATAACATTGTCTACCTGATGTATCTTCAGCTCCTTGATGACTTTGATGCAATTGGGACGTTTACATTAGGTGTTGCTACCCTTGCTATCTTGTATAGAGAAATGGGTTAGATGCACAAGGCTAACACTCGTAGTATTGTAGGGTGTATTACCCTTTTACAAGTTTTGTTGTGTTTTATATGTGTATATTTTTTCTTGTCATATTGTCTTCATTGTTTTTTGAATTCGTTTAGGTAATAAGTTATGGACTTGGGAGCCACTCCACATTGGACGCTCTCATCTCACCGAGGATGAGGGCCCACTAGGGACACGATGATTTTAAGAATTTGGATCATTTTGATTTAATGTTCTTCAAATTTTTATTCACCATCAGAGATCTTATCAGGTAATTTGTTCTATAAATCTGGTTCATAAATCTATTAATAAAAAAATATCAACTTGTGGTAGGTGATAAAGATTTTTTTCCTTTTGATGTTGGTTATTTGACAACCTTACATAGAGGAGAATTTTGAGAGATTGCCAAGTATATGCATGGAGGGACATATTGCATAGTTGTCTAGGGTCCATTGTTGTGTTTTGATGTTGTAGAAATGCATATTTCAGATCTAATACTTTCACAGTTTGGGTTAGAACAACATTTGTATGTAGACATTGAGTGTATATCGAGTGTTAATCATTAGGGTAGATCCCATGTAGATTGGAGATTTCATCATGCTCACTTTCTTCGACAATGGAATTAGCGACACGTCTACCATGGAATACTGACTTTATTGGAAATCCCAATGGACTAATGACTTTAGGAAATTATAGCAAATAATAAAATAGCTTTTGTCCATTTTGATTCTTACATATCTAAAACTCTATGCAATATTAAATACCTAAAATTTTAATTTATATTATTCGACAAACATTACTCATACATCCTCTATTATCTTTGAAGGGTGTCCATATTTACTGCTTCGGACATAGCTACAACTTGCTTGAAATTGATCACATTTGTATGTTTTGCCCACGTTGATTTCTAAGGTCTTCTCATAAGCATAAGAGATCTCAAGGGAGGAAGAGAAGATAAGAAGGAGAGGATAAGAGGAGATAAGAGAGAAACTCGAGCTCTTGGGAGAGAGGAGAGAATGGACGAATTCCAAGAGGGGACTGAAGGTCAAGAGGCTAGAGCTTGATTCTCTTCCCTATGCCCATTGGGTTGTATTTATAGTTTTAAAGAGATGTTTACAATGTCAACGACGCCTTTAGGGCGAAATCTCTTAAGAGGAAAAAAACATAAAAGGATAGATACAAGCTTGTATAATTACAATGTCATGCTACCCCATATTGAAGAGTTGTCCTATTTACCGTAATTCCACCCTACATTTGTGGGTGTCTTTTAATACTCCCCCTCAAGCCGGTGTTTGTAACTTCACTTTGTAAATAATCTTAGTTAGAAAACTTGTGTACTTGAAAATGAAATTCTGATTGTCTTGTTTTGATTCATCTTGTTTTCATTTTATTTTCCCCCATTCTTGGATATTTAGATCACATAAAAGTTGATTACCGCAACACATGAAATTTTATTGGATACCTCTTTCTTGTACTTCCTCTTCTACTTTTTTTCCCTCAAGTTGGGTATCTCTTTGTTCTTTACTAAGATACCCAACTTGCACAAAATAATGGTGAGAGAAGTAAATCACCCCAAACCCAATGATAAACTCCAACTCCAGTTTGAAATGGCTACACAAATTTAAAGGTAATTTGGTCCATTTTTAAGGTAATGAAAAGAATCTACTCGCATTTTAAGGGTAGCTGAAAATACCACTTGGGTATACCTCTTGGATAAAAAAAAAAAAAAAGAGAGAATTGAATTGACCTAGATGTTGTGCACACTCCTGATCTTTGCAGGTAGTAGGTCTATATGCATTACTCCAAAATAATTTTAAAAAACACAAATTTATGAAAATACTTTGAGGAATTAAGGGTGTGAATAAAAAGATTGCAGCTCTCATACTTCAAATGGAATGAGGTGTACAATACAGCTCTTCATAATTCCAAGGATACACTTTTACACCAATAGATGGGTAAAAAGTGGTCATGTTGGACTCAAGATGGAGATAAAAAATAATTCCTCCATGAACATGATGATTGGGAAATTTTTAAAAAAATCCAATAAGAAAGTTTTGAGATGGAATAATTCCTCTATAAACATGATGGTTGAGAAAAATATAAAAAACTCCAATAAGAAATTTTTGAGATGGAATATAGTAATGGATGTTTTTTAAAATTAGACTTCTCATATAAGGCAATTACTTTTTAACCCAACTTGACAAATTTGGAAAGAAATGTTGAAGAGACAAATTTTGGAATAAGGGAAATTTAGGAAACAAATATTTGGAATTTAGAATGAAGAAACAAGACTTCCTAATTCAAAATCTTCAGTGTTTGTCTAAAGGAACCAAGTCTTCACTTAAAAAAACCAACGTAATGTGAGATAAAAAAAAAACTCTTAAAGAATGAAGTATACTCAAGTTAGTAAAATCTTGACTAGAATTTGAAAAAAAAAATAGAAAACCTAACTATGATTAGCAACTCAAAAGTGAAGCGAAAAAATCGACTTAAATTCAAATTTTTGCATGCAACAGACTCCCAACATGACTTTTGATTCTTCCAAAGTGGTTATCTCTCCCTAGAAAGATCATATTGAGAAATAGTTTATTGAGATAAAATATAAACTCATAGAGCCTTCTTTTGAGATAAAATTTTTATATAAATTCTCAGTCATGTTGGTACAAACTGCCCAAAAATTTGTGGTTTTTTGTTGTTACTCAAAAATTTTTTGTTGTTTGAGCTTTGCTACTTTAGATGTTGATTTCTCTTTGTAGACAACTCTTATTAATAATTTTTTTTTTGCGTTAGAAACCAAACTCAAAGATCTTTCCGAAAATATATAGTTTGATATATAAAAAAATAGTAAGAGAGAAAGCTCCATTCAACACACAAATTTGAAAATAAGAAGACTAAAGGGAAAAATGTAGAACTCTTTTTTTTTTTTCTATTTCTTCTAGTTTGTCATTTTTTATCTCCATCTTCTTCTCTTTTTCCATTCAAGATTTTTGTATAATTTGATACCATGTTTAATTTTAGGGCCTCCACATAAACACAAGATATCTCAAGAGAATGAGAGAACAGAAGAAGAAGAGATGAACTCTAACTCATGGGATAGGAGAGAAAAAGAGAAGGGACAAATTCCATGAGGGGAATGAGGCTCAAAAGGCTAGAGCTTGATTCTCTTACCTAAGCCCATTGGGTTGTATTTATAGTTGTAGAGAGATGTTTACAATATCAATCATGCCCTTAAGGTTACATCTCTTAAAAGAAAAAAAAAGACATAAAAGGACCCATACAACAGTTTGTATAATTAAAAAGGCATGTCACCTTTATTGAAAAGTTGTACTATATACCATAATGTCACCCTACATAGGGGAGGCTTCTAACCGAGCCAACTCGCAATTGGCTCGAGTTCGACTCGGTTCGATTCGTTATCTATCGAACTCGACGGGGGGGGGAGGGGGATTTTTTCCTCCCCTCACCACCGCCGAGCCCCTCCTGTCGGTTGTTGTCGTCGCCTCTACCGTCGTCGACAGCTGCTCGCTGACCGCCTCTGTGGCCGTCCGTTCGATTTCTTGTTCTCCTCATCGTCGCCTTCATTTTCGTCTTCTCCGCCGTTGTCATCTCAACTGTCATCCCCAACGATAGGTCCTCCCCGGTGTCGTAACCCCCTTCCCTCCACGTCGTCTCGGTGGAAAACCTGAACCAGTAAGCTCCCCCCTCCCCCGCGCGAAGATGATTTCACACGTGCTCATAAAGTAAAAAAAAAAAAAATCCTTAAACTCTTCTTCCTCATAACTCTTGAAAAAAAAATTAAAAATACATTTTATAGAAATAAGTTTTTATGAACTATTAGTGTCTCATATTTTTTAAAACATTTTTCTAATTGAAAATTCTTATTAAAAATCATATAATTTTCTAAGTAAGATTTTCCTACCAAGATGGGGTAGAAAACTGTATAGAAAATTTTTGAATAAGTATTTAACAATTGATATTGTAATACTTTTAGCATGAAACAATTTTCATTACAATTTTGTGTTTGATATTTTATTTGATTAAAAATTTATCGATAAGTATAATCATATATTAGATTGATTATTAATTTTTATTTATTTCCCTAGAAGAGGCAATAAAAGGGCCATAAAATATTTCTTGTAATTTTCTAATAAGTCACTAATAGTAATAGAATTTTATTTAAAGGTTTTTTTGGGAATAATTATCATAGAAAAAATATTTCTAGTTTTTCCTATAATATAAATTTTCATCTAAAGGCACTAAGGAGGCCAAAGTAAATTTATGGTCAGATTCAAAAATTATAAAACAAGCTAGTCAATAATTGGAGTAAAAAATATTAATATTGGTGCATTTTAATCCATTATTGAAATTCAATCATGAACCTCCCCTATCATTATTTTTTTAAAATGTATGCATAATTTTATATATAATTTTTTTGAAGCCACCCCTACGTGCGAGATCATAAACAAGGAAAAAAAACTCTTTGTCCCTTCCTCATGGCTCTTGAAGAAATTAAAAAAATATTTTAATAGAAATACGTTTCTAGAGACTATTATTGTTTTTTTTCAATAAATGTTGAAAAGACATTTTTAGTAGAAATATAGGGACCATTAGTGCCTCATGTTTTTTTAAAATATTTTTCTAATTATAAATTCTTGTTAAAAAATCATATAATTTTCTAAGTAAGATTTTCTTGCCAAGATGGGCTAGAAAACCATATAGAAAACTTTTGAATAAGTATTTGATAGTTGATGATATAATTTTTTTAGCATGAGGCAATTTTCATAGCAATTTTGTGTTTGTCATTTTATTTGATTAAAAATTTATCGATAAGTATAATAATATATTAGATTAATTATTATTTTTTATTTATTTCCTTAGAAAAGGCAATAAGAGGTCCATTTAACTTTCCTAAGAAAAAATTAAAATATTTATTGTAATTTTCTAGTATGTCTCTAATAGTAATAGGATTTTATTTAAAGAATTTATAGGTTTTATTTGGGGGATTGTAAATTGATAGTAATATTTCATTTAATTTTGTTGTGTTTAATTATTGTATGGAGTTTATTCATAATGTTATGCATTGTATGGAGTGTATAAATAATTTCATGGAGTGTTTATGGAATGTATAGACAATTTTATGAAGTGTTTATGGAGGTATTATGTATATAGATTATGTCTAATTTTAAGTAGAGGTCATGCCGAATTTTATATAAGTATTATATACATAGATTATGCTCAATTTTAAGTAGAGGTCATACCCAATCTTATACATAAATTATATATATAAGTTATGCCCAATTTTATGTAGAAGTCATAGCCAATTTTATGTAAAATATATGCATAATTTTATATTTAATTTATTTTATATATATTTTTTGAAAAGTTTTAAATATATGTTGAAGTTTGAACTCGGCTCGAACTTAGTTAAAAATTTTGGGCTCGAGCTCGATAACAATTTTGGGCTCGAGCTCGATAACAATTTTAGGCTCGAGATAAGGTTCGGCTCGAAATATTTAAATTAAACTCGACTCGAACATAGACAAATTCGAGCTCGGCTCAGTTCGGCTCGGCTCGGCTCAATGCCACCCTTAACCCTACACATGTAGAGTGAATTTTAACACCCCTGTAATTCAAGCAAGTCTTGGGGATAAGAATGTGTTTTGCACAAATTTGCAAGCATATCACTTTGTTGATTGTTTTTTAGTAGCATGCGGTATATAAAAAAATTGTTTGGTTTTTTGAGTTGATTCGGTGGGGCTTCTATAATCTCTTCCACCACCCCCTTCGAGCGCAGATCTTTGAAGTTCTGTGTTTTTTCAGGTTATTCGATCGCATAAACCTCCAAAAATATACAATAAACTATATAAAATGGTGGAAGCAGCACCAACAGTGCCCAAAACTGTCGGTTCCCTCTGTTTTTTTCTTTATTATTTAACCCATGATGCTGCAGAAGAATTTCCCGAAACTGCTTCCTTTCTTTTCTTTGACAGAAACAGAATAGTGTAACCGATCAGTGTCTTAATGTGCAGGCTACCGTCTGAAAATCCCCACTGTCCGTATCTCACACGGCGCTCCGATGATGCAACCGCAACAGAAACCGAAGCTCCCCCACTTTTTCTATTTTTCGTCTCCCTCCGGCAGTTCCCAATTCCGCCTCCTTTTCCCTCAATCACCCAATCTAATTCGCATCGATCTCATTATCATCTACAGGTGTTTGATTCTACCGGTTTCCTTTTTCGCGATAACTATGCGGAGAGACAACGGAGGAGAGAGCCAGAGATTTATTTACTCAACGCAGCAAGTGGCCGACTGATCCGAATTGTGCGATATTCTTTCGTTCGATGAACCTGGGAGATAGTCACATCTATGGAAGATAAGATGCCGTGAATTTGAACTGCAATCATCGCGGTTATTTGTTTATTAAAGAGTACAGGGATAGTCACATCCATGAAGAAAGGGTATTTTTGAAGTTTTGTGGAAAAGCAGGGGGTATTTTTAGTGAAGAACATCCCAAAATTCACAAAGAGTCATTTCTGTCCACGTCCGTTAAATTTTGGACGGACTTTCATTAGGGGCGTTACACGCTACAACGGCTCGGCTTGACGCAAAGGATGGCCACGTTGGCATTCTGCCAGTTAGGTTACGCCACGTATGCTTTCGACCGACCAAAGCTGGCCACTGTTGTTAAACGTGGACATCGGCTTTCTTCCACTTTCCCCCCAAACCGGCAGTATCGTACGGCTGCCGCTTCCGAGGTCGACACCAGGCGCCACTGGGCTTCTGCTGTTACTTGCTGGGCTTGCCGGAGAAAAGACGATGAAATTGATGAAGAAAGCAGAGATGTGATGTCCGTTTCTGTAATTATTGTGTGCAGAGAAAAGAGGACACAAGTGGACACCGTGGTTTTTTAGTACGTAACGCTCAGTGATGGCTATAAATGGGAGAAGGAGAGGCGGAGGGATTTGCCCCTGAGTTGAACAGGAACGAATTACTTAAAGAAGTCCAAGGAAAGGGGGAATCAAAAGAGTCGAGCAAGATGTGTGGCGGTGCCATTATTTCCGGTTTCATTGCCGTTAAACGTGGCCGGAAGCTCTCCCCAGAGGATCTTTGGTCGGAATTTGGTACTTTCTCTGATCTTCTTCTCGCGGAATCCAAACACGAAAGCAGTACCGTGCCATCGGTTACCTCTTCCAAGAATAAAAGCAAGAAACATTCGGCTGTGCGTTTGAAGGACTATGGACTTGGATTGAAGTTGAAGGCTAAACCCAAATCAGTCTCTGCGCAAGGTAATTAAGTCGGTGTTCCTTCTCGAACACTTACGAGTTCAGATCACCCACTTTCGTGTGTATTCATTTACTGGGCTGATCAGTTTTTCTCATCTATCATTTGCATCTAAATGATGAATAAATAAACTAAGAGATGATTAGCTGTGAGATGTTTACTCTTCAGGCCTTGCATGCATTATATGATCATTTGCTGTTATTACCGTTTCTGGTACAGTTTCCATTACCACAACAAGTTTCTTTTTTTCTTTTTCCCCGACCAACAGCAAAGATCACTGTAGTCGATAATGGGAAACCGAAGGAGAGGAAGCCGCGGAAGAATTTGTACAGAGGGATCAGGCAGAGGCCCTGGGGGAAATGGGCCGCTGAAATCCGCGATCCCAGGAGAGGTGTGAGAGTTTGGCTTGGGACTTACAACACCGCGGAAGAGGCTGCAAAAGCTTACGACGAAGCTGCAAAGAAGATTCGCGGCGATAAGGCAAAGCTCAACTTTCCAGATACAGAAACCAACCAACTTCCGGTAGCGAAGAAACTTTGCATGGGTCCAACAAGCATAGGACCGGAGGTCCAGGAAGATAACTTTCCGGTGATAAAGTCGGATGTCGAAGAAACAAAAACAGAGTTGAAGCCTCAGCCAATCGACTGGTTTCCTACGGTGGACATGGAATGGGACCTGAAGGAGAGGATTTCGAGCTTGGAATCGCTTCTGGGATTAGAGCCCGAATCGGCTGAGTCCGTTGCTGGGTCCACGAATCTCTGGTCACTGGACGACTACTTCGAGAACCATCTCCTCTACTGATATTTACTCTCTCCGCTGTGGTTTTCCTCTGCGTTTGCCGTCTCCATGGGTGTATTTCATCACCTTGTGTAGTTTTTATGATTTGTACCGGTTTGCTGTAAAACTCTTGTAATGCGTTGTAATATGTCCAGCTTCTAGTCCCTTTGCAACTTCCCCCTCACCCTAATTTTATCCGGTTTATGCTAGCCTTGTTAAATCATTTTTACTAAATTACCATTTTTAAAGAATATATTAACAAAAATAAGTAACTACCAAATTTAATATAAAAAATACTTAACTTTGACCCGTCTATTGACGTGTATAGTCCAAGAATACACATCAACTTTGACCACTTACTTATGTAGTGCCATGATAGTACACCACACCCGCAACCGAATTAATAAATGCGAGTCAGGTCACACATGACCACATTGCCATGTCATGAGATATGTGTACGACTTGCCGTCATGTCAAGTCATCAACGTGCCACATTAGCATTCCTTTTTGTTCTTATTTTTTCTTTCATTATTGATTTAAGTTCTTTTGTAATTTAAAAAATATTTAAAAAAATCAATTTCTGGGTTTAAAAATCTTACTAAAATTTCATTACCTTCTATTTAATATAATAAAAATAAAATATTTAATTAATTTTTTAAAATTCTAATAAAATTTATATCTTACATTATTAATCTATAATATTCTTTAATTTAATACAATATTTTATAAAATTTTAATTTAGTTTTTTAAAATCTTATTTGATGGTACATGTTTTATTACCTTTTATAATAAAAAATATTAAATTTATGTATTAATTAATTAAAAATCATATTCTAATCAATTTAACACATTTTATTATTGATTTACGATGTTTAAAAATTTTCAAATAATTTTAAAATGATTTATTTTAAAAAATATTTTTTGTCAATATAAGTTTTATTACCTTCTATTTATTTTTAAAAAATTATAAATTTTGTAAATTAATTAACTAAAAAATTATATTCTCATTTATTTAACACCTTTCATTATCGATTTAAGATATTTACAAAATTTTAAAATATTTAAAACATTTATTTTATTTTTCAAAAAACTTATTTGTGGGCATGTATATTATTTTGCTTGGCTCGATTCCGACTCAATTTGGTTCAGTTTATCTCGATCTCGAATCTAATTCGAGATCGGGCTCATTTAATGAGTCAAGCTTGATAGAACCATGGTCCTTCAATCTCGCATTAAAATTGCTATGAACGAACGCCTCATGCTATGTCAAGAGCTCTTACCGTTCTGATGATTTTTTTTCTGTATTTTTGCTCTAATACTTGAAGATTCTTGAGCAACCCATCCATAGTTGATAGTACGAATGACTCTGTTTCATCTAGAACAGAACGTACTTGAATATCTGGAGTCGTAGAAATTGGGGGGTAGATCCATTTGTTATTTCATAAAATCGTATCTATATCATCGAATTCAAAATAGTTTTCAGCCAACCATCTTGGACTAATCTTTGATTATATGTCATCTTCTTCTTTTTTAACTTCATTTACAAAATTGACAAAGCGTTTTGGTGGATATATCATTTATTCAAAAATAGATCTATATCTATGTCTATTTGGCCACATATTTGGCTGGTTGACATGGATATAGAAGTATGTTATATTGTTGAATAACAAGCCCTCCATCAGATTATCTATTTATCCATTTAAAGGAAATATGTGTGCTTGGGAGTCCCTGATAATTGAATAAACAAAGATTTTACCATGACTACAATTTTAGAGAGACTTGAAAGCACGTTCTTTCACTTTTGAGCCCATTTTTGAAATTTTTGATTTTTTTTTTCTTTCATAGAGATGATGAAAGCAAGTTTTTGTCCTTGTTTATTGACTTGCTTCTTAATTTCCAGGAAACGTGATAGATTTTTTGTTTTGGTGGTGGTGTTTTAGCCTTGGAGATATCGGGGGAGAGCTGGAAGAAGGCGAAAGTTTTTAATTTGCTTGAATTTGCAGAATGAAGCTTCGAAGCTGAATTACCACTCGCTAGGTATTGTCTAACTTTTTAAAAGGATCCACATTTTAGTGATCAAGAATCAAGATTTAGGATAGGGTGCACTTAGGAATTTAAACTAGGAAGAATAACTAGCAGTTTTCATTATTGATCGATTTTTTTGTTTGTATCCGATACAATTGGGGCTTAAAACCAGTTTGTATGGAACCATCCATCGTAGTATCTGACACGAAACCATTGGTGGATAAGTTCTTAATAATTTAGAAAAAAATAAACAACCAATTAGTGGATAAGTTCATTATAGTTTGCATGGAAAACATAAACACCGGTCTAATGAACTAATGTCTCACTCTCTCTATATAATTTAAATAATATAAATTATAAAAAATTTCTACCTACTCTCTCATCTATGTGTCTACAATTATTTGTTAATCATTCATTTTTTATTTTATTTTTGGTGTTTGGCTTTTTTTTTTCTTTATGTTTTTAATTTGTAATGTTTTTTTGTAGAAGTAAGAATGACAACAACACCTCATTCTCAATTGACATTAGTAGTTAACACTAGTTCTAATGTGGCTATAGATAATGACTCAACTCCACCAGAGTCATATCCATCTAGAACTACTAATGTAAAACAAATGAGCCTAGGTGAAGGTAACCTAAATGAGGAAGAAAGTGACTATATCCATAGTTCAAAAAGACAAAAATGGTCTCATGTGTGCTTGGAATTCAAAGAAGTCTCACTTATAGATTGTACAAAAAAGGCTCAATGTATTCATTGTAAGACCAATTTGAGTATTATTAATAATGGAGCGATTACACATATGAGTTGACATTTGAAACGTTGTCCTAGTAGAAAAGTGGCAATGAGAAAACAAAAAACCATAAACTTTCAACAAATAGAGTCTAATGTTCATTAGAGTCCATCCGGTGTTTCTTTTATTGATTTTAGAGGCAAATATGATCAAGCTAAAATGAGAGTACTTATTGCTCATTGGATTTTTATGCATGAGCATCCATTCATGATAGTCGAAGAGGAAGGATTTAATTTTATAATGAAGATGACAAATGTGAATTATGAAAAAATATCCCATAAGACTATTAAGAAGGAGTGTATTGAAGTGTATGAGGCATAAGAAAAGAAATTGAAAAATTTATTAAAAGATATTAACAAAATTAGTCTTACCATGGATATTTGGAAGTCCCAAAATCAGAAGATTGAATACATGGTTATTAGTGGGTGTTTTATTTATAGTAATTGGAAGCTACAAAAAACGAGTCTTGACTTTTGTGCATGTTGCTCCTCCTTGTCATGGTGTTGACATAGCAGATGTTATTTATAAGGGTATAAAAAATTGGAAAATAAAAAATAAAGTATTTAGTATCTAAGTTGATAATGATGCATATAATGATGTTTGTTTGAGAGTTTTGATGTGCGTTGTTGTGCACATATTCTGAACTTATTACTCCAAGATGGTCTTGTTCAGATTAAAAATATCATTGAGAATATGCGTAAGAGTGTCAATTCATAAATTTTTTTGAGGCTAGACTTCACTTTTTTTTTAAAATTGTGCAACAACTAAAACTAGATGAAAAAAGATTGGTAAGTTTGGTTATTGATTGTCCAACTCGTTGGAACTCCACTTTTGACATATTTTCTTCTGCATTAAAATTCAAAGATACATTTTCTAGATTTCAAGATAGAGAACCAACTTGTGATTGGTTGCCAAGTATTGATGAATAGGAAAAGGTAGAAATGGTGTGTGGGATTCTAGAAGTTTTTAATGTAGTCACTAATATAATTTCTGGGAGTGACTACTCTATGCAGAAATATCCAAAATCTATCCTATAATTCCATCTTTCGATAGCAAATCACAAGATCAAAATCATCTAATTAATGACCAGTCAATTAGAAGCAATAAACCCATAATAAATCAGACAAACATAGAAGAGAATTACTTCAAATTAGAATAGAAAATCAAGCATAATTCCAAACTTGGTTACATCTTTTTCCTAGAATAAAGAAAAGTTAGTTCATGCTAAAAACGAAATTCAACATAAACTAATTCACCATCTTGTTTTCTAAGGGGAATAGAAGGAAATGAATACTGAAAAAAAATCCTCTTGTCGTGCTTTCCTCCACTCTGCAGGAGCGTCCTTCAGAACTCGAGAATCCCCTTTCTTTCGCAACCTCTCGTCAAAGCTCCACCAAATAATCGAGAATCCCCTTTCTTTCGCAACCTCTCGTCAAAGCTCCACCAAATAATCTTCTTCTCTCTTCAGCAACGTTCTTTCTCCACTCCCTTCTCTATTGTAGCCTCCCTTAACTCCCCTTTTCGTGCTTGCCAAATCCAAGTCAATAACAAAAACCCTCATGGCGTGAAACTCTTATTAGTCCAAAACTACCAACGTAAATCTCTCTAAATCCCACTTAATCTTTGAAAAAGTCAACTTGATCTTTATCTCTTAAATAACACATGTGAACTTTGACTCTTTTTTTCTTCAAATCTGAAATAAAATTAAATGACACCAGTGTGGCCTAAAACTGATACAAATAAATAAAATTAGACTAAAGTTTAAAGTTAAGAAGTGATAAAATATTCCAAATTATGCAAGTCATCAGTAATTTTAATATTTTTCACTACATTAAGTAATTAGTAGTGGAATAATATTTTTTTATCAGACAATAATAGGTTTATTGTTTTGTTTTTGTCACAGGTGGAGATTTTGCTCATGCCAACGGGGACTTCATATATTGTTTTCTAGTACGAAGAGAAAGAGCTAGAGTTTATAAATTTATACTAGATGTATAGTTTTTATTTGGGTAATGGTAATTTGATATTGATATTTTAATGATGTTTTTGTCTTTTATTATTAAATAAAGTTTATGCATAATAATATGTAGTGTTTTTTATCAATTTTATGCAGAGTGTATAGACAATTTTATGCAAGGCTTAAGTACAGAGGTTATGCCCAATTTTATGTAGAGGTTATGCCTAGTTTTATGTACAATTTATGCATAATTTTATATATAGTCTATTTGACATGTATTGTATGCACAGTTTTAAATGTAAGTTAGAGTTTGAACTTGATTAAAATTATTGGCTCGAGCTTGATCACAATTTTAGGCTCGAGTTTCTAATATTTAAATCAAAACATACCCATGTTCGAGCTCAGCTCGGTTTGATGCCACCCTTAGTGGGACATGTTGAGACGCGATAGGAGCAATGAGACACATTGGTGGCTGGAGGCAATGTGGAGAACAAATAATTGTCGAGGGACCCAAAGTAGCAAATGATAGGGAGAATGAAAGTGATCGGCATGGCGAGAAGGATTTACAGTTTTAAACCCTTAAAATGTCTATAATTATGAACTTTTTTAATTTGCTAGAATTTTTTTGTAATTTGTTCTAGCAAATTTGAAAATTCTTTGTTATAGTTTTCTAAAACTGTAACATCAAATTTCAAAATTCTCTACAAAATATATATTTTTCTAGGGAATTTTGAAATTGTTGTTACAACTTTCTTAGATAATTTCAAACAAAATCTTAATACAAGAAAAGAAATAAATTCACTGTAAAAAAACAAAATTCGGGTCTAAAAATTTCCTAAAAACAATTTTCCCAATGAAATTCAGTTTAAACTATAACACCAAAAGATAAATTCACTATAATTGAAGTTTTTTCAATTATTAATATGTTAGTTTACTTGATTAATTTATACTTCACTTTTTATTAATAAAAAATTAATAAGTTTTAATAAAAGTATGTTAATGGGTAATTATTTAATGTATAATTACTATTCTTCATTCATAATCCTGTCGTCACTAGTCATCCAGTTCAGCAAAAAAAAATCCACCTCAAAGATAAATAATAATAAAACAATCACGATCACGATGGGACTCGAACCCACAATCTCCCGCTCCGGAGGCGAGCGCCTTATCCATTAGGCCACGCGATCCTCGTAAACAAAAGGACAGCTAAGAGTTATTAAAATACTTTCGTGAAGAATTCTACTACCATAGTCAACTCGCCGGTCGCCAGGACAAGGAAGACATCTACGTGTCGTAAAAGCGAAATCTTCAATTCAGTTTTCAGCCCCAGACAACGTAGACTATGTGCGAAGCGGTTTCAGAAGTAGTCTCACAAAACGCCTCCGTTCCGGTTCCAACTTCTCCACTCTTGGCCCCCGATTTTACACTTTGTTTTTTGCCCAATTTTACCCCGTCTTGTGGACGTTTATTTTTAGTAAAAGTGGTTGGTAGAGAAGGTAATTAGTAGCTAATGTTGGGCTACTTTCAGGCGCACGCATTGCCGATACGTGCGATGTCCACGCGACCTGCCACGTAGACTTTGTGAGTGGGCAGTTCTACTGTCGCTCGCCTGTCCTAACTCTGTAGGGTACAAAAGACCTCCTCCCTTCCTTTCTCCGCCATTGCTTGCTTTCTGTCTGAGCCATCCACTTTTCTTGTCCATCGACCTTTTTTTCACCATTGTTCAACTTTTAAAATGTGTGGCGGTGCGATCATCTCCGATTTCATTACTCGCGACAACGACGGGCGCCGAGTCATCGCTTCCGATCTCTGGCCCAGGTGTGCTTCCGACAAATCCGACATTAATTTCCCGTCCGAGTTCCGCCTCTTTGGTAGCCATCAGCAACTCCACAAAAGACCACCGTCCAAAGCTTCAGGTACGGAAACAACTCCCTTCTACTTCCACTGTAAGATATCACTCTTTTTGACATGTTTAAAATGATCAGATGATGCCACGGCTCAGAAGAGCTGCAAAAGAGCGAGGAAGAACATCTACAGAGGAATCCGTCAGCGCCCTTGGGGAAAATGGGCGGCCGAGATCAGGGATCCCCAAAAAGGGTTTAGAGTATGGTTGGGCACCTTCAGTACTGCGGAAGAGGCCGCCAGAGCTTACGACAAGGAGGCTCGCAGAATCAGGGGCAAGAAAGCCAAGGTGAATTTCCCAAACGAGGACGAGGAGACCATGCCTCCTCCATCTCGCAATTCCGGCAACCTCTACAGTGAAGTCTACCAGAACGCAACTGATGAGCATTTCAGTGTTACTTCCACACCTAGTTTCTCTCAGAGGCGACCCTGTCCTCCCACCATCGATTTCTATCCCGAAGTGCCGGCGGCGTGTTCCCCCACTACTGATTCTTCGAACACGGCAACAGGGTGCGGCCTCGATGGTTCAGATTCCGCCGTTGTTACTGCGACTGAAAACGTGAAAGGAGAAGAAAACACGATTGGGAAGCTTTCAGAGGAGTTGTCGGCTTTCGAATCGTTAATGAAATTTTATGAGATCCCGTATCTGGACGGTGGGGTGGAGCAAGGGTTCGTGCGAAACGCTATGCAGGAAAACGTGGTGGATGATCTGTGGAGTTTTTGATGATGTTCCAGCAGCGCTCGTGTAAGAAGAAGCTTTGCCATTAATGGTAGTGGGGAAAACTTGCGATCCACACCAATTTTCTCTCTGCTCAATTTGTATTTACTACTAGGTAGGGAAAAAGTTTTTATTGTTTTATAGATTTAGGCATCACTAATGTTGCAGAGATGATGTCTGGGAAGCTCTTCCTTCTTAAGTCGGTTGTGTTTTTCGTACCCTGATATAATGAAATTTGATCCATTGCAAGAGATTCCTTCCGTGTTTGGCCGAGCGAGATCCCCGAATCTCGAACTAATCATTCTTAAGCAGAAGAAAGAATAAACAACAACAAATGGACCACAAAAGTGAATTGTCTATCATCAATGTTCAGAGTTCAGAGCGTCTGCAAATGAGAGAGGAAAGAAGAAGGATGTGGAAGGTTTTGGCCAGTGCCAGACGAGAGAGGGTATAATCGGAATCGGTGGAGTGTGAACAAAGAGAGCGGTGGAAAGTGGAAACCCAGGTGCGCCACAGGTTTAGTTTCTACTTTCTGGTTTGAAACACCCCAACCGCCCCTGGTTTGTTTTGCAGTTATGCACTCAATCGGGCGAATTAAGACTACTCTCCGCGTAGTCTTCATTCTCGTTCTCAAATATCGCGGGTCTTTCTATGATCTTCATGAATTTAAACACGCAATAGCTCCGGTAACTTGCCTGAAAAGGTAGTCACTATCGCCTCTGTATTGCCGCAGTTGGGGGAAATACTGAAATCGATAGATAGACGGAGAAGTGAGATTGTTCGTTACCGGATTTAGACAGTGGTAGTGCCAAACCCATTGAACGTCGACAGGCGGCACAAGCATTGACGATTTCGAAGCACCCTTTGAGATATCAGAAATCAAAGGCATCCAAAAATCCTTATACGATTATTAAAAAATTCATAGAAAAATTATTTATTTTATATAAAATATATATATACTCGAATATAAATTTATAGAATTACACTTATACGACTAATCGAGTTAACCAATTACATTAGTGATAATATTATACTTAAATTTAACAGATTTTACGGACTAGCCACGCTGAGAAATAAGTTCGAGTTCAACGTTCAGATTACATCTTCTCAAGAAGCATAAGACCGAGGGGTGCGGACGAAATTATTTGAAAGTTCAGGGGCATTTGACAACCTTGAAAACCCTAATCGCTTTCTCTTCTGGTTTAAATACCCCTTTTTCCCTATTTCGTGTTCCAGCTAGAGCAGCTACCTCAGCGCCGTTGTATTTTCGTTTACAGGATCAACTCGTCTCCTTGATCATCTTAAATTCTCAATTTCCTGCTACGTCTTCTTCCAAATAGGTGCATATTTTCTTCTTATTGTTTCTTTTGGTTTCTGTTATGGATCTGGTGCTATGATGATGTTGTGAATCCCAGCTCATTATGAGACCTTCGTGGTCGGGGAAAAGAACAGCTTCACAAAACCATCTGAGCTATCTTCTTGTATTTGTAAACTTTCAACAGATTCGTAGAAGGCTCTGAATTTCATTGCGGAAAATTTCCGAGTTTTAAGTTCCCTATGATGTCCATTGTACCATGCTAATGCTGAAATACTTTGATGGATGTACCTTTTATCTTCTGAGGGAACTCTATTTTTTGTTTTCCATTTTATGTTTTAAAATTATTACCTGTGGATTGATTTTTTTCATCTCCTTGCTGGTTTTCGTATTTGGATTGGTTTTCTTCATAGAATCGACGGCATGGATTTCGTTCTAAAGATTTTAGCTTGTGACAATTCGTAAGATTTTGAATCGGAAAGGCCTGAGAAATTAACTGACCTTAACAAGGACCTACCGTTTAATCAGATTACTTCTTTCTACACCTTGAGGCATGAAGAAAAGGAATCACAAATACCTTGTCAGGGACTCGCACCTTTACGTTCCTATTTGGAACCACAGAAAAGAAACGAAAATAAGAGAAAATTAATTTTTGTTGTTTGGTAATATAGATATATTAATAGAAAAGAAAATAAGGAAGAAAGAAAGTCATTCTCGCTCTCATAGTTAATACATTTCTTTACAAAAAGAATGGAATTGACAGGGAAAAAAATAGAAATTTAAAAAAAAAATCATTAAAATTTAAAATATTATTTTTTACTATTTTTTGTGTACATTCACTAGAAAAATTACATTTCTCTTCTATTTTTTTCTAATTTTTTATGGGCAACATGCAAGAGGAAAGAATTTTTTTTTCCCTTTCTCTTTCTTTTTTTCCTTCCATTTTTTGTTTTCCAAATACAGCTTTATTTAAAGCAAAAGAAAAAGATTTACTGAACCAGAAAAAAACATTAAATACTAGAGTGGATTACCTTGGAACCCCCTTTGCCAAATTTCTGAAACCTTTCTCATCTCAGCAAGGTATTATTCTCTTCAGCCCCAAATTTGTGAATTTTTTAGGGTTTTTATTAATTGTTTGATATTTAATTTTTTAATTTTTGGTGATTGAATGGTTAATTTTTTATTTAACTGTAATTTAATTGATGATTGTATTTCTGTGATGATTTAATTTAATTGAAATTCAATTGATGGTTGAATTTTTGTGATGATTTAATTTTATAGAAATTTAGTTAATGATCGAATGTTAATTTTTGTGTTTAATTGAAACTTTATTGAATTTTTTAATATTTGTGTTCAATTGAAATTGAAATTTTTGCATTTACGGGGGTTAGACAATTTGAAGGATGAGATGATGATCTTCAACCACATAACGCCCTTCAACACTTGAAGTCGTTAGTGGAGCGCAGATGAAGCTTTATCTCGATGCAGGAGATGAAGGGGTCTTTCATCTCCACGGTTTAATTTCAATCATGTGGAAGAAGTTCTTTTTTATCTTCTTCGAATTGAAGGACGGGCGATGCTCGTATTTTTCCCTCTCTACTAGCGCCCCCCCCCCCCCCCCTTGCGCGTCATTTTTCTTTTTTCTTCCTCTCTCCCGCACTCCCTTCCCTCTCTTGTCTCCCTGTGCCCCCGACATTGATCTCGTCCTTTGTCTCCCTGCGCCCCCGACGTTGATCTCGGCCACCATCTTAGTTTCCTCTCGTCTCTGTCCTCAAACTCTCGTCTTCTCTCGGCCTCGCCTTCTTTCTCGCACCCCCTTTCTTGTCTCCGTGACTCCCTCTCTTCTCTCGGACTCGCTCTCTCTCGCTTCTTTCTCTCTATTCCCTCCTGACCTCCCTTTCTTTTCTGTCTTCTTACTCTCCTCCCTTTTGGCCTCCCACTCCCTTCTCTCTTTGGCTAGTCTCTTTTCCCTTGAAAATACCTTCCGATTTGTTTGCGCCTCCGACTACCTTGCATCTTCTGAGATTGCTAGTGAGTTGCCGCGGAATCACTGCGCAGGTGACAAATCCCAACACGGATGCGATCGTGGCCATGGCTTGTTCCTCGAAGCAGGAATTTCTACCTCAGTACAGGGCAAGACGCAACCAATTCCCTTGGTCTCGTAATTTTTGGGATCGCAAAACCGCTTCCAGAGTTGGAGAAAAACTAGGTTTACGTCTCGTGGAAATCAAACTCTGTGACGTTGAAATCAATGTCGAAAAGGAGCTCTCCAGGCCGATGCATCAAAGAAAGAGTGTCATCTCTTTGTTTGATTCCGTCAAAAGATCCGGTGTTTGAGTTTTCGGCGCCGAGAAATTGCAAATTTGAAGAAATTTAGGCATAGGGGAAGATCAGGTAATTTCCTGTTATGGAATTGTTTAACTAAATCTTGTATTTTATGCTTCTACCATCTATGATTTTTTTGAGCATGAAAGAGCAACAGATTTTCTAGCAAAAAAAGGAAAAAATAAGAAGAAAATTAGAAATCCTTGCTCGATGAATCTCTCGCTTCCGAGCTTTACTGGTTATTTTAATGCTTATGTGAAAGTGACTCCAATTTACTTATTGCTGTGGGCATTAAAACTTGTCATTTGTTTCTGGGTCTCAGCTATGCCATGTTTGTAACTTGACACCATTTTAATGGAGACCGTGTTTAAGAGATTGAACTCTATTTACTGGTTCGACATTTCGATTATTGACAACGGGAGACGTAGAGACGATTTCTTGAGTGAAACACCTCTAGGATCAGGGATTGATTCAGTCCAATATATACTAACAAAGTTCAGATTTGCTATGTCAAAATATATTATATATTATTAATTACTATAATACAAATCTATCTTATGTTATTAAAATAATATTTTTTATTTATTAATCATAATTTTTTTATTTATTCTATTGTAATAGCGATTTAATAGTGGTAATTAAAATATTGTTAACTCAAACATTTTGGTTTAATTAGTTTATTTTTATAATTATTAAAATTAATGATTTTAAATTTCAAAGATGAAGATGAAGTTGTTCACATTAATACCCTATTTCAAAAATTTTGAAGATGAAGTTGTCCACACTAACACCCATTTTGAAGATGAAGATCATGTAGACATTATATATGATTGTAATGAATCTTCCTTACTATCAATAGTTTTGTACTGACCTATGTCCGATTTTGAATGAGTGTGTTTTTGTGGTTAAGACATGGTTGTGTAGACATGGATATTTTTGTGGTTAAGACATAAATGTTAAGACTTATCTAATGATATAAATTAAGTTTTTTTTTATAAAACATGAATGTTGAGACTTATGTGATGATATAAGATGTGTTTTGTATTTGAGTCATTTTACATGATGACATATATGGTTTTTTTGTATTTGTGTCTTTGTTTTCATAATTGAATATGCAACATTGCAAGTAGGGGGTGGTATAAGCCGAGCCGAGCCCGAACCTATTTATGTTCGAGCCGATATTTAAATATTTCGAGTCGAGCCTAAAATTGTTATGGAGCTCGAGCCCAACGAGTTCGAGCCGAGCTTTGAGCCGAGCTCGAGCCTCAACATATATTTAAAACTTTTCAAAAAATATATATCGAATAAAATGTATATAAAATTATGCATACATTTTACCTAAAATTGGGCATAACTTATATATATAATATTTGTATAAGATTGGGCATAACCTCTATTTAAAATTGAGCATAATCTATATATATAATAATTGCATAAAATTTGGTATGACCTCTACTTAAAATTGGGCATAATCAAGATACATAATACCTGCATAAACACTCCATAAATATTTCATAAAATTGTCTATACATTCCATAAACACTTCATGAAATTGTTTATACACTCTATAAAATAGTCTATATACTGTATAATATTATAAATAAACTCCATACAATAATCAAACACAACAAAATTAAATAAAATATCATTATTAATTTACAATCACCCAAATAAAAATTATAAATTATTTAAATAAAATCCTATTATTATTACAGTCTTACTAGAAAATTACAACAAATATTTTAAGTTGTTTTTAGGGAAGCCTTTTGAGATTTTGAGAAGAGTTGCTCTTTGGGACATCTTATTGCCTTTTTTAAGGAAATAAATATAAATTAATAATTACTCTAATATATTATTATAATTATCGATAAATTTTTAATCACATAAAATATCAAACACAAAATTGTTATGAAAATTACCTCATGTTCAAAGTATTATATCATCAACAGTCAAATACTTATTCAAAATTTTTCTATATGGTTTTCTAACCCAACTTAGCAAAAAAATCTTACTTAGAAAATTATATGATTTTTTTAAAATAATTTATAATTAGAAAAATATATTGAAAAAACATGAGGCATTAATTGTCCCTATATTTCTATTAAAAATGTATTTTCAATATTTACTGAAAAAATCACTTATAGTATCTAGAAACGTATTTCTACTAAAATATCTTTTCAATTTATTTAAGAGCCATGAGAAAAGGGACAAAGAGTTTTTTTTTCTTCCTTGTTTATGATCTCGCACGTAGGGGTGGCTCTGAATAAATTATATATAAAATTATGCATACATTTTTAAAAAATATAATGACAGGAGAGGTTTAGGATTGAATTTCAATAATGGATTAAAATGTACCAATATTAATATTTT
Organism: Aristolochia californica; assembly: GCF_029961685.1. Lineage (NCBI taxonomy): Eukaryota > Viridiplantae > Streptophyta > Magnoliopsida > Piperales > Aristolochiaceae > Aristolochia > Aristolochia californica. The sequence goes on along the minus strand of NW_027181992.1, from coordinate 44,408,228 downwards.
TTACTCTACTTGTTGTCTAGCTTGTTTTGTAATTTTTGAATCTGGCCATAATTTATTAGTGCCCTTAAACCCTAATTTATTATGGCTTCCTTAGTGCCCCTAGATAAAATTTTATATTATAGGAAAAACTAAAAATATTTTTCCTATGATACATATTCCCAAAAAAACCTTTAAATAAAATCTTATTACTATTAGTGACTTATTAGAAAATTACAAGAAATATTTTAAAATTTTCTTAGAAAAGTTAAATGGACCTTTTTATTGTCTCTTTTATGGAAATAAATAAAAATTAATAATCAATCTAATATATTATTATATTTATCGATAAATTTTTAATTAAATAAAATATCAAACACAAAATTGTAATGAAAATTACTTCATGCTAAAAGCATTACAGCATCAATTGTTAAATACTTATTCAAAAATTTTCTATACAGTTTTCTACCCCATCTTGGTACGAAAAATCTTACTTAGAAAATTAAATGATTTTTAATAAAAAAATTCAATTAGAAAAATGATTAAAAAACATGAGGTACTAATAGTTTATAGAAACTTATTTCTATAAAATTTATTTTTAATTTTTTCTAGAGGATTTTTTTTTTTAATGATCTAGCAAGTGCGATTTGCACGTGCGAGATCATCTTCGCACAAGGGAGGGGGGAGATTATTTCTCCCCTTAACTTAGGTTCTGGTTTTCCGCCGAGACGACGCGGAGGGAAGGGGGTTACGGCCCGTGTACCTATCGTCAGGGATGACGGCTATGTCAGAGGCGACGGCGAGGAGAGGAAGAAATCGAACAGACGGCCACAGAGGCTACCAGCGAGCAGCTGCGACGGCGATAGAAACCGCCGGCGAACAACTGCGACCGCGGTAGAGGCGGCGACAACAACCCGCTCCCCCGTTCGCTCGCGATCCCGATACTGATCCGACTCACTTCTAGCCGGTTCACGTGCCGATGAACCGAACTTGGCTTCGGTCAAGCTCGACTCGTTAAGGTAAACGAGCTCGATAGATAACGAATCGAACCAAGCCGGCTCGATTCAAAGCCATCCCTAATTACAAGTATTCATGGATAGCCTATTGAGGGACGCTTTATTATTTTCAAAATTTTTGAAATAACCCTATTACAAACCCCGTAGAATTGAATTGTTTAACCGAAGTGACTCATTTGTAAGAACAATTATTTGCTTTTAAAAGTTTATTTTAAGATACTAAAAGTTGATCCTCTTTTCGTATTTGATATTTAGGTAAAATTTGTGAACGTTTGTTGTATATTTCATACTTATATTTGAAAAAAGGATAACATGGATTTATTTGGAAATGAAGAGATGATTCAAGTGATTTGGGTAATGATCTAAGTGAAGAAGAAGATAATGATGATGGTGATGATTTTGTCGATGCTTAGGACCAACAAAGAAATACGCAAGAGTATCATATTATGTAGATTTATTAGCCACTAACATATGGTAAAATTATTTATCATCATATTTTAATAAAAAAATATTTAGGTTGTATTTTACAGTTATTTACTTGATGTATTTTATATTAAATACTTAAATGTATTAGACTTGTGTTATTTTATTTTTTTATTTTTCCAATTGAAAATATATTGGATAATGATTCTAGTATTTTGATAAAATTATTTTCAACTTCTATCTACTAGCATATAATTGAAATTCATATTATATTATATTTCTAAGATAAATAATCAATATATTAATGTTTTATATTAAATATATTTTGACCATTTTTATATGAATTGTGCTCTTTTATAATTAAGTGGTTTCTCATTTTTATATTATATTTAAAAAGGTTTTAGAATGTAATATGTAAGTGTTATATTAGCATTAAATTAGAATTGGTAATTTTATATAATAAATACCCTTTTATTTATATAAATTTATAATTTTTAATATTATATTTAATTACTAATTTAAGAGTGAGAATTTAGAAATTATAAAAATAATAATTTGATTAACCATTTCATATTATAATAGAAAGCATTCGTTCAAATATTTTATTTTAATATATTTATCTAACTAAATAATTTAATTTTTGATTATTTATTAATTTAGACTACTTAAAATATATCTTAATTTATTAATAGACAAGTTATACAAAATTTTCTTATAAAAGTTAGATCAAGTTTTATTAATGAAAGTTATGTCAAATAGTCGTTATATTTTTAAAGTAATTATCGATTAGAAATAATAATTAATTTTAAAAAGCGCTAACTTTGTGATATTACCAATTTCTTGTGTCAACATTAATTAGCAAGCATCAGAAAAAACAACAAAAGGAAGAATGAAATCTTGTGAGTCCCGAGACAGGAAACCACATTTCACGGCTGCACAGTCGCAGACTAAAGCTTTGGGAGACGCCACAGCCTGCCCTGGACGAGCAGAAACCGCCCTTGTCCGACTACGTTGCTGATGGACGACTGTCTTCGGAAAGATTTGTCCACTTCTGCTCCTCATCGTTGGAAAGCGTTCACCAAGGCTCCCTCTCACCTGCTCGTGCAGAAATAGCCACGCGGACTGCCTCGGTTTTCTTGGCTTCTTCCCGAATTTAGCACCTGGGTTACGCCGACTCAAGTCTGTTCGCATTCCGGTGCTCTCCAGCTTCTGAAACGCCTCAATCTCATCCCATTCACTCATGTAACTCCAAAAGAGCCTAGAATCCATCTCGTATTCCTTTACCAGTTTACATCTCCGTGTTCTATAAACGAGGCCTCCTGCTCAGAGAATATTCAGACTCCGTCTCCAAAATCCCGAATGGTTCCGTTCTGGGCTCTGCTCTTTGTTTCCTTACTCACAATCTCGGCAAGTATCGAGGAAAGACAGACGTACATCGTCCGCGTCAAGAAGGACGAAAAACCGTCTGTCTTCTCCTCCGCCGAGCAGTGGTACAGGTCCACCGTCAGAAGTCTCACTTCCAGTCTACGTAGCGAAGAGGGATCACCAAACCCCGGAGATGATCTCCTCCACGTTTACAAAACCGTCTTTCATGGCTTTTCCGCGCAGTTCACCGCGTCTGAAGTGGAAGAGCTCAAAAATCGCCGCAGCGTACTTGCCGTCTTCCCAGACCGAATCCACCGGCTCCTCACAACTCGCTCCCCAAGCTTCCTTGGACTCACCGGCGCGAGCAACTTACTCAAGGAGGCAGACTATGGTTCGAACCTCGTTATTGGGATGCTCGACTCCGGAATCAGTCCCGATAGGCGAAGCTTCCATGATCGAGACCTTAGTCCAGTTCCCACCCACTGGAAAGGCGAGTGCATGGAAGGCCCGGGTTTTAAGAAAACCAACTGCAACAGAAAAATCATCGGAGCCAGGTTCTTTCCTTCCGGATACGAAGCTGCCAGAGGCAAAATCAACGCCACCAAGGAATTCCGATCTGCTCGAGACTCCGATGGTCACGGGACTCATACTGCTTCCACCGCAGCCGGCCGTTTAGTCTCTAATGTCTCGTTGCAGGGTTACGCCAGTGGCGATGCAGTTGGAGTCGCCCCCAAAGCGCGACTCGCTGTGTACAAAATATGTTGGTCCTCGGGTTGCCACGACTCCGACCTACTCGCTGCCATCGACAAAGCCGTGGAAGACGGCGTTGACATCATTTCACTGTCCGTTGGAGCTAGTCCCACACCGTTATACGCTGACCCGATCGCGATGGGAGCATTCGGAGCGATCGAGAAAGGCGTGTTCCTGTCGGCGTCGGCTGGGAATGAAGGGCCTGGCAGGATGACAGTTACAAACATCTCACCATGGATAACGACTGTCGGCGCGGGAACAATGGATCGAAGTTTCCCAGCGGATGTCTTGCTCGGCGACGGGACGGTTATTTCCGGGATATCTGTGTATGGTGATGGAAATTTTCCCGTTAAAAAATTTTTCCCCCTGTATTCCGCTTGGAACAAAACGCAGGAAGGAGATGCGTTCAAGGGTCAGCTTTGCATGAAGGGTAGCCTAAAGCCAGAACTAGTACGCGGTAAGATCGTGATATGCGAACGCGGTGGAATTCCCCGCGTGGAGAAGGGGGAGACCGTGAAGGAAGCTGGCGGCGTTGGCATGATTATTGCGAACGCTGCGCCGGCGGGGTATGCACTGACGGCGGACTCACATGTTCTTCCCACCGTGGCGATCGGAGAGAAGGACGGGTACGATCTCCATGGGTACCTAGTTCGCAGTCTAGACCCGCAAGCAGCTTTCGTCTTTCATGGAACTCGGGTAAAAGTGAAGCCGGCGCCGACCGTAGCCGGTTATTCATCTCGAGGGCCAAACCTGGATTCAACGTACATAATCAAGCCGGACGTGCTCGCACCCGGCTCTGACATCTTAGCAGCATGGCCGGATAGTATTGGTCCTACAAGCCTGCCGTCGGACACCAGGCGGACGGAGTTCAACCTTCTGTCCGGCACGTCAATGGCCTGCCCACATATCTCCGGCGTCGCAGCCCTTCTGAAAGGCTCGCATCCTGACTGGTCTCCGGCAGCCATCCGGTCTGCGCTCATGACCACCGCGTACGTGAACGACAGCGCTGGTAACGCACTACTGGACGAGAGCTCCCGGAATGCGTCGACGGTCTGGGACATGGGTTCAGGACACGTAGACCCCAGAAAAGCCATGGATCCTGGGCTCATCTACGATCTCTCTGCGGAGGACTACGTCGATTTTTTGTGCAGCTCCAATTACAGTTGGAAGACCATTCGAGCGATCATACGGAGGCCGGCCAAGTGCTCGAGGAGACGAGGGAGGCCATGGGATATTAACTATCCGTCGATATCGGTGGTCTTCGCACCGTCAGATGATGGAAAGTCGAGCGAGGTCGATATAAGCAGGACGGTGACGAACGTGGGTGACGGCGCGGCGAGCTACACAGTTAGTGTAGTCAATCCCCCGGGAGCGACCGTGACGGTGGAGCCCTCGAAGCTTAATTTCACTGAGAAGGGTGAGAAACTCAAGTTCGTGGTCAAAGTGTCGGCGTTGAATGTCAAATTAACTTCGATAAATTCGTATAGTGTTTTCGGTACGCTGACGTGGTCGGACGGAAGACACGTTGTTCGTAGCCCAATCGTAGTGACGTGGCAGCTGTATTACTGACGTGGTCATCGGCTTACTTGTCGTAGCACTCGGTAGTTACTAGTTACTTGGGAATAGGATGTATAGATGCGACACAAGTTACTACAACTTTAAACATTTTCCTTATTTTAGTACATGGTGTCGTGGTGTAGTTGGTTATCACGTCAGTCTAACACACTGAAGGTCTCCGGTTCGAGTCCGGGCGACGCCATCCTTCAATTTTGATGTGAAGCTGTGTCCGAGTTTGGGTCCAAATCCGGATTAGTGGTCCATATCAGTTTTGTTCCGGTAGTGCATCTTTTTATGCGAATTTAACCTATGGTGTAAATTAATCAAATTTAATTTATTGCTAATTAATGCATTACTATATTGGAAGGAATTTGCTTTGTGGTCTAGAACTATATATTAATAATTTTTGAACGAGTAATTAAATTTAATATTGGATAGTTACTAAACACTGGATTTATTAGCATAAATTTGCATATAAACTTCTTTTTATACTAAGAATATTTTGTAGAAAACCTCCTAAAAAAATAGGAAATGGAGTTAGGGATATAAATGGGTAAGAATCATAAAGGAGCATTTCCTCTTGGTCCTAAACCCTAATCCCTAATCTTAATCGAATTCCAATTAATCTACAATTAAACCCTAACTTACTCTTAACCCTAACCTTAAACCTTAACCCTAAATTCTAACCCTGACCCTAAACCCCAACTATAACCCTAACCCTTATCCTAAGCCCTCATATGAATCAGCCCCTTATTAAACCCTAAAACCTAATAAAGGGTTTTCCCTTGAGGATTGAGTGTGGCAATATCTTCTGAACATTAGAGATGTTCATGGGTTATCACAAATCAGTATGAACCAAGGAGAATAGAGCAACACCTTTACTTTCACCACGAGGAGAATAAGTACTGCACTGGTGTTTATTTACTTGACAATCTCCAGAGTTCAGACAGGAAAGGGAATGTAATGAAAGAATCATTTGATTGAGAGACTCCAGGGATGGATGACCTAACTTATTGTGCCACTAAAGAGTTGTATGTTGAACATTAGATGTGGTTGTAAGTGTTGGCGAATCAAGATAATAGAGCCCCCTCATTCAAAGCTTCTACTATTAACCTGTTTTGTCTTCAAATACTGAAGAAAACATGAAGCAAGGGAAAAAGTAATAGAAGAGTTAAATTTCTATGTTCGTTGATCGACAGATAAAAGATTGAAGGGAAAATTAGGAACAAAAAAGACATCTTTCAAATGAATGGTAGGTGTAGTAAATGTGGACCCCACCCCCACGGACGTTGGTTTGGGATCCATTTACTATAGAAACAAACTTGTCAATCAAACAAGGAGATATAGAACTCAAGAGGGTACCATTACATATCAAGTGCTCAAGACCCCAGAGTCAATAATCCAAATGGAGAAGTAGTTGAAACCATACTTGTTATAGTAGTAGTAGCAATAGGAGAAACCTCATTCAGGGAGGCCTGGTTTCTGGTAGTAACCATCGTATGTTTTATCCTTTGAAGTAGTTCAAACTCTTTTGTAGAAATGGTTTCTTGTCTTTGGTATTTTTAGGAGCCATAATAGAGCTGAATTCTTGAACAAACTAAAGCCTTAAACCATGTTTTATATCAAGCAATACCCAACCGAAGGTAATCAACCAATGACTTCCTTTGTTGGAAGATATGGTGGACTACCATTTTATACAGGAAGATCTTATACACGATTTGTAGAAAGTTGGGCATTCGTAATGTTCTCTCACCCCTAGTTTGAGGGGGAGTATTGGAAGATTGGCCCAAACCCACATGACCAAGGCCCACAAGTCCATGTGTGTGCAAGATAGGTCAAACCCATAAGACCAAGGAAGGCCCATAAGTCCAAGAGATGTGGAATATGGGCTCAAAGCCCATAGACCAAAGAGAAGGTCCATAGGCCCACAAGTTGATGGCAGGATGGTAAATAAAAAGTTATCTCATAGAGATGGCACAAATATAATTAGTTTAAGTTCCAGGGGTATTATTATAATATTATACTTTGATTAATCTATAAATTGAGCTTCAGGGGAAGGGTTAAGACAATAAATCTATAACTTTTTCTTCTTCCAATTTTTTCCTAATGAGTATCTCTTTCTTTTTTTCCATGAGCTAAATCCACGAAGTCTTAAAAATCAACATGGTATCAGAGCATTGACTCGTATTATGGTTTTCATAATTCCAGAAACCCATCATTTTTTTTTCTTCATATCAATGGTGTTTTTTTTTTCATAGTTTATGGACCTTTGTTGGAATTCGTTTTTTATTTTATTTTATTGGTCCTTTTTTTTCCTACTGCACTGTTGTTCTGTAATTCTTCCCGTATCCAAGTTGAGCCGAGTCGACTCGGGATTGTGCTTCTGGCCGTCTAATCGGCTGTCGAGCCTCCCTCACAATGCTGGCATACTGCTGGCTGGTGTTTATCAACAACCACAACGAGCACATTTTAATAGGCGTGCGAGTAGAGCTTCCAGTCTGGTGGGGGATAGTAGAGAAAGAAGCCCAGATAAAATATGATTGGTCGTCCTACCTCGCACTCGTCGAGATGATCCGCAGAGCAGGCCTCAAACTAAGAGTCTCCCTCTGTTTCCATGCCTCTGCTGATCCCACTATTCCACTTCCGTAATGGACAGAAAATCAAGGCAACTCGGACCAAGTTCCAAACAGAGCATGCCTGCTGTTGAAAGAATCCGATTGATTTCTTTTGGAAAGTTTCTATCTCAAAGTCCCGCTCTGTTTGGAAGTCACAGCTGTCTTTGCTGCTCATCCCGTAATCTACCATCAATCCGGAATTTTGATCTTGCTTTGATCTCACTGTGGTTTTTTTTTGGAAATTTTGCTGGCTTCGAATACTATTTCTGGTCACTGGTTTTCCCGAGCGACACCTCCGTTGTTGTTGCCGGAGACGACGAGACCAAAATTCTGCCAAGTTTTGTTTCTTACTCCGGAAACTTCTCTGATCGCCATCGGTTCTCTGCTGTCCCGCGCTGTTCGGGAGCCAGCGTCGCGGGGAGGAAGACGAAGACACTGTTGCTGAATATCAAGTTTCCTAAAAGTTAAGAAACTTAGATTTAATCGAGCGCCTGACTGCAACCCGGATCCGGCGGGCCAAGCACATTCTGTTCCGCTCGGGTTAATCCAGCGGATCGGGTGAACTTGGACCGAGTCAACCTGTTCCGGGTCAACTTGGTCAGCTCACTTACTTTTTGCCTAGAGTTCTATACATATTTCTTCTGTAACTCAGCTATATTTGTGTGTTATTTGACTCAGAGCGACTCAATTCTTTGTCTTTGGCTGGATTATTATTTTCAAGTATTTGTAACTTATTCCTTGGTCAAACATATTATTTGGTGCATAAACTCACATCAAATTATTTTATAGGTCAATTTAAATAATTATTTGGTATGTGTTATTGGGCCTAAGCCCATTTTAACTGCTGCTACTATTGTGTCTCTTTGGCTAAGACATTATTATTGAAGTACTTCTCTATTGTTGATTGTTATCAGCATTAGCTATTCTGATGAAGCAGAAAACATATGATGACCACAAAATATTATCTTTTGGGTAATTACCCTTTACCCCCTTAATTGACATTTATTACTCCTACTATTTGAAAGTTTGTGCCTTGTGGAGGGACACAGTTATGGAGGAGTTTTATTACGCTTCTGAGCAATGCGTATAAACAAACTATCTATAGAAGATAGGAATGTGTCCTACATCCAGCATGAGTTATTTGCCTGGAATATGGAGTGATGTCTTATGGTTTAGAATGATTTTACTCTCACTTATCTTATGCCAACTGGGCTTCTTGAAAGAGACCACCAACTTGAAGGGGAGTATTGGAAAATGGGCCCAAGCCCACACGACCAAGGAAGGCCCACACATCCAAGAGATGTGGAAGATGGGCTCGAGGCCCATAGACCAAGGAGAAGGCGCCCATGTGCCCACAGAGTTATGACAGGATGGTAAATAAAGAGTTATCTCATAGAGATGGCATAAATATAATTAGTTTAAGTTTTAAGGGTATTATTATAATATTATAGTTTGATTAATCTATAAATTAAATTTTAGGAGAAGGGTCAATAAGTCCATAACTTCTTCTTCCTCCAGTTTTTTCCCAATAGATGTCTCTCTCTTTTTCTTCACGAGCTAAATTCATAGAGTCTTGATAATCAACATCCTTCTTAAATACTAATATCTCAATCGAAGAGACACAATAACAACTTCGGTAATGAGCTAGTGGTACATATCATAGTTGTTGTTATATAACAGCGGATAACAAAGAAATAGTAAAGGTCCTTTAGTGTAACAAGGACATAATTTTCAGCAAGTCCAACCATAAATGAGGAGGATGTTCACCGAGTAATAAAAAAAAATATCTGAACTCAATGCTACTGGGTCCAAGAGAGAGGGAGACAAGGTGTCTAGCTCCTGCTGTTGTGATCAAACACGTTGAGTCAATATACAAAATCTGATGCTACTCGATGGCTGCTATAATTATCTCTCAAAGTGAAACCAGAGAGTTAAGCTCTAAATCGGAGGAAGACAGTAGACATGTCATCCCCATATTCGTTTCAATATCGATTCTCACGGTCCTCAAAGTTTCACCATTTCCATTGACCGTATGAGGAAGAAGGGAGAAATGGAAGGAGTCGAGCATCAGATCGTCTCCGTAAACGGGAGAAGGGAGATCAAATAATCTTATCCTTCAACGATTTCAAATAATATATAGTCTGCAATTAAGTCACGACAGACGAATAAATGAAGCAGTCTGAGATGATTAGTTAAGAATTAAAGGAAAGGTGCTTAGTAATGGGGGAACCACCTACCCCAAGAACGTACGGGTACCTGGTCCTTTGCGTTTATGGCCCTTCGCATTCTAGAGATTCGTACATTTATTCTCGTCTGAACTGTCAAAAAATAAAAATAATCGCTAAAAACAGTCAAAATTTTCACTTGGAGTTGCTATGTTCTAAAATAAAATCCTTGGCGTTATTTTCGGTAGTCTCTGTAATCAGTAATTACAAGAAGATTCTCTTTACTTATTTCCACACCCAAAACAGCAAAGAGAGTGATTTCCATGCGGCCACATTCTAAACAGGAATTATCATTTCTTAGTAACTATTTGAACAAGCTCAATCTTAGTCTATTAGATTATTATCTTCCAAATATATCTGGTCAAATCTCTTCTTCTTCTTCGTTGAATGAGCGTGGTCCCGCATTGGCGCAACCCACGAGTACAGTATTGAAGCTGATCATCGTTTTGAGTTGGGTGACGAACAGAATATTTCCTCTGTTGGTGACGGACTGTCGGGACTCGGAGATTTACGAATGGCATCAAAACAAGAGCCAAAACAAAAGATCCAGCGAGGGATGTCCGCATTTCATTAAACGAAGAAAAGTAAGAGATAACACCAATAGAAGTTCCTGTTTTTTCCTTCTGGGCAAAGAAACAGTCGATTCCATCGGCTACATAAAGTCACCCCACGGTGTCTTCTTTTGCGTTTCGCATTTGAGGCCAGCGGCAGCTTACAGGGAAGAAAAAAAAAAGTACTTATCAAGTGAGCATAGGTTATTTCTTTGCGAGTTGTGACTCATTAGTGGAGGGGGAGAGAGGACGCAGATTTTGGGGGATGGAGGGGATCGAGCATAGGACGTTGACTGTAAATGGCATAAACATGCACGTAGCGGAGCTAGGTCACGGGCCGGCTGTTCTTTTCGTTCATGGCTTTCCGGAGCTCTGGTACTCGTGGCGCCACCAGATCGTCGGACTTGCCGCCCGCGGGTACCGGTGCATCGCCCCCGATATGCGAGGCTTCGGCGACACCGACGCGCCACCTTCTCACACCAGCTACACCGTCTTCCACACCGTCGGTGATCTTGTTGCTCTCCTCGACGCTCTCGGCTTGGAACAGGTCCATCCATCTTGTATCTGTCCTGTGCTCATTTGGTGATTTCTTACTGGTTTCTTACATGTGGGCAAGAGCAGGTCTTTTTGGTCGGGCACGATTGGGGCGCCATTGTTGCTTGGGCCTTTTCCCAGTTTCGTCCGGACAGAGTGAAAGCGCTGGTTAACCTGAGTGTTGCTTACAGGCCACGGAACCCAACCTTGAAGCCCCTCCAGGCCTTGAAAGCCGTTTATGGCGAGGATTACTACATTTGCAGGTTTCAGGTGCTCGTTTTTTATTTGCTCTGTTTATAGTAGTAGAATGGCTATCTGTATTTGACACAATCCAGAAAGTGGAAACATGGATAAACTTTTTATGTCGATTTCGGAATATGGTCAATGATTCTGATCCACCATCTTCCTCCGGCAACTTTCTATTGTAGGGATTTGAATTGGGAACTGAATTAGCTAGAGTTTTTACATGGATCTTGTTGAATTTATGGAAAAAAATAAAAACTTCATTGATTTTTTGTAATCAGAGTACATGAACCCCTATTTATAATAGAAGAAATTAGTAGAGTCCAATTACAATTAAACTACTCTTGTCCCAATTATACCCAAACTCTAAAACTTAAAATAAGTCCTAGAATAATTAAATAAGTCAACATAAAGACTGACATAACTAAAACACCTTTAAACTGAAACTCTTCTGTGAGACCTCCTTCCATAATAATTTTGGCTCTGTAAAATTTCTTATTGTGAGAGTCATGTAAGACTCTTCCATATTTTCTCTTCAACAGTTCTATTGGATCAAATTTTTGTCATCTTTTACTGAATTTTTACAAGGTATACATACTGCATCTTCGAGGAGTCTTCTCCATGCTTCTGATTTTTTGTTTTAATACTTTCCTAGTAAAAGGCTGCATGGAGATCTGAAGAATTGCATTGATCTCAATGGATTTCGTTTTACTTCTTTACTTGTGAAATATTGACTGAAGATTCTTTCGTTTATAAATAGTAATTGCTAAAGGTTGAGGATGACATGACTCCTACTGCTTAGCTTTGGGTAGTAGCTCATTTGGGAAGCAATATTCTGCTTCAATTCTTGCGCGTCTCTTCCACATGTTGTAGCTTGTCTATGAGAAGGATGCTCAAATATTATATGAAATGGACAGTGAAAGAGAAGAATGAGGAGTTGCCAGTAGGCCTTAATCAGCAGAGAAGGAAGCTCAAATATTATATGAAATTAATGAATTGAGTAATCTGTGTTTCTTTATCAATTTCGGTTATAAGTATAGCAACTGCCGCTACTGTATGTGGAATGCTCTCTTCTGGCTGTGGGAAGCCTGATTTGTCTTTGCTATGTATGGATATAGAAATTTTGAGGCCTTCAATCACCAGCTGATCTGCTACATAGGGTGCAAGAGTTGAAAACATACCAAATCAGCCATTAGCATATTCCAAGCAACTATGAACTTCCTTTCCATAATTCTAGATTAAAAATCCTTTAGAGCATTGATGTGAACCATAAACTCTCCAAATTTGTTAAGACCCTATCAGACAAAATCAGATCTCATCAGTTTGTTACAAATGTTTCAGAAACAGATTGTAGCAGTTAGTTTGCTGGACACATGTCTTGCCTTAAGGCAATGAAACTAACTATAATTGGACATCAGATGAATAGTACGTTGAAGAGATTTGATTACTTCTTCCTTGCTCTTGTCCTTCGTCTATTCCATTTCTCTGTTTTTCTATTCAGTTGTCTTTCTTTCCTATCTTTAACTGATCGAACCGAGCTGAAGCCTCTATAAATTGATTGATGCAAATGAAACTCATTATTTGACTGTTAGAGGAGCTACTTGAGTTAGTATATTCCACAAATCCGCATTCTGTTTTCCTATTTTCATTCCATGTTTTCTGAGAATCATATCAGTAATGCAGCACTTGCTGAAAACAGTTCGGGGTGGGGGGTGTGCTTCTGATGATGATGATGATGATGAGGTCTCAGGTAAGTGGTTGATGCCTTGGGTTGCATCCAGAGGACCAAAAACAAGAGACTCATGTTATCAAGGTGTTAGTTGTTTTCATCAAGGGGTTTTGGCACTTGCAGGAATTGATTTCTTAGCTATCTCTAGTTGTTCTTTAGAGGATGCCACTTTTGGAAGTTTACAGTCATAAGATACTTAATTTTAATAAAAAAAATTACCTAACAAAGAACTAATGCTATTTCAGGAACCTGGAGATGCAGAAGCTGAATTTGATCGAAGTAGCCCTGTAACTATCATGAAGATGTTTTTATCATATCGACAACCTCGTCCTTTTATGTTACCAAAGGGGGCATTTGGTTCTCTTACCGAGCCTACTACCTTACCTTGTTGGGTTTCTGAGGAGGACATCGATTACTGTGCAAGCAAATTTGAAAAGACAGGTTTCACAGGAGGATTTAACTATTACCGAGCACTAGACTTGTATGTCATCTATGCCCTCTTATTCATCTTTACATCTGATAAATTAAATTTTTGGATTATTTTCATGTTCTTTTCTCTGTTCTATATTATTATGATCGGACGGCTGGGATAGTTATTTCGCATGTTTCGCTCCAAATGGTTTTTTGTATTGGATCAGCCGTGTTTATGTATGTGTACTATATAATGTATCCTACAAATAGAAGAAGTTTGACCAAATAAGAAGTGAAATAGTAGACCCCAAATAAACTGTATCATCTCTGAATTTATAGATTCACAATACTGTGTTCAGAAGAAACTTGAGGAAGTCAGAAGCTTCTTCAACATTTTTTGAAAGTCTGTCTACTGTTTAACTTCTCATTCCTCCATACCCCTCAGAATTTTTCATTTTTAAACTGTTGAAACCTTGTACTCTGGTGAGACTTGAACCCAAGACCTCAGATCCTCAGATTTTTAGAATTAGAAAGTGGCTTTTTTGTTTTCTCTATAGAATGCCATGATACAATGATAGTACTTTCACTTGAGATAGGAACTAAATTATGACGAATAATGAAAAGCTAAGAGTGGTTTCCTGTTTCAGACAAATGTTTGATTCAAGGCCAATGTAGGAATTACATTGTCTAAAGAACAGGGTTGGATTGTCCCAATTCTTCTTCCCGTTCTCTGTTCCTCATCTGAAATTGTACTTATCTAATTCACCCTTGATGACTTGTTGTGATTTATGGCAGAAATTGGGAACTGACTGCCCCATGGACTGGGATGCAAATTAAAGTACCAGTGAAGTTTATCATTGGAGACCTCGACCTGACTTATCATGTGCCAGGAGTGAAGGACTATATACACGGGGGAGGTTTCAAGAAAGATGTCCCCTTTCTGCAAGATGTGGTTGTAATGGAAGGTGTAGGCCACTTCATCAACCAAGAAAGACCGGAAGAAATCACTGAACACATTTACGACTTCATTCGGAAGTTCTCACCATAGTCTTCTTTAGTGCAGATCCTGTGGCCTTTCTCAATAATATTACAATTAGAATGTGTCTTGGCTTTAAGTAAGCTAAAGCAAAGAATGGTCGATTTCAATCTTGACAGCTGATCTTTCAGTCGTTTGTCACTCTTCTATTGCAGTTTTTTCAGTGTGTAACAGCGATTTGCAGAGGTTGTCGTTGGTCGGAACAGAGCGTTTTGTGCCCTGACTCAAATATATGGGATTTGCTGTAGACCAAGTAATCAGTCGAGGTCATTGACGATTCAAATTCCAAACTATTTTGTACATTGAAAAAGGTAACCGAGTGTGGAACAACCGCCTTCCAGAAGCCTGATTTTTGGTCTTCATGTTACTTCAAACTTGAGCTGCAAATCCTGTTTGTTCTCAACACTAACCGAGGTTGATTTCCAATCGTGAAATTCGTCCCAAAACGCTGGAAAAAAAAATTACTACAATTATAAACATTTTCCTTATTTTAGTAGATGGAACAACCGGATCATCCAAGTCAGGTCAGATTACCCTGAATTCAACTCTAAGACTCAAGATTGTTAAGAGAGATTAATAAAAATAAGAGAGGCAGATCTTCTAACTTGGTCAAATTGCTGATCAGTTCGTCGGGTAAAAAAACCATGACATTTTCACAGAAAAGAGCGATAACAAGCAAGAAAGGACAAGCAGAGAAGTCAAACAGAGCATATATTCAAATGGTTCCTGCTTGCTAAAGCAATGAAAAGAAAAACAAAACAAAACGGATGTTATGTTACTCTGTATGTCACTTCAACAAATAAGTTCAGAAAATCAACTTTGTACTAGGATAGAACGGTGACATTTATTGCGGAATCTTTGATTGCTTTTGGCGCTTCCCAACATCGAAATGGACGTCTATCAAACCTGTAATGCCTGCAGTTATTTTCTGACCTGCTTTGACTGGACCTACTCCCTGCGGAGTACCTGGAGCAGAAAGTATGTTACTTGGATGAGTCATCCAGATCTCTTTTCTCAGGCCCCGCACAAAGAAACTGAATAATAATCTTATTTAGAGCAGCCACGAAAAGGTAACTAATTATCTCAGGCTGGCAATCATTCATTTGTAAGCTTTATATATCTAACGTTACTGAGACAATTTTCACAATGACCAGTCACTCAAATGCATTGTAGACCAAAGAAGGTGCATCAACCTAATGGAAATTGAGACTCCAACACCAAATAAGAAGCACCGTTAGATACTGAATGGCAACTTGATCAAGCTCTCTAGTTCACCTACAAGCTTTTTTTAATGGAGCTTGGCCAGTTTAATAAATCAAGAGGATTTATTCAAAGAAGTCTTGCTAGGTGCCCATTATAAGTTCATGTGTCATGTTCTCCTAAGCTGTTACATATGTACTGGAATGCTGATCAACTAAATTTTACACTTTTGATAAGGAACTGGATGGAGCATTGACTGATACCAATAACAGAATGTAAAGTTACTTAACGCAAGGCTTTTACTATTCCTAAAGAGTGCAGATAATATATAACATTTGCATGTGAAAGTCCACCTGCTCATCAGCAGGTTTATCACTGTTATTTTTGAAAATCTTTTTTTTTTGTCCAACCATTAACCTGCTTTCTGACTTCACCAACAAGAACACATTGTTGTGTTCTTAGGATATTGTTGAAAGAATATGATGTAATCAAGCTTATGTTAAGTTATTTTTCTTCCTTAAATGGCTAAGGGGCACTCTTGTAATTTTTTATCAAGACTTATCAATATAAATTAAGGTGAGAGAAGCTAACCCTAATCAAGACCTAAAGGTGAAAGCTCTCTCTTTTATAACTCAAATTCGTGTTCATTCTCTCCTTCCCTCTCTACTCGTCCACTCTCCTTCCTCTTTCTCTATTCTCTTCTTACCACTAGCTTCTACAAAGGATTAAGTTATAATATCTAACATGATATCAGAGTATGATATCAGAGTAGGGATTTTAGGGTTTAAGGTCTAAAGCTGTTTAAAAATTTCATGCAAAGCGAAGATATCTCAGTCATACAGGCCTTCAATACAAAAAATTTCAAATCAGACAACACAATTGATTGAGAAATCTCTTCTCCAACCAAGATAAGTTCTAGTAATCCTTGTTCTGACCTTCCTTTGTTTTAATTTATCAAGTTATTTATTAATTTGAGTAAGGGTATGGTTGTATTCTTCTTTCATGCTCAAGAGGTCTCAACTTTCTAAAAGAAACAGTGTTTTGCACCAATGACAAAACTAGTATAGTTAGTCTCTTGGATGGCCATTTCAATTTCTAAAACTCCCCTTGGAGGGCTTTTCAAGTCTTCTTCAAGTTTGTGAGATTTTATAATTTTTTGTTTGTTGATACCCTAATTTAAAATTTGATAATTCCAGCTATTGAATTGTGTTTCATGTGGCTTCAAACCTCTTAATTACTTGGCCTCTTTCAATTATGTTTTAGGCCATTACAGTTCTGAGATTACACTTGTCCTTTTTATTGGAAAAAAAATAATTTTGGCAGCTCAAGAGGTCCACATATTCAGCATAGCCATATAATTTTTCTCCTTCAAGTTCCTAAGTTGGTGAAGAAGGAATTTATTCTCTTACTTGCAAGTATGCCTACATTTGTTTTTTTTGTTTTCAATTGAGTTTCTTCTCTTTGAAATCCTCAAGTCCAAGTTTTTATTATTTTTTTTTGAAAAAGTAGTCCAAGTTTTTATTATGGCTGAAAGTTCTCATTATTCCAATGATTTTGAGAAACATAACTAATTGAAATTACTACTATTCCTTTAAAGGGTGTCTCTAATTATTTGCCTTCATCCCAATCCACCAAAAGATTTCTCATGATACGTGATTTGGATGATACTATTCCTATTAATAAAGAAGATATTAGCCATAAAAAGTGGCAGAAAAAAGACACCTCAGTGATCAATTGGCTGATCAATAGTATGGAAGCATTTGTGGCAAACAACGTGGTTCATCCTGAAAATGCTAAAATTATATGGGATACATATTCCAAACTTTACTCAAGCACCGACAATCTCCAAAGATTTTATGATATATTTTAGGCGATGTACAACACTAAACATTCAAATAACCTAAATGAGTATTTTTTCAGGTTCAGAGGCTTCTTGCAAAAATGGAAGTTTGCTCAACCATATTCCATACAATTTGTTGTTCAAGAAAGGCAAAGGGAAGAACTAATTGGAACTATTTGTCTTTGCCAACCTTCAACCGTATCTTGATGTTGCCAAAACGTAGATTATGAGTTCCACTACAAAACCCACTTTTGATGATATATGTGCCACCATGTTCCATATTCCAGCCAAGTCACAAGAACCAAAGATAGATTTTGTTTAGTCCTCTGCTATGATTTTTCAAGGTAGAGGGCAATTCACTTTAGGGAGAGACCAAGGAAAAAATAATGGCAGAGGCAAAGCAAGAGACCGGAGTTCAGGAAAGGCCTCCAAAAACTCATCTATTATTCGGATTTGCTCTTATCGTGGATTGAATAACCATTTGGATTCGAAGTGTTTGAAGCCGTATGCAAAACCAGTTCACATAAATCAAGCATCCGTTGTTACAGAAAATAAAGAAGCCATTTCCTCATCCCAACTAGCCACCAAAATTCTCACAAAAGAGGACTATAATGTGCTTCAAAAACTGCAACAAATGATAGCCTCATCATCAAATCCTCCTCTTACCACTATTGCTACTATAGGTATGCCATTTTCTTTTTTATGTTTTAGCACTTCACCTTGGATTATTGATTCAGGTGACTTTGGACATCTTAATGAAAAACTAGGTAACTTGACCACCTTATCTTTATGTCCTACTATACGGTTTGTTTCAATTGCAAATGGCTCTTAGATCAAGGTTCAAGGAATTGGTCTTCATTACCATCCCCATCCTTGTCTATGTCTAATGTTTTGTTTATTCCAATTTTTTCCTTGAATCTTATGTCTGTTAGTCAAATCACAAAAAGACTTAAATGGTTTATCACCTTTTATCCTTCTTATTGTGTTTTTGGGGACAACTAAACCAAGCAGGTGATTGATGGAGGCCAAAAAGAGGAGGACTTTGTTGAAAAGCAAATATGGAAAAGTCTTTAGACCCTCACAATAAGAAGTCTCATAGAACCAGAATTAATATGGTGGAGTCTTATAGGAGTCTCACAAGATGAGGTATCACAGAAGAGTCTCGGTTAAAGGTGTTTTAGTTATGTTAGCATTCTATTTACGTTCAGTTGTTTAATTGTTCTAGGCCTTATCTTTTAATGTTACTTTGGGTGTAACTGGGATAAGAGTAGCTTAATTGTAATTGGATTCTATTAGTTTCTTCTATTATAAATAGAGGCTCATTGTATTCAAAATATAACAAGTTAATAAAGTATTTCTCTTTTCCATAAATTCAACATAGTATCAGAGCGGGTTCTGTGAGTTGACTCGGTCAACCCATGAAGATAATGTGATCCTTTTCTGTCATCTCTAGTTGTTTAGATCTTCGAGTCTACTTTACAACACAAAAAAAAAAAAAAAGTTTGGCAATTGGAGTTTTCTACAAAGAAAAATCGATATTTTAAGCATCAAAGGTCAGACTATAAAAGAGGTTCAAGCAACAGTAGAAAACTTCAACTTTCAAGGCGTTTTATACCATCGAGAACAAGACTTTATATGGAGAATTATATGTCAAAAGATAGATCGATAAGTCGATTTTCTTACCTATCAAACCAATTCTCAATCTAAGTTTTTTAAAGGGAGATCAATATCGGAAGAGTCAATGGTCATGTTGTCCAAAGAAGAAAAAAGTACTCAGTTCGACCAAATTACAAAGTCCGAATATATCAGATTTTTCTCTCAAAATAAGTATATTTTATAAAGAAAAATTATACTTAAATGAAAGGTATTGAAGTCTAGTTTTAGAAGGAGAAAATTTCATGTCAATCTGATCTATATGTAAGGAGATGTTTGCATTGGAGTCGGCAACACTCAAGCTATAGGATGAAGAAAATAAAGAGGTCATAACAAATTCAAGAACAAAGTTTTTTATGTCAAATTAGGTATCGAATTAAAGCTCTCTGAGTTTAGTTTCTTAAGCAACAATTTTTTTTTTGTTATGATCTATATTTTGGGAGATATTGATTATTAGAAGTACTAAAGGTCAATTCAACCAAAAATCTTTCTTTTTTTCCTATTTTCTCTCCTATTGTCTCTCTATGCATTGGCGTGAATTGAGTTTCTTTTTCTCCTAGAATCCTAGTTTTTAGCCAAATTTCTCTTCGAATCAAAGAGTTTGGGTCAAAATTAATCACTCCGTGATGTGCTTGTTCAAGTTATGCAAAAATTTCGTGCTTCGATAAGTTTTGCGTTTTTGTTATTGTGTATCTTACACATTGTTAAACTCCGAAAATTGTGGTCACCTTCAAAAAAGTTATATTTATTTAAATTTATTAAGTTTTACCGTTATTGTCTCGCCTAGTTTTTTTGAAAAAAAAATTCACATTCTAGAATTCGTTTGGAAGTATGAGTGTTACATAGTCGTCTCCTTTTGATTAAAGATATTTTCCTCTAGTATTTCTTCAGTTTATCTACTTACGTTTTCATCACTTCAAAGTAATGCATAAACCCCCTACCTAAAAAGTATAAGAGTGTGCCCAATATCCAACTTGAGTCAAGTCTTGAATTCTTCACCCAAGAGGTGATTTTTGTATGAGTTACCCTTAAAAAGTTAGTCTCTTTGTTAAGCCTTGAAGTTTGGCCATTTTTCGGGATTTAAAATTGAGTGGAGTGTGTTTCCGACTATGACCATTTTGACATGTGTATGGAGCTTTGTTATACGGCTAGGAGTGATTTTCTTCTCCCACATTGTGTTTTATCCGAATTGGGTCGCTTTGTCCTTTTTGTCCCCAACTTGAGAGGGAAAAGTAGAAGAAGTACAAAAAAGAGGCATTTTGTTCTACGTGTTGTGGTAATTCTTATGTGACAAAAAATATTTAAGAAAGGGGGGAGAATAAATGATGAAGATTTAACATCTATAAAAAAATTTTAGCCAATGTAGATTGAAGACTAAGAATCTTTTTCATTGCAAGCTAAAGTTATAAACTCTGGTTTGAGGGGGAGTGTTGAAAAACAGATATGAAAAAGTCTTACATGACTTTCACAGTAAGAAGTCACACAAAGCCAAAATTAAAATGGTGGAGTCATACAAGAGTCTCATAAGAGGAGGTCTCACAGAAGAGTTTCAATTAAAGGTGTTTTATTTGTGTTAGCCTTCTATTTATGTTCAGTTGTTTAATTGTTCTAGGACTTACCTTTTAGTGTTTAACTTTGGGTGTAACTGGGATAAGGGTAGTTTAACTGTAATTTGTATTCAAAATATAATAAGTCAATTTTCTCTTTTCCAGAAATTCAACAAACTTTACTTTCTAGATAATGATATACTTCAGCCATGACCACTGCACCTCCACATATTATTCAACAAGTTGTTTGATGGCACAATCGGCTGGCATGTACCTCTTTGAGCAAAGTACATTCATTGTAGTTCCTTCCTTAAAATGTGTTTCAAAGTTATCTTGTGAACTTTGTGAGTTAGGCAAACACCATAGGAGTAATTTCTCATCTCAGTCGAGAAGGTTAGTCTTAGTCCTATATCCTGATGTTTAGGGATTGTTTCTATTCCTAGTGTAAATTAGTAAAAGTATTTTGTTATCTTTGTGGATGATTGTATTCGAGTAACTTGGTTGTTTTTAATGAAAGATAGATCTAATTTTTTATATTTGAGACTTTCTATTACATGGTTAAAAGCTAAAGAAAATATATTATTGCAATTTCAATCCTTTTGCACCAGCAAAGGGATCATATATCATACATCATGCCCATATACACCACAAAAAAACAGTGTTGTTGAAAGAAAAAATGGACACCTCTTAGAAGTTGCTTGAGCCCTACTATTATCCGCGAATATTTCACAGTTTTACTGGCCTTATGCTGCTTTAACTGCTTGCTACCTTATTGTTCATAATCTTATGCTGCTTTAACTACTTGCTATCTTATTAACCACATGCCTTCTAGTGTCCTTAGCCAAAAAACACCGTTTTCATCACTCTTACATTATGAAAAAACCTTTCGACTTTCTGCTAAAGTATTTGGTTGTGCCTGTTTTGTTCATAATCTTTTTCTTTGGTAGAAATAAACTTGATTACAAGTCCTTTAAATGTATTTTTTGGGATACTTCAAAAAAAAAAAAAAAGGTTATGTATGCTATAATCCTTCCTTGCATAAACCTTTGTTTCTTTTGATGTCACATTCTTTGAAGACCAACCTTTTTACTCCAAAGGGTCCTCTCACCAGGTTTTGATGTTTCTACAGTATACCCAGACTGGTTGAACCGTTGGACTAGCTTATTCAACAATTGCATAAAACTTTTGTTTCTTTTTATGTCACATTCTTTGAGGACCAACCTTTTTACTCCAAAGGGTCCTCTCACCAGGTTTTGATGTTTCTACAAGTATACCCAGACTGGTTGAACCATTGGACTAGCTTATTCAACAACCATATGGTTACCAGTACAAGCTCCTTCCTCTCCAATGGCCAACCAATCACCTGCCCCATCAATTGATTATGAGGCTAGTAACTCACCTTCTTCTCCTCCTATATTTGGGCCTCCCTTTGATAACCCATCCTATAGCTATCCGTAAACAACCACGTTCTTGTTCTCCTAAAAGAGCTTCTACCTGCCATCCTATTTCTCATGTTATATCTACTCACTAACTATCCTTGGAGTGTTCCTTTTTTATTACTTCCTTGTCCTCCGTATCCGTTCCCAGGGATCATATTGAGGTCTTAAAGATCCAGGACGGACAACTGCCATGGAGGAGGAAATAGCTGCCTTACATAGTAATCAAACATGAGATTTGATTTCATTGTCACTTGGAAAAAGGTTGACACACTTAATGTAAGAAGAATACCACTAGACCAAACGGCCATTGGTGATGGCTGTTTACTATTACACACAATCCGGATGAATCTATTGCTCAACTAAAAGCAAAGTAGGTTACTAAAGGATTTACTCAGACATATGACATTGATTATGAAAAGACATTTTCTCCGGTTATCGAACTCAATTTTGTAAGACTTCTGATTTCTCTTGCCGCAAATTCTAATTGGCCTCTTCATCAACTAGATGTCAAAAATGCCTTCCTTAATGATGATCTCCTTGAAAAAACCTACACATGCTTCAATTACCTGGTTTTGTGGTTGAGGGGGAAAAGATGTTAGACTGAAGAAATCATTCTATGGCCTCAAGCAAACTCCTCGAGCATGGTTTGACAAATTCAGTAAAGTGGTTTGTGTGTTTGGTTTTAAGCCGTGTGAAATGGATCACACTAACAAATGGTGTTATTCTTTTGGCTATTTATGTGGATGATATCATTCTCCATGGGAGTGATCAAAGGGGCATTCACGAGGTAAAAGAAAACTTGTCTAAGGTTTTCCAAACTAAAGATCTTAGACTCTTAAAATATTTTCTTGGAATTGATGTCTTACAATCTCAACATGGAATTGTTTTATCTCATCATACTTGAAGAAATAGGAATGCTAGGATGTAGGCCCTTGACACTCCTATGGACCTAAATGTCAAATTGAATGTAAAATCCGGAAATGAAGTTGATGTTGGCAAATTTCAAAGGCTAGTCGGTAAGCTAATTTATTTGACCATTACTAGACTAGATATTTCTTTTGTTGCAAGTGTCATCAGCCAGTTCAGGCATAAACCTCAACTTTCTCATTGGCAAAGCTCTTGAAAGGATATTGAGGTATGTGAAGAAGAGTCCAGGACAAGGATTATTGTATAAGAACTATGGGTATTTTAGAGTTGAAGGATGTGCATATGTAAACTAGACAAGTTCTTCTGATGATAGAAAATCTACCTTTGGATTCCGAACAATCGTTGGTGACAATCTAATGACCTAACGCAGTAAAAAACAAAGTGTTGTAACTCGGTCTAGAGGAGAGGCCAAAAACAGGGCTATTGCACAAGCAGTTAGTGAGATGTTATGCCTTCAATCATTACTTATGGAACTTGGATTTCCAGTGGAGACCTCCATGCAACTTCCTTGAGACATAATCAAGCAATTATTCACATAGCTACAAATCTAGTGTTTCATGAAAAGACAAAACTCGTTGAGATTGGCAGTCCTTTTATCCGTGAGAAACTCAAGGTTGGAGTTATTAACATGCACTATATTCCTTCCAAAACTCAATTTGCAAACATTTTCACCAAAGTAGCATTCAGGTTTCAAGCTTGGGTATTTGATGTTTTTGCATCACCAGCTTGAGGGAGAGTGTTGAAAGAATATGATGTAATCAAGCTTATATTATGTCATTTTTCCTCCTTAAATGCCCAAGGAGCACTCTTATAATATTATCAAGATTTATCAATATAAATTATGGTGAGAGGAGCTACCCCTAACCAAGACCTAAGGGTGAAAGCTCTCTCTCTCTCACTCAAATTCGTGCTCATTCTTTCCCTCTCTACTCATCCACTCTCCTTCCACTTTCTCTCTTCTTTTTTCTCCCTATAATCTAACAGATACCATTTAGAAATTAAATACAACCAGAATTGATGAGAATTGGAGGAAATCTGTCAAATATGCAGATAAAGAGATCAACAAACCTCAAATTCATACAGCAATAATGAATGTTAAAGAATAGAAACATACAGGATTGGACCAATGAATGCATCATAAAAGATGGACTAGAAGTCAATTATGTCAGAAGTTACTCTGTCATTCATAATCAAATCTTAACTATAATAACCTCATCTTAACCTAACATCCAGAGTTGACCCACAACTCAGCCAGCTTAACTCAGATTTTGAGGAGGGGGCTCACCCTATCAGTTCTAGTCCCTCCCAACTCACCTCCTGGACTCAGGTGACTCGACCTGATTCAAGCAACCAGAACCAGATATTCAGGTGCCCAAGTTGATTCCCATTTCTAGATCAGGAAACCTTGGTTTTAAGCCGTATGTCAATTGCTAACAAGACTCAAAAAAGTTTCAGAGAAAAACTACACCAGTATGAAATTTTTCCTTTTCGATGTGTTGACAATTTTGATCTTTGTAAAGGATAATTTGTCCATCTGAGGAATATTGTTAACAATTTAGAATTGAAATATGATTAGGAGTTTCCGGTCTCAGAAAATTTTTAACCCATCTAATGAGTCAAGCCACAGAATGAAAAGTAATGTCATGCATAAATTCTCAAAAGAAACTAACATACCAGTTAGGATAACATCGCCTTCAAAAAGAGTCATGATAGAACTTATGTGGCTTACAAGGAATGGTATCTTAAAGATCATATCCCTGGTCGAGCCCTTCTGTCTGACAAGATCATCTACCTACAGAACAGAACAGATCATTCATGCTACCTGAAGGTAATCATGCAAGAACTCCTGGATATCATCCCTTTCCTATGACAATGCAGAAACAAGGTGAAGCAATTGCATGTATAAACTATACACAATTACCTTTAACCACAACTCCAGGTTATCAGGATCTGCCACCATAGGTTTGGGCAGCTGCAAGGACAGAACAAACCCAGCATGGGATACATTGCAACTAATAAACTGACAGTGCAAACCGCTAAGAATTGTCATATCATATTTGTTGCTAGGCACAAATTTGTTTAAGTAGAGTCCAATTTAGAGGCATACATATCTGGTTCTTACATATTGACTAATAGGAGTGAACGTATCCTGCCCTTTAGCCACTGTCCAAGGAAGCCCACCAGCCTAGCGAGTAACATAAAAATGAAACAGGAACATGAGAATTCCACCTATATTTATGTATTTAGATACCAATAAGATGATGCAGCCAAAAGATTCTGATGCAGCGTCTGGTCCAAATACATCCAGCTTTGGTAAAAGAACAAGGAATCTATGTTAACCTTAGCAGAAGATTGGATTTCCCTTGCTGTCATATCCAATGCAAGTGCATAACCTGCAGATAGAGAGGGGAAAAGGCTACTGATACAGTGAAAGTCGATTGACAAATATTTAACTTGAACAGCAGATCTTTAGGAAAAAACATATGATGACTTTTTCTAATATTTATAATGAGGTCTACTTCTCACTAAAATGGTTCATATCCGACATCTGACACTTTATGATCTTTTGGTGTATGTAAGCTACACTCATGGGTTCAGCAATTCTGACAAGACCATATCATATACCTACTGAAAGAACATGGAGAGATCACCAAAACTCTCAAGCCTCAAGACGCGGACGGTGGACGCTTCAACCGCTCTAGGACAAATTATTAAATGAGCAACTGTAATATTTGGGCTTGTGAGGAAACAACGAAATGTCTAAATTTTTATTCGCATGCAAAGACCTTATAACAAGTCCAAGGAAAAAAAAACTTTGAAATGTGAAAATGCAAGACAGACATGACTGAACCTCCAACATAGTCCATGGCGTACGCCTCATCAACGTCGCGAGCTTTTTTCCCAATCACGACAGCCAGCTCCACTTCGTGATCTAATGATTCCAATGGTGGAGGAATTTGAATAGTTCCTCCATTTTGCAGATAAGAAGAAGTCGGCTTCATAAACAATACTGGCTCCTGAAAGGCAACACACAAAAATATAGTAAAACGAGGACTCGCTCCACAAGCATTAACCTGGACTACCATTGCAAGGGTAACTCAAATGAGCCCTCAGGATCGGTAAAAGAAAATAACTGTTTTAAGTCAGGGATGAACCGCTGCAAGGGAAACTCAAATGATCCCTCACAATTGGTGAAAGAAAAGACAAATCAGGTATGCAAAGTACGCTTCAGAGAAAAAAGGAATGATATGTCTGCCACTTGGGCGACGACCTGCTGAAGCTGCGATCCATTAGCTAATTTACCAACAGCTGAATTGCGCCCCCTAAGCTAATTTATTCAGAATCTCGAGTTCCAGAGATTACCTTGGGAACCGCGTTACCGAGTTCTTTGGCATGAGCAGCGTAGTTTCTACCAACAGCAATGATCTTAGTTCCCGAGCTGAAAAGATTTTCAGACGAAAAGGAAGAGGATGTTGCCATGCCCAAGGCGCGCCGTAAAGGAAGAACAACGGAGAAGCGAGAAGCGGCCATAATCTATTTTAAAGCTAAAATAATCTAAACGGAGATCGCAGCCTTCGTCTTCGCACAGTTCAGTGACAGCAAATCGGTCTGACTCGGTGAGAAACTTCGGTCGAACCTAACGACTGCTAACCTCCGATCACGGCATCGTCGCCCCGACGCTACGCATCGCACAAAAGTAATAATCAAATTCGTTTTTTTTTTTTTTTATGAAAATATTTCCTGTGCCAAATCGTCAAGAGATTGCTGAAATTGTAAATCTGGTTTTTGAAATCTTATATACCTTGCTATGAGAGTCATGTAAGATTTTTTTCCTAACTATTTTTTAACAATTATGTGCTAAATCTCTCCTATTTTTACTATATTATAGTAGCATTGTGCAATCCCAAAGAATTACAGTTACAAATACAAAAAAATTCTATAGAAAATTAAATCAGATAAAAAAGAAAAATTATCCACTCCAAAATCTAAGTGAGAGAAACCAGAAACTCTCATTTATCTATCAGGACTATGTAACTTTTTCTTAATCTAAAACCTTAATTTCTTCCTCAAATTATAATAGTGGAATTTATTAGTTTAGGAGGGAAACTATGATTAAAAATAAGGACTTGTAAGTAATCTTGAAGTGAGATGAATTACTCCCATATTATTTAGTTCATTAGATTAAGAGATTAGTGTACAATGAATTACACTTCGAATGAATCACGTCAATTCATTCGCTCAGGCAAAAAATTGGGAATTTGGATTCATACATATTTTACAAATCAAACACTTGAAGCACGGGACGCATGTTGCTCCTTCCCCCCCTCGGCCATTTTTTTTTTCTCCTTCCCCTCGGTCGGCCTTCCTCCCTCTCCTCTCCCTCTCGACCTCCGTCGCAGAGTACGAGAGGTCGAGCCTTTGTCGCAGGCAGGGCCTCTCAGCTTCCTGACTTCTCCTATCTCAGCCTCACTCACTCCCCCCCCCCCCCCTGTCGGCCTCCCTCTCCTCTCCCTCTCGACTTCCGTCGCAGTGCACGAGAGGCTGAGCCTCTCAACTTCTCTTCTCTCTTAGCCTCCCTCTCTTCTCCCTCTTGGCGTACCATAGGAGCGCCGTCTCCGTCGCTGTTGTCCACTGGCCCGCCGCTGAGGAAGACAATGCGCATCGTGAGGAAGACGATGATTTAATTTTCTTAAGTTAGGAAAAATTAAACCATCATCATAAAAATAATAATTTATATAGTTTATTTATAAAATAATTATTTTTATTTATTTAATAAATTTATTTTATAATTACTATATTAAATTAGTGATTTAGTAGTCATAATTAAAATATTGTTAAAATAAATATTTGATAAATTGTTTTGGTTTAATTATCCCATTGCTATAATTAATTAAACCAATGGTTTTAAATTTTGTGACAATATATTATTAATTAATAATACATAAAAATATATATTATATTATTGATAAATATATATATATATATATATATATTTATTCATTATACTAATTATTTATTATTGTATTAAATTAGTTTTTTTAATGTTAAAACATATCTTATGTTATTAAAAAATAATTTATTTATTTATTATATTCGCTTATGTTATTTTTTTATTTTTTATATATATATTTTTAATAATTTATTATAGTCACACGTAATTATTGTATTAATTTATAATAAACTATAATCATTATGTAATATAACATAGTTTTTCATTAATTAAAATATTAATATATTCTAATACTACACGTTAAATCACTTATAAGTGTAGTAACCATGTTTATTTTGGTTAATTATCTGTTTAGATATATATATATATATTATTTAAATATATTATAAAAGGTTACTCATTCTCTTGTTTATATCATACTTTTTATTTGGGGGCACTAACACTGGAATCTATTTTCCAGTACACTTGAACTTATCTACCCTAACACCCAAGGATGAGTTGAAGTTTAAGATAGAATTAAATTTTTTACTTCATTTTAAGTTCATTGTGGACTAACTCCCCTTTTTTAAAGTCTTTGGAAAGGCAAAGAGACGGTTTAGGAGATGTGTTTGTATTTGCTTTATATGGAAAATGACTGTAGATTCTGTCTTTTATCCTTCCCATCATTCTCTTTGGTAGGGGCAAGGAGACGGTCAAGGAGTTGTGTATGTATTTGCTTTGTATGGAAAATGACTGTAGATTCTGTCTTTTATCCTTCCCATCATTCACGATTTATCCAATCTGCAATTCGCCTCTCTTTTAATACTCCAAGTAAACCTACCAAACCGTTGAAGAAGGGGCGGAGTGTCGCCGCCGGCTAGGAATGCCGCCTTTGTCCGGTTCGAGGGGAATCGTCCTCTGTTTCTGCTTCCTTTCTGCATTTATCCTCTCTTTTTGGTTCCCGCGAGTTCTCAGTACAAACGAAGGCCCCCTGTTTGCTGCCCCGAGCTTCATATCGGGCTACCGTCATCTGCTGCACACGTCTGTCTTCAAGGGTCATTTTTTCTATCTGCATTGACCATGTTTTTGCTGCCTGTTGAATGACATATTCCTTCTTGTGTTTAGGAAAGATCCATTCTCTCTGATATCTGGATACTGGAAGATGCAAACTATCAGCAAAGACTACCTCAAACTTCCGCTAGTACAAGAGTTTACCTTTCCTGCAAATTCTGTTCCATTTAACAGCTGCCATGCTTCAACTATAGTGGAGGTGAGCTAGGCCTTTTTTTTTATGACCTGGATTCTGATGAGTTAGTTATTCTTTTAAGAGAATCTGATGTGTTTGTTGATGGGAAGGATGTTATTGTGTTTGGGTTGTCTATGGCTTATTGCTTAGGTTGAACAAGATCATTTTCTGGTTGCGTACTTTGGAGGTACATCGGAAGGGTCGCCGGATGTCAAAATCTGGCTACAGAGATACAAGGTAAATACGAAACAGTTGAAGTGAAAAATCTTATATAGTATGTTCTGAAAATCCCAAAATCTTCGAAACAGCGTAACCTGTTTTCTTCTGCCGAGCAACAAATAGAAGGACTATCTGGTCTAGTTGGATAGATATGCTGTTAAAATGTCACTCATGAGACTGCGTTGCACCGATTTTTCCTTCCTGTATATTTTGTAGCCCACCTGCTTCTGTGCGTCAATTTTACTTCCCTTTTATTTTCTGCAAAGAATGGTTTTGCTCAATCGAGATTGTAAAATTTAGCTAATAAGATCTTTGACTAGCTATTGATTATTGTAGACTACTTTGGAGGTCATCCTCGCCGCTGAAAAAGCTGGCGACAGCTAATCCAGACTCTAGTTCTTGATACCGTCTTCATTGTTCAGACCCATCTCTAACAAATAAAAAGCTCCCTTTACACTTACACATCAGAGAACCTCCCTGAATTCATGGGCATCAATGTATTGCTCAGTAAATACTTGAGGGTCTACAGAGATGGTGTATTACAGGGTTTAGAAATTACTGTCCCTGCCAAAGCTAAGTTCTGTCAGTTTAAACCTACTACTTTGGATTGAGTCAGGAAGTTACACTGTTTTCTGTACCTGTTATTGGTATTAACTTCACTCCATAAAATGACATGCTATCTAATACCCTAACCGCCAAATCCTAAAACCCTGCTTTCCATGTCTCCTTCATTTGATGGTAACATGAGAAGTATTTAGATTGATATAGCATGAAATGTGCCGTTACTATTATTGACACCCACGGCCTGATTTAAACTCAAGTCAGTTGTATGTGGAATATGATTGTGCCGGCTCAACTATATGATGATTTAGATCCCTATTTGCTTTTAGTTAAGCAAGCCTTACTGCTTTGCCCTCACATAAAATCTTTCTCTTCTACAGTTTCCATGAAATTTTGAATATAAAGTCCAATCGTGCTCTGAAATGATATATCAAAAGATTGGCATTGTGAGCCAGCCCTGTGGTTCCTGCAAATTGTGTTAGCCAATGTCTGATAGCCATACTGCACACCACTATCAAGGGTGAACCTGGTGCATTTGGCTGACCCATTTTTTTGCCAATACTTGTTTATACTTCCATGTATCAAACTCTCACTTAAGATCATCTCAAGTTCACCCATAGCCATTCTGCAGAGATTTCTGGTGTGCGGTTACTTTTCTGTTTCACAAAGTTTACTAACCATTCACTGAAATCTTGTAACAGTGGGTTTCTAACTCATAGACAAATCAAATTTTCAGGATGGTTATTGGAGCTTTCCTGTAGCTGTTGATCAAGAACCCAACGTGGCAATGTGGAACCCAGTTTTGTTTAGGCTTCCATCAAATGAGTTGCTTCTTTTTTATAAAATTGGTCAAGAAGTCCAGAAGTAAGTCATAAGCCTCTTCATTCTGAATTCTGCTGTTTGTGTGCTACATTTTGTGTGAATGTTTTTCAGGGCCACCATCAAAAGAATTCAGTGATAGATTATGATGCTTTTAGCCTCCATGAAAAACCTATATTCTGAATATTAACTCAATGATAAGTAGTCCTCATAATGACTGTAAAGATCATAGAATAAGTCCTCTAAATATAAAATAACCTTTTGGTTTCCACTGTTATACATTATTTTTATTTCAAGTGGGCCTCCTGAACTCGTCTCACTTATACTTTGAGACACCATATGATGCCAGTTACACAAATGGATACTGCTCTTAAAAGATGTTTGAGAAACTTGTCCTCTGGATTTATCTGAGTGCATTACAAGATGTATTCTAAATGATATTCCAGTGAAACTAATATAAAAAAAAATGAGTTTATCTTTCCTACTTCTAATCAGCAGTTCTCCTGTCACTTGTACAGTGTGAAACCAAAATTTGCTAGTTATTCCAAGGGATATTACTTCTTAATGAATGTCTTTAGCAGCTTGTAGACATCCTGGATTTATGATAATTTATGGAAGAATGTTTTAGGGATGGGATTCTAATGAAACTAAATTGCCAGGTGGAGTGGATGCATGAAGCGGTCAAATGATGGCGGCATGACCTGGTCAGCAAGGGAGCAGCTTCCACCTGGAATACTAGGACCAATTAAGAATAAGGTACAAAGGACATTTTTTTGTTTGAAGACGATGAGAAATGATATTCATTAGAGAGAGAAAGTACTGCAGGCTCTCAGTTGTACTCTATAATATATGGTAATTAATTGAAAATCTCTCATACTGTTACGCTTGTACCTTCATCAGCCAATCCTGCTGGAAAATGGCAAGCTATTCTGTGGATCATCTGTGGAAAGTTGGAACTCTTGGGGGGCATGGATGGAGGTAAGAACAAGCATGACTATTGAATTTCAGAAATCACATTAAAACTTTACTCATATTCACTGGTATACTGCCATATCTTACTGGTTAATCCTTATTATGATGTGTTTCTTTTGGGTGGGGGGACATGGTGGTAACCCAGGTTACATCAGATTCGGGACGATCCTGGAAAAAATATGGGCCAGTATTTATCCAGGATGAACCTCTTGGTGTGATTCAACCAGTTCCTTATCAGACAGCACATGGGACACTACGCATTTTATTAAGGTCATTTGAAGGAATAGGAAGAGTATGCATGTCAGAATCACATGATGGGGGTTTAACGTGGAGTTATGCAAAGCTTACAGAGCTTCCTAACCCAAATTCAGGTTTTTCAAACCTTCACTTAGCGAAGAATGATTGAAGTAAATAAATAAACATTTGCTAGGGCAGTTCTGTTAATAGTTTGGTGGCAAACGTGTACAGGCATTGATGGGTTGAAACTGAAAGATGGTCGTCTTCTACTTGTTTACAACACAATTTCCAGGGGAGAGCTCAAAGTGGGTATTTCTGCAGATGATGGAGATTCTTGGAATGATGTAATGACACTGGAGAAGAATTGGACGATGGAATTCTCATATCCTGCAGTAATCCAGGCAAGTGATGGGTTGGTCCATGTTACATATACCTATAACAGGACCCAGATAAAGGTAAGCCTTTTGTTCTATGGAAAAGAAGAAATACTTTATGAACCAGGCTCATTGCCTTCCATATGCTTTTCTCTCTTAAGGAATTGCATTACTACTTGTTTAATGACGATTCTGTTTTTGTAATTGCAGCATGTTGTTCTTGAACCGCCGGAAGTTCAATGACTGGAATGAATCAAATGAAATGAGAGTGACAATGAAGACTGGGAGACCCTAGATCAAATGTTTCCTAATGGCTTCTCCAGGATGGTTTGGGGGACTAATAGTGCTGAGAAGTAAATAGCTATCATGGCCGTGTACATATTTAACAACAATTGAATTAGATCGTTCCCCCAAGTAGGGCCAACTCGACTGCTTGAAGATTAAAGCCCATTGCGCAAAAATCTTTACCAGTGGACTAAACTCAAACATCAACTTAATTTTCTTGATTTATTTTTTCTTTTGTTCTTTGTAGAGAAATAGAAAAAAAATTATCTAACTTCATATTAAAATAACAAATGATTTTTCGTATTGTAACCCTCAAGAAGAACAACATTCTTGCCAAAAACACACAACAACTTAACTATGCTTAACCCTACACTTCACTTCAGAGTCTTCAAGAAGATCAACCATGAATAACAATTCAGGCTTCATATTTATATAATCCAAACAATGCACTCATATCAGATGTACTAAAGCGAGCGTCAGACGTGACCTCTCCTAACACGATCACTAAATCCACCTTTTTTAGCAAAAGGGTGTCAGCTTAGACTCTGAAGCCCCTGCTGTTTCTTCTCCCTCGAGCCTTCTCAAATTTCCTACCCTTGGATCTCACGTATGGCTTAGTATGGCTACCAGGCACACCAGGAGCCTTACCGAAGTGCTTCACAGCTTCACGTGAATTCTTTGGTCCTCTGAGCAGAACCTGACCACATTAGGAAGACAGGTAAATGACACTGGTACTAAATGCCCCTTTCTCTTCAAAAGTTAGAACAGATAAGCAATATGATTACGACATGATGCAAAATGTTAAGCACTTCAGAATTTTATTCGAATCTGCAAGTAGCATGGCATCAACTAAATGGGCACTGAATGGAATGCAATGGTAGGCACAGCCAAACAAGCGGGCACATGGTGGACATTCCATTTGGTAAACTGGCTCAACTCAAATATACACCATGCTGCAGTGTTCTAATCACACAATTGACGGCATCATTAACACGTCCCCTAGATCACTCCCCCACAAAGACGGTTTGATAATTCTGCATTATTTTTAAAAAAAATTGACAGTACACAGCTCATCACCATGTTAAAATATAACCACAGGCAGTGTACTGATTGAAACAGAAAAGAAAAGAAAACATCCAATATCTGTCAGATGAACAGTTTTACCCTCCAAGGTCCAGTTGAAACTTCAGGAGAGCAAACTTAATAAGAGGCCCAATTTCCGACAAGACACTACTGACCTTACAACATCTTAGCGAGCTTGCATAGGGGAAAAATCACTTTATGATATAAACTAGAAAATTAAACAAAAACAAAAGCACAAACTAGTTGATCAACCGGGGAAATGATACTCAATAAATTTGAGAGTATCTCAAACTGGGTCAATGGGAAGTAAATCAACTTGGATTCCAGTTACCTCACCAATCCTTAATCATGCAGAACAAACTAGTTTTAGAAAACAGAAGCCAGAGAAAAAATGACTTCTGGATACTCAATATTCTGTGTTTAACTGGTTTGGCTAATGTTACCTTCAGTGTCCAAAGATTCTGGATACAACTCAAGTTCGCTTAGAATATCAGAGTTATGGATGTAGAAAAAAAAATTGTGCAGCTCAAGATAAATTTTAGTTTAAGACCATGTGAATTAGAAAATTCACATCTAAAATTGGCTTTAAAATGAAAATTTCCTAATTTCTTGAAATTATAGAATTCACAAACTTATTTTCCATAATTAAACCACAAGCAAGCTAAGAACATTCAAGGAAACTTAGTTCAACAAGTCAATATTAGAATCCCTATGTCACTAAAGTCATGGGGAACACACATACTGGCTGGATGACTTAGACTATTGGAAATTTGGAGAGGTAGCAACATTAGACATGCAGGCGCAGTGGGCCTCTGAACATAATATTGTATGGCAGTAACAACGTCCTCTCACTTCTCTATGCTATAATTTTATTTTTCCTCCTACAACTTTTACATGCCACAGTACTTATGCACAATGAAGGGAAAACTGTTAACCACCTTAAAAAGGAAGACAACAGGTAACTTGTCCAATCTTACCTGTAAACAATACCATCACCACACCTTGCAAGTCTCATAAACATTGTCCTTCTAAACCTTTCAAACCCTTCCCTCATCAGTCATGAAGCAACCCACTCCCTCCAAACAATGAAAGAACCCCAGAAATAACACTGTGTCCAATCAAATTTTGATACCAATGCAGCTCAAACAACGGCATGATGTGAAAGTGTGATATGCCCTAACTTATGTAGGTTAAAATCCTCTTTGAGTCACACAAATGGAATCTAATTAAAGACGGCTAATACCCCAAAGAGCTGTTGAGTTACCGTGCATAAATCATCCCCATATCCAAGAGACGAAGAAAACACGATTCATGCAGCTGCCATATATAACACAAGCCTCACACAAACTCGTGAAAGCACAAAGATATCCAAGGCGACAGACTACTAAGAAACAGGCAAAAGATACGAATGATAAATCCTGCACATGTGTCACTACACTGTCGTTCAGATGACTAAGGAGATATTAAAATCATACCGTGTTCTGCCCAAGAGGTGCTCTCAGAGCCAGCTGATCAAAAGTCAAGCATTCGCCACCTGCCTTGATAATCCTAGCTCTAGCACGCTCCGTGAACCTCAGAGCGGTAACTTTAATTGCGGGAACATCATAAACCCTCGTATCGTCGGTCACTGTCCCAACGACTACCGCAATCTTGTCCTCCTAAATATGCAAGACCTCAACACTTTTAACATCAGCATATACGGGTGAACCAAAAAATCAAATATAGGGCGATTGTCAAACCTTGCCCTTCATGAAACGAAGCAATCTGGAAAGGGATAACGGAGGTTTGTTCACTTTGCTCATGAAGAGCCGCTTCAGAATAACAGCGTTGAACTTGCTCTCGGTTCTCCGGACGAGAAACCTGTAGAGCTGAATAAAATGACAGCCGTCAGATATGGGCATACATTAAGCCAGATAAAAGGAGAAGGATTGCAAGAAGAAACCACTACAAAGCAAACCTTAACGAGGAGTCTGAGATAAACATCATCTGACTTGGGAGCGGTTCGTTTGGTTTTCTTACTTTTTCCACCGGCGACCAAATCTATACCCTGAATAAGAGAAGTAAAGAGATAAGAAGTCAAGTCAATCTGTGAAGCAGATGAAGATTGATTTTTCAATTAGATACGAGTGTATCGTACCATGACTGTTCGCGGTGGTGGTGCTGCTCTCCTCGGCTCCGCCGCTGCTCCTCCAGCTTCCAATACCTGTGAGAGGGACGAAAGAAATACGCTAGGGTTTTAGTCCTCTCTTCTTTCCATTTGGATAGATCTCGCACCACTTATTTCGGTGCTCTTCCCTTCTCTGGTATGGGCCCGTGGGTATTGTGGACTCTATAGTTGGCGGAGTCACTCCAAAGGCATCGTATAATTAATTTTCCTCGCAATATATAGTATTAGTATAAATTTTTTCTGTAACGGATTAATGTAGCCGAAACATGGATCATAATTTTTCTATTTTGAACTCTTTTGTAATTGGAAGCCCTGTTTAGAGGGCGGTGGGAAGGAAGTAAGTATTGATTATCAAAAGACAAAGGTCGGCGTTCTCCTCTAATGAACCCAAGGATTGGTGTTCTACTTCATTGAACCCAATGTACATGTTCCCTTAAACGAATATAATTCAATCTCTTCCTCCGTTTATAAATCATAAGGCGTACCAAAAGATCTAAGAGAGAACAAGTCGTACCCTCAACACTGGATCCCTCTTCTCAGTGTTGTGTTACAAGATCCATGACTCGGGATCGCAACAACTTGGTATCAGAGCAGGTTAACATGGGGGATTCATCCAGCAATAGTAAGGTGAGAGCAATGATCAAAGAGATACAGGAAGAAACAGAGGAGCAACTGGCAGCATTAGTAGAGAGTAGAATCAGCCAACAGATGGCATTGGTAGACAGTAGAATCAACCAGTAGATCAGCCAACAGTTGGAACTGATGATAAGCAGACTATCAGATTTATTTACTGGAAGGAATCCGCCCACAAGGAGAGGGGCAGAAGACCATTCGAATAACAAACAAGGTGAGCAATATGCAGGGTGCAAGGTGGGGGCTTTAGTCAAGGTGGGAGTACGGTTCCAAGGTACACTAAATTAGATTTCCCTACTTTTAATGGGTTTGAAAACCCTTTAATATGGTTACACTGTTGTGACAAATTCTTTTCCAATCAACGCATAATTAAATTAGACTAGGTGGGATTAACCACCTTCCACATGCTCGAAGAAGTGTAGCTATGGTTCCATCAAATAGAATTAGAGAAACTGGTGTTAGATTGGGAGAAATTTGAGTTGTGCACTATACGGTTTGGCCCACCAGCACAAAGCAATCCACTAGGGGATTTGGTCCTATTAAGACAAACATGAACTGTTAGACAATACCAGAAACAGTTTCAAGAAAAAATAGCCAAAACAAGTAAAGTTGTGAGAGTAGATCAGCATGTTGGCCTTTTTACAGCAGGACTGAATGAGTCCTTCATATTAGAGGTCGAACTCCTTGCACCTTCTAATCTGGCAAGGGCCATGAACTTAGCCAGGGCGTTTGAGGCCAAGCAAAAATTGTAGGCACACAAGTCTAATTGGCAAGGGGGAAGGAGTAATTTACTTCTAGTAACAAATGCAGTCGTCCATTCACTTAAAGGTAGTCTCTCTAATAGTAATCCAACAAACGCCAAGACTAGTGATCCCACACCACAATTCATCCGGAGGTTGAATAGAGCAGAGATGGCATACCGAAGGGCTAAGGGATTATGTTATAACTATGATGAGTAGTATACTGCGGGCCATCAATGTAAGAAATTATTTTGGCTAGAAGTAGATACAGTGGAAGAGGATGGGATAGAAGTTGAGCAAACAAGGGTGGACGAGCCAACTATTTCCTTGAATGCCATTACATGTCAAAAGTCAACCAAGACAATGCAAGTGCGTGCACTAGTACAAGACCAAACTTTATTAGGCCTTGTGGATTCAGAAAGTACCCATAACTTCTTAAGTTTGACGGCCGTTCAATACCTTCAACTTGGGATCCAACTTCACCCAATTGTTATAGTTTCAAATTGCAAATGGGGAAAAAGTCCCTAGCAATGGGGTCAGCACAATGGTAATGTTTTCTATTGGTAACACTCATTTTATTACCAAATTTTTTGTCATACCATTAGTTGGATTTGATATGGTACTTGGGAATCAAATGGTTGCAAACCTTGGGCCCAATTTTGCTGCTTTAACTATGAGTTTTGTGTTTAGGAGATGCTAAGTAATGTTACAGGGTAGTCAAGCTAACATTGCACATCAGATCCACCTACTCTACAAACAAGACCCACCGAGCACTATTTTAGAGAAGCTATTGGAAGAATTTACAGACCTCTTTAAAAAGCCTTTCGGGATACCTCCCTTGAGGAACCATGATCATAGAATTTGTTTGAAACCCATATCAGAGTTAGTGGTTATCCGACCATATAGGTATTTGCACCTCCAAAAGGATGAAATTGAACACCAATACAAACTAATGCTAGAACAAGGCCTCATCTGACCCAACCACTATTCTCCTCTCCAGTCCTCCTTGTGAAGAAACATGATGGCACTTGGAGATTTTGTGTGGACTATAGGGAGTTAAATGCAAAAACAGTCACAGACAAGTTTCCCATACTTGTAGTGGACGAGATATTGGACGAATTGCATAGTTCTCAATTTTTTACCAAGTTGGATTTACGATCAGGTTATCATAAAGTAAAAATGCATCCACCCGATATTGAGAAAATAATATTCCATACCTACCATAGACATTTCAAATTTGTGGTGATGTCATTCGGGTTATCTAACACACTTTCAACTTTTCAAGCCTTGATGAATGAAGTATTTCGTGATTATCTCCGAAAGTTTGTTTGAGTCTTCTTTGATGATATTTTAATTTACAGCAAGTCATGGGACCAATATTTGGAAGTTTTACGTCTTATTTTCCAATTACTTTGAGCACATCATCTCTACTTGAAAACACTCTTAAGTGTTCATTTGGGAAACCCCAAGTTGCATATCTTAGCCACATAATCTCAGCACTAGGTGTGATAGTGGACCCAAAAAAAATTATAGCAGTCATGGACTAGCCACAACCGCAAAACATATCAGCCTTAAAAGGATTTTTGGGGTTAGCCAGATATTGTTGGAAGTTCATTAAAAATTATCGGCAGTTGGCCACACCCTTGACCAATCTTCTCAAACGCAATGCCTTTAATTGGAACACAACCACCACAAAATCCTTCAATGAACTCAAATAGGCATTAGCTTCTGCCCTAGTCCTATAATTACCTGACTTTGAGGCCTTATTTGTGGTAGAGTGTGACGTTTTCGGGGGAGGTATTGGGGCAGTTCTTCAACAAACTCAGCATCCCATTGCATATTTTAGTCGCCAATTAACGAAATGTCATCAGAAGTTACCAGCTTATGAAAAAGAGCTTATTGGATTGGCGGCCATACTTGTGGGGGCGAACCTTCCTCATCTGCATTGATCATTACAACCTCAAATTTCTATTGGAGCAACGGATCTCTACTTCTCCACTACAACATTGGATCAACAAATTAATGGGTTTTGACTATACGGTGGAACACAAGGTGGGGAAATTGAATAAGGTGGTTGACGCCTTATCAAGACGTCTAGATGAACAACAACAATTTTATGCCATTAGTCAGCCCAAGTCTCTCCTGTTAGACTCTATTAAAATGGAAACTTAGAATACTCCAACACTCCAGGAGATGTATCATCATATTATTGATGGGACAATGGACTCCAAGTGGTCTATCCGGGACAGCATCACACTCTATGACAATTGGATATATTTACCACACTCTTCTCCCTTGATTGCAGTAATCTTATCCACTTATCATGCACCCATGAAGGCATTCACAAGACGTTGCATCAAATTCAGGACGACATTTATTGGAAGGGCATGAAGTCAACAATTGCAGATTACGCGGCCTCCTGTCAAGTATGCCAACGCAACAAGGCAAAACATTTAAGCCCAGCTGGCGTCCTCCAACCACTCGCCCTTCCCACACGTTTGGGCTGATTTTTTCATGGATTTTCATTGATTGCCTCCCCAAAACTTCTGGCAAATCCGTCCTCTTTGTGGTGGTTGACCAATTTCTAAGTATGCTCACTTTATTCTATTGGGTCATCATTATACGGCTTCCAGAGTAGCTCAAGTGTTCTTAGAAAACATTGTTCATTTGCACGACATTCTAAATTCCATTGTGAGTGATCGAGATGTAATCTTTACAACCACTTCTGGAGGGAGCTTTTCCGAGTATGCGATACCAAACTCAAATTTTCCTCTTCTTATCATCCTCAATCAGATGGCCAGACTGAGATTGTTAATCGCACGGTGAAAATGTATTTACAGTGCTTTATAGGCGAATGATGGGTTGAATGGTTTCCATGGGCAAAATATTGCGACAATACATCTTTTCATACAACTTTGCAGGCTACCCCTTTTTGGGTCTTATACAGAAGGGATCCTCCATGTTTGCTCTCTTATATGCCAAGCTCCACCTGA
Organism: Aristolochia californica; assembly: GCF_029961685.1. Taxonomy (NCBI): domain Eukaryota; kingdom Viridiplantae; phylum Streptophyta; class Magnoliopsida; order Piperales; family Aristolochiaceae; genus Aristolochia; species Aristolochia californica. Next base: position 44,367,932 of record NW_027181992.1, on the reverse strand, counting down.
GTTGATGCTCTTGACTAGACCCTCATAAACCGTGATCAAGTACTCCAAGATGCTACCCAACGTCTCCAGAAAACTCAGGCTCGTATGAAGGAATACTACGACAAGGGGGCACAGAGATGTTACTTAAAACCCAAGTGATTATGTGTGGCTCCGACTCCACACCTAACATCAACACTCCCTTACTGGCCACCAATACAAGCTCTCACCCAAAATTTTTGGGCCCTTCTCTATTCTCTAGCGCATTGGCCAGGTTCCCTACCACCTCAAGCTTTTGCCAGACTCTCAACTTCACAATGTGTTTCATGTGTCCTTCCTCAAACACTTCAAGGGAACAACATCACCATCCGCTCCTTCCTTACCTCAAGTGGCAGAAGGGCGCGTTGATCCTCTCTCTAGCCACGATTTTACAGGCCAAAAAAATTCATAACCGGTGGGAGGTCCTTGTCCAGTGGGCAGTGGGCTAACATAGATGCCACATGGGAGGATGTGGAGACATTCCGACAAGCTTACTCTGCCTTCGAGCTTGAGGACAAACTCTTTCTTTAGGGGGGAGTGATGTTGTGGACTCTATAGCTAGCCGAGTCACTCAGTGGCGTCGTAGTTAATTTTCCTCGCAATATATAGTGTTAGTACAAATTTATTCTACAACTTATGGGTTAATGTAGCCGCAATGGCATGGATTGTAGTTTTTTTTTTGAACTCCTTTGTCATTGGAAGCCCTATTTAGAGGGCAATGGGAAGAAAATATGCAAGTCTTGATTCTTAAAAGACAAGGATCAGCATTCTCCTCTAATGAACCCAAAGATCGACGTTCTCCTTCATCAAACCCAAGGTACAGGTTCCCATAAACGAATCTGATTCAATCTCTTCCTCATTTTCTAAATTATAGGGCGTAGTAGAAGATCTGACAGAGAACAAGTTGTACCCTCAACACTGGATCCCCCTTCTCAGCGCCGTGTTACAAGATCTATGACTCGGGACTGCAACAATGGGTCAACTTCTTTTAATGAAGAGTTGGCCCAAGACACCTCTTGTATCTGTTTTTCTGGGTAGCACGGCTTCGCTGCATAAAAGAAATAATTTAGGAGATGCTCCATTGATAGAATGTCTTAAGCAAGAAATTCCAGAAAAGGAAAAAGAAGAAAGCCCTCCTCTCATCTTTTTACTCTTCTCTGTGGGTTTCTTTCCCTTACAGCGATTCTTATTGGCTCTCTGGCAAAAGCTCCATCTCTGGAAAAAGAAAAAAAGGAGAAAATGTAGGTTGAAAGTACTGAATAGTTATCATTTTCTCATATAGAATGTGACAACAAAAAAAGACCCAATAAGATGGAATTTTATCAATATCTACATGTACAAATCTCTCGTGTAAAGATACCAAAATGCTATTTTATTTGCTGGATTTGCAGCTTCATCGTTCTAAACATGCACATGTAAATGAGATGGCAATACCGCCTATTTATTCTACTGTTCTATAACAAGAATACTTGCGGTTTTGCCAGTATTTAAAGTAAATATGAAGAAGCCTAGCAGGATTCTCTGTTGTGGACAACCTTGACCACCAGATTATCTCATACGTAACAGTAGTAGTTCCGGCTTCTCGACCATGAGTTTCCATTCATTACAGAACCTGGCAACTGTAGCTCCATCCACAATTCTATGGTCAGCTCCAACAACAACCTGACAAGGAAAAATAAAATAAAAATACATCCATCCATAATTCTATAGATCCCTTATTTTTTTCATTAGAATATATCTTGCATTCGAGCACAACCTCTGCAATATTTGGGAACTGTTTTAATGCAACAGTCCCAAAACAAACATGAACAAGCAAACCACTCCTACGAATTGCTGCTGAACAGAAGTAAGTTCCAGAGCATCATTTCTTCAGAACTCTACGTGATACCATTCAATCTAACCACATTTAATGTGCTTATCAGAGCCTTCCAGTAAATCAAATTCCTTCATGGAATTACAGGCCCATACGGCATATATGTAGCATGGAGAGTGATGCAAGTATGTCATATGTAAGTAAATATTACTTATATTACTTACATTGGCAATGGCAGCAGGAACTACAGCTCCATCATCATCAAAATGTGGAACTTTCTGTATCCGACCAACAGCGATAATGGCTACTTCAGGTAAGTTGACAAGAGGACACCCAAATTTGCCGCCAATTGCTCCGATGTTGCTTATAGTAATGGTTCCCCCAGAAACATCTTCAGAATTGAGTTTGTTATTGGATGCCATTTGTTGTAACCGTGCCAATTCCTTTGTTATCTAATAAAGAAATATACGTCAGTAAGAACACAACAGCAGAAAGTAATGTGAGAGACAGACAATGCAATCACTGACCTCCAAAATGTTAAGAGATTGAACTTTCTTAATGTTAGGTACAACTAAACCATAAGGAGTCGCCATGGCAACTCCAATATTGTGGGACCCTACCATGAAAAACAAATTCAGATTACAACTTCAGTCCAATATCAGTCATCGCAAATAATAGTAGCTAAAACCATCAGAATTAATTAAAAATGACAAATGGTTAACTGGTTCTCTCTTATAACATACCTTTAAGGATCACTTCATTTGATGATTCAATGAAAGCACTGTTCAATATTGGATATTTATCCAAAGCCATTGAAAGAGATTTAATTAAAAATGGAAGATAGGTGATCTTGACTTCTGCATCTGTTGTCTCACTCTGGAAAGCTGCTTTAAGTTTCATTAGCTTGTTGCAGTTTATCTCCTCCAGATAATAGAAATGTGGAATTTTTGCAGCCATAGACATTGACTTGACCATTGCACGCTGGAATCCTCTGAAAAATAGGACATGTAAAACCATAAATCCAGACTATGTACTCGTGTCGTAAATTTCATAATGAACTTTTAGGATATAAAAAGTTGCCAAAGTTGTTACTGCCGGACCAGATCTGTGGAAGGAAGTAACCAAATCACTACAGCAGACTTTTCTGCTATGCAACCAAAGATGAGCTGGATCCTATGCAACTGGAGGTTTCTGGTATACACACATATAACAAATACTAATAGCTTGAGATCACAAACACGTGAGCAACCGGATCCACCAGTAGAAGGGTAACAACTCTGATGTGAGAAAGAATTGTATCAATTGGTTGGACAACTAGGACACCAGCCAGAGAGGTTCTAGAATGATATCTCTATCTGAACAATCTAAAGAGCGTTCTCAGAAATGTCAATGACCTCTAGTTCCTTTCAGAACCAGAGAGACTACAACTCCTATATTATAGTAGATCGTCAAGGTTTATCTGCATCTCCATGAGTACTTACATGAATGGTGTCTCCCAGATTTTGAATCTGACACTTACAAGACCTCTACCTAATGACACAGTAGTGAGGTTTTCACAAGCACATCAGTGATAGAGGCATTACCGAAGTAAAACTGTCCTGTCCTCATAACTTTGCTCTCTTACTCCTTTTAGAAGGCTTTGCATCTCGTGGATTTCAGGACTAACTTGTGAAAAACCTGATGGTTCTTTACAAATTCCTCTGTTAGCAGCATACTCCAGAACATCTTCTTGTAAGACTCTGCCATCTTTACCTGTACCCTTTATGTTATTTATATCTAGACCATATTGCTTAGCAAGAGCACGGACAGAAGGCGTTGATAAAACTTTTTTGATGTAATCATTGTTGAGAGGCGGACTTCGAGAACTTGGTTCAGATAGCTCAGAAATTTCAAATGAGGAATCATCTGAAGAATCAGAACTCGATGTTGTCTCACTTCCTGTGGTAAGTATCTTCAGTATAGTATCACCAACCTGCAATTTGAAATTTAATAAAGCCTCCATTTTTTTAATGGCCAAATCATAATGACAGAAGCAAGTTGGTAACACAATGATACACATTAAGCCATTTCATCCTTTAAATAAAACCTGAAGTATGATTCACAATGACAACATAATACCTCACTTAAAAATTATCTAGAGAGTGTGAAATACCAACCGACTGCGAGGTACTTCACTTTTGTTTGTTTTATGCTTGGGAGGGGTGATCTGAATCCAACTCTACTTTCCATACATTAACATGTTTTTATTTATTTTCTTAGAAAATCAAATCAATAGCAATTTTCCACTGCATTAACAGGTCTAAGTAAAGCAGTATTTTCAATAAAAGAGAGTGAGCTAGAGGTTTCCAAACTATAAAGGTATTTGAATAACTAAAGAAAAAGGAATAAAGATATTCTTGAATAAGATTCACCAAGAAACATAAGTATAATAGTCAATGCCGTCATTCAGACATTATCTGCAGCTGCTGTCAAGGATATCTTTCAAGAATATCTAATAAGGGTATACAACTCAATGTGTTCATATAGAAATGAGCGATATTATCCTACAGCATAAAAAAGGGAATATTTAAAAATTCTACCTTTATTGTGTCACCGGGGACATAAAGAATTTGATGAACTTTCCCCCCAAATCTACTTGTAATCTCTATGGTTGCTTTGTCACTCTGGACTTCACAAAGCCGTTGAAATTCTTCTACTTGATCTCCCTGAAAGAAGAAATAGATCAGGCAATCATCTCTGACAAGAAGTACAGTAGTCAAGCCTAGAAGTGCAAATTATTTGATTTTTCATGTTTCTATTTACAACTCAGAAGATACTATTTGGAAACTATGTTTCTATTTATTTTTGTTTCTAACTGGTCAGGTGCTCTTTTACCTTGGAAAAATACAGTTACCTCATGGAGAGTTAGAAAGGAACAAGCTACTGCTGTTCATCTTACCCATCACACTGAAATACTTTATGCATGTCAATGAGACATAAAACAATCCACGATTCTCAACCTAATTTTTTATGCGTGCACAGTGTGGACAATTTGATGTTGACCTTCTATCTCCAAGAAGTAGAGAAAAAAAATGTACTATACAGTGGACTGGGCTCTGTAACAGCAGGGAGTCTTTTCAAAAACCAGAAAGAGAATATCCAAAACCATTTTGAACAACAATACTTGTAAATGTCCACAGAAAAAAAATAAAAAGGATATCATGGTGTAAAGTCTGAGAGAGTGCAATTTTTTGCTGCATTTTACACTATCTGGAAAAAAAGAAAGGTTACAATACTAATACTGTGTTGAGCATGAATAGATGGATCATTTCATGGCTTGCTGTATCAGTCAGTATTGGTTGACAGGAGTGGTACGAGGACAATAAGCAGAGTCTCAGAATATGATATGTATATTAGAAAAAGATTGATTATTGTAAGCCATACTCACCTCTTGATTGTTTACATGATCGCATTAATGTCATTGAATTGAAAAGCCAAATCTTGAAAGGATATTTTTCAATCTACAAAAAATGAACATGTTTATGTTTCCTTTTACTCGAAGACGAGGGACATGTACTATTCTAATGAACAAAACAAATCAGCAAAATCCTTTAAATGGAAATGCATCAAAAGTGCACCAAATAAATAAAATTAAATGGATGCATGAATCATACAGGGTTGTAGCCTATGGAATCATGGATACATTTCAGAGTACTAAATGCTCATAACTGAAAGAACGCATCTTCCTCTCACCTCTTGTACAAACCATTTAAGCAGCTCACACTCAGCTATGCCTTCACCTGTTTGAGCCAAAGGGACTTCAACTATCTCCTCAGTTGGAGGACGAATCCAAGTTTCAGTTGAGAAGTAAGACCTTGGACTCATACATGGGTAATTTATCTACAGAAACAAATAAATGGAAAAAGACAAGATGGCTCAGATGAATACTAGTCCAGAGATCTTTTGTACTTCTATATAATTGATTTTCCTACTGAGAGTTCAAAGCTAACAGGGGAAGAAGAAAAATGGAAATGTATAGAAAAGAAATTTTAGCAAGAAGAACAGAAAGAGAAGACACAGTACGTTAAGCTACAGGTATTAGAAATGAAATTGGACACTTTAACATAAGGCCACAACGAGGAGCTCGCCGGGCTTATACACTCATCTGCTCACAATTGCAGCATGATCTTGCATTTTGCAGTGCAGAGCAGCTGATGTTGCAGCTTGCAAGAACAAAGTCCATATGTGGACGTAATCGTGGCTCCATCTCATTACTCAATCTGAATCGAAGTTACCCACCAAAAAATATAGTAGGAAAAAGATTGATAGAAGCGAAGAAGCACGCCAAGAGGTTAATTTATCAGATAGAATTGTCTTAAAATCTGTAGATTATATAGAAATAGTTTCTCGCTTGCGTACGTACGAGTTAGGAAACACCGATTTGAAGATTCAATCGGAGAGTCCATAGGCAGAGCAACAGGAGCTATTTGGACTGAAAAGCAATTAAGCACTTCTAACATATGTATACACAAAACATAAGAATAAGAAACGAGAAGAAACTCACGTCAAATCGAGCAGGAAATACATTTGAGGTTGGAACATGAAACGGCGAGAAGGGAAGTCGAGTAACAAGGCCTCGAGTGGGAGGCCGCGGTTCCCAAGCCGAAGCCGCGCGAGCAGCGTGAGAAGAGATGGATGGCCGCACCCTTCTGCCGATGGAATTCGACGCTGCCCAGGGCCGAAAGCGCCTCCAGGTCATGATATCAGACCGCGATCGATTTCCAATCGAGAATTACAGTTCTGACGTTGAAGTTAGAAGAGGAAAAGCCGAGGCAGGAACTCAAATCGGAGTGGCAATTGAGGAGGATAAAGATGCTGACTCATGCATGATGCGGTTATCACCAAAAAAAGACAAATGGACAAAGTACTAGCAATTTGGAACACCGTTATCCCTTGCGTGTCCCCCGCTACGTGATCTAAACCCACCTTTTATGCGAGAAGTCGTGGTACGTATTGGGCCCCCATTAGGTTAGGCAAAGATGCAATCAAGGATAGGCTTGGGCTATTGTCGGCCCAAATTTGTTAATATCTAAACAATTTCCTAAAAATGATAGGTATAAAGTCTATTAATAAGGTATAATTTATATATATAATTAAAAAACAGATTAAAATTTATAAAGTCTTACATGAAACCCTAGAGCCCCTGCACTTGTACCATATTAGATTTTAGGGTTTCATACTTGAGAGAGTTTGGGTATGAGAAGAAGAAAAAGAAAGAGGAAGCAAATAGAAGTTTTGGCAAGAAAGAGTGAACTCGAGTTGATAGTAGTAGAATTTTAGGGCACAAAGGGAGGATCTCAAATTGAGTATATGAACCTTCTCTACTCTCTTTAAGACCCTATTAATTAAATAACAAGCAAGAAGAACCGCCTTGCCTGAAAAAAGACTTGGGAACATGTATAAAAAAAGTAAGAAATGACAAAATCAAGTAAATGTCTTGTCTTCCTCTAGATGACCTCATTTTGTTGTGGTGTGTATAGACACAAAGTTTTGATGAATATACGATGCCTTGAATAATAATCAACAAAATGATACTTTATATACTGAAATCCTTGATTAGTTGAAAATCGAGTTTAGGGTTTAGGGTTTAGGGAAGGAAAACACATAAAAACACTTCTTGTCTTTTATTAAATATACACTCAAAGCTTGGTTGAAGTCATCAACAAAAATTACAAAGTATTGGCATCCACAAATGCTTGGAATCTAATAAAGACCTTGTACATTAGAATGAAATAAATAAAATGGAGAATGACTCCAATTATCTACTCTGCCCAAATAAGACAAGCGGTAATGTTTGCCCAACCGACTTGAATCACAGACAAATTGCTCACTAGACGAAAAAGATAAAAAAAGTTGATGAATCTTTTTTATAAAGGGATGCCCTAAATGAAGGTAGAGGCTGAACTAGTTAGAACAACTGAAAGACTAAATGAACATGCATCGATGTAATAAAGTCCACTCCTCTCACATCCCGAACGAATCAACCTCTTCAACTAGAAATCACGAAACACACAATAAGAAGAAAAAAATGTAATAAAACAATTTAACTAAGAGGTAATTTTACTACATCACAAAAACATCAAGAAATCGAGGACATAATAATAGACGACAACGACATAGAAGGAAAGACATGAATAACACCATCACCATCAACTCGAGACTTGGATCTAGGAACAAGAACAACGTACACAATAGATGAGGAATGATTTAAAGAAGAAACAATGGATTTAATACATGTCATATGGGCGTGGACACCTAAATATAAAACCCAACTAGATCTAGAGTAGCACTGAAAGCAGTACTTGGTTGTGCAAACAATAAATTTACAACAAAAGAAGTGCTTGATTGAGATGAAGAAAGCACCTCTTCTAAAGAGGATGTACCTACTTCCTATCTCCCAACTAGTCTAGATAACCCATCAACAATACTACTCTTGCCATAATTGGCCAACATGGGAGCTACATTTATACTAGCCTAATCTTGCCTACCAACTTACTCTCAAAATTGAGTGAAGATTTGACCAATCTTACCACATATATAGCAAATCTTATCACAATTATCTAGACCTTGACATTGACCACTACCTCTTCCTCGACCTCTAGCTCTAGTGTAACCAACATTAGCTTACCCTCAAGGAGTGTCCTGTGGACCCAACCAAGAAGGAAAAATATAGAATTGAACTCTAGAGGGAACTTAAGTGGTAGATTCATCATTCCTTGTAAGAGTATTCTCAGCTCAAAGAACTCGACATAGGTACTAGGAGTATAGGAATATCTAATACTACATAGCATTTGAGCATAAACATTCTCATATTTTAGTCCAAGTCCATATAAAAACCACACCACATTAAGCTCAAACTATTATTTACATTACAATACCATTTGTAGTATGAGGATAATAAACTTTGAAACTCGTGTAACAAACTATTTAATTCACAAAAAAAAATATGTCTCACTCCATTGTCCTTACTGAATACTTATAATTTAGAAGGATTTCATAAATCTTGGAAAATTTATTCTGATGTGAATTTGTAGTTTTCAACACTTCTCGAATATCCTTGGTAGTGGCACAATATACAACCCGATTCTGAATGGTAGAATTCATACTATTTATTAACCACGACATAACAATGGTATTATCTTCCTTCCACACTCTTGACATATTGGTTGGTGAATCATCTGTCAAGACAGTCTTTCTCTTGGGCTTCAATAAAGATCCGCACAACTTGGAACCGCACTTGATAATTCTTGTTATTTAATTTAGTAGTAGTAATTTGAACATGATTAAGCTTCTCCTCTACACTATCTGTAATGTCAAACATCACCTCTACTAAACTTGATGAAGATATCATCACTATACAATGATTGATCAATTACCCCAAGTTAAACAATCAATAATTCAAACTGTGATCAATCAACAATCGATCGCGCACTAACCCACTGACTGAGCACCCTATGGATGATCACATGCTCCAACACTTTGGTTAATCGGTCATCAACCTTCGATTGATCGATCAAAGCTTTTCAATTATTGATCATTAACCTTTGAATGATTTATCACTCCAGGGAGCTAGAACTTTGAATCTCCCCAAATGCACTAGAAAATTCCATCACTTCAACATCAATCACTCAAACTCGTTGCAATACACAATCCATTGACACACTACTACTAGATAGGGACACAACATAATTAAAAATCAATAGAAAAATAATGGACAAAAATTACCAAAAAAATTAGGTGCAACACGCCTGTTGTTAAATAATCCAAATATAGTGAATTAACTCTAAGGTACAAACACCTAAAGAGTGGGTTAACAATCTAAAACAATGTTGTGTTATGAACAATTATAAATCGTTGTGTTCATTGTTTAATTGAATAATTGCTCGAATTTGAATTCTGATTTTAATTTTTAAATTGCACAATTAAATTATATGAAATAGTGAACACAATTTTTTTTTTATAAAAAAACTCTCTTCCCCTTCCCTTAGTTGTTCTTCATTGGATCTTAAATCTACTTTACAAAAGAGAGAGAAATACAAAGCAAAGAGGAAGAGGAGCTTTGTCTATTTGATAGTAGAACTCCATTTAAGGTTTTTTTATTTTTTATTTGAGAATAGGAAAGGAAGGAGATGGACAGACAGGGTGGTCCAGGTCACCCGAACTTGTTTTTAAGAGTGCAACTGCAAGTCTGCAACAAAGGACTGCATTGTAATAAAGACGCGCCGAAAGGATTGTTTCAATTCAATAATACAAACTACTAGAAATTATTTTAGCCCAGGCTGGCTTTTTGAAAACTTAAACATAGTTCCGTCTAGTTCATTTGCTACAATACTGGTAAGACAGGAAAATCATAAGATGAACAGTCGTTTGATCCTTCGAAGAAGGTTGTTTTTGGTCAATCACAACATGTTTATAACATTCATGATGAGCTTCAGTAAAAGCTCGCCAACCTCCCACGATGATATTAATGGCTTGTTAGATGTCCTAACATCTTCTATTACTTCTCTCTTCTTATTTCTGACTTTGATCAAGAAGTTCGTTTGTCAGGTTAGGATAAAATTATCTGATCACTCGATAATCAAGACTCTGCTTTGGTCCATATGAACTCGCCAGATCAGAGATTCAGTCCCAGAAATAAGAACCATTCTTCAAACGTTTCTACTAGCCAAGCTCGATAGCTAGAAAGCACCTTGAATCTTTAAATCTTGCTCAGCTACTTTTTTCAGTTTCTGGGTTTCTAACAAGCAGCTCGATCGAAAGCACCAAAGTGGGCACTGTGAAATCTGTATCAGCAATAAAAAAGGAAAAAGAAAAACATGAACTTTACTTAACCAGGCGCAGAAAATGGTCCGGAAGGTTATTCAGTGATTGGAAGGTAGAGGAGAACGATGGATCCATGGTAAACTTTAATCATGCGCGTAGACGGATAATGCCGAAGCATAAAGCTACCAAAGGAGATATTCTCTGAAATAAATGAAAGGAAGATTTGCAGTCTGTGGTCGAGTGGAAAGGGCAAGCAGCCATACATGGAAAGTCAAAAGAACCGTCAGCTCTGATACGCGTCTTGACGTTTCTTTCTTGTCTCCACTTGCAGGGTTGTCTCTCTTTCGATTTTTGATACCGTGTAGTGGCCAGATGGCTCTTTCCGTTCTAAAGCCAAATCGAAAGAGAGCCCTAGCGTTTCAAAAGATTATTATCGGTGTAGGTGAAGTGCTTTTACTGCAGAGGCTCTTACCCAGTAAATTCCTTCTGTGACACCGGGAGAAACATGAGAAGGTGAAAGTGTGTAGATATGATATACCCGCACCAGACTATCTTGCCTCGGACTGGGTCACTTCTCTAGTCTGGTTACGGTAAGCGGCGGGGCGGCGGAAGGGTTCGACGGCGGTCAGTGGTCATTCTGTCGTAAAGGGATTAGACACATCACATGAAACCTGCAAGCGCAATAAATTGTGAATGACGGAGGCCATACCCCATCCCAACTTGTCACTGCTCCTCTTATTAGTCTATTAGATGTGAAAATGGAGTTTATTGGGTAGGGTTTGGGAAGGCTCAGGTCGACTAAAGTTTACATCGTCACTGCCATGGACTTACCGATGGGTGATGCTGTCTCCGTTGAAGAAAGGAAAACTGGAGGAAAAAGGGAACACGAAGAAAAAAATAAGTTAACTATGACGAAAAGGGCGTCCGAGAATAGTGGTACTGGTGGTGGCTATGATGGATGCTTCCATCCGAGATGAAAATGGTTTGGAAATCGCATGGAGGGGCTTCCTTTTAACTGGAACAGCTTCGCCAGTAGCCTTAAATGTGATGAAAATGGCTGTCAAGTGCTGCCGATTTCTTATTTTGAGTGTAAGAAGACTGCAAATGGTGGATGTGCTTTAACTTCGTGCTCACGTCTAAGAATTTATTTCGAGCATGTTTGACTGAAGATGATGTTAGTGTCTGCAACTGTATTCTACTGACCGCAGAGGTCTTCCGCCATTCGTCATCTTCGTCTTTACTAGTAAAAACACGGAGATGCTGAGCACCAGTTTTAAGGCACTTGTGAACAATTACTGCAAATATGAATTCCCCGACAGCTTTTGGAGATTCTTTTTCACCTTCCGAGTTTCAGAAAACATAAATTTAAAACTTCACAGCTGGTAGTGTGAATGGACGACCTGTCGATATAAAGGCACAGACAGCAGGCGTTGGCACGCGAAACAACGCTTTCTTGCTCTCCCCTTCAGCCGCCCGCCGACACGCTTGCGCGTCCTCTAGACTTTCGTTTACCGAGGCCGTCTTTTTTCCGGCCTCCTGCGCGCAAAACCGTCTGTTAAGTTTTTTCACAGTCAATTCCCCAATGGGTTTCGTTGTCGTTTTGTCCGTCTTTCTCCTGCTTTCAGTTCCTGTTATCTCATCGAGTATTCCTGAGGTTCAATCGGAATACCTCTCTGTCCCTTCCCCCATTTTCTCTTCCAATGTCAAATTGATTATCTCTGAAATCCAAAGAGTCCTGTCCCTCATCTCGAAGTTCACTGGGCCGTTCGGCGGGCGTCGCCTCTCTAATGCCGTCAACGACTGCGCTGAGCTCCTAGACTTCTCCGCCGATGAGCTCACCTGGTCTCTCGCCGCCACCCAAAATCCTGACAAAAAAGTTAACGGTAAATATGCTCATCAATACGTTTTATTAAGAGTCTCTATGAAAGATTTGCAAGTTTTGGGGTATGCATCAATTGAAGTTCAAAATACTTACCGGTCGTTACTTCTCACTTCCAGGTACGGGCACCGGAAAAGAGAGATCAGACCTTAAAGCCTGGCTGAGCGCCGCGCTCGGGAATCAAGAAACCTGCCTCGACGGCTTCGATGGTACAGACGGAATCGTGAAGCAACTCGTCGCCGGGAGTCTCACCGCTGTTACCTCTTCAGTGGCACAGGTTCTTAAAATGGTGCGAGACATCCCCGGTGCTAATGTATTTCCCGGCGGAGGCCGAAAGTTGCTCCAAAAAGACGGATTCCCCGACTGGATGTCAACCGGAGAAAGAAAACTGCTGCAAGCCCCCATTGGAGGAGTGAAAGCGAACGTGACGGTGGCGCAGGACGGGACGGGGAACTTCACTACCGTAATGGAAGCCGTCAACGCCGCACCAGACAATAGCTCGCGCCGGTTTGTTATATACATAAAAAAGGGTGTTTATAAGGAGAACGTTGAGATTAAGAAGAAGAAATGGAACTTAATGATGATAGGAGAAGGCATGGGAGTGACTGTCATCACCGGTAACAAGAGCTTCATCGACGGTTGGACGACTTTTCGGTCGGCTACTTTCGGTACGAGCCTCCCTTTACTCTTTTATCTCATCTATTTGAAAGACGATTCGGTCTATGAAGGGAAGGGCCACGGTGGTTGTTACTTGTCAAAACATAAAAGACTAATTGATTTAGAGCCTGTGCAGCTGTGTCTGGAAGAGGATTTATAGCGCGAGATATGACATTTGAGAACACGGCCGGTCCGGAGAAGCACCAAGCTGTGGCCCTCCGTTCAGACTCGGACCTCTCCGTCATCTACCGATGCGGGATCCATGGCTACCAAGACACACTCTACGCTCATTCCCTCCGCCAATTCTACCGGGAATGCCGCATCTCAGGCACAGTGGACTTCATCTTCGGCAACGGTGCAGTTGTATTCCAAAATTGTCAGATCCTGGCACGGAAGCCTCTCCCCAATCAGAAAAACTCCATAACAGCTCAGGGTCGGAAAGACCCAGAGCAGAACACAGGGTTTACGATCCAATTCTGCAACATTTCGGCCGACTCGGACCTCCTGATGTCGCAGAACGCCACCTCGACGTATCTTGGCCGGCCGTGGAAGCTCTACTCCCGGACCATATTCATGCAGTCTTACATGAGTAGTGTGATTAGGGCGGAGGGATGGCTGGAGTGGCAGGGGGGTTTCGCTTTGGATTCGCTCTACTACGCCGAGTTTATGAACTATGGACCTGGGGCGGGTTTGGGTGGCCGAGTCAAGTGGCCGGGTTATCACGTTCTAAACGATACAGCTCAGGCGAGAAACTTTACCGTTGAGATGTTCATTGACGGTAACCTGTGGTTGCCGGCGACGGGTGTAAAATACACGGCGGGTCTTGCTATATAGGAGGAAAAGAAAACATTCAGCAACGTGTAATTGCCAATCAATAAACGGATGGCTAGATGGCAGGCACGAATCGTCCAACGGTGGTAGATTTCTGAAATTGTTTGAGTTGTTAATTTATGTAAATGTATTCTTTTTTAAGAAAAATATTAAATCAGCTGAAAGAGTCTATCAAGCTCAACGTATGGACGAATTTGAGCTAAGAGTAAGAGATTTGAATGCTCTACCCATACTTTGAGGCTATATTTATATTTTGTGTGAAAGTGTTAACAATGACTACAATGCTCTTAGGGCTACATACTTCAAAAGGAAAAAGGCATAAGAGGATATACACCAGTTTGTGTAATTACAATTCTATGTCATCTCTATAAAAATTCTTTTTGTTTACTAGCCATCCAACCCCTACACATGTAGGTGTCTTTTAACACTCCCACTCAAACTGTTGTTTGTAACTTCATTTGCAAATAATCTTGGTCAAGAAACTTGTATGCTTGAAGAAAAAAAATTTGATTGTCTTGCTTTGACTCATCTTGTTTTTGTTTACATCTTGCGTGTAATCTTTATCTTGTTCTCATCTTCTCTCCCACTACTTGGATATTCTAGCCTCATAAAAACTGATTATCACAATATGTGAAATTTTTCTTTGTTGGTTACCTCCGTCTTGTACTTATTCTTCAACTTTTCCCCCTTACGGTAGGGAGCTCTTTGTTCTTTATTAAGAGACCCAACTTGCACAACATAATGGTGAGAGAAAAAAAAATCACTTATAGCCATATGACAAAGCTCCATCTACAAGTCAAAATAGTTATAGTCTGAAACACACTCCGTTTAATTTCAATGGTGGAAAAATAACCCAACTTTAGGGCACAACAAAGAGACTTCCCACTTTTTAAGGGTAACTAAAAAACAAATCACCTCTTGGGTGAGAATAAAAGATTTGACTCACGTTGGATGTCGGGCAAACTCTTATGGTTTTAGGTAGTGGGTCTATAGGCATTGGTCTGAAGTGATTTTAACAAACACAAATTGAAGAAAGTACTTTGAGGAATTAAGGGTATGAATAAAAAGATAGATGCTCACATACTTCAAAAGGAAGGAGGCGTACAATGCACCTCTTCATACTTCCAAGTAAGAAGGAGGCACTTTTACACTAATAAATGGATAAAAAGTTACCAGGTTTTACTCAAGAGGGAGGTAAAAAAATAATTCATCTATGAACACGATGAAGAAGGAAACTTAAAAAAAACCAACAAAATTTTTTTGATATGGAATATGATAATGGGAACTTTTTAAATATAAACTTCTTATATGAAGCAATTGTTTTTTAACACACCTTGACCAATATGCAAAGAAAAAATTCAAGAGATAATTTCTGGAATGAGAGATTTAGAACACTTATTTGGAATCTACAATTAGGAAACAAAACTTTCTAAATAAAAACTTTCAGATTTTGTCAAAAAGGAAACTTGGGAAAGACTTCTCTTAAGGAAACTAATGTAATGTGAGATCAAACAAAAGAAACTTTTAAGGAAGGAAAAATACTCAAATTGGTAAAATCTTGACTAAGTTTTGAAAAAAATAGGAAAATCAACCAACATTAGCAACTCAAAAAGTGAGCAAAAAATTTGGATCTTCGCATGCAACAGGATACCACCATGACCTTTGATTCTTCCAATTGTGGATATCTCTCTCTAGAAAGATCAAATTGAGAAACGATTTATTGAGATAGAAAGTAGACCCAAATATCTTTCTTTTGAAATACAATTCTCAATATAAATCCTTAGTAATATTGGTAAAAATCATTCAGGAAGTTGAGGCTTTCTCCTACTACACAAAACTTTTCTGCGGCTTGACCTTTATTGCTTTAGATGTCAATTTATCTTTCTATCAAAATCTGATTTCATCGATTCTTTTTGAGTTGGAAACTAGTCTTAGAGGTGTTTCCAACAATATATAATTTACTGTAGGAAACGTATGGTAAGAGAGCAAAACATCTAATGAAAAATAGGAATTAGGAAAGAAAGATAAAGAAAAACTAGAAACTTTTTTTTTTTTTTCTTCTTCTTCCTCTCTTTCCTCTCCATATTTTTCTCCTTTTTCCATCTTAGATCTTTGATCACTCTGATACCATGTTGATTTATAGGGACAAGACATAAATATGAGAGATATCAAGGGAATGAGAGAAGAGAGGAATTCTAGCTCTTGGGAGAGAGGAGAGAAGAAACCAAGGGAGAGAAGGAAGAGGAAAAGAGAAAGAGGTGTATGGACGTATTTGAGCCAAGAAGAAGAAGTTTGAATGTTCTACCCGATACTTTGAAGTTATATTTATAATTATGTGAATGTGTATAAAATAACTAAGTGCTTCAAAAGGAAAAAGACATAGGACATACACCAGTTTGCATAATTACAATTTTATACCATCTATTTGAAAGTTTTCATTATTTATTAGTCATGGCACCGCTACACACTTGGGTGTCTCTTAACACTTACAATTGACAAACAAGAACAAAATTCTCCAATGCTAAAAAAACCATTGTTCATGTTTATAATAGGAATTGATATCACCAAAATACATGGCATGACATACAAAATAAATTGGCAGGGCCTTCTCTTTGAGAGATTTTTTTGTGAAAATGTTTTGAAGATGTAGAGAAAAAAAAAACACAAGACAATTTTATATGGTTCAACCTTAAGAGCCTAATCAACATATGCAAGAAGAGAGAGAAAGAGAGAGAGAGAGAGAGAGAGAGAGAGAGAGAGTTTAAGGATTCAAATTTATTTGATTTAATAAATTAAATAAATTATGATATTTTCTTGATTTTATAAAATCATGACAAATCAATCTCTTGATTGATTTTTCATTAATTTTCTAATTTATTATTTCATAATTCATAATTCTCTCGTAACACTTTTTACCAAAAATAATTAGACTCATCTCCAACATCTCTTGCATGCTCATCATCTCGTGTATATTAGATCTCAATTTCAGTGTGATTTCCAAAATAGGTACATGATGCCTTTAAAAAGTAAAAAACTTGTATTATTCGATTAGAGAAAAAGCCAAAGAACAAACTCAAATTGTAAACCCTAAAGCACAAGAATGAATGAATCGACGGGACGGAGAAGACTCCATCCCCTCAAGAGCCCAAAACCCTCAAACAGCATCGAAACCAGGCTCAAAGACCGGAGGTGAACTTGACACCTGCCTTAGAAATCCACTTGTCTCCATGTATGAACGACTTGACTGTGAATTTCTGTGCTTGTTTATCTTTAATAAATCTTAGACCCTTCCACTTCACCCGATCTTTGGTGGATGAACCAGGACCATAATTTTGAAACTCGGCATAGAATATGGTATCTGGAGCAGAAGTGCCAGTCCATGGCATCCATCCTGTAGGATCGATGATCTTGTCCAGCATAGACTTCATGAAGATGGTCGTCGAGTAGGCCTTCCACGGCCTTCCCAGGTACGTTCTCACCGAAGTCATGTTGCCGAAGGGGGTGATGCTGCAGTTGTGAATGGAGATCCCAGTGTTCTGATTGGGATCCACCTTACCCTGGGCCGTGATTGTGTCCTGTTGCCCTTTCATGGGGACCCTTGGCCTAATGTTGCAGTTCTGGAGGACGGCGGCGGCGTTTCCGAAAATGAAATCCACGGTACCGTAGATGTCACACTCTCGGAAGAACTGGCGGAGGGAATGTACGTAGAGACTGTCCTGATATGCGTCGACGCGGCAACGGTAGTAGATGGACTGGTCTGAGTCCGTCATTAAGGCGACTGCCTGATGCTTGCTTGCACCGGCGGTGTTAAAGAATCCCATATCAGAAGCAATGAAGCCCCTGCCAAACACAGCTGAGTGATGGCGGCGCAACCAACAAAATTTGCTTAGTTAGAGAATTTTGCAATAGAACCACGTACTAGATATAAATCACTGTTAACTAATGCAGGATGAGAGAGTTTCGGAACTCACCAAATGTTGCTGTCTGGAAGGTGGGGGTTCCGTCTACGAAGTTCTCACTGCCGGAAACCCTGGTTGCATCCTTCCCATCACCGACCATCATGACATTCCATTTCGACTTCTCAACTCTCACGTTTTCATTGTAGATCCCCTTCTTTACGTAGATAATAAATCTGTCTTTGCTCTTGTCAGGAACAGCTTCAAGAGCTGCTTTGATTGTTTTGTACCTGCTGGAGCCATCTTTTGCCACCACAATATTTGCAGTTTTTCTGCGATCAGAACTTTGGAGCAGCTTTCGATCTTTTGAAGACATCCAGTAGGGTAGTTCGTCGGAAGGATGCGACATCAGCCTTCTCATCTTGAACGAATCCAGGACGTTGAAGATTCCTGAGAGAATGGCAAGACTGTTGCTAGTGAATTCTGTTGAGTTCTTCAGCGTCTCGGCAACATGGACTTGATACTGTTCTGTCGTGTTACCGAAACCATCTACGCAAGTATCCAGGTAGGTTCCCGCTGCGCTTAGCCACGTCTTCAGGTCCTCCACAGCTTCAGGTAAAGTGATGTGGGGAGTGGAGAGTGATCCATTAATTTGGTCGACGGCAAGGTCCAGGAGCTCCTGGCAATCCGCAAGAGCAGGAGAGGCTCCGAGCTTCTGAAGCACCTTCGAAGCTTTCAGTATGGCGTCCATGGCAACTTGCATAGATAATTGGAAAAGCGATTGAGGATCCACTTTGCCCGTTATGTCAGCGTGAGAGAGGCTCTCGTGGCAAGAGTCTGGGTACTGAGTTAATTGGCAAACGGCTTTAATGGAAGTAGACAATGAGTTGGGTCCTGGGTCGGCAGACTTGGATTTTCCGTCGGACGACCCATGACCTGTACCCAGAACGGCGGCAACGATGACTGCAACAAGGATGACGGTGGAGAGGCTTATGATGACGATCCTCTTTCTTGTTCTCTGGCGAGCTTCAAGCCTTTCTTGATCTGCCTCGTTGACCTTTCCGTAGGCTTTGATAGAAGGAACGCTGCCAAAGGTTGCTGCTGCCATGCTTTTGATTCCTTGACTGGTTTCTGTGCGATCTAGCTTAGGATTGAGCTCGCATTTTTATACAGGGGAGGTAGCGGACGTGGGATGCATTACCAGAAAGGAATTGAAAAGAATCGATGGTGGGTTCAACTCTTCAACTCTGTAGTGCTTTACATGTCGTAAGGGCGCAACGCTCCATCGTGAGCACACATAAATTTTTAATTCAATTTCAATTCAATAGATCAAATCCTTGAATACCACAAAAGCTCACCAAATTGTGTTCCCGGCCTCCATTGGAGCACGAGAGGGTCCAATTCAAGTCCCTTGATAATGAGAACAAGCTTATCCAATTTCATATAAAACTTAAAGAGAACAATTGAAATATGTCCAATTTCATATGCTAAAATATATCTAAATTCATATGATGTTCAGATTTATTGTGGTAATATGTCCGGCTTCATTCTCCCATATTAGAGACTAGATTAGCCATAAGAATTAATCACGTCAAACCTACACGATCAAGGAAGACCCACATATCTAAGAGTATTGTAAGATGGGCCCAAGCACATAAGAAGTAGGATCCACCATGATTACACGAACTGGCATCTTTATCACATAAGTAGAAAGATCGAGAATGACTCACACAGATCACCACAATCTAGTTGGAAAATCAAGCAAGTCTATTATTTTTTTTCTCTCTCTCGTGTGAAGTGATCTCTCTCTACTCTCCTTCATTTTCCTTCTCTTCTCTCTCTACCAGAAAACTTTTCTCTTTTTCCATTTTTTCTTTCTCTTTCCCCAATCGAACATGGTATCAAAGCAGGTTCTATGAGTTGACGTGGTCAACCTATAGAGGTAATGTGATCATTTTCTCTAAACCTTAAACCCTAAGTCTATGTTCATAGTTTTTTTAGTCCCTACACCTGTAGTTTGTTTTGTGTTTCACCTCTATATTGAGTTTTTTATATTGCAAATTATATATTGACGAAAAGATATTTGAGTCTACTTTCCAAGGAAAAACAATTTTTTTTCCAATCGGAGTTATCTACTGAGAGACATCGATATTTGAATGAGCAAATGTTAGATTGCAAAAGAGATTCGAGCAACAGCAGAAAGCTTCAGCTTCTGAGGTATTTTATGTTAGCAAGAATTAGACTTTATATGGAAAAATATATATCAAAAGAAATATCTGTAAGTCTATTATTTTACCTATTCAACCAATTTTTTATTTGAGTTATCTACAAAGAGAAATCGATATTTGAAGCAGCAAATGTCAGATTGCAAAATATGTGCGAGCATCAGCAGAAAGCTTCAACTTCCGAGGTATTTTATACTATAAAAAAGAGACTTTATATAGAGAATTATATATCAAAACAAAGATATGTAAGTCTATTTTCTTACCTATTCAACCAATTCTCGGTATGATTTTTTTTATAAGGAGATATTGATCTTGGAAGAGTCAATGGTCATTCTAAAAAAAAAGCAGAAACAGTACTTAGTTCGGCCAGATGATAGAGACCGAAATATATCAGATTATTTATCTTCTGCTAATTATATTTTATGAAGATTTTTATACTTGGATGAAAGGTATTTAAGTCTAATTTTAGTAAAAAAAATTTCATGTCAATCTGATCTATATTTAAAGATATATTTGCATTGGAAGAATCAAAGGTCATGTTGGTATCCTATTGCATTGAAAAATCCGAATTTAAGCCAATTTTTTTGCGTCACTTTTTGAGTTGCTATATCAAGAAAATATCTCACTTCTCCCTGGTTTAAGGGTTTATTACTACATCTGCGTTATTTGGACTTATTATTTCATCTATGATATTTGGTTCAAGCTGGGATCAATGCCATTACCTCCGAGCTTGAGGGGGAGAAGTACAAAAAGTACAAGAAAGGGGTATTTTATTCCAGATGTTGTGAATAAATTTTATGTGACCAAAATATTCAAGAGAAGGGGAGCACAAATGAAGCTTGTGCATCTAAGAAGAAATTTTTATATCGGATTATTTCATGGGTTTTTTAAAAAAAATATTATTTGGTTCGTGTTATGTGTGTTGGAAGATGGTCGTGTTATATTCAGCTGTAGCTATTATGTCTCTTTGGGAACATTATTATCGAAGAAGAGGTGGCCTCATACCATTATTTATTTGTCCCAATCAAAAATATAAAAAATGTCAATGATTGGGATTCCATGACGGAGGAACTTAATACCTCGTAAAAAATATAAAAAATATCAATGGTTGGGATTCCATGACGGAGGAACTTAATACCCCGTCAAAAATATCAAATGTCAACTGTTGGGATTCCATGACGGAGGAATTTAATACCCCATCAAAAATATAAAAAATGTCAATGGTTGGGATTCCATGATGGGGGAACTTAATACCTCGTAAAAAATATCAAATGTTAATGGTTGGGACACCATGACGAATGAACTTATTATTACATCTAAGTTATACCCCCCCTGAATTGGGCAACTAAGCCTCATGGAAGAGATCACTAGCGTGAGGGGGCGTGTTGGAAGATAGGGCCCAAGCCCACACGACTAAGAAAGACTCACATATCTAAAAGTATTGTAAGATGCGACACGCGACCAATAAAAGCCACATATCTAAGAGTATTGTAAGATAGGCCCAAACACATAAGAAGTAGGACCCACAATGATTACCACGAGCTGACATCCTTATCACATAAGTTGGAAGATCAAGAAGGACTCACAAAGATAAACTTGAGCTGGCATCTTTATCTTATGGTCACGTCCTATAAGAGTTCTAGTTTGAGTTATATTTGTCTTTTATTTATATTGAGTTATTTAATTATGCTAAGGCTTACCCTTAAGTGTTAAAGTTTGGGTGTATTTGGGACAAAGGTAGTTTTATTGTAATTGGACTCTACTACCTTCCTCTATTATAAATAGAGGTTCATGTACTCTGAATATGATAAGTTAATGAAACTAATGAAGTATTTCTCTTTTCCATAAATTCAACATTTTTATCCATCATCCTATGTTATATATGTTGCAATAATTGAAGTTGTAATTTAAGAAATAGTATGAGAAGTATTTCTTCTTCATTTTCATCACGGTATCAGTGCCTAGGCTCTAAATTCTTATTTTTTTCACTAGCCTTTATTGCTAGTAGCCACCACTGTTTCAGGTTTTCATTATTTGAAAAATTGCTTTCACCCCCTTTTTCGGTCTATTTGTTAGAATCTTTTCACTGGCCTTCATTGCCAGACTTGTCTATGGTGACAGGTGTTGTCACAAGTTTCTCTTTCCTATCAAACTTATCAATCATTGTAACTTTGGAACTCATCCAGATTGAATGGAAGGAACTTCATGGATTGGTATCATTTTTTGAATCATCATGTATTAGAGCTAGATATGTATCAACATATGAAATTGGAATCTGCTACAGACGTGGAATAAATAAAAGACATATTGGAGAAGAAAAGACTGTTCCATTTCTTGTTGAGACTCAATCTTGAGTTCGACCATCTATGTAGTTGTATTATTGGTAAAGAACCCTTTTCTTGATCTTAGTAAAGCTTTTACTCATGTCTGAAGGGCTAAAAGTCATAAAGAGCCCTTTTCCTGATCTTACTAAAGTTTTTACTCGTATTGGGTGACAAACAAACTGATCATGAAAAGTCGACTATGGAAATTTTCACATTGGTGGAAACTAAGTTTGGTTCTAGTGGTGATGATCACAAAAAAAAAGGGTTAAGAAAGATGAAAGGCAGTGTGACTATTGCAATAAGCCCAAACATACTAAGGAATCATGCTGGAAGTTACATGGGAAACCTTCCAACCAGAAGAATGAAGATGGTAAAGGTATCCAGGCAGCTACACAAAGTCAAAGAGCAGTCCATCCCAATAGTTTAAGACACTTTATTTAGTAAGAATAGTTAGAGCATCCATATGGACTATCGAGTCAATTCAAATTTAATCCAATACCTTTGCTACTAGTTTCAATTGTTCAAAAAGGTAATTATCTTGTTGCCCTTAACTCTTCTTCAGGTCACACTCTATGGATAGTTGATTCAAGTGTTAGTGATCATATGACCAATCTTTCTCATTTTTCTCATCCTATACTCCTTTGTCTTAGTAATCTTAAAGTGCATAGTACTGATGTATCTTTATCTCCAATTGTAGGGAAATGTTTTATTGTTCTTTCTAAGAATCTAATGCTACAATTTGTCTTACATGTTCCTAACTTGTCTTGTGATATTTTGTCCATTAGCAAACTCACTAAAGATTCAAATTGTGTTAGTAAGGGGGAGCGGGGGGTTTGTATACATTGATGTGGAAGTTGAAGTTAGACTTCAAATTCAAAGCAATGATTTGATTCAACTTCAATTATTCCTTGAGTGTTAGTATAGACGAGTTCAAATGCACTAGAAAACAGATTTCAGTGCTAGTGCCCCAAAATGAAAAATATGATGTAAACAAGAGAAAGAGTAACTTTTTATAATATACTTAAATAGAACATATACCTAAACAAATAATTAACCAAGATAAACATGGTTACTATGCTAATAAATAATTTAATGTAGTATTAAAACATATTAATATACTAAATACTATATTATATTAATTAATGATTACAATTTATTATAAAAATAATATAATAATTACTTGTGACTATAAAATAATATACTAATTAATTAAATAGTATATTATTAAAATAACATTGGTTTAATTTTTCCTAACTTAGGAAAAATTAAATCAACATCGTCATCTTCCTCACGACACTGATAATGGCAGGGAGACAACGGCACGCTAGCAGGCAATGGCGACGAAGGCGGCGCTCCAACGGTACGCCGAGAGGTAAGGAGTGGCATAAAACTGAGCTGGTTCGCAAGCGGCTAGAGTTTGGCTCGGTTCGATTCAATTTATCTGGATCGTGGAATGAATTCCCCCCGCATTACTTAGTTCATTAAATAAAGGCGTTACTATAGAATGAATTACATTGAAGTGAGATTACACCACTTCATTCGCTCAATCAAAAATCGGGGAAAGCTGATGCATACCTATTTTGTGAATCAATCGATTGAAGCGCGCGACGCGCGTTGCTCCTTCCCCTCTGCCCCCATGATCCTTCAACAAAGTTTTTTTTTCTCCTTCCTATTCCCCCACCCCCATTGGCCTTCCTCCCTCTCGACCTCCCTCTCCTCTCCCTCTCGACCTCCATCGCAGATCACGGGAGGCCGAGCCTCTCGGCCTCCCGACTTCTCTTCTCTCTTGGCCTCCCTCTCTTCCCCCCTTCCCCCTCTCCCGTTGGCCTTCCACCCTTTCCTCTCCCTCTCGACCTCCGTCGCAGAGCCTTTTGGCCTCCGTCTTTTCTCCCTCTCGGCGTACCGTCAGAGCATTGTCGTTGCCCGCTGGCCCGCCGTTGAGGAAGACGAGACACGCTAAGGAAGAAGATGTTTAATTTTTCCTAAGTTAGGAAAAATTAAACCATCGTCATAATTGGTTTAATTATCCAATTATTTAAACCATTAGTTTTTCATATTTTGTTAATATATTATTAATTAATAATATGTAAAATATATATTATGTTATTGATAAATTGATATATTTATTTATTTATTTTGTATATTTTATTTTGTATTAAAATAGTGAGTTTTAATATTAAACTATATCTTATGTTATTACAAAATAATTTATTTATTTATTATATTTACTTATGTTATTGTTAACTTTTTTATTTATTTTAAATAATTTATTCTAGTCACATGTAATTATTGTTTTAATTTATAATAAACTATAATCGTTAAGTAATATAATATAGTTTTTAATTAATTAGGATATTAATATATTCTAATACTACACATTAAATCACTTATAAGGGGGGGTTAGTCCACAATGAAGTGGAAATGAAGTGGAAAATTGAATTGAAGTGAGATGAATTACTTCCACTTCAACTCATATTTGGGTGTTAGTCCAGGCCAGTTGAAGTGGCTGGAAAATAGATTTCAATGTCCTTTCTTAAATAAATGATTATAGTTTATTATAAATTAAAACAATAATTACGTGTGACTACAATAAATTATATAAAATTAATAAAAAATTTAAAAATAACATAAGAAAATATAATAAATAAACATAATGGTTTAATTAATTATAAAAATTGGATAGTTAAACCAATTAATGATTATAGTTTATTATAAATTAAAACAATAATTACATGTGACATGAATAAATTATATAAAATTAAAAAAAATAACATAAGGGAATATAATAAATAAACCTAATGATTTAATTAATTATAGCAATTGGATAATTAACCAATTAACGATTATAATTCATTATAAATTAATATACTAATTACGTGACTAGAATATATTATATAAAATTATTAAAAATGACAAAATAGTGTAAGGGAATATAATAAATAAACATAATGGTTTAATTAATTTTAGAAATTGGATAATTAACCAATTAATGATTACAATTCAATATAAATTAACATACTAATTACGTGTGACTAGAATAAATTATATAAAATTAATAAAAATTAAAAAATAACATAAGGGAATATAATAAATAAACCTAATTGTTTAATTAATTATATCAATTGGATAATTAACCAATTAACGATTACAATTCATTATAAATTAATATACATACTAATTACGTGACTAGAATATATTATATAAAATTAATAAAAATTAAAAAATAGCATAAGGGAATATAATAAATAAAAATAATGGTTTAATTACTTTTAGAAATTGGATAATTAACAAATTACTGATTAAAATTCATTATAAATTAACATACTAATTACGTGTGACTAGAATAAATGATTTAAAATTCATAAAAATTAAAAAATAACATAAGGGAATATAATAAATAAACCTAAGTGTTTAATTAATTATAGAAATTTCATAATTAAACAAATTAATGATTACAGTTTATTATAAATTATTATACTAATTACGTGTGATTAGAATAAATTATTTAAAATTAATAAAAATTTAAAAATAACATAAGGGAATATAATAAATAAACCTATTTGTTTAATTAATTATAGCAATTGCATAATTAAACCAATTAATTATTACAGTTTATTATTAATTATTAAACTAATTACGTGTGAGTAGAATAAATTATTTTGTAATAACATAATATATAGTATAAAAATACTTAATAAATAAAATTAAAAAAAAGGTATAAAATGACAACAACGAATATAATTAGAGTAAATTATTTCTATCAACGAATTTGTGCGTTTAACATCATCAACTTACTAGTTTAGTAGATACGAACGACAACATACATGTTCAAATGCAATAAAGTACAACCACTAATAATCACTCCACATGCTAGTTGCTATGGCATCTCGAAATTGTGCAACTCTAGTGGATTCTAATGCACGACGCCTCCGCATTGTTGTTGACAGGTTGCCTTCATCCCCAAGATCATCGCTATCTCCATCCAAATTTTCACCTGCTAATCGGACCTCATCACCTCCTCCACCTACCTCATCATCGGAATCATCATCTTCCAATTCAAACATATCATTGTAATCCTCTTTATGTATATAATTGTGTAATATGCAATAAGCTATAACAATTTTCATCTGGATCTTATTTGAAAACGGAGGAGCGACTTTCAACATTTGGAATCAAGCTTTTAAAGCACCAAAAGTTCGTTCAATAGTATTTCTCAAAGATGAGTGCCTACGGTTGAATAGCTCTTTATCATTTCTAGGAAGGTTGTCTCCAAATTCTTGTAGATGATAACGAGTTCCTCGATATGGAGCCAAAAATCCTGAC
The DNA here is from genome assembly GCF_029961685.1 of Aristolochia californica. Classification (NCBI taxonomy): domain Eukaryota; kingdom Viridiplantae; phylum Streptophyta; class Magnoliopsida; order Piperales; family Aristolochiaceae; genus Aristolochia; species Aristolochia californica. The sequence continues at coordinate 44,341,167 of NW_027181992.1, read as the reverse complement.
ATATTTGTATAACCAGCATCGACTAGATAATATTTACCTACAATACAAAATATTTTTCACATAAGATAATTGAAGATAAAATTAAAAAAAATACTACATAACAATATATTATTTACCTTCAGGTACACAGATTCTATTTCGGCGAGTCAATGCGTCATTCAATACACGGGAATCAGCTGCTGATCCCTCCCATCCAACAAGTACATAAATGAATTGCATATCAAATGTACATGCTGCCATCACATTTTGTGAGAGATAGCCTTTTTCTGTTCCAGAACCTTTGTTGTTTTTCAAGTGGGATGTTTGCTTTGATATGAGTTCCATCAATAGCTCCAATACAATCCTAATTATATAATTTCAATTAATACAAGTAACTCTAAATATTAATCTAAAATTATTCATTATATGTCAAGTGATGTTACCTTAAAATACGGATTAAACATTGGATTGTTTAAAATCTTCGAGTGAGTCCGTTCTGAAGGTCGTTTGATGTAATCAGGCCGAAGTTTGATAATAGCATTCAACACCTTATTGAAATATCTACTTATAGTCCAGTTTGATCTATCAAGAATCTCTGCTGTGACACTATACGCTTGTCCTTGACCAACAGTTAGGAGAAAATATGCAAGTTGTTCTTCCACTGAGATGGTCTTTGTAGGTGATAAAAATCCTTTACTATAAAGTATCTCTGCCATTTTTTTAAACATAATTTGATTCATCCTGTAAACTTTTCAAAATTTAACAAATGATTTCGCTAATGCCTTTTGCAAATAAATTGGACCACTAATCCCACGAGGACGTAATGTACGTCTATACCTATGGTTCATATAGTATATTCCCATCATGTACATAAGACATGTCAATAAAATCATTCTTGTATTCCTATTTTCGTCTTCCATGGAAACTTGCAAATACAATCACCACAACCATAATAACGACTACAACAATAATTCCTGTTTCTTCCTAATATCATAAACACAAAAACATACCATGTTCTTCAATCATAACCTATTTTTAATCACACCTATATAAAACCATCTCCAATCACACACCCACAACATTCATCCACACAATAAGAACACGACAATCATGAAAACCCAAATCTTAACCATAATAAAATTCATAATCTATCAATGATACGTCTTATAAAGTCATAATTAAAAAAACATAATTAAACTTCAAAACAATCGTCCCAAAATACATAGTGTACTTCAAACTATTGACTACATTTCACCAGCACAATATTTAAGCCAATTAATTCGCTCTTCCACTGGCAGCTTCGTGAACATGTCCTTCTTCATTGGTGTATCTAACAATAGAGGAGCGCGAAACTTCATCTCTACCGACAGGTCCGGGATTTCTGTGAGTGCTTCATACCAATTCTCTCCGGTGGTCTTATCATTTTTAGATTGTAGAGATTGCAGTAGGGTGGCAATTCTTGTCATTGTATCAGCGAACATAATACTATCATTGGTGGCCATTTGTGGTCTCTTTCTACGACGACTTGAACTTGACGGGTTAGTACTTGGAGACTGATCAGGTGTCTACTCATTTTCTGTGGCGAAAGAGTATCTCTACCTAAATCGACGTCCTCGAGCTTGTCCACTCATTTTCTTCCTGATGTTGGACATCATTGCACATGTCTTCGTCAGTTTGACTTGTTCTCCCCATGGCTATTGAGTTTCCCACTACCAAAGCCAATTTGTCATAAAGAGGGCAGCCTTCTTGTCTATACTTTTCAGCTTCTTTATGCTCCTACAAGGATAAAACATCATTTAGATGACTTGGCATAGAGTTCTAGTAATGCGAAAAACATACAAAATGTTTTACAGTCAATCATAATTTACTGACCTTGATATAGTCTTGCCATACAGAATGACATGCAATAACTCGATGTGTGGTTGCATCCCAACCGAACCCGCTAGTGTTGAGACAACTTGTTACTACTTGGTAAGTTTTCTTCCATGATCTTGTTCGATTCTTGAGCTGCTCAACAATTTTTTTATTAGCTGTGTCTTCATTGAACTTATTGACACAGTCCAAATATACTTCATGCTTCCAAACCCCATTAGGCATCCTATTCCCCATATTGACTTGCTCAACCAACAGATCGAGCATTCTGTTGTCATCATCGAAGGTCCAAATGTCATATAATCGAGGAGTTTGTTGTCTTCTTCCAGCCATTTATAATCTAAATCCGAGATGGTTGTCATGGAAATTTTTTTTATCAGACAACCATTACTCGTCGTAGTAACTAGGGACACACAGAAACACAACCAACAAATAACAAAATACCATGTGGTGGATATTTATAACTCCAAAATCTCCTCACCACATGACATAAACATTCCATAACACTTCAAACATATTCAATAACATTCTAACACATTTCAAAATTAATCTAACTAATTTCATTGCAGATGACCAGAACAATGCAAAAAAAAACTCATGAAGTCCAAATTCACCGAACACCCCTGGTAGAGCCCCATATGACTTCGCAGTCACTACAAACCGTACATCGTCATTGATGGGGGTCGGGTTTCGTTGGCTAATGGACGCCCGTGTAGGCGACTCAGCCTTGTTTGTATTGGACCATGTGGTGGATATTTATAACTCCAAAATCTCCTCACCACATGACATAAACATTCCATAACACTTCAAACATATTCAACAACATTCTAAAATATTTCAAAATTAATCTAACTAATTTCATTGCAGATGACTAGAACAATGCAAAAACAAACTCATGAAGTCCAAATTCACCGAACACCCCTGGTAGAGCCCCATATGACTTCCCAGTCACTACGAATCGTACATCATCATTGATGGGGGTTGGGTTTCGTTGGCTAATGGATGCCCGTGTAGGCGACTCAGCCTTGTTTAATTGGACCATGTGGTGGATATTTATAACTCCAAAATCTCCTCACCACATGACATAAACATTCCATAGCACTTCAAACATATTCAACAACATTCTAAAACATTTCAAAATTAATCTAACTAATTTCATTGCAGATGACTAGAATAAATTTGTTAAAGGCAGTGACTTTACAGCTAATATGTTTGTTAATACGGTTCTTATTGACATGTATGCAAAGTGTGGAAGCTTGGAGCATGCTCATTCTATGTTTAAGATCTTGTGGAAGAAGGATGGAAATATTTTCCTTTCATGAAGAGAGACCATGGCATAGAACCTCGTCAACAACATTATGATTGTGTGGTAGTTCTTCTAGGCCGAGCTGGGTACTTGACAGATGCTTATCAGTTTGTTGAAAGTATGCTAATAAAACCAGAAGTAACAATGTGGTGGGCACTGTTAAGTGCCTGCAAATTCCTTAAGAATATAAAGTTAGGACAATATGCAGCAAAACAAATTTCTGCTCTTGATCCATCAAGTGCTGGCCACTATTATGTGCAACTTTCAAATCTTAGAAAAGAAGAAAAGAAATTTTTTTGAGTATTATCTTCATAGCACATCTCTCTGCAGGGCATTTTACTTTCCAAATATTTAATTCCCCCTTTTCAATACTCTCAGATTTTAAAGGTTCATACCAAGGGTAGTAGCTGAACCTTCTACATATATATCATCATCAGATTTACTCTCCTGAGTATGTACCTATCGACATACTCTTTCTTACATCCCCATGTTATCTCCAAGATATATGCCCATTCGTATATAAATCTCAGATTTTAGAGTCCGGCCAATTTTCTTTTTACCAACTCTGGTTTTAAGATAGGGATTGCAGCAACCATCTTTGAGCATTTTTAAAATTTTTTAAAAGCAAATGGGGAAACGTTATAGTTCTCTTAGTCAGTACTCTTCCAAATTATTTATTGGGGCACAATCAAATCTGTAACAAACCAACTAATAAAATGGGAGTTATGTTTAGAGTCGGAACAAGTCACTTCTGTGACGGTTGTAGAGTTATTGCTGATAAACAGTATAAGAAATAAATGCGATCACAAGTTTATGAAAGATAAAAACAGCTTCAATGAATGTGATATTATTGGAATTAACTTGGCCACAATCAAGATAAATTACGCACAAAAATTAAAATTAACTCAAACACAAAACTAAATTAGTTGAAAAAAAATTAGGGTTTCAGATTACCTTCTGAAATTTGGGGGAAATCACCGCCGAATGGGGAAATGTAAGCCCAATGGAAGAAATCGACGCCTAATTGTCGAAAATCGAAGAAGATTGAAGGAAATCGAAGGATATCGAAACTGGAATAGGTTAAATCAAAGGAAATCGGGGGAGGAGGGAAGAGAAGAGCGAGAACGAGAAGGAAGAGGGAGGCCGAGAGTGAAAAGAGATGGAGGCCTAGAGGGAAAAGAGAGAGGGAGAGGGAAGAGAAAGGCCGAGAGAGAAAGAGACGAGAGAGGGAGATGGGGCGAAAACGAGAGATAACAAGAGAGAGGGAGCAGATACAGTAGAGGGAGCAAAGAACGAAGACGAGCGCCGAGCGAGAGGAGCAGAGCGAGCAGACGAGAGCCGAGCGAGAGGAGCAGAGCGAGAGGAGCAGAGCGAACAGAGACAACGAAAAAGAGAGAAGAAGTCGGGCAAAGGAGCAGAGCGAGTAGACGAGAGCCGAGCGAGAAGAGTAGAGCGAACAGAGACTGCGAAAAAGAGAGAAGAAGTCGGGCAAAAAATTTCGTCGGGAGACGAAGGCTGAGCGAGAGGAAATGAGGGGGATTTTTACTTTCGGGGGGGGAAAGAAGCAACGCCGTCGCTCGTGGTAAGTGGATGACTTGAAAAAAAGGGCTGAATCAGATTTCCGTCATTTTTGCCTGAAGAGATGAAATGGTGTTATCTCACTTCAATTCAAGTCATTCTAGACTAACGCCATAAGTGGGATGAACTAGGTAATGCGGGGGGAATTCATTCCACTTCATTGTGGACTAACCCCCCCTAAGTGTAGTAACCATATTTATTTTGGTTAATTATCTGTTTAGGTATATATTCTATTTAAGTATATTATAAAAGGTTAATCACTCTCTTCTTTATACCATACTTTTCATTTGGGGGTACTAACACTGAAATTTGTTTTTTAGTGTACTTGAACTCGTCTACACTAACACCCAAAGATGAGTTGAAGCTAAATCAATTCATTTAAGTTCAATTCAATTTTTCACTTCAATTCAAAGTTCGAATAACCCCCCCTTAAGTTAACTAGCCGTAAACCCTAGAAATTTCACCCTCTAAAACCCTAAATCTCGTCTACTTTGTGCATTCTCTATCCTCGCTTCACACTTTTTTTTGTTTCTCGCATTGTCCGCTTTTCTTGTGATCAATTCGAGGTGAAGCTTACCTTCGTTTTAGTGTCTGTTTCGTGGTTTTTCTCCTCTTGTTCTTTATTTCGTGTTTTAATCAGCAGATTTTGGGAGTTTCAAGTTTGAAATATACGGCTTTGTTTCAGAAGTTCTTGTTAGTGAAAATCTGACCCTTTTTTCTGAAATTGTTTGTTGGTTAAAGTTTATTTTTGCTTTCGTGGGAGTTTTCACACATTCTTGCTTATTTAATTTGCGTTCTTTTGGGTATGTGTTCCGGTTTTGTATGCTGAGTTGTTTGCCTCCCCGTGTTTGATTTCTTGAGTTGGGTTGCATTTTAGGTCTCTTTGGCTTTGATGAACAGTAGTTCTAGTTTTGACTGGAATGTTTAATTATCTTGGAGGTTTTATGTTATCCATTTGGTAGGGTTTGCTTGCTTAGGAGGATGTTCTTTCCAGATTTTCTACAAGGAGGATTTACTCGTGTTCGTCTTGATACAAAAGGGTTTTTGTGACTGTATGGCAACTTCTTTGGACATGTCTCTTGATGATTTGATAAAGAGTAGAAACACTAGTCAGAGAGGCAGAGGTCTAGGGGCCGAGGCCGAGGGCGTGGTGGCAACTTTTCTTGGAGGTGAGAGATAGGCATACCCCCTCGAGGGCCTCTTAGAGTGAACAATCGATCATCAGCTCGCTCTGTTGCCAAGGCAAGCTCAAAACTATAGCTGTTTTTTGTATATATTCGAGAGTATCAATTCCTGTAGAAACGCCGAGCCAAACACAAAAGAGCAGAATATTAAGCTGATTTTCCCCTTGGGGAAGCTCAAATTCGAAGTATCCAATAAAGAAGTTTTGGTTTCTCTCGCATTCTAGCATAGTTTTCATGGACTGTCCATTTAAATGGTTTGTCCAAGGAAGGCAACTGTGGGGATCCTCTTGGTAAACATGAAATTCATCAATAATGCGCCTTTGACTATATGCTAGTTTATGGAAGGAAGAGTTGCTGGAGTTGAGGTCGGAATTGGAGCTCTCACTAGTTGCATATTTCTCATTTTGTTTGTAATGGGTAGATTTCTTGCTTCCTGTTATATCTGTATACTTTTGTTGCGAAAGTTTTAGGGTTTGATTACTGGCTCCAGTGAGAAAAATTCAATGTTAGTGGCTACTACTACTCTGTTTGAAGTTTCTCTTTCGTTTTGTGGAAATTTGCTCACTCTGATTCACCTCTTGAAGAGCTCCGGGTGTTCTGCACTTAACTGGTTGTGTGCTGACACATTCTTCTCCAAATCTGGATTTTTATTCCCCTAATTTTCACCGGTCTTTCGGCGGAGCTAAGGATTTGATATGGCAACATGATTCATTTGACAATAGCATGTGAGAGTTGCTTGTATTGGAAGTGAAACTGGTATCAAGAATTACTATGAACTATTTAATTTTATTATGGGTCAATGATTATCACCTTTGTCCTTCTGTGGTTTGGGAACCATGATTAAATTAATTTTCTAACTTGACCAGAGAGGGAGTCATCTTCACTGTATAAAAAGTCTCCACTCGTCTTCAACTTTCCCTCAATTATACGGACCAGAAGCAAATGGATTCCATCAACTCCTTCAAAGGCTACGAAAAGGTGAACGAGGAGAATCGGGCCTTCCGCCGGAAGTTCCGTAAGCGTTACGCCATCATCGGCGCCTCAGTGGTCGTCCTACTGGTGATAATCATCGGAGCCGTCGTCGGAACCAGGGTTAACAGCGGCGGTGGCGGCAATTCCTACCAGTCACCGACTTCCACATCTCCGTCAACTTCGATCAAGGCCGTCTGTGGTGTGACCCAGTACGAGGATGCATGCGTATCGAGCTTGTCTTCAGTGGATAGCTCCGAGGGGGATCCAGAGCAGCTCTTCAAACTGTCGATGAAAGTCGCCGTGGACGAACTCACCAAGATTTCCTCCATTCCCCAAACCCTCAAGGCCCGATCCAACGCCAAGATGGTCCGCGACGCTCTCGGCGACTGCGAAAGCTTGATTGAAGATGCTATCGATCAACTCAATTCATCAATGGCACTGCTCCTGCCGGGGTCCGACGATGGGAAGATTCTATCTGAAAAGAAAATTAACGACCTCCGGACGTCGCTCAGCGCGGCGTTGACCTACCAAGAGACGTGCCTGGACGGACTGGGAGACGCCTCAACCGAAATCCGCAACATAATGTCTTCCTACATAAAAAACTCCACCCAATTCACGAGCAACAGCCTGGCCATCGCAACAAAGATAATCTCCATTTTAAAAGAGCTCGACATTTCCCTTCACCGCAAGCTTCTGAGCGCCGAATACTGAACATCGTTGTCGGGGAAGGATAGAAGATAGCTTCAAGCCGAGAAGCCGGGGGCGAACGTGACCGTCGCCCAAGACGGCAGTCTAAATAAAATCGACGGAACTCCGACGTACGACTCCGGGGCTATTAGTAAGTAATCATCTGCAACAATTTTTTAAGGTGCAGGGTGTGGAAATATGTCACTTATGCGTGACAGCTGTTCATACTTTTGTACGTGATATATGGTGACATCTTTTGATGGACCATTGACCACGAAGCCTGCTATCAATCAAATAACCACGTTTGGACTACACTAAATCTATCATTACTTATTAGCTAAGTAAGATTGAGAATTAGACGAAATTTCTTGGCATGCAAAGGACTCTGATAATGGATGAGCCTGTTATCGATCTTTTGCTGCCTCCTTTTGCCAAGGGAGCTCCTTCGGCAACCAGAAGAACATCATCACTGCTAGTGGATCCCAATCAAGGCTGCACTATTTCACCTCAAGGCAAACTCCCAGCTAACATCTATAGAAGAATTGGAAGGAAGAAGAAATATTTATCGTGTTTTATATTCATGAATCATAGGTATTTATAGGTTACAAATAGATATGATTTATAGGATAAGTATTATCGACAGGATTACATAATAAGTTGTTATCCATTATTTCTATCATGCCCCAACAAAATAGAGCTCTTAGAGGAGAGTCCAATTTCGGTCTTCAAGAAGATGAAGCGTGTTCGTGGAAGCAGTTTGGTGAGAACATCTGTTAAGTGATCATCAGAAGAAATTTGAGTAACCCAAAGAGCCCCACTTTGAATTTGTTCTCAAATGAAGTGGTAATCCAAAATTACATGTTTCATGCATGAGTGGAATACTGGATTGGAGCACAGATTTATAGCACCGACATTATCACAATAAATCACTAGTTGTTGTAGAAGAAAAACACCAAGTTTAGTGAGAAGAAAACAGATCCAACGGATCTCAACTACAGTGGCTGCAACGTATCGATATTTCTCCTCAGTAGAGGATAGAGCCACAGTCCGTTGCTTCTTAGAACTCTAAGAGATAGGATTGTGACCTAGGTAAACAAGATAAACACCTGTGGAAGTGAAATCATCATTGTTTCTTGCCAAGTCAACATCGGAGAAAGCATGGAGAGACAAAGAAGATTGTCGATGTAGTGTAATACCATGATCCAGAGTCCCACAAAGATAGTGCAGCAATCGCTTGAAACATCCCAGTAGTTAGTAGTAGGGCATTGCATAAATTGTGGTAACTTATTCAGCACATAAGCAATGTCAAGGCGAGTAAGGGACAAATATTGCAGACTACCAACAACAATCTGATATTCAGATGGATCAGAGAGTATCGTGACAGGCTGAAGTGTGAGTGTAGGTGGCGAGGCAAGAAGCTTAGGTTCAGGTTTTGCATTTATCATACGTGTGCGAGCAAGTAGATCAGAGATATACCAGCATTGAGACAGAAGTAATCCTTGAGAATGAGGAACAACTTCAATTTTGAGAAAGTAAGTCAAGGAGCCAAGATCCTTGATTGAAAATCTCTAAGCAAGGTGGATGAATGTTGTCATAGCGTGATCATTGTCCCCTGTAATAATAATGTTATTCACATAGACCAAAATATATAGTACACTAACACCTATGTCAAAGATAAATAGAGAGTGTACATGAGAGTTAGTGAAGTTAGAGGTGATAAGAAACTAGTGCAACACATATTACCAAGCACGTGTAACTTGCTTGAGATTGTAAATATCCTTGAGAAGTTTGCAGACATAATGAGTATGATCACAATCAATGAAACCCAGTGGTTGTGCCATAAAAACATCCTCAGATAGGGTACCTTGGAAAACGCATTATTAATATCAAGTTGTCGAAGCGACCAACCACGACTTACTGCAAGGCTTATAATAATGTGAATAGTGGTAGGCTTGATAACAGGACTTAAGGTTTCCTAAGGAATTGGTGAAACCCTTTGGCAATTAAGCGAGCCTTGTACCTGTCTATAGAGCCATCAGAGATATATTTCGTACGAAAATTCCATTGGCAACCAACCAGATTTTGCGAGGGATCAGACATAGCATGACGCCATTTGGGATCGGTGAGAGGTTGAGTCACACTTGTTGGTTCAAGGTTGGCAGATGTAGGAAGCTGGGTTGTGAAGTTTAATTTTTGGATGTGCTTGTAAATGTTGTTCTTGGATCTAGTGATAATAACATGAGGAGGGGAGGAAGCAGGTAGGGATGATGTGTGTGGGTCAGCCAATGAGGGAGGTGTGTGAGTGGGGTTAGGTGTTGGAGTGGATTTTGGTATTTGAGTGGGGTTAGGTGCTAGAGTGGTTTGGTGTTTGAGTGGGGTTAGGTGCGAGGTCTTGAACGGAACTTGCAGAGGGCGTAGGGATAGAAGATGTGGTTGATGTACCGGTAGCCAAAAGTATGGACATAGAGGGACATCAGTGGGAGAGTGTATCAGATGAAGGACTGTCAAGGTGAGATTGAAGTGTAGTGAAGGAAAAAATAGACTCAACAAAGTTAACATGACTTGACTTATAAAGACGGGAAATCATGTGTTCAAAACATAGATAGGCACTTTGAGTGGTAGAGTACTCAAGAAAGACACAAGGTGATGAGCAAGGAGTGAGTTTGTGAGAGGAGTATGGTCTGAGCCACAAATAACAGAGATAACCAATACTTTGAAATTTAGAGTAGTTAGGAGTGGTGCCAATTTTTTTGGCATATAGGGATATAAGATTAATCATGGAAGTAGGTAGACAATTGATGAGATAAACATCAATGGAGAATGCATATGACCAATAAGATAGAGGTATGGATGCATGAGAAAGAAGAGATAGACCTATTTTGATAATATGATGATGTCATCATTCGGAATACCCATTGTATTCAGGGGTATGGGGAGGGGACATGAGATAAAAAATATCATTGGTGGCCAGAAAGGAGGACATTATTGTATATTCCCTCCCATTATCAGAATAGAGTGTTTTATCTGTTTACTAAAGAAATTTCAACAAAAAGATTTAAACCGGATAAATATATCAAACACATGGGATTTTCTTTTGAGAGGGTAAAACCAAATATACTTCATAAAGTGATCGAAAAAAAATAATATTTGAAATCATCAATAGAAGTAATGGGAGAGGTCCATACATCTGAGAAAATAATATCAAGAGGAGAAGAAGAGACAAGATAAGAAAGTGAGTATTGGATTGACAAGAATCGTAATTAAAATTAAAATTCAGAGGATATGATAAATCTAATTGAAAAGTGGACATTATGTGTCTAAGAAATGTAGAAGATGGATGACTTAAGCGATGATATCACATAGACAAAGTGGTTTTGACATTGGAAAAGGTGATTATCGGTGATGACTTGACCGAGGACGATGGCCATTCGTACACACTATCTATAGTTCAACACTGAAAAAGTGTTACCCTCGTGCAAAGATCTTTTACACGAAAAGAAGTATGTAAAAATTTAATGGAAGAATTGTTAGATTTACAAGAATAGAAAAATAGAAATAAAATTATTTTGCGTGGTAGGGACACAAATAACATTATTTAAGTGAGGGTGTAGAGAAAGATTTGTAGCCAGAATGAGTAATAGGGAGATACGTGTCATCACCAATGACAATGTCGTCAATGATGTTAGAAGGAGTGTAAATAAAGAGATTACTCAAGTCCGTGGTAACATGGTGAGATGCTCCACTATCCAGAAGCCAAGTAAAACCAATAGAAGAGTTGGTGGTTACAAGATGGGCTTGTGGTTGCCATGATGTCGAAGGGTGAGGTTGCCAGTGAAGAGGTTGGCAAGGAGCCTAGGGTAGTGGCAAGAACGTTTGCATCTAATGAAAGACAAGAAACTGTGGAATAGTGTGTCCGTTTTCATGACACCACTAACAACGACCAAGGTAGGGTAGAGGCTGAGATCGACCATTCGGTGTAACGGTGTTAGTGAGGCCTGAGGCTGAAACTATTGGTGGGTAGTAGTAGGACGCCCCAGGTTGTCGTTGATGACAATTACTTGACTAGCCAAAGTTAGAGCGAGAATTAGCTGGATTTGTTGAAGTTGAAAGTGGAGAGGAGTGAGCTTGATGGATACATAGTGAGAGTTCCTTGTTAATAAGTTTTTCATGCAGTTCATCAAAAGAAAATGGCGTATCACAACCATTGATAATATCGACAAGTGGTTTTTATTGACCAAAATTTTCTAACATATATACCATTTTTGGGGATGGGAAAATTTTCTCTTGACTCTTTTGATTCTTCTTACCTTAAGAAATGATTAAAAGATAGCAAATTGAGTTTGTTATTGTTCTAATAGGAAACTATAGGAAAAATAAACTAAGAAGCACTAAAGTGGTTCTTGATTACTTACCGCTTTCTTTTAACCTTATTTTTAATATTTATAAAAAAATAATTTATTTCTAGTATAAATATAAATTTCATTAGAGGGACTAGAACTTGCAAATCGCAATGGGAACTTAGGATAACTAAAATCGAATTAAAGTTGAGTAGAATTCCCCTGAAAAAAATATGATGAATTATTTTTAACAACTAGATTCTATCAACCAGTGGCTGTAGTTTAGTGGTGAGAATTCCACGTTGTGGCCGTGGAGACCTGGGCTCGAATCCCAGCAGCCACAGATCTTTGCCTTTTTTTGTCTGTCGGTTATGTTTATCTGAAAGTTATTTTTTTTATTTTTCTTTTCATGGAGGCTACTGTTTTGAACTCATGGGCATGGGCTCTTAGACGGCGAAATCAATCGCTCGTAGCTCTGAAACACTCCCCTCGCAAAACCAACCCAGATGTCGAGCCTGCAAAGATGGCGTCAAGAACCAGACAGGAGCTCTTTTCACGGAGATTTCCTACAAGCCGGACGAGGGACCGATTCGGGGGCGCACGCAGCGGGCGACTTGAGGAGGACGCAGGGACGGAAAAAAATTTCCGTCTAGAGGTTTGAGCGGGACGAAGAGAAAAATTTTCCGTTTTAGGCATGAGTTACGTGTGAGGTGAGAAGAATGGCGATCCAAAAGTTCCTTCAAGAGCTCATCAATAAATGATGCCATGTTCGTATCGGACGACTAAGATAGCCATTTCTCTCAATAAATAAAAGTTACCATGTTCATATTTTCATAGCAAACCACAGCAATGAGCCAGGGAGATATCAATTATTTCATAGTAATATCATTCTTATCTGGCAAAGCATGTTTCAATCTCTAAAGATTGCTCACAGCAAAATTTTAGTCTAATAATTGAACAGATAGCTTGAATGGTCGTCTCATTTAATGTTAACCAGAATGAAAAATGGGAAAGAGTCTCCACACAAATGGAAATGTTTAGGTCTTGTGTCTCATATACCCTTTTTCAACCTGGGAAGAAAACAACTACAGCTTTCTCCACAAAATGAAGTCCTCAGCAAGCAATGCTAGCCTATCTTCTGCAGTCCAAGTGGATGATTGGGGTAAACTTTCTTTTAACCTTCTTAATCCCCACATACTAGTAATAGTAGCCCAGAAATTTCACTTATGGTTTTTCCTGTTTCAGATGCTGAAGGTTTCGTAATCCCAAGCCTGCAAATTGATCAGATGGATGAAACAACACCAGAACAGTTAAAAAGCAATAATCATCACCGGAAGAAGGATGAAACAAGATCCGGCCTACAGAAATCTTCTCATCAAAAGGTAGGAGAACACTCTCAACACCATTTTCAGGAGATGTGGAATTATACTTTACTTCTCTTTTACCCATTTTCTTATCAGATTATGTTTCTGATCTCTAGCCTTGTGTGTGGCCAGGTAACTGAAGCCAAAGAAGAGATCTACCTAGGACCACATGGAACTCCACCTTCTCTTTTGAATCAGAGCAAGCCCAGTTGTTCTGGAAGTAAATGGAAAGAAGGGGCCAAGGCCAGCCATGCTCACACGAAGAAGAAAGTCACTCGTTACTATAAAAAATGAGGAGCCATCAAAGCTGATAGATCATAAAGTAGTGTTTACTATATCTCAATCTCTCTTCCTTCAAACCACTCTTCATTACAGACTGAAGCAGTTATTCTGATCTCCAGAGCCATCGTGCCTCTTGTTTTTACCCTTCTGCTGGATGCTTTAATGGTAATAAGGAGAACAGTACAGTTTAGTATATTTTATCAAAAGAATGTCAGCAAGAAACCTGTTTATTAGTTCTACTTGATCAGTTGGAGATGCCTAGTTTATTAAGCTATGATTTGGTAGTTATCCTATAAGAAGTATTTATCGTTTGATCAATGGGATATTTGAACACTGATATTCTATCTAGGGGAAAATGCTGGTGTTGTTCATTTGCAGCCAAAGTGCTAGGAAATGAAGAAGGTATAGTTCGTTTTAAGTCATTGAAATTTCGGAAAACATAAGAAGCTCTTAGCCTCTAGGGTCGGTTTGGAACCCAATAGAAAAGAAAAGGATAATTTGACCATTATTATTCCTAAAAATAGTTAGTGAAAAAGATAATTTGATCGTTATCTCATTTTCAGTAACTATTTTTTGGAATAATAATGGTTAAATTCTCATTTTCTTTTCTAAAGGTTCCAAACAAACCCTTAATGTTATTTTCCTTCTTTGCCTTTTGTCTAACTAGATAGAGTTTTATACTAAAAAGAGAACAATAAATTTGCTAGCTACGATTTTGTATATATGCCAGCAAATTCGTTGGCAGTGTTCTTTCTCTCTCGAGAATTTTTTTTGCTTTTACTTGCAGATGACCCTTATCACATGCATCCCTTGCCTGCGAATTCTTAATTTCGTTGGCAAGGGGTAAATAATTTTTAATGTAATTTTTATTATTTTTAAATATTTCCCTATCTAATAAAAATCATTGAAAAATAAAAATATAAAATATAAATTAACAATATATAAATATGAATAACAAACTCCAATTTTTTTATAAATTATACATTTTTTTAAAATATAAAAAAATTTATAAAGTATATAAAAATAATAAATGTTATCTCAGAGTGGCACAAATATAAATACCTTTCCCATGTCAATAGATGGCAAAGGAGATAATTAAGTGGCATTTTCATAAAAGACAACACATGGGTATAATTAAGGAAGTTGGTGTCTATCTACTTATGTCTTTTCTTTTACAAAACTTGTAGTTCTAAAGGCATTGTAGTCATTGTGAACTTCCTTCGACAACTATAAATAGAGACTCAAGGGATTAAGTAGAGCATTAAGTCTCTCCCTTTCTCTCAAACTCGCCCCTAACCTATTCTCTTCTCCCATGCTTTCTCTCTCTCCATCTCACTAGTCATCTCTCCCCTTTATCAGATTCCTTCTCTCATCCTCTCATTTCTTCTCCTCTTATTCTTCATTTCCTTTGTCTCTATCTAGGTCAAAGACCTTGTCATGGAATCCTAAATCCAACAATAAAAAACTATACACCATCAGTAGGAGGATCTAGTGGTGGCTGGCTTTGAGTTTACATCTGCTAAGAACCATTTCATCTTCATCTCTAAGATTTTCATCTTATAATCCTATTCCTCGACACGTCATCTACATTCTCTGTTGCTCTTATACACCATTAGTAGGAGGATTTAGAAGGATGCGTCATGTAAATATATTACATTAGTACATTTGAAATAGAATATACTCCAACTTATATACATACTATTTCCTCTCCAATAAACATAAAAGACTTCGACCCCCTAGTATGTCGAACATTTTGTTTGCTAACATTTTCAACATTTACTCTGGAAATAGAAATTAGATTTAAGTAAAATAAAAAATAATTGAGATTTTAAAACACAATTCTTAGAAATCTAATCACCTGGAATCTCTACCCATTGAAACACGTTTATGCACTGTCACTACCAGTCCTTGAAAGGAGTAGACAATGTCATAGGATCTTTTCGTTTTTGTAGGTCCATCTCTGAGCCAAAGCACCAAAGAATGTATGGATCTTGAAAAGGGGGTCTTTGAGGCATTAAATTATTTACACTTTTTATTTTATTTTCTTCTTTATTAATTACTTATTGCTCTATTTTTATGTCAATAGTTTCATATATTTTTGCTTTAGTTTATTTTGAAATGATTTTTTTATTTTAATAATAAACATTATTTTATATTTATATATAATAAAAAATTAAATAATAAATTTAAATGATTTTATAATACAACTAAAATTTAAATAGGGAAGGTAAATGAATAAATAAGAGAAAAACATAGTAAATAAATAAAAATTGATAAAAAAATAAAAAATAATTTATAATTAAATAAAATAATATTTAAAAATTCACATATAGATTATTTTAAAGGGAAAAAATAATATAATAAATAAATTAAAATAAGTTACTTATTTTTATCTTTGTTAAATATTATTTTATTATATTTTTATTTATTTATTTTTAATAAAATAATTAGTTATTTTCCTTGCCTACTCGTCTGCCTCTTAATGGCCAGACTTGTGGGGATGTCCGTCTACGCGGCATCTGTCTCGTTTTTCGTCTTTTTTTTTTTACAGTTTCCGAAGAGAGTCCCGACAGAAGACTTCGACAGCCTCGTTTGAATCCCGATGCCTGAAAATCGAGTCTGTGGGCTGCGGAAGTTACATTTTCAATTCTGGTTTGCGGATTAAAGACGTGGCTGGGCTCGGTTACATCAAGTATCAGATTCGACAACCTTTTAAGGGTCCCTTGCGACGATGCGGAGATTTGCCGCAGAAAGAGCGAGAAAGCTTGCTGGTTCTTTGAGTCGATCTTTTTCAAACCCATCTCCTATCGTTGTTTCTGATTCTGTCTCCTCCTTAGGCGCCTTATCTTCTGCTACCTCTTACGCTGCCATGTCTTCATATCCTATTACTCGCGACACAATAAACCCAAAGGTATAGGATGTTACCTTTCCAAATTCGGTTCCTTTTTGCTTTTTCATTTTTATTTCCTGCTTGATGTGGTTTGTTTTATGGTTTTATATTATGCTTTTTCATGAGGTGACTGTGATCTATTTTAAGTTTTTGCGTCAGAAATTTTCTGTTGTTTAGTTATTTTGGTGATTTTTTATGATGACTATGTATCACCCCTGGAAGTTCTGTGACTTGGCATACTGCGGTTTTCTAGTTATCGAAGAAAGCATCTGTCTCAAAGTTCAAACATGAAACAAAAGAAATTTGTCAAAGTAAAAACAATGAAAAAGTCGCTGCACTTGCATAGGAAAAGATGATAATATGGTTAAACTCATAAGTGAGCCATTGGAGTTCATCTTTTTGGACTTAAAAGTGGCGTTATTATCATCTTTTATCGGAGGACTATGAAGAATGTCCAATCGGCGAATCAGTTGAATGGATTCAAGTTGTAAATTTATAAATCTGGGTATTCTCAAAAAATTATTCATATTAGGCAAAATAGAATATTATCTATAAGTTAGATACCTTTCCCTTTTCTATGCTTGAAATTTACCTCTTCAAAGATTAACAAATAATGCGATAATTAACTTTCATCAGGATGACGGAATACTTGCCTTTGTTCATTGGGATGCTGTTAAGGTTTCCAAACTCCAGTATGATGACTTAAGATTTTCTTTCCTTTTCATCGTGACTTTTGGCAGAAAAAGCTTGAGCTGCACAAGTTTCCAATTATGACATATTCAGTTTCGACAAGAAGATTTTGTTTATTGATGCCTTTAATTTAACCAACCATCTTCCTTGTTGTGTTTGAAATGGTCATTGGTTGACCTAAATCTGATTAAATTGGTTCTTTTCTTCGATAGGTTTTAAAATGTGAGTATGCTGTTCGTGGGGAGATTGTTATTCGTGCTCAGGTATTATTGTCAATTAGATATGTGTAGCTTCTTGCATCTCTTCTTGTTATTTCTTGTTCATTAAACTGAACCACTGTCTTGAGTGGAGCTCTTAATGAGGATGCTGGATTGGCTCAGGGGCATGCTCTTGCAATTTCTTCTTGACAAGAGACCATCTTCCTGGAACTTCTAACAACAAACTGTGTTACCTTGTTTTCTGTCACAATGGAACAGCAAAAAGATGTGTAAAAGATGTATAAGAAAAATGTAGCTAGCTTACTTGTTGCTAAGTCAGCTAAATGTAATGACCTCTGAGCCTGTTGCATGACATCATTTCTCCTCTGAGTTTAGGTTCTGTTAGAGTTGACAGAAAGACTACTCATTGAGATCTTGAATCAGCTGAAACTAACTCTTGTAGCTACCTTGTCTAATTGCATGACATCATTTCTCCTCTGAGTTTAGGTTATGTTAGAGTTGACAGAAAGACTACTCATTGAGATCTCGAATCAGTTGAAACTAACTCTTGTAGCTCAGGATTCATATTTAGATTGTAGCTACCTTGTCTAAATGACACCATTAAGCTTATTCAAAATAAGCATGTAATCAGTGGGTTTTTTGTTCTTATAAACAAAAAGTAGGTTATTTTTATTTTCAACCCTACTCTCATCTGACTGATAGATAAAAGAACCTGATCCAATGGCATTCAAAAGGAGTGCAAGTAGCTCTGTTAGCTACATATAGGAGTCTGGACTCAAGTCCATATCAGTTTTAAGTACAGCCATTTTTAATGTAATGTCTTTATTTGAATTAAGAGGTCAAGTTAAAGAAAATGAATTAAATGACTTAAACTTCATTTTTTCGTATTTTATGTTTTTTTATCTTATGCATTTATGATCTATTTTTATTTTTTATTTATTCTTTTTCTGTTTTTAAATGATAAAGATCTGGTTATAAGAAGTAACTAATAGCTCCAAGGAAAACCTGCAACAGCAGGGGTCGGAGGAGTCATAAAGGACTCTGATGGTCAAGTAAAGCTGGCCTTGTCAGGTCCAAGTTCTAATGATTGATTCATTTGGGACTGAGATTAAAGCCACTGTGATCAAACAATTTGCTCAGAATTTCTAAGAACCAGTACTCATAGTAGGAGCTTCAGTTCTTGTTATTCATTGGCTATCAAAACATTGTCCTTCTCCTTAGAGGTTGAAGCATGTACTTGATGAAACATTAGATGTTAACAGTCCATTTCATGTCCTCTGGCAGCTCACCCCTCGTGCTGCAAATTGTATCTTAGATTAATCAGCAAGTCTTCAAAATCAAATTTATGCATTCGAATGTGTGCATATATGTAATTTGACAATCTGGACGAAGCATCACAGACCATCCATGTTATGATGAATCATGTAATAACCGTGCTTTTATTTTGCAGCACCTGCAACAAGAATTGCAGGAGAAGCCAGGATCTCATCCATTTGATGAGGTTTGTTTTCTTCTCTACACATTAATAATTTACTATCGTTTTACAAGAAATAATTATAAATCAAGAACCTACTTGTGTCTATTATTTTTGTTCCTCTTAACTATGAATTTAATTGATGGTACATTTTCTTTCCCTTCTATTAATTTCGTTCGATAACCCCCTTTTTATGGAGTTTTGTCTTAAAATGGATACTTTTCATTATAATTGATTGTAGACCTGCCAAAGTATGTATGTGATGGACTTGTCGTCTCAACACTTAAAAGTTGTTTAAATTCTCTTATATATGAAGGGTATGTTCATTTTCAAATATATGAAGGGTATGTTGGTTTTTGTGTATTAAATCACTTAAGTTAATGATTAAGAGATCACGTGATGATTTTTCCCCTTAATCAAGATCTCCCACAAAAATGGGATGGACCTTCTCCACTTCTTTCTTCCCTCTTCTTTTTCCTTAATTCACATCATTACTTGCTGATTTAAGATTTCACACGGCCAAAATTCTTTGCTCCTTTTGTTAATTAGTGCCTAATGAACATTTTTCATGTTCTCATTTTAAAACATGTCCAATTGCTATGGTCTTTGTGTGACCTATCTGAAGCTAGCCTTCTCTTTTTCAGATTCTTTACTGCAATATTGGAAATCCTCAGTCTCTTGGCCAACAGCCTATTACCTTCTTCCGAGAGGTTGGTTTCATTCTGATAGGGGTCAACTTGCATGCCCAGATCTCAGTTATCCTGAATTTGTTCTATTTTCTTTACAGGTTCTTGCATTATGTGATCATCCATCAATCCTGGACAGAGATGAGACCCATGCCTTATTTAGGTAGTTGGCACTATTACAAATGACTACTTTGTCCATGTCAGTAGCAGATGCAGCTTTTTCTGCAAAACTGGAAATTTCATTTCGTTTTTTGTTTGAATTATCAGAATTGTCAGAAGTTGAGTCTCTTGAGAGCTCCTTGTGGGCAATTCCTTACCTTTAGAATAATCAACTTCATGTGCTTAATCATGTATTTCTTTCATGTATATGTTTCTACTATATTCTTTCAGTTCTTTGATTTTTGTTCTTAGCATGATTTGTTTCTTACAGTTCTGGAAAAAATGAGATTATTTTGGAGCATGCTGCAGTTTTTGTTTTTAGCCGTTTTGTGTTGACTAAATATCAGCGACAGTTTTCATGAGAGCAAATTTGAGAACTTCATCTTGGTTATTTTGGTTCCATCATTCAAGCATACTGTTTGTTGTAGTGCTGATTCAATAGGAAGAGCTTGGCAGATCCTGGACCAAATTCCTGGCCGAGCCACTGGTGCTTACAGTCATAGTCAGGTAGTATCTTTTTTTTTCTTCTCTTGCATGTTGTTTAATACTTCTTGTAATCATAGTTTTTTCCTTACAAATTGTTCCTATCTCACGTTCCTCATATCAGGGCATCAAAGGTTTACGCGAGACAATTGCAGCTGGAATTGCTGCTCGTGATGGTTTTCCTGCTAATGCTGATGATATTTTTTTAACAGATGGTGCAAGTCCTGCGGTAACATTTTGAGTTACATGCACATATATATGCTCCCGTGTTTAATTGAAGAATGTAACTGTCTCAAATTTGTGGTGCTTAGGTTCATATGATGATGCAATTGTTGCTAAGATCTGAGAAAGATGGCATTCTTTGCCCAATTCCGCAGTATCCTCTTTACTCTGCATCAATTGCCCTTCATGGAGGAACTCTGGTATGTATTTTTTTTTTTTTTTTTGAACAATACTTTTGTAAGTTTTTTAGTGCTTCACTTAATTTTTTTGTTCAAGTACAGTTATTAAAAAGTTGGTGTCTATGATTCTCAGGTTCCTTACTACCTTGACGAATCAACAGGTTGGGGATTGTTGCTTTCAGAGGTTAAGAAACAACTGGAAGATGCTCGATCAAAGGGAATATCTGTTAGAGCACTTGTAGTGATAAATCCTGGCAATCCAACTGGGCAGGTTGGTAGTAACCAGCTTTTTTGTGTGTTAGATTTTCAAGATTATGAAATAATTTTTATAATAAACTCATAATCTCTTGAAAGACTATCCATCCAGTAATACATAGGCTTAGCAAGAGTGCCTTGAATTTAAGTTTACTAGGATAATATTCTAGTACTTCTCTCTGTGGAACTCACTTTTTTGGGAGACATTATACTCATGTCTAGCTAAATGTTTATTAGCCTGGAAAGTATCTTTTGCAGGTGTTTTATTTGTTTGCCTCATATGTGCAGGTTCTTGCTGAGGACAACCAGCGGGAAATTGTGGAATTTTGTAAGAATGAGGGTCTTGTTCTCCTTGCTGATGAGGTAAGCTTGTCTGCATCTAGTCTTGGTCTCAACTTTATTTTTGTCTTTGATTGTATTTCTCCTGTCATCAACCTCCAAAACTGAAGTGGATGTTGAAACACAAAAAGCCTTTTGGTGCAAATTACATGTCAACCCTCCCCCCGGTATAATTGGTTTATGTCAAAATGCCAACCAAAAGGCTTCTGGTAGTTTTTCCATAATTAGGCTTTTTGAATGAGTTGGTTCGTATAAGTCATGGGAGTTCCAGCTGACTTGAATTCAAACTCATCTGCCCCAGTTGGGTTTTTTAAAAATACTCCTTTTCAGCTCCAGAACATTAAGACCTTTATAAGTAGCTCCTGAGGCTCTAAATTACATTACATTTCTTCGAACTGAGAGGAGCTGCTGCCACGAGTCCTTTTTTTCATACTCGGGCTTTTTTAATGAATTGGTTCGTGTCAAAATGGCAACCAAATGGCTTCTGGTAGTTTTTTCATACTCAAGCTTTTTGAATGCGTTGGTTCATTTAAGGCATGGGAGTTCCAGCTGACTTGAATTCAAACTCATCTGCCCCAGTTGGGTTTGTGAAAATATATCTTTTCAACTGCAAAAAATTAAGACCTTTATAAGTAGCTGCTCTAAATTACATTACGTTTCTTCAAACTGAGAGGAGCAGTTGCCACTTGTTGGCTTTGCAGAGGCTGCAAAAAAAGAAATAAAAATTTCTTGGATCCTTACAGGTTTACCAAGAAAACATATATGTAGATAACAAAAAGTTCAACTCATTCAAGAAAATCTCAAGATCCATGGGATACAGCGACAAAGATATTGCTTTGGTATCATACCAGTCAGTTTCTAAAGGTATGCGGAAGATTCTTCTTGGGTTACTAATTTCATTTCTCACTAGACTGATAAACACGATCTGATCTCTCCTCTGACAATCAGGATATTATGGAGAATGCGGAAAAAGAGGAGGCTACATGGAAGTTACTGGCTTCAGTCCTGATGTTAAAGAACAAATTTATAAAGTAGCATCAGTGAACCTATGTTCCAATATCTCAGGTCAAATTCTAGCAAGTCTGGTCATGAGTCCACCCAAGGTAATACTTCACTAGAAACTCTTTACAGTTGAACATGCATAATTATTATATTTTGTTTACTTCCTTGCTTTTCCTGGTAAACCTGAAGAACAATTTAAATTGCATGCAGGTAGGGGATGAATCGTTTGATTCCTATTGTGCTGAGAGAGATGGGATTTTGTCATCTCTTGCAAGGCGTGCAAAGGTCAGTTGGGCAGAAATTATTAATTGTCTTATGTCAAAAGAATGTCTAATGGCTCACTCTTACATCTTGGATTGACAGATTCTAGAAGATGCATTGAACAACCTGGAAGGTGTTACGTGTAACAAAGCTGAGGGAGCCATGTATCTCTTTCCACGCATCCACTTGCCCAAGAAGGCCATTGAAGCTGCTCGAGCAGCAAAAGTGGCCCCAGATGCATTTTATGCATTTCGCCTCCTTGATGCCACAGGGATTGTAGTTGTTCCTGGTTCTGGTTTTGGACAGGTGAGGCTCTGGTTTTGTCTCTCCTTAGATTTTCTGGTTTTTGCGATCCTTGTCTAAATTGTCCTGTTTATGTCTAATGGCACAGGTACCCGGGACCTGGCATTTTAGGTGCACAATCTTGCCGCAGGAGGATAAGATTCCAGCCATTGTCTCCCGTTTAAGAGATTTTCATGAAGCTTTCATGGCCGAGTTCCGTGATTAAGAGAAAATGCTTACAAATAATACAAACGGGAACTCGCAAAATAAATTTGTTTCTACTCTGATGGAAGATTTCATCTCTCAGCCGAGACTTTGAGATAACTATTCATCTATTGCTAAGGCATGACCTAAGATTACTCATCAACCAGACTTTAATGTTATAACTAGTTATCAGCATGATAGCATTCATCAAAAAGTGCTTGGGGTAGATTGCATACGTTGTCAATCAGATTTATGAATTTAAATCCTCACAAAGTGAAAGAAGAAAATGTCTCAGCTCCTAGTGCTTGTATGTAAAAATTTCCGCCTTTTTCTCGTTCTAATCATAGGCGACTAATGACAGCCTCTACTTCAGCAGGAGAATAGAGATGGTACGTTGGAGCGACCTTCGCAATATCGACATTATTTGGTGTCACCTGGTCATATTGATGAAACGGAATGGATGAGAATTATTTTTTGACTGAGGAGAAACTGTTGAATGCAGAATTGTTTCAGAAAGTAACAAAAAACCCACTTTCATAGGTTATTCCTGTGTTGAAAGGCCATGAGCCAAAACTAGCACTATACCTTTTCCTCCATGACTTGCTTCAGGATGGACAGGGCTATAGTTTCAGCTTCTTGGAGAGTAAGGTCCTGAAAAACACAGTTTTCTTTCATTAAAGTAACCATACCAAAATTTATCCCACCTTTGACTTCTTTACTCAAGAGTTTTTCCTAACCTTCACCGATTCATACAAGAAATCAATGGAACTATTCAACATCTACTGTAATGACAATCATGATTCTTTGTTTTGATCTTGAAAAAAAATCATGGCATAGTCACCTTATTATATTGCTCCTGCAAAGAGGTGTCAGCACCTTCTGAACCTGAACCTATCGCCTTTGCATTGCATTGCCAGAATGTCCCAGATGGATCTGTGTGGTATCTGACGAGAACACAAATTTCTTTTTAAAGATAAGAACCTTAAGGAGCATCACATAATGAAATACTACAACATGCAACTTCTAGTAGAGTACCCAAATCTCATCAAACCCTAGCTTCCAATCTACAAGGCTAGCAAACAAAATCATTTGGCTCCCACAAATTTAAAAAATATTTTAAGGTCACATCCTTCCCTTCTCGAGTCACCCATAAATCAAACTATTTGTAGATTAAAGCTAACTCTTTTCCAATCTTAATCTATGAAAAGCAATGCATGTTAATGTATGATATCACCAAATACTAAAAAGTGAAGAGAATCGGAGAGACTTACAAGCTAGGGCCATTTTCATCATGGCCAGCAATTAGGAGAGACACCCCAAAAGGTCGAGACTGTGATATCAAGAAGTTCAACCATCAAAAAATCGAAACAGTATCTTACTTATGCTTTGAAATACAAACCAAGCATACTTGGACAACTGGCCCCTGCTAAATTATGCCAATGAAATGGTCCCAAAAGGTCTCAGAACAGAAAGATAAACAAATGAACATGGTCGACAGGAAGCATACAAACTACTTGTGCCTTCACATTTAAAATTTCTTACTTGGATAATGTTTCAACCTATGATTGGTCCTCACCACAGAAATAAAAACTTTGGCTGCATACTATGGTCTTTGTCATTTATTTTTCACTTAACCCAAGAATACTCCTTTCTAATTTTCATCCTCTAACATAATGTCCACATAATAAGATGTCCATACACCATACAAATAAAATGTTTTACAGGCAGGTATAAGAAGAGTTAGCAATGCTCGGTCAAAATGCTTCTCCAAAATTTCAACTTTTGTCTACCCACTTTTGGTGCTATGGACAATGGATACAGGCATGTATGAAGTATTTAATGATCTAGCAAAAATGGTTCTCCAATATTTCAATTTTTGTGTACCCACTTGTCAGTGCTATGGACAATAATCTGATTTGCTTAAACAGTTTCAGAACCAACTTCTCGGCCTCACAAGGTAGTAAAGAATAGTTCTGACATCCATTTATTGCTATTCATAAATAGGCTACACATTCGTACAAAGAAATTGTTGTAGAGATCAGAATTTTCACCAGAGGCATTCACACAAAGGCATGCTTTTTTAAACATCTATTTTTACCACTTAAGATGGAAAAATATGAAATGATAAAGAATGAGTTAAAAAATTATAAAGAACATAAGCAATAAATGTGTTGATTATGCAATAGGCTTAAAAAAACAAGAAGCAAAAAAAACCATTGATTCTTCGTCGCCTTCACCAAATCGAAGAGCAAGATCACATAATGCCTGTGTGGTAGACTCAACACTCATTGGTTCACCATATGAGAACCTGTGATTCTGAAATAAGAACAAAAAAAGAAAGGGCAGATATAAGATACTAACTGCTCAATAAAGTGTATATCTACCACAATCCATGAGTTATGTACCTACCAACAAGTCAAGAAGAAAATGAAAGATACCTGGGTTTCAACGCGTGCATGCTCAACCAAGGTCCGAGCATCAGCAATAAGGCCACTCATTGCACATCCTATATGGTCATCTATCTCCATAATTTTTTCAACGCTGCTAGGTTCCTGAAGAAAAGAAAAAAAAAACAAACGGAAACAAAAGAAGACTGAAACAAATGAAAAAGTGACTAAATGACCTACTTAAGAACTGTTAAAAGCATTTCAAAAACTAATGATGGAAAACGCAATAATAGTCTTACGATCATATCGATACCAACATGCACCCCCATGCATTCACATAAGGACAAGAATGGGCATCTTATAATCTCATCTATTTCAATTATTTTCTTTCCCATTCTTGTTCATCAATTTTTCTTTTGAGTCCATTAAAACATTACTACTTATGACTAATTTTTATTGTAACCTAAAAAAGAAGCTAATTCTATGATCGAATAAGGCCTGTAACATGCCCAAAGACCTCACTGCAGTATGATGTGAGACCATTGAACCAAAACAACAAAGTTACAGATGTGGATGAGAAAGAGGGCATTCAAAACATCGGTAATCCCAACAGTATATGTACATGATGTTGAATCCTATCATGCAATAACTGACAAAAATTCAAACAAACAAGTACACATGTCTTATAAAATTCGGAAATAAGTGTAGGTTCTCAATTTTGAGCTTTAAGATAGATAATAAGCAACAGCTTGCAACATCATTCCATAATGAAAACAATAATGCTACACAGTCCAAAGTTAACAATAGCTTTAATACCACATTAAAGTTGGTCCAATTCTATCCAAAATAACTAGCCAAAGTTGGGAACCTATTTTTGGTTACTGATAACTACATAGAAAGCCAGATGAGATTATTCTCATTTACACTCCCCATCACATCCAAGCCTACTCGAATGGACAATAGGTCTGGAATTTTCAACATCATAAATGGGAATAAACTAAACAAGGCACAAATTGGGCCCAATAAGGCAGATATCCAACTTTTATACCATGTTAAAGTTGGGTCCAAGACTATCCCAAAATGACAAACCAAAGTTTGGAGGTCATTGCCCAACTATTAACCACATGACTCTTCCTAATAGTAACCCACGTGGGTTCAATCCAAGTAAGGGGCTTATATACTCTACTACAAGCATGTCATAACACATTTTCACAACAACTAGTCCCACCAAAGCTTTATAAAAACCCAAGAGGGTATGACTGAACTTGAAAAAAATTTAATAGTTCACATCAGAGCATGAGTTATATTGATCTTTTAGGATCCATAAAAGTAGGACAAAGCCCTTTATAGTAGCCACCCAACTACATCAACTTTCAGAAAAAAGATTTTGAAATAATAAACTTTAATTTTTATACTATAATTTTAATAGTCACTATCCACACGGAAAGCTAATGACGTTTGCCTATCACTAAACCAGTAATAAGCATCCCAGCATCAACTTTTGACATAACATGATTCCAAGTATTGAGTGCACATCCCATAAGGGAGACTGAATATGCTGTTACAACTAACACCATGTTACACCATTTACAAGGGGACATGTCCCAGAAGCGATATGCATCCCTTCATGTTGGTATAATATGCTGTCACAGGAACAGGAAATCCCAATCTGTCATAAAGAGTCAAAAGTTGACAATCTCCTTGTAATTGGTGTAAAATAGTGTCATGGGCACAGAAAGCTCAACCTGTCAATAGGCAAGACAAATGGTCCAACAGACTCAGAAGCAATTAGTGGCATTAAGCTGAAAAACAGGAATAAAAAGAAGGCATTATCTTCCAATAAAATATCTTCAAAAATTCTCCAGTGCACTGGGATTTATTATTTTTTCAAATCCAAGCATAGAACTCCTTGGGGCATCTGTTAACAGCTCAATCAATTACTTCATTTATGTGGATAGATACTGTATCTAGTCTAAATCAAACCCATAAACTTTATTAATTTATACAATATAATATTGTATACATATAATAATAGTTAGTGTGGTAGAAAGAACTATATGAAGCTTTCTACCACACCATCTATTACACTGTTGATTCCATGTTGCAAAAGATAAATCGGTGCTAATGACCAGCTTTCCATTAGAATTTCACTTCACCATCAAAATTGTGGTCAAAGTCTGTCCTTGCAAGAAACTGAGAAGTTTGAACAGCATCTCCCAAGAGCAAATATACACTTCAGAGGAAACGTGCAGTTGACTTTCTTTCAAACAAAACCATAAAATAACATAACTACCAAGACATTGAAATATTTATAACATTGAGAAAATTAAGTGATAATTTTTTGCACAATCAAGGAGAGAGACCAGAGTCATAATCTCCAGGTTTTAAGTGCTTCAGTAGTCATCTGTATAGGGGACAGAGGACTCGGTGAAGTATGCTTATCAAGCTTCTAATTAAGCAGGTTGCCTTTCACAAATATTTCAAGAATTGAAATATTTATTTTGTATTCTGGAGAAGAAAAGCAAAGCAGATA
Source organism: Aristolochia californica (assembly GCF_029961685.1). Lineage (NCBI taxonomy): Eukaryota > Viridiplantae > Streptophyta > Magnoliopsida > Piperales > Aristolochiaceae > Aristolochia > Aristolochia californica. Next base: position 44,313,342 of record NW_027181992.1, on the reverse strand, counting down.
ACTGAAGTAAATCAGTGCACTTTCTTCTAGTAGGCAAAAAAATTAGGTTAACTTCAGGTTTCAAATAATGAGAGAGAGTAATAGCTAAACACATACATATATGTATGTGTGTTTAGCTATAACTCTCTCTCATTATTTGAAACCTGAAGTTAATCTAATTTTTTTTGCCTACTACATACATACATACATACATACATACACACACACACACACACACACACACATAAAGAGAGAATTCCTCGTTGATTGAACAATCTACAACATTTTCTTTTCAAACCGCACAGGTCTGGTTGGGATCGGGTTTCCTCAAACCCAAACCTAACCCCAAAACCCGACCTAACCCAATCTATCCATGCCTCATCCCTATAAACCCACCGCATCCGCGACCCATCCCTACCCCGTTTTATTTCCCCTGTCTCATCCCCACAGGTCAGGTTTGGGGAAACCCGTCCCCGACCTGAAACCCAACAGGTTTTTTCCCCACCTTGACCCCAACTTGCAAGGTGAAACCAAAAACCCGAACTTGGGTTTTTTTGGATCAGGTTCCCCATGAAACCCAACATGATGGCCACCCCTAGTCTCCCCTTACCATTTCCCATCCATTCCCAATATTGATGGTTTTTTTGAATTTTTTTTTTAAAAGTCAAATTTTAACACCAAATATTTTTTTGTTCAACTAAAGAGATAAATAAAAATTAATTTCATAGAATACATTCCTAACCATAGATGCCAACAAGATTATGGAGAAGCCCACAAATATAAGACATGCTATGAACAACCCAATGTACATTAAGTACATGATGAACATATTTTGACAAATTACCAAATGGCCATAACATATTTGCTATTTGATAGTATAATTTGTCATCAGTTCAGTTGATAACAAAGATGGAAGTCCATACAAAGTAAAAGTTGACAGCAAAAAGACATGCATATGTAGCAGAGCTCCCTCATACCAAAAAGTAGCACACAGATAGCAAAGAAGGCATGTAAAAAGGCCTAATCCTAGATTAGAACTAGCGCGGACTGGGATTATCTTTCAACATTTAACAAATGAATGCTTCTATTAATACGCACTCATACAGAGAGACAACGAAAACAGACAGGCATCTTAAATGAAGATGTCCCTAAGCTGTAGCATAGCTTTGTTGCACCATGATCTTTTTATCCAGATTTATATACGAAAACTGTAATCTATATCAGTCTTGGTCAAGTTATAAATGATATTAGGGACCCAACAAAGTAGCTGACAACTTCACTAATACCAAGACCAAGAAATCTAATACTACAAAAAAAAAAAAAAAAACACCAATAGAGTTGCTTGTTCTTTTGCATCGCTAAACTAACTTAACATACTGGTTAAACATCATACAATCACTAAAATAACTTCACATTACTGGTTATACATAACAATTAAATTAAAAATTCCATGCACTTAATCTTAATTGCGTTGCAACTTTTCCTTATTATAATCAGCAAGTGAAATGACAAAAACTCCAGCTGGTAGCTAAAGCCTACCATTGTCGACTATGAATTTTTATTCCCTGAATATGATCAACTTCCATCACAAAAATTAACCTTGATTAAAAATCAAAATCCCAGAAAACTATGAGCTTTAGCATGTCATTGATGGCATGAACAAAGAAAAGCTCATTAGTATAATTAGCATATGGTCTAGTTGTGTAACTATGGCTTTATTGTAAAATAAAATTAAACACAAAAAAACACAGACCAGTAGAGGTGAAGTGATACGCTTTTCAACAGCAAGGACAACACCCTCTGTCGTCTTCAAACCGATTGCAGTCGAACCCAACTGCAATAATATCAAATCTCCTTATCAAACGTAACAAATGCACAGTAAACTGCCCGACGCTAACTTAGTGAAAGGACAATAGTAATCAACCTTGATCGCCTCGATAGCATACTCGACTTGAAAAAGTCGACCTTCGGGAGAAAAAGTGTTGACACCTCGATCATACTCAGTCCTTCAAAACAGAGAGAGAAAAAGGATTATTATAAAGGCTGAAATGAACCCTAGATTGAAAGGAAATGCTCTCACCTTGTCAGAAACATCCTGAAATTGTTTGAAACCTGAATAACTTAGTAGACACCAGAATCAACTGAAATGGAAAAAACTAGTTAAAAATTTAGTAAATCCTACACGGTGGAGAGGAATTCTCGAAGGGATAAACAAAATATTCAGATCTGACGAAGAAAATGTGCACGAAGAAACAAATAAAAATTGCTATTATACCCACTCCCCTTTCTCTTCCTCCTCTTACCTGGATTGCGGACGAAGCAATCCCCCTTAAGAACAAAGAAACTGGTCTTCCGAGGTTTGGAGAGAGACTGATCTAAACTGGACACGACTGGAGACTAATGATATTCGTAAATACAAGACCCAATCCAGTGGCCGATAATGGGCTTGAACGGAGTTTAGTCGACTAAAAAGCCCACTCCTTGATGGAATTTGTAATGGGTATAAAACTAACTTGTATATTGTAATTAAATAAATTTACATAAAAAAATTAAATTATATAATATATTTAATTAATTGATTAAAATTAATAATTATTAAAATAATAATAAGAGGGAATATTGAGGAATTAGTGGAGTTTTTTTTTTTTTTTTCATTTTTCCCGTGTTTTCCTCTTTTCAGTAACAGACGACTTACGCCTCCATAGATGGTCGAGGCTTCTGCGAGCGTCCGGTGGATCTTCTTCAGAGGATCTCTTCTTACTCATGGAAAAGTAAAACTCAATCGATCCATACGAATCTAAACGATCGAGCGAGAAGGCTCATCCGAAGTCTTATCTATTTTCTGTTATTCGATCTAGTGGGAAGTCAGTAGGGTTCTGAGTAATTCATTTTTTCCAAATGTGGACACCCAATCCATGATTTCTTCAAGCAAGAAATCGCAACGGATGTTGTTTCTAAATCCATCAGAATTACAATCTCTATGACCCAAAAATTCAGCCCGAGAAAACCGGTAATATGCATAGTTGTGACCTGTAAACGGGAAAAAACCTATTGCTTTGCCGGAAAAATCAATCAAGTTCACGGAAATCTTCAGGAAAAAGTTGCACAACCTACTCCTAGGAATCATTCAAAGGCATGGATCTTTACCTCATCGAACTGTGCCGGAACGGCCAGCTGAAAGAAGTTTTATTAGCTCTAGAGTCACTCGCTCAAAGTAGATGCAGGTGAGCTCCGGAACTTATGTCTCACTGTTGCAATTTTGCATCGATTTGAATTCTATCCACGGAAGACGTAGACTCCATGCTAGGATTAGTTCCGTTCGTGAGTTGAATTCTTTCGTCGTAACCAAGCTTTTAAGCATGTACGCGAAATGTGGGAGCTTACAAGAAGCTCGTAATCTGTATAACGAAATGTTCCCAAGGAACCTCTTCTCCCGGCCTGCCATTATTTAAAAAAAAAATGGCAGAGAAGGATCTAGTGACTTGGAATGCTATGATATGAGGGTACTGCCGGGGAGAAAGCTTTAAATTGCTTGAGAGAATGAAGGTTGAAGGAATAGAATCAATCAGGAGATAGACATGGTGCTTTATAATTGAAGAAGATGACAGAATCTGGTATTACTCTTGATGTGTTCTCATGGACTAGTATGATTTCAGGCTTTGATCAAAATAACAGAAAACATCAGGCTCTGTATTTGTCTGGAGAAATGTTATTGGTAGGAATTGAACCCAATGGAATGACTGTGGCTAGTGCAGTATGAGCATGTGCCTCTTTGAAAGCTTTTAGAAAAGGGATAAAGATTCATTGGTGGCTTTTAAGTGGGAGATGCTATCAATGTGCTAGTGGAAAATGCACTGATTGATTTGTTCCAAATGTGGGAAGCTGGAAGCTGCTAAGAGGGTGTTCTATGATATCTCAGACAAGGACATTTTTACTTGGAATTCGATGATAGGAGGGTATTGCAAGCCAGGTATATTTATAAAGCTCATGATCTATTTGTGAAAATGGAGGATTTTCAGGGCTATGCAGAAACATGGTCACCTGGAATGTGCTGATCTCTGGGTATATGCAGAACGGAGATGAAGATCAAGCCATGGAGCTTTTTCATGCTACGCAAGGCTTTGACAGTATTTGGTCAAATGCAATCTTTGATTGTTTACCTTTTACAGATCTTATGAACTCAATGGTCTCTGGTTATGTTCTTCATGGCCAACCAAATTCGGTAATAGACCTTTTTGATAGGATGACGAAGGAAGGAATCAACAGAAGATTACCAAATTTTGCTGGTCTGGAGACCTCAGTTGAGCTACTGGGACGTTCAGGAAGACTGAAAGAAGCTACTGGTTTTATTGAGAAGATGCCTAATTTCGGTGTTTGGGCCACTATGCTGACGGCATGTATGATGCACAGCAATGTCAGTTTGGCAATCAATGCAGCAGAAGATCTTTTATCAAATTGGAACCAGGAACTGGTGTATTTTATAATATGTTGGTACAGATGTATGATTTAGTTGGGAGAGCATATGAGGCATTGTTTCTTACTAAGTCAAAGAAAAGAAACATAACAGTAAATATTGGTTTTAGCCGGATTGTAGTTAATAACAGAGAATATAGTTTTTTTCACTGGTGATCAATCAAACTGCTATCTATATGCAACTAGACAGGATGGAGAAGAAAATAAAATCAGTTGGATCAGATTTTGTTAGTATTTGGTGTTGAAGAATAAGGATGGTAGAGTCTTACATGACTCTCACAGCAAGAAGTCTCATATGCTACTATAAGAGTTATGGAAAGGGGTTTCACAAAAGAGTCTCAGTTAAAAAGTTTTTAGTTATATTAGTTTTCTATTATTGTTCAGTTGTTTAATTACTCTAGGACTTATCTTTTATTGTTTGACTTTTAGCATAACTGGGATATGGGTAGTTTAATTGTGATATGATTCTAGTTGTTTTCTCTATTATAAATAGAGGTTCATCGTATTCAGTTATAATTAAGTCGATAAATTATTTATCTTGTTTACAAATTTCATATGATATTGGAAAAGGTTTTATAAGTTGACTCAGTCATCTCACAAAGATAATGTGATCTTTTTCTTATTTGTCATCTCTATTAGTTTAGGTTTGTATTATTCTTTTTCTTCCTCATTTATGTTTTCAATCTCAATATTTATTTTTTCCTTGATATTCGTACCTCCATACTACTTTTTGCATACTAAAAATTATATATTGATTTAAAAGAATTTTGACTCTATTTCCCAACACAAAAAAGAATTTTGTTAATCGAAGTTTTCCACAAAGAGAAGCCAACATCTAAAGTATCAAGGTCAGGCAGCAAAAAAGGTTTGAGTGACAACATAGTGTTTCATTTTTCAAGGTATTTTATACCAGAAAGAATGAGACATTATATCTAGAATTATATCTTTAAAGAAAAATATTTGAGTCTAGTTTCTTCATATATGAGTTGGTTTTTATTCTGAGCTATATTTTGGGAGATGTCTTCATATGAAGTAATAAAGGTTAGTTCTGCTGAAACTCTCTTTTTCTATTTTCTTCTTACATTACCTCTCTATGCATTTATGTGAATTGATTTTTCTTTTCTCATAGTCCTAATATTTTAAACATATTTTCCTTCTAATCTAAGAGTTTTGGTCACACTTAATGTTGGCATCTATTAATTTAGTTTTAAGGGAAGATAACATAAGACAATTTGGCTTGAGATCTCCTCTTTAGTGTTAACATGCTTATTTGCATCGATTCTATATCTTTTGCATCATCATGTCGAAAAATTATCCTTACCCCTCTAAAACTTCCTTGAGGTCATAGTTGGTCAAATTTGTTTGTTATTTTTATTGTTTTACCGTTACAATGTCCCCTATTTTTTCAAAAAAAGATAATGTAGACATCTCCTAAAATAATGTCATTCGAATAAATTCTTGTTACATTCGAGAGAAAGATAATGTCACTTAATACAAAATGTTTTTTACAGTTACAAACAAATTTCGATGTCGGAAGCAGAAATGATTTTAAGACACAAATTACTACTCAAACCTATACACCAGAGGGTGCCTCTGCTTTTCAAAGATCAGTCCTTTGCATCAATAACGCCTTCTGAAGATATCTGAAACCTGGCTTCAGCTTCCGGTAAACAGGGAGAGCTTATCACTTTGCAAATTCTCTCTTCGGCTCTTCCTTTGCGGAGGGCGAGCCTGATTCGGATAAATCAATCCCAATTGAGGAGAGAAGAGGAATGGGAATGTCAGGAGGTAAACCAAAAAAAAAAAATTAGGTTTTGGAACAAACTAACCTGGTACAAGAAGCATGCGCCATGATATTTCCACCAATTGGCTTGATCTGGGGTCCAGCAAACATTGCAGAGCCATCTACTTGGGCAACAACTTGATTGGTAATTACGACTGCCACACCAAACTGAATTTGAAGATAATATTGTGTAAAGAGGAAGAAAATTACAGGGTTGCTAGCAGAAGAGATTAGAAAACAACTGGGCTGCTGTTCCAGGAGTTGCAAGAAAGTTTTGTTGCTTTATTAGCTTACTTTCTGTTTAGACTTAAGACTAGTAGTATCCCTACTCTGCGCAAGTCTTTTTTCCCTCTGGTTTCTCTTCCTTTTTGTCAAATCTTGAAGCCCCATGTATAAAACAGATGAGTCATAGAAACCAGAAGCAGAAAGCTTCATTCATAGAAACCAGAAGCAGAAAGCTTCATAAACAAGCATTTTGGTATTAAAATTGAAAGATAATGATAATAATTTGTAGCTGAAGAAATAAACAGATCAAGACTTTGAGTGAACAGAACAAGGTGGCCCTTTCATGCTGATTAAACCAGAATCAGGTTATCAACAGTGGAGTTTGTGTCACTTCAATTAAACAGAAGAAGTAATAAATTTTAAAACAAGGGAAGAAAATTCACAAAAGATACAGTGCTTGCCTCATCAGCCAATTTCTGCAAGCTCCTTAGAAATTTGCCAAGATGCATTTGCCTGGCTGAGAGTTCTCCTCTACCTGAAAAATCTGTGCGGTACAAAGCTGTTGCACTGTCCACTATCATAAGAGCAAACCTATTCATGCAAATTCAAATCAATACCAATACAAAAATTACTTTTTAAGCGTAATTAAAGCCAAAAAACACAAGCGCATATGAGGGTTATTCGAACATTGATCATATTTTAGAATGAAGAATATCATATTCAACTAGAAATTTTAATCCAGGCACTACTAAGTTTCTTCAGAAAAGAACAAGACAACAGCAAATATCCTGAATTCTTTTTTTCTTTCCAAGGAACATACCTAGCTTCCACCATCATGGAGGCTGCTTCCAACAAAAGCCTTGACTGATGATCAGTGTTATATGCTCTAGCATAAGCGACATTCTCCAAAACATCAGCTCCATTCAATCCAAACCTGCAAGATATGGCCATTTTACCATGTCATTATTAGTTTCAACTACATGCTGAATAAATGGAAGGGGTGGTGAGCTTTCTTAAGACTTTATATAACACCTGTCTGCAATCTGTAAGAGTCTCTGTGGCCGAAAAGTACCCTCAGCATCAATATAAAGAGCTTTTCCCTCACCGCCTCCTTGATCCAACGGAAGCTGGATTATAAGTGAAAGTGAATAATGAAATCTAAGAAACAGAAATCTTCAAATGTGAGAGCATTTTTTGGTTGAAAGAAATGCATGACTTCATGAAATAAATCAGATCACTGAATAAATGAAGAAGATTTACTTGACAAGCAACACAGAGTGTGTGACACAACTGAGTCTTTCCAGATCGAAATTCTCCATATATTTCAGTAATGGATCCTGTCTCAATTCCCCCTGTCAGCATTAAACCTTAAACACATTACATGCTTTTCAAATGTCATTTAACAATAAAGCCTAATCCAGTAAAATCTTACCCTCTAATATTTTGTCAAGTTCCCTCGAGCCTGAAGTGATCTGAATAAGTTCAAGCCTCTGTGCATGGAGTTGGCTTGCACTAGTAAAACCCAAAGGAACCAGCTTTGAAGCTGTCAAGAAAGAAATTTAAATCAAGGCCTATTTTTTATGTACTCTTGCTGAAAGGTAACTGCCAGTGACAGCCTATATATATATATATATATATATATATATATATAGAGAGAGAGAGAGAGAGAGAGAGAGAGAGAGAGAGAGAGAGAGAGAGAGAGAGAGAGAGAGAGAGAGAGAGAGAGAGAGAGAGAGAAAATAAAATATACCAGCTTCAATAATTTTGTCAACTTTTGCCTCACTAATTCCTTTGATGTGTAAAAGATCCTTCCTAGGAGAATAGACAACAGATTCCACAGTGCATAAACCGGCATCTTTGAGCTTTTTCACGTCAAGAGCAGCTATGCCAGATGCCTTTGATAGAGCAACAAATGAATCTCAATCACAAGTATCATAATCATTAAAAGAAAAAAAAGGTGCTCAAAACTCAAGATAACGTATCACCCATCAAACCAAATAAAGTAGCAAAACATCAAACCCACTTCTCAACATCAGAAGACAATCCTGATCAAACATTTTTGTGAACAGCGTCTGACTCAAACTTATGAAATTGAGAACCATAACACATAGAGTGCAACAGGGAGAAAATCCCAAGCACTAAAAGCATTTCAGGCACAAGAAGAACAAGTAAGCCCTTTTGATATGAAGTTACTTCACCTCACAGGCCAAAAAAAAAAGGGAAAGAATTGTAAGATCTTGCAAACATATTTCGCAGAAAGAGAAACAAGTTGAGCTCAAAAGGAGACTATAGGCCAGTAAACATGAAAACAAATAGAATCGATATCCAGTGCAAACGATCAACTAAACCTATTTACATGCAAAATTACAAAAAAATAAGAAGACATTATTATTTCTGTGGGCTCGAATTAAAACCTACAAGTAGGAAAAGATTAAAGACGGTCAGATAAGAGACAACGAATAATAAACGAACCACCAAAAATAAATAAACAATTGACATTCGAAGTTTGAACTAGCCCATGTGCGCATGTAGTGCTACAAAATCCTTTATTTTTAAAAAAAAATCATTAAATCCCAGATCCCCATAACATCGAAGGTTATTGAATAACCAAGAACGATAAATGGAGCAAGCCCAGGTTAAGCAATAGCAAAACCAACCTAAATGCTATTACTTCTAGATAATGATGGCAGAAAAAGGAAATCGAGCTAGCTTTTTCTTCACCAAACAAAGCGAGCAAGACCCAGGAGTGAAAATACTCACCTAAAAATACAATACTAACAACCAATCGACCCATTTTAAAGAAACAAGAGAGAAAATGAAAATATATAAAAGATGCGATCTTTGTGAGTTGGCTTCCAGGAATGATGAAGACAATAAAAAATGTAGGGTTAAGATGAGAAATTTTAGATAGTACCTGTAGCTTTTCAACTGGGCAAGGGCCATGTTGCATCTCTTCCGTATCAGACTGTTCTTCGGCCATGTTGTGGTGTTTCTGGTGCTGCAACTGATCCATGGCTACCTAGAGAGAGGAAGGAGACGACAGCGGAGAACCCTGGGAAAAAAAAAAGCGCCAAAACTCAACATGAATCAAACCCAGGGACGCTTCTTAGGGAAGTTTCTATCAGCACGTGCCATCTGATGTCTAACACGAACCCAAACAATACCGAGCTTTTTTTAATTATTTTAATGTGGTCGTGATACGTAATAAATTATTAATATTACATATTTATTTTTTCTCATTTTTATTTATATTATTAAAAATAATAATTCTAAAAACTTTTAGAGGCAACAAACATGTTTTATACTGTCTTTATACTTTATATTAGCCATACATTTAATAATATTAATTTATTAAATTAATAATAAGTAATAATCTACTTAAATAAACACCAAAATTAGTAAATACAATCTATTACACGCTTAAGCGCAAAAATAAATTTAAAAAATGGAAAATTAGGATTTTTTTTGTTGATTTAATTATCAATTTTGGATCTGATTAATAAACCCACTTACTCGTGATTTTGAAACAAAAACATCTGACACTGTTAAATTGGGTCGAATACCCTATCCCAAAATGATTAGCCATTTAGAAACTTTTTTTCCAGTTAATAAATACAAGATCTTTATACTCACTAATGTATGTGAAATTATCTTTTAACACTCCCTCACACGTGTAAGCACGTGGATAATTTGAGTAACCACTGAATAAGCTCGGGAGAAACTCCTCTCTCCAAGTAAAAAGTAAGTAAAAAGTAGAGAGAGAAAAAATAGTCTGTTTATATCCAAGGGCCTTTTTTGTCAGCCTATCTTTTCGACGGTCAGGATCATCCAACAAAGGGTTGTCACACGTGCCATCGCACGTATGTCATGTGCTTCCAAAGTTAGAGAGCATCAGCCTCGCGGCCGTCGTCCCGAGTGGGTCCCTTTCCAGGGGTGTTTTTGTAACTTGACCTCGTACATTTCCAGATTCCCCGCACGGGTGTTTCCCGCCCTCCTTCCCGAGGGCCACCCTCGTGGGACCTCACCTCGGTTCCCCCATCTGCGTTGGATAATGCACGTGTACCTTTTAACTAGACTGATTCGCCCCCCTTCTTCTCTCCTAATCCTGATCGTATCTTTTCTCTAAACCGGGCCACCCTCTCGCCCGAGTCGCCGAATCGACAGCGAAAGTGAGATTCTGCGGAGAGGATAGGAACGGCATTATAGGAAAGAAGCGATAGTGGAGGTTGCCCATGAGAGGAGAAAGGAGAAACAGAATAAAATAGAGAGAGGAGCAGAGTTAAGAAAATTCTGAGAAAACAATGGGTGGGTAGAGAAAGAAAGAAATCCAGCTAGACAAAAGCAGAAACTGACATTGGTGGCATCGAGATCTCTGCAATTGGGAGCCTTCATCTGAAACAACACAATAAAAGAGATCGTAATTAACGGCTTTTCTACCGTTTCTCCCCATTTCTTTAATGGCTTTGTCCTCGCACCTGTGATTTTTCAGTCCCTGAGCCATTGACTTCTGAAGAAAAAGAATGAAAAAATATTGGAGGGAAGGAAAGACAAAGGTGAGAAGAGAGGACGGGTTGGAGAAAGAGATTCCTCAACGAGGTTGCTTTTGCTTTACCAAGGTCAGCTACCCAGTGCCCTCCCCCACCTCCCCGAGAGTCCCCCCCTCCCTTTGACATGTACATGTATGTTCCTCTGCAACGCTCTCCTCTTCTTTTCCTCCCATTTTCTCCATTTTTAATCCTATAACTGCTAACATGCGCGAGACTTACCCTGACTTGCTTATTATTTGTTTCCTTCTTCCTCCTTTTCGATCTTCCTCCTCTAATTAACCTGATTCCAAATCGAAAAACTCGAATTTCTTTATCTTTTGACTGGGTTTTAAAATCTTCACAGAAAAGTGGGTATGGAATGCTATAAACTAAACAAGCCAATTCCAGAAAGACCAATTCAATTCCGTTGATCAGGTCAAGTGTGAACGAGGGAGGAGATCAGTTAAAGCCAGTGTTTTGAGTTCGGACTTTGATGAAACCAATTCAATTCGCTTTAGTTTGGTTTATCGGAATGTGGAGCAAAGATGGCCAAAGTCAAAATTCCGTTGATTATCTAACAAAAGCAGTTGGAATCTCTAACGCCCGGCCCCTTCCGCATAGATTTCGCTTGTATAATAATGCTTTCTTTTTCACATTCTATGGAGCATTTGAGCGGAAAAACTGCTCCGGCTGGGACTAGGCGCATCTTAGCACAAGCGTGGTTGGGACCAAGTATAATATGTTTGCTTCAGAGGCTGCCGACGCCTCGTTCGAACCCGTCAGACGAGTGTCAGCGGGCCGTCAAATGATTTTTTTTTTCGGCTCTTCCCTCCTTCTCTCTCTCTAACAATCTTTGCTTTTACCACCTCCAAAATCTATATATGTCTCTCTCTGTCAACGCAAACAAAAAGAGCTTGCAAGTTGCAACGAAGCTTTCCCCCTTCCTTCCTACAATTACAAAAAACGACTCTTAGCTCTTCTTTTCCTTCAACACCACCACTTCTTCTGGACTTACAATCGGGCGGAGCTCGCTGAATCCAATTATCAGGTGCTTTTTTCCTGCCCGTGTCGCTGACTTGTGTCTTAATTCTTGTTTGTTGGTTTCAGGGGGATGCTTGTAGATGGTCTTCTTGTCGTGTTTAAGTGTGGGTTCTTTCTGTTTTGGAGAAGACGGGTGTTTCAGCCGGGTCTAGTTATGTTTCAGTTGCGTTTGGATTTTTCTCTTGAACAAGTTGGGAAATTTTCCCTCTGGATTTTTTTGTGCGAATATAGAATTTTCTGTATAGCGTTGTCGTCTTATTTTCTTGTTCTGATGTCACCGCAAGAGTAATCTGATTAAATTATAGAATTTTTCATTGGGCATTTCCACTTATATTTATGGAAGAAAGGAATGGTTTGTAGTTTTTACTTCATAGTGATTTTAGGGCAGCGTATTTTCTCTAATTTGGGTTTATACCGCTCCAAAAAGAAAAAGAAATGGATTGAAATTTTCGTATCTGGTAGGTCTGGGCTTTAATGGGGCGGCTTTAATGGGGCGGGTGAGAGATGCCAGTTCGTCAATGTTTTCGCTTAATATTTTGTCCTTTCCACTTCCTATGAAACTGGGAAACGAACAGAAACTAGAAGAATCGTTTTCCTTTTTTTTCCTAGCTTCAAACCTCTCTCCTTCATGACGCGGGTATTTATCTTCTTCTGGAAGTTCTGCTGGACATGATGATGTTTTTTTCCTTGCTCGCTGACTTCCTCCCTTCAATCGTCCATTTACGGTCTTTCATTATATGCGCAAACGATGAACTGGAATTAGGATGTAGCCTTATTTGGATTCGACCTCGTAAATGATAGAACCTTATTCGGTCAGACTCATTTTCCCTGTCGCACGGTTTCTTTATTTATTTTCACTTTGTAATTTTATCGTGAGAGAATGGTCTTTGTTTCTTTCAGAAAATCAGTGACATGTACACGATCTAGCTGTCTTGTTCCTTGTTTTATTTTTTTCAATTTCTCAAGCTATACGATAGAGAGAAGAGTTATACTGGTTTCACTGTTGCTAGAGATTTTTAGGAGCGTTTGGGTTCTTCGTGGACAAGGCTCAAGTGTGGAATTTTTGAATATCTATTTTTTATTTTGGGTATTCTGGGTAGGGTATTGTAATCGTCTTTCTTTTCTTCTTTCTGCTCTGGTAGTGCTTCTTTTGTTTCCGCAGAAGTTTGATTCTTTTCATTTTCAAGACTTGTTGCCAGAATGCTCCGATAGGACCTCCTTATATTTCTCAACTCTTCCTTCTGAATGGATCAGCCTTATTTTCCTCCCAGACAAACATAAAATTCCCTTAAGATATCTTTCTGTTTTTTAAATTATTTTCAAGTATTTTGTGCAGACCTTGTGGTCAGTGTTTCTTTTTCTTTGTTGTCCTTATCTCCTGTTCAGCAGCTTATCTGATCTTCAACTATTCTCTTACTTTCTGCGATTCTGTTTGCAAAGATAACATCGATTCCTTTAGCTTACCCTCTTGTGATATTTCAGGTCTCTTTATTCACTCAATCCATGGAGCAGGATCAGAACATGTCTTTAACCAAAACACGAAAGCGCAAAGCAGCTGAAGTGGATCACTTCTCCTTAGATGAGCTAAACCAAGACTTGCTTGAAGGGGTACTCTCATGGCTACCCACATCAAGCTTCTTACGTCTTTGTTCAGTGTGCAAAAGATGGAGTTCCATTGCTACCTCCCAGACCTTCAAACTAGCTTGCTCTCGCGTTCCCACTCGGGACCCTTGGTTCTTCATGGTAGACCCACATCTTGACCAATCGATCGTCTTTGACACTACTGAGAAGAACTGGAAGAATCTCAATTATCCTTCTCTTCTCAGACAAACCCAAAATGCCAAATCTATTCCTGTTGCCTCCTCTGGAGGATTAGTATGCTTTAGAACTGTTTCTGGTAACTTTATCATCTCCAACCCTGTTACTGGTGCTTGCCGGGAGCTTCCATCAGCCTTCCCAGCTGGTCAAACTCAAGCAATTCAGGCCATTGCGATGCATTCAACCAATTGCCCCTCCTATAGACTTGTCTTGGTCTATGGTGAGTTCCCTCATCTCTCTGTCAAAGTCTATGACTCAGACAAGAATCAATGGGAAGATGAGTTCTCTCTATCACGGAAGGCCTCACAAGAGTCTGATTCTTCTGGTGATGAGACAGTTTATTTCCTCAGCAAAGCTGGAGATGTTATTGCTACTAACATGCAAAGAAGCCCCTCTAAGCAATACTCCTCAGTAATAACTGTCAAAGGAGGAGAAGAAGTGATTTATTTCCTCAGCTTTTCTGGGACAGTTGTTGCTTGTAACCTTGCCCAGCGGACCTTCTCCGAGTACCCTAGACTATTGCCCGTCTTTTTTGAGTACTCGATAGATTTGGTAGAGTGTGGAGGAGAGTTATTGGTGGTGGTGCTTTCGGAATTTTTGGAGAGTGCAACCCTCAGGGTGTGGAAGTTCTCAGAAAGGGAGAAGTCATGGCATCACGTTGCAGCAATGCCGCCAGCAATGTCCCATGACTTTTATGGCAAGAAAGCAGACATAAACTGTGTGGGTTGCGGAGATCTGATGCTGATTTGTGTGAATTCAGGGGAATTTAGTGGTTACGTGTTGTGTAATTTGATCTCAAATGAGTGGATAGAGTTGCCCAAGTGTGTTCTTAACGGAAAGTCCAAGGAATTCATGTCTGCCTTCGCCTTTGAACCCAGGATAGAGGCATGCTTATGAGTGTATTTGGGTATTGATTTCTCAGATTCATACTGTTTTCTGGTGTCGACTTTTACTGGTTCTCTGATTATATAACTCTGTAAAATGCCACTGAAATTCGGCAAAAAAAAAAAGAAAAAGAAAAAAAAAAGAGGGATGCATGTAAGTATCTTTTTTCAATCTTGGTATTGATGGTTACGGAAGTTTCAGGCTCATTTTCTCATCTTTCTTTCCAGATTCTGAGCAGAGCTCTCTTTTAAATGTGAGTGACTTGTCCAATCTCTTTATACTTTAGGGGGAGATTCAGGGCTCCCACCATTAAAGAAAGAAAGGGGAAGAATGGTGGGTGCATGCCAGAGCGATTAGACTCCTCCATCTCTGGGTAAAGAGATGGAAAGAGTATCGCTAGAATCACTATGGGGATACTCTTCGTGACTGCGTGTGATTACTGAAACTTTTCGATGTCCTCGGCGGGGCCTTCCTTGGGCGAGGGGAGGTGAAAAGCTCCCTAACATCGTAGGCATTGATTCTCTACCAGGCATTTACAGGCTCAACTGAGAATGGGATTTGCTGTACTCCGTCCGGTTACTCTCCAGTAGGTTTCGGCTTTACGTACCCTAGTCCCTAGAGCGTGGACGTGCTTGTAGAAAATCATGAAAAGTTTCCGTGAAAATTCTTAGTCGAGCTACAATAGAAAATAATAAAAAACCAAAGCTACAAATACTAATTAATTATCAAAAGGGATCTTATTTAAGGCTGGCTGGTTCTTTCCCGATCTAAAAGACGTTAACGGAGATTACAAGAGCACAGAGACTACAAGAGTCCATTCTTGGAAGCTAGTCCAGACTCCAGACTATACAAATCTAAGCTTGAAATCTTTAAAGTTCAAACAAAGCGGAAGTTCTGGTGAAGGTGTTCCTGACGGATCGAATTCATCCCTTCCATGCCTTCCAGTCGATGATGTATTTCATTCCCTGAACCAGCAACTGGATCCTCTTGATGGCGACCAAAGCGACCTCAGCGACTCTTCCCAAATCAGGAGCTGTTTCCAAAGGCTACAACTTCACTTCAACTTTGGAACAGGTTAAACCTCTTTATCAACTTGTTTTCTCCCTTATTTTGACTGAATTCACGCAAGCCCTGTAGAGAGGCTTTCTCGGTGATCTACCTAGGCCTGAAATTGTAGATCTGGATTTGGTGCTGGAGTCTTCTGACATTCAATGTCAATATAATGTTCACTATTACAGGCTTCCCGTTATCGCCTAATTCGCCAGTAGAGTGCCATTTTCTCTTAAAATTGGAGTTTGTCTCTTTCGGCGCCAGTGGCTCGATAGTTCGTTTAGAACTCGTTACTTTACATCAAGCAGTTTTTATATATGGAAATGCAGTACCAGTTCAAAAAATTACTTGGTTCTGTTATTGTCACGTTGAGACTAATTAGCACAAAAAAGCCTAGGACCCTCACGCGGATGTAACTCTTATTTCAACTCATTAACCTTGCAGAAACGGATGCTTTAGAGGAGAAAGACTGTTGACTGTTGGCTTAGTAATCTTGGGGTTTTGTCACCTGTTCATAACGATGTTCTTTGATGTTGAAATGCTTAGTTTGAAATTACGCGGAGTTGATTGTCATACAAAAATTTTGTCCACGGTATTCCAATTCTAATTCAATAATTATGTACCCAAATTAATACTTTACAAGTAGTTGGTGGTGCTCTTTGTAGTTCTTGGCTTTTAATTCTGGACATAACTTGCTGTCTATGATTTCGGTAGTTTTCCATTTCAAGTCTTAATTCTCATGAGAAAAGGCTGTTCTTTCACTTTCATTTCCTGTTTCTGTGTGTCATTAAAGCTCTTCAGCATGTGACTCGTACTTCTCTTTGTTTATGATTGTCTGGCTTTATTTTCAGGAAAGCTCTTCAGCATGTAACTCGTACTTCTCTTTGTTTATGTTTCTCCGACTTTATTTTTCATTAAAATCTTTCTTTCATCTTAAATTCACAGAATGCTCCATTGACAGAGCAACAAGTAGCAGCAATCACTGTGCTATCCCATGCAGTTGCTGAAAGGCCCTACCCATCAAACTTGGTGAGCTCTTACGTTCATTCTTAACAAAAATACGCATTACATCTATGCGACTTTGTACTGATAGTGCTAAAGTCTTTTCTTTTATGCTCCAAAGAAGTTTCTTCATTTCTGACTCTACTCTCCAAAAAGCATTTTCTTCATGTGCATCTTGTCTTCCAATCAACAGACTGAGGAGACTTATCGCTACTATGTTGATATGTTGACGGAGGGCATTGAGACTTGCGATGGGATCCTTAATGAGGTACTTTTACAATCATTGTTTTGTTCAATAGCCTGATACTAATTTTACAATTTTAGAATCTAAATGTGTCTGTCCACTCAATGCAATGACCAACAATGATATCCTCGATCTCATATAAGAGGATATCATCTGTTGGATTGAGCCTAACTCCCTCCCAAAATGACTTGTCCATTGCTCAACCTTATAACCAAATATGATATTTATCAATGTGGGACTTTCACCACTCAACACTCCCTCTCACATCCAGGTTTACACATAATAGGCTTGAGACATGAGCACAAAACTCCCAACTGAACACATAACGCGCAAACTCTCACCAATAGTGTACAAACTGGGCCTCGGACCATGCACACATCTTACTTTGATACAATTGTTTTGATGCCATCCCAAAATGACTAGCAACTTATAAGGCCTATTGCTCAACTTTATTACCCAATATCATTTCTTAACATTTCTCAATGTGGGACTTTTCTCACTCAACATTCCTCCTCACGTTCATGCTTATATATAAAGGGTTTGACACGTGGGCACAAACTCTTATTGGATTGAGCTTAGTTCCATCCCAAAATGACTAGCCAATTGATGCCTATTTCTCAACGTACGCCTTTTCCCACTCAATATCCTCCACACACACACACATAAATAAATACATAACATCAAAGAGGTGAAGAAAATGATTGGGAGGTCACCCTAGTTGAGTCTCCTTCCATGAGGATAATATTTGAAAAAATGACTAGTCTATACCCTCAAAGCCATCGATTAAGGCTCTCAATTTTGGCCCTGCTGTAAAGCACCCTAACAAGTCTCCACCCCCTAGTCGGCCCTAGGTTACCCCTTGATGGGAGTTGTTTTGGTAATCTGGGTGCAACCGGTTTTGGAGGAGTAATACGTGATCATGCTGGCATAATAAAGTTGGCATATTCAGGCCTCTTGGGCAAGGGGATTCCCTCGAAGCTGAGTTCAAGTTGTTCTTCATGGCCTTCAGTTATATGATCAGCATTTCACTGATTCACTAATAGTGGAAAGGAACTATCTAGTGACATTTCATAGCTTTCTCGGTCTTCTGCTCATGTTTGGAGTCTCAGATGCGTTTATGATGAAATTTGAGCTCTATCATCACAAGTGGTCACCTCTTGGAAATATGTTCCTTGGTCTGCCAATCATTTGACAGATGAGTTCACTAAGTATGGGGTCACACGCTCATGTATTTTTGTGGGGGATTCCTTATCCCTTGGGGCTTAAAGGTCCTTACTCTTTGTATTCAGCTTTTACAATCAATAAATTGCTCACCGTTTTTTTTTTTTTTTTTTTGAAAAAGAAAAAGAAATCGGCCACCACATCTAAGGAGGATGCCAATTGATCATATGATTCATGTGGTGATCAGAGAAGGAGACCTCAGATCTCTAGTTATTCAAGTATAAAGCCTGGAAGATGTTCAAAGTCTGAAATTTTACTTGCCCAAAAAGGAATGAGATGCTTGATTTATTCAGTAGTGTCACCAAAGATCCAAGTGGTTCTCAAAAGTCGTACTATTTCCATCTTCCACGCTCCCCCAGCAAATAGCAGCAATAGAGTTTAATGATAGCTTCCTAGTGATTGGGTCCAATTTGTGAAAACTATATATATTATTAACTTGTAATTGTGGTTATCTGAGAAGGAAATGAGATGCAAGGTTCAGTGGTTCATAAGTTCATGCTCAGTTTGATCCTAGAGTTCAAACTATTGTTCTTTTTTTTTTCCCCCGAAAACAATAAGAAATTAAATTTCATAAAAGAAGCTCCAAAGAAGGAAAAATTACAAAAGATTGATCTTGGGCATAAACTCTTCTATCACTTCTTCCCATCTTCATCTGCAGATGTTTCAAATTTGGCTCCTTTATTTGACCCATTGTGAGTTCAATCCATACTTTCCATATTTACTGGGCCTTCTGGTTAGTGTATAGTAGATGCCTGCAATCTCTTTATGATAATCTGGGAATAATTCCCTCCAGAAAACTTAAAATGCATCCTTCACTTAGTTTGGTCTCTGTTCCAAATTTTATCAGGAACATAACATTCACTTATTCTCTCTTGTGATGCAAGTTATTTGTTTCAAGTCCTCTATACTGTGACAATGTTGCTTTACTTTATTGTAGAATTAGTTATTTGTCAATCAATTAGTAACATTGTCCACTATTCAGTAAAAAAAGAATAAAAAGATCTTTTGTCTCTACTGTTTCTGTTAGAAGCACAGTATAATTTCCTCTTCCCTCTTCCTCTTTTCTTTCTTGAATTTTTTGTACTTAGTATCTTTTTTTTTTTCTTGAATGTTGATTACACAAACACACTACATCCCTTCCCCCCCGTGATGCTTGAGCCTAAAACCTCACACAAGAAATCCCTTCATGTATAATAATTATAACAAAAAAAAATTAGTGAAACTCATGGAGTGTCTTTGTTGGAGCTTTGTTAGAACAGTAGTGTTTGAGTGACAATGGAGGGAGCAGTTTTTTGTTCCAGTGACATATTCAAGTGACTCAGATGGCGCCAAATTAGTCAGTCCACCGTTGCAGACTTAGAAATTTTCATTGCTCAGAGATTGCAGTAGAGGTCAATCGCTAAAAGAACTTCCAGATCTTTATTAAAATAAGAGTTCCTCATGAAAATATGCCAAAACAACAAAGAGAAAAGTTCGATGAATTACCTACCCCGTGATCATGGTTCCAGCCCCTTCATCCGTCATAATCTCCAATAGGAGAGAATGTGGAACCCGGCCATCGATGATACTCGCAGTCCTCACCCCCTGCGAGAGGGACCTGACGCAGCAATTTACCTTCGGAATCATCCCTCCCGCCACCTTCCCTTCCTCCACCATCTTCTTCACCCCTCTTATATTAATTTCCTTCACCAAGCTGTTTGGATCCTCTCTGTTTTCCAAAATGCCTGGCACGTCCGTCAGGAGTATCAGCTTCTCCGCTCCCAGGGCGGCAGCCAGCTCCCCCGCCACCGTGTCGGCGTTTATGTTGTATGCCTGCCCCTCCTCGTCCGCCGCCACAGAGGCAATAACGGGTATATGCCCCGCCAAGATTAGCGGCTTAAGGATGGTGGGGTCGACACGTGCAACGTCCCCGACGAATCCGAGGCCGGCGGCTTTGCCGGAGGGGCGGGCAGTCAGGAGGCGCGCATCCTTGCCGGAGAGGCCGACGGCGGTGGCGCCAGCTCTGTTTATGAGAGATACCAGGGTCTTGTTCACCTTGCCGACGAGGACCATTTCAACGATCTCCATGGTGGAGGCGTCAGTGACACGGAGGCCGTCTAGAAACTGGGGCTGGATGCCGAGGCGGGTGAGCCAACCGTTGATCTCCGGGCCACCGCCGTGGACGAAGACGGGACGGAGGCCGACGCATGCTAGGAGGACAAGGTCATTAATGACGGAGGTCTGGAGGGTTCTCGACTTCATGGCGGCGCCACCGTATTTGACGACGATGGTCTTCCCTCGAAACCTCTGGATGAAGGGGAGGGACTCCGAGAGGATATCGACCCGTGTCTGGCCCGGCGTTTGGGTATCGGCGGTAGTCGGTGGCGTCGTGACAGGAAGAGAGGACTTGAGTCTAGAGGTTTTAGCGGCAGATAGAGGAAATGCTAGATTAGGGTTTCGATGGGTTTTGAAAAGCGGGAGAGGAGGGGAAACTGCAGGGGGGTTGACTGTGAGCATCTTGCTATTCTTCCTCTGGTCCTCTCTCTTCAAAAAAGGGGAAAAAAAACTACCTCGTTCTTCCCTATTTCTTGCTTCTTCTCTCTAATTACAGAGAAGGAGAGCTCTTGGTCTCCGGTGCTGGGAAGCTGAGAAGAAAGCGAGGGAGGCAGGGGTTATGAGAAGTGCCTGCAGAAGAGCGGATTAAAAGCAAGAAGGTTGTGTAGAACAGGGACCGAGAGTCGCCCTATTCGATTCGATCCCTTCTCATTCTTTGGTGCCCATCAATTTTGATCCGCTCTAAGTTCTAACATCTAATTCGATTTGCTCTCACCAGGTTGCTCAGCTGCAGCCTGAAAAGGAATTACGAATAGAAACTTTCGAGTTTCATCATTCATCAAGGCTTGCATCATATTCCTCTCTCTCCGACTCACTTCCAAGCGGAAGAAATCCTCCAAAGGGAAGGGGGTGGAGGGGGTAAGAACTTCTTATGAGGTTGCAATTTTTAAATTTAAATTAATAATAATAATATATATATATATAATTTATAAAATATTAAAAATTAATTTACATAAATTTTAATAATATTTATTTAGAATAATTTAGCATTAATCATAATGTACAATAATATTATATATTTTAATAGTTTAATATTCTATGATGTCCCTCAAATTCAATATGTATTTAAATATGAATTATTATGTGCAGTTTAATGTATCAGATTATATAATGTTAATTGGGATGGACTTGACATGTGTTATGAGTTCTCTCAATATAACCTAAAGTGACATGTAACCCACCTTGTAAAGTAATGCCATCCATGTAGGATGATGACACATCACCATACCAAATCACCAAATAGCCTTGCCATTATCCATGTCATCGTGATACATCATCACATGCCACATAAATTTTTTGAACAAATTTTGAAAAAAAATTATTAATTATTTTTTAAATTAGAAAATATTTAATAAAATGTGTTAAACATATTGGAAGAAGAAATTTTAATTAATTAATATACGAATTTTATATTTTATTATTAAAAATATAAGGTAATAAAATGTGCACCGATAAATTAGATTTTAAACACTAAAAAAATTAATTAATTTTTTTTAAATCGATAACAAAAAGTGTTAAATAAGTAATAATTTTTTTAATGCATTAATTTACGAATTTTATATTTTGTTATTATTAAAAAGAAGGTAGAAAAATATGTACCAACAATTTTTTTAAAAAACAAATTTGTTTTTAAAAAATATCGTATTAAATTAAATAATATCTTAAAACGATAATGTAAGGTATTAACTACATTAAAAATATTTTTAAATAATTAATAATCAAAATATATATTTCTATCATATTAAAGTGAAGGTAATGAAATGAAATTTGTAAGATTTTTAAAACCAGAAATTAACGTTTAATTTTTTTTTAATTACAAAATAACTTAAATCAATCATGATCTCGAGTTGTGATCAGTGAGGACTGGTTCTTGTGCTTGCATCGACTTACCCAAAAAGACCTAACTTTTGAGATGCCTCCCGACAATCTTCGCTTCAGATGTTAATAAAATAAACAAGAGCAGCTGTAAAAGATGCTCCATTTCCAAAGCAGAGAAAGGAGACATGGGTCTGGATATGTCTTTTCCACTTTGTTTCTATAAATAGTGTAGAATCGGACCATTTATACTGTTTTTTCTTCAGTTAGAGATCAAACATCCACAGGCACTGTGATCTGAGTAGGAATTGCTTTGGTTTTTCATCTTTTCTGCTTGTTCTGTTGCTCTTTGAATTTGTTGTGAATGTTGTAGTTGAGCTGCTACTCTCCATTCCTCAGCTTTTCGATCAACAATACCCATTCTTTTCATGAGCTTTTCTTCTAAACTTGCTCTCATCTTCTGTATCTTTACCTGCAAGCCCTCCAAGCGTCTTTGATTCAGAGCAAGAATATCCAACAGAAAGTGATTGGGTCTAGTTAAAAGCCTTCTTCACGAAGAGCTTAAACAATTGGGTGAGTATATGCCAAATAGAAGTTTTCATGCCTCGTCCTTTTTCGTGTTTGTTAAAGCCAGGAATCTCTAAATCTCAATTGACCAGTCACGTCTCTATGGACACAGATTGTTCTACCTGTACTGGGTTTATAAAGAAACAAAAACCAGTGAGCCACTCGCCTGAGATAGTTCACGGACTAGAGAGAACTGCACAGGCTGCAGGAAGCAGGAGAAACAAGAAAAAGCAAAAAGAGGATAAGTTGGAACTCGGGGCTCGAGGTGAAATAATTTACTGGAAAGGTTGAAAGGCAGCAGCAGCGGACGATAATACTAAAATATTGCAGGCCATAGAACCGGCCATGAATTGATTTCTGGAACAGTGGATGAGAAGTTTTTTCCAATGATCTTCTATTTACAGCCCAGGAAACAGATGTAAAGGGCATGAATTCCATTCAAGGATCTAAACAATGACTAAGGCAGGCACTGCAAATCTTGATTACCCGTGACTCCATGAGAAGCGTTTTCTAAGTTTCTTTCTGCTGCTCAAATGACCTTGACATCAATAAGAAGCACAGATGATGGCTGTTACAGACTGAACTAACGTCCATAATGGCAAAGCTAGATTTCCTATCACCCCACCAGGGAAGAATGTAGAAAAAAAATGTAGAGAATTGCAGTCGTTCTAACAGAGTACCTCAAGCTTCCTCGACTGAGCCTCTGCTTTTGCAGTTTGGAGGTTGACCCAAGCCTGAATCTTTGCTTCCTCCCTTTGATATCTGAAATCCAATGCGAAACAGAAATAAAACTTAGAAATGGCCACAAGAAGAGAAGACATATATAATTTTGAAAATTTCGAACAAAGTGACCACCTGACACAGGATTTGCTTTTTTCTTCTTCTTCCCATAAAGAAGCTCTCAATTCTGTGACACTCTTACAGCCCCCATTCATCTCAAAATGCCTCAAGCTCTTTGAAATATCTTCTTCCTCGTCCTCTCTGGAGCTCCAATTTGATAAAACAGAATCGAATTGGGCACCAAGCTCCAGCTTCGCAAAGTGGCAGCCCTGAAGCTCAGCCATATCGACACTAGATTTAGAGAGTAGCAGGGGCCCAGATGTGCTAGTGGGTGTGTTGTGTCTAGCCGGAGAAGAACTCTTGAATGGGGTGTGGCACCTTGAGGTGGTTGAGCTGCCGAGTGGAGTCATCTCAGTTCCAATATCTCTATGTTGGACCGGAGGAACCACTTCAGTCGAAGCATCTTTCATGGTTTCGGAAACAGAGTTTCCGACTAGAAATCCCTCTTGTGTAGGTTCGGAATATCGGACTTCGGGCAAAATAGGTTCTACGTTATCTGTAAATTTATCTGTAGGAAGAGAATGCAAATGGAAGTTTAAAAATGGAAAAAGATCTCAAAACTTAAATACAAATTCTAACAAAAAATAGTTCTTCAAAGACTAATAAAGCCAGAAGTGAAAGTTGAATAGATTTTCACCTTTTAGAAGTACGTCCGATGAAGATCTCCGAAAAGCTCCGCCGGCTTCCAGAGACACAGACCCACCAAGACATGCAACCAGACCCGAAACTTTTTCCTCATCGCCGAATTTCTCAGTAAACATGTCTCGTCTTTGTTGAAAATTCTCATTCTGTTTGAATGTCTTCGAAGTTTCTGGGTGTTTTAACACATGAGCAGGAGATTCGTGACACGAGCTGCTTATAAGCCATTTCTCTGCATCATCCCACTTTGAAGGAAAGGTCTTTCTCGAGAGATTTCCAACGGAAAAGCTAAAGACAGGTCTACCAGGAGTAGAAGGAGCTTGCAGGAATCTCTTATTTGAAGCAAAACTGGCGTCTTCCCTCCTCTGAGCAGTCCTTGCCATCGGAAAGGCCTTAACAAAATCCGAAGTTTCTTTAAGATTAAGCTTGCAAAGCGGGTCGGGAAAGGTATCGGCAAATGCGTTTCCGTTGTGGTTGCCGTAGAAGCTTGAATTCGCTTCAAAAGTTGACTCCTGTGTTAAAATATCAAACTGGTTAGGGAACTGACAAGAGAAACAAGACATAACGCAGACCATGTAAAGACTTCTAATCAAATGGGAAGAGATTCTCACCTTTTGAGATGGAAAAACTGATGAAGCTGCAAGGCATTTTGGGCTCTTCACATCCATACCTGAAAGACTTGAAGAGAATACTGGACTCATAGGATCCCCCGTTTCGAAGGATACTCTCCCTCGCTGAATCATGTTAAACAGAAAAGGACTTCTGTTTTGAAGCTGGAAAGGTTGACTGATAAACAAAACTGCATTTGACTATAGAAAAAGACAGACCCAACAGTTATCTTTTCCTCTGTAAAAGATTTCGGAAAGCTTTGTTTGATTTCATGAATACTTCGTGAAGGGTAGCACGGATGTGATTAGAAGAAGAGGAGCTTCCACAGCAAGCGAATGACAAAAAATCCACGATTCCACTTTAAAATAACAGGGGAAGAGGAGAGAGAAAGGGTGAAGGACTTTGGAAGATTGAGAGAGAGAAAAAAAGGTTGCTCAATACTACACCAGAAGCCAAAAAAGAAAGCTTCGAATCTTTTGTGGAGAAGCTTCTTGTTGAATTTTAATATACTATTCAATCACAGTTCTAGGACTGAGCTCCAGGACTAAAGCAAGACCATGTCTCTGTTCTGTGATTCTTTGGATGATTTCTCTTTTTCTGGTTTCCACGCAATTTTCTTTTAGTTTCTAAAGATTCAAATACTAAAACAGGAGAGAGGGAGTGAAAGAGGAGGCAGATGAATTTCAGGCTATTTGGAGCTTGCTTCAGCTTTCCCATGGAGTGAAGGCACTCGGAGACAGAAACGTCATGTGGCAATGTCACACAAAGTGGCCGATTTAGGTATTTATTTGACCAATATGTTGCAGTCAGTCCAGAACAATTTTGATTAGTTTTTCTCACCCAGCATTGTGCGATGTGGACCTCAGGAATGATTAAGAACAAACAGCTTTAGATTGTAAGGTAAGATTTTCAGACGAGAATCCCATGTTTAATGCCTTGATTGGAGTAACAAGAAAGGGGTCCCTTATCTATCTCAGTCTCATTTTTGGATCAGGAACTGGTTTTTGGATTTTGATTGGTAAAAGCCATTAGAGAACAGCTTTAAATCTGAGATCACCAGTGAATCTCCTGTCTTGAACTAGTTTCTGAAACACCTCAGTAATTGGAAGTAGCCGGGAGAGAGAGTCCTTTCAAACTCCTTCGTCCCCCGGGCCTACTTTAAATTGTTGCTGCGTCTGGTTCGGGAAATCTGTGAAAACGGGTTCTGTAAAGAAATCTTTTAGGGTGGAGAAAAATTATCAGTAACAGAGCATTTTTTTCTGCTGCTCATGATCTTACCAGAACTGGGAATTTAACAAAAAAAGAAGAGGAGAATTAGTCTTGGTTGCTTTCTCACTGTTTCCCTCTTTTAGATTACACCCTCTGATCCACAGAACGTTTCCGTGTTTTTCACAGAATCACCGGACCTTCGTAGCATTTACAGAAGAAAGTAGACTTGAAATGTTATTCCGTTCCACTGATAAGACTCCAGCGGCTAGCGAAGAAGCACTCACATGGCCAGGGGAGAGAGAGAGAGAGAGCTATTCTATCGTGGATGTTTGCGTGTCGGCATCCCCACCGCCCACAATAACACCATTATTCTGCTTTCAATCAAAGGGCTGAAATTCTTAAAAAAAGGAATTTCAGTACAGGTATATAAGCTGCATAATTTCAATTTTAAAATGGGAAACCTTCCAAGAACCAATTCTGCAACCCTCCCCACCTATGGATTCGTTGGTGTTTTCCACTCTGATTGCATAGTGCTTTCCGAGAACAAGCAGATGAGACAGGGAATTTACAAAACAAAATAGACCGATGTTATCAATATTGTCAACAAAAGCCCGGAGATTTTAATAAAAAAATGGTAGCGAAGCCATTCTTAGTCGAAACCCACTGATTATCGTCTCTGATAAGTCTTCCCTAACAGTGAAAAGATAAGCTTTGTTGGCCCCTCAAAACGAATATCTAAATGCGAACTGACGTGACTAATTTCTGTAGAAACAGTATCGAGCTTCACCTGTTTAATCCATCTTTGGGGTTGTTTCTGATTCAAGCATTCACTTCCAAATCATCACAGGTTCTCCATTGTATAAATAATCATTCAAAAGCCAAAAATTCCAACCACCCAATTATTCCATTCTCCTTCTTCTTCTTCTTCTTCTTCTTCTCTTCTACTGCTGCTGCTGCTGTTGCTGCTGTTGTAGGTTCTGAATTTAATGGCGATCAGATTGTCGTCCCCTCACGTTGCAATTCCCCGAGGAACCACAACTATCAAGAAGAAATATGCTGGGAGAGTGTTCATGCTTCATTTGAATCATTTGGATCAAATCCAACCCAATAAAACTTCCACTAGCTTGATCAAGTCTTTCACTGTCAACAAGGTATAGAGTCTGGAGGTGTTGCAGAATTATGAATAGCTAGCAATCCCAAAGATCTCCCACCATTTTCTAAACCCTTGTAATCCTTCGATTAGTGATCAATATCATGTAACAGGTTTTCGAAGATCAATCAAGGGGAATTCTCTGTTACAGAGATGCAGGAGGGGAGTTGATATGTGAAGGATATGATGAAGGTCCCCGGTTTTACCAGCCTACCAAGCAAAAGTTTTACGGTAATAGGTGAGTGGAGAACTCCGATTCAGTAATCCAATAATTAATCAAACAATATTTCCCATTTGCACCATGACTTCAATTTCATGAATACAGAGAGCTCGAGATTGTTGATCTGTTGAAACAACTCCGTCTTCGGATCATGAAAGAAGCCGAATTTCCTTCTATCAGATGGGAAGTAGGTCTTGAAGACGACTTCCATTCCGAAGATTACAAAGAGCTTCACTAACTGAATCGGCTTACTGCTCATCATTTTATCTACATATGTGAATTAAAATCGCAGTCAGATCAATCTTTCTTGACATTCTGAGCTTGTTCGAACATGTAAAGGATACTCTTCTATCTTTTAGTGGGTATGGTTTTCTCTTTTACTCGATGAATATCTGCTTCTTCTCCACAGGTTTCGATGCTTAATCCAACTTGTTTCGTTCTTTTTACTTTTCTGTGTAAGAAGGGACTTCTCTCTTCCTGTAATATTCTTGCTGCACTGGACTTGGTTTCGTCTTAGATAGAACTTACAAGAATTAACGTTTATGTCGGCCAGAGAACCTGATGGATGGATGGATGGATGTTGAAAGGTTTCTTGCTTGTTAAGACAAGTAAACGCAGTTACAGAAAAGAGAAAAAAAAAAAAAAAAAAAAAAACGTATGGCCAATATATTAAAATAAATAGAAGAAGATATAGTACAGAATTGCCAGGGAGAGGTCGTCTAATAATACCAAACCTCTCATGGACGAAAACAGTAGTGGTGCATATGAAGTATGAACAACCTTCTTCTTCTGCATCTTTTTCTTTAAACAAATAATGCACAAATCTAAACAAGGACATGATGCATGAGGCTGCCTTATAAAATAAAAAAAATGTAATGGGAAAAACTTACAAAAGTAAAAACCAAAAAAAGAGAGGGAAATATTTGATTTCCCAACTTATACTTGACATTTACAAGGCTGCATTGGAATTACTACAGACATTCATTCGAGTGATTGGTGCTGCTGCTGCTGGTTCTCTTCAATGTTTAGGTCCGACTGGGACTCACTGGGGATGATGGAGGGTGGAGACCACTGATCTGGGACCATGAGAAAATACGCAGACATAGCTTTCCGGAACCGCTTCTTATACTGTTTGGGTGAGATGACTGTTGGAGAAGCATTTCTGGGGCCCCCTAAAATGCCTGAGGCCTTCACCCATGTCTCCAAGTGCTTGTCCCATGTATACTGCCTCATGAAATCAATAATACCCAGCACCAGCTCGTGCTTTTCCTCGTCTACTCCAACCAACAATGAGTAGTCCATTACATCGATTGACTGTAAAAGATCAAGTTCACAGACAAACCGCATCAGTAAGGACAAACTCAAAATGCACAAACACCAGACTATATTACAAAGATTTTGCATTTTATTAGAATCCCATGGAGTGGACCACTTTGATGGCATTACTATAAACTACACAAACAGATCACATTGGAACCCATGCCTACCGCAAGAAATGAAGTATCATTCCACACAGCTCTCTCCAGCAACCGCTTTGCCTTATTCCCCACAAAAATTGGAGAAGTTGGCATGGCTTCAATCAGGTTTTGATCCAGAAGGACCTTGTTGGTTCCACTAGAATCTGGGTTATATCTTGATCGAGATGACCCCTTGAGATCATAAAGCCTAGTTACACTTCGATCAAAAAGAAGGTTCTCCATGACCAACACGTCCATCCTTGACTCTTTTCCTCCTTTCAGGTTCTTTGATGTAACCTTTTCAAATAGCACAAGCAAATGGATGGATATTTCAATTGCTAAGCAAAGAATGAGTATGAAAGGCACTTTTACTAGAGATAAATATTAAAAAAAAAAAAAAGGCAGCCATTAGGCAGTGAGACAAGGAAAAAATTTTAGATTCTTTCCCAAATGTACACAATCATGAATCTATCTAATCTAATGATATTTCTCTGCTTCTTTCAATACATGTTCCTGTTAATCTCATTCAATGTCATCGATCAAATCTTTTGAAGCAAAATTTGATCTCCTTAGCTAAGTTACAGACAGTTAATCAACTTCGAGAGGTACAGCATACTCTCAAGTTTCCTTGAATGCACAATGTAAGCCTAATCCACTAGATGCCTCATCAATGAGTTTAGACTCTCCAGTTTTAACTATGACAGATAACTAAAAATTTGTTTCTATTGGACTCTGGATTGCCAATGAAATTTTGAATAAAAAGATAGAAAATAAGAAAGAGAAAAAAGTTAAAAAAAGATGCTTATGAATGTCCATCACCTGATAAATGCCCAAAATTTTCGCCAAGCAGGTTGGACTTCCTGAAGCAATTGATTCTGACAGGTACTTGAAATATTCAGGAGCAAACTTGATAAAAGATTCCAGTTCTGTCTTTGTCACCTGTTTAATAATAAACCTGTCATCTAATGACTTTGCAAAAAACACATTGCTCTTTCCACCTTGGGCTCCCCATTTCCTACACCGACTAAGAGACCTTATAAAATCTAGCTCTGACGGGTGACAAGGCTTTCTCAGAGCATCAAATTGCTTTGCATAGTAACAAGTTACAGTGTATTTCACCTTCCCAAGCGGTCCATCATCTTGAAAAGAGACTCTCACGTGCATTGACTTTGTGTAGAAAAGAGGGTCCGGCACTAGTGAGCTCCGGCTTCCTGACATGGACAAAAGACTATCTTCTATTGATCCAAAGCTCTTGAGAGAGTCGTGGGATATTTCATCAAAAGATTGAAATGGGTGAAAACTGCCTGAATCATATAGTGGCAAAGAAGTCATTGACTCTCCATGATTTGGTCTTTCTCTTTCATCAGAAATTTGATAATGGTAATCTGGAGAAACTAAAACATATGAGATGATACTAGTTGGTTCATCATCATAGACAGGGATTACAGTATCATTGACACCAATTGGAAGAAGCAGCCGTGCTCCACCTTTATGCTTCAATTCCTGGAAGCATGTCATGTAAACAGGATTATAGTTGCCAAGAGAGTCAAGTTTTGGGATGCCAGATCCAGAAGCCTTGTTGAAAGAACGGTAAAAACTCAAAAAAGGTGTTCCAATCCAGCTTGAAAAGTCATCAGCATGCTCAGCTGCCTTAGTAGTTATTGTGGACCCTAGTGTTTGGGTGACCTCTGGTCGGCTCTTATCTTCTCCATTCGTAAAATGCTCTTCTGACATTGCCACTGATGCAGTTGATTCAGCTGTTGTTGAGGACTCCAGTGAAATAGAATCAGGAAGCACAAAGCCATTCTCTTGCGGTTTTACACTTGAAGGGGTGGTGTCACCTGTCCAAGCAGCATCCAAGGTGTCTGACAAATTTGACATTAAAGGAAACTGTCCCTCTGAATGAGCTCTTCGAACAGGCCCACCAGCATCAAGAGATTCAGGTTGATCATGGCTTTCCACCCCAGTAAAATGCTCTGGGCGATTGAGATCACCCAGATAACTAAGTGGAGAAGGGATCCCTTTGAGTGATGACTCATCTGTCTTTGAGTTCAGAGAAGGTGCATGACAACTGCTACTAGTTCTAGGTTTGGCAGCAATATCCACAAACTTCTCAATGGAACTCGGCTTTTCCTTCAACTTCAGTGAAGAGATATTCTGTTCTTCACAATGCCCATTTTCCAGATCAGCAGCATGGATTAGACGATGATCCCACACATAAGAGTGAAAAAGTAATTGCCTCCTAAACCGGTTGATCTCAAGAATATCGATTACTGGTTGACCCTTCTTAGGCTCCTTTTTCATCACTTTTTTGATGGAATCCTAAAACAATGTGAAATATTTTGAAAGATGAGAATAACACTTCAAGAACACGATAGACCACATGATACATGGATATGCATGCTAGACCTGTAAATATAAAGAATCATCCTTGAAATCATGATTGAAAAGAAAATGCAATAATATGAAGATTTTCTTCTCCAATCATATCAGCTCTTTTAGAAAAAATGATGATGATGTCAACAAAAAATGTCCTACTGAGTGTCCAACAAATCATAGCTACCCGACTAGTAAAGAATTCAGAATATTCTTTTAGAATCACAAGTCAGAAGCATGGTTCAGTGAATGAGCCCTTTTTTTTTCATATCCAAGATGCCCAAATGCAACCCATGGCATAAACCTGAAACGTCAAATTACGAAACCCTATGTGGCCTGGACAAACCACATGATACTCACCATCTTTGGAAACATTAGTCAATGCGTGAATTGGCAAATACATATTTACCAAATCAGATGCATTTTGCCTACAATTCAGCAAACCATGAAAGGCAAGGCAGGAACTTGTTATGACATGTATTAGGGTACTTGGATACTTCAGTGCAGAACCACACCTCTGATAGATGTATCAGACACAGGAAAGAGGAGGAGGGAGTGGTGAGAGAGTGTCACCTCAAATTCAGCCTTCTCCTTCTGAAGTAAGGCTTCAAGTTCCCCAATGTGACGCCTTGATTCGGAGTCTTTTGAGCCACTATTATGTGCACTTCCTCCACATCTTTTTTCTGCAACTTGGCGAAGAGCATTAAGTACTTCACTAAAAAGAAGTTCCGCTCCATCCATAACCTGCTTAATAAATGGCAAGGAGCTTTAAAGAGTTAGCCTTTTTTCCCATAACAGGAAGGGAAATTTGAACAAAGAGACAATACTTCATGGCGTGAAACAAAACCTCATTTGCTTCTTTTTCTATCCACTCCTGTAGTTGGTAGTTGAAATCAAGTTTATGTGGTGGCAAATAGACAGAGTGGACATCAATTGATGCATACCGAAAGCAAGCTACCATGTTCCCAAAACTGCTCATGAAACATCATAATAACACATGATAAATATAAGGCATGATAAATATAAGGACAATGAGAGGAGTGCAAGTGTGATTATGAGATAGATAGATAGATAGAAATAGAGATAGAGATAGATAGAGAGAGAGAGAGAGAGAGAGAGAGAGAGAGAGGCAGTACCCATAAAAGCGAAGACAATCTCGATGTAAAGAATGACCACAACTGGCAACCCGGCTAGCTGCAGCATGATTTGAGAAGCTGAGTTCCAAAAATTTGCCAAAAGATAAACCCCAAGCTGCATCAGACATCACTATTCTTTGGGTTGCTGGTGGGAACCCATTACTGCGAGGACACCTTAGGCATCGGTGCCACATCCAGATCTTACCTTCACATTCTCCAGGTAACAGAAACTCCGGCAGCTTCTTAACAGATATTGTAAGGCTACCTTGTCTATGCGTATAACAGTGAACATGAGCTTCTGTTGGCATGTCACATGAACGGCACCGGAAGCTCTAGTTAACAAGAAAACAACTACCATCATCCACTTGGTCACATTTTCCATCCATTTGAGGTTCACATGATTTTGATATTTTCTATACTGTCAACAAGCTTTGCCACTCAGGCAAATAGTAATTAAGTGGAAGAAAAAAAAGACTAACCTGATCAAATAGATGATCACGTAAGAATCTCCCCAAAGGCTTGTCAAAGCTGCCATAGTATTTGATGCGGAACAGATGTGATCGTTCACACACAGTTCCTTTCCACACACAGCGAGTTGACAGAGACACAAGAATGCTCTGATGATTAGAAGGAGATGGAGGAAACTCTTCCTTAGTTGATACTTGTTCCTCTTTGAGGCTATTATCTTGGCGAAGGCCCTTCTCCAATGAGCCATGCTGGTTTCCAGTTGTATTAGTGCTGTCAGCTATAACCATTCCTTTGTCAAACACCTCATCACCAGGGCCAATAAGACCACCTGTGCTCATCTCAGTAGCCATTCTGAAAAGTTCCTTCTCTTCAGACTCATATGCAGATAAGTTGTTAGAAGGATGAGAAAGCAGTTCACCCCGGTCCACATGTTGTGTAAATTGTGGTGCCCAATCATCTTTTTCATTACAAAACTGTTTTTGGTTACTGGGCCGAGGAGAACAAGGTTTGATGAGGCCAGAGGAGGTTCCAGGGAACGGAGAGCTCAACCCCTTTGGTGTTATTGAACTTGCACGCTCCTTTCTCTCATCAACAGGCTGGTCTAATTCAACAACTCGGTTGAGCTTTTGGGAATCTAAATCAGATTGAGACTTCTTGGAATTCGGGGCAACAAATCCAGGTATAGTAGAGATTGACCGATCAACACTGGAGGGTTTGTCTGGCAATGCAACAGTTATTGGAGATTTTAATGGTAGTTCAGGAAGAGAGGCACCTTCATCTGCTAGAAAAGAAGTCTCTAAAGCCAAATGATATGCCGCGAAGACTCCATATTGGACCACATGCTTCACTTTCTTTAGGTCATCATCATTAGCTCCTTTTAGCAAAATCTGAAAGCAGACACTTAATTAGAATTAATTAATAATCACCAGAGTGCAAGAAAAGACAACTCAAAAGTTTTAGGGACTCACTGTGCAACCCAGTGGCTTGGGACAACCTTCAAAAAACATTAAAGTCTTCACCAATTTTTTGCCACCCTGACCAGCACTTCCATGCTCTTCAAGATACTTCTCTACATGGAACATTTCACAGAGACCAAGTTTCTGTGATGAGATATGATCTATTGAAGGAACAATCTGTGACCCTGTGCAGCGGGCTATACGCTCTAAAAGAGGTCTTTTAATATTCAAAACAAGAGAGATATCTTTTGCAAGAAGATACTCTTGAGCAAAACGGGAAACAGATTTTTCCACCAAAAGGACATCCGGATGCTGAGCATCAATCTTTGCAATGGCCATCTTCAAATGATCCATTTCCTAAAAAGGAATAAAAGTTTGAGTGTATAAAAAGAGAGCAAAAAACAACTGTGAGATAACGATGATTTATGTTCATTTTTCTTCAACACAAACCTGCTGCAATAGGGTGTCAAAGCTGGATAAGTGATTCGAAACCCTCTGGTATTCAAGCGCTCCCCCTAAGATTAGGATACGAGAGCTTTTTATTTTGGAAGTCATGCGCCTGTGTGCCACATTTTTCTTACAAACCACCCCTTTCACCACTTCACTGAGAAAACAATCAGAGGACTATGTTATGCGAAAGAAAAGTAATCCAGGTCTATTTTTTCTCCTTTTCAAAGTCAAGCAAAGGCAAACCCAGTTTTTTCCTTTTTTTTAAACAAAAAGCAAAATAATGAACAAACTACCTGTCACTGAAACGCCCACAAGCAATACATTTAACCTTCACATATCCACCAGGATCCATTCCTCCCCCTTTACTTGTGTCAGGTTTGAGAATGGTTGCAGCCTCCCAGGATAAGGATGTAATTGTATCCAACCAGCTTTCCTTATCTTCCTCCTCACCCACAGGAAGATTCTCCACTTGCAAAAGTTGAGCAACCAATGCCCTAAAATGCCCTTCAACAACATTTTTCATGGCCTTTCGGTGCTCCTCGCCTGACCTGTCCCTACTTCGGTACTCCCCACTGCCAAAGCTGCTTGAAGACCGAAACTGTCTCCACTCACCAGTAGCACCTTCGTCGTCGTCATCATCAAATAGAACAACTTCTCCATCATCTTCTTCATCTTCTGGCTCAGGAGGAAGCCATAGTAGCCCATTGTTCTCAAAATCCACAGGCTCAGATTCTGCATTTTCCACTCCATATATAGAAGATGAAGGATCACATTCTTCACCATGATAATGCCCATCTGCTTCCTCCCCAAGCCTTTCAACAGTAAGGGAAACTTGACATTCAGTACCATCATGAGTAGGAGAACACAAATCTTTGGGATCAAGATTTTCTTCTGTGGGATGAATTTTGCGTGATCCATAGCCACTGTCGACATCATCAAACTCGGCTTGGCCATAGTAGTCAGCAGAGGGCTGAAAATGCCTAGTCTCAGGATCTGAACGGTACACACCATATTCATCATCTTCATCATCACTCCTATAGAAAAAAAATAAAGATTCAAATATTTATAGAATGATCTTTAAAATACAGAAAACAAGATCTGGCAGGTGTCAAACAAGCACAGATGTCTGGGATGCTAGCATGTGTAGAGAGCAATGGAACTGAGTACATA
Organism: Aristolochia californica; assembly: GCF_029961685.1. NCBI lineage: Eukaryota > Viridiplantae > Streptophyta > Magnoliopsida > Piperales > Aristolochiaceae > Aristolochia > Aristolochia californica. Next base: position 44,277,939 of record NW_027181992.1, on the reverse strand, counting down.
CAAATAAGAATCTAAGTTTCAATCCAGTTTTGCAAATAACAAGTTACGTACTAACAGAGAAGATATATGTACATAATACACAAGTACGTACATGCATTATATCACACACATGCACATACACATATATGTAATAGATATTAGGAGCAATAAACTTCCATAACCAATCTAAAAGATAAACATCAGGTTGTTCCAAGGAATTGTATATAATTGTACAAACAATAGCAAATTGAAAGTAAAAGGACAAATTCTCCTTTAATCTTAACCAAGAAATTCAGAAAACGAAGAGAATGAAAAAGTAAAAGTAAATGAGGGATAAGCACGGGATACCTGTTCATGCAAAACCCAAACTGGTTAAGAGATGGGTCCCCAATATCATTGATTTGATCCATGTTCCTTCCAGATGTAACCGTGTCTTGCTTTTCAGGACCCACTTCCATTTGGGCAGACTGACCCGGACTAAAACTGGAAGTGCACTGCACGTGTTGATAAGGGCCAGTTGAATAAGGCACTGAAGAACCAACTGTACTACAACTATTACCAGTGATACTAGACTTAGTACTAGCCAAACTCGTTGCAGAAGGTGAAGGACTAAGAACTGGGCTGGACAAGTGAGTGCCATTATCTACAGCCAGTATGTCCTGTTGCCGTAGCTTAAAACAATAGTTACACACTCTGATACGGTCCAATTCCTCTTGACCACTTTTGGTTTCATCTGAAGGGGCTGGAATTGAGTTTGCAGTACACTTTGCGCAAAAGACACGACCACAAAGACGACAATGGTGTCTACGGTTGATGAGGTTGAACGGACTGTCGCATTCATAACAAACCCTACAGCTATGATCAGGCATCCAAAAGTCCCTCGATAGATTTGCTGGCTCGGTCCTCCGAGGTATCCAGGATTTCACCACATCAACCAAGTCTGAGAACTTCTTCTCAGGGGTGTCCATCGACAAAAACCCTTCCAAGTCGACTCATTTTATAAAATTGATCATTGGCCAATTCCAAGTTTCAATCCCAAATCCCCTTCTGTCTGAGAAAACCAAAGCCAGAAGGAAATTTCGAGTTTTCTGTCTTCTGAAACTCAGAAACTTAATAGAAGGTGTATTCAATCCTTATAAGGAAACTATAAACCAAGACATGTTACTCTTATGTTATATTTCTTGATTCCCGAACTTCAAGTTCCTCACTGTTCTTCCAATTGCAATTTAGATAAAAAAAACCCTCCAAACGACTGGTTCTGATGTTTTTTATTCCAGTGCCAGAATCACCTGCCTAATTCAATTCCTCCAAAACCCTTGTTCCAAATTCTCTCTTTATAATTCTCTCTTTATATAAGAAAAAACTTTCTCAACAAAAGTAACTGATACCTCTCGTCCATGCGAAGATAAACATAAAAGAGACCAGAACAACACTCAGTATGGAACCTGTGAAGGTAAATCTTAACCTGAAACCACCTTCTGATGCACCCGCAGAGCTTTCTACACGCAAGTAGCCCAAATTCGTTTTCCTATCGATCACAGCAGACACTCTTGAACAATTCTCGTAGGATACACATCAATGGTTCCGCATAAGAGAATCCAAGGGGGATTGGAACATCTACTTCAATGCTAAAGTTGTAAAATATAAGTCTCGTACCACCACAATTCAAATTTGAAAGACCTCAAAATTGGTTGGAAAACCACAGCCAGCTATCAGAATCCAACCCTTTCCAACACCAAATTCCCCCAAAGCACCCGAAAACAGCCCGAATTTCACCCTTATCACAAAAATCGGCCCGCAAAAACAACCAACTGCATTCAGAATCACATCAAGATCTTATGAGCACCGGACAAAGATTACTACACGAAGAAAGTGAGATACATACGATACTGAAGAAAGAAAACAATCAAGAAAGGAAGAAGGCGGAGATGGGAAGCGCGTGAAACAATGGAATAGACTATTCGACGATCGAGAACCTTTCACCGTGGTTGAAAATTCGGAAAAGATAGCCGGAAAAAGGGAGAGAGATCAACCGGCACCTGTGATTCCTCGCATTTTCCACAAATTCTATCACGAAATCGCCAAGGTTTGTTGATCGAAATCACGGAAATTTAATCCAATACCGTTAAAAAAAATCGAATAAATTTTATCTACCTTAAGGAGTCGCTCCTTTTGGTTTCTCTTTTTTCTCCTCGTTTTTCCTTTTTTCTGCAGAGAAAGAGACCCTCTTCGTCTCTCCAGTCTCTACTGTAACCGATATTTAAAAAAAAAAAAAAACAAAATTAAACTAACAAAAAAAAAAAAAAATCAAATCTTACGAAGGGTCTACGCTGCGCCGATCGATAGCGTGGACAGGGTGGCAATCATCGGCGGATCACAGCTGCCTCCCATGGATCAATAATAAAATTACAACAGTAACCTCACTCAAATGATCATGTCAATCGGTATTTTGCCTGTACCAAGATTGTAAAATTCACAATCCAGATCAAGTACCCTAACTTTTAATTGAATCAATAATTATATAATAATTAACGGAACGCGGACTGGATAATGGACAGGTCACCCTTGTAGTTACTGCTGAACTAAATTAACTCCAACATCTTAAGACTTAATGATTGAGACCTTAATTACCCTTACTGGTTAATTATTTTGATTGCATCGTTTTTGGCTCATCTCCATGTTTTCTATCTTCTCTTTTTAAATTTTAAATGCGAAAAGCCGCTTTCAGCAGACGGCAAAAGCCATTTCCGACCAAAGTCGGATCAATTGAAGTCAAAAATGGCATTAGAGGAACCAGCAAGGGAGCACGGAAACGTCGATAAAAGGAAAGAAAGTGAAGGGGATCCTGTCTGCGATCTGAGGTAGTTGGGCTCCAACAGACATTGATTGAGATATTGGGAAATAGAAGTATAAGATTGCACGGCACACAAGATAATTTATGGAGTTCATCGTCGCATCTATCCACGCGCACGCTCAACCTGTTCCATTGATGGCAGCTGATTTTAATATCTTGGCTGCAACTGCTTTGCTGGTGATCCTTATTTTAACAGCTAATGCCGTGTCGAATTACATTGAAAATGTGCGAGGATTGATGGTTCCAGGTTAATTGAGGAAGGTAAGATTCGTTGACCGTGCAGAGCTCCGGCGAGTGGAGGAGCGAGGTTGTGGAATCCACGTGGTTCCCGTCTCGAAGGTAAGTGAAGTACTCGGTACTCAATGTCCGACCGGTCAAGAGTCAAAGCTCAGGGTTCTGGTTTCCCGGACACGGTCAGAACGTGTTTGTTAAAATGTCTGGAAGGGAGAGTCCCACCGGATTATCAGTCTCCACCGTCGCTGTTGAAAATCGGAAGGGGAGACCACGGATTGCACGAGGGATACTGTACTTCAGATCGTGATTCTTAGGTAACAGGGTGGTTTGATTTTAGAGGGACAAGGGCGACTCTTGCCTCCAATGTCCATGGAAGCAGTACAAGATGAAGCCTCTGACATCTGATGACCAGCCACTGTGCCTGTCTCTTGTCGTCCGTGAGTCCTCAACTCTGCGGCAGAATTTTCTCACCAGATTACCAGAAGCTAAGGTGCTTTAAACATAAAAAAACTTACGTTATGCTTAAGAGTCATCAATCATCTAAGCATATGAATCAGGACGAAGAGGAGACATGTCCAGGTTTCCAATATCGATATGCTTATTAAATAAATTACATTAAATGATAATTGGGTATTTTATGTTCTATTTAATAAATAATAAATAGGTAAAAGCTGCCTGAATCCTTTATAGGGTAAGTTTTTTCTTTTTTTTAGTCGATTACCATACTCGAAAATTCCAAGTAAAGAGGTAATTCTAACTCCTCTTCTTTGATCTTCATCAACCCCTCTCATTCTGTCCCTTCCCTTCCTCTCCTTCCTCTCCTCTCTTCTATGACTTCTGGAATGGGAAAATTGACTCAAGGGTGTGACAAACTTGGAGAGATTTGTATATTCTGCAAGGAGATGCTTAGATATCTTTACATGATAAGGAAGTATGTGTGCTTGCATATTACATGAGGCAGCACAGACAAAGCTAAGTGGTTTCTTGTATAGATCCTACAATTTTTTTCTGGCAGGAAGCACTTCAGTGGGATATAGAAATAGTATATTGATATCATTTATTCCTTGGGATAGAGAGTTTGATACCTATATCAATTCTCTAATTTATTGTTGTTAATCGGGTGTCTTGAATCCGATTACCCGATCCGACCCGGTTCGGATCCACGTCGGGACCCGATTAAGAAGTTAAATCGGGAGCTCTGATTTGGGATTTTTTTTAGGAGAGGTCGGGACGACGAGGGTTTTGGGGGATTCTCTACGTAGAGAAAGAGGGGTTCGTCGAGGGAGAAATCGGACCTCGATTTTGTATGCTTGAAGCCGCAAAGCTTCACCCCTTTCTGATTTTAGTAGATTCTCGTTTCCTCCCGTGGAGTAGGTTGTCGCCGAACCACTTGAGATCGTTCCCTTTGTGCTGTTTGAGTTGACTTACTGATTTTCTGCTCATATTTGTTTTCTCTCTTAGATTATATACTTCGTGGTTAGTTATTCTCGATTTATTATGCTCGGATTTCTATCTTCGCTATAACAATTGCAAAACTGACAAGGATGGGAGAATTAGGGATATATAAAAACTTGTCCTTGTATTTATGTACTTGTGTTTCATCTGTGGATTTCTTTCACATAAATCATTCTTGAAGTGTTGACTTTGTATTAGCAGGTTGATGTTGTCGTCCTCCAGCTTCAAAATCAAAAGCTTGTGTAGTACTTATATGAACAAAAAAAAAAAAAAATGGAATAAACACATTGGAAGGGAAGTTCAAAGAACTAAAATACAAACAAATATCTTGTCATGAGACCTTGATCATAGTGAACCGTCTCTAGAATCAAGTCAGTCCTTTGCTTTTTTATCTTAATAGTGACTCCATATAACTTTACTCTATATTCTATGGTCAAATTTCTTTCTTTAGTTTGGGCTTTGAGTTTTATGCTTTTATGATATTGTAGTTGGTTGATGATTTGATCCTCCTTGGATTACAAACTGGTAGTGATGAAAGATGGTTGGAAGTTTTGTGTGTGCAATGAGCTGTACAATTTGTTTTCGTAATTTTAGGATATGTATATAGAAACGATCTAATTTGGACCTAATTTTAGATTGTAATTGTATCGATAAATTGCCTCCGTTTGAGAGAAGAAATCATTGAAAAAAAATTATTCTTTTGAAACTCTGTTCTTACTCTATTTCACATGGTATCAGAGCGGGCGCTCGATCATCAGAGTGTGTTACAGTAATCCCATTTCCATCATCTTTTCCCACGTCGACGACCTCCCATTTCCGTCATCTTTCCCACGCCGATGACAACGAAATATGTTGCCATTGCAAAAACCATTTTCGTCATCACTACAAAATCCATCATTGTTGCTGAATCCGTTGTCATCGCTGCGAAATTTGTTACTGCTGAAGAATACATTACCGCCACTACAAAATCTGTTGCTGACACCGTTGTTGTTGGCTCTACGAAGAATCAAAACTCTCTGTCGAATTTTTTATCCTCGAATTTCATCACCCTCGTAAAACTACTGTGAATTTGATGGCTACCACTACAAGCGCATCAACCGAACTTATCCCAATACCAACACTATAGATTATCGTACACCAATACAATTCTGCCTTTCCAACTAGAATCATCCTTGATGAGACCAATTACCCATTATGGTCTCAGTTCATGGATATGCGTGTTGGCACTTGCAACAAAGCTAGATATCTCACCGGAGAAATGGAAAAACCAGAATCTGGAGATCCCAATCTTGGCACACGGATTACTAAAAATCAAAGAGTAAAAAGTTTGGTTTATTGACTCAATGAGTCTATCGCTAATGCAACGATTTATTCGCCTCTCCACCACCAAGGAGATATGGGAAACCTTATAAAAAAATATTTTATGATGGATCAGATGAAACCTGTATATTTGAGTTGAACCAGAGATCTTTTTTCTACTAAACAAAATGGTAGACCATTATCAACGTACTACAATGAACTAGTTGCTATTTTTCAGGAGATTGATGATAAAACTACATCTCAAGAAGGAACAGTCGAAGGGCTAATCCAATTGCACTCTGCGATGGCTAGGCTTCGAGTTCATATTTTTCTCAATGGGTTTGTCTCTGAGTTTGATCAGGTTCATAGAGAAATTTTGCGAAAAGACCCAAAACTTGATTTGGAAAGCACATATGCATATATCAGAAGAGAATATCAATAGACACAGACAATGGAGAGCTATCGTCCAATCTTTCAAAACTCTGCTATGCTGGTCAACCAAACTCGACAAGGATCATCAAACAATCGAAACACTCAATCCTTTGAAAAAGCTAACAACCGGTATGCACTCACTGCAGGGAAAAAAGTCACTCGCAACAACGTTATTACGAGATTATTGGTTATCTGGAGTAGTAGGACTTCTAAAAAAAAAACTCGTAAAAAGATTGATTGGAAAGTTATGATGACATCCACGGAAGAAAATCAGCTATTGCCTACGACAAATGTTGCCCATCCATGTATTATCGGTAAAACGTCAGTATTCTCTACAAATTCTAAGAATAGAACTTGGATTATTGATACAGGTGCATTCAATCACATGACGAGGGATTCCAGTTAGTTAAAATATGTCCTACCTTCTCCTCAATCCGTTATTTACACCGTCAATGGTTAGTACCTCTCCTATTATTGGGGAAGGATTTGTTATCTTGTCTAATAACCTTGTTGTACGAAGAAGAAATGAAGAACGAAGAAGATAAAGGATTTTATGGTGGTTCAGCAGTGTGCCTACGTCCACCGGAGCGATGGCCTGAAATTTTTACTAATTTCACTTAGGGTTGCATAATATGTATTTATACTAAACCCTAGATGTATTTGTATATAAAATACACAAATACCCCTATAAAAAATACCCCCCCACCCAACCTAAGTATATTTACGCCATATGCTCCAACAATCTTACATTAGATATTGTCTTTGTTATTCCATCTCTTGAATACAATATTTTGCCTGTTAGCCAAATTTCTTCAACTCTTGCTTGTATTTTAACTTTCTGGCCCTCATTTTGTGTATTTCAGGACATTCTAACCCGAAAGATTCTTGGTTATGGTGTTAGACGGGGCAAACTCTTCTATTTGGAGTTGATAGAGAATGTGGGATTGAAAATCAGTCAGGTAAATAAAGTTAGCAGTGAAGACAGTGCTCAAGCAACTATATGGTTATGGCACCGAAGATTTGGCTATCTTTCATTTGGTTATCTTAAGAAATTGTAACCACAATTTTTTTCAAGTTTGAATGATTTTGATTTTCATTGTGACACTTGTGAACTGGCAAAGAGCCACCGTATCTCTTATTTACCGAGTTTGAATAAAAGTTTCGAAACGTTTGAGGTTATTCATTCTCATGTTTGGGGGTCCTACAAAGGTTCCCTCTATTTCTAGAGCTCGTTACTTTGTGACATTTATTGATGAATGCACTAGAATGACTTGGGTATCCTTACTTATAAAAAAAAGTAATGTGTGTCTAGCATTTCAGAATTTTCACCAAATGATACACACTTTGTACCAAATGCAGGTTCGTGTTTTGCAATCTAACAATGGTATTGAGTTTATCGATGCTTCTCTCGGTAATTTTTTGAACAACATGGAATTCGTCATCAAACCTCATGCACCTATACTCTCCAACAAAGTGGATTGACAGGGCAGAATAACAAACAACTTTTGGAAGTAGTACGTGCATCCCTCATCGGCACGAACATGCCTCGATTTTATTGGGGCGAAACTGTCAAATCTGTTGCCTACCTCATCAATCGAACACCTTCTCGAGTAATAGACTTTCAAACTCGTCAACACAAACTGCAATCCCTAATTTCCATTCCTCATCTTCCGAATCTTGAACCCTGGGTTTTTGGGTGTACCGTAATGTTCAAATCCCAAAAATCTTGCAAAACAAACTCAATCCATGTGCCAAACGATGTATTTTTGTTGGTTATTCTGAATTTCAAAAAGGATATCAGTGCTATAATCCACACACCCGAAAGCTCTATGTGACTCTAGTTGCCTCTTTCCATGAATTAGACCCTTATTACTCGGGGGGAGTCTTTCGGAATTCTCTTCAGGGGGAGAGCTCAAGTGAAGAGACTGTTCAACAAGATAATAGCGGAGGTACTGAGTTTATTGAGTTAGAATCGGTGAATGAATTTTTTCAGCAACCAGATGTGCCACAAGATTGTGATCACAACCATGAAGTCGAGAGTGAATCATTAATTTCTCCTGAAGACCTTAGAGTTGCCTCCGTCTGCACCATCAACTGAAGAATCAACCCAGAATGTTCCTCCTCATGTAAATACTAACCCTGTGTTTAATGAGTCGAATGAAACATGTGTCCTTACAGAAAATATAACCCCTAAATATCCACAAAGATTAAATAGGGGAGTTTCAAAAAACCCAGTATGAACCTGATCTTGAAGCCAAGACCAAATACTCCATCAACAACTATGTGTCCTCCCATAGGTTGACTAAATTGTATGCATTTACTGTTGATCAATTATCCAGAGTTTTTATTCCTAGTAACGTGCAAGATGCATTAGCTTATCCAAAATGGAGAAATGCGATGAAAGAAGAGATGGAGGCTCTACAAAAGAATGTCACTTGGGAACTTGTTCCACAACTTAAAGGAGTGAAGACAATTGGATGTCGATGGGTGTTCACGGTGAAACTCAAACTGGATGGAAGTATTGAAAGATTTAAAGCTCGATTAGTTACGAAGGGATATACGCAAAAGTATGGGGTAGACTATCAAAATACTTTTGCACCAGTGACTAAGATTAATACAATTCACATTCTTATATTTATAACAGCAAATCGAGACTGGTCTCTGCAACAATTTGATGTTAAAAATGTCTTTCTCAATGGAGACTTAGAAGAAGAAATTTACATGGAGCTACCACCCGGAGTTAAAAGTAGTTCTTTGTGTCAAGGTGAAGTTTGTAAATTAAAGATATCATTATACGGGCTGAAACAATCACTTAGAGTATGGTTTGGGAGATTCTTGGCTACAATGAAAGAGTTTGGTTATCAGCAAAGTAACTCAGATCTTACTTTGTTTATAAAACACAAGGAAGGAAAAGTAACAACTTTAATTGTGTATGTTGATGATATGGTCTTGACAGGAGATGACCCATGTGAAATGTAAGCCTTACAGAAGTATTTAGCCACTAAATTCAACATGAAGGATCCCGGACAACTTAAATATTTTTTTGTGAAGTCTTTCTTTCACAGCGAAAATATGTGTTAGATCTTCTGGCCGAAACCCCAAGGCTTGATTGTAAACCAGTAGAGACGCCCATAGAAATGAATCATAAGTTAGGAATTCTCCTAGATCAAACCCCAACAGACAAGGGGCATTATCAGCAATTAGTTGGAATAATAATCTACCAATCACACACAAGGTCAGATGTAGCATATGCGGTGAGCGTTGTGAGTCAGTTCATGCATGCACCAAGTGCAGAACATATGGAAGCGGTCTATCGGATCTTGAGATACTTAAAGAGTACTCCAAGAAAATGTTTGTTATTCTCAAAAAAAGGTATTTCAAACATTGAAGGATACATAAATTCTGATTGGGGAGGTGATCAGACAACCAAAAGATCCACGTCTGGTTACTTTACTTTTGTGGAAAGTAATCTTGTCAATTGGAAAAAGCAAAAAACACAAGGTAATATCAAGATCAAGTGTTGAAGCTGAATTTTGAGGCATGGCTCATGGTGTATGTGAATTGTTATGAATAAGGAATATACAAAGGGACTTAGGGATTGAACATGCTAAACCTATGAATCTTCACTATGATAATAAGGCAGCTATCAAAATTGCACAAAATCTTGTTCAACATGATCGCACTAAACATGTTGAAGTTGATCGTCATTTCATCAAGGATAACCTCGATGCAAAGATCATACAATTTCCTTTTATTCAATTTGAGAGCCAGCTGGTTGATATGCTCACGAAGGCAGTATCAGGGAAGCTATTTCATGGTATAATTGAAAAATTGGGCATGATCGATATCTGTGCACCAACTTGAGGGGGAGTGTGTGCAATGAGATATACAATTTGTTTCCGTAATTTTAGGATTTGTATATAGAAATGATTTGTTTCCTTGATTTTAGGATCTAATTTGGACCTAATTTTAGGTTGTAATTGTATCGATAAATTGCCTCCGTTTGAGAGAAGAAATCATCGAAAAAAATTATTCTTTTGAAACTATGTTCTTACTTTGTTTCACACTTTGAATCATGTAGATTCATCCATAGGTTTTTTTTATAACCATACCAAATTAGGATGTTTCTTTTATACATTATTTTGTATTGATTTTGAATATTATACATTGTCAAATAAAATAAAAAAGGATGTGATACCAAAAAAAAGGGTTGTGTAGCATTTGTAAAGTAGAAAATTATGAAAATTGTGTTAGGAATTGTCTTGGATGAAATACTTTGTAATGTTAGTTGATATCAAGTAGTGTCAAGAAAAGTTTGTGCTTGTGTGTGTGTTGATATAGAGTTGTGTCAAGAAAATGTGTGCTTGCATGTTAGTGTTGATATCATATAGTGTAAAAAAAATTGTGTGTTTGTGGTGGCATGGCAAGGGAAAACCCTGTTTGAGATTAGCAAAGTTAAATTGACGATATTTTTAATTTTTTATACTAGAGCATAAACAACTAGCTCCTAATTTTAGAGATAGTTTTAGCTTCCTAAGTAATGCTTAAAGTCTGTCTAGATGCAATACCCTTTTTTACACAATGAGAAAAGTGTTAAGAGGGAGAAGAAAGAACAATGCTACCTCTTTTGGATTTATGAAGAAGACAAAAAAAAAATGTAACCTGTCAAGTTACAAATAATACCACCACTTTGGCTAGCAAGGCTTACATTTGGTTCTACCATAAAAAATGAAAGCAAATGAGCCAATCTAGGGGAAGGGGGTTGCCTTGGGAAACAATGTTGGAGAGATGTCCTGCCTCAAGATATTTACTAGCCATGATAGAATATGATGATTAGTTTTCTCGATGATTCTTCAAACTATTCTACTAAGCCTATAAAAAATCCTCCTATTGCTCTATGTTTACATACGCCAATAAATTATTGCCTCATGTCATGGCTACTAGTTCCTTCTCACAGTGCCAACCATGAATGTTTCCTTTGCTCTAAAAATTGGGTAAAGTTAGGATGAGATGAAATTGAAGATCATAGTTGCACAATAAAACAACGCAAATTTTGTATGCCATTGGACAATGGAGAAAAGTATCCAAATTTTCACCTACCATGCTTTTTCATTTGCTTTCTAATTATTTGCTAGTTCCAAAATACTCCCTAAGTTCTTTAACTTCCTTTTTCAGTTGAATACTCTTGGAATAAAGTTTTGAGTTACACTTACCCTACTTAATGTAAGTCTTTTTGTTTGACCTTGTTTGATTTTTTTAATGCATGTAAAGTACGTTGAATACATCAAATAACTTCGAAGGTCTTGGCTGCTGGTGCTTTGCATCAACTCAACCCCTCTCATCAACCCAAAAGAAAGGAGCAATTCTTTGCAAGCTGTTAAGCACATCCGATTCTGACAGTTGTGATCTTCTACATAAAGTAAGAAAGCTTAATCATTTTTTTGCTTAATTAATTTGTTATAACATTTAGAACGCTAAACTTCTGTCTTTGGTACTTCATCAATTTGGAAGCACACAACAGAAAGAAAATAGATTTTCTTGTTGTAATTTTAGAATTCTAGATTATCGAGAAAATCTATGACTAGATGTCCTCTTTGAGTTATATCCGAGAAAATGGAGTTTTAAAAAATGTGAAACATGTTGATTTGGATGGTGTATGTCTTTGGGTCTTTGATGCACATCAGTTGATAAAAGTGGAATAAAACAGAAACACAAAGGAATATTTTTTGATATATCCAATTTACTAGTAGTTAGTGATAACTGCCTAGTATGAAATATTTTTGTACAATATTAGCTTTTTGTATTATAATTTTATGTTGGATTTTTAAATATTAAGTTTGATCTTTATCTTACATTGTGGGTTATAAGAAGATCGTATTATATTGTTTGCGAATGTGTTACTTGTGCATGGCTGGTACTACAAGTATTGTGTTGTTGTGGAACAATATGATAATGTGATTTTACAGGAGTATTGGTGTATGTAAAATTCCTTTTTGAAATAGAAGTTATGAGGCTCATCTTGTGAAGTGGGTGGAAGATGGTAGATGGGAGATGAGAGCCAAAATGATAGATTTGTGAGAAGAGGCACAGGAGGTAAAAGTCAAGAAAAAATTATTTTTTTTCCATTGTGGATGGTCTTGTTGGTAGATGGAAGAGGATCTGAGAGGTTGAACTTTTAAAGTTTGATACTTCCTTTTAATAGTAATGTGCTTAATATTTTTTAAAAAATGAGTTTAGTCAAGTTCACTATATGGTATCTTATAGAAGTCTAAAGGAAGTGTTAAGCGACAATGGGGACCATATGAAACAAATCCTCCTCATGATGATACGATTATGCTTACTATCTTGTCAGAGGAGCTCCATAAAGGATCTAAGTTAAAAAAAAAAAAAAACCAAAAATGGAGTGATACATGGCCCGAAGTGTTATAAGAATTCAAAGACAAAACGCGAAGAGAAAAGACGAAAAATAATGTTATCAATCTAAAAACACATGGAAAAAACAATACAAAAGGATGAGCGTATTATTATCATTAAGTGGGTGGGTCTGGGACTATGAAATTAAGCGAATGGAAGTGCATGCACATGATCGAGAAGAGTTTATTGAAGTAATGTGTTATTTACAATGATTTATTGCACAATAGACTTTAAATGATATTTTTGTATTTTATTTTTTTATAGAAAAACAAAGATGTTGAGTACGTTAAGCATCAAAGTTGTTTCAACTATAAACTTTTCTATACCATGGTTGGAGAAAATTTAACAATTGGAAGTTTTGCGATTATGGCAGATGGTGAAAGTGAAACAAATGAAGTTACAAAAGTTAGTCATAATGTGCAAGATGGAGTATAAATAGGGTACGACAGTGTAATGGATTCAGGGACTTAACAAACACTTGGATCAAGTGATGGAGGTGGTGCAACTGGTAGCCATAGTCGAGGCCATCAGACTCCTTTGTTAACTAAGCGTAAACATCAAGGTTGAGTAATGGGGGGGCAATGGTGACTTGTATTGAGCAACTTTTTGCAGCAATTAAAAAATTAATAAAAGTTTGTAATAGTTTTAAAGCAAATAAATGGATTGATGAAATTCAAGAAATTCCTAATTTGGACACAAATATTCGCCACCATGTTCCTTCTTTGTTAGATACAAATGAAAAGAAAGTGTTATTTATTCGATATGACATTGGAAAACGGAAGAAATTTTTGATGTTCCTTTATGAAGAAAACAAAAATAGGAGGATATAATAGGAAAAAATTATGTTAATTTGTTCATTTTATAATCATTATATTATAAATTTTTAATTAACGTTTATGTTTTGATTTCTCTTGTTGATAATGAAAATGTTTGTTTGAATGTTATATATGAATTTTTAGCTATGTATGTGAATTTTAATGTTGATATCAATGAGTTCTTAATTTTTATGTGATTGTTATATAGTTTGGTATTTATATTTTATCATTATATTAGTATTCAAGATTACCATGGTTATTATCAATGAAACTGTTGATATTGCTTTAGGATTGCTTTAGGAGTACTAGTTATCATATCATTTATTTTAAAAATGTATTTACGCCTCAAAAAATTGGATTGAGTGGAAGGGCTCATATAAGCTTACTGTTGGAGCATAATGAACATCTATTTAGACATGTGTATAGGATGAGACCTTATGTTTTTACCAACCTTTGTAATTTACTAAGAAGTAGGAGACTTCTTATGGACACCAAGAACATTAAAGTTGAAGAACAAGTTGTTATATTTATTGTTACCTTAGGTCAAGGCCAAAGGTATCCATTGTCAATGGAACGTTTCAAATGCTCAATTTAGACTATTAGTACAAATTTCAATAGACTACTAAAGGTGATACTCAAAATGAAAAATTATTACGTACGTCCTCCTTCAACTAGAAATGTTCATAAAAAATAGGGAGTAATGAACTTTTTAGAAAATAATTATATTAACTTTTAATATGCAAATTTAGAATTACATTAGAGCAATTGATGAAACTTACATAAAGGCCCATATTATTGGTAAGGACATTGTTAGGCTTTGGAATTGAAAATAATACTTATTCCAAAATGTGATGCAAGCATTAGATGCACAAAATGAGCTTGTCGTCCCTAGAGGTAATATGCTTTTTTTTTTTGTTATTTTTGTACATGTTACCTTTATTCATATTAATCATTATTATTATTTTATATTGTAGGAAATTACTACTTGGTAGATGTTGAGTATGCTAACTTGTCGGGTTTTTTTTCACCTTATTATTCAACTAGATATCATTTAAATGAATATAATAAAAATCATCTCCCTCATACTGCAGCAGAATTATTCAACCATCAACAATCATAACGAAAAAACACAATTGATATGACTTTTGGTGCATAGAAGCAACGGTTTACAATTTTAGATCGAGCACTTCCATACTCATACAAGACTCAAGTGAAAGTTATCATTGTATATTGTATTATTCACAATTTTATATGTATATCAAATCACAATGATGAAGGGATTGAAAGAGAGAAACTAGCAAAAGTTATTGGGGAAGATGTAACATTTGGACAAGATCAAGAAGAAAGTGAAGACAGATTTGGAGGAACTAATTAACCAACCTACAATCACAATATGAGAGAAAAGAATGAAAAATGAACAAACTGAATTAGCTAACAATGTTCGTAACAATATATCAACTCAAATGCAAGACATTTATGACATGTACAATAGTTGATTTAACATGACCAGTTTGTTTGTAGAAAAAAAAAATTAAAATTTTTATTTGATATTTTATTTTACTAAAAATTTATTAGATAAGTATGGCAATATATGAGATTAATTATTAACTTTTATTTATTTCCCAAAAAAATGCACTTACACTATCTAATTTTCCTTGAAAAAATTTAAATTTTTTCTTGTAATTTCCTTGTAAGGCACTAATAGGTTTTTATGTGAAATTTTCTCGAAAATGCGTATCCTAAGAAGAGCATTTCTAATTTTTCCTGAAATATAAATTTTCAACTAGGCACTAATGGATCCTAAAAGAATTTAATTTCAAATAGATGAAGTGGAATATATTTGGCCATTTCCCTTGTTTAATGGACAAGCAATCAATACCAATAAAAGTTTGAAAGAAACAAAATTCTTCTTGACATGTTGTTTATGTCAACACAAGAAAACAAAATAACAAAGATATCAATTCTCTATAATTAATTTTATATTGGTAAATAATTTTCCTTTTATCGATTTCTTTTGTTTTTATTGTTATAAGAAGCAATTGGAAAATGATTTAAAATGTTGTGCCTACAATGGAAACAACTAAAAAATCAATTACAATGTTATGCCTAAACAAAATAAAATGTTCTATAAATAAGTGTTAGTTTCATAAGATAGATGATATCTCCATCCTAAAAGGATCCTACACTTAATACCAGCATGCAATATTGAACACATTAGACAAAATGGAAGTGAGAGAGGAGAGTGATGATGACAGATCAAATTAGGGCTTTCAATATACTTATCACTTTACAAGCAATTGCTACAAAAATTATCATGTTCATGTACATTTTCCATATCTCTATAAATCCAACATCCGTGTTGTCTTTCCCATAGAAAAGGTCACACGACTGTCTTTTAGCATAGAATTAACAGGTATTTTCCATTTCTACTCACCTTTTGCTGAAAATGCAGTTCATCATGAGCAAGAGTTTCCATCTGCAGAGATTAGCTGAAAGTCAAAGTCTTTCAGATTTATGAGCAGAAATTTCAGTTTTCTCTGAAAAACATACCCAACCACTCACTGTTGTGCTGTGTTTTATATTTAGATGCTCGCAGGTGGTTCCCTCAAGTTTTAAGCCTCTTCAGGGTTTGTCATTAATGAATCTGTATCTCCAGAATCATTATTAAACAGGATACTTCCCCTGTAATTTGTTACTTCAGTGGCAATTTAGGCAAGTACCTAGAGCACATTATTGAACTGGTGAGTGCAATCCGAGTATCTCGAATTGGCGCTACACATTTATCTTTTGCAACCTGGATGGATGCCTCTCTAGAAGCTGCAAGGTAGGCTGACATCTCACACTCTTCACATTCCTCCCCCTCAGCAAAATCTTCAGGTGAAACTCTGAACAAGGTTTTTGTTTGATGCAACAATGTAACATCCTACACAAGCTCCTTCCTTCATTCAAAAATGTCTTTATTAACTACCCTTCAAATGAGAAAAAAAACCATTCAACAATTAAGCTAATCATCAAGTTTGGAACTTAGCAATGTTTCCAGGTATCATTTAGAAAACAGCAGTGAAGCTTAATCTCATTTCATAAGGATAAGAGAGTTTTCTAGTAAAAACCTGGGGACATACTAGCACCAAAAAAATATTCTTTTTAAGGCGATATTAGCAAAAATTTCTCATATGTGAACTCCAGGAGAAAATACAAAAAAGGTAGGAACTGAAGCAGGATAAGAACAATTCTGTATGCATGTTTTGAAAATTAATCCGACAAGATATAGAGCACTGTCAATCTTGGCTGCTATAACTCTGCAGTCATGAGCTGGTTTGTGCTCCAACTTAAATTTCTGCAGCTGATTAACTTACTGCCCGGCGATTCTACAGCCGACCAGCTCGGCCAGCTGCGGCAATTAAATAATTTCATGAAGCCTACAAAAGTTAGAAGGCAAATGATTTATGTTCACCAATGGCCAAGCAACACAGACATAATGATTTATAGTAATTCTCTCCCGTAAAATGGAAGCATCCACAAAAGACAGTGGCAGAGGAATCATATACTTAAATTAACACGATCGATTAGAAATCGATTTTTTTCCCAAAGAATCACATGAACTGCAGCCGTTTCTGATTTTTCTTCAGATTCAAGTAAATATAAGAGAGAAGATCATTTCCCATGAAAGAAACTAAAATAAAACTTGAAACATCGTCAAACGCACCAATCGAACCAAAATGCACATCCCCTCAACATCCGTCCGTAAAACCACAAGTTAGGAAACGCGGTTAAATCACAAAAAGGTTATGGTAATTTATTGACCATTTAGTCTACAAAATGAAACCAAGTTTAAAAGCAATCGCACGTAATCGTCATTATCAGAGGCTCATCCCAACTAAAAATCAAGAACTATTTGACCAAAGTTGAGTAAACCCTAACAGGGTACCTCGCATTGTACGATAATTTTCGATTGCGTCTGTTGAAACGCTGATCTCCAACTACGGTCGTCTCGGGAGGCAAGGACGAAGGGGACGACGGAGGAAATGTCAGATAACCCGGCCAGACCCTGGGCAAAGGAACCGAATCGAAAAAAGAGTCACGCATGGGAAGCCGGAAAGTCACCGCTGTTCTAGGGTTTCTAATATCGCAGGAACAGATAAGTACAGTTTTAATCTTTTAACCCAACAGCACAAGAAATCAGCCGAAACTGAACCGAAATCAAACCCGACCGATTTATTCTCCTGGCACACGCACGCACACATACACACGTGATAAAAAAATCGTGTATAAAAGTAATTAATTAAAGGAAAGGATAACATGCATGTACCACATGGATAAATAGAGTTTTTATTATCAATGTTTCTCTATTGGTATTCACGGCAAAAAAATCTTTGCTTGGGAAAATTCCACTATTAAGTTCTAATAGTTGGAAAATTACAAAAGAGACTCCGACTATATTTGGACAATCTCTCCAAGAGATTGCTGGTAAATTTTAGTTTTAGCTAGGCTTTTCTATCTAAATTAACAGGTTCTAGATTAACCTTTCACAAATACATAAAAGAGAAAAGAAAAAATTACACCCTTACTTGGAGAGATGTTTCTCCTAGAGAGATTCAAGTCGCCTCATCCTTTGTAACACGTGAACTAATCAAGGAGTTTGTACTATGATGAATGCAATGATGATTGAAAGAGAATGAATGTTTTCCAAATTATGTGGCTCTCTCTCTCTCTTTCTCACTAAAACACTTTAATGAGAATTTGTAATATAAAGGTTTGTAGCTTGAGATATACCAATAAATACCCATTACCTCCTTTACTCGTTGTTTGATAGGGTATTTATAACTTTCCTAACACAAACTAGCCATTATTTGCCCGTTTGTGAAAATCTGTACTTTGATTGATTGATCATTGGTAAGTGATTGATCTATCAATAAATAATAACATCTACTTTTCTATTAGACAATGACTTATTAATCAATGGATTGATTAATCAATATGTTATTGTTAGTCTAGAAAAGTTAAGTTGATCGATCATTACCAGTGCCTAATCGATCAATCGAGATTCCCTCTGGTTATGCAATACAACTATGATCGATCAATGTATTTTCCTTTGATCGATCATGCTTGAAGTCCCTTATTGGCAAGGTTCTGATTGATCGATCAATGTATTTTCCTTTGATCGATCATGCTTGAAGTCCCTTATTGGCAAGGTTCTGATTGATCGATCAACTAGGAAGGATGATCGGTGATTAATCATTCCATGAGAATTCTACTTGCTTGGACAACAATTATTGATCAATCCAAGTGGGATGATTGATCATGCGTTATAGCATAAAATGACCATGTCATGGATGATCGATCAATCAAATATGGTTGATCAATGATGCTTTATATTTTTGGCCTGCACAGTTCAGGATGATCGATCATTATCAGTGGTTGATCGATCATTCTAATGCCAATTTAAAAATGTAACTTTATAAAGCATGAATTTTTTTCTCTAAGTGCTTTAACATGTTTCTAAATGATGTTTATGATGATCCTATATATGTTTATATGCAATTTATAATTGTTAGAAGATACAGATAGGCTTGGGTGTTACTGATGTAATTATGTTATGATCTTTGTCCCTTATTCACTTCTACTAGGGAGAAGGGTACACTTATAATCTGTGTACTATTGACACCTATAAATAAGGCTTTAGGGGGAGGGTTAGGACACAAGTCCACGACTCTAATTCTCCTCTCTTTCTCTCCTCAATGTGCTCTCTCATCTCCCTCTCTCTCAGTCGTCCTCTCCCCTCTCCTCTTCTCCTTCTTTCATCTCTCTTCCATTACTTTTAAGTTGAAGACCTTATATTTTGGAATCCTGAAATTAACATGGTATCAGAGCATTGATTTTAGGATTCCAATTGTTTTTTTTTTATTCAAATTATGAAATATGAATGTATTGTTCGATCTTGAAGATGTGAAGATTGCATGGGTTGTTCAATTTTGAAGGAGTTGCCTACGTTGATCCGAAAAAGATAGTTCATCTCTTAGTTTCTCTATCTCCCATATCTAAAGCAGTATGTCACGGGGCCTAAGCCCACTGCATGCCCATTGGGCTCGTGATCCATTTGAGGATACATAGAGGGGGTTCTTGTCCAAGTCCTCTATGGATGGCCCAACCCATGTTCTAGAAGGAGGGATCTCTAGAAGCTCTTTAGAAAGTTCCGTACATACACCAAATTGGGTCTGGTATATGTACTTGGGCATACACCCTAATATTGTATATAAGAGTCTAGAAAAGTCCATAGCTAGATGGTAGTGGAATAGTCTAGAAGGATCCAAGCCATTGGATCAATGACAAGTGTATACAATCTAGAATATTCATTGCTCCCCCTCAAAACTAAAAATAGAGGAGAACCTCTCATTTGTACACAACACATTGGAGTGCAATACAAACTCTCTTGAGCAAGTCCCTTAAGTCCTCGTAAGTTCTCTCATTGCTTTCATTGGGTGAGTGAGCGTAGCCCTTGCAAGTAAGAGTTATTAGGCTGACTTGTGTATTTGCAAAAGGAGTTTGCACACAAGTGTCGCATGGGCTAAGCAAAGGAGTTGCAACCCCATGACAGTTGGTATCAAAGCTTCGGTTCAAGAGGGGGAATTGCGGAGGATTGTTACTGCATCATGGCTAGTGATTCGCAAGTGACCAACGTGTTGGTGGAGGGCCAGTCTTCAAAGTCGAAGAGAGATGGGTCAAGGGACCGAGGTCAGGAATTGGCTTTGGATGCTCGTATCTCTATATTGGAGACTCGGTTCGGTAAGTTCGAACAAACTCTCTCTGAGTGTGTGAACAAGTCGAATGCTTTTGTAGATGTCTTGCATAGTCTTGAAGCTGACATGCAAAATGCGGCAGGGGCTTTTAAAACTTTGGGTGAAAAGGTGACAGGGAAGGTCAAAAGCATGTCGGAAAAGTTTGAGACTATGGAAGGTGAAATGACTAGCCTCCGTGAGGAAGTAGCTGAGCTTGAAGATGTTAAAATTCGGTTGGCCCTGTTGGAGAAGGTGGTAGCCACTGGGGGAGGGCTTGGACCGAGGGAGTTCCCTCCAAAGGTCAAAGTCCCAGAACCTAAGGGCTACAATGGGAAACGAGATGCCAAGGACTTGGAAAATTTTCTTTGGAAAATAGAGCAATATTTTAAAGCTGCTAAGAAGACAACATGTCATAAGTGGAGTCCCAACGAGTTGGATAATCAATAACCAACCTCTTTTCACCAAGTTCTAGTTGTCGTACAATTTCAGGAAAAAATGCGAAATCTAACCTCAGACAGATTTATGAATTTGATACTCTCACGCACATTATCAATGATATCCTTAATCTGAACAAGACCATCTTGGACTAATAAATTCAAAATATGAGCACAACAACGTACATGAAACAACTTTCTACCACAAACCAAATTTTTTTTCCTTGAAAAATCTTCTTTCAAAACTCTCATACAAACATCATTATATGTAGCATTATCAACTGAAATAATAAAAACTTTATTTTCAATCTCCCACTCTTTCAAACACTTGTAAATAGCATATGCTATATCAACGCCATGACGAGGAGGAGGAACATACACAAAACTCAAGACTCGTTTTTGTAGCTTTCAATTACTATCAATAAAATGCCCAGTAAAAACCATGTATTCAATCTTTTGATTTTGGGACTTCCAAAGATCCGTGGTAATACTAATCTTGTTAATTTCTTTTAACAAAATTTTCAATTTCTTTTTCTCTGCCTCATATACCTCCATACACTCCTTCTCAATTCATATTTGCCATCTTCATTAAAAAATTAAATCCCTCCTCTTCTAATATCTTGAATGGATGCTCATGCATAAGAATCTAATGAGCAATGAGTACTCTCATTTTAGCTTGATCATAATTTCTTCCAAAATCCATAAAAGGAAGTCCAGATGGACTCTGATCAATATTAGACCCCGCTCCCACTAGTTGAAAGTTTAAGGTGTTTTGTTTTCTCATTGCCACTTTTCAACTAGGGCAACATTTCAAATGTCGACGCATATGTGTGGTCACTCCACTACTAATAACACTCAAATTGATTTTACAATAAATACACTGAGCCTTTTTTGTACCATTAAGTGATACTTCTTTGAATTCCAACCACACATGAGACTTTTTTTGTCTTTTTGATGTATGGGTAGAGTCACCTTCATCCTCATTTATGGTAATTTCATCTGGGCCCACATATATGACAGAGGGTAGTGACTCTGGTGGAGTTGAGTCACTATATATGGCCACACTAGAACTAGTGTTAATTATTGATGTCAATTGAGGAGGTGTTGATATTCATACTTCTACAAAAAAAAAAAATTACAAATTAAAAATATAAAGAAAAGAAAGCAATCCAAACAACAAAGATCCTACACATAATTTAAGATATTTATCAGCAATAAGGAGAACAATGCCTAAGAAGATTAACAATTCTAGGGGGAACACTTTAATGACATTGATAGGAAAAGACAAAGCAAGATTATCAAAATATTCAAAAGTGCTGAAGTAGGAACTTGTATGTACCTCCTTCGGGAGGTTTCTACATTAACTACAACTTCAGAATACAATATCCTAAAATAAAATTACCTAAATACCCCTGACCTTTAATATTCTTATAAAATTACCAAAATACCCCTAACCTTTAACTTTCTTATATCTCTAAAAAAATATATGAGGTAGTTATTATTCTGTTATATCCGGATGATTTATTTCTCTCTCTCTCTCTCTCTCTCTCTCTCTCTCTCTCTCTCTCTCTCTCTCTCTCTCTCTCTCTCTCTCTCTCTCTCTCTCTCTCTCTCTCTCTCTCTCTCTCCCTATTTTTAAGGTGTCTATTATTAGGCCTAATCTTATATTGTCAAACTTGTCTATTCTTAGAGGAAGGTACTTGACTTGTGACAATCGGGAACGACCCTTGTCTTTCAATGCAGTTGGGTCTCTTCTAGCCTGTAGCCCTGCACCCAATAGTTTCCAGTCCAATATACCGATCCTTTTTTTATATATAAATTTAAAAAATTCTAAGAGAAGGAAATAGGCACACCAACATTCTCTTCTAATATTATGATGAAATTCAACCTCAATACCAAGAAATTAATGATAAAAATGAAAAAAAAATCACCACTTACAGAAACAGAAAAAGTGTTCGCCATTCAGGGATATGTCCAAAAGACTTTCCAAGAATGAATGAGCACTACTGAAATGAAATGAGAGTTATAGATTTTGTAGGGTTAGGTCAGCGACGAAAAAATAAGAGAACATTCAATAAAAATCTTACCTCCCGTCGGACCGTCACTTTCATCTTGTCAGCGAGGAAGAACTTCGGATGAAGAAATCAAAGAGGAAGGATAAAAATCGATTGCAAAAAAAGAGATTATTTACATCCGTTTGTATCTAACGTATCAATTCAACGAAATATTGGCTCTGAAAATAAAAATTATGCACTGTATTCCAAAATTGTCTATTCTGATATGTATGATGAATACATGCTTACTAGACTTGTTACTAGTCTAACATAATAGAATTGGGTTGAGTTCCATATGCATAAAAAAAAGTTTTGTTTTGGCGAACAACAATTTAATTATTATGGTTGTTCTATGGGCCACAATGACAGTGGTATTATACTAGAATATAATGGGGGAAATAGCAACACTTCCTCTTTGAACAGTCAAGAGGGGAAAACAAATAAAAAAATAGGGGTTGGTTGCTCCTCAATGTAATATCCATAATTATGGTAAGAATGGGTTCATCGAAATCGAATATTATATTTAGGAATAGGAAGAGTTCAGCTGGACAAATTTCCTATCATGTGTATTCCTTTGAGTTTTGAAATACGTATAACATCAAAATCAAATCATTCAAATATAGATCGAAAGATCATAGTTGTGTTTTGCTTGAATCAACACCGAAATCGTAGAGAAATAAAACGTACAGAAGATAAAAATGAAAAAAAAATCAACACCGAAATCACAGAGGAAGAAAATGTATAGAAAATAAAAATGAAAAAAAAATCAACACCGAAATCGCAGAGGAAGAAAACGTACAAAAGATAAAAATGAAAAAAAAATTCAACACTTACAGAAACAGTGTTCGCCGTTCGGGGATATCTCCAAAACCTTCCCAAGAATGAAGTAGCACTGCTGAAACGAAGCAAGAGTTAGAGATTTTGTAGGGTTAGGTCGGCGACGCAAAAAAACCAAAACATTAAATAAAAATCTTACCTCCCGTCGGACCGTCACTTTCATTCGTCGGTGAGAGGAAGAAGATAGAAGAGGAAGAAATCGCAAAGGAAGAAATCGTAGACAATAAAATCGAAGTCTTTGATAGAGATTGAGGAATCGAAGAGGAAGAGGGAGAACGGTGAATTTGAAGACCAAAATCCCCCATTTCCCATGAATACCCGCCGACGGACAACGATTTCTGCGAGAAAATCATGCTGAAACGGCAGATAAGTAAGGGTTTGGCAGGCGGCAAGACGGAATTGAAGAGACGGGACTCTCTAACCCAAAAAGTTTCCAAATCCCCCGATTCCCGAATCACCGCTCGTTTAATTAACAAGTCGGCTTGCGAGCCAGCGAGCCGAACCTGGCTCTGCTAGAGCTCGGCTCATTAATCTAAACGAGTCGATTTCTGATCTCGAGCTCGAGATATAACGAATCGAACTGAGGTGGCACCGAGCTGAACTCGAGCCGCTTGCGAGCCGGCTTGGTTCAAAGCCACCCCTATATATATATATATATATATATATATATATATATATTATAAATAAATATATCATCTCCATGTCACAACTACCCATTTCATCATGAAAATGAAGAGGACTCGCATGTTTCTGCTCGTGGTCTTGATCTCTTTGGTGATCATTGTAAAGTCAAATCAATGATCCAATTTTTTATTTTTTTTTTGTAGCAAAGCATAGATTACTGCTTGTTTTATAAGGTAATAATTATTTTTTCAAAAGCCCTCTTGACAAAAATATTCATGAACTCTTCAAAGATGACCTCAATATTACCTGCCAAATATCATTTTATGGGTGTCTAGTGCACTGGGTAACTTAGTTTCATTTGTATCTCATATTTGGATAGTTTAGGTTGCCTTCTTCACTCTTTCGAGCATCTTTTTTATGCAGAAATCTATCAATCTATGATCGAAAAAAGCAAGAACATGCAAAACAATAATAAACATAAATAAGATATATAATCTTCCACCTAAACTCATTTTGACAAAGCTAAAAGTGATGTTGATAGATCTCTAACATAATAATAATATAAAAAAAAAGAACTAGAAAAGGCGTTGGTCTCCACAGCTTACTTGTCTAGTTTTAGTCCATGGATTTGATTCAACCCATTTGCAATGGGGTAGGCACCACATATTATATTTAGTCACTTAAATTTCATATTGAAGGCGTTTCTAATATATGTTCTTTTGAACAACCTAAAAACCAACGATAGTTAGTACATTGATATCATATTTCAGTTTAAACAAAATCAATACAAAAACTATTATATCTACAATTGAAAGAAGGCCAAGATTAGTGAATGGACAATGAAAGGATTCACAAATGGGATTGATAGATTAGTCATCATCATTGTGAAACTCCCTTCACTCTATAGAAGCAATTTTTTTTGTCTCGTGGTCCTTTGTTGAGTATATCTTCAACATTTTCCAACTAGAAAACAAGTCTATTGCTTCATTAATAATCATTTAGAGGAACCCCTACCATACATTTCCTAAATTACAAAATAAGTCAATAGATTTGTTACAATCAGCATTATGTCCTTCTCAAGAGAGTCAAGACAAAAAAACATGTGACACATTGAACCATTTTCTATCATCAAACTTTCACTAATGGAACTTGCTCTAGAATCAATGGAAACTGTCACAGTCTTTGGAGAATGGAATAATATATATTTATTTGTAAAGGACAAAGATTGAGATCATGGTAGCTTTCAAAAAAATAATAAAAATAACTAGTAGAAACCCTACAAATTATAGTTTCGTAAACAAAATGAACAAATTAAGTTGAATACAGAAAGAAAACTAAAAATGGGCTCAACATGGAAAGAAGACCAGTCCCTTTTTGTGGTACTTAGTAGACTTATGTTTTCACTTGTAACGATATTAGTTCTTCCAAAATAGTCTAAAACAACCAGCATTTACTTCTGCATTGCAATTTATTTTCAGAAATAAAATAAATTAAATTCCCATAGATTTGTAGCACATGTGGCAACATTGTCATCAACTTGGTTAGATGGATCCCAATAAACAAAGGATAACATATCCTAATGTGTTACTCATATAAAAGAAAAAGAACTCTAGTATACATAAACTGACAAAACCCTCAACTATAAGAATCTATAAAAATGGAAGCTGGAAAAGATATCCAAGAGAATGGGAGATAAAAATTGAAGACCATGGATGAGATGGAGGAAGTGCACATTGTCTTGCTTGATAGGTCATTCTTGAAGTTGTAAAACCACCAAGAATGCAATTCTAGGAGTTGTTTTCATAAAATTAAATTAAATTAAAAAGGAATTGGGGAATTTATAAAGAAAGGGGAGATAGGTATTAATTTCGAATGGAGCAATAGACTATAAATTGCTTACACAAACGTTCAGAATTTTGCCTAAGAAAACAACAACATCGAAAAAAAGACACTATGAAACTTACAAAAGCTTAAAGGATCGAAAATTATCATCAGTTGAAAGGTACTAACCTTAAAAAAAGTAAAGTGAGAGATGTTGGAAGATGGGCCCAAGCCCACACGATCAAGGAAGACCCATATATTCAAGAGTATTGGTAGACAGACCCAAACCCATAAGACCAAGGAAGGCGCACATATCTAAGAGTGTTGGAAGGTGGGCCGAAGCCCATAAGATATGGGACCCACCATGATCACGTGAGGTGGCATAAGAAGTCTAACAGAGCCAGAATTATTATGGAATCAGGTCTCACAGAGGAGTTTCAATTTAAAGGCGTTTTAGTCATGTTAGTCTTTTATTTATATTGGGTTACTTAATTATGCTTAGACTTATCTTTAAGTGTTAGAGTTTGGGTGTAATTGGGACAAATATAATTTAATTGTGATTGAACTCTAGTACCTTCCTCTATTATAAATAGAGGTTTATGTACTCTGATTACAATAAGTCAATGAAGTATTTCTCTTTTTCATAAATTCAACAAGATAGATTTTAGTTCAGCCATGAGTGGTGTTGGGGAAGATAGTAATGTGGCAGTAGAGCCCTAGGGAGAAGTTCTCAATAAGACGGGACCGGAAAGAAGAGGTATGGATGGTGGTGAATAGCAACAAAGGAGATTTACTCCTACACATGAAGACATAAACAAAAAAACTGTTATCGGATAGGGCTCCCCTACAGGCCTGCATAAGGGGAGTTGGGCTGGATTGTGAGAATCCCTTAGTTGATAAGTGGGAGGAGGGTTTGGTCAATCGATTCACTACATGAACAAAGCAACAATGGTGAGAATCTCTTTGTCATCAAGTGGCAGGAGAGGGGTAATGCCCACCTCCTTTTGGGGGTGGGGGTACCTTAGTCAGTTGGTTCACTACAAGCACTAAGACAAAAAGCTATTGTGATCAACAAGACTAAACCCATTTTTAGGTCTTGTACAATGGGTGGTATGGTTTGATGGAAAGAGAGAAAGATTCTCTTCTATTTTTATTATAAACTCTAAACATAAAATAATAGTGAGCTTATAATTTAATTTGGAAAAAAACTTAAATTAACATCAAACACGAATGCATGGAGATAGTGAATGAATATAGAATAAGAATAAGTTAAATTTTATGATTAAATTAAACATAGGTGTACCTAACTTATATGAACTTAGGCATCGAAGTGCTTCTCTCTATTGGTGTTCCTACTAGATTATTACGACTCAAAATGGGGATTTGACTTGGGTCTCTTAAATTCCTACTTAGATTGCCTGGCCTACACATGCAGGCATATTTAAGTGGCCTACACATGCAGGCATATTTAAGGATTCTAACAGAGCATAAATGCTTCTACTGGAAACCATTTACTATTCAGCTATCAACAAAGTTGAAACCTTTTCCTCTAGTTTTTAGTAACACTTAGGCCATGTTAGTGCCTTTTCCAAGAAACACTAGAAAAATATTTTTAGTAGAAATATATTTCCTAGGACCATTAGTGTCTCATGTTTCCTGGAAACACTTTTCTATCTAGAAATTCTTACCAGGAAAATCATATAATTTTTTAGGTAAGATTTTCCAAACAAAATGGACCAGAAAACCATATGGAAAATTTTTGAATAAGTATTTGTCAATTGATGCTATAATACTTTTAGCACAAGGTAATTTTTGTGGCAATTTTGTATTTGATATTTATTTTACTGAAAATTTATCAGATAAATATGGTAATGTAAGTGATTGATTATTAATTTCTATTTATTTCCCTAGAAAAAGGCACTAATAGGACCATTTAATTTTCCTTGGAAATTTATAAAATTTTCCATATAATTTCCTATTACGACACTAATAGGGTTTTATCTGAAGGTTTTTTGGAAATTTGTATCTTAGAAAAAATATTTCTAGTTTTTCCTGGGATATAAATTTTCAACCAAGTGCACTAACAAGGCCTTACTCTTGCACATACAAGCATAAACAAATATTTCATAAGTTGATTGGATCGAAGTGCATATTAAGTTCAACCACTTCATTGCATCAGATGAATTTAATGTATTTCTTTACAAAAAAAATAGTTATATATAAACCCTAAAAATTATCACAAAAGATTTGAGCCAAAAGTTGAAGCAACCATTTTCTATTGTTCTTTTTTGAACTTAAGCCACCACAAACCTTATATAGAAGCAATAAAATTTCCTTATACTTGTACTTGATTGGCTGCATGACAGGCTCGCTTTGTCAAGTTCCAATAACTCTTGATAGATTATTATCAAAATTCTCCATCAATCCCATGTTTTTTATTTCATTTAGGCAGAGGCTATATGACTGCTTCTACTTAAGCATATGACCGATGGCATTGGCAAGAAGTCTAATGAAGAGATAAGGTCTCATGGAATAGTTAATTAAGGGCTAATGCATGTTAATATTTAAATAGTTCAAAGATTGCATCAGGGTCTCAATAATTTAATGGGAAGTAAATGTAGTTACGAAAGATTCGGATTCCACTGATGCAAACTAAAATGGATTGTTGGACTCTAAGCACATCAACCATTAAACTAGACCATGTTTTATAGTTGTTGAATGTCGACCAAAGAGATCATCAACAAACAAATAATTTTAAGGGAATTTTAGGATAATACCCATTTTTTTAACATATTAACACAAATAGCCAACTTTTTAACTTATTTGCACAAATATTCAACTTTGATCAATCAACTACACATGTGTATAATTAAAAGTGATATGTAAGCTTTGACCGATTATGTGCTACCACATCATCATGCCACATTAGCACCCGAAGAGTCTTACGCCACATAAAATAACATGTCATCGACAAGCCACGTCACACTGTAGTATGCCACATCAACTTGATGCATCATTGAATAAATATTTTTTTAAAATAAAAAAATTGATTCTTAAATTCAATATTTTAAAAATACTTTAAAGTATTAAATCGATTTATAAATATTTTAAATAGTTTTTAGTTATGAAATCAAATTTTAAAATATAAAATTTTATTTTATAATTTTTTAATGATTTAAATAATTTTTAAAAAATAATTTTAAATATTTTTATATAAGGTAATCAAACATGTACAGATAAATTAGATTTTTAAACTCTAAAATAATTTTTTTAATTAAAAAAATTAAATATCAATAATAGAAGGTGTTAAATCGGTAAAAATAAATTATTTTAATTAATTACTACGAATTTTATTTTTTTTGTTACTATAAAAAGGTAGAATATTTGTACCAAAAAATAAAAAATTTAAAACTAAATTAATTTTTACTAAATATTATATTGAATTAAATAATATCTTAAAGTTAAATTTACATTAAGGTATTAAATAAAATAGCATTAATTTTATTAACAAACATTTATTAAAATAATTAATAATCAAAATTTATATTTTTATTATATTAAAGTAAAGGTAATGAAATGAAATGCGTAAGATTTTTTATAACCAGAAATTAATATTTTTTAAAAAATATTAATTAAAAAATAACCAAAATCAATCATGAAAAGAAAATAGGAGAAAAAAAGTAAATTGAAGTAGAGGGCATACGTTACATTCAATGACCTGTCAGATGATGTGTCATCCTACATGGATGATGACTTGGTTTGATGATGACGTGTCGGTTGATGTGGCTTAAGACACAAGGGTTTTGATTGGGCATGATGATGTGGCACCACGTAATCGGTCAATGCTTACATGTCACCTTTGACTGTACACATATGCAGTTGACGGGTCAAAGTTGAATATTTATGTAAATAAGTTAAAAAGTTGGTTATTTATTTTATTATGTTAAAAAATTGGGTAATATCCTAAAATTCCCAAATTTTAAAAGGCCAATCTCAGGTAGGCTTCATCTGATCAATGACTGGTTTTTATTGAGCATATTAGTTTAGTCTGCTACCATTCCTGACTCTTCACAGTCATCTCCGATGGCAAAGATTCATCCAGAGTCCTCTTCTTCTTTTCTGCTTCTTCCTCGCCCTCGCTTTCTTCATCTATGACTCCAAAAAGAAAAGTTTATACTGTCTGGATGAAATCTTTGATACTCAATGGCAACGGCTGCGCCATCTATGATTCAAATGGGCAGATCGTTTACAGGGTTGATAACTATAACCGGAGATGCAATGATAAAGTTTATCTTATGGATCCTAGAGGCCATATTCTGTTTACGATACTCAGAAAGGTGAGGTTCAGAAACTGGCATACTTGAATTATGATCCTTTGTTACTTGATTGTTTCCACAGTTGGTTTACTCTCTTTAACTCCATGCAGAAACTCAGAGTTTTTGGGCGTTGGGAAGGCTATAAATCTAGTGTCTCGAACGTTGAGGATCATGAGCTGCCATGGTTTAGAGTTAGCAGAGCTTGCAGCATGTTCAGGGGAGAGACGACTTGTTCAGTCACAGTGGGTCTGGAGAAAACTCAGCCAAGCTGCTACAGCATCAAAGGACTCAAGTCGGGATGCAAGATATTCAAACAAACAGGAGAGCTTGTTGCGGAGGTAAGCTCTTACAGATCTTTTCTTCCACGGTTTATTTGGCTACTATGAATCGCTCTCTACACTGGGTCAGCTTCAAATTCCTCAAATCTCTACTGTCTAAACTTCTGTTACAATTTCACATGAACAGGTGAAGCAGAAACATTCGAGTTCAGGAATTGCTTTAGGAGATGATGTTCTGAGTCTAATGGTGGAGCCCGACACAGATCATTCACTTGTCATGGGACTGGTGGTGGTATACGGTCTAATGAACCGGAACATGTGAAACTCTTCATTCACATTTGCTCTTTTCATGAGAATCATCAATATGAGGGATTCCTCAAAATAGAGAAGGGCGGGCAGGGCTTCTGCAAGAGCCTCCCCCTCTTCCCGGTCAAGATACTGTCTAAACTTCTGTTACAATTGCATATGAACAGGTGAAGCAGAAACATTCGAGTTCAGGAATTGCTTTGGGAGATGATGTTCTGAGTCTAATGGTGGAGCCCGACACAGATCATTCACTTGTCATGGGACTGGTGGTGGTATATGGTCTAATGAACCGGAACATGTGAAACTCTTCATTCACATTTGCTCTTTTCATGAGAATCATCAATATGAGGGATTCCTCAAAATAGAGAAGGGCGGGCAGGGCTTCTGCAAGAGCCTCCCCCCTCTTCCCGGTCAAGATAGATGGGAAGGAGACGGACATAACCAGCCTCTTTGTTTCAGGGTGGAGCCGCCCTCCCTCCTGCTAATCCGGTCATTCCGAACCTGTCTTTCCCACCCCATTCAATTCAATTTTGGACTTCTCCATTCTTGCGATTCCTAGCCCCTTAACTGTATTGATTTCTTTCAGAAGGCTAGAGTGGGCTGGCAGCGAGGAGGCTAGTTTGCCACTATTAGAGGCAAGGAGGAAGACCCAATCACAATACAAACAGATCATTTGATCGTCTTGTTAAAGTTTTGTAGCCTGATTTCGGTTCATGAAAAGAAACTGAAAGTGAACTGAAATCGGGGTCTATTACGGCCGGAAAAGGATTAGAAGAAGAAGATGATGAAGTAGCCTGATTCGAGTTATAGAATGTAGGGAAAAAATCTTGAACATAGTTTTTATCAAATATGGGACATTAGCTTCATCCCCCTTTATTGCATTATTCCCCCTCCACTCGGCTCCTTCCTTGTGTATAAACGGAATTGTATTTTGAAATAATTTAAACGTTATTTTTTATATGAAAAAGAGAAGATAAATTTTTTATTTTAAATTTATGTATCTTAAGGGATGGTTCGTTCCACCAAAGGAAAACAAAGTGGTGGAAGATCGTTTTCTCTTTGACTACTTTTCTCTTTGGAGTTTTTTCTTAGTAAAAGAATTTCTTGTGATCGATTTTCTTGTGTTTGTGCCACCATACGAAAGAATTCAAAAAAAATAGTTACAGTGTTTATGTTTACACTAGAAATAAATATGATAAAGTTGAAGTAAGAGCAAGTAAATGATCAAGATGACAAGAACTACTTTAGGGGGGGTTAGTCAACAAAACGAAAATTTGATCTTCATCTTCATCTTCATCTTCATCTTATGTATCTACATGATCTTCATCTTCAAAATGGGTGTTAGTGTTGACAAGTTCATCTTTGAAATCTTCGAAATAGAGTTAGTCTGGACAAGTTCATCTTCATCTTCATCTTCGAAATTTAAAACCATTGATTATATTAATTATAAAAATGAGTTAATTAAACCAAATGCTTGAAGTAACAATATTTTACTTGCCACTATTAAATCACTAATACAATAGAGTAAATAAAAAATAAATATGATTAATAAATAAAAAATATTATATTAATAACATAAGATAGATTTTTACATGGTATTAATTAATAATATATTTTGACAAAATTAAAAATAATTAATTAATCAAATGCATACTTTAATTATATTTTATTTACCAAAGACTTAAATATGAACTTTAATATAATAATAAAATTGAACAAAAATAATAAATAAATACATATACAACTTTATTAATAACCTAAAAGAAAGATTATTCAAATAATGAGTTCGTGCCTTTAATATTAAAATCATCAAGTTACAAGTTTAGGACATATAAACGACGCATGTTCAAAAGTAATAAGATACAACCATCATTTATCGTTCCACAAGGAAGTCGATATGGCATCTCGAAATTGTGTGGCTCTTGTGGATTCTAATGCACTCTGCCTCTGAAAGCATGTTGCTTGGCTACCCACATTGTCAAGACCATCGCAATTAGGGGTGGCATCGAGCCGAGCCTAGCCCGAAACTGCCTATGTTCGAGCCTTGCTTGATTTAAATATTTTGAGCTGAACCTCGTCTCGAGCCTAAAACTGTTATCGAGCTCGAGCCCAAAAATTTTAACCGAGTTCGAGCCAAGCTTCGAGCCGAACTCGAGCCTCAACATACATTTAAAACTTTTCAAAAAATATATATCAAATAAATTGTATATAAAATTATGCATACATTATACATAAAATTGGACATGATCTCTACATAAAATTAGGCATAACATATATATACAATACATGTATAAGATTGGGCATAACCTCTTCTTAAAATTGAGCATAATTTATGTATATAATACATGTATAAAATTCGGCATGACCTCTACTTAAAATTGGGCATAATCAATATACATAATACCTGCATAAACACTTCATAAACACTTCATAAACACTCCATAAAATTGTCTATATATTCCAAAAACACTCCATGAAATTTTTTATACACTCCATAAAATAGTCTAAACACTCCATACACTGCATAACATTATAAATAAACTCCATACAATAATCAAACACAACAAAATTAAATGAAATATCACTATCAATTTATAATCACCCAAATAAAAACTATAAATCCACTATAAATTTACAAACTATAGTTGTTTCTCTTCATGCTAGAAAATGATATACGTCCCTGCATGAGCAAAATCTCCCATTATGACAAAAACAAAAAAATAAAATTAGAGTTATACTAACGCGGAAAACATAAAAAATACTTTATAGTACATTATGATTTACTGACCTTTATGTAGTCAAGCCATACAGAATTACATGCAGTAACTCGTCGTGTGGTTGCATCCCAACCGAACCCACTAGTGTTGATACAACTCGTTACCGTTTGGTATGTTTCCTTCCATGATCTTGTTCGATTCTTCACCTGCTCAACAATTTTTTTTATTGACTGCGTCTTCATTGAACTTATTAACATAGTCCATATATACCTCATGCTTCCATACCCCGTTAGGCAACTTGTTCCCTAGATTAACCTGCTCGACCAAGAGATCGAGTATTTTGCTATCGTCTTCGAAGGTCCAAATGTCATATGGTTGACCAGTCGGTTGTCTTCTTGTAGCCATGTATAATCTAAATCTGAGATGGTCCTCATGGAAAAAATTTTATTAGACAACCTTTACCCGTTATAGAAACACAAACCATAAAAAATAGAATACCATGTAGTGGATATGTATAACACCGGAATCTCCTCACCACATGGCAAAAATATTCCATAGCACTTCAAAAATTCTCAACAACATTCTCAAACATTTCAAAATTAATTAATCTATTTTCACTACTGCATATGCACTAAATAATGAGAAAACACACACATCAAGTCCAAATTCACCGAACACCCCTGGTAGAGCCCCATATAACTTCGCAGTCACTACGAACTGTACCTCATCCGTGATGGGGGTCGGTTTCGTTGGCTAATGGACGCCTGTGTAGGCTACTCAGCCTTGTTTGAATTGGACTGAAAAACCCCTAATAAAACCTAAACCATAAACCATCAAACCCTAAAGTCAAACCCTATCACCTACTAAACTCTAAACCCTAAATACTAATTCCATAACATAATACCCTAAACCCTAGACCCCCTAAACCTTAGAAGCCCTAACCCTAAACCATACACCATAATTCCAGACCCTAAATCCGAAAAACCCCTAGAGCTTAAAAACACAAAACCACCAAAACCTTAAAAACCCTAAACCATCAAACCCTAAACCCTATCACCTACTAAACTCTAAACCCTAAACACTAATGCCAAAACTTAATACCTTAAAAGCCCTAAACCTACACCCGAATTCCAGACCCTAAACCCAAAAAACCCTAGAGCTTAAAAACACAAAACCCCCAAAACCTTAAAAACCCTAAACACCCTAAACCTTAAAACCCTAATCCTTAACCATAAACCCTAAACCCTAATTACAGGACCCTTAAATACCGAGCAGCAAACCCTAAAAATAATCCATACACGAAGAAAAAATTTAGACTATAAACCGTAACCCTAAATCCCACAATAATGCACAAATAACCCCCAATTAGGCACTGAAAATAAATTTAAATCAAATAAAACACTAATTTAATGAAAAAAATTAGAGTTTAGGCATGCCTTTTGAAATTTGGGGAAAATCGAAGTTGAAGGGTGAAATCGATGCCTAATCGAAGTAGAAATTAAGCAATTGATGCCCAAATGTCCAAAATCAAAGAAAATGGATATGGAAATGGGGAAATCAAACGAAATCGGAAGGTATTTTGTAGGGAAAGGAGAATAGCCAGAGAGAGAAGGGAGTGGGAGACCGAAAGGGAGAAGACAGAGAAGAAAAGGAGGTCGGGAGGGATAAGAGAGAGAGAAGCGAGAGAGAGCATGTCTGAGAGAAGAGAGAGAGTCACGGAGACGAGAGAAGACCGAGAGACGAAGCCGGAGACGAGAGGGAGCTGAGACGGTGGCCGGAGACGAAAAATCCGATCGATTTTACGGCAGCAACGACGTCGAGGCACAGGGAGACAAGAGAGGGAGTGCGGGAGAGAGGAAGAAAAAACGAGCAATGACGACGCGCGAGGGGGGGGGGGGGGGGGGGGGGGGGGGAAAGCTAGAGTCACGCGTCCTTCAACTCAAAGAAGATCAAACAAGGCCTTCTTCGAGATGAAGGAAATTAAACCGTGGAGATGAAGAACCCATTCATCCCCTGCATCGAGATGAAGCTTCATTTGTGCTCCACTAACGACTTCAAGTGTTGAAGGGCGTTATGCTTTTGAAGATCATCTCGTCCTTCAAGTTGACTAACCCCCCTTTAGTGTTTCTACTTTTCTTCTTCTTTTAATTTCATATTGGAGCAATAGGAAACTCATTTTATATCCTTTTTAAGATTTCTTAAAAGCAAAAGGAATCAAGAAGAATCAAGTGAAAAAATTTCCCCTCCAAAAAATGATACAAACACTACAAAATTTTGATAGAACAAAAAAGTTTTCGCTAAGAATTTTTTACTTATATGAGGTTATTAGTTTATTAATAATTAATGATAATCTTTCCAAATGAACCACAAACACTTATGATTCTTTGACATCGACTTTTCAAAGGTATTTCTTACTTTCACAACAATGTTTTCATGCTATACTAAAAGCAAAAATACTCGTGTTCTCATGCTCTGTCTATTACCATAGAAGAGTGAAAAATAGATAAATAATTTGTATATAAGGCAGAAAGTAATTTCAGAATTCAATAAGTCAATCAAAACATGCCCTAATGTAAGAATTGTTAACAACTTTGCCTTAGGGCCTGTTTGGAACCCACGTAAAAGAAAAGAAATGAAATGGGAAAGAAAATTATTTTCTGTTGTATGGTAGCAGAAAATCATTGAGAGAAAAGAAAATAACTTTCTTTCTCAATTAATAATGTTCTCTAAAAATATGATGGAATTTAGGGACAAAAGAAGAAATGAAAACTTGAGAGAAATCATAAAAAAAATTAAAATATTACTAATTTTCTTTTCTTTTTCATTTTTCACTCGTATCCAAACAAGAGAAACTGTATTTCTCTACCATTTTCTCTCTTATTTCTATGGGCATCCAAACAAGAGAAAAGAGAAAAGAAATCTCATGTCATTTCATTTCTTTTTTCTCCACCTTTTATGTTCCAAACACAACCTTACATTTAGTTGAAAACAAGACTTCAATTTCAGTGTTATTTCTCATTCACATCATCAGCTAAAATAGCCGTTGCTATACATGAAAAGATTACGAGTAATTACGGGGATTACAGACAGCTTACATAATTACAGGATTGACGAAATATTTATAGGATTTATTCTTAGGGGAAGAAATCTTGGAGGAAATCTCAACACATTTGGCTTAGAGTTGATTAAAGATATGGGTCAATCTCCATCATTCAATAATACCTAGTAAGGATTGACATTAAGCTATACATGTAAGCCAACTAGATGTGTTGATTAGTCACATCATAATCATATCCTAAACTCTTAACTCATTACCCATTTTTTTTATACTCTTGCCCCCTGTTTGATATGGCAAGAAATTAAAGCACCCTTTAGATGATAACTTATTCTTATTCCCACCCTCAGTATTGGACTGGTTCCTTCTTAATATTCAAATTATTAAGAAGATAAGATCTGATGCAATCTCATATTTAGATAATCCAATGCAAATGTCATCCTGCAAATATTTTAGCCAAACCCAAAGCTGGGCACAAGGGTATGTTTCTTATTTATCAAGAAAAATATTGGATGTCAGGTCAAGCAAATGCCCTTGGACTAGCTGGGTGTTCTTATAATAAACTACTGCATTATGTTACATTAATTTCAATGACTTCAACGTGTTTTTTGTATCAAATTGTCTTCTTTGAATTGATCTTCAATAAGGAAGATGCTTGTCTTGTTCCCACCAAGTACTAGAATAAGTATCCATGTCTGCGGCTGAGAAGATAGTTCAGTCTAAATTTCAAATGGCAAAAGTTCAACCAAAACCCGTCTTTGCTTCTTCTTCTTCTTCCTACATGACTTCCAGAAGAGAATCGTTCACCATCTGGATGAAGTCTCTTGTATTCCATGGCAGCGGCTGCACAGTCTTTGATTCAAAGGGAGAGATCATCTATCGTATTGATAACTATAATCACAAGCATAACGATAGAGTCTTCCTCATGGATCTTAGAGGTCATGTTCTGTTCACCTTAGTTAGAAAGGTATATATCCCAGTAAGCTCCTCCCAGTTGAATGCCATTTCTATGTAGTTTTTGGTTGCTTTGTCAAAGCAGAAATCTAACTTGCTTATCTGTGAATGCTGCAGAAACTGACCGTGCTGGGAAGCTGGGAAGGCTACAAATCATGTGATAGTTCAACGGGAACTGAGGAGAAGCCGTCCTTTAAAGTCTCACGACCCAGTTGGATTTTCAGAAGAAGCTCACCCTGTAAAGTCACAGTGAGGTGGGATCGGAACCAAAACAGCTGCCATAAGATAAAAAAACTGAAATCTGGATTCGAGATCGTAAACCCACAAGGAGGTCTTATTACAGAAGTGAGTTCTTCGTCCGTTCTCTTTTAATGGTTTTCTTTTCCTCTCTTTTTGGTATCATCATCATCTTTTCTGATAGGAATTCTTTGCTTGGGCAGGTAAAGCAGAAACATTCAAGTTCTGGAGTTGCTCTGGGAGATGATGTCCTCAGCATGGTAGTAGAGCCCGATATAGATCATTCACTCATCATGGCGATCGTCGTTGTCTACAGTCTAATGAATCATAACATGTGAAGCGTCTTCTTCAATTTGCTCACTGAAGCACTTTCTGAAGCAATTCAAGCTCACTGAAGTGCAGTCAGAAGAAAAAGGCCAAAAAGCCAAGAGACGATAGTATTCAGACCTTTCAATTTTGCCTATAAAAAAGCTCGGTAGATGTATCTGTAGATAGAAAATTTTAATATTTGTTTTTTGTGAGCCATCTTAAGCAGATTGGCTTTTCAATTCTTGTAAAAAGATTACTCGTTTCAATCTATTTGTTCCTTTCTTTTTGTAAAACAGAGAAATCGAAAACAATAACAAAAATTCAAAGAATGATTTTTCGATGATGTATTCTTCTCCGTTTAGGAGGCAATTTATAATATATTACATGCTGATTTTAAGATCAATTTAGATGGAATAAAATTACAATCTGTTTCCTACAATCACTTTAATCAATTTATAAACAACTTATTACAGGCTTACAAACACTTTTTTACATCAAATTAAAAATATTAGGATAAGAAACGATTTTAGGATAAAATAAGTTTTAGGTTCTTTAAAATTATTTAATAATTAAATTTAAAATTAGGTATGACTGATTACATGGATTTAGGTTCAATTGTTTTGTTTTATTAAAAATGGATTAAATTTCTAGAATTTAAAATGATTTTTTACTTGGAAAAAACCGAAGCTTGCACGGTTGCAGGATCTAGTAGAGTACTGGAAAAGTAGCCAATGAATTTCCCCGTCGAACGCCACGAAAGGGCGGAAGTGGAATTGGATACGCCATGATCGATATTTGAAACTTCTTCAATATACAAATTTTAAGGAGAAACGATCGGCGTCGATTTGGATTTTGAGCGTAAAGGAAAGGGGAAAGAAAAACGAAGCGCCAAGGAACGAGAAAAAGGGTTCGAAAGGAAAAAAAATCCGTTTCTTTGCTCGAAAAAGCTGACGGGGGCGAATTCGACGGGCATTTCTATCCTCCACCTTGATTTTGACACCCTTTAAATGTGGACCAGATCGGCTTCCTTCATTCTGGATAAACGCCAACAACCACCTCTGGACCATGACCAGAAGAAGCTGACCCCACCCATCAAAATGGCCGACACCCTCCAAAACCCTACCCCTCCCATTAACATCTCCGCCTACTACCAGACCCGAGCGGAGCACCATGCCGTCGTCTCTAGTGACTGGCTCGCCCAGGCGCAGGCTGCCGTCCTCGGGGAGACAACTGAAAACGAGCGGAGTTCCGTTCGAGGAGGCGGAGGGAAGGCGTTTAGCGTGATCGAGGAGTTCAATTACTGGAGGAAGAAGCCCGACCTGGCCGAGGCAGTCGCCGCGATCATGGCGTTGGCGGCCGTGACACGCTGTAGCGAGGCAATGACAATGATGGAGCTCGAGATTGAGCTTAAAAAAGCGTCTGATACCTTGAAGGTAGGAATTCGAGGCTTTCATTCCCCTAAATACCGGTTACCAAATTCGATTTGGGACTGTTTAGTTTACTCTGCGGGGAAATGGTATTCGTTCGATACCGTAGTCTATAACAATTTTCAAATTTTATGTTGAGATTCAGTTGCATTCTTTAATTACGATTTTCTATGTGTGTGTGCCCTTGCTTGCTTGCTTGTCAGGTTCAGTTTTTTCTCCGTATAGGCAACCCGAGCAATTGTTGCAATAAAAAGTTCTTGAGATTGATTTGGCATTGATAAGTATGAGTTTTAAATCTCTCTTTCTGTTTAATGGTGTTGTTGATTTTCTGTTTTTAGGTAAATTTGTTTTATATTGCCATGTTTTGAACGTGATTTGATCTAAAAATGGGGGTTGCCTGTTGTTCTTGTTGTTCTATTTATGTACTTCTTGTTTTGATGTAGTAATGCTTGTCTTGAGGGAGACTTGTCTTGTCTATGGCCTGCATGTCAAGGATTAGAACTTGTGCCAGCAACCTGGTAACAGGTTTCATGATAAAGAAGCGGATAGTATGATTTTCATTTTGAGCAGATATTTTATTATGGAAATATTCTGGAGTTCCACTGTCAAAACGTTTTCCTTCAATCATGAGTCCAGAATCGCTTTCAATCTCTGAATGACAACTAGTTCATGTGAACCTCTCTTCTAAAGGTTTTGT
Organism: Aristolochia californica; assembly: GCF_029961685.1. Lineage (NCBI taxonomy): Eukaryota > Viridiplantae > Streptophyta > Magnoliopsida > Piperales > Aristolochiaceae > Aristolochia > Aristolochia californica. The sequence goes on along the minus strand of NW_027181992.1, from coordinate 44,237,615 downwards.
TTTTTTTTTTTTTTTTTTTTTTTTTTTGTAGAAAGAATTCCTTACTTGACTGTTCGGCAGAAAGACAAAACACAATTTTCTGTCTATACTTCAGGCATATTACAGAAAAATTATTACAAATAAATGAAAATTAAATGTTCCTTATAGGTGTTGCAGCAGGCTGACATCCCACTCAATGGAAAGGCAAACTGGTCCTGCCTTAAATAGATCAGGGCAGGACTTGTTTAATGGCCCTGCCATCCCTGGTTATGAAAAAAATCAAAATGAAGGAGAAATTGGGTGTTCAGTAAGCAAGCCGAATTCTGGATCTCTTTTAAGTATATCAAATTTATGGGTCCATTTCCTTGCCATCGCCACAAAATTGACTGCTGTTGTTGATAAGCCCTGCCTTCCTGGTAACAGTAGAGACTCACATGAATAAATGAACCTGTCTCAATCTTGCTCACATTGTTATTGTTGCTTATTCACTAGATTTCTTGTGAATGGATCTGATTTGACTTCTGTAAGAATCTTAAGTTTCTTTAGTTAGATCTGATTGAGACCTGGACCTTTTCTGCACCCTGAACCTAATCAATTTAGGTATTTAAGCTATAAAAGACAAAAGAGAATAATTAGTCTGTGACTCTTGAGTTCTACAAAATCAGGACCTGTTTACGTTCCCACTACCATGGTAGGGCCCACTTTGTGTTCCTAATAGTTGAGTTTCAAACCTAAGCAACAGTATCTGTCAGTTAATTATTTGATTATGCTTTTGCGAAATATTCGTTTGAAAACAGTACCTATGTTTTTTTTTAAAAAATGAAGGTGAAGATATTATTGCAGTAATCCTTCATTTTGAGTGGCTTTGAGTTGTTACTACTGGTGCACAAAAGCCTTGAAAACAGCTGTTGCAGTTATATGATAGAATTTTTGGTTAGGAAAAAATTACAGAACTTTCAGCAGTAAGCACAACTCACTTGGGTGCTTAATAGAGCATTCAATTTACAATACATTACTTTATGCAAGCTTTGTTGGTCTAGGTGGCGCTGAACATGTGGTGAATTGAGTCATTAAACTAATCACATTTGCTATCTCATGTATATGGAAAAAAGGTGTCAAGTGTTGAAATATGATATGCAAATAAGGCTCACCTGAAATCTTACGTGGTTCAGCCATTCTTGACCCAATCCATGCTTACGCAACCTACTTGAGATTTGACTAGCAATCATGGGATTTAACAGAGCACTTAGCACCACCTGTTGGATTTAATGGAACCACTTCACCACATACAATATGAGCAAACTGTTCTTTTACAACACACCCAACTTCAATACAAACAGTCCACTGACCTTTACTACAAGATTCAAAAGAAAAAATTTCAAAGAAAATACAAGCTAATGGAATAAACTAGTGGACTACTAGCTTCATTCCTCCTTGAATGTGGACAAGACTGAAGATATTCAAATTTTAGAGCACTTGTGATTGACTTGAATATGTTTTGGCACAAAGATTTCTCAAGTTTTAGCTCAGTTAGATGACCATCGTTCTTCAGAAATGGGTATTTTTTTTTATAGAGCTAAAAAAGCAACTAGCTGTTTATGGGATGTTAGAGGTTGGTCAACCCAGCCTCGAGTCCTCTCGAGATATCCAAGAAACAGCTTAAAAAGCTTTCCCAAATATGATCAGGTTGACCTGACCACAACCCTAAGCTTTTTGGAATTCCATCCTGTCAATCTAATCCCTATCAAGCTGACTTCATAAATTCCATAAGTTTATTGGAATTTCATCCAGTCAACCTGTTCTATATCAAGTTGGCGTAGTGAATTGCAGAAAGTGTAATTTTGCTCTCATCAAGTCATTTTTTCATTTTAATTCATATTAAATGCCTCTTTTCCTACATGCTCCATAGTATTGTTCATACAGACCCAAAGTAATAAACTAAATTGAGTGCTTAGTGGAATCTCTGACCTTTACACAAAAATTGATTGTTAAGTGGAAATTCAACAACTTTATTCCTTCTTTAGCTCCAAGGATTTCACTCGGCAACTTCAATCTTCAATTTCTTGACTCAAATTCATATTGTGGGCCATTTTCATCTACGCTAGAAGGCATGTGTTTCATAACACAGATACAATTGCTTGTTGCAAACTTTCAAGTAACCCTTTTGCTACCATCAAAATAATGGAGCCCAACATGATTTGAATGTTTGGGGTAACAAACTCTTTGTTAGAAATTGCCATTTTCCAAGTTCAATAATAAGAAAGTTTTGGCAGTTGGTCCATAGCCACCTAATATGACCCCCTTAGATGCACCATCCCCACTTCACTCCCTCCTGCTAGGTGGCAAAAAATTTATTTTGATGGGTCTTATGTTGGTCTTGGTGGTTTCTCAAAAGAGGGGTGAATTGTGATTTTTTTTTAAAGAAGAAATTGAGATTCTAAGTTAAAAATTAAGGTTTTGTGTGCAATAATAAAATATGACAAATAATTAAAGGGCACACACTACAAGGAGACAATGATTTTTTTTTTCCCGATGTTCTCTTAATGGTAGTCACCCCTGAACAAGTCTTGCTCAAAAAAATTCCATTAATAAGCTTTATTAGCTGGAATTTTGTTTTAAATGATACTGAATTTTATTGAATCAAAAGCTCAGAAGAGCATGATTACAAGGGGGCAAGCTTTCCCATACAATGAGAGATTGTTGGGAGTTTCCAAATTTAACCAATTTATTAGGCAAGGAATTGGCTGATCTAGGAATGTGATTCCAAATACAATGAATTTTGGACACAATATCAGCAATACAATCAATAATAGGCTTGGGGGCAGTTCCCAAATAGCCATGACCGGCATCCTGTGAGGACCCGCCGTATAAGCTAGTAAGCTCCAATTGTCACGAAGGGAAATGTCTGACAAGGTGGCAAATTCCTTTCTAGTATACAACGAACTAGAGATTAAGCCCACAACATAGGAAGCCGTACTATCTAGGGTACTGGATTTTGAATTGAATCTTCGATTGTTGCGCTCTAGCCAAAGATACCACGGGATGTGAGCGAGGCATGCTAGGAGGATTAACTTGTCCAATCTTGGCAGGCGAATCCCCATAACCATCTAACAAGTGCTGAAAAGGTCTTTGTGAAGCCTCATTTGAAGGCCAATCTTCTGAAAAATCTTCATCCACACTTGCCAAGAGAACCCACAATGTAGAAGAACATGCTGAATTGTCTCTTCACACGCACCACAAAGAGGACAGGTGCGGTGGAACCTCTTTTGTTAAGGTTATCAGAAATGAGAATCTGCTCTCTGATGGCAGTCCATATAAAGAACTTGATCTTGCTAGGTGCAAAAAGCTTCCAAGCCAGATTTGCCTTATGCTTAGGCAGGCTGGGATCATGATCTCCGGTGTGAGCATAAGTGGAGGCAACTGTAAAAAGACCATTGATGCTGGGCTTCCATGTCAGTTTATCAGTCGCATGCTCTCTGATAGTAATGTTGCTAAGCCTGGAGAGGAGAGAGCAAAAATTTGTGGCCTCCTCATTGTTTAGCCTCTGGCGGAATGAAAGACTCCACGACTGGTCACAACAAGAATCTGCCACTGAGTAGGAAAGGTCTCTAGCTACCCTAGATAGCCCCGAGAAGTTCTCCAAGAAGGAGCAGGGGTCGCACCACTCGTCCATCTAGAAGAGGAGGGTCCTCCCATTTCTAGTGTAAAAAGATGTCGTAGCTCTGAAGGCGGGGAGAAGCTTGTAAACTGATTTCCAAATCGGGGATAGGTGTCGAGTGACGCCACCTTTTCTCTACTAGTGCCCGAAAAACTGAAGATAATACCTGACCATATCTCTCCATAGGCTATTATGTTTGACATTGAAGGTTCATATTCATTTGAGCATTAGGGCTTTGTTTATCTCCTTCGTAGGCCGAATATCTAAACCACCCTTATTATGAGGCAAGCAAATCTCCTTCCAGCTAACCAAATGGTATTTGAAGGTGGTCTCCAATCCTCTCCAGAGAAAGCGCTTACGAATGACATCAATCTTAGAGCAAACTGAAGCCGGACATTGAATGAATGATAAGAGGTAATTTGGTAGCCGCACCAAGCATGACTTGAGGAGAGTGAGGAGGGTGAGTCGCCCCGCTGTGGATAGAAGTTTGCCTCTCCAAGTGTCTAGTCTTTTCTCGAATTTCTCAATAAGAGGAGACCTTAGCACCCCCGAGGGCCGAGAGTCGAAAAGAGGGAGACCTAGATATGTAGCTGGCATGTTCTCTAATGCGCATCCCAGGTAGTCTGCCATATCACGAAGCACAGAGACATCAATGTGATAGCCGAGGAGAGTGGTTTTCTTCCAGTTAATATTCTGCCCAGAAGCCAACTCAAATAAACCCAAAATTGTACGCAAATTTTTTATTTGATCCATGGTGCCAACCTCAAAACAAATGGTGTCATATGCAAACTGGAGTATCGGAATATCGAAGACCGTGCAATCAGTCATGGGGAGAAGCCATCCCAAATCTTTGGCCGAGTAAATCAAGGAAGAGAGGTATTCTGCCACCACATTGAAGAGCAAGGGGGATAAGGGGTCTCCCTGTCTGATTCCCTTGGAACCCTTAAAATAGCCTCAAACAATTCTGTTGAGAAAAACAGAATAACTAGCTGAGGAAATACAACTTTGGATTCAGAAACAACACTTTTCACCAAATCCCATCTTTCTCAGGAGAGTGTCCGGAAGCTTCTAATTAACTCTATCGAAAGTTTTCTCAAAATCTAATTTGAGAACAAATCTTGGGAGCTTTAACGCCTTTAAGTGGTAGATGAGCTCGTGACACGCCTTAGCCGAATCCAAAATGTTCCTTCCCTTGAGGGAGGCACTTTGACCTTGATGAATAGCAATCGGTAGGACCGCACAGAGGCAATTGGCAAGTAGGCGAGCTATCACCTTGTAAGTACTGGTGGTGAGACTAATAGGCCGGAAATCTGAGGAGAGCTCTACCCTCTCTTTTTGTGGATAAGGACAATGAAGGAAGCTCCGATGCTCTTGTACCCAATGCCTTGATGATAGAAGGAATGAACCATGCGGGTAATGTCTTCACTGATGAGGTGCCAATAGCTACAGTAAAATTCCCCATTAAAACCATCCTGGCCCGAAGCTCGATCCAAAGGGAAACCCAAGGCAGCTTTTTCAATTTCACGGTTGGAGAAGGGAAGCTCAATGAGGCTGGCTGCCACCGATGGAATAACCTGAATATTGACCCTCTGAAAGAAAGGGCACACAGTCTGGCATTCAGATTAAAGATCTACAAAAAAATTCACCAACGAGTCAGAGATAAGGGATCGTTTTGATGTGGTCTCACCATTGACATTGAGCGAAGTGATGTGATTAGCTCTTCTCCGGGCTGAAGCAACAACATGGAAGAACTTGGTGTTTGCATCCCCTTCAAAGAGCCACTTAAAGCGATCATGTTGTTTCCAGTGCACGAGATCTCTATGGGCAAATGTTTGCAATTGCCCTTGGAGGAAATATCTCTGAGCCGCTTTAGATGAAGAGAGACCTCTAGACTCCTCCTTTGAGTCTAAGGAAGCAATCTGGGCAAGCGTGGAGACTCTCTCCACCGAGGTGGAGGCCTTTCTCGCTGAGGCCCAGGAGCGCAGTAGAGGCTTCAGCAGCTTAATCTTGATCGGGAGGGACTAGCCGCTTGGGCCAGCAACGACTAGCCGCTCGATCAGATACAACTCGGTTGAGAACTTTGCCAGTATCATTGCTGTAGAGTTGGAGCCAATCATTATTGGCTAAGATCCAATCAAACTTAGATAGGACGGAGAACTGTCTTCCATTAGACCAAGTGAAGGCCTTCCCATATAGAGTGATCTCATCCAGGTCCCAACAACCAATAAAGTTCGTGAATAGCCTCATGGAGGTAGTGATTCTCCTAGAAGGCGGGGACTTCTCGTGGCAGAAGCAAGTAATGTTGAAGTCGCCTGCTAGCATCAGGGGTATAGGCCATTTCTAACAAACCATGTGGAGGTCATCCCAGAAGAGGCGTCTCTCATTGTGCTTGGTTGGCCCTTATTACCTGGAATTTTATAATCAAAAGAGAATCCTGCTCTCTTAAGGCCAAGTGTATTGCCCAATTATACTAGACAAACCTCTCTCAAGAGATTGTACAACTAGATTCTGGCTCTAGTAAGCACTTTCCTTCTAGATTGAGGTTCTAGAATACGACTTACAAAATAAATAAAAATACACAAGTAAAAAAGGAAAACTTACACTTTTTTATAAGAAAGATAGTCTTCTCCTAGAGAGTTCAAAATTTTCAATCCTTTGAGCATAAGAGATAATGAAGAAGGGCTTGAGATAGCTAGTAATGTTGAGTGATTTGAAAGAATGATGTGATTTTCCAAGATAAATAGCTCTTTTTCTCTCAAAATGGGTTCGTATGAAAATTTCAATTGAAAAGATGTTCGAAGTGCTTTGAATTGTCAATACATGCTCACTTTCTACTCAACAACTAGTTTGATTTGAGGGCCAATTTATAATTTTTGAGCCAAACTAGCTATTTTTTGCCTGTTCACAAAAAGCTACAAAAAGTGTTGATCGATCACTGGAAAGGTATGATTGATCAGCCATGTATAACGACTATATTCTTTGTATTTCCTAAGCCCATTGATCAATTATGGTATCAATCAACGAGTTTTCAACCTTTCAAAAAACACGTTGATCGATCAACCAATTTCGATTGATCGATCATGCTTTATAGAAATGGCTATGCAAAATTCTGTATTGTCAATCATTGCGATAGAGGATGATCGATCATGCTTTCTAGCCTCTTCCTAGTAGCATTTTAGAGGATCGATCATGCTTGAGTTAGTGATTGATTGAGCTTTTATAATTTTTGTTAGTATGGTCGACCAAGCTCATGTAGATTGATCTATCATGCAATATGCAATGTGTTATTTTGGCATTCGATCATGATATAGGCTATTCTAAGGGATTTACCAATTGTAAAATATGTATATGCATCGGTTAAAACATAATTTTGAAATATTTCATGCCCTAAAGCTCTATAACATAATTTTGCTCAAGAATTTGAGTTGAGTTGACTATCTACATACATAGCTAGAGTTCTTGAAATTTTCTATTTGATTTTGACTCGAGGTCTTCAAGTCTTCAAGCTTCATCTTTGTGTAAATTCTTCTCCACAGCAACAATCTTCAATGCATTTTTTGTTTTTGGTCTTGACTGAGCAACTTGATCGATCATTCTTTTGTCTTTAGCTTTTGTCATAGGCCTTATAACATTTGTATTGGAAAACATGTGTTTAAAATACACTTATAACACCATTAATAACACACTTTCGAGCTACCACTTTTGTTATTATTAAAATAATGGTGACCAACATGATTTTACCATGGTTCTAACATTTTCAATTGCCAATCCAAGTCTGACTAGAGCAGGAGGGGCCACTAGAGATGGTAATGGTGGTATACTAGTAGTATCCTCTGGTCTAGCTGGTACTTGTGACTCTAATGGAGCTGAAATAAAGGCACTTTCTTACAGGATCAGGCTGTTTGATTGGAATTGCTCTAGTCCTCTAATTATAGAAGGAGACTCAGCTAATATGATTGGTTGGATGAGGAAGGGTCCTCTTCCTCTATGGAGATTCGGCCATCCATTTGATGAAGTCTATGACATTTACCTCTACTTGACAAATCATTTGGAAGTATGTGCCTAAATCAGCTAACTCCCTCTCTGATTAGTTAGCTAAGTAGGGGGTCACTATTCAGTTCCTTGTATTTCGGAGCTCCTTGTCTTTTAATTTCAGGGGTTTCCCCTTGTATCTTGTTATTGTATAATTGTACTCTAGCTTGTATTTTAGCTTTTCTAGCGATAAAAGCTCTCGTCGTTTTCAAAGAGAGAGAGAGAGAGAAAGAGAGATCAGTGTCAAGCATGTCCGAATTTCTCCTTGGTTATGAATTCTTTGTTGGTTAATGAATTATTCAGTGATTCCCCAATCAATTCTTCCATGTTTTTTCCCTTTTGTGTGGTTTATTAGCTCTTCAGTGGTTTCTTCATGAAAATTTCCAGCTACTTTTCTGCAAGTTTACTGGGCAATCTTTAGGCAGAAGCTGTGGTCTATTCTTGCCTTTTAATAATTTTCTTGATGGTTGAATTCAAATTTTCTATTTTTTTAGTCATGGGACACAACCTCTATCTCTTTGTCAGCCGGCTGTGACTTGTTTATGCGCTATGTAACCAGAACTTCAGCTCTGGAATACGAGAACTTCTCTGCTGCAAAGTCCCGTTTGATAGAAAGGGGAGAGAAGTTTGGTGAGATATCACTCAAGGTACTTTTTGGTCTTCTATGTGGTTATTTAGTTACTTTTCAGTCTCTGAGTATTCCTAATGTTTGCTAGTGTAAACTTCATATCTAATTGGATCATTGAAAATTTTGTTTCCAGGCACGCAGGACCATAGCGATGCTTAGTCAGGATTTTATCTTTGATGGATGTACTATTTTGGTTCATGGCTACTCAAGAGTTGTATTGGAAGTACTGAAGACAGCAGCCGTGAGCGGGAAGAACTTCAAAGTATGTTGCACAGGTGGGCCTCTGGTTCCTTTTTTTTTGGTATATGGTACATAGTAATACATTGCTCTTTTTTGACTAATTTCTTTGGGAGCATTGCTGTTGCTAAGGGTGCTCACTTTCTTTAATTTGTTGTTGGAACCTAGAGGGAAGACCTGACAGAACAGGCTTGCGATTCTCCAAGGAAATGGCAACTCTAGCTTTGCCTGTTAAGCTTCTCATTGACTCTGCAGTGGCTTATACAATGGATGAGATTGACATGGTCTTTGTTGGAGCAGATGGAGTGGTTGAGAGCGGAGGTATAATCAACATGATGGGAACATACCAAATTGCGTTGGTGGCCCACAGCATGAACAAACCTGTCTATGTAGCTGCAGAAAGTTACAAGGTATGGCAAATTCAAATGCATGTGCATGTGTACTATAGGGGGGTTGCATTTTGAAAGTACAGTGAAAAGTAAAAGTAAAAGTAAATTACTTTTTTGTGTTAGTATGCTCAATGAAAAGTATAGAGAGGGGGAGGGAGCACGGCGAGAGGGTGCAAAGGAGAGACCCACTAGTGAAAGTGAAATCATAGGGTCAGGAGAAAGATTTCAGTTTCACTCGTTTCTCTTAAGAACAAGTTAAAAGTGAAATACCTAGGTAACTCACTTTCACCTGCCCATGAAAATGCACTCTAACGCGTTTTGCCTGGTGAAACTGAATCTTCACTTTCACAGCAGACTAACAGGCCCTATATCTATCACTATTATCTTATCATCCAAAAATTTGTCATACTCAATAACATTTTGGATGTGTTGGTTATGGTAAAAAAAATTGTCCAGAGAATGAAGATCCAGTGAAACAGAAGAAAAGATTAAGTGATTTTGGGGTCCAGTGCCCACAGAGATATGCCACCTGAATAAAAACATTTAGTAGGCCCTGTTGTTATGAGTTTTAGTGGTTCAAATTGCAAAATACTAACATGATCTGTTGTGTGTTTTGGTAAATTTGCAGTTTGCTCGTCTATATCCTTTAGATCAGAAGGACCTGGCCCCAGCTTTACGCCCTATTGATTTTGGGGTCCCTATTCCTTCCAAGGTTGAAGTTGAAAAATCTGCTAGGGATTACACCCCACCTCAGTATCTTACCCTCCTTTTTACCGATCTCGGTGTTCTAACCCCATCTGTAGTCAGTGATGAGCTTATTCAACTATACCTATAGCTTGAAGTCAATTAATTTTAATTTTTGTAGGCTATATGCAGCCCCGATTTCGGTGTTCTAACCCCATCTGTAGTCAGTGATGAGCTTATCTTTTTTGTAATAATAATCTGTTAAAGTTTCAGCTTTCAAGTCAGTGATAAGTGATAATCAGACATGAACAAGTAAGCAGAATAAACGGTTCAGAATTGTTTGCTTCTGCAATTGTGGGTTTTTACAGGTTATTGGTTGACTGTGAAAACTAAAAATCACCCACCTCCATTGACAAGATAAATGACAAAAAAGGAATTCCTTCCTTTTCTTGAGGTTTTTTTTTTCTGTAAACTTGTTTGGCAACAGAGATCGATTAATTCGTTCCAGAGATTGAGACACGAAACAGGGACCATTCGGCGAACCTCTTCAATTATCTCCCAGTTCTTGAACGTCACCTTTTACCGGAAGAATGGAGTTAAGAGCTATGCCCGGAAGCGGTCCCTCATTCTCGAATAAAGCAGAGCACAAGGAGCTCTGCCTATGACCTATATATTTGTCGCCGTCGTTGCCTTCTCACATCTCACTATTAATATCCTCCATCGTTGAGGTGTGGAGGTGGCGATCGGATCTCCGGTCATGCTCCTTTCTCATTTGTTAGATATCATGTCTATTCATCGTCAGAATTTATCGACGGTCATGTTCATGTAGGGGTCTCAGTCACGAAACGAAGCCCTCAGATGCCAAAGAGCGACAGAAAGACGGCAGGAGACGAGAAGGGGGAGGCACAAGTAGAAGACAAAGAAGATGAAGGAGGAGGATTTACTGAAGAGAAGAGAAAGGATAGAACAAGGAGAAGAGAGTTATGGCGAGAGAAGCAAGGTAGACAATAACAGGAATGCCTCAACCAAATCGGGAGTGGGAAGACGACGATCAAGATCAGTACCAGAGTCAAGAACGAGAGGGAGTGAAAATAATTTTTAACGAAACCAGCGGTGACTCGTGATTAAAAACATAAATCTTGGTATTATTATCCGACAACGCCAAGTTACAGTCGTAGATTCACACATGAGTCAACATCCTCTTTTTCCTATTAAATATGTGACACATTCATCGTTTTTCGCCGTCGTTCCGGAAATCTACGGTTCTGCTTCGGCACTTTAACTTTTTTTTTGGAGTGTTTCAGACGAGGAATGTACAGTAGAAAAGAACTCTTTGTCGTCTATTCTGTATTCTCTATCAGTAGGCTTTTGCCCACGTTTTCATTGAGCCTGGTAAATTCTCAATAAGAAAATGCCGAAGGAGAGTGAAGAGATAGTTCCGATGTGGTCCGCCACTGCTTTTATATCTCCATCGCTCCTTCCATCCCACGGCCATTCTCTTCTCCATGGAAGGAGCCCCGTTCCCCGTCAAATTCACCATAGGTAGTGAAGAGGAAGATACGAAAGAGGCTCCCACGAGATTAGCGATGGAGATCGGCACCACATACGATGCCGTCGGACTGCGCATTCTTATCGTCCGCAAGCCGGGTAAAGCGTTGAGTGCTATCAACAAAGTAACTTTAAGAGGATCGGTCAGCGCAATGAGCCCAAGAATCCGACCGGCTGTTCCGCAAATGGGTTTTCTTGAGGCGTGCCGGCTGTGCAAGAAGAAGCTGAGCCCCGAGAAGAATGTTTACATGTACAGGTTGGTTATAAGCTATAGCTGTCTCATCTTTAACGATTCTACAGTGCGAATCTTCTGTGTTTCAATTGTGTCGATTTAATTTGCGGTTCATTGGCGAAGACCTGATGTTTAAGGGATAATGAAAATAAGAATTGATCGTTGGTTTGCTGTGGATGCAGGGGTGACCAGGCATTCTGCAGCGTGAACTGTCGGTGCGAGCAGATTTTGCTGGACGAGATGAGTGAGAGAGAGGATTTAATGTTGCGAAGGAGGAAGAGACAAGAATCATGCAATGCGGGGAATCATGCACAAGAATCGCATCGACTTATAGGCACTTGGGACACCGGCTAACTCCCAGCCTCCGGCGGCTTTTACGCCAATTAAATCGGATCAAACCGCTGAATTGAAGCTAGCTATTCCGTACTGTTTTCTTTTAATTTTTTCTTCAGAAGAGAAACGAGTGAAGAAATATCTTGACATGGAAACAGCCATAAATCCGAAGAAAATGAGTGATTGAAGCCTTCTAGTACTATGATTTTTGGTTTTTTCCCCTTGTATCCTCGAGGCGGATCAACTGTAACAAGCTCTAACCAAAAACTCCCACTGGCCAGTAATGGAGGGGAGACTGTGTGCCTGATCAAATTGCTTTGACACTCGAGCCCCGGAGATGCCCCTGCATCCTTTCTCTTCCACGACATGGAATCCAAGGACTGTTTGGATGTTTTATCACCTGCCAGCAATGGAGTTTTAACCGATTTCTAAGCTCCTGCACTTTTTCGAAGAACCAGAGAGAGAATACAATACAGGCTCCATCATATTAATTCTAGTTTTATAAGATTTTATGAGAGTTTTTTTTTTGTCAGACTCATAAGAGACTCTTCTATACCTACTCTTCGATACTCCCCTTCAAGTTATTGGAGTTTATAACTTCAGTTTGCAATAAAAAAAATCTTAGTCTTTAATTTTCTTTTGCTGAAAAAATTCTTCATAGATGCAAAAACTTCGTGTTTCGTTCTCCCCTTTTCTTGAATATTTTGGTCACATAAAAATTATCATAATATGTAGAATAACAAACCTTCTTTCTTGTACTTTTTTTTCTTCTTTTGCCCTTCAACCTGGGGATAAAAAAGACAAAAAGACATAGCTTAGAAAAAACACAATATGGAGAAAAAATTACTCCTAGTCATACGATAAAGCTTCATGCACCAGTCAAAATGATCATAGTCTAAAACAGACTCAACTCAATTTTAAAGGCAAAAAAATGACACAACGAAGAGAATACTCACTTTTTAATAGTAGCTCAAACACAAATCACTTATTAGGTGAACAACAAAAACTTGGTTCGAGCTGGATGTTAGACACACTCCTATACTTTTTAGGTAGTGGGTCTAGGCATTGATCTAAAGTGATGAAAATACAAAATGATAAAGCTGAAAAATCCTAGAGAAAAATAACTTTAACCGAAAAGAGATGACTATGCAATAATCATACTTCCAAACGAATCTAGAATGTGAACCTTTTAAAAAAAAATATGGGAGACTATAATGGTAGAAATTAATAAATTTGACCAAGAATTACTTTTGGGAGGTGTTCACAATTTTGAGGAGATGACAATACGAAAGATACAAAACTAATATTAAAAAACTCAAAAAATAAAAACAACATCAAAGCAACATACTGATACCCTCAACAAGCACATCAGGGAATGATTAAGACTGACCAAAAAAATTAATTAGAAGAAAATTTTGCCTAAAAAACTATGACTCTAAGAGAAAAGGAAACTCAATTCATGTCAATGGATGGAAAGATAATAGGAGAGAAAATAGAAGAAGAAGAGATTTTTGGTAAGGAAATAGATTCAAAGATATTTAATTTGATATCCAATTTGACATAAAAATCTTTTTTCTTGAACCTTTTATGACGACTTTATTTGCTTTATTCTCTAGCATGATCCTTGTCAACATCAATTAGAATATCTCCTTTCACATAGATCAGATTGACATGAAAGTTGATTCTCCTTAAACTAGACTTCGATATCCTTCATTCAAGTATAATTCTCCTTCATATAATATATTTATTTTTGAGAAAAAATATAATATATCTCAGACTTTGTAATTAGGCCGAATTGAGCACTCGTTCTTAGTTGGCTAGAATGACCATTGTTTCAAAGTTGATATATCCCAATAGAAACCTCAGATTGATAAGTTAGAAAATGTACGTAGAGATATTTCTTTTGACATATAACTCTCCAAATAAAGTCTCGTTCTTGATGACATAAAATGGCTAAAAAATTAAAGCTTATTTGTTGTTGCTCGAACCTCTCTTACGGTTTAACCTTTGTTACTTCAAATATCAATTTCTTTTTGTAGAAAATTTCGATTACCAAAAATATTTTTGCATTGGAAAGTAGACTCAAGAATCTTTCAGTTAATATATAATTTTTAATATGAAAACTCTTCAACATAAAGGTGTGAATGCCGAGGAAACCACAAGTACTAGGACAAGAAACAAAGAAAAAAAGGTAAAATACGAACCTAAACTACTAGAGATAATAAATCAGAAATAGATCACATTATTTCTGTGGGTTGACCAAGTTAACTCATAGAGTTTGCTCTGATACTATGTTGAATTTCTGGAAAAAAAAAAACTTCATTGATAAGTTGGAATTTGGGTACAATGAATATCTATTTATAATAGAGACAACAATAGAATCCAATTACAATTGAACTACTATTGTTCTAGTTACACCCAATTTTAAATATTAAAATATAAGTCCTAAAATAATTAAACAATTTATGACTAATATAACTAAAACACCTATAATTGTGACACTTCTGTGAGGTATCTTTCTATGAGATTCTCATAAGACTCGACCTTATTAATTCTAGGTTTGTGAGACTCCTTGTTATGAGAGTAATGTGAGACCCCACATATTCTAAAATAGTTTTATGAAGCTTATTTTTAAAAATATTTTATTTAAAAAATTATTAAAATTGGATCAATAGACCCCACATATTAGGTGTCATGTTTGAGATCAAACATAGGTATTTTGGGAGGCTTTTAATAAACAAAAAGTTTGAGTCTAAGTGGGAAGTTAAAGTAGAAGAGGAAATCTGATTAGACACCTAGATAACTGGATCAAGTTTTATACCATTGCTTAAAAAGATTGAAGATTGACACGGTCTGGACACTCCCTGGAACAGAGCCAACAGAGCTCTGCGCT